>NC_069688.1:64862337-66062337 GCF_023699985.2 Odocoileus virginianus
GCTCACACCCGACGCAGCCCTCCCGCCGCAGCCCCGGCAGAAACGCTCCCGCACCCGCATCCTTCCGGCCCGCGATGATAATAACTGCTCCGCCTGCTTCCCTAAGAGACGGAAAGCAGATAAGGAAACAACGGGCTTTGTTTCAACTGAAAGAGGAAGAAGACATCTTTGAAAATACAACTAGTGGAAAAGAAACACTTCACCAAAAAGCTCAAAGCATCAGTAATAGAATGCTAACTGACTTAGGGATAAGACCCGATGAGCGCAGGGACAATGTTAACAAGGAATTAGAAACACAGAAAAGAAGCAGTCAAAACTAAAGAACACAGTAACTGAAATAAAAAACACACCAGAAGGAATTAACAGAAAACTAGGTGATACAGAAAAACACGTTAAGTGATCACGGAGAAGACAGACTAATGGAAATCATCTAATTAGAACAGTAAAATAATAACAAACCATTTTTAAAATGAGAATGGTTTAAGGAATCTCTAGCACAATGTCAAGCATACCAACATTCGCATTATCTGGGTCCCAGGAGAAAAGAAAGGGGTCAAAAATGTATTTTATGAAATTATGGCTTGAAACTTTACAAACCTGAGGACAGAAACAGATATCCAAGTCAGGAAGAACAGAGGGTCCCAAACAACAACCGCACCAAGACATATCATAATTAAGATGGCAAAAGTTAAAGAGAATCTAAAGGCAACAAGAGAAAACCAAGAGTCATATACAAAGGAACGCCCCATAAGACTATCAGGTGATTTTTCTGCATAAAAGTTGCAGGTCAAAAGGGAGCGGCATGACATTTAAAGCCCTGAAAGGGAAGACCTGCAACCTAGGATACTTTACACAGTGAGATCATCATTTAGAATTGAGGAGAGGTAAGGAAGTTCTCAGACAAGCAAAAACTAAGAGTTCATCAATACTACACCTACCCAAAAAGAAATGTTAGTCTTCTTAAGTAGAAAAGAAAAGATTATATCAAGAAGTAAGAAACTATGGGAAAAGAAAATTCCCACTAGTAAAAGTAAACATATTATAAAGGCTGAGGATCAACCACTTAAATAAGCTAGTATGAAGATTAAAAGACAGAAAAATTGTAAAACCCACTATAACTACAGTAATCACAAAAAGGATAAACATAAAGATGCAGAATAGACATCAAAAACACAAAATGTGGGGGGGAGAGTATTATTTAGATCTTTTAGATTGTGTTTGAACTTAAATGATTACCTGTTTAAAACAAGCAGATGTAATTATAGGTCAACATATACAACCCCAAGGTAACCACAAATCAAAAATAATAGATACACAAAAACAAGACAGAAAGCTTATATGTACAAGCTATGTATCATAAAGACGCATGTTGCACTCAACATGTCAGCAAATATGGAAGACCCAGGAGTGGACACAGGACTGGATAAGGTCAACCTTCATTCCAGTTCCCAGAAGGCTGGTACTAAACAACTTCAAACTATCAGACAATTGCACTCATCCCCCATGGCCGCAAGGTCATGCTTAAAATCTTGCATGCTAGGCTTCAGCATTACACCCGTCAAGAACTTCCAGGCATCCAAGCTGGGTTTAGAAAAGGCAGAGGAACCAGAGATTAAATTGCTAACAGTCACTGGATCACAGAGAAAGTTAGGGAATTCCAGAAAAACGTCTTATCTCTGCTTCATTGACTACGTTAAAGCATTTGACTGTGTGGATCACAATAAACTGTGGAAAGCCCTTAAAGAAATGGAACTACCAGACCATCTTACCTGTCTTCTGAGAAACCTGTATGCAGATCAAGAAGAAACAATTAGAACCCTGTGTGGAACAACTGATTGGTTCAGGATTGATAAAGAAGTACGACAGGGCTGTCTGTTGTCACCCTGTTTGTTTAACCTATATGCTGAGCACATTATGAGAAATGCCGGGCTGGATGAGTTACAAGCTAGAATCAAGGTAGGCGGGAGAAACATCAACAACCTCAGATATGTGGATGATACCACTCTAATGGCAGAAAGTGAAGAGGAACTAAAGAGCCTCTTGATAAGGGTGAAGGAAGAGACAGAAAAATATGTATTAAAACTAAATATTAAAAAAAACTAAGATCATGGCTTTCCTGGTGGCTCAAATGGTAAAGAATTTGCCTACAAGGCAGGAGACATGGGTTTGATCCCTGGGTTGGGAACATCCCCTGGAGAAGGGAATGGCAACCCACTTCAGTAATCCTACCTGGAGAATTCCATGGACAGAGGAGCCTGGTGGGCTACAGTCCATGGGGTTGGAAAGAGTCAGACACGACTGCGTGACTAATCACAAGATCATGGCATCCAGTCCCATTACTTCATAGCAAATAGAAGGTAAAAAGGTAGAAGCAGTGACAGATTTCCTCTTCTTGGGCTCTAAATTCACTGCAGGTGGTGACTGCAGCCATGAAATCAGAAGATGATTGCTGCTTGGCAGGAAATCTATGACAAACCAGACATTGTGTTGAAAAGCAAAGACATTACTCTACTAACAACGGTCCATATAGTCAAGGCTATGGTCTTCCCAGTGGGCACACACAGTTGTGGGAGCTGGACTGTAAAGAAGGCCAAGCATCAAAGAACTGATGCCTTCGAACTGTGGTGCTAGAGAAGACTACTGAGAGTCCCTTGGGCTGCAAGGAGATCCAGTCAGTCTTAAAGGAAATAAATCCTGAATACTCATTGAAAGGTCAGATGCTGAAACTAAGGCTCCAGGCTTTTGGTCACCTGATGTGAATAGCTGACTCATTGGAAAAGTCCCTGATGCTGGGAAAGATTGAGGGTGGGAAGATAAGAGGGGGTCAGAGGATGAGATGGCTGGATGGCATCACTGATGCAATGGACTTGAACTTGAGCAAACTTCAGGAGATGGTGAGGGACAGGGAGGCCTGGTGTCCTGCAGTCCCTGGGGTTGCAGGTAGTCGGACAGGACTGGGCAACTGAACAACATGTATAATGACCTGTCACTAATAGGTTTGCATTTTCACTTAATTTTATACTTTGATAAAATCACATTTGAAATAACATTCATTTTCAAGTCTTGCCCTTAAGTTGTCTCTTGGGGCTATAGCTTACAGGAAATCAAAGTTTACTGACCAGAACTACAGTGGCATTGGACTGTATCAGCTTAGCCAATCTAAATCAGCATTTCCTAGAATCTTCTTGTATGGCTCCAACTGAGACTGACCACAAAAGAAATTTGCATAATATTAATATTTGAAAATGAGAGTGAGGAAACAACACTTTCCTCCCCTTCTCTCCCCTTTCTTCCTTTTTTGTCTTCCTTCCTTCTCATCTTGAAGGTCATTGTAAGAGTGTCAGGCAGTACAGCAGCTCAGGCCCCTCACTGCTGATCTGCTGCAAGCTCATCTTACTGGTAGGAGGTAACGGCCAGCCCATGGCATCTCCTACAGCTTCCCGGCTTCTAGGGGATTCCCTCCTTACGCTTCTCCACAAGCTGGGAAGGTCTGTGTGTAGTTCTAGGACAAAGGATGCAGCTTCTATTGCAGGTCACCCACATCATCTCACTGAGCTGGAGATGATGAAAGACTAGATTCTAGCATGTCCTTGGTCCTATTTCATGTCCTATTCTCCTCCCCAACAGCCAGCCTGACTGGCCCACAGCAACATCAGATCTAACACCAGACTCAAGAATCCTTGGTTAGACATATCCATTAGGTCTCATAATTATAAGAGCTAAGTGAAAGAAAGTGAAAGTGAAGTCTCTCAGTTGTGTCCGACTCTTTGTGACCCCATGGACTGTAACTGTAACCTACCAGGCTCCTCCGTCCATGGTATTTTCCAAGCAAGAGTACTGGAGTGGGTTACCATTTCCTTCCCCAGGGGGTCTTCCCAACCCAGGGGTGGAACCCAGGTGTCCTACATTGTAGTCAGATGCTTTACCGCGTCACCATCTGAGCCACCAGGGAAGTCACAAGGTCTAGACTGTAGGATCTAAAGCCTACACTAAATCCTTTATCCTGTATCACTCATGTAGTTGTTCCTCCCTGACCAAACCTTGACAACAGTCAACATTTTCTCAGCGTTGACCGTTCCTGTTTCCATCCCCAACAGCTGAGGGCTCCCCTGATGGCTCAAATGGTAACGGGTCAGCCTATAACGCAAGAGACCTGTGTTTGGTTCCTGAGTCAGGAAAAGCTCCTGCAGAAGGGAGAGACTACCCACACCAATACTCTTGCCTGGGAATCCCATGGACTGAGGAGCCTGGTGGGCTACAGTCCAAGGTTCCCGAAGAGTTGGGCACGACGCAGCCACTAACACACGTACACCCCCACAGCTGAAGCATGAGCATGCCTCTGTAGTTTTACTTCATTATCTTCATTCTAATAATGAAGACTACTTATCTAAAGGTAATTGTGTTATTTCAACTAAAGTGTTGTTATTTATCCCAAACTCTAAAAAGTCATATTCCATAATGTTCTTTCAATAAAACTCACACAAGCATTGAAACTCAGTCTCAATGCTTTGCCAACTGTGAGTCAGTTTATTCTTTGCTTTGTTCCACAATTAAATGTAAATCTTGTTAATATGAAATTAATTCATACAATATTGGCACCTCAGTCTAGTGATGGTCAGTGTAGCATTGTGATTATAAATATAGATTGCAAACACCAAGTTGAACCCAGCTTCTCCTCACCCTTGCTGTGTATCCTGGACATGTTACTTATCTCTCTTGTCCTTCATCTGTTCATCTGTAACATGGGACTAAGAAGAGTCCCTATGATTATAGACTTACTGTAAAGATTTAAAAATTAATGTAGTGAAAGTTTTTAGAACCATCCCTGGTATAATGTAAAGAAAGACCTTATTGGCATTAATTAGCTATTATTATTAAATATATGCCACAAATTCAGATAAGACACTAATGAGCAAAAGAACAAAGCTCTTTCTAGCTGGTAGGCTGCATTTATAACTCCTTTCCACTAATATTCTGTCTCATAACAACTCACAAGTGGCTACAGCATAAATTCTGAAGTGTCCTATTCTTGCTAAGAATGCCTATAATGCACTCTAATGTTTTCTATTATTTTCTATTTGATTTTATTAACATGCTGGCCACATAACTCTTCCTCTAGGGAATTTTTTTTTTTTTTTTTGGTCTCAGCTTCTTGACTTAGACCTGGAAGCCTGAAACAATTATGATGGGAATGCTGGGCAGAGTTACAACGAATTGCTTAAATTAATCAGTTCCTGCCCCTGGAGCTGTGATAAATTCCCCAAAGTGCATCCTGCTACATGATGGGGGAGGAGTGGGAAGGATGTTGAGAAGACCTCACCAATATCCACTATCATACATATATTATCACATCTCTATGAGTATATATTTTGGGAAATTCTACTTTTCTGAGCTTTGGTCCTTAACATTAACTCCTGTCATATGGGGTATGACATATTTTAATACAATCTCCTAAGACTGCCAGCTCCCATGCCAAATGCTGCTCATAATCTACTAGGTTGATTCCATGACTACTAAGTTATAATTTATAGTTTACAAAACCCTGTGCTACCTTCAATAGCAGAGCTGTCAATCCATGCCTTCTCCTTCCAAAAAAAAAAAAAAAAAAAGAGCAAAAATAAAGAACAATGCAGAGGCCAGGATCTCCTTCCAGCAAACTCATTCGTCCCTTCCTGGCCATCACCCACTTCAGTGCTTCCATCAGTGCCCAGTTTTTAGTTGAATACTGGAGTCAGAGACTTGAATTAGAGCCTCAGTTTTGCCCTATTAGTTCTCTGACCTTGAACAACACTGTTTACCTCTTTGAGCATCAGTTTTCCCTACATGCAAAAATAGGATACTGTAATCAACACATTCATAATATTAAAGTGAGGACCAAATGAGATAAGACATGAATTCCTGGAACATATAAAGTACTTAATATAAATTAGCTGTGACTGTTGCTCTAAAAGCTAACTCACATAATAAGCTAATTGCTTATTTTTATAAAAGACTACTTAAAAGTAATTAGCCTCCAATTAAAATAAATAAGTAAATTAAAAAAAAAAAAAAAGAATGGGCCAAAATAAATAAATAAATAAAAGACTACTTAATGTTTCCATTTCCAGGACACTAGATGTCAAAAACATAAGCAAAGAACTTCTAACTATAGAATGTCAAAGATCAGTCAGCTTACAAAGAGAAACTTTTTATGGCCAAAAAGTACTTCTCATGTCCTCAAGTCACATTTGTTGTTGTTAAGTCGCTCAGTCGTGTCTGACTCTTTGCGACCCGGTGGACTGCGGCGCACCAGGCTTCCCTGTCCCTCACCATGTCCCGGAGTTTGCTCAGACTCACGTCCACTGAGTCGGTGATGCCACACCTAGGTGTCAACGTCCAGTCGGTAATGCCACTGGGCACTGCTGACAGGTCACAACACAGACAGCTATACACTTGACTCTATTGTTGCTAAAAAGAAGGGGGGGGGAGAAAACAGATTTTTTTTTTCCTTAAAAAGCACTAACAATATTTCTCTTTGTCTCTGAGTTGGCCTGGAAATATTTCAGAATTAGACCCATGGAAGTCAATTATTTGAATTTCTTCTTCTAAGACTAGTATTTTAAAAAAGCAAATCTTAAGAAATGATTACACATTGAGTTCTTTTGGAAAACAAGTAAGTCAAGACGTGAATTAGCTGAATGAAAACTGTTTTTAGAATCATTAACAATCTGCATGACACCTCCCAACCCTCCCTCAGTGAATCTTCCAGTTTGCCACATGCTATTTTATACTTTCGTTGAAATCTATTTATGTGTTCACATTACCTATTCACAGCCAGGAGATCAGAGCTCTAAGACAGAAATCACATTAAATGCAGCAGACAAAACGTGAAAAGGCTGTAAAATTACCCATCCATAGTTAGGGAACTGTTATTAACCCTATGGCAACAGGCCAATCTAGAGAAGTTGTTTAAAACTGTCATTCAGAGAGTGTTAGCACTCCACTGTGATCCCGTATTTTTCACATCCATTACGTCTGATTTACAAGTTTTCACTTTGGTAATGTGTAACATTTGCCCATTGGTAGTGTTGCTTTTTTCAGTTAGTTCTAACTAAATAGAAGTTATACATTGTATTTTGACAACAAATGCATGAGGTAGATTTATGTTCCTGTGTTCAATGTTACACAGTTCTGAATATTCAGCTTCCCAAAAATGAACTTCAGTGGCTTCAGCTGCTGCCCATAAGCTTCATTTGGTACCAAACAGAGGCTCTTTAGGCTAGAGGACACGAGTGAATGGCTAAAAGAGGGAAAGCTGAATAATTCTACAGACAAATAAAGAGAGCCAGGATTTGATCCTTTGGGTTTTTCCTCTCTTTCATTACTTTGATATAGGAGTATCTTATAAGTGAACTGAATTCCAGTATGATAATCAGCTATGAATTCACTTTTAATTCTTTCAATATACTGTAGTGATACTTCATTCTTTAGATTTATGCTTCATTACACTGAATTGAAATGGCTAAAGAAGACCTAACTTATGCCTGGAATAAAATGGGAGCATGAAAAGAATAAAAATCTAACTTTGTATCTCTGACTAATTATAGAACTTCTTTGTATAATTGATTATATTTTGAGATGAGCTTTTACTGTCTCCAGTGTTCTTGCCTAGAGAATCCTATGGACAGAGGAGCCTGGTGGGCTGCTGTCCATAGGGTCGCACAGAGTCAGACACAACTGAAGTGACTTAGCATGCATTTACTGTCTTATGCTAAAAAAAAAAAAAAAAAAAAAAATCCATCCCATTACATTCTGATCATTGCTTCTTCTAATATACTTAGTGAAAAAACTATTCAGTTTTTCTTAAAGGATTAAAATTAAGCTAAATTGAACAACAAAAAGAAGCAAAATGCAAAGATGTAGGAAGGCAATCACTACTAAATAATTTGTATCTTCAACAATAACAACTCCTAAAAATGCTTTCATAATTTACCATGTTTCCACAATAACCTGTATAAGAGTGCAATACAATTTTACAAAGCTCAAAACCAAAGGAAATTAAACAATTTATTATTTACAATATATGCATACATGCTCATTCACTTCAGTCATGGCCAACTCTGTGCAACCCCATGGACTATAGCCCCCCAGGTTCCTCTGTCAATGGGATTCTCCAGGCAAGAACACAGGAGTGGGTTGCTGGTCCCTGCTCCAGAAGATCTTCCCGACCCAGGGATCGAACCTGGGTCTCCTGCATCTTCTGAATCACAGGCAGATTCTTTACCACTGAGCCACCGGGGTGGGGGGGGAGGGGAAGCAAATGAAAGATACATATTCATTTATAACCAAATAGAAAGTAGAAACAGAAATTTGAATAGTGATTACCATGGTAGGCAGAGATGTATGATAAAGGAAGAAAACTTGAAAGACGAAAGCTATTGCTGGTGTTCCAGAATGAGGGTTGGTAAACTTAGACCCACAGGCTAGTCCCATTGTAACCTGTTGGCAACAGAAAGATTTCTTGGTAGACAGCCATGTTCATTTGTTTACATACCGCCAAGTGAATGTCTTCACACTACGGTAGCAGAGTTGTTCAGTCTTC
Source organism: Odocoileus virginianus (assembly GCF_023699985.2). Taxonomy (NCBI): domain Eukaryota; kingdom Metazoa; phylum Chordata; class Mammalia; order Artiodactyla; family Cervidae; genus Odocoileus; species Odocoileus virginianus. The sequence goes on from NC_069688.1 coordinate 64,870,919, forward strand.
AGTCATGTCCAACTCTCTGCGCCTCCATGGACTGCAGCACACCAGGCTTCTCCGTCCTTCACTATCTCCTGGAGTTTGCTCAAACTCACATCCATTGAGTCGATGATGCCATCCAACCATCTCATCCTCTGTCGCCCCCTTCTCCTCCTGCCTTCAATCTTTCCCAGCATCCGGGTTTTTTAGAATGAGTCGGCTCTTCTCATCAGGTGGCCAAAGGATTGGAGCTTCGACTTCAGCATCAGTCCTTCCAATGAATATTCAGGACTGATTTCCTTTAGGATTGATTTGTCTGATCTCCTTACAGTCCAAGGGACTCTCAAGAGTCTTCTCCAACACCACAGTTCAAAAGGATCAATTCCTCAACACTCAGCCTTCTTTACAGTCCAACCCTCACATCAATACATGACTACTGGAAAATCATAGCTCTGACAACACAGACCTTTGTCAGCAAAGTGATGTCTCTGCTTTTTAATATGCTGGCAAGATTTGTCATAGCTTTTCTTCCAAGGAGCAAGCATCTTTTAATTTCATAGTTGCAGTCACTGTCCACTGTGAATTTGGAGCCCAAGACAATAAAGTCTGTCACTGTTTCCATTTTTTTCCCCATCTATTTGCCATGAAGTGATGGGACCGGATGCCATGATCTTCGCTTTTGAATGCTGAGTTTGAAGTCAGCTTTTTCACTCTCCTCTTTCTCCCTCATCAAGAGGCTCTTTAGTTCCTCTTCACTTTTTGTCATATGGGTGGTATCATCTTCATATCTGAGGCTTTAATATTTCTCCTGGCAGTCTTAATTCCAGCTTGTAATTAATCCAGCCCAGCACTTTGCATAACGTACTCTGCATATAATTTCAATAAGCCAGGTGACAATATACAACCTTGTCACACTCTTTTCCCAATTTTGAATCAGTTCACTGTTCCATGTCCAGTCCTAACTGTTGCTTCTTGACCACATACAGATTTCTCAGGAGAGAGGTAAGGTGTTCTGATATGGCCATCTCTTTAAGAATTTTCCAGTTTTTTGTGAGGCACACAGTCAAAGGCTTTAGCATAGCCAGAGAAGCAAAGAGATGTTTTTTCTGGTATTCCCTTGCTTTCTCCATGATCCAGAGAATGTTGGCAATTTGATCTCTGGTTCCTCTGCCTTTTCTAAATGCAACTTGTGTATATGGAAGGTCTCAGTTCACATACTGCTAAAGCCTAGCTCGAAGGATTTTGAGCATTACCTTGCTAGCACGTGAAATGAGTATAATTGTGTGGTAGTCTGAACATTCTTTAGCATTGCCGTTCTTTGGGATTGGAATGAAAACTGGCTTTTTCTAGTCCTGTGGCAACAACTGAGTTTCCAAATTTGCTCACATATTCATATTGACTATAGCAGTTAAACAGCATTATCTTCTAAATTCCAGTTAACTTTTTGATCAAATACAAATTACAGTGTTTCTTTTTAATGCTTAATTGTCCTTATACACCATTTCATTAGAGCAAGTTTATATATAGACCAGTGATTCTCAACTAGGGTCAATTTTGACACCTCTCCACCTCTGACATGGAACATTTGGCAATATCTGGAGACCTTCCACTTGGCTGTTACCACCAAGTTACCTAGTAAGTAGGGGTCAAGGATGATATGGAACAGCCTAGAATGTGCAAGGTAGCCCAGATCAAGAAAACCCCAAATGTCAATTGGGCCAAGGTTGAAACACCCTGATAGAGACTCTTGGATTGAATCAGATGACAACTAGAGTCAAGATTCTTATGGTGAGGCCAAATTCAACACAAGTGACACCTCTTACAAAATTCCTTCTGGATTTGGTGCACAGGATTGCATACCCAGGGGCTTCCCAGGCGGCACAGTGGTAAAGAATCCACCTGTCAACGCGGGAGATACAAGAGACGTCAGGAAGATCCCCTGGAGTAGGAAATGACAACCCACTCCAGGATCCTTGCCTGGAAAACTCCAGGGAGAGAGGAGCCTGGTGGGCTACAATCCCTGGGGCTGCGAGGAGTCGGACAGACCAAGCGACCGAGGCTGGGCGCACAGCCAGACACACACACATCCTACACACGTTCACACAAGTCGTCTACACAGTGAAGACTTGCAGCACTCTCCATAATTCAGACTTCTTGGGTACGTATTTTTCTCAAATCAAAAGCATTGTTCAGTCTGAATTACCCATACAAACAGATAGCCCAAGTTCTTTAGTGTATTCTCCACACAAGGAGACGGCACACGGACATAATATTTTAACTTATACTATGGCTTACACTTCATCATTTCATGTAGATAACTGACCATCTTTCAACAATATGGATTGCCAAAGGACACTTTTGCGGGGTATCTTATTTGTTATGCAGCTTTGAGTAGAGTGTGTGGCATCCATACATGCCTTGATCCACATCCAAATGATATTAGTGAGCAGCCTTTCTAAAGAATGTCTGGAAAATTACATGTCATGAACTTCAACAGTCTGGCTGTCACCACCAGGAGGAAAAAAATGATTTCAGCAAATGTTTCAGATGTATCCCAAAGAGGCAGTGAACATTTTCATTGAAATAAAAAATCTGTTTTATAATTAGTATTCCATATGTAACTGTTTCCTTTTTAATTTTAGTGCATTAATGGGCATTTCTAATCTTCACAAGAAGATATATGACAGCTTTGTTGTTCATTAAGTGTCTCATTAGTAGCCTCTGACAAAGTAGGATTCCAAACAACCAAAATTAGTAAATGTTAATAGCCAATTCTGAATCTTCTAAAATGCATGCTGATGTTCATAATCACAGCTAGCATGCCCATCATTATTTACTTATAGATGTTGTTAATAAAGACCTAGTAGAAACACTTATTAAGGAAATTGAAATCGTTTCTCTGCAAATGAATTAATCAATGTCTTATTCTGTGTGGTCTATTTTAAATTGCAAAATTATTCGGGTTTACAATGTGCCTTAATATGTAAAGTTCACCAAGTGAAATACAAGACATTCTCAGAATTAATCTTAATTAATTGCTCTATCCATGACAAACCTAGAGAAAATTATAAAGCAGATAGTATATGTATCAGTGTGCTTTCTATCCAATATGTTTAGAGGTGCAAGAGCCTCTTTCCATCGTTTTATTTATTTTTGACTAACTTCATCCCTGTCGGTCCAGGTTCTCCACGTTTCCAGCAGTGCAGCACTGTGGTCCAGACTGTGTGGCTCCGTCTGCCACACGAGAGCCACATCCACAGGTCCAGCCAGAGCGAGCCTCCTCTGCCTTGAGCTACCTCTGAAGCTGTGGTAAGACCACCACGCCCTTCAAAGTGTTCCTGCTTAAAGGCAACTATTTGCGTAGCATGCTCTTAAGATTCTTTTTTTTATTATTTACTTATTTGGCTTTGTGGGGTTTTAGTTGCATCATGTGAGATCTTTCCATACAACGCTTGGATTTACTTGCCCTCAGTCATGTGGGACGTCGTTCCCGGTTCAGGGATCAAATCTGTGTCCCTGCCTTGCAAGGCTGATTCTCAACCACTGGACCACTAGGGAAATCCAAGCCCTTAAGATTCTAAAGGCATGTTCTCTTATGTTTGAGAATTCATCTTAACTTTACATTTTATGTAAAACAGCAAAATATTACTATTAAGTATGGTGTGGAAAGTTAAGAATGTATGTTATAATTCCTAGAGCAAATACTTAAAAAGTAATGTGGAAATGCCAACGACAAAGTTAAACATGGATTTAAAAAAATATTTGATTAATCATAAATGACAAGAAAGGGGGAGCAGAGGAACAAAAACAGAAGTGGCAAAGAGAAAATAAATAACAAATTGATAGACTAAATCCAACAAAACCAATAATTACATCAAATATTAATAGACTGAACATGCCAATTAACAGAATTAAAATATCAAATTCAATTTTAAAAAAGGAAATCCCAACTACCTGCTGGCTATCGCATACATAAACTTTAAAGATAAAGAACATGTAGACTGAAAGTAAATAGGTGGGAAACATAATGGATTGCTAACAGTGAACAAGACTGAGGTAATGTTATATTAATATCAGACAAAATATATTTCAAGACAAAGTGTATCCTCCCTATGACCTGAGTGGTAATAAAAATGCATTATATGAAATAAGCAGGATGCAAGTGTTGCTGTCGTTGCTGAGTTGCTAAGCTGCGTCCGACTCTGCAGTCCACTGGAATGCAGCAAACCAGGCTTCCCTGTCCTTCGCTCTCTCCCAGAGGCTGCTCAGCCTCATGTCTGCTGAGCTGACGATGCCTTCCAACCATCTCATCCTCTGTTGCCCCCTTCTCCTCCTGCCCTCAATATTTCACAGAATCAAAGTCTTTCCCAATGACTCAGTTCTTCGCATCAGGTAGCCAAAGGATTGGAGCTTCAGCTTCAGCATCAGTCCTTCCAGTGAATATTCAGGGTTGACTTCCTTTAGGATGGTCTGGTTGGATCTCCTTGCAGTCCAAGGGACTCTCAAGAGTCTTCTCCAACACCACAGTTGAAAAAAATCAATTCTTCGGCACTCAGCCTTCCTTATGGTTCAACTCTCACATTCATACATGACTACTGGAAAAATCATAGCTTTGACTATACAGACCTTTGTCAGCAAAATGATGTCTCTCTTTTTCAATATGCTGTCAAGGTTTGCCACAGCTTTTCCTCCAAGGAGCAAGAGACTCTTCGATTTCTCTTTGCTTTCTATCATAGGGTAGTGTTATCTGAATATCTGAGGATATTGATATTTCTCCCAGCAATGCTGATTCCAGCTTGTGCTTCATCCAGTCCAGCATTTCTCATGATGTACTCTGCATATAAGTTAAATAAGCAGGGTGACAATATGCAGCCTTGAGGTACTCCTTTCCCAACTTGAAACCAGTTTGTTGTTCCATGTCTGATTCTAACTGTTGCTTCTTGACCAGCACACAGTATACAGTTTTCTCAGGAGGCAGGTAAGGTGATCTGGTATTTCCAACTCTTTAAAAATTTTCCACATGCAAATGAAATCATGCATATAAGGAAATGTTTAACTTTAATGGTTAATTTAAATCCAGTTTCTTAAACTTCTGCCAGAAGAAGCTAGAAATAGTTCAGTAAACCAGGAATAAATAGAAGAAAGAAAAAAACAAACGTAAGAGTGGAAATCAAAGAAACAGAAAACTGGCAATTGAGAAAACTCAAAATGCCAAACATTGTTTCTTTGAAATGATCAAAGAAATCTATCAACCCCCGGCTATACTGATCCAGAGATAGAGCGATAGAATGCAAATTACCATGATCAGCTTTGAAAGAAGGCTTATCACTACAGATCCAGAAGACATTAAAAGGACAATAAGGAAATATTTTGGCTCAGCAAGTAAAGAATCCAGATGAAATGCAGTATACTAGGTTAGATCCCTGGGTCAAGAAGATTCCCCTGGAGGAGGAAATGGCAACCCAATCCAGTACTCTTGCCTGAAAAAATCCCAGGGACTGTGGCCTGGCAGGCTGCAATCCAAAGGGTCAGTCACACATGACTGAGTGACTGAGCCCTCAAAGGAAATATTTTGAATAAATGAATGCCAACAATCTGGACTTCTTGATAATATCTACTGTGAGAAGCTGTTGAAAAAAATAATGTATATAGGAAAATGTATATAAAATGCTTAGTTTACATTGGTGCCAACAATAAGTCAGGCCTTATATCTCTGACACAGCCTCTTAACTCCATGGGCAGGAATAATTCACTTAATAAGTGAGAAAAGAGGAATTTAAAAATAATGACTAATTTTCAGGTTTACACAGAAAACAAAGAAGAGTTGTTATTTGAACCCACTGTCTACTTGGCTTTAAAACCTATGCCTTCTTTTCTTCCAGAAACATTTTAGTAAAACTTGGCTGTTTCCAAGAAACACCCACTACATGCCCACCAATAAAAGGGAACCATAACACAGTAGAAAATTTACCATATGTCTGTGGGCTTCCTTGATAGCCCAGCTGGTAAAAAATCCACTTGCAATGCAGGAGACCTGGGTTTGATCCCTAGGTCAGGAAGACCCCCTGGAGAAAGGATATGCTACCCACTCCAGTATTCTTGGGCATCCCTGTGGTTCATCTGGTAAAGAATCCGCCTGCAATGTGGGAGACCTGGGTTTGATCCCTGGGTTGAGAGGATCCCCTGGAGAAGGGACAGGATACCCACTCCAGTATTCTGGCCTGGAGAATTCCAAGGCCTCTATAGTCCATGGGGTCAAAAAAGTCAGAGACACAACTGAGTGTCTTTCGCTTTTCACTTTCACTATGGTTTAAAGAAAAGGAACTAGTGAATGTTCAAGCAACCCAGCAAACTCCACTATTAAAGTCACGTTCTTTCTTATGGGCTATGATTAGAATGCAAAAGTAGGAAGTCAAGAGATACCTGGAGTAACAGGTAAATTTGGCCTTGGAGTACACAATGAAGCAGGGCAAAGGCTAACAGAGTTTTGCCAAGAGAAGGCACTGGTCAGAAAACACCGTCTTCCAACAACACAAGAGAAGACTCTACACATGGATATCACCAGATGGTCAATACTGAAATCTGATTATATTCTTTGCAGTCAAAGATGGAGAAGCTCTATACAGTCAGCAAAAACAAGACCGGGAGCTGACTGTGGCTCAGATGATGAACTCCTTATTGCCAAATTCAGACTTATTGAAGAAAGTAGGGAAAACCACTAGATCATTCAGGTATGACCTAAATCAAATCCCTTATGATTATACAGTGGAAGTGAGAAATATATTCAAGGGATTAGATCTGATAGAGTGCCTGAAGAACTATGGATGGAGGTTCATGACATTGTACAGGAGGTAGTGATCAAGACCATCCCCAAGAAAAAGAAATGCAAAAAGGCAAAATTGTTGTCTGAGGAAACCTTACAAATAGCTGAGAAAAGAAAAGAAGCAAAAGGTAAAGGAGAAAAGGAAAGATATACCCATTTGAATGCAGAGTTCCAAAGAATAACAAGGAAAGATAAGAAAGCCTTCCTCAGTGATCAGTGCAAAGAAATAGAGGAAAACAATAGAATGGGAAATTCTTGAGGAATTTCTTGAGGAATTTTCCTCAAGAAAATTAGAGATATCAAGGGAACATTTAAGGCAAAGATGGGCAAATAAAGGACAGAAATGGTATGGACCTAACAGAAGCAGAAGATATTAAGAAAAGGTGGCAAGAATACACAGAAGAACTGTACAAAAAAGATCTGACCCAGATAATCACAACGGTGTGATCACTCACCTAGAGCCAGACATCCTGGAATGTGAAGTCAGGTGGGCCTTAGGAAGCATCACTATGAACAAAGCTAGTGGAGGTGATAGAATTCCAGTGGAGCTATTTCAAATCCTAAAAGATGATGCTGTGAAAGTGCTGCACTCAATATGCCAACAAATTTGGAAAACTCAGCAGTAGCCACAGGACTGGAAAAGGTCAGTTTTCATTCCAATCCCAAAGAAAGGCAATGCCAAAGAAGGTTCAAACTACCACATAATTGCACTCATCTCACATGCTAGCAAAGTAATGCTCAAAATTCTCCATGCCAGGCTTCAACAGTACATGAACCATGAATTTCCAGATGCTCAAGCTGGATTTAGAAAAGGCACAGGAAGTAGAGATCAAATTGCCAACATCCATCCTAAAGGAAATCACTCCTGAATATCCATTGGTAGGACTGATGCTGAAGTTGAAACTCCAATACTTTGGCCAACTGAACTGATTGGATCATCAAAAAAGCAAGAGAATTCCAGAAAAACATCAACTTCTGCTTTACTGACTATGCCAAAGCCTTTTACTTTTCAATTCAGTTCAGATCAGTTCAGTAGCTCAGTCGTGTCCAGCTCTTTGCAACCCCATGGACTGCAGCATGCCAGGCTTCCCTGTCCATTGCCAACTCCCGTAACTTACTCAAACTCATGTTCATTGAGTTGGATCACTACAAACTGAAAAATGCTTAAAGAGATGCGAATACCAGACCACCTGACCTGCCCCCTGAGAAATCTCTATGCCGGTCAAGAAGCAACAGTTAGAACTGGACATGGAACAACAGATTAGCTCCAAATCAGGAAAGGAGTACATCTAGGCTGTATACTGTCACCCTGCTTATTTAACTTATATGCAGAGTACATCATGTGAAATGCCAGGCTGGATGAAGCAAAAGCTGGACTCAAAATTGCTGAGAGAAATATCAATAGCCTCAGATACACAGATGACACCATCCTTATGGCAGAAAGCGAAAAACTAAAGATCCTCTTGATGAAAGTGAAAGAGGAGAGTAAAAAAGTTGGCTTAAAGCTCAACATTCAGAAAACTAAGACCATGGCAGCCGGTCCCATCACTTCATGGGAAACAGATGGAGAAACAGTGGAAATAGTGAGACTTTATTTTTTTTGCTCCAAAATCACTGCAGATGGTGGCTGCAGCCATGAAACTAAAAGACACTTGCTCCTTGGGAGAAAAGCTATGACCAACCTAGACAGCATATTAAAAAGCAGAGACATTACTTTGCAACAAAGGTCCATCTAATCAAAGTTATGGTTTTTCCAGTAGTCATGTGTGGATGTGAGAGTTTGAATATAAAGAAAGCTGAGTGCCAAAGGATTGATACTTCTGAACTGTGGTGTTCAAGAAGATAAGAAAGTCCGTTGGACTGCAAGAAGATCCAACCAGTCCATCTTAAAGGAAATCAGTCCTGAATGTTCATTAGAAGGACTGATACTGACGCTGAAACTCCAATACTTTGGCCATCTGTTGCAAAGAACTGATTCATTTGAAAAGACCCTGATGCTGGGAAAAACTGAAGGCAGGAGGAAAAGGGGATGACAGAGGATGAGATGGTTGGATGGCATCACCGACTCAATGGGCATGAGTTTGGGTAAACTCTGGGAGTTGGTGATGGACAGGGAGGCCTGGCGTGCTGCAGTCCATGGGGTCTCAAAGAGTCAGACACTACCAAGCAACTGAACTTAAAATTAGGGTTCTGAATGAACACTGACATAAAGCTTAATATGGACACTGAACTAGTAAAGTCAAAGGACCTCTACAGAAGAACCTGTCCTCAAAGGCATTCCAGTTTGAGACTGTTGACTGAAAAATATAGCCACAATGTGAAAGTAGAGAGTTATTTCATTTGGTGGGAATTTTTAGGACTCCAAGCCAGGGAGACGGTATCTCAGTAGCTCTGACAAAACTGCTCCAAGGAGGCTGGAGGGGGAGTGAGGCAATATACAAGTTTGCCACAAAGGGAGCAGACAGTCTGAACATCAAAGATCAGGTATGTGTGAAGAAACTTAGTGTTCTGTGTGCGAGAAGATGCAAGCCGCTGGGATTACTGGTTTCATTCCTTTCATATGCACCACAGCTATCAGGGGTCAAATCCTGTTTCCTTGTTCACTCTAAGTAGTGGCCGAGGGCTGCTTCCTGCATTCCCCCAGCTCCTCCGCAGTCGCTATCTGGATAGCAGTTTGGGGAACCCGCATTCACAGTTGGAGACCGGACGTCCTGATAGCTACAACATTTTTTGTCTATTGATATGGCAGGAGATAGTTTTATTTCACAAGACTCAATTTCAGAACAATAAAGCCTATGCCTTTTAAATGACATAACATGATGCTTTAGTAATAGATACAGTTTACCTTAGTGTATGTTTTAAAAAATTATATCTAAATATTATTCTCTGTTTTATTACTCCTAAAATTCTAGTTGTCAAAATTGTATATCGTGAAATTTTTTTTTAATTTTACTTTTAAATTTAAAAATAGAGGCTAATAATTTGTACGCTAAAATTCTAAAATTACAAGTAAATTTTAAGTACTATGAACACAATATAAAATAACCCGAATCATAGTAACTTCTCCAGGTCAGGAAGTAGGTGTGATATCGCTTAGTACTTGCTCTTAGGTAGTTAGAATAGGAAACAGGAATCCAGAAGGGCGGTGGCTAGAAGACAAGGAAAGGAAAAGCCGGTGAAAACGGAGCAAAGGGAGGTCGGAGGACGCGAGCGCAGACCTCAGGCCGAACAAGCCGCACCCCCGGGTGGCCCGGTCTACAGAGCGCAGGCCCGGGGAGGAAAAAACACGTAAAAGAGGCGCGGAGGCCGGGCCCCCTCCCGCCCGGCCCCCCACGCTCGCTCGCTCTTTTCTCCCCGTCTTTTGGGTTGGCATGTGCTCGCGCCTCGAGGGCGTGTTTTCCTGTATTTTCTAAACCAAACTGAGCTGTAACACGGAGCCGCAACACTTTCCATCCGAGGGCTGTGACGTGGTCCAGCGCTTCACATTTCTGTTGTGACGAGACAAGGCCGAGGAAATTACGTACTCCCCGGACACTCGCCATAGGAATACTTCAGTGCCATCCAAATTACTTATTCATTTTTATGGGCGTCTAACTCCTTTACGGGGCTGTGTTAGCTTCTGCCGGGCGACCACGTGACTCGGCTGGATGTACACACGTGACCCCTCCCTGTGAGTCCCGCTCCCGCCCCCCCGCCAGGTCAGCGCAGAGCCCCGGGCGGGCTCCCCCTGCCTTCCCGCAGCTTCCCCCCAGCTGTCTATCTCACATGCCGTGGTATATATGTCGGTGCTGCGCGCTCAGCGCACCCCACCCTGTCCTTCCCTCGCTGTGTCCGCAGATTCACTCCCTGCGTCTGCATCTCTATTCCTGCCCTGCAAACAGGTTCACCAGATTTCATAGATATGCTTTAATATGCAATAATGTAATATAAATGTAATATACATTTAATTTCCTCTTTCTGACTTACTTCACTCTGTATGGCAGACTAGATTCTTCTACATCACTGCAAGTGACCAGTTTTGTTCCTTTTTATTACTGAGTAATATTCCATTGTGTATATGTACCACATCTTTTTCATCCATTCATCTGTCGACGGATATTTAGGCTGCTTCCAAGTCCTGACTATTGCAAATAGTGTTGCAATGAAAACTGAGGTACATGTTTCTTTTTGAATTATGGTGTTCTTGGGGTACATGCACAGTACTGGGATTGCTGATTCTTCTTTAGTTTTTTGTGTAACCTCCATACTGTTCTCTAAAGTGAGTGTATCCAAATTATTTTTAACGAAATTACTTTTAAATTGTTAACTGCTATATATCTATGCCCCCAATGTATAGAATATAAATTTAATTCATAAATTTATAATTTGTATATAAGTTAAATGGATTTACTTATTAAATTAAATTTTAATTTAATTTAATTAACAGATTTAAATTATGTTTAATGGATTTAACAAACAAATCATGCTGAAAATGTAATTAATTACTTAGTTAAATTAATTACATTTCTAAAGCATCAACCAAAAATCATCTGGGCTCAGATTTCTTATCATCAAAATGCTAAATGCCAGTGGAGCAAATTTTCCATTTTCTATGTGAAATTATAATGTACCCTTACTTCTGAGGGCAAGCCTAGAGCCTATTATACAGAGTGAAGTGAATCAGAAAGAAAGAAAAATGTCATACACTAATACACATATATGGAATCTAGAAAAATGGTACTGATGAATTTATTTGCAAGGCAGCAATGGAGAAACAGACATAAACAGACTTATGGACATGGGGAGAGGGGAGGAGAGGGTGAGACGTATGGGAAGAGTAATATGGAAACTTGCATTACCATATGTAAGATAGATAGCCAAGGGGAATTTGCTATATGTCTCAGGCAACTTAAACAGGGACTCTGTATCAACCTAGAGGGGTGGGATGGGGAGGGGGAAGGGAAGGAGGTTCAAGAGGGGGGGATATATGTATACCTATGGCTGATTCATGTTGAGGTTTGACAGAAAACAACAAAATTCTATAAAGCATCTATCTTTCAATTAAAAAATAAATTAATTTTTTAACTGCTAAATGACAAAGGAGTGGATTTCCAATTTCTGTGTGAAATTATACGTTCACTTCTGTACCATGGCAAATTATAAATCCAACGTGACTACAAATCAGAAATATTTTCAGATACTCAAGAACTTAAAACATCAATTCACTGTTCTTTCCAAATATGTGTGCACGCATATTCAGTCATGTCCAACTCTGTGCAACCCCATGGACTGCAGCCCACCAGGCTTCTCTGTCCATGGGATTCTCCAGGCAAGAATACTGGAGTGGGTTGCCATTTCCTCCTCCAGGGAATCTTCCCAATGCAGGAAAAGAACCAGAGTCTCCTAGGTCTCCTGCATTGGCAGGCGGATTCTTCACCACTAGTGCCTCCAGGGAAGCCCCCAGATTTCTTTCCAAGAAACCTACTTAAATAAGAGTGGAAAATAAGAAAGAAGACTTGGGATATGAAAAATAGCTTTCCCAGGATTCTGATAGAATGAAGTGTGAGAATAACAGCTGTGCAGCAAGTCTAGGAAATAACGGGTCCAGATGAGAAGAGGAACTTGGTGGGCTCTAGGAAGAAATTCCTCCTAAAGAAAGCCCCAAGAAATAACAGAGAAATACAGTTTATGAAAAACTCATCTTTGTTTATGAAGTCAATGACAGTGTGGCATGACTTACAGAAACTTATGAAGGGTTAGAAAAGCTAGCCCAGGGGCTTCCCTGGCAGTTGATTCTGAACTCCCACTGCAGGGGCATGGGTTCAGTCTCTGGTCAGGGACCTGAGAGCTCACGCGCTGCTGAGTACATCCAAAAAAAAAAAAGAGCGAATCCGTCTGTCCTTAATCTTGGTGATATTCCTTTTCTAACCATGAAGTATTAACAGTGGACCTTTAGGAAGGAAATTCTAGCAAGTGGTGATGATTCTGAAACTAAAAATATTAAAACAAAATTTATTTAGAATCAATATATGAAAGATCCTAAAGTATTTATATAAACATAGACAATACATGAAATATTTATCCGGATGTAGGCAAAGCATAGGGTAGTTACCTCAAGTCAACCTCTAGATTAACAGTGAAAGAACTCATTATGCTTGCAAAGTCGAATATAAATATTATTAGTAATAATAATGTGAAAGTAAAACTATAGATGGCACAATTAGGAGAGGAATGATAAGGGAACTAACAATTATGTCTTACTTTAGTGCAAAACCAAGAAGAGTTACTGTCTGGTTTTGACGAAATAATAAGTTTAAGTTGATAAATAATGCTTAAAGTCATGAAAGTCAAAGTGTTAGTTACTCAGTCATGTCTGACTCTTTGCAACCCCGTGGACTTCAGCCTGTGAGGCGACTCTGTCCCTGAGATTCTCCAGGCAGGACACTGGAGTGGGGGTAGCCATTCCCTTTGCAGGACATCTTCCTGACGCAGGCACTGAGCCCAGATCTCCAGCATCACAGGCAGACTCTTTACCATCTAAGGCTTCAAACAGTTACTGTCTGAATTTGAGGAATAATAAGTGTAAGTTGACAAATAATGCTTAGTGTTATAAAGGGAGCTAATAAAAGATAATTAATAATACCAATAACAATGCTTGAGAAAAGAGGAAGGGATTGAAAAATATGAGTTAAATACCAATCTTTCATAGGAGAGGCAATAGAGTTGATATTTCCAAAGTTGTTATTTCAAGAAATACCTTATTATTTAGATGCATGGGATTATCCAACAAAAGATCTAATAAGAACAGTTGAAAATGATTGTTTCTGACAAGGGAGTATAAAGGATGGAGCTTTTTATTATAAGCTTTTCTGTACTGCTGGAATTTTTAGCATACCCATTCTGTTTTGATAGCAACAAATAATTTTAAATAAAATATAAAACAAAGAGAAAGAGTATTTCACAGATAATAGCATACAACCTTGAATACCAAATGAATACTCTGAATATATTGCCATTGACGTGAGCAAAAAAAAAAAAGCCTATAAAGGCAAGAATAGAACAAATTTCTTTAAGAGGTAGACAATGGCTATAATTCATGTAAATTATTCTATATGCAATTTCATTAGCAATAAAACAAAAACTGATACAGCAAGAATAATTCTACTTCTAAAAGTTCTGCAAGCAATGCTCTTGTACAAGCTAAAAGAAATGTTGAGTCAAAACACTTCAGAGCAGCTTCAGGGCTAAGTCACCCCTGAAAAGATCCAGGTCATCAGTAAATCAAGGACTTCAACAAATTCTTAAAAGCATAAGAAGGAAAAAAAAAAGCATAAGGTTTAACTCTATTCCAATAATGAGATATATAAATAATGAAAAATGTCAGCCAGAACAGTCTCCAGCAGAATTTCTGAGCCACCCACAATGCTTTCATTAAAGTTTGACTGTCACCAATTAATATAATAGAGAAAATGTCTCCTTCAAAACTAAGATCTTAGGATCCAGAGGCCTTTCTCTTTACTTGCAGTCTCTTACTTTATGTCACCTAAATGCCCAGACTATTTTAACAGTTTTAGAAACCTCAGACCCCAAACTACGTAAGGAAGATGCAATTTAAAAGTTCACGATTTTATATTATTCAACAAGCTTAAATACTGAAAACATCAATTGTCTTACAGTCTTCTCAACTTCAAATGAGTTTCAGCCAGCTCTGGGAGTTGGCGATGGGCAGGAAGGCCTGGAGTGCTTCAGTCCATGGGGTCGCAAAGGGTCGGACAGAACTGAGCGACTGGACTGAACTTCTCAGCTTCACCCCTTCTCCATGTAAACTGGATTCAGCTGTGAACACACCCATGATGCATCAGGTGCTTATCAGGACACTTATTCCCACCTGCTTCCTATGAGGAGTAGTCTATTTCTGAGCACAACCTTGAAAAATAACTACATTTTCTGTACTCCACATCTGCAACTTGATTTCAGGGAAAATCTACTATTCTCACACAGCCATCTAGATGCTACTCAATATCTTATGGCAAGTAGTATGGTCCAAAGAATCTTTCTGCTCTGAAATCCATTCAAGTAAATTCTGTTATGTTAGTGACTACAGGACTGCATGACCAGGTAGATTACACTGCTTGTGCCGAGATGGGGAAATGGAACGGGAAATCTGTGTGTGTGTGTGTTTTGTTCGTGGTCGTGGGGAGCCAGGCATTATTAAAGTTACTAGAAGGAGGGAGCCGGAGGAGATCATAAGTCATGTATATTATGTAACGTAACAGTTATAGGAAAGAAGAGTGATAGTGCACAGTACTCCAAACAGATTTGTAACTTGTCTTAAAGCACTGTAATATGACACAACTGCAAAGCTCCAACAAGAAACAGGATGCAAAACCCCAGAAAACCTGAGAACACAGGCAATAACAGTATCAACAATTAAATGACAAGTATTGAGTTCTTATGAATCAGATAGTTTACCTATACTTACATTTATCTATATGATCTTATTTAAATCTCAAAAAAGTCCTATGCACTAAGTGCTATCACCACCTTATTTCATTGATGAGGAAACAGAAACTTGGAAAGAATATCTAACTTTCCCATACCTAGCAAACGGTATAACAGCGATTCAAACCCAGACAGCAGAATTCCAAATCTGACATGACGAGGCATTCAGCTGCCTAGCTCAAGGAGGCTTCCCTGGTGGTTCAGTGGTGAAGAATCCACCTGAAATGCAGGAGATGAAGATTTGATCCTTGGGTGAAGAAGACCCCCTGGAGAAGGAAATGGCAACCCACTCCAGTATTCTTGCCTGGGAAATCCCATGCACAGAGGAGCCTGGTGGGCTGCAGCCCATGGGGTCAGAGAAGACTTATCGACTAAACAACAATATAGCTCAAGACAAACATTTACATACAAAGAGAGGACGACTGATTTTACTGAAGCTGAGCTAAAAGAGACGCATTAGGTATCAAAAAAAGGGTTATTAAGGAAAATAAGAAAAGGGGGGTTAACAACCTATTGAGCTAGTACTAAGTAAAATTTAAAGATGCCTTAATCTCTTTTGTAAATATCTCCCAAAACTCAAGACTGGTACAGGAAGTAGTTAGGTAAAAATCACAATTAACAAAATATGAGAAAGGCAAAGGTAAGGGTGAACATATTTTGAGAGTTTATTTGTAAGCAATTTTAACTTAATAGGATATTTTAATAAGGGCTTGCCTGGTGGATCAGGCAGTAAAGAATCTGCCTGCAATGCAGAAGACCTGCCTTTGATCCCTGGGTCAGGAAGATCCCCTGAAGAAGGGCATGGCAACCCACTCCAGTGTTCTTGCCTGGAGAATTCCATGGACAGAGGAGCCTGGTGGGCTACAGTCTATGGGGTCGCCAAGAGTCGGGCAAGACTAAATGACTAATACTTTCACTTTTTAATAAACAAGTTAAATTTATTTCTATGCATAAACAAAGTACTATGAAAGGAAACAAGAAAGTATATTTTAAAAACTAAAGGATCTAATCTTATTTTAAAAAGACTGATATACAGAGATTTGTATGGTAAAGGGAGGTAATGAAATTATGAGGTTCAGTATTACATAGGTTTAACAGGTTATTAATATCCATTTCTGTGTTCAATCTGACATTCATTTTTCTCTTTTTCTGTAAGTGTTCTCACTGCAACTACATTTTCCCTATTTGCAGAACTTTGAACCTGATACCCATAAGACCCTCTGTAGTCTTTCAGAAGAAGGAATTATCTAGCCTTTTGGAGGAGACAGTAAAACCAATCTGATTGAAAAGACTCAAGATTCTATAACTCTGGTTTTACTTTGGGACAGAAATTTTTTTCAAGACCATTTGGATTTGAAATACTATATTCTTTGAGAATTTTGTTTTCTAAGAGTTGTGAATACATTTAAATATTAGATTAATAGATGGACAGGTGAAAAGATAGGTAGGTAGATAGATGGACTGATTGATTTCTAAGAGAACTTGTGAACATAGAATGTAAACTATGATGTAAAAGAAAAAAAGAGTGTAGTCAAAAGGAAAGAATTAAATTCAAAATTCTATCCAAAATAATTCACTTTTGAGATTTCACCAATAAATTATTTACTCAAGTTACACAGACCAAATGTAATATTCTATGTACTCAAGTTACACAGACCAAATGTAATATTCTATGTCAGTGGGACATTTCATGACTTGTCACCTTCATATGTAAAAACAACTTTTCAACTCTCTTTTCCTCGAGTTGCCTCAGGTTCCCACAAGTTTCTCTCAGATATTGCCATTTAGCACAGTGTGATTGCTACATGTAATATAATGTGACAAGATTGCCCACTAATGTGTTCTCTAAAACACCCTTAAGTAACTGACTTAATACAATATTCAGATGGTGCAATCAGCTGGGAAATCGTGCTCTTGACTATAGCGACTGCTGAGCACAGATTGTAGCATTTCCCTCCAGCCTTTATCCCTGAGCTTTCAGGGGCGATTTGTTCCCCCTGGAATCAAGTGCTCCAAATAAAACAAAAGTTTTAAAACAATGTTTTCTTCTTTGGAGCACAGACTGTAAAACAGAACAAAGAAGCCTCTCCTGCTTGATTCACTACTTTCTCCCTTTCTCTGCAGAAATACTCCTCACACTCGGTCCCGTTAACTGCTCAGCTACAAAGGTTATTCAGAACTTCAGCATAACTGATGTGGATTCACTACATCAGAAGAGGTTTTTCTAAATGTTACTTTTCCAAGCCTCATTTTTTTCCTAATCTAGTCAAAATACAAATGTAGGATCCACTGTTAAACTACATTTCTCTAGCCATGGAACATAAATGTCTGTTTCTCTCCAGAAATCATCTATCACTTACAACAGAATCTCCTGGGGAGGTCTTTATTTCAGATTTACTGTATCAAAATCTCTAAAAAGGAGGCAAGATAAATTGCATTTTAACAAGCTTCACAAAAGCTTTATGGACATATTAAAATTGAAAGTATTAAATTATAAATTCCATGATTCCTTATCTTGATTGTAAACTTATTAATTGAAGCTTTATGAAGAAGTGAAAAAATAAACACTATATATATATAGAAATTTATGTGTGCATATATATATATAATAAGTTAGCAAAATATTATAACCAAACTTCAAGACTTCAAACTCAGACCCATTAACTATAAGATATTTTTTTAATTTTCAAATAAAAAGGTTCAATTCAGCTCAGCCATGTCCAACTCTCCACGACCCCATGAACCACAGCACACCAGACTTCCCTCTCCATCACCAACTCCTGGAGTCCACCCAAACCCATGTCCATCAAGTCAGTGATGCCATCCAACCATCTCATCCTCTGTCGTCCCCTTCTCCTCCTGCCTTCAATTTTTCCCAGCATCAGGGTCTTTTCAAATGAGTCAGCTCTTAGCATCAGATGGCCACAGTATTGGAGTTTCAGCTTCAGCGTCAGTCCTTCCAATGAACACCCAGGACTGATCTCCTTTAGGATGGACTGGTTGGATCTCCTTGCAGTCCAAGGGACTCTCAAGAGTCTTTTCCAACACCACAGTTCAAAAGCATCAATTCTTCTGTGCTCAGCTTTCTCTATAGTCCAACTCTCACATCCATACATGACCACTGGAAAAACTGTAGCCTTGACTACATGGACCTTTGTTGGCAAAGTAATGTCTCTGCTTTTTAATATGCTGTCTAGGTTGGTCATAACTTTCCTTCCAAGGAGTAAGCGTCTTTTAATTTCATGGCTGCAATCACCATCTGCAGTGATTTTGGAGCCCAAAAAATACAGTAAGCCATACTAAATGAAACTTAAAGGGGTTGCTGCTGCTGCTGCTTCTGCTGAGTCGCTTCAGTCGTGTCCGACTCTGTGCGACCCCATAGACCGCAGCCCACCAGGCTTCGCCGTCCCTGGGATTCTCCAGGCAAGAACACTGGAGTGGGTTGCCATTTCCTTCTCCAGTGCATGAAAGTGAAAAGTGAAAGTGAAGTTGCTCAGTCGTGTCTGACTGTTCGTGAATCCATGGACTGCAGCCTACCAGGCTCCTCTGTCCCTGGGATTCTCCAGGCAAGAGTACTGGAGTGGGGTGCCATTTCCTTCTCCATTGAGATTCTTATTATTTTTAACATGTATATGAAAATATCAAATTCAGGACCAAAAGTTAGGTCAATGATGTCATTGCTCATTCATTCTTTAACTGATCTTGTGTCAATCCTTCTACTAAGCACTAGAGATAGAAATATGAATTAGATATACTCTAACTAGTAGAATAAACACAAAAACAGATCTCTGTAACATAACTCAGTAAATATAGGCAAAGGTATATCAGAAGCACCAAATAGTACAACTGTATCTGGTTGGTTGCAAAATGAAGGGATAGTGACAAGAAGACTTCTTGGACATGACTCATGGGTTGAGACTTTAAATAGAAGTATGAGTTAGATTGCTCAAGAGTATGAGTTAAGAGGATTCTAGGCAGAGACACTGAATGAAAAAGATATGGAGACAAGAAAAAGCATGGTTTGTGAGATAAACTGTGAGTCATTCAGTGACCTGAAGAGAATTCAGTGTCAGGAATTGGTTTAGAGTTGAAACTCCAAGACAGGCAAAAGTCAGATCATTAAATGCCTGGTGAGACATGTGAACCGCCTTGGATTTTAAGTACTTTTTACTTTGCTCTGCTCTTCTCCCGGGACTCCACTTACAGGTTTGATAGACCGCTTCGTAATATCGTCAAAGTCACTGAGATTACACACGTTTTAGTTTTTTCTCTCCCCAGGCCTCACTGTCTGTGCTCTCTACATCTATATACTCAAGTTCACTGATCCCTTCTGCAGTGTCTCACCTGCTATAAAGTCAATCCAGGGAATTTTTTTCAGATTTTATTTTTATCTCTAAAACTTCCACTTCATTTTGTATCTTTTACTTCTCTTCTCATTATGCTCATTTTCTTTTTTCTTTTTTTTTTTTAACCTTTTAAGCCTTTTTTGTATCAAAGTATGGTTAGTTTGGGCTTCCCTGGTGGCTCAGCTGGTAAAGAATCCACCTGCAATGCAGGAGACCCAGGTTCACTCCCTGGGTTGGGAAGACCCCCTGGAGAAAGGAATGGCTACCATTCTTGCTGGAGAATCTCATGGACAGAGTAACCTGGCGGGCTACAGTCCACAGGCCACAAAGAGTTGGACATGACTGAGAGACTCAACATGTTTCATTTACAATATAACATTAGTGTCAGGTGTACAACAGAGTGATCAAAATTTTTACAGGTTATAAATGTCAGACAGAGAGGGACAAATAGCATGTATTTTCACTTGTAGAGTCTAAAAAATAAAACAAATGAATGTAACAAAACAGAAACCAACACAGACAACAAACTAGTGGTTACCACTGGGGAGAGGGTCAGGGGAGGGGAAAGACAGGCGAAGGAGATTCAGAAGCACAAACTAATAGGTGTAAAATAAACAAAACAAGAGCAGGTAATGTACAACACTGGGAATATAGCCAATATTTTGTTCATGTTTTCTTTTAAATCTGTGAGTATATTTATAATATGATGTCATTTGCTAATGTCATAATATTCATCATTTTGTGCATGTTGCTATAGACTGATTTTTTTCCCCTAGCTATAGTCACAATTTCCTTCTTCATAAGTCTGGTAATTTTTTATTATTGATAGATATTGTGTGTGTTTTCCCATTTTTGGAGATTAGATTTTGATCTGACAGGCAGTTAACTTACACGATACTTTTGAAGTTTGTTTTTAAACTCTGCTGGGTGGTTATAAAATACTCCTTCTCAATTAGGTTTCTGAAAGAAAATTAAACCCTACTGCCTAAGGCAATATTGAACATAATGAATTAACTTATATCTAATGTATTTAGAGTGGTATTATATCAACCCTGAAAGAAACAAGAAAAGAGTTATTCAAATTTTTTTTCCCACAGAATGCCAGTTGAGAAAAACAACAGTTCAGCTGAACTACTAAGGCATGACCCTTTCGAAATTTCTCGGAAGGTCCAAGTGTTTAAGGAGGACTCCTCATTCAAACTAAAACTCAAATGTCTCCCAACCATGTGTGAATTCTGGAAACTTTTCACCTTACAGCTTCACAGCTGTTCTTTGCTGACCTCAAGCAGCTTCGTCATACACATGTACAGCTTGGTATTTAGCAACAAATTCAAGGAGATTCCTAAACAAATTTCTGACATTTTTTCTCTATGCAGCCTCCACCTCCTTGCTATTCTGCTCCATAAATTCCAGATGCCTCAAGCTTCCAGGACAACAGTTCTGTCTACTCAACTCAGTGATACCACTGTGCTCTGTTCAAGAACCCCCTCTCTACACTGTAGTCCAGAAAGTGTTTGAAGACAGAATAACTGTAGGCTCATCTGGTTTCCTTCCTTCAGTATTGTGTCAACTATTTGACTAATATCCAAAAATTGTTGCAGCATATACATAGTCCAGTGTCATCATTACTTATGGGAGGAAGGTGAGTCCAGTCCCAGAGCGAAAGCTTCATCTTGGACCTTAAGTTATAGTTGATGGGGAGCCAACAGAGGATTTTAATCAGAAGACTGACATGGTTAGCTTTGTATCTCAAATGACTGTAGCAGTCTTGTGGAAGGAGAAGGTAAAAAAGATCAGAATGATGAAAGGGAGAAGCTCCAGAAATATTTAGCAGTTGAAACCATCAGGATGGGATGGTTTGGTGTTTTTTTTTTTTGTTTTTTAATGTGAGAGGAAGGAGTCAGAAACACCTGTTAAGAACTCAAGCTTGGGTGTCTGAGTGCCATCAACTTATATGAGAAAAAGGACCTAGTTGATGGCAGTTTTGTTGTTCATATTGTCTGTGAGGCATCTTTGGAACATCCAAATGGAGAGAACTTTTGAAGACTTGAATACACAAACCTGAAACTCAGGGGATACGATTTTGGTTGGAAGAAATAAAATCAGGCGTAATGAGCACATAGTAAACAGTAACTATGGAGGAAATACTATTGTTAAGGAAGAACATATGGAACCCTAAGACAACACGGGGGAAATAAAAAGCGCACTAGCATTTCAGGACTAGAGGGACAAGGTGGAGCTGGAGAAGTCCTCTGAAATGAAGAGGACCAGGAGACTGAAGAGTTGTCAAGGTACTGAAGACTGTTATTTCAAATGAGAGCTCTAGCTAAATAAAAGCTAAGAGAATGGTCATTTGCTTATGCAGTTAAAGAAGCAGAGGACCTCACTCACTCGGTAGATGAGTGTAGCCGAAAGCCAAATGCCAACAGGCAGAGAACATGAGGGGGAACAGGCGGCAAGTCAAGACGACTCCTTTAAAGGCTGAAAGGAAGAGGGCTGACTGAATTAAAGCTAAGGAGACATGTGGTCAGGAGAGCATACCTTTAGTGTATGAGACTTGAATGCTTGAAAGCTGAAGAGAGGAACTTAAAAATACAGGAGGAGGGGAGAATGGATTAAGGTCGCAGAAGAGAGAGGCCAAGATGAAGTCAAGAACACAGAAGAATTGATTAGCCTCAATCAAGAGTCTTAATCTCCACTGGTATCAGAGTAAAGAACATAGAAATCAGCAACGAAGCCCACAAAGGTTTGTTCTGACCGAGGGTTCCCACCTGTTTCCAGAGCAGCGACGAGACCTTGATCTGAGGATAGATTGCTATAGAGTTTGGGGAGAAAGAGCAAGGGTGTCAGACAGTGAGGGCAAGGGCCTTATTCTGAGAGACAGCTTCCTTCAGAGCCTTTACAGCGGCTTTCTTGTTGACTCAGTCAGTCAAGAATCTGCTTGCAATGCAGGAGACCCAGGGTCAATCCCTGGGCAGAGAAGGTGCCCTGGAAGAGGAAATGGCAACCAACTCCAGCATTCTTGCCTGGAGAATCTCATGAACACTACAGCCCCTAGGATCTCGAGAGTCAGACACAGCTTAGAGAATAAACCACCACCAGTGACAAAGACCCTGGTTAGGGAACAGTCACTGAAGGCCTTGTTACAACGCGAGCTGCTATAGCGTTCAGAGAATTCACGCGAGGGGACACACGTGAGAATGCTAATTACACTGATGATGATGAAAACAGATGTCCCGACAGACACCTCTCCACCCCCAGCCCCGCCCCACTGCCGGAGCTCCCTTCAGAACCGTAGTTCCCGGCTGCCCGGAAGGCAGCGAGCTGACAACCCTCAGGGCAAGGGAACCTCCGCAGAAGAGAGGTGCTGTCCCCGAGGTCACGATTCAGTCCCAGCTGCGGCCTGCACCCGTGACTGGTCAATGCAAGGACCCAGAAATCCGGCCCCTGTGCCCCGCGGACGGGGCTGGACTGCCATTCCAGTTGCAGGTCCCCAGGCAGCCGGCCGAGGTTCCAGCAGTCCCAGCTCTCTGCGTCCGCTCCCTCCCCTTCCTCCGCACACAAGGGCGTCGCCCAGGACTCCGGACACTCAGATCTGAACTGCAGAGTCCTGTTCTGAAGACTGCGTTTCTAATTAACAAGGACTCATTGTTTGCCGGAAAGTTTTAACTGGGCAGCCTATATTTTTGCTTGCTAGATCTGGCAACCTTATCCGCAGGTATTAACTCTGAGAGCACTTCCTAGTAAACTTCCTTCACACCAATTCCATTTCAGAGTTGGCCTCCCAGGGAACACAACCTTCAATTGGCACTGAATTCTAGAATTAATTACCTACTGGAAGGCTGGCAGTGAGGAACCCATATCTGGGCATAGGCAGAATAGAAACAGTTCCCAGAAGTAGACTGATGCATGCGTGCTAAGTCGCTTCAGTCATGTCTGACTCCTTGTGACTCCATGGACTGTAGCCCGCCAGGCTTTTTTGTCCATGGAATTTTCCAGGCAAGAATACTGGAGTGGGTTGACATTTCCTCCTCCAGGAAGGAGGAGGGATCCAGGAAAGAGTGGGTTGGGATCTTTCCAACCCAGGGATGGAACCAGAGTCTCCTGCATCTCCTGAATTCGCAGGCAGATTCTTTACACTGAGCCACCTGGAAAGCCGGAAATTAGAGGTAGCCTCACTTATATATCCCTCCCAGGGAGGCACTTGGAGAATTTTTGCTTTTTCCTCACAGTCTGGGGCTCTATGGGTTGAGAAGTCCTGACTCCCAAAGCAGGAATTCTTCTACCAGGGGAAGCGACAAAAATCTCACTGAGCTTTAAGCTAGGGGTATCTGTCTAGCACCTTAAGCTTCACGTGACAAAGGCCCAGCAGGCAAGAAGTTACCAGACTGGGCAGAGGCAGCTGGTCATTAGAAAGAGCTAAAGCTACTATCAGATCATGGAGGCAGGGGGAAATATGTCTGGCGCCCTTAGACATTGCTTGTTACTCCCTTGCTCGATTTTGATGGTAAGCAGACAAGTATAGAAGCCGGGACTAGAGAAAGGCATAAATAACTAGGTACTTGACTATATGCCCTAAAACGTACTGTGGCAGGACAAGAAAAAATTAAAAGACAAAAGAATAATAGAAGAGTGTCATACAGATATCAGAACAAGCTTTCTCTAAATTCAGAATATATTGATTTCTCCTATCATCTTCTCCTGATTTTCCAAGAATCTATTATCTATCTAATATAAATCTATTATCACTGAAAAAATTACATTACAGAGAATACAAATTAGTGTTTACTGAGAATCTACTATATGTCAGGCAGTTTTCTTATATTATTTTCACATTAATTCTTACAACAACCCTACAGGTTAAGTCTTACTCTCCACAGATTAGAAAATTGAGTTTTAAGAAGTGACTAGTGAAAGATATTTCTCTTACAGGATGTCCACGTGGGAAACTAATAGAACCTTGGGCTTCAGACAGACTGAATAGGACCATGGAGATTGAAAACAACACTGATATGGCCAGTATAAATGCTCAAAAGCATGACTCTGCAATAGAACTTTCTAGGATGATGGAAATAATATCTCTGTTTTCTGTTTCACATGGTAGCCGCTAGCCACAAGCAGCTAGTGAGCAATTAGAATGTAACTCATGCAACTGAAGTATTCTCTTGTTTTATTTAAATTTAATTAGCTTAACTTCTCATTTAAATATCTATTTGTATTCGGTAGTACAGATCTGAAGTACCCCTGGAATTTTCCCTGTGTTTCTAATAAAATATACCCAGGGGTTAAGATGGTTGTTACATCAATGGAACTCTGAATTTCCAGCATAAGGTTTCTACTTTATGCCATACT
Source organism: Odocoileus virginianus (assembly GCF_023699985.2). NCBI lineage: Eukaryota > Metazoa > Chordata > Mammalia > Artiodactyla > Cervidae > Odocoileus > Odocoileus virginianus. The sequence goes on from NC_069688.1 coordinate 64,895,894, forward strand.
TTTCCTCTCCCTCAAGTTCTGACAAAATCGCAGTCATGGCACTCCAAGCTCTGATTCTTTAATAGAGCAAATGTATCATACATATATGGGCTTCCCTGGTAGCTCAGCAGTAGAGACTCCACCTGCAATGCAGAAGCCGCAGGAGAGGCGGGTTTGATCTCTAGGTCGGGAAAATCCCCTGGAAGAGGGCACAGCAACCCACTCCAGTCTCCTTGCCTGGAGAACCCCCTGGACAGAGGAGCCTGGCGGGCTGCAGTCCATAGGGCTGCAAAGACTCGGACACCACTGAAGTGACTTAGCATGCACACGCACATCATAGATATTAAATGAAGGCTTTTTAGCAGCTACTGCTCATCTCAGAGACCCCATTGTATATAGAGGCTTCCCTGGTGGCTCAGACTGTGAAGAATCCGCCTGCAACGCGGGAGACCTAGGTTCAGTCTCTGGGTTGGGAAAATCTCCTAGAGAAGAGACTGGCAGCCCACTGCAGTATTCTTGCCTGGAGAATTCCATGGACAGACGAGCCTGCTGGACTATAGTCCATGGAGTCGCAAAGAATCAGACTCAGGCTACCTTTTCCTTCTTCATAACTCCTTAGCTAGGTAAAGTCTAATTTTTCTTTCTCAAAAATTATGTAGATCTATATTAAGTTAACAGCTGTTTTCTATTTTCTGTTGTTGTTTTTATGCCTGGTTTTGTTGAGAGGGGTTTGGTTTTGTTTTTCACCGTGTGACTAATCTTTAAATGTCGCCAATTTACTGTTTACTGTCTGTTCAACCTCCTTCTCTAGAGATTTAGACCAAATAGATTTTTCCTGATTAGGTTGCTCATCATTATTTTCTGAGCTTCCAATTAAGTATCATCCAGCAATCTAGCAGTTTTGTGAAACATTAAGGCAGGCTGTATTCAGTTCTGCCTTTTTTACGTTTAACTCTCATTAAAGAGAATCTATTTTGAGACCACTGCTGAACTGAGACCTCCAAATATTTCATAAGTTTTGACACTTTGCCAAACCTAAAAAAGCTACACTCCGCTTAAAAGGATTTTTTAAATCAAATCCTGACAGACCATTTACCAAATTGAATATCTTTAACTAATTTTCTGGCTTCTCTCATTCAATCTAGTGAGTCACATTTAAATTCTTAAGTTTTGGTCATTTCACAACTTCCACAAATGTTTTGCAATTAACACTACCTCTCTACAGGTAAAGTATGAGGTGAGAGAAAAACCTCTTTGAGAGAGTTAACAAGGTATCTCTCATACGAAGGTATCTTCATAGGAGTACTCACTTTTAGCACCTGCTTCTTTGCTGAGATGAAAAAGGAGATGTAGATTTTTAAAACCTAGAGTGTACTACACGTTAAAAAAGAAAGAAAGAAAGACAGAACTTTTACCCTCAACTTCTTATGGCTTTCAAGTAACTGGCTAGATGATAGAGGCCACACAAAGAGAATCTGAGCAAATACTCAGCTCTTTAAAGCCAGAGAACCTGAGTTTGACTCTTGATTCTATTGTTGAACATTAGACAATTATTGAACATATATGTACCTTTGCTTCTTCATCTAAAAAAACAGGGATAATAATACTACCTACCTTATAATGTTGTTTTGAAAATTAAATAAGTTAATACTTGTAAAGCACTTAAAAATAGTGCCTAGCGTAAAGAAACCTAGCCTAAGTACATGGAATCATAGTATACAAGTGTTGACTAGGACTCTAGATATTATTAACTTTATGTGTATATTTAACACTTGCATATCTTAGAAACACTTCTTATATGTACGTTCAAGACTGTAGTATTTAGATTCTAGAAATAGCAGTAAAATTTAAAATGTTCATTATAATTTTATATAAAGAGAATTCACAGAAAAGGGGTTTTCACTCAAACTGGAGATTGGTGTTGTGATACTTCTGTAATGGATACAGATAAGAGCTTTGTGTTCCTAATGGAAATGATGCCTACAATTCTCATAGTGGTGACAATTGTGGGCAGTGATATATCTATGGGCACTGCACTGTATTATCCATTTTGAGCAGATTTGCTTATTCAATCAACCAATGCTCCTAAGTCACCTCCATTTCACCTCTTTCTTTTATTTTATTCACCTTTATTACTGAGTATGAGCAGTAACATTAGCACCAAAACAGCTTTCACGACATTTTATCCTTTACTTCAGTAAAGGATAAAGACATTAATTAAAAAAAAATCACAGAAATGTGAAACTTCAACTGACTTATATGAATTTATTTGAGCATATTAATTGAAGATGTGATCTAGTCAAAGAGATTAAGGAATTTTCCCTAGAGAAGAGAGAATTGAACGGATGCCTGAAGGTGTGAGGAAGTTAACCATTCCTGGAAACAGCATGAGCAAAGTTTCATGGACTGAAGTGAAGAGAATAAAGTAAATGAAACCATCAACAAAGCGGAAATGGTAGGTAGAGAACAGACCACACTGTGCTATTAGGCTGTGCTAAGGAATTTTACCCACATGGTACAGTCATGAAACCCACTGAAGGACTCTAACCAGGAGGTGAGCAGGGACCAGACATGATCGGGTTTGACGTTGCGCCAATTAGCAGGCCTACAAGGAGAAGTCGGACAGGGAGCGGAGGAGGCGAGAGTTCAGTCAGTCAGCGGGGAGGCTATTTAAATGCGCTGTCTTGGTCTCCCAGGTGACTAGTGGAGGTGGAAAGAGGTATAAATTCAAGAGATACTGAGGAATCTTGATTCACTGGATGTGGGAGGTGGGGAAGAAGAGGTGTCAAAAGTAATTTCTAACTTTCTGACTTGTAACTAGACCAGATTTAGGGAGGGGAGAATCATGAATTTTGAGGAGGGGGGCACATACTGCATTTGAAATGCTTTTCTGTGTGTGTCGGTTTTTTCTGTTCTTTTTTCTTTTTATTTGAAGTACGGTTGATGTACAATATTGTATTAGTTTCAGGTGTACAACATAGTGACTCAATATTCTTGTAGATTATAGTCCATTTAAAGTTATTATACAATATTGGTTATATTTCCAATATTTTGTGCTATACAGTATATCCTTGGGCTTTACTTTTTTATTTTACTGTTTTTAAATTAATTTTTGTTGGAGAGCAGCTGCTTTGCAGCGTTGTGTTGGTTTCTGCTGGACAGAAGACGATTCGGCCATTCACACACATCCGCACTCTCCCTTTGAGGTTTCTTTCCTGTCCGGGTCAGCACCATGCCTCAGGTGTGTTCTCACCAGATATCTACTCCACACGTAGTACAGAGTGTACGCAGTCAGTCTCCAGCTCCCAACTCCACCCCTGTTCCCCCTGGGTATCCATATATCTGGCCTTCCCTGTGTCTCAGACGGTAGAGAATCTGCCTGCGAGGCAGGAGACCTGGGTTCCATCCCTGACCCGAGAAGACCCCCTGGAGAAGGGAACAGCGACCCACTCCAGTATTCTCGGGGCTTCCCTGGTGGTGTTTTCTCATGCCTGTGTCTCTATCTCTGCTTTGCAAATGAGATCATTTCTGCCATTTATACCTCTCAATTCCTACCTTATTTTGCCCCTCTCTCTCTCCTCTCCTAAAATATTCAAATAAAGATATCAAGTTCACAGTGAGAAAATTTCTAACTTTAACAAATTAAACTGGTACCAGACTATTCTTCCCATAGTAAATGATTATAAAATTGACAAAATATATGAAATAGTATTTTCAGATCTTGGTCAAAAGGCAGCCCTGAGAAAGGAAATACACAAAAGAAGTCCCATAATTGCCCTGAATTTCTGCCCCAGGGAAAATTTCCAGATTACAACGCGGGGAGGTGGAGTCCCGCAGAGCACAGATACCACTGAGCCAAGGAATCAAAGTCTGAAGCTGCCGAAGAAACTAAAGTTTGTGGCTCTGGATGTTGTAGACAAGCAAGCTGCACAGAAAAAGACATCAGGATCATCTGTCATCTAGATATCTGAATAGGTTACAAACTTTTGCTCTAAATATTTAGCAGATCTTCAGAATAGAGAAGCATTCAGATGCGTCTTGTTTGCCAGTTTTTGGGGGCTGCCAATATTCCTTGTTTCATAGCTACATCACTCCCATCATAAGCACAGTCATTAATGTGGTGTTTGGTTGGTTTTTTTTTTTTAATAAGAAACAATTTAACTCAAAATGATTGAGACAAAAGTTTTAATATTTTAGCCAATGATATGCCAAGAAAATGCAAATTCCAGAATCTAAAAAGTACACTGGTGTCTCATGGACTGTCTCAAAGAGGAAAGCAATATGTTTCCTCAGTCATTTCTTAAGGGCAGAAATGAGCTCTGACTTTTACTCACGCCTGGAGGTAAAGGTCTGCAAGTCACATCTCCAATCCAACTGCCGTAAAAGAATAATAAAAGAGGAATTTCACCTTAACATGATTTTATATCTACTCCCAAGCCCCTCAAAATTAACAGTAAAGGGTGAAAAATATAATTCCATAAGAACAAAGAGAACAGAAAGGTACAGACAGCAAACGAGAGATGTCAGAAACTATTGTGAAAGACAGAAAACATAATCACGGCACCACACAGGGTACAATTCAGCAGTTGAAATATTGTAAATATTGATAGGGTAGTGAAAATCAAGAATAGTGATAAAATCACACCGAGAGACAGAGGGAAGGAGAAGTCTTATGTAAGTAAGGTCAATCTTTAATACTGACTGGCCAAAAAGTTGGTTTGGTTTTCCATAGCACCTTATGGAAAACCCCGAACCTACTTTCCAGCCAGCCTGACAGTAACGAGACCTAGTAGACATCTAAAATCAGTAAACCAACAGAAGCAGCTTCTTTGGACATACGAAGGGAATGAGATGAAATGGACAGAGAGAAGGACACGCAGTCCCCCTTGAAGGGCCAGGATCTGGAGTAAAGACAGGGATGTAGAAAGCAGCTGTACTCGGTCGTAAGCTTTTAAACTGTGTGACTTTTAACCCTACATATTTTGGACTGATGAAAATTCAGATTGCTTTTCTAAAGTTCGATAAGGCTCAAAATAAGTTCAGTAAGTTTATCAAAGATGTCTTTTTTCAAATGTCAGACTTTATTAAAAAGTGCTCCAGTTTTCTCAGATGATCAATACTGTCATTTTCTGTCAGTCGGTCTCCTCTGTGTATTCCTGTTGAAGGTTGAGGCACACAGCCCTAGAAAGAATCTTTACCTCACGATAGAGAACTGTAAAGGACTATCACTTTACTTCTACATTTCTTCCATATATTAATCAATTTGTGAAAATCTTCCCACTAAAAACCTCCACGTGCTCACCCTCTGACATGATATTTGAGGAAATGTAAACTGAAAAGAGAGTGGAATTTGAAGCCAGATAGAGTTAACTTTGAACTCTTGTTTTCTAACTTTCTACCTTAAACATATTTATTAATTTCTCTAACTTGTATTTTCTCATGTATAAAATGATAGCAATCCCATTAATGTATAAAATAATGCACATAAATATCTTCTAGTGTGCATAGCATACAGTAGGTACTCAATAAATGATGGATATTTTATTACATCCATTACATGATGGAATTCTATGGTATCTTAATCAGAATTTTGTAATCCGAGTGCTCATAAATTCACAGGCCTACAAAACAAGGCCATATAGACTTTTAAAGTTTAAATTATCATGCTCCAACTGTCCACAAGCTTTATTATCCAAAAAATGGTACCCCTAAAGTGTCCCCCGTTATTTGGGGTCATCCAAAGAGCCCTTCCAGGGGTCCACACGTCCGCGCCTCAGCGTCCTGTCCTGTACGCGCGCTCCGTGCCGTGAGGCGCCTGAGAAAGCTCCAGGCCAGCTGCACCGCCGCAGCTGGGACCGACAGGGCCTGAGCCCGGACCACGGCCCGAAGAGGCGACTGGGCCAGAGCGCCCGAGGGCAAGGGGCGGCCCTGCCCCGTGTCAGACCACGGGCAGGATCTGTCCGAGTTACTCTGGGCGCAGGGGCAGGGGGCGGATACTTTAAGTTGGGGAACTGAGATCCAATTTTGTTTAATTTAATGAGGTGGGTTTTAGTCTGTGTATGGGAATTACTGCAGCCAGCTTATCTGCCTTTGGTAAAGAGAGGAGCTAAGGCCACTCTAAATGCAAGATTCAAACAGTGGGCATGTTTGGAATCAAAAGTTTCTTGACTCAAAGTAACTTTGTACCTATCTGAAAAATACAGTACATCTTCATCACTGGCAGATTCTGTGTCTGCAGATTTGCCCACTTGCTTACGATTTATCTGTAGCCCCCAAATCCGTACACTCGGCGCGACCTGGCGAGGCTGAGAGCGGTGACAGTGCGTCATCTGCGCACACTCCCGGTGGGAGGCGTCTGCCTCCCTGTTCTGGCTCCCACGTGTTTGTCCGTTTGGACGCTGTCCTTCTCCGGGGTTTGTAGGGCCGCAGTTTCCACTCGGCGCGACCTGGCGAGGCTGAGAGCGGTGACAGTGCGTCATCTGCGCACACTCCCGGTGGGAGGCGTCTGCCTCCCTGTTCTGACTCCCACGGCGTCCGTCCGTTTGGACGCTGTCCTTCTCCGGGGTTTCTAGGGCCGCAGTTTCCACTCGGCGTGCTCTCGGGCGGCCACCTCCCCGTGGACAACGGCCCTGAGCACAGCGGGGCAGAGACGGCTCGCGCTTCCAACCAAGCACACGGGGGCTGGGGCAGGTCTTCTGCAGAGAGCGCGTGCGCTAGGCGAGCTGCCTTCAGGCGGGGGTTACAGAGCCACGGCTGCGAGTTCCTGCTGATGAGTCAGGAATATATATTAAATAAGGGGTTTTTGTTTTTTAAAAGAGAAGCACGTATAAAGGAAGGTTCCGTACTGATTGGCTGATGAAAATGCTGTGACTGTAGGCTCACTGGCATCTAACCCTGTATTTCCCCCGGGACAATGATCCCTCCTCACTAATTCAGTGTTCCTGAAAACACCTAGATAACAGAAGTGAATCATAAGAATCTACCACAGTCTGACTTAATAAAGTAGTTGAGGTCCCTCTTCTTTGTCTGGGCACTAGGGGGAAATAAACCAATGAGACATTGTGACAGGCTGGGGAGACAAGAACTAGTGAGATTCTGACTCCGCTGGGACAGAAGTTCTTGAGAACAAAATAGGGGGAAAAGCTCCAAAAGGTCTGCACTACAGGTTGCTACAGGTGGAATTATCCATACCACAGAATGGACCCTTCTCCAACTCTCCCAGGACTAGCAAGATGAGGATCCAGGCCATTCAATCATGGTCCAGGGGAAGCCATCCGCACTGGAGCTGCCCAACTCATCTCTGCCCAGGGATAGAATTCCTTATTCCCGAGAATCAGCGCTGGAGCCAGAAATGGCAGAATCGGGCCTGGGAAGGACTCATTCTTAGATCTTCCCATTTCCGGCCTACACTTACTAAATCGGCTTCTTTTTCGTTTGTTTGTTTAAGTGCCCAGGGTTAAAAGGGTGTTGATTTACTTGAACTAGGCAAGTAGACTAGAGTGAAGTGGGAAAAGTGATGGTAAGTCAATAAAGTCAGCCTTTAGAAGCTCTTCTGAAACACTCCTAAGTAACTCTGTTTGCTGTTCACAAGGTCCTGCTCAGAGTCCTCTCAGCTTCTGACCATCACCTCTTCCTGGCACCTCCCCACATCTTACTTAGAGCAGCAGTTCTGTTAAGTCTCTAAACACAGCTAATTCAAACCCAGAAAATCAGTCCTGAATATTCATGGGAAGGACTGATGTTGAAGCTGAAACTGCAATACTTTGGCCACCTGATGCAAAGAGCTGACTCATTTGAAAAGACCCTGATGCTGGGAATGACTGAAGGTGAGGAGAAGGGGACGACAGAGGATGAGATGGTTGGATGGCATCACTGACTCAATGGGTGTGAGTTCGGTACGCTCTGGGAGTTGGTGATGGACAGGGAGGCCTGGTGTGCTGCAGTCCATGGGGTCGCAAAAAGTCGGACACAACTGAGCGACTGAACTGAACTGAACTGAATTCAATTCAAACCAAGTTCATTTGCCTGCTTGGAAACAGATTCCAAACACTGGCTTTATTCTCAGCTTCTTTTCTTTCATATGCGACACACACACACACAAACATGTCAATTGGTACAAATAAATACTGGTAGAGGCAGTTTTTGCATTATTATTTTTGGAGTTCAGCTCAATGAGCCCTAAATGGAGAAAAGCAGACAAAGAAATGCCCTGCCAACTAAAGACAACAGCAAGAACACAGTCCTTACCAAGTACCAGGGACAAAGTCTTACCTACAGTAATTCATTTAATTCTCACAACTCCATGAGATGGTGATTTTCATAACCCTCATTTAAGACATATGGAAATCAGGGGATAGAAAAGGTAAGCAAGTTGCCCGAAGTTGCACAGTGACAGACTTGAACTCAGGCAGTCTGGCTCTAGAATCTGCTTTCTTAACCAAAACACAGCACTGCCTCCCCTCTTATCTATAAGCTTCTAAAATGAGAGAACTTGTTTGGTTTTTAGACCTCTAGCAGTTCCTAGCACGACAGGATTACACCATTAGCTCACAAATATCTACAAGTATCTACACAAGTAGCTACATGAGAACTTCTCTGAAGCTTGGGCAATTTTTATAATATGAAACTACCTTGCACGTTTTCAAGGATTTGTGATGTCCCGTGTAATGTCATTACCACAGGCAAAATTGTTACAGTTAGCAGGTGACGCTGTTTTTTACTTTCTAGAAAAACACAAACTAATCTGAGGACCAACAGGGCTTTTCCCAGTTTCCCATAGATAACCCAGTTCAGATTCAAGAGCATGGAGGTTTTGGTTGAAAAACACGGTTACGGGCTTTCCTGGCGGCTTAGGGGTAAAGAATCCATCTTCCAGTGCAAGAGACGTGGGTTTGACCCAGGGTCCAGGAAGAACCCGCATACTGCAGAGCGACTAAGCCCGTGTGCCAGAACGACTAAGCTGTGCCCCGGAGACTGGGGGCCGCGACTGAGGAGCCCGCATGCCACAGCTACTGAAGCCCAGCGCCCCAGAGCCCGTGCCCGACAACAGGGGAAGTACTGCAGTGAGACGCTCACCACAACCAGAGGCGGGCCCCTGCTTGCTGCAACTAGAGGGAAGCCCACCAACCAAGAGCCTGCAGAGTCAGACAGTAAAATAATCAGTACAGTTAGATTAAACACAAAAGAAATATGGCCATGCTTCCGTGGAGTAGGGAAATAATAGCTTTTCTTGATTCTCCGACGACTGGAATATGAGATGAGAAAACAGTGGGGTGGAATCTGAGATTACATACTCAGAGGAGATGGTACAGTGTTTGTGACTAAGGGTGACAAAAAAACTGAGGAAGCGAGGAAAGCCCGTAAACCATGACAAGCAAGTCAGCTTCCGCTATATTGAGACTGCCAACAGAAACATCTGTCAGCCTAGTAGCTCTGTGTCCCGTCAGTCAAATATTTATCGACTGCTTCTCCGGAAGATGCTCAGTGGAAACATTCCACAGAGACAAACACATTATATAAATGCTGTAAAACGTGTTGGAGAGATTTCCAGCCACTGCTAACCTCATCTGAGCAAATCTGAACAGTTCATTGACATCCAGAGAACCATCCACATCTGACACTCCAGTCATTTTAAACCTTTCAAAAGTGAAAAGATTCAATAAAAATCACCAAAACAAAGTATGTTTCTTACTGTTTGATAAATCAATAGTATTGTTTTTCACAAATATCTGACTCTAAACAGAACTTCAGTGTAGCAATCTGAACAGACTTACAAGCAATATTTTATTTCATTTGTTTGAAGATACCTGTTGATTTCTTAGATATAAACTCCCTAGTTAATTTAATTAGTTCTAGGTTTTTTAACCATTTTAAAGTTGACTACCCTTCTTTCAGTCTTCCCAGGTAGTGCTAGTGGTAAAGAACCCACCTACCAATGCAGGTTAGACCTAAGAAACACGGGTCTGATCCCTGGTTCGGGTAGATTCCCTGGAGGAGAGGATGGCAACCCACGCCTCATCTGAAGAATCCCAAGGACAGAAGAGCCTGGTGGGCTATAGTCCGTAGGTTCACAAAGAGTCAGACACAACTGAAGCGACTCAGCACGCATGCACACCCCCTTCCTTCACATGCCAATCTCTTTGAGATATAAAGATTTAAATCTATTAACAAGGCAACAATCATTTGAATTTTATATACATAAAACAAGGAATTTCAACAATAATGTCTCTCATTCTTAAATATTGGTAATGTTGTAACAAGCTAATGTTGCCATTTATGTACTAATATAGAATTATTTTACACAGCAAGGTATTGATTTTCAAACTGCTCTCCTGAAGCCCAGGGTTCTGGGATGTGTAAGGAGTCTATTTGGGTGAAAAAAAGGAAGAGAAATAAATGGCCAAAGGAACTGGGCCCACAAGCATCACTCTAATCAATTTTTAAATCCATCATAAATTATAGTCTTACATACAATATTTTGGGGAGAAAAATAATTGCTAGCTAGAAAAATATGTAAATTACCTCTAATGGAATTCTGTTCTGCCAAAGGAAAATATTGCAAATCTAATTCTAGTCTTTACCCTGTAAAAGCAATAATTATTTTTAGTGGTTTCCCAGATAATGTGCTTCAGTTATGCTCAGCTATCGGTTTAGGTAATTTCATATTAAGTGAAGTCTCAAATGTAATCAAATATCACAAAACATTTAAATCACACTTTTAAACTGAAAAAAATTGAGATATTTAGATACTTTTTCCTAAAACAAATATATTACCTTTCACAATAATCATCAAAATGAGGTAAATTTTTCTTTTGTTTTTCACACCTATCAATAATGTTTCTTAGTTATTTGCACTTAAATTGACTATTTTCTCTCCAAAGTATTCTACTGTCTCCACTAGTTTATTTTTCTATTATTCTATGTGAATAAAAATGAGGCATTCCTATCATACAACAAAATTAAATTATGTTATATGCCTGAAGTTCAAGGATAATTTAATTTTACATTTATTCATTTGTGGTATTCTTGAACTGCTATGTTATTGTACAGAAAAATGTTTCCATCTTTATAATGAAAAATACCTCAGTAACTTCATCAAGATTCCATTTAAAGTTATAGAGATTAGAAATAGTCAAAATCTCATCAACACAATTCCTTCATAAATGCCAGTAGGTGACCAACATGTGTGAGTTGTGAGAAACGCTTTGTACAGAATTAAACTGTATGTAGATCTTTTTTTATTCTTCATCACCTCCTTAAGATATGGGAAATTAATAGATTGACAACACTGGATAGAAACTTTGAAATTATTTTATCTACCACATTGTTTTATTGTTTAACATGGTGAACCTAAAGTCCCCCAAAACTCTTCTAACTAAAGCCCTTTCAATTACATTGTCATAAAACAGAATACTATAGACGATGGCATACAATAAATATAATAGAGAATTGTAGCTGCATGTCAAGACAGCCTTCCATGAATGCCTACCCTCCAACAGAAATTGTAACAATAACCAAAGCACACAGGACATGTGCTGTTTAAATATATTTACCAGAAGATTGTAGGAATAGTTATTGACATAAAAATACAGATAGCAAGCATTAAATGAGAAAATGACATGCAGATACTAAGCCAACTGCTTAGCTACTTATGGCGAAGTTTCCCACCTTCGGAACGTCTCTCAGCCCGGGCACAACGCCAAAGGGGCTTCTCGACGACCCTCCGGCTCCGGCCCCTCACCATCTCCAGGGTCTGCTACAGGAATCACCTCTAACGGTCAGAGAATGGTTTCAGCAGACTGAGGGACGGTTACTGTCCTCCTCGCAGGCGCGCTCAGTTGAGTTCACTCTTTGGGACGAGGTGGACTGTAGCCCACCAGGCTCCTCAGTCCATGGGGTTGTCCAGGCAACTGTACCAGAGTGGGTTGCCATCTCCTACTCCAGGGGATCTTCCTGACAGATATCGAACCCACATCTCCTGCGTTTCCTGCCTTGGTAGACAAATTCGTTATCTCTGTGCCACCTGGGAAGGCCCGAGGGACAATTAGAAAGTCTGGCAAACAGACAAGACAGCACATGCAAAATTCACCTGGGACCGCAGGCAAGGAGGAGGTGAGGGGAAATCACTTGTAAACCAGTAAGGAAAGAAATCATTTTTAAAAGGGAATAAAAGGCTGTTTAATCAGAATTTGCTAGCAACTGAAAAGAGACAGGTCTTCTCAAAAACATCACAGACTGTTATTTAAGGTGAAGAACTTTAGAGCACCCTAAGAGATAGGCAATCATTTGGGGGCACTCAAAAGACTGACTATAGCTCAAGAGAGAAATGTTTGTTTATGGACAGTTGAAACCGATATGAGGCAATAGAGATACAGGCTAGCTGTCAAAATGTCATTGACAGAGAACATAGTGGTTTCAAAATTAAACGCAAATCAACTAGGCTAACATAGTGAGATTACAGAATAAATCTCTATTACTACAATATGGGAAAACGAAAGCAAGTCTAACCTTTCCAATGAGCCACATTCCAGTGAGTAACAAGGAAATTTATACTTTCCAATTAATACTATCTCAGTCATTTCAAGTTGAACTAGTCTCCTTTTAGTATACAACATTTTCTTTCAAGTAACTGTGGTTCAAGGATTCTCCCTGTACTTTCCAAAGACTACCAGAATATCTCCTATTTCACCCTCTCTTCCAGAATGTGACCTTACCACATTCCATCAAGAAACGGGGTCTAATTTCTCCAAAGAAGATATACAGATAGCCAATAGGCACATGAAATGATGTTCAACATTGCTTAGTGTTAGAGTAACACAAATTAAAATTATAATATCACACCACTCAGAACAGCCATCATCAAAAAAATATATATATATATACAAACAATAAATGCTAGAGAGGATGTGGGGAAAAGGGAACCCTCTCTTGCTATTGGTGGGAATGTAAATTGGTACAGCTACTATGCAGAACAGTACGGAGGTTCCTTAAGAAACTAAAAACATGACTACGTCATGATCCAACAATCCCACTTCTGGGCATATACCTAGAGAAAACCAAAATTTGAAAAGATACATGTACTCCAAAGTTCACAGCAGCACTATTTACAATAGCCAGGACATGGACACAACCTAAACATCCATCAACAGAGGAATGGGTAAAGAAGATGTGCTGTACACACACACACACACACACACACACAGATATACAATGGAATATCACTCAGCCATAAAAAAGAACAAAATAATGAAACAATGCCATTAGCAGCAACGTGAATGGACCTAGAGACTGTCATACTGAGTGAAGAGAGTCAGACACACAAAGATAAATACCATATGATATCATGTATGTGTGGAATCTCAGATAGAAGAGGCGAGAACTACAACCCCACAGACTCCAGAATGCAAAGCACAATCACAGAGACCTGACCACAGTGATCACATGGATCACAGCCTCTGTAACACAATGAGGCTGCGAGCCATGCCATGCGGGGCCACCCACGACGGACGGGTCATGGTGGAGACAGTTCTGACAAAATGTGGTCCATGGAGGACACAATGGCAAACCACTCCGGGATTCTGCCTCAGGAATCCCATTAACAGCATGAAAAGGCAAAAAAGGTATGCCACCAAAAGCTGAGCCCCACAAGCCAGTAGGGGCCCTATATGCTCCTGGGGAAGAGGGGAGAAGTAGCTCCAGACAGAACGAAGAGGCTGGGACAAAGCGGAAATGATGCTCAGCTGTGGTGTGTCTGATGAAAATGAAGTCTGATGATGTAAACAATATTGCATAGAAACCTGGAATGTTAAATCCATGAATCAAGGTACATTGGAGGTGGTCAAGCAGGAGATGGCAAGAGTGAACATCAATGTTTTAGGAATCAGTGAACTAAAATGAACGAGAAGGGGGGAATTTAATTCATGGCCATTATATCTACTACTGTGGGCAAGAATCCCTTAGAAGAAATGGAGTAGCCCTCAAAGTCAACAAAAAAGTTCGAAATGCAGTACTTGGGTGCAATCTCAAAAACAAAAGAATGATCTCATTTCCTTTCCAAGGCAAACCATGCAATATCACAGTAATCCAAGTCTATGCCCCAACCACTAATGCCAAAGAAGCTGACTGGACGGTTCTATGAAGACCTACAACACCTTCTAGAACACCAAAAAAAGATATCTTTTCATCATAGGGAGTTGGAATTCAACAGTAGAAAGTCAAGAGAAACAGGCAAGTTTGGCCTGGGAGTAATATGAAACAGGTCAAGGGCTAACAGCATTTTGCCAAGAGAACACACTGGTCATAGCAAACACCCTCTTCCAGCAACACAAAAGAAGACTCTGCATGTGGATATCACCAGATCATCAATAATGAAATCAAACTCATCATATAGTCTTTGCAAATGAAGATGGAGAAGATCTATAGAGTCAGCAAAAACAAGACCTAGAGCTGACTATGGCTCAAATAATGAACTCCTATTACAAAATTCAGGCTTAAATTGAAGAAAGTAGGGGAAACCACTAGACCATTCAGGCATGACCTAAAACAAATCCCTTATGATTATACAGTAGAGTTGACAAATAGATTCAAGGGATTAGATCTGATAGACAGAGTGTCTTAAGAACTATGGATGGAGGCTCATGTACAGGAGGTGGTGACTAAAGCCATCCTCAAGAAAAAGAAATACAAGAAGGCAAGTGGTTAACTGAGGAGGACTTACAAATAGCTGAGAAAAGAAGAGAAGTGAAAGGCAAAGGAGAAAAGGAAAGACATAGCCAACTGAATGCAGAGTTCCAAAGGTAGAAAGCCTTATTAAATGAACTAGGCAAAGAAATAGAGAAAAACAATAGAATGGGAAGGGCTAGAGATCATTTCAAGAAAACTGGAGATACCAAGGGAACATTTCAAGCAAAGATGGGCTCAATAAAAGACAGAAACAGCAAGGACCTAACGGAAGCAGTGGAGGTCAAGAAAAGGTGGCAAGAATACATAAAGAAACTGTATAAAAAAGATCTTAATGACTTGGATAGCCATGACAGTGTGGTCATTAACCTACAGTCAGACATCCTGGAATGTGAAGTCAAGTAGGCCTTAGGAAGCATCACAATGAACAAATCTGGTGGAGGTGATGGAATTTCAGCTGAGCTATTTCAAATCCTAAAAGATGATGCTGTTAAAGTGCTGCACTCAATATGCAAGCAAATTTGGAAAACTAAGCAATGGCCACGGGGCTGGGAAAGTTCAGTTTTCATTTCAATCTCAAAGAAAGGCAATGCCAAAGAATGTTCAAAGTACCATACAACTGCATTCATCTCACATGCTAACAAGGTAATGTTCAAAATCCTTCAAGCTAGGCTTCAACACTATATGAACTGAGGACTTCCAGATGTACAAGCTGGATTTAGAAAAGGCAGAGGAACCAGAAATCAAACTGCCAACATCCACTGGATCATAGAAAAAGAACTACTCCAGGAAAACATCTACTTCTGCATTACTGACTATACTAAAGCCTTTGATTGTGTAAATCACAAAAAAGTGTAGGAAATTTTTAAAAGAGATGGGAGTACCAGACTACCTTACCTGTCTCCTGAGAAACCTGTATGTAGGTCTGAGGTCCTTCACACAAAAACCTCTTTGTCTCAACTCTGGGCCTCTGATGGACCACTGACTCCATCAGTCCCTCCACATCTCCTCTCTAGAGGATAAAGAGACTTCTTAATTCCCTCACCCTCCGTGCATACCCGGGAACTGAGGAGGCTGCCTGGGTCATCCCTTCACCGTCCCTGTGCCTTCACCCTTGCCACACATGTGAGATTTTCTCTGAATTTTGCAGTCTCCCCTGAGCTCGCTTCTACTTGACCCTCTGATGTGGTCAGATTCTCCCACACAGGCATGCATGTTCCTACCACAGACACCAGGTTCCATTTCCAAGAGGAGAAAAATGAGGGCCTGAAAACCTAACCTCTTGACCACATCCCTCTCTCTCTTCTTTTCCTAAATCCACATGTTCAGAAAAGGAAAGTATCCTACATATATTTTTCCCAAGCAAACACGTCTTCATTTTATCTATTGATAACTCCTTCCCAGGAGACATGAAACCTCAGTTCCCAGCCTCGATAATAGAAGAGGTGTCTTCTCTACACTGAAAGATAATATAATCTGAACAACCCAGGCATGCTCTTCATACAAAAGTCATAAAACTACTAGGAAAAAAGTCCATTTTGGCTTAATACCATGAAAATATCATTCCTGTTACAACATGGAATAGTACAGCTTTCTAATCTTTAAATGGAAAAGTGAGCAGAAAGGGAGTTGTTTCACTCAGGACACATACTCTGACTGCAACACGTTGGGATCATATTTTTAAATCTACAGTGGCAGGTTTTCTGGTTCCTTTGGATGTGGATTCCATATCCTTTGGATACGATCAGAGTGTAAGAGTGAAGACATCTCACATGGTATTAATAAATACATAATTAGCAGGTGAAATGAAAATCACTTACAATATGGATTCAAAGAGCATCTTCCTCTTAGTGTCTTTATGTCATTCTGGTAATTCCTAAAACTTCCATGGGGCAAATTTACTAAAACAGTGAGTATTTGCTTATTTTTGTCCTCCTTATCCATCATCATTGTCCATTTTTTAAATGGGCAAGATAATTTATATTTTTGAATCAGCTGTCCCCTCGGTACAGCAGTAGAAAGCAACAGAAAAATTTCCTGTCCCCATCTCCAGGTCACATGTGAGGCTACAGACAGTAACGCCAATCTGGAATTGAACAAGAGTCAGTGTGCAGAGTGAAATCTCTATAACGGACTCTCGGATTTAAAATACGTATGTCTGACTAAAACCTAGTCTATGTGTGATCAGTACATTTTTTTGTTGTTTAAAGTCAAGGCCCCCAAAAAAAAATTAAAACAAGGGCCAATTACTATAAAATAGTGACAATATGTTTATCACTATTTAACCACTAAGACTTGTCTTCTAATGAGAACTTTTAGTCATATGAACATCAGTAAAATATGTTTCTGAATAAAAAAGAAAATATGGATATTTCATTATCCATCTCAATTAACCACTATGCCACATTTATGAAACTCTAAAGGAGAAAGAATTTTAAATTCACATAAGCCTTTTAAATCAGTAGAAGACAGGCACTCTATCTATCTTGCTCATCTCTGTATTTCCAACACTAGCATCTGGCACATAAGCATTCTGAATAAATGAATGAGCCTAGCCCAGCCCTTTTATTTTACAACTAAGGAAACTCAGACCCAGAGAGGTCATACATCTTCTCCAGTCGTTCAGTAAGAACAGCTAAGAGCCTGCTGAAGTGAATCTGTACTCAGTACGAATGTTTCATTAATGCTGCTTATATTATTAATATATATGCCTGTGATTTATCACCTCCATATGCATTTTTAGCATTTGCTCTAGTAATTTAGCTTAATATTGACAAGTACACTCAACTGCATTTAGGTTCTTTTTGCTAAGTAAGATACAGCTACTTTTGCTACTGTTTGTTGATAATAAAACAAGAAGAAAAAAGACAAGAAGAAGAAATAATGTATATAAAATATTCAGTCAGTTTGGGACACATGGCTTTACTATACCCTAAGCTAAGACTTTCCTTTGGAGTGAAATATGTAGAAGACACTTGGGTGCAATAATATAATTTAAGTAATTCTGTATGTTACATACAGTCCTTTTGAAGAAGACCGAAAATCTTTAAAATTTCATAATATTGAAAAGGCTCTGCTACTGCAATTAATATTATTTATTAATATATTATTTAGAATTTTTACTATTTATTGAACAGAAATATATTTATTAAAGGAGAAATACATTCTAATGTTGATTATTCCTAGATCCCTCTTCTATAATATCTTGAAATTTCTACTTAAATTCAGTAATATTTATTGTGTGCCAACCAGAATTGCCCACCCTGATAGGAATTTCTAAAAGGACAAAGGGGAAAAAAATTAAAATATGATTGAAAAGTACCATTGTAGATGTTTATATACAATATTTTAAGGGTGAATATTAGAGAATATTAATTCTGCCTGGGAAACCTTGAGGTTTTTTTTTTTCAGAAGAGGTGATTTTGAGCCAGGCTTCAAAGCATATGGAAGAAGTCATCAGATTAAAGGAAAGAAATAAAGCTCAAGACCTAAGGAAAAACATGCACAATTACCCACAGAAAAGTGTAACAGCTGACAAATAGAAGGCGCATCCAATGGTGTTGTGTGACCAGAACAGGGGACATGAAGAACGGACGCTTCCCTGGCACGATTCTCAAAAGTAGAGCTGGGATCAGATTATGAAGAACATTTTGCATCATGATAGAGTTTTAACCTCATCTCCCAGGTAATGGAAAGCAATTTCTAAGCGGGAAAATAGTATAATTTGGTTTATAGATTAGGAAAAAGAATCAATTGGAATAATGAAGAGCCTGAAGACAGATAATAAGAAGGCTATTTAAACAGGTCAAATTTGATGACAAGAACATTATCAGAAAAAATAGAAAGAAGGCAGCAGATTCTGGATACCTTTGAAGAGTACCTTCTAAAGCCCTTGGCGACTGATTAACCACGGACCTTAAAGAAAGACCTGAATTGAAATTTCTCGGCTGAGCAACTGAATGGATGCCTGGCAACTTTAACCAAACTGACACACACTAAAAAGAAAGAACCAGGAGATCACAGCATTTGTAAGACACAACAGCAAGCACTCAAAATTTGAAAACTAAATAATTGATTGGCTTAATTTTTATTCAACTGGTGAATCAATCAACTCTATTTTCTCATCACAACAAAAAGCCATATGAGGCCGATAAAGGGCCTGTTTAATATTCTGCTCCTGAAAACACCATTAAGACATAGTTTGATGGAGACACAAGTTAAACAGACAGAAGACGGGATAACCTTTAGCTTCCCTAACTTCTTGTAATGAAACCATAGGGCGTGCAGCTTATTTTCCAATCCTGATACCATATTCCATGTAAAGGGATAGGGATACTTGCTCAGCTTCACATTCTTTATCTTTCTCCTCCCCCTCACTTAGTCTAGGGGAGATGGGCTGAATTACCTAACAAGTCATTGACTTTGGAAAGTTTATTAAAGTGTTAGTTCAAGTCCTCCAGGAAGCTTATGCAAGATGGGATGAGGCATGCAAGAGGTTACGGGAGGAAATGCCCATTAAGGACGGGGGGCAAAGGAGACAGGGAAGGCAGGAGACAGCCTTTATAATGCAGGGGGGGGTCTGCTAAGGAGCATCAGTAAGAGACTCAGACCACGGTGCCATTCCGAGAGCCTGGGCGAGGTCAACGGGGCCCTCACAGGGGCTGCCCACGAGAAGGCCTGAGGAGGGGGTGGAACTAGTCCACAAGCCCTGCTCGGTCACTGGTGGGAGCTGCCGCAGGAGAGGGGCAGAGGCGGCTCCAGAAAGGGCAGAACGTGGGGCAGTCAGTCAATCACGCCCCCTGCTACAGAAGGGAGCACTGCATCCGGCGGCTCCGCGCAGAAGGGGAGACTGCGCGAGCACTGCCTCGCACCTTCCCCCTCCTTTTCTTGGGAACCGGACTCCCTAAAATTATTATACGCTTCACTGCTCCAGGTCAGGACACAAGATCCACTCGATGGACGGTAAGGAGTCCTGCATTTATTTTTCAGGGAGGAGATGTCTGGCGCACAGCGCCAGGGTCTTTACGAAAGGAGGATGAATCTTCGGGGACTGACACACACCAGCAGTGAGGGAGGCTTCCGGGGTAAGCTCTGACTCACGGCTTTTTGGTTTGTTTGTTTACTTAGACCGCGTGTGGAAATTATCCACCCTGAAATCTACACTTATGCATTTGTGGTTTTGTTTTTCCTGCCTGGCCTGAGAGACTGTGAGCTTTGAGCACGCTGGCAGTTTTTCACTCGCTGTCGATCACAGCTCACAGAGGCGCTTTCCCTGGGAGGGCAGTGACACCTGTCCCAGGACCAACGGGATGACGGCTGTAACGGAGGCGGGGTTGCGGCTTCATCTAAGACGGATCTACAGCTGACTCGGCAGGCCCAGGAGGACGGGGCCTTGGACCGCCCGGGCGTGGCTTCCTAGGCAGCCCCGGCTGGGATAAAGCTCAGCTGCGGGAAGCAGTCTTCTCACACAGAGCCCTGAGACTGGACAGGAGACAGAGCATTTGCCTCTGCTGTGCAGAAAGGATTTAGCTCAGGCTAACCTGGGTTTTGCCTGTCTACACTACACTGGCGAGTTTCTGGGTTCAGATTTTCAATGTCAGGCACAGATGAAGAGTTCAAAGAAGACGTGCAAAAACAAGAGGCTGTGACCATGGGATGGAAATGAGAGACTCCCTGAGATTTTCTGTCTGAAAATTTCTGTCCACCATTAAAAGGTTCTAACCTTTGAAAACCAGCAGCCATGTCTCAAATGCAAGATCTGGAAGAGGACATGGTTCACAGAAGTGGATTTTGCTCCATATACATGTAAAGGAAAAATTAAACTCTTACTGCTTTCTCCCATTTGAGTTTACGACTTCTGGACCAACTATCAAGACTGGCTTTACAGCAAAGCTAGATCAAGAATATGTTCTGTGATAGGCAGTTAAGAAACATACAGCTAATTTATATTTTGGATGAGATAAAACCTGTAGGTGTTCAGAGAAAACAGTGATCAAAGAAACCAGGACAAGAGTGACAACATCATTATCACTTGGAACATCTACCAATGCAGAATCCTAAAGTCATTTCTTATTTCCTAATTGATAAAAACCTCGAACTTCAAAAAAACCTTTTTATTTATATTGGGATATCATGTTCATGCTCAGTCGTGTCCAACTCTGAGACCCCATGAAATGCAGCCCGCCAGCTTCCTCTGTCCATGGGATCTTCCAGGCAAGAGTACTGGAGTGGGGTGCCATTTCCTCCTAGAGGGGATCTTCCTGACCCAGGGATCAAACCCATGTCTCCTACACTGGCAGGCAGATTCTTTACCACTGAGTCACCTGGGAAGCCCTGAATTGGGGTAAAGGCGGTTAATGTGCTAGTCTCGGGTGAACACAGAAGGAACTCAGCTACAGATGCATGTATCCATTCCCCTCCAACCCCCTCCCATCCATGCTGCCACATAACATTGAGCAGGGTTCCATGTGCTATAAAGCAGGTCCTTTCCGGTTATCCATTTTAAATACAGCAGTTTGTACATATCTGGCTTTTTTCTAAGTCAAAATCTTTCTTTTTCATACTTCCAATGCTAGATTCAGCTTTGTCTTCTGGGAAGTCTTCCAAATTTAGATATTTTGAAGTTCAGAGATTTTCTGAGAAATAAAGTTTAAAATAAATACATTAACATTTAAAATAAATACATTAACAAAAATGAAAAAAAAAATTTTTTTCTGAGTTCCTTCACTTACACATCCTTGAGTCAATGCTGTGGTCTTTGACAAACAACACTTACTTAGACTAGATCTTGGGTTCTGAATTCTGGAAATATTATTTTGCCTTGTATAACTGTTCTAGGACCTAGGGATTGGCTCATTTCACAATTTGTTGTTGTGTGCCTAAAGCTGACACTTTCTGATGTGAATTTGGTCTCTTCAAAAACAAAAAAAAAAGTGTAGCTCATAAAACAAACATTTGGCATTAAGCAAATACAACTTCTGAGACGCTGAAGGGTCTACACCCATTGCAGGAGGAAAGAGTCCAGCCTGCAGCTTTTAAAAGAAGCCCAAACACTGAGAAATGGCTCTAGCTGATACTGAGCAGAATATTAAGTTAAACAGAATGGATTTTGCACTTAAATTTCTCTGGCATTCTACAACACAAGGCCAACAGAACTTGATTTTGGACTTCATTTCCTTCACGCTTTTTCCTAAACTTGAATTGATGAGCTGGTTCTTTTCTGCCTGCTTTCCAGATCACTTTGTATACTTCGTGCCCCAGAGGCTGCACAGGCCCCTGGCCCTCGGACTCTCTGCTGAACGCACCCCCGGGGAAGCACCCGGAGGACAGGAGGAACTCAGGGCACGTGCTTTCCCCTCTGTTCCTCCCAGGTCGCCGGGAGTCCCCTTCCTCTCTGTGTAAGGTGGCCTTCTCCACGCAACTCCTTTCTCTGGAGTCTGAGGCTCTCCCCTTCCGTGGCCCCTTCAGGCCCAGGGTGGTGTCAAGTACCCCCTCCTGATAACCCCAGGATGCTGTCCATCCTTCTTCACTTCCAGATACCTTGTCTCCACTGCGGTCAACAGTTCTTTTATTAAACCCTTCTCTACTGCCCAGCGTGAGCTGCCATCTGCTTCCTACTAGAAGTTAACAGATGCAGCCTGGAAGGGAATTCAGTTGACAAGTTACATTTCTCCTGGGGAATCTGATAATAAGAAGAGGATTGTGTTTTATGATTTTTCATTTGCTCTCTTTGAAGAACCTCTGATCGCCCCTTCTGGATATGTGGTGGGATACATTTGGGATGCGAAGTAACATATAAGTAAACTTCAGCCTTCAATGCAGACTAGTCTTGGAGGAGTTAATTTAATTGGTTATTGTTTTGTCCTAGAGCCATTTGAGTGTAAAATCTATACTGCCTGCGAGTGGTCCCAGTGGGTACCCAGAGGAGCAGTAAGCAGTGTTTGCAAAGCAGCCTCAGGAGAAGGGTCATCCTGGGAGATGCCCACTCCCCTTTCCGGCTGACAGGGCTATAACTCTGGCTGACCGAAGATTGGACAGTTAAGCCCTAGATGGTAAAGAATCTACCTGCAATGCAGAAGACCCAGGTTCAACCCCTTGGTCAGGAAGATCCCCTGGAGAAGGGAATGGCTATCCACTCCAGTATTCCTGCCTGGAGAACCCCATGGACAGAGGTGCCTGTTGGGCTACAGTCCGTATGAAGAGATGGATAGAACTGAAGTGACTTAGCAGGCACGCACCATTGAAGACTAAGTTGTGATTTCATTATTTGTTTCACAAAAAAAGGTAAAGGCCATAATTCCCAGCAAAAACACAAAGCATTAAATTATATAGCAATCAAGGAAAAACCGAAAATAATATGTGTGCCATTGTTTGGAAGATTTCAATTTATGAAGCGAAAATGAGTATGTAATTCTTGAAAAAACCACCTTGAAAACTGAATTAAAATAAATGGTGGAATTTTTTCACTTAGTGTTACCTCTCCTGAGTCTTCCATCATTTTCTATTCAGATAAACTACCAGTTTCGTTTCTTCTTTATCCTCAGTGTGGAGAATAAAAGTCAAAATTTGAGCAGACATCTCTGGTTAACTGTGATTACTGACGATGGCGTCTGGGGAAGGAGCGGCTGACGCCAGGTCAGTTCGAATGATAGAAGAAACATCACACTGCTAAGAGTAAGACCTTCCCTGTTTGGTGTCACGTCTGATAGCCAGTGCAGACACACAGTAGGTGCTGGTTGGCGAAGATATGCTATTACGTGAAAACTATTAGAGTTCGAAAGAGGAAGATGTCTACTTGGGAGGAATATTGCTGGGCTAAATTGAAGAGTTGCCAGAGCAGGCCACTGGAGTGCTATGGACAGCCCTGTTGGGAAACAGACAAGGCTGGTGGGGAAATTTCCCACCACGAATTCCCGTGAGCCCCGCATTAGTATTGGTGATTTTGTGACGTCTCTCTGGTGGTGGATTTCACTTCCTGAACAAACCCTCTTTTCACCAAGGTTTGAGCCAGTCTGTGCTTGATACCACGAGCACAAGCCTGACTTGTCCCAGAAGGGCCGGTGAGTGCAAGCAGCGCGGACCGGAGGAGAAGGCTCTGAGGACAGCAGCAACGCGGCTCTGCCAGGAGGACCCAGAGGCTCCTGGAAAGCTGTCCACACATAAACCGCACCTCGCAAGGAAAGACGACTCACTGGAAAAGACCCTGATGCTGGGAAAGACTGAAGGCCAAAGGAGATCGGGACGGCAGAGGACGAGGTGAGGCCGTGTCACCGACTCAATGGACGTGAATGTGCGCAAACTCTGGGAGATGGCGAAGGACAGGGGAGCCTGGCGTGCTGCAGTCCATGGGGTCGCAGACAGTCACACAAAACAGAGGCCGAAAGACGACAACAAGGAAAAAGCAATGTTTGAGGGAGGAAGGGGTATTTCACAAATGAGGAGTGTTCCGTATTACTGTATCACCCCACACTCATCAACCATAAACTTTCATCCAACATCAGCTCAGTGTCAGGAACTTTGCCAGGCAACGGAAATACCTGCTCTTAAGGAACAGTCAAGATGAGGATACAGAACGTATTTATGAAGCGGCAAACAACATACATAACAGGTCAGTCAGTCCGTCAGTTCAGTCACTCAGTCATGCCTGACTCTTTGCGACCCCATGGACTGCAGCGCACCAGGCCTCCCCGTCCGTCACCAACTCCCAGAACTTGTTCAAACTCATGTCCATCAAGTCAATGATGCCATCCAACCATCTCATCCTCTGTCGTCCCCTTCTTCTCCTGCCTTCAATCTTTCCCAGCATCAGGGTCTTTTCAAATGAGTAAGCTCTTCGCATCACATGGCCAAAGTATTGGAGCTTCAGCTTCAGCATCAGTCCTTCCAGTGAAAATTTAGGACTGATTTCCTTTAGGATGGACTGGTTGGATCTCCTTGCAGTCCAAGGGGCCCTCAAGAGTCTTCTCCAACACCACAGTTCAAAAGTATATAACAAGCAATAATGAAGTAAGCCAAATATCCCAGTTTTAGGGAAATATACCAATACCGGGCTAATAGAATTATTTTAGTAAGGGAATAGAACCAAACCAACTTCCTTGAGTACTGGGATGGTTTTTCCAGAAAAGAGTTTTCCTGTTGTTGATCATACAAAAAATAGGTTAAACCAGAAAGCTGGGATGGGAAGGGGGTGCTAGGGAACTTGGGTGTGAGGGGTATACTAGTCTCTTCTGGGAAGGGGCATCTCATGCACAAAGATGACTGAGAATTCTGCAGTCATTCTAACGGTGAGGGGTGAGTTATCCCTGGTCAGAGGACACAGGCTGAGAGCTAGGCAAAGAATGAGGCCATAAGTGATCAGAGGTGTGAGCACAGGTTTAGGCAATGGTTGTTAGGAATTCTCTAATTTAAACCTCTCTGCTCTTTTTTCTTTTACCATGGCGCATCAATAAAACCTAAACAAGAATTAGCAGGGTCTCAGTTGGGTTGAGGTTCATTTAAAAAGACCTAGTACAAGCACTGTGGGAGAGAATGACAGGAATGAGGGTCGTTCTTCCCCATCCTGGAGACAGGTGTGAGTGTGAGGATCAGGACAGGTAAGGCAGGGAGTCAGGGGGCTGGGCACTGTAGGAGCACCGCGTGGAGCGGCTGTCTCGTAAGTTATCGGTCGTCAGGAAGGCAGAAGACACCTGAGGATCAAGCTATGTTCATGAAGAAGCCTGAGCAGAAGAAACTGGGGTGTTGGGTTCTGAACAGTCGAGAAACAGAGACAGCGGAGGTTCATTGTGTGTGCGTGCATGTCGTGTCTGACTCTAAAGGTTCACTTTAATGAATCTCATTGTCTGTCACATACATTTATGGGAGATTGCCATACCCATTTGCATGTAAAGATAGTTTGCTGTGACTTAATAATAACAGATCTGATAACTTAGGGCTGCACTACTCAGGAGGTAACCGTCTGTCTCGTCGCCCAGGTCAGTCCCAATTTATGCCAGGTGTCCCAGCGTAATTATCAGTGGTACTCACTTTCACTATCAAAAGAGTCCCAGCTTGAATAATAAATAATGCACCTGCTCTAACTGAGCACAGCATCAATGACAAAGAAAAGAAACACACCACTTCAGAAGAGCAGACATCATTGGAGAATGGAGATTGGATCTGCAATGTGTCTAAGAAACAGAGAGCTGAAATAAAAAATGTAATGATTTCTGGAAAAAGTAGTGGCATGTGAAAATAAAGTCAAATCTGCCATTTTAGCTGATATAATGTATTGAATTCTTTCCATGTGTCATGTACGGTTTTCTGTGATTTTTATGTAAGAATGTTTTACTCCCCATAATAACCCTACATAGCAGATACTGTTAGTAGTTCTCTTTTAGTGAGACACAGATAGTTTAATTAATTTACGCAAGCTACACAGTGAGAAAGCAGCAGAACAGGAATCAAATACAGACAACCTGGTCTCTCTAAATACACTGCCTATCAGTGAGTAATGAGCAGATTTATTTTGGTCAAGTTTTTGATGAGAAAACAGCTGTAGATAAAGTTGGCAAGATGGATTAAAGGGTCTGCAATACCTAATACAGCATTCATACTTCATTTGCTACATGGTACAGACTTAGTGAGGAGTTTTGAGATACTGATTTGAGCAAGTTTTATTTTCAAAAGATTTATCTTTGAGAGAAGCATACAGAAGGAATAAGAATTAGACTTAAAGTTTGTTTTAATCGTACTAATTCATAATCTCTAAATCATTATGTTTGTTACCTTTACTCTACACATTGATATAAACATAGGTGACATTTTTAAGAATTGCCTGCAACTGAGATTTATGGAGAATAAGATTAACAACCAGAATATAGAAAAAAGTTGCCAGGGAGGGAGACACACACAGATATTTGAACATACAACGATTTCTTCTTTAGAGATATGTATCTAAGACAAAGCCCCAAAGCCGAGTGTGAAACCCTGTAGGAGTGGATTAAGTTAAAGATGAAAGGAGAAAGAAACAGTAGGATTATGAAATGAGATCACTGTTTCAGGAAAGATTGGACATTCTGCTTGCTAGTAAAGTGAACTCAACAGACAGAAATTTCAGTTCAAAACAAGAACGAATTTTCACAGAATTACAACTCCCCAAGTGTGATTCTATGAGCATTTGTTCCCAAATTCCTATATTCTAAAAGTTAATCTACTGAATGTCACACAAAAATGGGAAAGAAATGTAACTGACAGAGCATATACATACATACACACACACACAGAAGATAGTAAATGTTTAGTAAAAGAAAGAGTAACATTCATAGTACACACACTATAGGAAAGCTGGTGAGAGATGGACGGAGATCCATAGGATACAAGCATGCTCAGTCGCTCGAGCCATGTCCGTCTCGTTGCAACCCTAGGCTGTAGCCCACCAGAATCCTCTGTCCATGTGGGCTCTCCAGGCAAGAATACTGGACTGGGTTGCCATGCCCTACTTCAGGGGATCTTCCCCACCCAGGGATCAAACCCGTATCTCTTATATCTCCTGCATTGGCAGATGTGTTCTTTACCACTAGCGCCACCTGGGAAGCCCTTCATAGGATAGGTAGATATTAACTAGATAAATGAACATCCACACAAATAGGCAGATAAGTATCATTACATTTTTTATCAAATTTCCCAATTTCCAAAATGTGAGAACCCAATCAAAACTCCAAGAGTCTAAGGGCTATGCCTGAATAATGATTTGCATGGTCCATGTACCAGTAAATGGGAAAAGGAAAATGACTGAAGGCTTTAGTAATTATTTCTAACATCTGGATTTGGACAATTAGCATTTGTTATTGAGGTGAAAATTGGGTAGTATTTCACAGTATTAAAAATCTAGTGAGTATTGGAGTTTGGGGAGATCATTTCCCCCAAAAGGTAAAAAAACAATTAAAAGTATTCTTTCTTTCATCATGTGAGAAAAACGAATTCATCATGTTTCTTTTATAAGTATCAACATTTGGGGCATCCTACTACATCCAATGTAGTAGGATGTACTGGGATTGTGTATGTGTGTGTATGCATAATATAAAATGAAAATTATATTTCTGAAAAATTAAATTATTTTCATATCAAATAGTAAATTTAAAAATTAATTGTTAAAACTTCTATGAAAGCAACTCAACTAAAATCATATATATTTTATTTACCCTAATACATATGTGATATATATATAGTATATATATATGTATAGCTTCACTTCCTTTGCCTAGGTAGCTCATATCTCCTAGTAGCCCAAATGAAAATTCCAGTACAGAACCAGAGCACTTGTCTTCTAATGGTAATATAAATAATATAATATAATATATATTATATATAATATACTCTGCCTCTTGAGAAACCTATATGCAGGTCAGGAAGCAACAGTTAGAACTGGACATGGAACAACAGACTGGTTCCAAATGGGAAAAGTAGTATGTCAAGGCTGTATATTGTCACCCTGCTTATTTAACTTATATGCAGAGCACATCATGAGAAATGCTGGGCTGGAAGAAGCACAAGCTGGAATCAAGATTGCTGGGAGAAATATCAATAACCTCAGATATGCAGATGACACCACGCTTATGGCAGAAAGTGAAGAGGAACTAAAAAGCCTCTTGATGAAAGTGAAAGAGGAGAGTGAAAAAGTTGGCTTAAAGGTCAACATTCAGAAAACTAAGATCATGGCATCTGGTCCCATCACTTCATGGGAAACAGATGGGGAAGCAGTGGAAACAGTGTCAGACTTTATTTTTCTGGGCTCCAAAATCACTGCAGATGGTTACTGCAGCCATGAAATTAAAAGATGCTTACTCCTTGGAAGGAAAGTTATGACCAACTTAGACAGCATATTAAAAAGCAGAGACATTACTTTGCCAACAAAGGTCCGTCTAGTCAAGCTATGGTTTCTCCAGTGGTCATGTATGGATGTGAGAGTTGGATGGTGAAGAAAGTTGAGCACCAAAGAATTGATGCTTTTGAACTGTAGTGCTGGAGGAGACTCTTGAGAGTCCCTTGGACTGCACGGAGATCCAACTAGTCCATCCTAAAGGAGATCAGTCCTGGGTGTTCATTGGAAGGACTGACGCTGAAGCTGAAACTCCAATACTTCTGCCACCCGATGTGAAGATTTGACTCATTGGAAAAGACCCTGATGCTGGGACGGATTGGGGGCAGGAGGAGAAGGGGATGACAGAGGATGAGATGGTTGGATGGCATCACCGATATGATGGACATGAGTTTGGGTAAACTCCGGGAGTTGGTGATGGACAGGGAGGCCTGGCGTGCTGTGATTCATGGGGTCGCAAAGAGTCGGACATGACTGACTGAACTGAACTGAACTGATAATATACTCAAAGTAATATAAATATTACTTTAAAAGATGGATTCTTCAGAGGAACAAGAACAAAAATATGTTCATTTTAAATCATTTATTTCAATAAAAACACAACTAAAGTATTTTATTTATATTTTTAGGTTATATAATGAAGTCATTATTTCCAGAGAATAATTCTTCTATCCAATTGCTTGAAACCACTGTCATAATAATTCAATTTAGATTGGAAAGAAACAACATAGTCGCTTTTCAATTAAGAGACATTTCATTTTCCAATGCCTCCATTTCCTTCATTTCTTCTAAAACTCATTATAAACTAAATAATTTCATTCAGACCAGGCAATTTCTGAAAACACAATCAAGGGTTACAGTATAAACATGAATTTTTAATTTTGTAGTTTATCTATTTCTCAGGAACATTTTACATTAACAGGTAGAAACTCCAGCTTTTAAAAATATTTCCCTAGGGTATTACATTTGCAGTGAAAAGCGATATTCAGGAAAATTATAACTTTTCTCCAGGATTAGCATGATATAGCACCATTAAAATATGCTTTGTAAGACACAAATGTTGTCAAGAAATAGTGATTGTTATATGATCAAAGAGAGAAATTAAAAAGGAAGTTTAAAAAAGAAAAAACAGTCCCAGGTGTACGGATTTTTAAAGTCAGGAAAATAAAAATGTATTCTTCATATGTGTATGCATGTGTGTGTATGTGTGTTTAAGCTATAAGTTCAGAAGAAATGCTACTCTCCTGAAAATTTAGTAATCAAGCAGGACTTTACAATAAGACATGGAAGGGCCAAAATGGGGCTTATATATTATAGTTAATTTTTTTTTATTTTAAATATACTAAATATATTAAAATACATTAAATTAAAATAATAAATATACAATATATTATTTAAAATATTATATTATTATAATGTAATTGTTATATATT
The DNA here is from genome assembly GCF_023699985.2 of Odocoileus virginianus. NCBI lineage: Eukaryota > Metazoa > Chordata > Mammalia > Artiodactyla > Cervidae > Odocoileus > Odocoileus virginianus. The sequence continues at coordinate 64,925,840 of NC_069688.1, forward strand.
GTTTATATTATAAATAAATATAAATTAAAATATATTTAAAACTTAATAAAGGAAAGGAAAAAAATTTTTAACTATAATTCTTAGCTCTAAAAATTTCAGCAAGCACTTTACATATGCAGTTATGTCATTAAATCTTTTCAACAATTCAGTTAGGAAGGATGTTATCACTGCCTTTACTTTACGGATGAAGAAAGTGAAGCTGAAAAGAAAAAAAAAGGAGTAAATTACCCAAGATCATACAAATAGTGGCAAAGTAAAAATTTCAAACCAGACATCAATTCAAAATCCTTCCCTTACTGACATAAGGATTCTTTAATGTACTATACTATAATTTACCTAGATAAAGTACAACATAGTCAGCATTGAAAAGACATAAGAAAATACTGATAGCCATTTAAGAGAGTACTGTGCTAGTAGCTGTCAAGATTTTAAACATAAAATGAGCATATCCTTTTACCCAGTAATTCACTTTTAGGGAACCTTCCTGTAGAAATTCTTGTTATGTACAAGTACACCATTGCAACATAATTTATAATATTCAACAATAAAATGTAGGCTCACCTTACTGTCCAGAAATAAGAAACCTATTCATTCATAAAGTGTGCCTACACCACAAAATTGTACATAACAATATAAGATTATGGTAATTTCACACATACTTACATAAAAAGATCTCTAAGATATATCTTTAAGAGTAAAAAAAAACAATATTACAAGTAACATGATCTTATTTATGAGTTATGTTAAATTACAAATAGAATATTGATAGATATATAGATAGACATATTGAGAAAGAGACCTTCTTACCATCCAAAGATCTTGCGACCTTATTTATCTTTATTCCTAGAGAAGAGTTCACATTACATTTCAAAAACCAAGAATTAAAATGTTTCCCTCACAGGTCTTATTGGAGCTTCAGGACTGAATCCACTACTACTATATTCACCGCAAAATACATCTGACATTTATCATTTTAGAGTACTTTCACTCAGTTCTCATAATATAAACTCATATTCATTCATTTGACAAGCATTTATTGAGGGTTTACTATGAGCCTACTTCTTATAATATGTGTTGTCAGGGTAGAAGGATGAATCAGATTGGACAAAGATCCTACTCTGAATAAAATGAGCAACCAGAGTGTATGTGTTGGGAGAGGCAGTGAGTTACAAGATATATGCACAGAAAGCATAATTCAAGGAAAACAGGGAATAGACGACACCAACCAGGTACCAAAACACGCACAAACCATGGTCTCAATGATGCACAATCTCGAAGCCTAGGGGTCTTCTGTAAGAGCCAAAACTCTGAGTTCAAGTTGTTCATGTCATTTTCTTTGCTTGTTTATTCACAACAGTTCTTTTAAGATTGTATTGATCCCACAACACTCTACTCTGCAATAGAACCGAGGGACAAGCGCACAGTCAGACAAGTGAATGGGATCTGCTGAGGCTGCTCCACTGTCTGGGAGCACCATCCAAACTCTCCGAGCCTCCGAGTGGTAAACTGTATTTTACAAAAGTGACCGCACCAACACTTCTCTTCAGAACCTTGTCACTTCTACATCAAGCAGGCAAGCCAGAGTCTCCTCGTCTTGAAACTGGGCACCCTCATAGCCACACAGTCGCCAAGGAGCAGAATGTGACAAGTTACACTGCTGCGCCTTTCAAGGCTGCTAACGCCAACGACCTCTCTCCGCCCCTCTCTCCCTCTCCGTCTCTTTCCATCTCTCTCTCCCTCTCCACTCCTCACGCCCACCCCTAAAATCCAGCCACCATGCTCTTAGAAAACAGTCCTCAGCATCCATCAGTACCAACTACTCAACTCGCTGGTGGACGAGCCTTCAGATGACCACAGGCTCTGCTTTCAAGGCTTCCGCTGAGGTCTTGGACTCTGCGGAATGGAGAGATAGGCCATCCCCATCTGGATTTCTTGTCCACAAATCCATGAGCATAACAAATGGTCGCTCTGATGCAATCTGTAACAAGGGTAGAGTAACTCGACACTCAAGTTCCTCATCAGAACGAAGTGGGCAAGAGAGCGGTATGGGATTAAGAAATACAAATACAAATATAGCAACATAAAACAGATAAGCAACAAGGGTATAATGTACAGCACAGAGAAATATACTCACTGATTTTTAATAACTTTAAATGGAGTATAATCTATAAAAATAATGAGTCAGTATGTTGTACACCTGAAACTAATAGCATCAATAAACTATACTTCAGTTAAAAAAAAAAATTACTGAGACTTGTATTGAGGCCTAACCTGTACTCTACCCAGGAGACTGTTCCATGTAGACCTGATAATAGTCTGAAGTTTTTGAATGGCATATTCTATAGACATCATTAAATACATCTGATCTAATGTATTGTTTAAGGCCAAGGTTTACTGACTGATTTTTCATCTGGATGATCTATCCACGGACGTAAGTGGGGGTATTAAAGTCCCCCACTATTACTGTATTACTGTCGATTTCTCCCTCTATATCTGTTACTACTCACTTTCTATATTTAGGTCCTCCTGTGCTGTGTGGATAAATATTTGCCGATACTACATCCACGTCTTGGACTGACCTCCTTTATCATCATGCAACGCCCTTCTTTGTTTTCATTACAGGCTTTGTTTTAAAGCTCATTCTGTTTGATATGAATGTTGGCACCCCAACTTTCTTTTCATTTCTGTTTTCATGGAGTACCTTTTTCCTTCCCTTTATTTTCAGTCTTTGCATGCCTCTAGATCTGTAGTGAATCTATTGTAGGTAGCATATCCACTCAGTCACCCTCTGTCTTTGACTGGAGTGTTTATTACATTTACATTGGAAGTGGTATTGACAGGTATTACTTACTGTCATTTCGTTAACTGTTTTTAGTTTACATCTGTTCCATTTTTTGTGTGATCTTTTCCCTGTGATTGAATAATTTTGTTTTATGTTGTTTAGGTTACTTTCTATTTTGAACACGTGAAGCTATTGCACATTTTGGTTTGTGTTTACCACACAGTTCATATACATCAACCTGTATATAGTGGTTTCTTTTAAGCTAATAGTTGCTTAACTTAAAACGCTTTCTAAAAGCACTACATGTTTATTCCACCTTCCCTCATTTTTATGTCGTATCTTTTTATATCTTTTTAGTCTGTATCTCATGTACTTATCACAGTTGATTTTATGACTTTTGTCTGCTAACGTTCATGCTACGTTTTTAAGCGGCTGAACTACTGCCTTCACTATATATTTGCTGTCACCAGCGAGATTTTTTTTCTTTCACATAGTTTCTTTTTCCAAGTTACCGTTTTTTCTTTCCTGCTTAAAGAACACTCTCTAAATTTTCTTGTAAGGTCAGTTTAGTGGTTGTGAACATCTTTAGTCTTTGCCTGTCTGAGAAACTCTCTCTCTCCTTCAGTTCTGAGTGATAATCTTGGCAGGTAGAATAATCTTGGTTGCATTTTTTTTTACCTTTTAGCACTCCCTTCTAGCCTGCCAGTTTTCTGCTGAGAAATCAACTGTCAGCCCTATGGGGGTTCCCTCGTATGGGACTAGCTGCTTTCCTTTGCTGCTTTTAAAACGTTCTCTTTAACTTGTGCCATCTTAATTATGATAGGTGTTCATGTGAATCTCTTTGCCTTTATCTGATTTGGGACTTTGTGTAATTCCTCAACCTGGGTATTTGTTTCTCTGCCCAGGTCAGGGAAGTTGTCAAGTCACTGTTTCATCCTTTTTCTCTGCTCTCTTTTTGAGACGCCTCTAACGTGAATGTTAGCATGCTTGATGGCGTCTCTGCGGTCCCTTAAAACTACTCTCATTTTTTTTAAGTTCTTTCTTCTTTTTGCTGTTCTCATTGGGTGCTTTGCACTACTTTATCTTCTAGATCACTGATGGATTCTTATCATTTTATACTCCCTAGGGTGTATCTTTTTGTTTCCATTTTTGTATTTTTCAGCTCTGCCTGGTTTTTTCTCTTGTTTTCTAAGTCTCTGTTGACATCTCATTCTGTTTCTCCATTCTCCTCCAAATTTCAGGCAGCGTGTGTGTGACTATTACTTTGAACTCTTGATCAGGTAAATCATTTATCTCCATTTCCATGGCACTTCTTTCTGGGGTTTTATCTTGTTCTTCCACAGGGAACATATTTTCTGTCTCCTCATTTTGTTTGACTTGCTCTGTTTCTATGAATGAAGCAGAACAATTACCTCTCCCAGGCTTGAAGGGGTGTCTGTGTGTAGGAGAGCCTCTGACGTAGACCGCCTGTGTTGGCTGGAGCTGAAGTGGGCGCCAGCTGAGGGTGCGGTCCAAGAGCTGCCTAGACCAGCCCGCGGGGGCTGGGGCCGGAGCAGGCCAGGGCGGGGAAGGGGCCGGAGCCGGCCAGGGCGGGGAAGGGGCCGGAGCCGGCCAGGGCGGGGAAGGGGCCGGAGCCGGCCAGGGCCGGGAAGGGGCCGGAGCAGGCCAGGGCGGGGAAGGGGCCGGAGCCGGCCAGGGCGGGGAGGGGGCCGGAGCAGGCCAGGGCGGGGAAGGGGCCGGAGCCGGCCAGGGCCGGGAAGGGGCCGGAGCCGGCCAGGGCGGGGAAGGGGCCGGAGCCGGCCAGGGCCGGGAAGGGAAGGGGCCGGAGCCGGCCAGGGCCGGGAAGGGGCCGGAGCCGGCCAGGGCGGGGAAAGGGCCGGAGCCGGCCAGGGCGGGGAAGGGGCCGGAGCCGGCCAGGGCCGGGAAGGGGCCGGAGCAGGCCAGGGCGGGGAAGGGGCCGGAGCAGGCCAGGGCGGGGAAGGGGCCGGAGCCGGCCAGGGCGGGGAAGGGGCCGGCCCGTACCGCGTGAGGGCCAGCTTGGCAGCAGGACTGCGGTGGGCGCGCAAGGGGGAGACTGCAGGGCATCGCGTGCCAGGGCGCCTTCGGGGGACAGCGGGGGCTGGTGTGACCAGGGGCCGGAGGCACGCTGACAGGGCTCTGGCAGAGCAGCCGGAACCGCGCTCCTGCTTAGGCTGTGAAGGCAGGAGGGGAACGCAGAAACGCGGCGCTCTGCTCTCCGTGTGTCTGCCCCCAGGAGAGTGCTAAAGGTCCCGCCCGCCAGGCCGGTGCTCTGCGGTTAGTACCGGTAAGCAGGTTTCCTTCACGTACAGTCCAGGTGCCTCTTAAATCCCTCTTCTTGCCCCGTGCCCCAGGGCAGGCAAGCCTGCACATCGGCCCGTCCCAGCTACCCCTTCCTGCTGGAGGGGCCGCCGGAGGGGTTCCCGCTGAGACCGCGCCTCCAGCTCTCCAACCTGTCTGGAGGCGGCGGCTCTCTCCTTTGTCCTTAGCTCTTCTTCCGGAGAAACTGCTCTATTAAGTAAGCATAGATTCAACGTGTCCACGGAAGCATCTGAGTTCAGGGTCTTCCTACACTGCCCTTCTTGAAGTGGAAACTACTCCCTTCCCTCCTGAATTTGTTCTCTACATAGTAACAAAAGTAATTTATAAAAAGTAAATTTGAAAACCAAAAAAAAGTAATTAGAAACTTCTGCTTTAAAAAGAAAAAGGGGATCTTCTTCCCCTTATTTCTCCCATGAAGTAGACCTGAAAACCCTGGAAACTGTACATAAAACAAGCATAAGAAGACTCTGAAAAGTGGAGAGAAGGCGAACCAGCTAGGCGCGTGGTGACAGAGGAGCCGCAGAGGAAAGAGCTACCCTTTGGAACTCACACACCCCAGAGGCGAGGTGAAGAACTGGCGACTCAGAAACGGCAACAGACAAAAACGAAGAAACAAAAAGCGCAAACGGAAGCCACAGGTCTGTGGAGATCTGAGAGCGGTAAGGACGCTTGGAAATGAGAAGGGAAGCAAGAGTGGGGCAGAGGGTTCTGCTGGTGGGAAAAGCCGCGCGTGCCCGGCTTCCCTTTCTCTTCCTTTCCGTCTAGCTCACCTAGGTCTCCTCCCCCAGACCAGGACCCTTTACACTTCAGATCTCCCTGCTACATTTCCAGGCCATCACCACCCATCTCGACTCCACCACCAGAGAGGAATCAGGCTGTCAGATGAAATCTGGGGAACGGGAATAAAGGGAACGAGAAAAGGACACAGAGTGAGATGCTGAATTAACCTCTCAACTTCCAGTAAATTCTCAAAGTGAAGAAGGAAAAAGGGAGGGCACTCTACCCAAACGGTGTGGCAATCCATACATCAGTACACGTCACGAACACTCACTGAGAGCTGCAGACTCTTAACTGCCACATTCGGTTAGATGCGCAAGACTTTTATGGAAGACGTGAACACGTGAGAATCGGCTGAAGGAAGGAGCATTCAGTGAGTTGCTGGGATGTAAGAAAGAAACTTAGGGAAAACTGCAAAGGTGTCAACATAATAATTGAACCAAAAAGGAAATTTAGTATACAACTAATGTTATATAAATATATTAAAACATATTATAAAGTTCCATTTTTAAGGTCCAAATCAGTGTTGAAACTGAGCATACAAGGAAACAGCTGAAACCCTGAAACGAGCATTTTACATGTAAATCCATTAGTGTTGTATGCAATATACTAATAACTTACTCTAGGCTTTTTGAATTCCCAATAAATACTTTTGGATAAAATTTTCTAATGTTAAGAGCAAACTGTATCTTACTCAAACTCTTCCAGAAAATTGCAGAAGAAGGTAAACTTCCAAACTCATTCTATGGGGCCACCATCACCCTAATTCCAAAACCAGACAAAGATGCCACAAAAAAAAAGAAAACTACAGGCCAATATCACTGATGAACATAGGTGCAAAAATCCTTAACAAAATTCTAGCAAACAGAATCCAACAACATATTAAAAAAATCATACATCATGACTAAGTGGGCTTTATCCCAGGAATGCAAGGATTCTTTAATATCCACAAATCAATCAATGTAATACACCACATTAACAAATTGAAAGATAAGAACCATATAATTATCTCAATAGATGCAGAAAAAGCCTTTGACAAAATTCAACATCCATTTATGATTAAAACTCTCCAGAAAGCAGGAATAGAAGGAACATACCTCAACATAATAAAAGCTATATACATTATCCTCAGCAAACATTATCCTCAATGGTGAAAATTTGAAAGCATTTCCCCTAAAATCAGGAACAAGACAAAGGTTCCCACTCTCACCACTACTATTCAACATAGTTTTGGAAGTTTTGGCCACAGCAATCAGAGCAGAAAAAGAAGCAAAAGGAATCCAGATAGGAAAAGAAGAAGTGAAACTCTCTCTGTTTGCAGATGACATGATCCTCTACATAGAAAACCCTAAAGACTCTACCAGAAAAGTACTAGAGCTAATCAATGAATATAGTAAAGTTGCAGGATATAAAATTAACACACAGAAATCCCTTGCATTCCTATACACTAACAATGAGAAAACAGAAAGAGAAATTAAGGAAACAATACCATTCACCATTGCAACAAAAAGAATAAAATACTTAGGAGTATATCTACCTAAAGAAACAAAAGACCTATACATAGAAAACTACAAAACACTGATGAAAGAAATCAAAGAGGACACAAACAGATGGAGAAACATACCGTGTTCATGGATTGAAAGAATCAATATTGTCAAAATGACTATACTACCCAAAGCAATCTATAGATTCAATGCAATCCCTATCAAGCTACCAATGGTATTTTTCACAGAACTAGAACAAATAATTTCACAGTTTGTATGGAAATACAAAAAACCTCAAATAGCCAAAGTAATCTTGAGAAAGAAGAATGGAACTGGAGGAATCAACCTGCCTGACTTCAGACTATACTACAAAGCCACAGTCATCAAGACAGTATGGTACTGGCACAAAAACAGAAACATAGATCAATGGAACAGAATAGAAAGCCCAGAGGTAAATCCACGAACCTATGGACACCTTATCTTCGACAAAGGAGGCAAGAATGTACAATGGAAAAAAGACAACCTCTTTAACAAGTGGTGCTGGGAAAACTGGTCAACCACTTGCAAAAGAATGAAAGCAGAACACTTTCTAACACCATACACAAAAATAAATTCAAAATGGATTAAAGATCTAAATGTAAGACCAGAAACTATAAAACTCCTAGAGGAGAACATAGGCAAAACACTCTCCGACATAAATCATAGCAGGATCCTCTATGACCCACCTCCCAGAATATTGGAAATAAAGGCAAAAATAAACAAATGGGACCTAATGAAACTTAAAAGCTTTTGCACAACAAAGGAAACTATAAGCAAGGTGAAAAGACAGCCCTCAGATTGGGAGAAAATAATAGCAAACGAAGCAACAGACAAAGGATTCATCTCAAAAATATACAAGGAACTCCTCCAGCTCAACTCCAGAAAAATAAATGACCCAATCAAAAAGTGGGCCAAAGAACTGCACAGACATTTCTCCAAAGAAGACATACAGATGGCTAACAAACACATGAAAAGATGCTCAACATCACTCATTATCAGAGAAATGAAAATCAAAACCACAATGAGGTACCATTACACGCCAGTTAGGATGGCTGCTATCCAAAAGTCTACAAGCAATAAATGCTGGAGAGGGTGTGGAAAAAAGGGAACCCTCTTACACTGTTGGTGGGAATGCAAACTAGTACAGCCGCTATGGAGAACAGTGTGGAGATTTCTTAAAAAACTGGAATTAGAACTGCCGTATGACCCAGCAATCCCACTTCTGGGCATACACACTGAGGAAACCAGATCTGAAAGAGACATGTGCACCCCAATGTTCATCGCAGCACTGTTTATAATAGCCAGGACATGGAAGCAACCTAGATGCCCATCAGCAGATGAATGGATAAGGAAGCTGTGGCACATATACACTGTGGAATATTACTCAGCCGTTAAAAAGAATGCATTTGAATCATTTCTAATGAGGTGGATGAAACTGGAGCCCATTATACAGAGTGAAGTAAGCCAGAAAGATAAAGACCAATACAGTATACTAACACATATATATGGAATTTAGAAAGATGGTAACAATAACCCTATATGCAAAACAGAAAAAGAGACACAGATGTACAGAACAGACTTTTGGACTCTGTGGGAGAAGGCGAGGGTGGGATGTTTCGAGAGAACAGCATTGAAACATGTATATTATCTATGGTGAAACAGATCACCAACCCAGGTTGGATGCATGAGACAAGTGCTCGGGGCTGGTGCACTGGGAAGACCCAGAGGGATCAGGTGGAGAGGGAGGTGGGAGGGGGGATTGGGATGGGGAATACATGTAAATCTATGGCTGATTCATGTCAATGTATGACAAAAACCACTACAATATTGTAAAGTAATTAGCCTCCAACTAATAAAAATAAATGGAAAAAAAAGCAAACTATATATATCAGAAATCATATCAAGTGACTTGATATAAGATATATATTAATATTTATTCAAATACCTTTTTATTTTGCTATCCAGTGATTCCTTTTAAAACTGCTTATAATTTTTTGCTCAGTATATATATATATATAACTGTGAAATGCTAAATATTACCACAAGGTGGCTCTTCTTATATTCTAAATTAACTGTATCATGTAAGTAGCCTGAAAAAACTTCCATAGAGAATATGTTATCTCTTATATGTTCTTTTAAAATGAATACTATTGAAAGAAAACCTGTCTGGGAAAGGAGAGAAATATAATATATACAACTACATACTCTTTCAATGATTTTGGTGTGTTCATGGTGGGGGATAGAGGGCAACTGACTTGAAAACCCGTGATTTAACCTTTCTCACTTGTATATTTCCAAGAGTATATTTTTAATTCAGTGTTGGGTATAGGATATGAAATACTTTACTTAAGGAATGTCTTAACTAGCATTTGAGAGAAGCCCAAATTATTCATACAAAACACTCATCCATTCACAATTATATATTGGTTCTGACTACATTCCAGACTCTGAAATAGTCAACACAACAGAATGGTTCAGAACATAGACCCTGGACCCAAACTGTCTGGGCTCCACTAATAGTCTCCCCCACCTTACTATCTGTGTCTTAGAAATACTTAACCTATTGTACCTGTATTTACTCACATATGAAATGGGTCCAGTAATACAAGCTATGTAAGCTCCCTTGTAGCTCAGTCAGTAAAGAATATGCAAGCAGTGCAGGAGACACGGATTTGATCCCTAAGTTGCATAGATCTTCTGGAGAAAGGAAATGGCAAACCACTTCAGTATTCCTGCCTGGACAGGAATTCTATGGACAGAGGAGCCTGGCGGGCTACGACCTATTGAGTTGCAAGACTCAAGACACAACTTAGCTACTAAACCACCACTCACCAATGCAAGGTTATCATGAGAATCAAATACTCATCCCAAGTAAAAAGCATAAAAGAGTACTTTCTAAGTTTAAATCCTTAAGTATTAGCTATAAAATTAGGCACTGTAGTTAATTTAAATCACATCAGCAAATTCCTTGACACTCTTCCCATCAAAATTCTGATTTACTTTTCTTTAGGTATGAGCAAGCCTTAATAAGGTGTTGCCAACAAGAAGAAATGCAAGGTTGGTTTTAAAAAGCTATACAACTTCAGCATGGTCCACTCTTTCTTAGGATGTTCACCAGATGCCATATTGTAACACAACAAGGAATAAGACACAAGGAAAGTCCAGGTGGAGGTGTCCGGGGCAAGAGCCCCAACTAAGGTTCCAGGCAACAGTGAGCATCAGCTGGCAGATGTGTGTGAAGGAGCCCACAGGTGACCCAGTCCCACCTTCAAGCCGCCCTAGGCGTCGCTCAGGAGAACAGAGCCAACTGGTCTTTCCCAAGCCGTGCCTGCTCCCTTTGCAGAGGCATGAGTAAAATGAATGCTATCACTTTAAGCCACTAAGTTTTGCCATGTTTAGTCACTCACTAATAGATAACCAGGTCAGGCACTGAACCCATAAATAAGAAGACGCAGCTTCTTCCTTCAAAGAAGAGTACAGCCGAGTACACGGGGACAGTGTGATCTTCCAAGAAAAGGTGTGGACTTTGGAGTCTGATAGTCCAGAGTCTTAATCCCATTTACTGCCAAACACCTCCCTGAGCTCTGCTTCTTCCCCTGGAGAATCAAGGTAAATAATAACCTTTGCCTTCGAAGGACTGCTCTGTACCCGAGCAGGTCACCTCCCTGCCTGGGTCTCACCTCTCTGCTTCTTCCAGATGCCAGAGACAGAGGAATCTGTCTGAAATGCAAATGTGACCCTGGGGCCTTTCTCAGCTTGCTTTCAGGACCCTCTGTGACCTGGTCCTCCACCTTCTTGGCCACATCATGAACCTTCCCTGACTCTATGCTTTGAGATTTTTGTTCTCTGAACTTTCTTTTCTTGCATTTCCCTCCGAAATCCAAAGAATTGCCAGTCCAGTCTCTGTGTGGTGTCCCAGCCACAGAAACATGAGCCTTAAGTTCAGAAGCCTGAAGGAGAGCATAGATCTTAACTGTGACGTTCTTAAAGAGGTGACCCAGGACTTTCACACAGAATTTCAGAATGCTACCTAGGCATTACCTTTATGCACCTTTCTTTCCCCTGGAGGTTTTCCACGACCTCTGAAGCTGGCAAAGATCGTTTTCCCCTTGTGGCTCTCTTACAGTCAAGGCGCTCCCCCTCCATCCCATCCCACCCCCACCAGGCAGCACTCTTGGTCCCCATTCTTCCACTCAAGCCCACTAGCTAACGTAATCCACCCTAGGATGGCCGAGGACAGCCAGACAACCCAGCAGTTCAGACGCCTAGAATTCTCTCAAATTCTCAGAAAGGAAGCATAATATGAAACTTCCTGGGAAAGGCAGGCACAACTACCCTCTTGGTTGCTTTAATTATTTTTGAAACATCAGGCTATTAGACCTAAGACCTAAGAAGCAAGGTTGACTCCTCTAAGGTCTAAGGTGCACAGAAAATTGTACATATTCATACACTCATAATGTTTTGCCTCTAAGACACTTGACTCTACCACACTGTTTTTCACTATCAGACCTTAGAACGTACTATCCTGCCTAGAATGTCTTCCTCCCTCACTTCCAATCCCCATCCCCTTCTCCTGCCTAAATTTTAATAATCATCCAGGTCTGACCTTACTAACAGGTGCTATTTCCTCCAGGAAGTCCTCACTGATGGCCCGCCCTGCAGCCTGGGTTGGCCCACCTCCTCTGGACAAACCCTCTACCCAGTTATGGCACTCGCAACGCTGTATTGTGATAGCCTGTTTGGTCTGCCGCCTTTGAACTATACTGTAAATGCTATGAGGGCAATTACTAATTCTAATTACCACTGTATCTCTTGGTCCAGAGCATGGTAACCATAAGTGTTCGTTAAATATCTATTGGTGAAGAAGAATAAATGGGACAGCACATGTAACTTGACTATCACTATCAGTGACCTAACACGTAAGCCCCAACTCCTAGTAACAGTGCCTCTTTCTTCCTTATGCTGACCAGGTACCCTGTTGAGAGATCCATCCTACCATCCGAACACGTTCCTATTTATTTATTCAAGTGCCTATCTCTGTTTAACTGCTAAACCAAGTTGGTAAATATTAAGTGTTTATTTTTAAATGGCTGGCACTTGGCATTGTGCTTCACACACACAAAGTACTCTGGAAATCTGGGCTGACTGAATGAAGGGGAGACGAATATGAAGACAATCTCAGTACAGTGTGGTCAAGGCTGAAATTTACACAGGGGACATATGGAAGAAATGCCAACCAAGCATGGGAAACTTATGAAAACACACACAAAGGACTTAAAACGTGAGCTTTATGAACAGGATCTTTCAAAGAGAGAGAAGAAACGGCACAGACCAAGGAGGGGAGACATGTCACATTTATAACAAGTGCTTCATCCAACATATGGACTAAAAAGAAAAAGAAAATCAGGAACAAGGAGATTAGAGAGGCAGGCAGCAGCCAGATCACAAAGTCTTAGGCGCCAGCTGTCAAGCAAAAGAGTTTTGCATTTTATCTCTTAAATGATGAGTGATAATAAAAGAATCTGAACAGGTGAAATAGGATGCATCTAGATCCATGTTCCGAAATTCTAACTCTAGTAGCAAAAGAGGAGAATGAAATTCTGGTGTCAAAAATACCAGTGAGGAGTCAATTGTCTCAGTCCAGGGAAATACATATGGATGCCCAGAGGAAGGTATTTGTAGTGATAAGTGAAGAGAAAACAGTTTTGAAAGATATTTTTAAAAACAACTAACAGACTACTTCTGACAGGGTGGAAGGAATGGAGAAATGAAAATTTGGGACAATTTTTAAGTTTTTGCTACAAGTTATCTGGCTGGTAAAAATACTGTCACAAATGAAAGTAGAGAGGAGGGAGATACTGGTCTTCAAGTGTTGATGGAACATTCAAGTAGAAATTCAACCAGCATCAAGGACTCAGCCCAAGTGGAATGTTCCTCCCTTTTTTGTTCACTTCTAGAAAAGAAAAACCTGGGGGTGAGGGTCAGCTTTACCGTTTTTTCCAACTGGGCTGTTAACAACAGACAAACACTTCTCATCACTCAGCAAACATGATGAATCTTGCTTAATTAAACCCAATTAATCTTGCTTAATCAATAAGGAAATTTATTATCTCAAACCACTTCAAAACCAGAAGCAGTGCGGACTCCAGGAACAGCAAATGCAGAGGATGCTTACGCTGCTTCACTACTCTGCCATCCCCACACCGGCTCCATCCCAAAGTGACTCCCTCGCGGTTGCAAGATGACGGGTAATGGTAGTCAGGACTCTGCACTCCCTTGTTCATGGCCGACTGCAGAGAAGAGAGTATTTCCCCTCAAGCTGTTGTTGTGTCGTGTCCGACTCTTTGTAGCCCCATGGATTGCAGCACGCCAGGCTTCCCTGTCCTCCACTATTTCCCAGAGCTTGCTCAAACTCATGTCCATTGAGTCGGTGATGACATCCATCTCATCCTCCATCATCCCCTTCACCTCCTGCCTTCAATCCTTCCCAGCATCAGGGTCTTTTCAAATGAGTCAGCTCTTCCCATCAAGTGGCTGAAGTATTGGAGCTTCAGCTTCAGCATCAGTCCTTCCAATGTATATTCAGGACTGATTTCCTTTAGGACGGACTGGTTGGATCTCCTTGCAGTCCAAGGGACTCTTAAGAGTCCTCCCCAGCACAATTCAAAAACATCAGTTCTTCAGAATTGAAAGAGACATGTGTACCCCAATGTTCATCGCAGCACTGTTTACAATAGCTAGGACATGTAGCAACCTAGATGTCCATCTGCAGATGAATGGATAAGAAAGCTGTGGTACATATACACCATGGGATATTACTCAGCTATTAAAAGTAATGCATTTGAATCAGTTCTAATGAGGTGGATGAAACTGGAGCCTATTATACAGAGTGAAGTAAGCCAGAAAGAAAAACACCAATACAGTATATTAATGCATATATGTGGAATTTAGAAAGATGGTAATGATGACCCTATATGTGAGACAGCAAAAGAGACACAGATATAAAGAACAGACTTTTGGACTCTGCGGGAGAAGGTGAAGGGTGGGATGATTTGAGAGAATAGCGTTGTAACATGTATATTACCATATGTGAAATAGATCTCCAGTCCAGGTTCCATTCATGAGACAGGGTGCTCAGGACTGGTGCACTGGGATGACCCAAGAAGATAGGATGGGGAGGGAGGTGGGAGGGGTTTCAGGATGCGGAACACATGTACACCCATGGCTGATTCGTGTCAATGTAGGGCAAAAACCACTACAATGTTGTAAAGCAATTAGCCTCCAATTAAAATAAATAAATTAATTTTAAAAGAAATGCTCAGGGCTGATTTCTTTTAGGACTGACTGGTTTGATTTCCTTGCTGTCCAAGGGACTCTCAAGAGTCTTCTCTAGACCTTAGTTCAAAGGCATCAATTCCCCTCAATTTAAATCATTCTTTTTTCTTGGCCTTTCTCTTTGCCATTCTCTTCACTTGCTTATGTAGCAAGCAGCTCAAAAGTGACTCTGTCAAATTTAACACATTATTGACTGGGGGATTTTTGAAGAAACTAAAACCTGTGGCTGGAGATTTGTTGTGCAGGCAAATACTGAAACATTCCAGTCAATACTGTTTGGGTAATGAAAGATGTATTAATATGCCTATGGTCAATAAGTCGGTAAGAAAAAAGAAAACCTTTAAGGGTATTGACTAGCTTACAGATCTCCGAAATCCTTGGGGACATTGCGTGCATGTATGCCACGTTGCTCAGTTGTATCCAAGTCTTTGCGACCCTATGGGCCGTAGCCTGCCAGGCTCTTCTGTCCATGTGATTCTCCAGGCAAGAACACCGGAGTGGGCTGCAGGAACAAATCGTGCTTGGGCACTCAGTCACATCCGACTCCTTGCAATGCCATGGACTATAGTCCACCAGGCTCCTCTGTCCACGGGGTTCTCCAGGCAAACATATTGAGGTGGGTTGCAGGAACAAATCGTGCTTGGGCACTCAGTCACACCCGACTCCATGGACTGTAGCCCGCCAGGCTCCTCTGTCCATGGGATTCTCCAGGCGAGAATACTGTGGCGGGTTGCCATTTCCTCCTGCAGGCAAGCTTCCTGACCCAGGGATCAGACTCACACCTCCTGTGTCTCCTGCACTGGCGGGAGGATTCTTTGCCGCTGCGCCACCTGGGAAGCCCAAAACCAAACCATGCAATGAGTCTCGTGAGCAGGCCGCTACCTCTGAGCATTAGACCCTGTCCTTCAATCAACGCAGCAGGCGTGGGAAAAGACTCCTCTGACTGGTAATGCTGAGGGCATGTTCTGTACGCTAACTGGAATGAGGCTGAGAAAGCAAGGATACAGTAATCTAGAATTTGAGATTGGGAAGTGGGCTCTGACCTCTCAGCAAGAATCACATGGCAGGAATTCCCTAGACACAGAAAGACACTCAGAGAGTCGGCATCCGATGAAGCCCACTGCAGAACTGTTAAAGGAGCTTCGGCAAACCCAGCCACCCATGTGGATGGTGCTCCCTGGGGAGAAGAGGACTAAGTGAACAAAACTCAAAGGGGGTGCCTGACACATTCTGTAACACTTGGTGATTCAAGCAAAAGTGAAAGTTCTCCATTTCAGCTGGCAGCACGCTGCTGCCCTGTGGGTCTCCCGTTCAGCCGGGGCAGGGGGCCCTACTGGAAGTTCTCCACTGGCGTCTGTGTAAGAGCGTGACTCCAGTGACACTGAGTGTCTCACCCCTGTTCGTGGAAAGGCTACTGTGGAGCTGTCAATACAAGCATGATTCTGCCGGTGGCAAAAGCAGGGACAGCAGCTCACCCAGCCATGAAGGGAGTAATGACCGAACAGAGTCCCTGAAGCACAGAAGATGCCTCTCTGGGAGTTTAAGGGTGAGCAGACAAGGGAAAATTGACATGAGACTAGAATTCCTTAAAATGAAGCAGGAGCTTGAAACTAGCAAGACTGGGATATTAGTGTTAAAATTCAAATGTCAGAAACACATGGATCACATATGCAACTGGAGGAACATCTGGCATCTTACTTCCTGGAACCAGAGTTCTTAGGAAAAGGAAAAAAAGAGTGCTCTGGCTAAGTGGTTTCCTTTTTCCTCCTACAGAACACATGAGTCAGCCTTCCTAGAATGCTGTGCCTACATCCTCAGGTTTGCAAAGGTGTTTTCTTCTAGACATCCAAATCTCAGCAATCAAGATGCATGTTCAGAGAGGTCTGCTTCGATGCCCCAGTGGATAACTGCTTCACCTTCCCCTGCCCCAGCGACTCCGATCATATGACTCTTACTTTATTGTCTTCAAAGAATATAAACCTAGATAAATTCTTAACACTTATTTCTTGTTACGTTTATTGTCTGTCCCCACGTGAATATTTACCAAATGTGAACTTCATGAGAAGAGTGGTTTTGCATATGCTGTTACTGATAAATTCCTAGAGGCTTAGAACAATAACTGGAACATATGGTAGGCAGGCAACAAAGATCTGTCAAATCAAGAGGAAGAGCTGGCTCCTCAGAGTTAAGGCTATTTAGTATCACATAAAAATTAAAACTGCAGGTCTGTCTTTATTTCAATTCAAACAACTTTGTCTCTCACTATTAAAAAAAATCTCTATATAAAATCCTCTACACCTTTTCTGCCTAGAATACTCCTCTTCCCAGCTACACTCCCTCACTTCCTATCCACACACAATCCCTACCTGTTTAATTCCTTCCCAATCCTTCTGGTCCATCCAATCTTTCAACAAGGAAGATGAGATAAGCTAGGGCTCAGAACCAATATAAACAGCAAATGAGAGCGACAGGAGAGCATCTGAGGACAGGACAGGCACGGGGAAACATCAGTCTACCAAGACAAATTATTTTAGGAGCCAAACCCAGGATGCATAAACTCTACTACAACTGGGTAAGAGTCAAAGAGAAAGATAAAAGTAATGAAATCACTCGGGTCAGCTACCATAGCGCTAAATGAAGTGAGACCCCAAGCGTTTCTGGAACTAAGTCTAACGACTTCTCTTTCAGTCTCTGTCTTGCCAAGGATGGCTTCTGAGGGGCAAGGCTTCAGCCCGTGAGATGACAGAGAGAGGATGGCGGAGGAGCAGTCTGAGCGTGGGCTTCCGAGGCAGACAGAGCCAGGCTCGAGTCCTTTATTCTCTCCAATCAAGGCCGCGGTTGTGGCTTAGTCGCTGAGCCGTGTCTGACTGCAGCCCCACAGACTGCAGCCCACCAGGCTCCTGTCCATGGGGTTTTCCAGGCAAGAACACTGGAGTGGGTTGCCATTTCCTCCTCCTCCAAAGAAGATAATTTCTCAAATATATGTATGTATTTATATATACAAAGATAACTTCTCAGAGAATAACTTTTCATATATAAAGAGCTGCTATTTGGCCTCTTAGAAACTCAGTCTGGAAAGAATCAATCATAACAACACTATCTGACTCATGGGATTATTCTGAGGGTTAAATAAGTTAATGTACATAAAATAAATAGTGCAGATCTCTGCTCATAATTAACTACTATTCAGTCATTCACTCAACAAATATCTATATACATTACTATCAATACTGTCTACCTTCTTAAGGTAGTTGAGCTACCAAGTTGACCCCAGATAATAATATCTATTGTTCATTTTGCCAGGTACTGTACTAAGCACTTACCAAGCAAGATCGATTTTTTTTTTTAAAGCAGCCCTATGAGGAAGGACTATTATTGTCACATATTACGGATTTATAAAAAAAGCTGGAAGTAATCCAAACAAAATACCATGGGTAACCCAGATAATTTAAGCCCTCACTGAAGAGGTTAATACCTCACCTGAAAGATGAGCAGAAATCTTGATGTCAATGGACCAGAGACTTGCTACTTCTTCCAAGGCTATAGTTTTTCCTTGAATACATTTTGTTTTCTTTTTTGGAAGGATCTCTTGCATAGTGGGATGTTAAAAACTGCCACTAGGACCTCAGAATTCCTTCTCTATGTTTATCCCAGGAATTGCAGCATATCCCAAACTTAATTAAGACAAAGACTTAAAAGAACAATAACACCTGATTCATCAGTCTGTTTAATTTCAATAGTTCAGCTTTTTTGCATTTCATTTGATTTTTGCTCTGCCTAATGCACTTTATAGATCTGAATCAGGCTGTGATATTTGTTTCAGCATGTCCTTAAGATTTCAAATGATACTCATAAACTCATAAAACATTAGGTCTGAAGTGGACTTAGAAATCATCTATCTAACGCAGTGATTTACAAGTTACTCTGTGCAAATGAAGTGGTCCTTTCTTTTTAAGCAGAGTTGTTTCACTTTGTTTCACGGGATAAATTTCCTTTTCATGTTTCTTTGAAACCAAGTTCCACTGAGAATGTGTGTATGTGTGTTTGCTTGTTTCTATTAAACTACCAAGCTGATCCAGTAAGAAAACTGTAGTCGCCCATTTTCATTCATAAGCTCGATTTAGCCACAACATATGCTGGAGGTTCTGTGAGCCAGTGAAGAAAAAGATATGGTCTATGCCTCAAAGAGCACATGTCCTAGTCAGAAAGGCAGTGATAGAGCGATAACCACACTCAACAGGGGCAAGGCCATAACAGAAGCTTGAAGAGGGGACTGTGAGAACATGGTGGAGAGGGAGTCAGACCAGCCTTTAGAGAGCATGGCATCTAAAGCTGAGTCTCAGAAATGGGACGAGAGGAGTAGAATTCCAGGCAAAAGCTGTAAGAAAAGCTAGCAAACAGAAAATGGAAAGCTTAGAAGGGAAAATAATTATAGATATAGCTGGACTTTGAGACTCATTGCATATGATAGGTACTCAATAAATAGCTGGTGGATTAATTAACCAATTAATTCATCTAGAGGAAATAGACCATAAAAGAGATAAAAGTCATTACATGAAGGGGCTCATGGACCTACTCAAAAATTTAGATTTTATTCTCTAAACCAGGAGTGGAAAATGCGTAAGTCTAGAAGAATATTATAGGAAATGTGCACAAGAAAGACGAGCCAGGTATTTTATAAAGCACTTATTATGGAGACTATACCCACCTGCCTTATTTGGGTACCATACAAGGTCAGTACATGGATGTCCAATACACAAGCCCGGCCTTTATGCTGTACATTTAACGAAAGTGAAAGTGTTAGTGGCTCAGTTGTGTCCAGCTCTTTGCAGCCCCATGGACTGAAGCCTGCCAGACTTCTCTGTCCATGGGATTCTCCAGGCGAGAACACTGGAGTGGGTTGCCGTTCCCTTCTCCAGGGGATCTTCTCAACCCAGGGATCAAAGCCTGGTCTCCTGCATTGCAGGAGGACTCTTTACTGCCTGAGCCACCAGGGAAGGCCTCACAAATCATGCAACGAATGCCGCCACTCGTGTACCAAATACAAGGCTCATAGAGGCTTGTATAAGTGCTTGCTTTAATGCCATCTGAAGAAAGCAGGAAGGTATTACTAATGAAGTTATATTTGAGATGGCTTGAGGGATGAGGAGGAGCTCATAGCTCTATTTCCAGCCACACTCAAAGGCCCTTCAGTTCAATCAGGTGGTCCCCGCGATGTCTCACCCCTCCACACAGCTGTGCCCTTTCTCGGGTTTCTGACTTTGCCTGGTGTGCTCTGCCTGGTGGCTCAGACCATAAAGAGTCTGCCCATGATGCAGGAGATCCAGGCTCGATCCCTGGGTCAGGACGATACCCTGCAGAAGCAAATGGCAACCCACTCCAGTACTCTTGCCTGGAGAATCCCATGGACGGAGGAGCCTGGCAGGTTACAGTCCATGGGGGCCACAGAGTCGGACACACTGAGCAACTTCACTTCCATTTTTGTTTTTTGCCCTGCCTGAATCCTTCACTTATTCAATTCCTAGCAACACTTTAAGCCCAATGTAGGTCCCCCTCATGCACCAAAGTCCATGAAGGCTTCCCAGGCATCACCTGTTAACTGAGAATGTTCCAGGGGCAAGACACTATTGGAAGGATGGCGGCCATTTAGGACACAAGTGCAAAGTGCTCAGAAAACGGTGTCTTACTGTCCCGGGTAAGAAGCTTACCAGCTTGAGAAACAAGAGTTCATGGGCAGTGGAACTGATTACAGGCAGATCTTTTAGCTTCTGTTTTCCTCAGCTTTTAAGGAAATGAAAGGGTCATTTTAGAGTCTCTAAAATGTAGACTTATCTTCAAGATCATTATGGTCCCTTTCTGTTCAAAGACTAACTGCGATTTTGTGAAGCAATTTGGTCTCTTTGTTATATTTCCAGTAGGATTTCCACACATGCTTTCAAAGTCTTCCTTAAGTAATAGGAGTAGAAAATCACAAATCCATGCTAGTAGTATAAAAGGCTCTTCTCTGTGCCATTATAAATGCCGTGTAATTCCTACCCGGGGTTAAGACACTCCACAGGTCACAAATTGTAAGAAAGTTGTGTACTTCCTATCCTGGGTTAAGACACTCCACGGGTCACAAACCCGTTGTAAGAAAGTTGTGTAATTCCTACCCAGGGTTAAGACACTCCACAGGTCACAAACCAGCTGTAAGAAAGTTGTGTAAGTCCTACCTGGGGTTAGGACACTCCACAGGTCACAAATCCGTTGTAAGAAAATTGGCTATCTTGCTGCTCCATTGCTGCTTTGGCCGCCTCCTGTCACTCTAAGAACAGACTGTCTATAGATCTTTTTATGAACTCTTAAAATTTCATGACAGGGAGAAAACAGAGGGCAGGTGGAGCTCAGATCCTGACTATTAAGATTATAGAAACACTGCCTATGGAAATGGAGAAGGCAATGGCAACCCACTCCAGTACTCTTGCCTGGAAAATCCCATGAACGGAGGAGCCTGGTAGGCTGCAGTCCATGGGGTCACGAAGAGTCGGACACAACTGAGCGACTTCACTTTCACTTTTTGCTTTCATGCATTGGAGAAAGAAATGGCAACCCACTCCAGTGTTCTTGCCTGGGGAATCCCAGGGACAGCGGAGCCTGGTGGGCTGCCGTATATGGGGTCGCACAGAGTCAGACACGACTGAAGTGACTTAGCAGTAGTAGCAGCAGCAGCAGCCTATGGAAAACAAGGGATCCATGAAATTCTACCAAAGTAGTGACTGCAGCCGTGAAACCAGAAGACACTTGCTTCTTGGCAGGAAAGTGATGACAAACCCAGACAGTGTGTAGAAAAAAAGAGACATTACTCTGCCAACAAAGGTCTGTATAGTCAAGGATATGGTCGCCCCAGTGGTCACGTACAGTTGAGAGCTGGAAAATAAAGAAGGCAGAAAACCAAAGAATTGATGCCTTCGAACTGCGATGCTGGAGAAGACTCCTGAAAGTCCCTGAACAACAAAGAGATCAAGCCAGTCAATCTTAAGGGAGGTCAACCCTGAATATTCACTGGAAGGACTGATACTGAAGCTGAAGCTCCAGGATTTTGGTCATCTGATGTGAACAGACGACTCACTAGAAAAGTCCCTGATTCTGGGGAAGTTTGAGGGCAGAAGAAGAGGGTGTCAGAGGATGAGACAGCTGGACGGCATCACTGACACAATGAACATGAACTTGAGCAAACTCCAGGAGATGGTGAGAGACAGGGAGGCCTGGCGTGCTGCAGTCCAAGAAGTCACAAGCAGTCACACACAACTGGACGACTGAACAATAACTGGAGAAGAGTCATTTTATGTTATTTCAGTTATTTCAAACCATTGATAAGGGATTGTTTGTATTTTATCAACTTTCACTTTGCGCATTCAGTTTGTCTCATTTCAATGTGCCTATTAGTTGTACTCTCAGTTATAAGCAAAATAACCAACTCTGGCTAGATTTAAGTAAAAAGCAAATCTACTGGAAGAACATTAGGGTACTCATGAACTTCAAAAACAGTGGATAATGGGGAAGAACCACACCAACTCCAGGGACCTCAGCTGTGGGACTTGATGGACCTTCACACAAAATTTCCTTTATCTGACTTTGGCTCCTGTCACTTCCAGTCTGTATGCTCACCTTCCCACAAGAGAGTAGAATAGAGCATCATTTGGACATAACTAGATCAAAAGTCCTATTCAGACACAATCAACTATGACAAAAAAAACTTTTGTAATAAGAGTAACATATTATGAACATGGCCATGAATACCCATCCTTGTAGAAGAGGGACAAACTTCAGACAAGGGGGAAATGTTGGGATCTGAGAAGCTACCTCAAGAGATGTCTGCCTATTTCACATACTTTATTCTGCTGTGTTTTTTCCTACCTTCATTCTCCCTCCCCCTTAAACTCTCTACCCCTACGTACCAATATCTATGTATCATTGTATAAAATCATACCTTGAGCGGGCTCCATATGTCCTGCTATGTGTGTATGTTTCATACAAAATTAAAATGATTAAAGGGCAGAAAAATTGTCTTCTGTTACTTTAAAAATTTTAATGAATGTAATTCGATTGTGTGCACTGTATAAAGGCATCATAGCTCAAATAAAATATTCCATACACAAAGACTAGCCATTAGATGCTATCTGTGTTAATATAACTTTTATTTTGATAATCGCAGATATTCTTTCTTGATTGTTAAGGATGCCCTGGAGCTCAGAGATATGGCCAATTAATTTACAATAAAGGAGCCAAGAATATTGTTATTGTTGTTTTTCAGTCACTAAGTCATGTCCAATTCTTTGCGACCCCATGGACTGCAGTAC
The DNA here is from genome assembly GCF_023699985.2 of Odocoileus virginianus. Taxonomy (NCBI): domain Eukaryota; kingdom Metazoa; phylum Chordata; class Mammalia; order Artiodactyla; family Cervidae; genus Odocoileus; species Odocoileus virginianus. The sequence continues at coordinate 64,948,936 of NC_069688.1, forward strand.
ATCAGGCTCCTCTGTCTCCACGATCTCCCAGAGTTCGCTCAAACGCATGTCCATTGAGTCGGTGATGCTATCTAACCATGGACTCCTCAGTCACCCCTTCTTCATTTGCCTTCAGTCTTTTCCAGCATCAGGGTCTCTTCCAATGAGTCCGCTCTTCACACCAGGTGGCTAGAGAATTAAAGCTTCAGCTTCAGCATCAGTCTTTCAGTGAATATTCAGGGATTGATTTCCTTTAGAGTTGACTGGTTTGATCTCCTTGCAGTCCAGGGGACTCTCAAGAGTCTTCCCCAGCACAATTCAAAAACATTAATTCTTCAGTGCTCAGCCTTTTATGGCCCAACTCTTACACATGTACATGACTACTGGAAAAAATCATAGCTTTGACAATATGGACCTTTATCAGCAAAGTGATGTTTTGGCTTTTTAATATGCTGTCTATTGTCATAACTTTCCTTTCAAGGACCAAGCATCATTTAATTTCACGGCTGCAGTCACTGTCCACAGTTATTTTGGAGTCTAAGACAAAATCTGTCACTGCTTCCACTTTTTTTCCTTCTATTTGCCATGAATTGATGAGATTGAATGCCGTGATCTAAGTTTTTTTCATGCTGAGTTTTAAGCTAGCTTTTTAACTCTCCTCTTTCCCTTTCATCAAGAAGCTCTTTAGCTCCTCTTCACTTTCTGCCTTTAGAGTGGTATCATCTGCACATGTGAGGTTGATATTTCTCCTGGCAACATTGATTCCAGCTTGTGATTCATCCAGCCCAGAATTTCACATGATGTACTCTGCATGGAAGTTAAATCAATAGGGTGACAATATACAACCTTGACATACTCCTTTCCCAATTTGGAACCAGTCAGTTATTCCATGTTCAGTCCTAACTGTTGCTTCTTGACCCACATACAGGTTTCTCAGAAGACAAGCAAGGTGGTCTGGTACTCCCATCTCTTTAAGAATTTTCCAGTTTGTAGTGATCCACACAGTCAAAGGGTTTAACATAGTCAATTAAGCAAAAGTAGATATTTTGCTGAAATTCTCTAGCTTTCTCCATGATCCAACAAAAGTTGGCAATTTGATCTGTGGTTCCTCTGCCTTTTCTAAACCCAACTTGTACATCTGAGAGTTCTCAGCTCATGTACTGCTGAAGCCTAGCCTGAAGGATTTTGAGGATAACCTTGCTAGCATGTGAAATGAGCACAACTGTACAGTAGTTTTAACATTCTTTGACATTGCCCTTCTTTGGGATTAGATTGAAAACGGACCTCTTCCAGGCCTGTGGCCACTGCTGAGTTTTCCAAATTTGCTACCCTATTGAGTGCAGTTCAACAGCATTATCTTTATGATTTTAAATAGCTCAGCTAGAATGCTATCACCTCCACTTGCTTTGTTCATAAGCCAAGAATATGCAATAGGGAAAAGACAGTCTCTTCAATAAATGATGCTAGGAAAACTGTATAGCCACATGCAAAAGAATAAAACTAGAATACTATCTTACACCATCCACAAAATTAACTCAAAATGAATTAAATACTTGACTGTAAGGCCTGAAACCCTAAAAATTCTAGAAGAACACATGGACAGTAAGCTCCTCAATGTGAATCTTGGCAGTGATTTTTTTGGATCTGACTCCAAATGCAACAGAAGCAACAATAAACCAGGGGAGCTATCAAACTAAAAAGCTTGAACATAGCAAAAGAAACCATCAAAAAAAAAAAAAAGAAGAAAATATTTGTAAATAATAAGGCATTAATATCCAAAATGTATTTTTAAAAATTCATACAACTCAATAGCCAAAAAGCAAACAACCCAATTAAAAATGGGTAGAGTATCTAAACAGGTATTTTGCCAAAAAACACATACAGATGGCCAACAAGCAACATGAGGAAAATGCAAATCAAAACTGCATGAGCCATCACCTCATACCTGTTAGAATGACTATTACCAAAAAGATAAGAAATAACAAGTTTAAGGATATGAAGAAAAGGGAACACATGCACTGTTGGTGGGGATGTAAGTTGGTGCAGCCACTGTAGAAAACAGTATGGATGTTCTTTAAAAACTTAAAAATAGGCCTACCATATGAGCTAACAATTCCATTTCTGAGTATTTCTCCAAAGAAAACAAAACACTAATTCAGAAAGATACAGGCACCCCCAAGTTCGCTGTGGTATTATTTACAGAAGCTAACATACAGAAACAATCTAAGTGCCCATCTACGGATGAAAAGATAAAGGTGTGACACACGTACACACACACACACACACACACACACACACACACAGACGGAAGTACTATGCAGCCATAAAAAATGAAATCCTCCCCTCTGGAACAATATGAATGGACCTTGAAGGCATTATGTTAAGTGAAATAAGTCAGACAGAGAAAAACAAATACCATGTAATCTCACTTATATGTAGAATTAAAAAAGAACACAAAGCTCACCAATACAGAGAACAGATTAGGGTTGCCAGAGCAGGGAAGTGTGGATGAAATGAGTGAAGGGGGTCACAAGATACAAACTTCCAGTTATAAAAAAATTAATGTCATGATGATATAATGTACAGCATGGTAACTATAGTTAATAAAACTATATTGCATATTTAATAGTTGCTAACACACTAAACCTTAAAAATCTTCAACATAAAATTATAACTGTATGGTGACAGATGTTAACTAGACTTACTATGGTGATCGCTTCACAATGAGTACAAATATTAAGTCATTATGCTGCATACTTGAAACTAGTATAATTTATACTGCTAATTGGAATCTTGTTAAAAATATTTTTAAGAAATGTTCAGTTCATTTTCTAAAAGTAAAAATCGAGACATTCACCTATTGCAGATATTCTGGAAGACAAAGGATACATATAGTATGTATGTCCTGTACATTCCTCTAAATACTTTGTGAAGGAAGTTCTTCTTGGACAATTCCAAAGATCTTTTCTAGATCTTTTTTCTATCCCTAACTGAGGTATATGTATACTTCTTGAGAGTTTAATATTCCTTAGCTTCCTGGATAGTAGATTATCAGATTTTCCATTTTCAAATTTATCTTTTTCTGCAGTCCTGACAAATGAGGGAAATATTCCAAAGCTCCTTTTTCTTTTTTTTCTACACCTTTATTAACTTACAGAACTCAAGGATTTATCTGCCACCTGTCAGCCAAGGCTGCCAAGTCTATCCTGAAAACTATCTCATGTTTTAGTCTACCATCTCTACAGAATTCTTTTTTATTTTTTAATTTTATTTTTTTCGCTGTAGGAGGCAGCATGCGGGATCTTAGTTTCTCCACCAAGGATGAAACTTTGTCTTCTGCATGGGAAGCACAGAGTCTTAACTACTACTAACAGCAAAGTCCCTAGAATTCTCTTTTTACGTCTCATTCACACTGAAAGCTCAATATTATCAACCGAAAGCCATTAATACACCACAAGCCAGATTATCTTCCTATGTTCACTTTGAAATTACAAGTATCAATTTTTCCCAGTCTTGGGACTATTCCAACGCCTTAGAACTCATGGAATGATTTTTGTATCAAATTGCTCAATTCTAATGATAAACAGGCCTGCAGACGAGTCTGAATTTTAGTATTTGCCTATCAAAGAACGGTTTTTCTGGTATCTTGAGGTCTTGAAACGGGCACGTGTGACAAGCCTGTGTGCTAAGTTGTTTCATTCCTGCCGACTCTTTGAGACCCCGTGGACTTGTAACCCATCAGGCTCCTCTGTCCATGGGATTCTCCGGGCAAACACTGGAGTGGGTTGTCATGCTCTCCTCCACGGGACCCAGGGATGGAACCAGGGTCTCCCCACTGCAGGCAGATTCTTTACCATCTAAGACACCAAGGAAGTCCCTAACAAGCCTAATACTATATTATCTGAAACAAAATTTCTCTCGAGATAATAAAAAATATATAAAAATTAAAAAAAAAAAAACCGCCACACTGAGCAATTTCAGGAGTTCTCTGAAATTACTCCTCATTGGAGGAATAGTGAGGAACAGTAGGAGGAACGGCTGTAGTGAAGCATCCTGCGCCCCCCTTTTAGAATCAGCGGTCCTCCCCTGAAACTCGGCTCCTTCTGGAAACCAGCCCGTAACCCGGTAGAACCAGCCCGCAGGGGATGACTACGAGTCCCATGATGCAAAGCGAGCCCAGGGCCACACTGGCCGCAGTTCCTCCCGGGAATTGTAGTCTTCTCATCACCTGTCGGTCAAACTAGGGGCCGTAGCCTCCATTTCTCAAAAGTTAACTGATAAAAATAAAGCTATGGGACAGAAGATAAAATTCTGACCACAAAACTAGGTTAGACCCAGGCGCTGAGGACCCCTGAGCCCACAACTCATGCCCCTGAGGCGGGCGACCTCGGTGGACGTCACTTCCGGGAGCGGTGGCGGCCCAGCCCCTCCCTCCGCCTGGCCGGGACCCTGAGCCCGCGGCCCGCACGGAGGCGGGCGGGGAGCAGCTGTTTTCGGGAAGGGAGTCACGTGAGTTCTCCGGGAGCTGTGGCTGGAGACCGAAAGCTGCTGTGAGGCAGGGTCGGAGTTAACTCTCTCAGGGCAGCGCACCCGAGCAGGCTGAGGTAGGGAGCGTGCTGAGGAGGGGAGCGCGCTGAGGTGGGGAGCGCGCTGAGGTGGGGAGCGCGCTGAGGTGAGGAGCGGGCTGAGGTGGGGAGCGCGCTGAGGTGGGGAGCGCGCTGAGGTGGGGAGCGCGCTGAGGTGGGGAGCGCGCTGAGGTGAGGAGCGGGCTGAGGTGGGGAGCGCGCTGAGGTGAGGAGCGGGCTGAGGTGGGGAGCGCGCTGAGGTGGGGAGCGCGCTGAGGTGAGGAGGGGAGCGCGCTGAGGTGGGGAGCGGGCTGAGGAGGGGAGCGCGCTGAGGAGGGGAGCGCGCTGAGGTGAGGAGCGGGCTGAGGTGGGGAGCGCGCTGAGGTGAGGAGGGGAGCGCGCTGAGGTGGGGAGCGCGCTGAGGTGGGGAGCGGGCTGAGGAGGGGAGCGCGCTGAGGAGGAGAGCGGGCTGAGGAGGGGAGCGCGCTGAGGTAAGTAGGGGGCGCGCTGAGGTAGGTAGGGGGCGTGCTGAGGTAGGTAGGGAGCGCGCTGAGGTGGGGAGCGCGCGGCGGCTGACACCTGCGCCCAGTGGCAGGCGGGGGTGCTCCCTCGGAGGGCCGGGAGTGCGACAGAGCCCGGGCGGCCGCCGACTCTGCCGCGCTCCGGGGCGGAGGCGGAGGCTCGCCGTCCCCCGAGCCGAGGAGCCCTGGCCTGCTCAGACCCGAGCAGACCGTCCTGGGTAGTCCCGGCTCTGCGCTGCCCGCACGCCGCGACCTCTGGCTCGCCGTGCAGTTCGGGCTCGGGCCACCTCACCTGCCCGCGGTTCTCCAGAGGACGGAGAGGTTCTCAGGGCAGGTCGAGGCCGCGGCGCGAGCCCCGCTTGGTGTCTCACCGCCGGGCAGCGCTCAGGGCCTCGCGAGCTCGGAGGCTGTCCCGGTCCGGGTGCTCCCGGCCCTGAGGCCTCTGGTGGTCGCAAGGCCGAGGGCGGGGCGACCCCGCCGGCCGTCTGGAGGTTGAGAGTTCAGGCTTTTATTTACTTCTTTGGGAGGAAGCCGTCGGGCGGAACCGAGGAGCGGTGAATCAGCAGCTCGGGTTTCCCGAGTCCCTGATGATGGGGAAGGGTGCCCAGAGCCACGTGCTGGGTTAGAAATGTTGTCTCCGCGGCTCTCGGAGTCTGAGCGGCCTGTCTGTTGTTGTCTCTTACCTTTCTCGCCGGTAGAGCTGCGTAGACATAGTTGGATAGGCAGACCAGATGTTGTGTGCCATTTCCCGGATCTGTACTTTACTGCTGTTTCGTAGTTTATTAACAGCCTAGTGGGAAGCCTTTTTTCCTGTATTATTGTGAAGTTATTAGACAAGATAAACTCCTCCTTTTGAGAACAGAGCTTATGGAGTAAGGGTTTTGAACATTTGTTCAGTACCTGCAGTTTATGAAATTAGGGATGATCTGGAAACTATGAAGAACGTTTAAACTTTTAATCATTTAATCTTGTTCGATATACGTTTAACGTTCATTGCGGTTTATTTGCTTAATTTAATTTGACCAAGTTTGGTTTTTTCCCCCCCCAGATCCGTTTGATCCTGGTTTTAATAACCTGTTGCTTTAAGAACTGTTTATTCTTTACCTTACAAGCTGTCTAAGCTTCTGGTGACTATCATTACTCTGGTAATTTTTTAGTTTCCCTAATTAAATCGGAAGGAAATATAAATAATTTTTCTCCCTTTCTTTCCTTCCCTTTACCCTCCACTGCCTGTACGATATGTAGTAGTGTCAGCATCATAATAAAGAGAATAAAGTTTCAGAACAGTCTTTATCACTTTTCCTCTTTTCAACTCCTTTATGTCCGTGACGTCAGGTTACAATGACCCTTACAGCAGTCCATCATGAAGTGGAGGGAAAAGGATACCATGTAATATTAGGATCAAGAAAAAGGGTGTAGAATACTTCTGCTCTCCTCATCTTGCAAACAGGAGTTCTTAGAGGTGATATTTTTAGATTAAAGAAAGAGGTTTGGGGTGTATTTTCTTTCTAAATAAAATAATACAGTGTCACAAAATTAAAAGAAATGGATATGAGCGTTTTGTTTTCTTTTGGATAATGCTCCTGATCAAAGACTAATCTTTCATGTGTTCCTCTCATTTTTAGAGTGAATTCCTAAGAAGAAAATAATGTATTGCTTATTACTTGTTCTCTAATTGTTCGGACTCAGAAGTGTGCAAGTTTGTTACAAACGCCAAAAGAAGATGGCAACTCCTTACGTTCCAGTTCCTATGCCCCTAGGGAACTCTGCTTCCAGTTTTGCAACCAACAGAAACCAAAGAAGTTCTTCTTTTGGGAGTACCTCAACAAGCTCAAACTCTTCCAAAAGCCAGTTAGAAGATTCAAATATGGGTAATTTTAAACAGACCAGTGTATCTGACCAAATGGAAAGCACTTCATCTGTCTGTAGCAGTCCCCTCATTAGGACTAAATTTACAGGTGCAGATTCTTCCATTGAGTATTCTGCTAGACCAAGAGAAAGTGAAGAACAAAGTCCTGAAACAGTGAATTTGGAAGATAGACCTTCTACACCTATTATCCTGGGTTATGAGGTGATGGAAGAAAGAGCTAAATTTACTGTGAGTATTGACTTCTGCTATCCATCATTAGATGAAAGATTTGTTAACCTGTGTTCTAAACTTGTGTTGAATGATGTTAGCCTGTACTTGTAATTTCATGAGTGTAAAAGTCAATTGGTTTATACCCCTTAGGTTGTCATGCTGTTGGTGTACTTCTGCTTTACTGAATGAATTTTTGCAAACCAGACACAGCTGTGAAACGAGCACACAAATCAAGAATAGACCATTACAACATCCTAAAAGCCTCCGCTCGTGCTGTCAGTCAATACCTACTCTCCTGATGGCCTAGATTAATTTTGCCCTGTTTTTGTACTTCATGTTAGTGGAATTATGAAGTATTTACTCTTGGGTATGGTCTCTTCAGCATACGTTTGTAAGATTCATCCTTGATCTTGCATGTAATTGTAGGCAGCTCACTTTTATTACTAATGTTACTCCTTTATGTGAATATACTACAGCTTATCCGTTCTACTGCTGAAGGGCATTTTGATCATTTCCAGTTTGGGACTTTTACAGATACTGCTGCTGCAAACCTGTTAGTACTTGTCCCTCATTAAACACATGTACTCACTTCTGTTTGATATAAAGTCCTAAGAATAAAGTTTCCGGATCATCTGCCCAGCTTTAGAAGATACTGATGAACAATGTATCAGAGCAGCTGTACTAAGCTATATTCTTTTAAGCAGTGTATGGGAATTCTAGTTATTCCACACCTTCCCAGTTCAGGTCAGTCACTCAGGGATGTCCAACTCTGCGACCCCATGGACCGCAGCACGCCAAGCATCCCTCCATCACCGACTCCTGGAGCTCACTCAAACTGATGTCCATTGAGTCGGTGATGCCATCCAACCATCTCATGCTCTGTCTTCCCCTTCTCCTCCCACCTTGAGAATTCTAGTTATTCCACACCTTCCCAACATGTAGTATTTTTTGTTTGTTTGTTTTAGCTTTTCTAGTGAGCAGAATGATACATTGTGGTTTTAATTTGCCTTAAAGACTTTTTTTTTTTTTGGCCATTTGAGTATTCTCTTTTCTGAAATGTCTGTTCAAAACTTGTTCATTTTCCTTTTGGGAGGTCTTTTCCACTTTGACTTATAGTTTCCTGTGCGTTTTGGACATAAGTCCTTTTTCAGAACATATGTTGTGACTATCATCTCTCTGTGATTTGCCTGCCTTAATGGTTCATTCGATAATCAAGAGTTCTTCGTTTTAATATAGTCCAGCACATTAAATTTTTTTTTACAGTTAGCTCTTTTTCAAATCTGCCTCCTCCCAGGTTACAAGTATGTTGTCCTATGTTTTCTTCCAAAAGCTTTATTGTTGGACCTTTCAAAGTTAGAGCTATACACTGTCTGGAATTGATTTTTTTCCGTGGTATGAAAGAGAGTCAAGACACATTTTTTTCTCCCTAAAATCAGGTTTTTATTGAAAAGACAACTCTTATCTCCTTTGCATTTGCTTTGTTGCCTATGTCACAGTCAGGTGACCGTAAGTGTACGGGTTTGATTCTGTGTTCCATTTCTCCCTTCTTCGCTGGTTCCACCCTGTCTTCATTACCAAGGACTGATGGTAGTATTGACGTCTGGTAGCCAAGTACTGTAGCTTTGCTGTTCCTCTTCAGGGTTGTCTTGGCCCTTTGCATTGAGATTGTATTAAATCTATCTAGGGAGAACTGACATATTTATAGTACAGAGTCTTTGAACCTATGAACCTAAACCATGTCCTTACGTCTTTAATTTATTTAAATAATATTTTAATTAATTTTAAATACTATTTTAATAAATTATTAAATAATATTTAATAATATTTTAAATAATTGTTTTCAGGGCAGAAGTCTTAACCTCTTTTGCTAAGATTTATTACTGGGTATGGATATTGTTTGATATTCTTGACATCTTTTAATGTTTTCTGTTTGTTCATTGCTAGTTTAGTCTATTTTATCCTCATTATATATTACATATTTCTATATCCAATGACCTTGTTAAATCCACTTATAAACTTGTTCTTTGAAACTGTTCTTTCTCTTGGATTTTCTGGAAGTAATGATTTCATATTTACTTCAACATTTCATGTTGTATAGTTAATGACAGTATGGAAGGATCGTCTAGGGAAAAGAATATTGACATTATGAAGAGGCAATTTTTAAGAGTTAAAATATTGTAAGAAATAATATGGATGGCAAATCTGCATGGATCTGACTTTTTTGTGAGTGATTTTTGGAAATTATAATAAATTGGTGGCTCATTCTGTACAGTGACCTACCTTCTCTATGAAAGAATGAGCATTCACTGAGATAATGTGTGTGAAAAGTTTGTATATAAAGTCTTTCAAGACAATACAGAGGAAGACGTAAATGACATATATAAAATCAGTCATAGTCGCTTATTTGTTTATTTAACGTTTTTGGAGTACCTGCTTTGTGCCAAGCCCTCTTCCAGGTAATAGTGGTGTAGGAGCTCAACTGAACGTATGAAAGATAGATAAGCAATTTTGTTTTTAATGTTAGTTTGTCACATGGTGATAAGTGCTGTAGAGAAGAATAAAAAAGGGGAAAGAAATAGTTTCCTGAAACCAGAGCTGCAATTTAAGTGGCACTGCCAGTCATGGCCTCACAGAAAAGATGTAGCACTAAGAGAAAATGACAGGGATGGACAGGGAGGCCTGGCGTGCTGCAGTCCACAGGGTCACAACGAGTCAGACGCGACTGAGCCACTGAACTGAAGAGAAAATGACAATACCCAGGACAGTGAGGGGGGAGGGAAGGGGCCTCCCAGACAGGTGGGGTAACTGCCACGACCCTCACGGCTGACAGCAGAATAATCAGTGGGGAGAGATGTAGGAACTGAGGTAACTTGATCTGTGTGACCCTCAGATCAAGTAGAGCACAGATGCCTCTAGGCGGCCTTTAGAGTTTCCCCATTTTGAGCTGGGAGTCTCAGAGAGATTTTAAAAGGGAAATTCAGATGATCTGACTTAAGCTTTTTAAAGGCTCATTCTGGCTACTGAATTGAGACTAGATTTGGTGGGAGGAAAAGGAAGGCAGGAGGCGGTTAGGTTCTTGTAGTAATCCATGGGAGAAGTGGTGGTGTGGTGGGGGAAGAGGGCCTAAGAAATTATCAATTCTGAATATATTTTGAATAGAGAGCCTTTGGATGTGGGAGATGGAGAAAGCAAAGATGATCCCAACACTTTTCATCTAAACAATGTGAAAAGTAGAGTTGCCGTTTAATTAAATGGCAGATTTTGAGGGAAAGACCAGAGTTTGTTTTTGCATATGCTGGGTTTAAGACGTTTGTTAGACATCAAGTGGAGATGTCAGTTATGTGTATGTACATATGAGAGTATACACTTGTATATGTATTTTATCTCTCTCTATATATATATGCACATAGATATATATTCATTGTTCAGTTTAGGGGAGAGGTCTAAGCTAGAGTTACAGGCTTGAGGATCTTAGGTTTGTCAAATAATTTCACCTTGGTATATTTCTTTGAATGGATCTCTTAACTGAAGAAAGTTTAGGAAAAACTGGCAAGGTCTTATATAGACAGTGTAACGTCTTTGAAAAGTGTTAAAAACAAAAAGTAACTGGGAGGGGTGGTGAGCAGGTTCCGGAAAGAGTCATGGGGTGGACTTCTTTGGTAATGTTTTGTTTCTGTTTCTTCCTCTTGTTACTCGGTACATGGTATGTTTACTTTGCAAAAATCTATTAAGTTGTATACTGAAGTTTTTGTGCTTTTCTGTATGTATTTTATGATCAGTGTATGTGTCTTCATTTGTTTACTTAAAACAGAGACTACATAAAGCAAGAGTACAAAGCAGTATACACTAGGTTTTAAATAAAGAGGAGAGACGACAGCTGCTATTAGAACTTGGAGGAAGCAATGATCAGTACTGTACACAGTTTTCATTGAAAGCACTACTTAAACAAGTAGATAGGAGAGCTTTCTAGAAAAAATAAAGCAAAAATCTGTCCTGTGTTTTTCCTAGAGAAAAAAAGCACCACTGTGAAGGGTAGCAGTTAGAAAAGGGCTCATTTTTTAAAACAGAAAAAATAATATGTATTATGTATAGTTGAAGTAATTATCATATGAAGTTGACTTTTATCATGCATCAGTCATTCACAGTCAAAAGTATTAAAGTCAGTTTATCCCTTTTTGAATTAGTAACTTCGAGAAAGAATGTTTACTTTTTATCCCCTGCATGACTATTTTACATCAGGACTTTCTGGAGACTTTGCAGGGTATCTAAATAATCTTCATCCTCACCTTTATGTGTTACAAAGATAAATTATTTACTTTTTACTTGAAAACTAAAGAATCTAACCTAACCCTTGCTGATTCTCCCTTCAAAGCTGAGAAGTCTGTAAGGGAGAAGAATCAAATGGCAGGACGATCAACAGTCCCGAACTAATAAATGTCTCTAGATCATCCACTGGGATTATAATATGAGTCATACTTGTAACTTAAATTTTCCTAATTTTTAGTGTTAAAAAAGTAAAAAGAAACTGATGAAATTATATTTAGTAATGTATTTTGTTTAATATATTTAAAGTATGATTATTTCAACATGTAACCATTATATAATCTTTTTAATGAAGTATTTTTACATCTTTTTTCATACTAAGTCTTTGAAATCTGGCCTATATTACACTCACAGCATGTGTCAAAGTCACATTTCAAGTATTTTGTAGCCGTTTGCAGCTAGAGTGCTGCTCTAGAGCTACAATTGAAAGCTATTCCACACCTTAACCTGAAGGAAAAAAGTTAGTCTTTTTAAGAGGGTTTCACTCATTCAATAGATAGTTATTGAGTACTTTTTGTGTGTCATGTATTTAGCTTGGCTCAAAACACTGTACCAAAAACTACCAGATGTTTCTCTGAGATTCTGTTGTAAATAGTATTTCCTTGCAAATAAATTCTAAAATTATCCTTAGGAAACATAGAATCTAGCTTTTTCTTAAGTACCTTTTAAAATGTTGACTTGCTTCAACCAAATTTTTCTATTCAGTGGCCTAGAAAATTTTACATAATTATAGAAATGTAAACTTTCATCTAATACAGATACTTTCTACCTTGTATTTCATCCTTGAAGATTAAAACATCTGATTTATTTGAAAACTTTGCTTGGTAGTTATTGATTATTAATTTGACTATAGTTATTTTGATTATTAAGTTGATTGTGTAAGATAATGGTGGCTATTTTTCATATTAATTTTAGAATAATTAGCAAAATATCGGAGAAGGCAGTGGCAACCCACTCCAGTACTCTTGCCTGGAGAATCCCAGGGATGGGGGAGACTGGTGGGCTGCCGTCTATGGGGTCGCACAGAGTAGGACACAACTGATGCGACTTAGCAGCATAAAATACATTTTAGAGGCGGATAAGTTTACTTATTATTACTGTGCTTCAGAAAAGCATTTTGCCTCAAATTTGTCAGTCCTGAGAAAAATATCTTTGCTTTTGGTTCCTACATTTGATTATTTGAACATTTGATGGCCTAAATAATTTCTGAATTTTTAACATAATAATTGTTACCATCTGGCTTGTCAAGTAAAAGTTTTAAAATTATTTGGCTTAAATTTTAAAATATTTACAGAAATATATTTTAAAACTCTCTCTGTCTCCATAGGTATATAAAATATTAGTAAAGAAGACCCCAGAAGAAAGCTGGGTAGTTTTTAGAAGATACACTGACTTCTCTAGGCTTAATGATAAAGTAAGTACTTTAATAAATCTAAAACTGATTTTTCAGTTTGGAATTGTTATCTGTTCCTGGAGTTCTACTGTTGTTACTTGTTTTTTCTCCTTTGTTAATTATTTGAGTGAAGTCAAATCTTTGCTGTTTCCTAACAACTGTTTCATTTAATATTAAGAGTCTGAACTCCCATCTCTACATGTAAGTTCCTTTTGTTGGAAACAAAAAATTATTTTTAATATTAAAAATGTGAAAACCTTAAAATTGGCAACAGAAATATAATTATTTACATAATCTTATAACTTTGAAAAGATGTATGTGTATAAGACCCCCAAAATCATATGATTAAAGAAGAATGAAGAAGAAAAATTTAGCATATTATGGTTAGTTTTGTTTGCTGTATTACAAATTATCACAAACTTTGTGGCTTAAAACACACCTCTTCATTATTTAGAGATTTGGAGTGCTCAGCTGGGTTTGCTGCTTAGAGTCAAACAGGGTCAAAATCAAAATGTTGACTTCACTGGCCTCTTATCTGGAAGCTCTGAGAAAGAATCAGCTTTCAGTATCATTGTTGTTGGCAGAGTTTGGTTTCTTGTGATTGTGAGACAAGGTCCCTGTTTCCTTGCTGGTTGTTATCCAAAGGTTATTCTTGGCCCATAGATATTATTCAGCTCTTGCACATGACCCTTCCATCTTTAAAGTCAGCAAGAGCTGGTCAAGTTTTTCTTGTGCTGGAATATCTCTGACTTTCTCTTTTGTCACCAGCCAGGAAGAAGCTTTACCTTTATAGAGCTAAAGTGATAAGATTAGGCTCACGTAAATAGTTTTCCTGTCTTAAGGTCAACTCAGTAGTAACCCTAATTGCATGTACAAAATCATTTTTGCTGTATAACAAGGAAACACAGAGGCTACACCAGGAGCAAAGGTTATGGAGCCATCTGGAATTCACATGTGCCCACTGCACATGTGAAACAGACAAAGAAGATAATAGTAAACCTCAGTACATTAAGTACCCTTAAAAATAAGTAACAAGAAACACCCCAAAATAGAAAATTCAGCAAGTGATATGAACTGTGTAATCCACAGAAGAAATATAAATGACCAATAAATTTGGAAACCATTTACTATCACGAGTACTCCAAGAAAAGAAAATTAAGACACTATTTTTTACCTGTTGGGCTTTCCTGGTAGCTCAGTGGTAAAGAATCTGCCTGCCATTGCAGGAGACGTGGGTTCAGGCCCTGGTCTGGGAGGATCCCATATGCCGTGGAGCAGCTGAACCCGTGCACCACAGCTGCTGAGCCTGTGCTCCATAGCCCGGCAGCCACCACTGCTGAGGCCACGTGCTGCAGCTGCTGAAGGCACTGTGCCCTGGAGCCTGTGCTTCACAACAGGAGAGGTTGCCCCAGCAAGAGGTTCACACACTGCAGCTGGAGAGAGGCCCCTGCTCTCTGCAACTAGAGGAACGTCTGCACAACCATAAAGATCCAGCACCACCAATAAACAAATAAAATTACAGTTAAAGAAAAGAAAGAAAAACCATTTTAATTTTCACCTGTCAAGTTGACAGCCTTTAAGTGGTATATCTATTGTTAGAAACAAGTCTTCCTAGAGGACATCCTAAAGCTATGCATAATTTGACACAATGATTACATTTCTGGGATTTATCCTATATAATAAATTATTGATATGGGCAGGATGTAGCCCTGTGGATATTTCTCATAATGTTTTGTGTATTTTTCTCTTTTTTCATTTTTTATTTTGTTTTAAATAGTAAAAGTTAGAACCAACCTAAATTTCTAACACTAGGGAATTGATTGAGTAATTGCACTAAGAATTCAGTAGAGAAACAGCAGCTGAAGCGTTCACAGAACTGGTGGAAAACCAGGTAGGACAGGTAGGGGTAACTGGTGTTTAAGAAACCAAGAGAAAAAGCATTTTTCCAAAAGAAGCAAGTGGTTTATGATGCTTCGGAGAGGTCAGGTATGAGGACCTCGGACCACGGGTTACTCCCTAATTTTGATAGATGTTGAGTAGAGGAAACTTTATTGGTCCTACTTTCCCACCTGCCATCTTCCCTCTCGCCTTCTTGGACTCTCTGAACTTCTCAAGTTGGTGTGTTCTTAAAACATTTGGTGATGGGAAGTTCCATTTATGAGACTTTGCAACTGCCGGGATGCCAAAAAGCTTCCACCATTCTTAAACCTCAGTTTTAATGAAAAGGTAAAATATAAAATGCTAAACTATTTTATCCTTAATTAAGGTGTTGTTAAGATGACTTGTTGCAACATGTCAAAATACTTAATATTATTTCTAAGATATTTATATCATATATAAATCTTATTTTCTGTTCCTGAGTTCTTATTTTACATTGTTGATTTAAAAACCTGTAATTCTTTGCTTCCATTCATCTTTTTAAATGATTAAAATACACAAGACCAAAGTGATTCATTAAGTTACCACATACTTAAGTGGAATTCTTACCTTTCTTATGAAATTGTTATAATTTTTGTTCATACACACTCATTTCTAACAGTTTTAGTTCAGAGCTATTTCATCCTTTATGACTTTTGTTCTCCTCAGGACTCAACTATTATTTAGTGTTTGCTTCCTTTTATCTCTTTAGATTCATCTTTATTGCCAAAATATTTCTTGCCTTAGGCAAGCTGGGATTTAGATTGCTCTTAAGCTTTTGAAAAAAGATGTTAATAGAAGTTTAATTTAAGTCTTGTAAAATATATCCTTGATCCTCTAAGTTGGGCACTTAAAATTAATAAGTGTATATGTCAGTCTTCTAGGTACCAGAAAGAGCTCCATTCATCTCCTGATTTTACTGGCAAGAATCAAAAATGTGTGTCAGACACCAGCAGCCACACAGTTTAAATGGTAGTTATTATTTTTATAATTGTTAAAGTAAAATCTTAGCATCTTTCATTTTGTAAAACCAGTCATGAAGTTTTTGAGTTCATCACTGTGCTAGGAATTTGGTATCATATAGAAACTATACAGATGTGATTCTAATGTTGAGGAGTTTATATTTTCCATTTTTCTATAGTAGTGAGGGAAAAAATAGCCAGTTGTCAATGTGAAAATCATTTTAGTTAAAATAACACTGTTTAGAAAGAGAAATTTTTTCTTCCTCTTTTTTAAATTTCTGGCTTCAGCTTCTCTAGGAGTTTTTCAGAACCTCTTCTGAGAAAGTTAGAGGGCAAGGTCGTGAGCAAGGTCTGGAACACACAGTCTCTCAGAGTTGAGACATCTGGCAGAGTTGTAGAGCCGACTGGTGATGAACAGTTTGCAGAAATGTGGCCGTGAGCGTGAGGTTTTCTTTATTTTCTACTAGAAAGCTCACTGTTTTCTACTTCCAGTTTGCAGAAGTAGTTTAAAGTTGAGTAATTCTCTGATGTAAAATGATTATTCTCAATTGGTTGCACCCAGCAGAGCATAGAGAGGAAGCAGAACCATTATCAGCCCACTGTCAAGACAAGCAGAGCTCATATGAAAATCTGGGCTAAGCTCAACCAAGCATTCAGTCCTTCCATTAAAAAGAAACTCATGGTAGTCTTCAGCACGTCTGTCTCTTGGGTCACACTGTCCTGAACTGTCCCAAACTGACCAACATGAGGTGGTTGTAAAGCTGCCTTTCACTATCTTTCTGGGGTTTTCACTTTTTCCGTTGTCAGGGTTCCTTTCCTTTGTGTCGTGTCTTCTTTCTTGGATCACAGGCTCCTCTTGGCAGAACTCGCCCTTCAGTGGCTTCTTGAGGAAGGCCGCCTGGGAAGCGGTGTCCTTCAGACCCCACACGTCTAAAATGTTCACTCCATTTTCATGCTTGGTTGAGATGTGAGCTGGGTATAGAATTCTAGGTTGGAAATGTCCTTTCAGAGTGTTGAAGACATTAAGCTATTTTATCTTGTCCTTAGTGTTGCGTTTTGTCCTCGAGAAGTCCAGAGCTGTTCCTGCTCCTGATCGCTTGTGTGTCGCTGTTTTTTTCTTCTTTAGAAGTCTTTGGAATCTTCTCTGTGTAATTAATCTGAAATTTCACAGTGACTTTTTTTTTTGCCACCTTCTAAATTTATCTTTTAATTGAAGGACAGTTGCTTTACAGAGTTTTGTTGATTTCTGCCAAACATCAGCATGAGTGGCCAGTGGGAATTTGCTGTACGGCTCAGGGAACTCAAGCTAGGCCTCTCTAGCAGCCTGTAGGCTGGGGTGGGGAGGGAGGTGGTGGGGAGGTTCAAGAGGAAGGGGACACACAGTGACTTTCTGTAGGTTCTTTTCTTGTGTTAACTTGGACGCTCTGGGAAGTCCATGTCTTTCAGTTCAGAGAAGTGTTTTTGAATTGCTTTATTAATGAATTCCTCCCTTCTATGTTCTGTGTCACCTCTCTTGTAAAACAGACCTTTGGGCTGGTTCTATATGATTCTGGATCTTTTCCTCCCCGTTTACTTTTTTTTTTTGCTATTTTGAAGGCAGTTTTCCTTTTCTCTTTCTAAGACCATCTTTTCTCTGAATTTCCTCTCTTTTGGTCATCTTATTCTTATTTCTTAATGTAGTATCTTAATCCATTGACTGTATTAGTGATTGTTTGTATTTTTGTTCATACTTTTTCCTCTTTGTGATATTTGTCTTTGTCTTCCATGTTAAGTACTAGTGTGTAGTAATTCTTGGTTGTCTGCTCATGATTAACAGTTGGGTACTAATAGCTGATTGGAATCTCTTACTTCATGGGAGAGTCTTGTGTTGACTTCAAGATTCACTGTGTAATGGGAAAGGTGGGCTTTTCCTGGAGAACTTCTGGTTGCAGGATCTTAAAGTCATTGCTGTTGAGTTGAGCAGACTCTCCAGAGGTGTTTCCCAGTCTCCTGCCTCGTGCTGCCACTTTGTGAGCAGTCTGAGGTCTCTCTAAGTATGAACTTGGAGCAAGTTTTTCTGCACCTCAAGTTTCTTGGCTCTCTTGAGCCAATTGCTGCTCTCCTCAGTGCTTTTTAGTTTCCAGTATGTTGTTTTAAGTTTCTTTCTCTTTGCCGTAATTTTAGCAGAACTCAGAAAGACAGAAATAGATGAATGTGCTCAGTTCTCCATCTTAATCCCACAGCATGTGTGTCATTTCATTTTTTTCAAGGCTTTTTTATAGAAATATCAAATGCCTATTTTGATGTCATTTCACAGGAAATCTATTAATGTTTAATGAAATATAAAAGCTACCATTTATTAGTTATTTCAAGCTAATGTATAGTTCCCAAATTGTACTTTGTCCAAAATAAAGTTATTGAATAAGCACTTATAAACACTTTGTGAAGGCCTAATTATGGAACAACTCACTCTTTTCAGAGGATTATTTTTTAAGGGGGAAAAAAAAATCTAACCATGCATGTGGACATATGTTACATTTAAATTTTAAAGCTTAAAATTAATTTTTTAAAAGACTTTTTATTTCATCCTTACAGCTTATTTTCAAATAGTAAACAATCAGACTCCAAGGCCAAAAATATCTGTCTACATCTTGAAATCAAATCAGAATTTTCAGTATAGAAATGTTGACAGAATGTTTTATATTTTTCTTTAGCTTTTTACCCTGTGAATCTTTCTCCTTTGCTAGTCTTTTTTCTTACATTGTAATACTTTGTCTTGTATTTAAGTAGAGAAATGTGAATGTATGTGGTTCCATTTCATTTCATCCATTTATTGAATGTAGATTGTTGACTACTTGTAATGTAGCCTGCATTGTGTTAGGCATTGGGGGTGCAACTGTGTGTAAAATGGTTCTCAGTCTTAGCTGTACTTCACACTTCCCTAGAGAGCTTTTTAAAATTACAATGCCCAGGCCATATCCCAGCCAGTTAAAATCCAAATATGTCAGAGGTAGGACACAGTCATTAATATCAATTAATCATCTTCAGACAAAAGGGAGCTGTTTACAGTGGAGCCCTCTCAGAATATCTGTGAGTTCCTACTCAAAAGTTCCTTGGGTGATTCCAGTGTGCAGCCAACATTTAGAATGACTGGTCTGGTAGGAGAGTCCAGTTAAATAAACAGTGCTTAATTTGCCTCATGATAAATGTCATATAAAAAATGAGTGAAAGATTTGATAATGTGTGGCATACTGTCTTTCCCAAATATGTCTGCAGCAGCATTCTCAGTCCCATATGCTCTCCTGGAATCTTGCCACTTACCATCAAGGGGTAGAATCTTGTTTCCTCTCTGCCTCGAAAATGGGTGGGTTCATGACTGATGTAATAGAGAACAGTGGAACTGACTCTTTGTGAATAAGGCTAGACCATAAGAAGTATACAGCTTCATCCTGACTTTATGTCTTGGGATGCTCCCTCTTTGAAACCCAGTCTCTATGCGGTGAGAAAGTCCACTATACATGGAGAGACCCTGTCAGGCTTGTGATTGACAGCCCCAGCTAAGGTCTCAGCCAGCAAACAGCCTATTCCTGTATAAATATGTGGGAGTGAACTTCAGATGCTTCTCAACCTCAACTGTCCAGCTGAAGTTCTAATTCATTGTGAAACAAATAATCCATCCTCACCCTGCCCTGTAGGAATTGCCAGCCCACAGAGTCCATGGCCTAATAAATGATTGTTCTATACCACTGAATTTTGAGGTACCTTGTTATCCAGTTATATTAATATAGTCAATTAATCAGAGTGTATAAAGGGAAATCTCACCCAGCTTAGAAGGTGGAAAAGCCTTCCCTAAGAAAGTAAAATTTAAGCCAAATATGCAAAATGGATTAGAAGCTAAAATGTAAAAGTTAAAACTATGAACATCTAGGAGAAAACATAGAAGGAAATTTTTACAGCCCTGGAGTGAGCAAAGGTTTCTTAGATAGTATCTAAAACAGCGTAAACCAGAAAAGGGGAAAAAAAAGGATGAGTTAGGAAAGATTTTTAAATGTACTCCATTAGGAATAACATGAAAAGTCAAAACACAGTTTGGGAGAGTATATTCATCATACATATACCTGACAAAGGCCTTGTATCTAGACTATATAAAGAACTCTTGACAACCTAATCCAAAGACAAGTACCCAGTTTTTTGAAAAGCAGAGGGTTCAGATGATTTGAATAGATCCAAGCACATGAAAAGATACTTAACACCACTTGTCAACAGAGATAGGCAAATTAAAGCCACAGTGAAATACTACTACACGCCTAGTAGGATGGCTAACATTAAAAAGATGGACAATACCAAGTGTTAGCAGGGACGAGGAGCAACTGTAATAACTCCTGTGCGTACACAGCTGGTAGAAATCAAAGTCAGTCAAGAAATCAAATACAGTCAAGCCGTAAAAAGCATATATCTGAATTTAAATCTTTTATTGTAAGCTTGTTCTGTGAATAGTTTCATAGAGTCAACAGGTTAGATGTTTTAGAATTCAGGTAATTTAGTTGAACATTGTATTTTCTGTTTTCTTCTTTTTCAGTTAAAAGAGATGTTTCCAGGCTTTCGATTAGCCCTTCCACCAAAACGCTGGTTTAGAGATAATTACAATGCCGACTTTTTAGAAGATAGGCAATTAGGATTACAAGCGTTTCTTCAGAATTTAGTAGCTCACAAGGACATTGCTAACTGGTATGTAACAAATTGAATAAGAGTTACGAATGCATTCCAATAACTGATTTAAACTAGAGAATAAATCTAGGACCATATTTATTCAAGCACAAAAAATACAAGGTAGGAGTATAATTACTTATCCTGTCTAAAAGCAGTAACTGTGATTTTCTTGGCTTTTTTCTGTATGGACTGACTTGGCTTTGGTTTATACTAACACTTACAAAGTTCAGCAAAGTTAAAACTTCAGTGTGACATATAGTTAAACCACCTACCGAGCTATAAATTTGATTTTAGTGTTTTAGTAATAACTTACAATAGTAGCTAACATTTTGGTAGATTTTTGTTAAATATGACACTATATAATTTTGACAATATGTATAATTCTCCAAAGTAATACAAAAACCATGAAATCAGGTTAATTTATACAGAGAGTGAAGTAAGAATACCAGAAACTATTAGAAAGGGAAAGAAAGGATCTATATCCTTTCTTTATTTTTTGTATCTGAATATATTTACAAGAAAATTGCTATATGATCTGATTGCATCTGGGTATCTAATCTTGGAACTTACATTATCAGATAAATTAGAACCATTTTGAAAAAATTAGCATATTTATAGCTTCCCAGGTGCCTCAATAGTAAAGAATCTGCCTGCCAGTGTATGAGGCAGGGGTTGGATCCCTGGGTCAGGAAGATCCCCTTGGAGTAGGAAATGGCAACCGACTCCAGTGTTCTTGCCTGGAAAATCCCATGGACAGAGGAGCCTGGCAGGCTACAGTCTATGGGGTCGCAAAAGACTCCGACACAACTTCGTGACTAACCAACAGCAGAGAGCATTTACGGTGCAGCAATAGCATGTTGTGTAGAGACCTACTTTTGTAACGATCTGTAGCAATTTTTCACATAAGAATGGAAAACAAATAAAACCGCTCTCACTTTTTTCACCCTTTCTTCTTAGTCTTTCTTTTATTTGTATCACCTTAGATGGACAGGGAGGCCTGGCGTGCTGCGATTCATGGGGTCGCAAAGAGTCGGACATGACTGAGCGACTGAACTGATATTACACACGACACATGTCCTGTACATACATGTCTTGCTTCTTAATGTGTGCTAAGCTCAGTGACTGCCTGAGATCTCTGCCGTCCCTCCTCACTCTCCTCTAATAAAGTAACTGCCAGCCAGACCCCTCCTCCCATTTCCAGACTCACTGCCGCGGTTGCCTCCTTGCCATCCCCGTCAGACATCTCAGTGCGACCTCAAACCTAGAACAGACTTCACAGCTCATTCCCTCACTTTGCCCCCAATATTCAGCATCGTTGTCTACCCACAACCCAGTCATTTGGACACATCCCTGCCGTTATACTTTAACTACTACTCAAATCTGTCTGTGTTTCTCCGTCCCTGCCATTGCCACTCTAGTCTAAGTGGTTGCTTCTCACTTAAATTACTCCTTTCCCACCACTGTCTTCCTCATCCACTCCTGTTTCTGTAGCCCACTGGAGCCACGGTGACCTTTTGTGATGCGATTTAAATCATCCTTTCTGGTCCCTGACTACATGGCTGTCTTTCCAACCTTATGTCTCATTATTCCTCCCTGCCCCTGTTCTCTGCATCAGACATAGTTGGTCTTGTGCTTTTTCAGAGTCCCCTGTTCCTTTTTTAATATGCTGTCCCTAGAAATGCATTTCACAGTACTGCCCTTGCTCCTTGCTCCTTGCCCAGCCCCAGCCTAGATAACTCCTTCAGGTTTCAAGCAGACTTCACTTCCTTAGGTTGGTCTCCTGACCAGCCCCTCATCCATCACCACCACTAAAAATCAGGTCAAGTCTTTCTCATAGTGTCTTCTCTACTGGTTCTGAAAGTCAGTTCCTAATGTCTTAAGACACCTGTTGCATGTAACAGACTAACTTCTCTCTAGGATGATACTAGCCATATACCACCAGTCTTAAGAGAATTGAGAAAATAGTCACTCTTATCATTGGCAATAGGATTCAATCCTCATGTGGAATCCCAGCTGAACAAGGCTGGTTGGAACTTGACCTTAGTCGCCTTCAGTTTGTAACTGTTTCTGTGGTTACTTGATTGTGTTCTCCCACCAGGCTGAAGGGTACACACACGGGAGTGGGTCGTGTGGCTCTTTCACCCACCACTCAGTGTGCAGGGCCTGTTAGCATAATGCAGCAGTTCGTGTCAAAAACTCCTTGCTGGATGAGTGGCAGAACTGTTGATAGTTGTTATTATACTGGTTATAAGAAAAAGAGGCTGAAGTAAATATGATCAAACTTAGCAATTGTGTGTTCTTGTCTAGGTGGTGGGAAGATGGATGCTCCCTACTTTTCTGTATTTTTTTTTAATCTCTCCAAAGGGGAAAAAAAGTAGTGTTAATTCAGATACACGAAGCAGGAATAAAAGCCAACAAACTCTTAAGATCATAGAGAAAACCTTGAAGAAAATATATTTTATACCATACCGTAAAAGACTTTTATCTCTAAGAAATCAACAAATCCTATCCCTTTTCTCTTACTCCTTATTCATTAAACCTTTATATATTTGTATTGAAAATATAGCAAATTAAAATTGAATTTATTCTATAAATGACTACATCTTTTTATTTAATGAAATATTATATAGTATGAACCACATTGATAAACTCATCTTATGATTTATTGATTTTTTTTCTAAACATTAAAAGTGTATCTTAGTTGAGCTGTATCATTTTTTAATTTTTGGTGCTAGCTCTCTGTAGGGTAAACGTTCAAGATCCTATTTCTAAAACAGTTTCTAAAATTGTCCTTAGAACAGTGATAGCAGTCTTATTTAATTCACAGATAGATGTTTTCAGGAAAAGGAAGATTTCTTGGTCAAGTAAGTTGGGGAAAGGTTTCATTTGAATTTCCTAGAATATTAAAGGTTTTAAAGTCTTATACAAAAACCTGTAGTGTGCCTCACACTTACTTGCCTATGTATTTTTGTCATATATCTCAGATACTGAAGGAATTCAGTAAGATAAATATAACTCCAATAATGTATGTGTTGTTATTGTTGTTCAGTCGCTAATTCATGTCCAGCTCTTTGCGACCCCATGGAAGCAAGATAAGCATAGAAACCTTATGTTTGTTCTCGGGTACCGTCTTTTTCGTGAGTGATGAGTAGCATTTTTTATTTCACGTTTTAAGCAGTTTCTTAATAAATTAGTATTTAAAACATGACTTGGCAGAAGGAAGAGTTATTAATCTATATCTTAAGCATTTGTCCCTTCTCATACTAAGAAGGGTATAACAGAAATTGAGGATCTATTTACTAATCTTAATTCGTTTGAAGACATTAGGCTTCTCTTCTAACAAAATAAGGGAGATTATAAAATTCTACTTGACATGATACAGATGGTAAAAGTAAAAGGAATTCAGAGAAGGGGACGATCAGTCCTGTTTGCGGTGGACCAAACAATACTGGAAGTAGGGAGTGGGGTTTGAGAACCATGAATGATAGATTAAGAGTACAGGTCCATCTATGAATTTCTTCTAAGGGAGGAAAGGGGAAAAGACAGAATCCCTATTCTTCTTTATAAAAACATGAAATTGCATATTTAAGAATCACTATTTAAAGTCAGTTAGTTTACATTACCTATTGGTATGCCTGTTAGCATCCTGTTACAGTTCAAATGGCAGCACAGAAAGTTACTATCTTTATATGGCCAAATAATTGTTTGATACTACTTCTTTATGCAGTTCTTTCACTTTGCTTTTTGATTCCTTAGCACCTCACAATACAGTAGAGATCCAAGGGACATTAGGAATTGTTGGTTTAAGTGTTTTAAGAGAATATTATTTTCAGATACATTTAGAAAATACAAAATAAAACAAATATATTAATATTTTCAGGATAGAATTTCTTATTGGTTTTGTTTGCTCAATAAATGTTTATTTAGGTCTTTTACAATATATAAGGTATTGCAGCTACATAAAGGTGCATTAGATGCTAATCCTTTATTTAAGAAAACTAAATAGGAAGAAGACACACCAAAATAAAAGTTGGATATCTGTCTTTTTCAGAAGGGGAAGTAAAGAGAGACCTTTTAACAGGAAGAGTTAGAGGAAGCTTCCTAGATGGTGATATTTAAGCTGGGTTTTAAAGAATTACTGATATTTGAATTGACAGAGAGAAAGTAAAGAAGGACTTTCCAAATGAGAAGGACTATTACATCAAAATACGGAAGCAAGCAGGCACAATCCTGTACTTGAAACAGCACCTAGCTTAGCTTGTCAAATGCATAAAGACGGATGGAGGGGGAAGGTCTCTTGTAGCTGTATAGTTAAAATATAGCTACTGTTTTATTTTGGCTTCTGCTATTTTGAAATAATTACATCATTTAGTCAGCACAGCAAATATCTTACTACTCCATGTTTTCAGAATTAATACACATATATCCTGATTTACCAGATTTTTCTTCTTAATGCTTTAAAATGCAAGGGTTAAAATTATATATATTTTCCTTATATTACCATTCATCTATAAGGGGTTCAGTGCCAGAATTCAGTGTTTTAAATTCTACATCTGTTTTAAAAGAAAAAAAGTCCAGGTATATCTGGATTAATGGAAGCTCATGATTTAAAAAAAAATACTATTCAAACATTTTACTTGAGGAATCAATTGAAAGGAATGAGAATTTTTACCCTTTGAAAAGAAAACTTACTTGGAGAGACATGATAACCATAGTCAGGTGTTTGAAAGCTAGTGATGGGGAAAAGAATTAATCAAATGAGGACTTCCTTGGTGGCTCAGTGGTAAAGAATCCTCCTGCCAATGCAGGAGACACGGGTTCAACCCCTGGTCCGGGACGATCCCACACGCCTCAGGGGGCTGAGTCCGTGCACTGCAGCTGTGGAGCCTGCGCCCCGGAGCCTGGGAGCTGCAGCCGTTGAAGCCCGCGTGTTCCAGACCCAGTGCTCCACAAGAGAGGCCCTGCACCTAGAGTAGCCCCTCCTCTCCACAGCTAACTGCCACGCAGCAGTGAAGACCACGCATGGACAAAAATAAGTAAACAAACAAACATTCAGAAAAGAATTAATTAAATGATAGTTAGCTTTAAAGCCACGCTTCTCCACTGCCATGCACATCATGTTCAAATGCAGGTTCTGAATTAGCAAGATTGGGAGTGGAGATGCAGCGTTTCTAACCAGTTTCTCAGTGATGCCGGTGCCGCTGGCCTAGGACCTCATTTTGAATAGCAAGACTTAACATGTAGAACTAAGAATAAATGAGAAGTTAGAGGAAGCCCCCCTACACTCAGATAAAAAAGTTACATGTCATTTCAAGCTGTCTGGTATAGAAATGTGTTCTGCCTTTTGAGTAAGTTTACCTTAAGTATTAAAAGAGACTAGGCTAGGAAACTATCAGTGGTATTAAAGAGGAAATTATTACATGGGATATATTGAATTAATGACTTCTTAGGGGTCTTTTCTAGTTGTAAAAATCAATAAATCTATAATTTTTAAGCAAGAATATCTAAAGTAACTTTTTTTATACATTTTCATATCTTCTCATGTCTAAGTTGTTTTTATATGTAAAGATACTGTCAGGAGACGTTGAGTTAACCTTAGTATTTTTATAAAATGAAAGAATTCAGTTATATAAGCAATAGCTGTTGTAATGCCAGATCATGAGAATGAACACATTATTGCTCAGGTTGGTTGGATGATTTTTACACAAAATATTAGTTTGGTAGACATTTAATTATGGACAGTTTTCTTTTTAATGCAGTAAAGCTAAATATGTTGTGTTCAGATACATGTAAACTCTTACCTAATTGGGTCTCAAAGATCTTATGCAAAATTCAGTATTCTGAGCTTGGTAGTGAAATAATTTTAAGCAATTAACTGATTTTAATCAATGTCTCCAATTAGAAAATGAAGTAATTAGACTAAATGTTCTCTAAAAATATTCACTTTTAGCTCTTAAGTTTCTTATTCTTTTTGTTGTGCTTCTTCATAAATCTTGAAGTCATACCATCAGAAGCCACCAGATTCTAACCTTCTTTTAACTCAAGACTTGGTCTTACATTTTGCTGTCTAAGCTTACTTTCTCATGAAAGCAGGAATATCTGTTGAAAACTAAAATCCACCTCAAATTTGAGAGTTCTGTTGTATTATTTATCTACAGCAGTGGATAGAAGCTTGTTCTGATGCTCTTAACAGTTTCATTGCTTTTTTTCTTCTAATTGCATAGCTCTTACAAGTAAATTCATTATTTTTGAATACTTACTCTGTGCTGTGCTAATTGGTTCAGATTCTGTACAGTTCTGGAACTTGTCATCTACTTTTTTGTGAAACAGAAGACTGCTTGGTTAAACAGATAATACTAATAAGACCATGTAGAAGTCCTGTGACAGGGGTCTCTTCAAGGTGGTGTGGTAATGCATATAAGAGCACTGAACCTAGTAGAGTGTAGAGGAAAGGGACTTAGTTGGAGAAGATTGTTTGAGGAGACATTAGATGAACTGAGACACGAAGATTAAGTATGAGTTGGCTGAGTGGGGGAGGGTGGGCCAGGATAATAGCGGCAAGCATGAAACAACATGATAGACATGAGGATGTACTATTTCTGAAGTGTCAAATAAGGAAGGCAGTTAAAGTTTGAATGTACACAGGCACTTATGTGAACACCAAGACCTCAGCTTTGTTCCCTCTTGTGAGAGGAGGCTCAGGTGGTTTGACATAAAACATTTGTTCTGGAAGCATTTCATGTTAGAAGGAATAAAACTAAAGGCCGGGACACAAATGAGCTAAAAGTAACCAGGTGAGACATAATCAAGGTGTAGACCAGGCCCACACATCCGCCACAGTCACGGAAGCAGAGCCCTTCAGCTTCACGCCCACCAGCCCGGTTCCTGCACCCCGACCCTCACCACTGCCAGCCTGGGGGGTCCCTGTCCTCAAGGCTGTAGTTAATGGCAGAGTTTGTTGTTTTCATGTTACCAGTTGAGAATACTGAAGAGAAGTAGTAATTAATAAAACATTTCTATCTGAAATCCCTCATTAATTTTTTCATGCAGTGACTTTTTGTGCTTAATTTGGTTTTGACAGAATTAGTATCTAGAATTTTAGTACACTTAGCTCTTTATTGACTTTTTAATGAATTGTAGGCATTAGTTTTAGCTTTTTTTTAACATAAATTTTGAGATAAAGAGCACAATTGTTCAGTTCAGTCCATCAGTCATGTCCGACTCTGCGACCCCATAGACTGCAGCACACCAGGCCTCCCTGTCCATCACCAACTCCCGGAGTTTACTCAAACTCATGCCCATCGAGTCGGTGATGCCATCCAACCATCTCATCCTCTGTCGTCCCCGTCTCCTCCTGCCTTTAATCTTTCCCAGCATCAGGGTCTTTTCCAATGAGTCAGCTCTTCGCATCAGGTGGCCAAAGTATTGGAGTTTCAGCATCAACATCAGTCCTTCCAATGAATACCCAGGACTGATCTCCTTTAGGATGGACTGGTTGGATCTCCTTGCAGTCCAAGGGACTCTCAAGAGTCTTCTCCAGCACCACAGTTCAAAAGCATCAATTCTTCTGTGCTCAGCTTTCTTTATAGTCCAACTCTCACATCCATACTTGACTACTGACTGGTCTGTTAGAAAACTGGCATGTAAACAAATACCCATGAAAGAAAAAAAGATACATTATGAAATACAAGGTGAAGATTCACTGAGTGAAATAGTTTTTTAAGAAGTTTTAAAATTATAGTGAAACTCTTTTGAAGGAAACTTTTTCAGGAGACTCAAAGGAAGAGTCTAAGTTACAGGGCAGGTTTGCTCTGATAAAAGCAATGCTGAAGAATACCATCTCTGGTTTCCTTACGTTGGGCACGTTAAGTCAATAATTGATCACAATTTTAAAATAGGGATTTCCCAACCACTCTTAATTAACTCTACATACCAAAGAGAACAGAAAGGTAGTCTTTTCTTACCTTTCAATTCCAGATTATTGGATTTTCTCTTAGATAGTTTTGTCTCCTGTCCTGATATTTTTCTTACCTTTATTATCATGGTCAAATGAAAAGTATTAAACGTTGAATACAGAAGAGAAATTAGGGGTTATATTGAACTTATCAGTGAACAAGTAAATAAAACTTTTTTAAAAGAATTGACTTTCATTTAATCCATAGGTCATTTAATAGTATAGACTTTTTGGTACTTATGCTTTATTTGAATTTAATTGATTTGTTTATAAATCATACATTGATAATATATAAGAAATCGCTAAGCAGGCCATGGCACATATAGGCAATCAAGTGTAAAGTTCTCTAGTCAGTGATTCTCAGGAAGGGGTAAGAGCTTGACTTTCTAGACAGGAAAAAAGGATCAGAATTTTTGATAAAGCAATTGTTTTCTCAAACACTACTCTGACATTCTCGTCTGCCCCTTTTCTTGGATAAGAAAAAAAGCTTGAAAGTATTAACTTTCTTCCTCCATCAACTGAGTCCTATTGAAACAGAAGACATGTATTGAACCCCTTAAAAAAGTGTTTTGTAAATTACAATTATGATGCCAGTCTTAAATTTCATTCTTATGCCATAGATTAAACAAAGTAGGATATAGAATATAACCTTAGAATTATAGTGGAAAAAAAGAGAATCCTTTGGACTTGGTTTGAGTAGAGCTCTTGCTGTGTAATCGCTCAGTCGTGTCCAGCTGTTTGCAACCCCATGGACTATAGCCCAGGCTCCTCTCTCCAGGGATTTCCTAGGCAAGAATATGGGAATGGATTGTCATTTCCTTCTCCAGGGGATCTTTCTGACTGTCTCCTGTATTGCAGAGTTCTCTATTGCTGAGCCACTGGGGGGAAGCCCAGTCATACTTTAAGGATCCACAGCTTTAACACACACACAGAGCTGTCTCTCTCAGTCCCAAATTACTTTTTAGAAAGAGGAATGTTGTGTAACAAGGAAATTCAGTTTTTTAATAATATCATATTATTTCATTATTTTGAAATTTTTGGTAATTCATAAATGGAATGGTCAGAATTCTTTCTCTTGAACTCTCTAGAGAAAATATTGAAGTAAATTATTATAATAAACATAATCGCAAGAAAAATCTTTTTATTTGTAATTACTTTAGAATCATCTCCTGAAGAGGCAACAATGACATATAAATTAGAAATTGTATTTCTTCATAACAAGATAGTGACTTTTTTAGACTAGTTCAAATTCACATTTCTCTGAAAGTAATACTATGCCTGTTCACCATTTAAGTTGATCTTATACCATTATTCAGATTTATGTTTTATGTCATATAGACTATGTAACAAATTCGGAATCTCTGTTTGTTCATAGGATCTTAGAAATAACCTAAAGTCTTTGTATCTTCTATGGATTTTATATTTGTATTTTGTTACTTGTGTGAAAACACGTAAGCCATCTTGCTCATTTTATCAGAAGAACCAGCTTGCTTAAAGCACCATGTTAGCTTCGGGATAACTTTGCTCTTGCTCTCTGCTGTCTTTTGTAAACTTATTTGTACTCCAGCTATTTTTTTTTTCCTTTGAAAGCCTTGCAGTGAGAGATTTTCTTTGTCTGGATGATCCACCAGGTCCATTTGATAGCTTAGAAGAAAGCAGGGTAAGTGCTGTATTATATATCACATGAAAAGAGGAACAAATAATACCATACAATAACTACATTGTTTCTTGAATGGAATAGCAAACAGCAAAATTATAATTTCAGACTGGTGGTTTTGCACAGAAAGCTTTTAATGTTTGAGTCAAAGCTTTCTTTCATTGAAGTACATGGACCTAATTCAGTGAAAAAAGTAAAATTTCGTACATATCATATAGTCAGTG
Source organism: Odocoileus virginianus (assembly GCF_023699985.2). NCBI lineage: Eukaryota > Metazoa > Chordata > Mammalia > Artiodactyla > Cervidae > Odocoileus > Odocoileus virginianus. Next base: position 64,979,200 of record NC_069688.1, read on the forward strand.
AAGCTCTAAAATTGAATCCTACATTTATTCTCTGTGTTTTTACCATTTCAGAAAGCAAAAAAAAATTACTTGGAAATTTATTTTACGTTCAAAAGTAATATGTGTATGTTGAATTTTCTTCCATCCAAGTATCAAAGTAAGGAAACTACATTTTTTAAAATCAAATTTAAAAAACTAATCTCCAGAAGTTGAAGTTACTACCTTGTTATCAGTTCAGCTCAAGCTTGATGCTACTCAAATTACGCTAATTGACGTTTAAAGTGGCCTATTTCTTGAAGAAATTGGCTAGATTCAGAGATTTGATAATAATAGATTAGCTAGGATTTTATGCAAATTTTTCCCCAAATGTTTAATGACTTTTAAGTGGAACAGATTTAATTGTTAATGTTTTCAGTTAAACTGAGTCAGTTCTTTGTGTTAGAAGAATACCATAGCTTTTTTTAAAAAACAGCTTTATTGAAGTAAAATTTTCATCCATAAAATTTGTTATTTGCTATTTCATTTAAATGTGCAATAACTTTTAGTAAATTTGTAGAGCTGTGCCTTCATTAACATACTCCAATTTTAGAAATTTCCACGACCTCAAAAAAAATTCTACAAGCCATTTTGCAGTCATTCCCCAGTGCCAGCCTCAGATGACTCCTGTTCCGCTCTCAGTCTCTGCAAATTTCTTTTCTGGCTATTTCATATAGGTAGAATCGTATCGTGTGTATATAGTACTTCCCCAGTGGCTCACTGGTAAAGAATCTGCTTGCAATGCAAGAGACACAGGTTTGATCCCTGAATGGGGAAGATCCCCTGGAGGAGGGCATAGCAGCCCATTCCAGTATTCTTGCTTGGAGAATCCCATGGACAGAGGAGCCTGGCAGCCACAGTCTACAAGGTTGCAAAGAATTGGACACTACTGAAGCAACTTAGCACACAGGTGTGTATATAAACATGTGTCAGTTCAGTTCAGGCCCTCAGTCGTGTCCGACTCTGCAACCCCCTGGACTGCAGCACGCCAGGCTCCCCTGTCCATCACCAACTCATGTATGCATGTAAAGTGTATATGTGTCTATATAAATGCATAGTACCATATGTACAATATGCACAGCCTATTAAAAAACAGGTAATTAAATCTATCATCATGTTTTTGAGCATCACCCATGTTACATGTGCTAATGATGTGCTCAGTCTCTCAGTCATGTCCCAACCCTTCGAGACCCCATGGACTGTAGCCCACCAGGCTCCTGTGTCCATGGGAATTTTCAGGCAGAAATACTGGATCAGGTAGCCATTTTCTACTCCAGGGATCTTCCCAACCCAGGGATTGAACCCGGGTCTCTGGCATCTCCTGCATTGGCAGGCAAGTTCTTTACCAGTAGTACCACCTGGGAAGCCACCCATGTAACAGTCTCAGTATTTCATTCCTTTTTGTTACTGAATGGTTTTCCATTCTATACATATACCACCTTTTGTTTATCCAGTCACCAGCTGAGGGATATTTGGATTATTTCCAGCTTTCTACTGTTATGAATAATGCAGCTTTGAACAATTTCAAGAAGACTTTATGTGGACATATGTTTTCTTTTCTCTTAGGTTGGTTCCTGAGAGTAGAATATCCGGTTATATGGCAAATTATGTTTGTCATATAACTGAACATTTATGTTAACTTTTTTTAAAAAGCAGAATTTTCTCAAGTGGCTATATCATTTTATGTTCCCACCTGTCGTGTATGAGAGTTCCAGTTTCTCCAGATTCTCACAGGCATTAGATATTATGTGTCTTTTGGATTATAGCCTTTCTTGTAGATATGTCATGGTATTTCATTAAACTTTTAATTTTATTTCCATAATGATTTTCATGTTAATTGCTTTTTCATGTGCTTTTTATGCCATTTGTATGTTTTCCTTGATGAAGCTTTTTGCTTATTTTTTTAGTTGGATTGTTTGTCTTACTGAGTTATGAGAATTCTTTAAATACAAGTCCTTTATCAAATATGTGTTTTGCGTATATTTTCTCATAGTCTGTATGTCTCTTTTTATCTTCTTAATGGTATATTTTGGAGTCCTAATGTTTTTAATTATTAAATTCATTTTATCACTTTTCTATTTTGGCTTATGCTTTTGGTATGGTATCACAAGAACTCTGCCTAACATATGACCACAAGTATTTTCTCCTAATTTTTTTTCTAGAAGCTTTATAGTTTTAACTCTTATATCCATCCTGAGCTAATTTTGTATAAGGTGTGGTGAAGTAATGATCTTGAGTTTCTATAAATATTTAATTGTCAGTGCTCTGTGTTGAGTTATATTGGCACCTTTATCAAAAGTCAAGTGAATGTAAAGAACAGGGGTTCACTTCTGGACTCACTTCTTTCATTGATCTGACGCTGCCAGTACTGCACAGTAGAAATGAGTAAATGACAAACACATATGAGATGTTAGGGAGGAGGAGAAGAGGGAAGTGGAAAAGACTGGGCTGCCTGGGTCGCAGAAAGCAGCTAAATGCCATGATCCAAGAGGCCTGCCTGGTGGATTTGGTGATTGCGGATTAGGAGGGAGAGCAGCTGTCCCCTTGGGAGTGCATTCTAACCTACTGTTGGTCCGTCCAATTGAAGAGGACCAACAGGCATATGAATGACAACTATGCACTCAGGAAAGGTCTGGGCTGGAGATTAGTTGATAGCAAATAGCATAGGTTATAGTTGAAGTGGTAACAGTAATTGCCCAAGGACATCATATAGAGCAAGAGAGTATATAATCAAAGACAAAACTGTGAATGCCCATGTGTAAATAACAAGTAAAAATCTCACTGTAAAGTTAGGGGAACGACAGGGTTTCACAGATGCCAATAAGTTTTTGTTTTTTTTTTTTACTTTTTAAGTGTAGTGACATGCTGTGTAGTTGAGAAAAGCAGCGTTTTGGATTTGACAGAAGTCATTATTAGCATTTGCCTGGGCACAGTTAATATAGAAAAAAGTAAAACTACTAGTGAACTTAGCCATGGATAGGGATGGGAGGGAGGGGGTAAATTTGAATGATAAAAAGTTTTTCTGTGGAAATCTTTTTTTATTTTGAAAATAAGAAAATGAGTTAGTAGCCAGAGAGACTCGTATCAGAAGAGTGGTGAAAATGGCTATTTTTCAGTGGAGAGATTTTTAGAATTTGCTTAATCAGTTTCAGTCAAGTTGATTAAATAAACTTAAGAGCCAAAAGAGAGGAGCAAATTGAAAATTTAAGAGAGTGTATGGGACAGGACAGACTTCCAGAGGAGATGGGGCTTCACTTGAAGAGGCACATTTTCCTGAGGACAGGAACGGGATACAAATGTAGTGAGGATTCTGGGAGGGGAGCATTTTTTTCTGGGATGGGAATAAAGCTCATCTGCTGGGCTTGGGATAACCAGGAGTAACATACTGTAGGGAGTTTGCAGGAATGAAGGATTCAAACAGTCACACAGGAGACAGGGGATGATAGATAACAAGAGGTCATTTAAAGACTTGATCAGCAATACTGAAAATCTCAGTGTGGTGAGTGACCCAGATTTTTTCATGACATCATTCTTCATGTCAGTATGATTTTAATTTTTATTTCAGTAGTTTAACTTCCTGGTATAAAGGGTAAAATAGCCTTGCATGAATAGAGTGAAAGGAGAAGCAAGGGGAAATAATATTGAGGGTACTATGAAGGAAATTCTGATTATCAGCTATGTCTTCTGAGCTAACACAAATGGAGTCAATAACCACAGTTGGTTTCTGTTTTGTTTTTTCAGTATAATCATCTCAGACTGGGCAAAAGCAGACGGAGGAGAATAGAAACTAAAACAGTGGTTATTAGTAATTTTTTCCCAGTTGTACACTGGAGACATATCACGTATGAATTTCTGGCACCCTGACTTACTATTTAATAATTCTCAGGAAAGGGGACTTGTATTTATTTATGATTTCCCCAGTAAGTGAGATCTAAGGTAGCAAAGACCTAAAAAGATGAGAGTGGAGAACAAGTCACCTGGGCTGTATCCATATTGTTTTGATTATCTGTGTTCATGAACTCTTCAGTTACACTCTAGAGAGTGTTCTGCATAAGTAGCTAATGCTATTCTCTTTCTGCATGTGGTTTTTATTTGCTGTTTGTTTTTAAGGCTTTCTGTGAAACTTTAGAAGAGACAAACTACCGTTTTCAAAAAGAACTACTTGAAAAACAAAAAGAGTTGGAATCACTGAAGAAGCTGCTCAGTGAGAAGCAGCTTCTTATAGACGCTCTAGAAAACAGAGTCAGGTATGTGCTGTGGGCTGCACTTTCAGTCCAAGTTCAACTCAGTACTCTGTACTAAATACTTCCTGTCCCTTAATATAACAGGAAATTTCTGACTCCAGAAGTCTTAGACTCATGGTGTACATCCTCATAGATGGGGAGAATTGTTGTCTGATTATTTATTTAGAAGGCTGAAGATTTGAAGGATAGGAAATACCAGGAAAATAAAGCTGTAGCTGTTCACCAAGGCAAACATTATTTATTTTAACCTAATTAAATGATATGTTTGTTTCTAGTCATTTATACCAACTTTTCACATATTGATACTTCTAGTTTGCCTTCAGTACTGATTTCACTGTTGACACTTAGAGTCAGCAGTTTATTAAGTATATGACTCCACTTAGAGCAGCTAAAAGCTGCTAAAACTACATGCATTGACAACAATAAATATATACCTATTTTATTCATAGAAAACAACTTATTACTGTACTTTACTGCTAGGACACTATCTTTGAAACCTGAAGAATCCCTGCTCACATCAGGAACAGAAGCTAGACAGATCCTGAAGGTGGAGCCCTCTGTGCTTGAGGTTGATCAAGGTGTCCCGGATGAAGAATCTAGGTATATAATGTTTGGTTTACTGTGGCCTAATCATCTGAGTAATTGGCGGGAAATAGTCATGCTCTATGGAGTATGTTTTTATGAATTCAGTGTCATTGTATCAAGAATCTGATGAGCAAACATAGGGAAACTCTACATATTCTAGACTCTCCCTAAAAGTGAGTCTTTGGCATCCAGGCTCTACATTTTATTACTCATTTTGAAGATATGTCTGAATTAACAGGGGTGTGACTCAGTTAATTCACTAATTTTGTAACCTTGACAAATCACTTTAACCTCTCTCAGCATCAGTCTTCTCCATGCAAAAAGTGGGACACTGTAACAGCATCTACCCTGTCTACATAATAGGAGTGATGGATAGATAGTATATTTGAACACACATAGAATTTTTATTGCATGTAAGTCCAAGGTCATCATTAATACTTCAGTGATGGTCATTAAGCTATAACTATGAGAACAAATTTTATGTTGGTAAAGGTCATTACAAACTAGATTTTTATTGAAAAACAGTAGTTCAGAAAGCTAAAAGAGTTAAAAATCATCCCCAAAGGTGTTATCTGGCAATGATAACTTTATTAAATTTCTGATTGAATATTTAGATATTCTTTTTTATTGAGTACTTTTCCATTAAATATTCTTTACATGAGCTAAAAAAAATAATAAGGTAATAGGTGAAGTAATGTGCATCTTGTCTCGTCATTGTGTTTCTCTTTTTCTGCAGGGCTGATAATAAGCAAGACTCAAGCTCTAGTGACCCTGACAATCCCACGTCAGACACAGAGGTAGCAGAAGCGGCGGATGACGCAGAAGACTGACGCGGCTCCAGCAGCTCCTGCCGTCTGTACGCTCCTGTGAGTTCAGAGTAGAGGGACAGATATTTAAAAAGAGAAAAGAGACTGAAGCATCGACGTGAAACAGCCAGATTGCACATGTATAAAGTTTACAGAAAGGAAAATTTAAGTTATTGGTGTAGGAAATATACTCACTATTGCTTTAAATTGTCTTTTAGACAAATTTTGTATTTAATACACTAAAAAAAATCTAGCTAAGACTTCTGTCATCAAGGCCCACATTCTTAAATAGCGTACATAAATTATTTTGGTACTTTGCCAATATATTGATCCAGACTAACATGGGTGAGCACACTTTGTGTGTATGTGTTTAAATCACCAGTTGTATTAGTTAAGTGGACATAAATTGCATGTTGCTATCTGTTGAATGTATACTTCCTTGTGTCTCTGACCTGATATATTTTTATTAATGGTTTATTTAAATAAGTGGTAAAGATGAGTTTTAAATATTGACATGTTTATCATCTCTAAATGAAAGTTGCTTATTTGGAATGTTACTATTTACAAGAAGAAGAAAACTTTCTAATACCAAAGCAAAACTCTGAAAGAGCTGTAATAACATAGCTAAAGTGATAAAATAGCTTTGATTTGAAAAGCAAATTCATTAATATCCAAATACTATAATAAGTATACCAGTGTATTATATGTTACACTTATTTATTTTCCATGTAATCTTTATCTTAAACCTCTACCTAAAAAATTAATGGTTTTGCCTTTTTCAGAACACTACCTCTTTTAGCTAATCAGGGCATGCTCTTTTGAAAACACAGATTCTAAGCAAATAGGCAGTTATACAGAAAAATAAAAGAGAAAAAAGCCATATATCCTGCAGAGTTCCTATATCAACTCCTGGCTTTGCATTTTTATTTCTGTATATGTAAACATGTTGCTATAATGTATTGATGCTGATTTTCTTCTTAATATATTTAGCTAAGTGATGCACTTTATGATAATTAAACTCCTTTGTGCCAAGTTTAATTGGTGAATTTCCTTAGTAACTGGAGTTAGGAAAAAGAATTATATAGTGCCTTCACTATTTCACCTTTTACAAAAGTCTCCTAGAGTCCTGTGAGTCTGCTTTATGAAAAAGATGTTTATTTCAGCTTTGCATATAGTTATTGAAAGTGCCTTGTTTCGTTTTATAGTATGAAGTTACTCATTTTATTTTTTATTTCTGTGTTGCATATTGCTGTTAATAAGCATGGTAATCATTCTAGCATTTTGAAATTCCAGTTGGTTTATTGAACTGCATATGCTTTCTAAAAACTGAAGGAAACTTACTGGGGAATTAGAATAACAATCTCCATTTTTTCCCTCCTCTAAAATTTATCAGTGTCTTGATATACAGCTATTAAGATGCAATTGTTTAAAATTCATCTGACATAGAAAAACAGATACAATGGCTGTTGTTAGTCTTTGACCTAAAAAGGAGACTGCTTTTTACCAAAGTACCAAAACTTTTTTAAAGTTTTCATCAAAATGGACAGGTATGCTTTATCTCAGAATATTTTCAACAAGTAGTATTAGAAATATCTTTGCTATCCTGGGAAACAAAGAGTATAATAAAATGATCTACTTGTTCATTTCAAAATGTTTAAAAAGGCTTAAAGAGAACAATCATTTAAATTAATATCGCTTTTAGTCTAATAAAACATGATAATAAATTCCAGGTATTATAGTGCTACATATATGCCTGTTTTAAAGTGAACCATACACTTTCAAAATCTGGCCTTTCAGAAGATTGTATTTAAAACGTAAATGGGTGAAGAAAAACTCTTGTTAATTAGAGAAATCACTATTATTTATATATATTTAGAATTTAATTTTTTTTACTTTTATAATGCATTTTTCCCAGTATTATATTCATTTAATAAATTATTTTTTCAGTAAATAGTAGCTGTCTTGTCAGATCATGAATGCCATTTTTCCCCTCCAGTTTCGGTGTTCTTCTTGTTGTCCCTTACAATTATTGTAAACTGAATTGTAGTGGACTGTAGTGACTAACCCAACAGGTATTTGCATTCCTCTTCTTCTCCAAAATAAGAATTGGGGAAGCTTGTTTTCTCAGCTCCCCTTGCAGCCAGGTTTGAGCCTGTGACATATATATATAGTTAATGACACAAATGGACATTTTCTGGTTAGCTGCATCTGCTGCATTTCACAGATGGGGACTGAGTCTGTGATTTTCTTTTTAAGTTTATACTTTATATTACTGATCATTTTAAGTCTCTGAATAGGTGCAGTGCACTTCAAATGAAACCAATATTAATAAAACATTTGAACATAACTGAAAGAGAAAACATTCTGTGAATAGTTTTTTAACCTTTTGAAAATTAAGTCTATGTATAAGAAATACAACCATAAAATTCAGCATTTAGAATGTGTTCTATCTACTAAACTTAGATTAGCCATTTAAAGCACATGTATTTAGAAAATCATGGTTGATCAACAAATGTTTATTTAAAGGAAGAAAACATGGTCCTGAGTTAAATCATGTAGTTTACTGCACATGCCTGTGAGATTAGAAGGGAACAGTGGCCTTAGGTCTAAGGATAATTAGTCTGGTTTTGAAATGGGTTTTTATTACTTCCAGTGATATTAAAACAAGTTTGTATTCCCAACTAGTAAAGAAAGGAATCTAAATTTTCTGGGAGATTTTCAAAGAGCTATGTATTTGGTCCACATTTTGATTCTTCATAGAAGTAACTTTGTTCCGTTGCTGTTTGTTTCTATGCTCTTCGCTTGTACTGGCAAAATGGTCATCAAAACTTGTAATTTCAATACATGTGTGTTTAAAACTGATGTCTTCTCTGTCACATTGTGTACCCTTTATGAGAACTCACAGGAGAAAATTCTCTTAGGTCTCAGTTCCAGTAAACCTGTGCTTCTCCTGAACAAGTGATTTGTTTTTATCTTACGTCTTGTTTTCTGGGCAGCTCTAAGCCAAATTGTGGTTCACCTATAGCTACTGTATAGAACCTTATGAGTTATGCTTTTGTGTAGTAAATATGATGTTGTTTTCCTCTCATATTCTGTTAACTCCAATTTTCTTCACTATTTAACTTATTCAATTAGAGCAGATGTATTTTTGTTCCAGTAAAGTCTCAGATCTGAATATTTTAGACTATGTTAGATAAGAACTTGCCATAGCCTGCACTGAAACAATTACTACACCCTTAAGTGATGCCAGTAACTATACAGATTACTTTAAAAGGTGCCTTTAAGTAAAATCAGTAAACACGAGTGCAGATTTAGAAATGCTGTCTATTGGTAGCTATTGGTAGCTTCTTGGCCAGAGCACAATATTAGTAAACTCAAGTTACGATTTTAACCGTTGCCTCAAATTAGAGCAGATGCTACTTACCATTCTGATATTTATCACTGACAGAAAAGTGATAAATATCAGAAAGTGACAAAAGTGATCTTTTCCATAAGATGTTACAGAAAAACCTGAACGAAATTTTTGGCCAACCCAATAGAACAGTGTTCTGTTACCTCCAGATAAAACAAATAATTAAAAATACAGCCAATGTATACTCAGTAGATGATAGGTAGCATTTTAGATACAGGGAAGATTAGGTATAGACTTCACATGTCCTAGTGTAATATTTGCAACCCAGTTAATTGTACTCAGAGTTACTAATGTTAGTACCTGAAATCTTTTGCTGCAGTGTGAAATACAAAACCCATCTTGGGGTGATTAAGCTCATGAGCAGAGAAGTCAAGAATGACCGGATCCGCCAGTCTAGTTTTCCAGTTCCCTATATAACAAACGTGTAATGACTAACCCAACAGGTATTTCTGTTTCTCTTCTTCGCCACCTCCAAAATAAGAATTGGAGAAACTTGTCTCAGCTCCCCTTGCAGCTCGGTTTGAGCCTGTGACACATACAGCCAGTGACACACATGGGCATTTGCTGGTAGCTTCTGGGAGATGCCTCGCTTTTCTTGTAAGAAGGTAAACGTGTTACCGACCTCGCCTTTCCAGCTTCCTTTGACCTCAGGTGCTATCCAGAGGTATCACAAAAACCACGTTGCAAACAAGGTGTGTGACAAGTGTGGGGGAAGAGGAAGAGAATCAGAGACTCCAGTAACTTGTCAGTCCACCCCAAGTTGTAGCTTTTTGTTAATTACACCAAGATAAAACTTATCTTAACTTTGGATTGTAGGTTGTAAGCTTCAGGAGAAAATAAGAAGCCTTCCTGTGATGATACTGTATATCACCAAAGGAAAAAAGGAGAAAAAAGTTTTGAAAGCTAGAGGGAAGATAAGAAACCTATTTGACCTATCAAAGGTCACTTTACATTTGATGCTCCTTTTGACAAACGTGAATGAAAAGATCTATTATTCTATGTATAGATACTAGTCTGGTCAGGTAACTAAACAGCTCCACAGACTGGGTGGCTGAAACAAGGAGTGTGCAGTGGAGGCTGCGCACCAAGATCTAGGGGCCAGCAGGGTGGCGTCTGATGAGGATGGTCCCTGGGGTTGCAGTCAGCGGCTTTCTCATTGTGGCCTCGGGTGGCCCTTCTTAGGGTGTGTCTCAGAAGCACAGTGGTCCTGTTGGATCAGGGCCCTACCCTTGTGACCTTGTTTAACCTTAATTACTCCCTTGTGAGTATGCATGCCTGTGTGTGCGTGGTCATGTCTGACTCTGCAAACCCCTGGACCAGAACCCACCAGGCTCCTCTGTCCATGGGATTTCCCAGGCAAGAATACTGGAGTGCATTGCCGCTTTCGCTCCAGGGGATCTTCCCAATCCAGGGATCGAGCCCACAGCTCCTGCATTGCAGGTGGATTCTTTGCTACTGAGCCACTTCACAAGCCAGAGGCTCCATTTACAAACACAGCCAACACTCGGGAGGTAGGACTTCAATATATCAATCTGGGGAGAACATGAACATTCAGTCCCTAACAGTATGGAATGAATGTGACATCATTAAATGTCTACAAAGATTTTTCTTCGTTCAAAAGATAGACTAAAAAACAACAACAACAACAACCAGCCTATTTAATTTGTTCATTCAACAACGCTGAGTATCTACGGTGTATCTGCTCTGGGTTATAAAAATCGTTGAGAAGTATGTGATCCCTTCCAGGAGTTCAGAGTGAATGCATGTTTCTGTGATCTGTAGCAGCATGAGGTAAATGTGGTAATAGAGATATCGTGATGAACTATGGAAATGAGAGGCCTGGAAAGGGGCAAGCAGTGACAAGCAGCAGAAGTCCAGTGCTTTAGCTGCTTCTTAAAGCGGAACGCGAGGGCACAGCAAACAGAAAAGTCCGCTCCAGCGGTCGGGGTCCAGCCCCAACAGGACCAGGAATTCCCGAGGGATGAGTGGCATTGGCGAGGAAGAAGACAGACACACACAGAAGGTTGTATAGAAGGGGTAGCTTTTTTTATTTTTAGGAAGCTCAGTTTTTATAGAATGAATGTTACCTCTGCCTTAAGTCACCACATACTACATCAGATATTGGTTTCGTGCTCCTGTCAGTATTTTTTTTTTCCCCTATGCATTCATCTAGAATGTTTCCGATTACAGGGTTTTTTCTTAAATGTCCCATACATAGTCTTCTTGCCTCAATGGCCTAACATTTTCATTCTAACAAAAACAGTGTTCTACAAATCTCAGGTATAGTGTAAATTCTTTGGACAATAAAACATGGGAAGGGTCACAGTAACATGTTTGACATTTCTGAGAATAGTACCATGAGAAAAACCTTGATATTTTTCTTTACCTGAAACCACAAAATCTCAATTTATAATGATTAACTATTAAACAGCAAAAACACCTCTATTAATAGTGAGATAATGGCAGTGAAGCTGGTTAATATAAATCTTCTATTGAAATCCTATGTACCCCATTTCCTAACTCTACAAAAATACCCATAATCTTCATGTTGTTTAAAGAAAGGGAAACAATGAACAAATAGCAGCAAGGAAATAGCAATAATGAAAACCCTCTCAACCAAGGAGCAAGTAAACTGACCCAGTACATCTACTTGTAAATCTAAATGCCTCTACTCTTTTCTATTCTAGAACATTGTAATCTTTTAAGCAAGCAGCCAAACTATACCTGTGGCCTTTTTCTTTTTTTTTTTTTTTTTGACTTGATGTTTATGGTCGTTTCCTGCGCCAGAGCAATCATGAGCATTTCCAAAAAGCCTTGGACTTTTCCAGGGAGGCCTTATTACTATATATTTCCAAAAATTGATAGAAAGCCCAACAACAGTTAAGACAGAAGAAAGGGACATACCGGGCCCCCGGGACAACCTCAAGGGGAAGCGCTGCCTCGCAGATTCCTTTCTCGCCGGCGGCTCCCGAGGGGACACGTTGGGCCCCCGGGGCAGCCCCGTGTGAGGAAGCGCTGCCTTGCAGATTCCTCTCTCGTCCCGTGACTTTGCCACGGACTGGGCGCGTCCGGGTGGCTCCCGACATCCAGCCTACTCAAGACACAAGTATTATTAGCCCTAATTCTCCCTCCCTCTTCCCGTGCCTTAGATACAGCTACAAAATGCAAAAGTCCGCTTCCCTGATGTAATAGATCGGAGACACATACTGTGATACACACGGTAAACGTTTTAATGTAGGGCACATACTGTATATTCATCTACCAATTTTCTGTCAGCAGTTCAAACTTTTACTTGGTATAGTTTCACTAGATTGAGAGTTTCTGGTTCTCTCTCTTAATAAGCCACACCCCTAGCGCTTTGTCTGAATCTTAGCTTTGGTTTCTGTAGAATGAAGTCACGAGACATGTATGCAGGAATCTGTGATGTGAAACGTATTTTCCTACTGTTTCTTTTTCACTCCTGTGATGTTATTTTGCCTTTATTTTACCAAGTGTCATCTGACCTGGTTTTTCCTAGAAATATCATTTATTCTCATATTTCACTTTTATATACTATTAATAAATGTGGTTAAACGCAGTTTGAGTACGGCTGATACACACAGTTTTGAGAACGAAACTGGTGGTTTGGTAGTCAGTCACCAGGAGTGCGGGTGTTCTAAGCGGTCAGTCACCGTGAACATTCAGCTCATCATGGGTGTTGGTGAGCCCTGCATAGAGAACGTGGGAAACTCGCGTGGATACATTATGTCTGTGTTCTGAGCCTGGAGGTGACGGAGGACCGCTTATCTTATGCCTTGAATTTATCCAGTTTTCATCTCCACTGCCATCGCCCGGACCCGAATCTCAGAAACACCTCGTGAAATACAGGACTGGGAGGGCCTGTCAGCTTCCACCTCTGCCCCACCTTAATCCAGGCTCCCAGAGTAGCCTTCCTGTTCTCTTTGAAAAACATTAATCATACCATGTTTTTTTCTCTACTTAAACATTTTCAAAGATTCCTCATCACTTTTAATATAACACCCAAGCCTCTCTCTATGGTCTGCAAACATGTTCCACTCTACGAACTCCTCTCCTTAACGCCGGCCCACGGGCCACCTTCTCTTCACTGAGGCAGTTAAGGCCTGCTCCCTCACCTTTCCAAACCCCTGTCTAGAGAGCCATACCCCAAGTCCTAACTGGCTCTTCTCCAAGTCTTAGGTTAAATGTTACCTCTTCAGGCAACCTAAAATAGTCCTCAAAACAGTCACTTCGATTTCAGTTTTCTTATTTTGTTATTATCTGTTCCACTTGCCCGCCTCCCCAAAGCCTGCCCCAAAAGGCAAAGCTTTGCCTATTTCCCTCTAATCCCTGCCTGCCCACAACTACCAAGCTTAGAAAGAAATGGCAGATGCTCAAAATATTTATTGAATAACCTAAGTTAGGAAAATAGTAGAGAAAATAGAGGTATTTGAAAGGAAAATTTAAGTCTTGGGAATTGATACTTTCTGTGGGTCATTCTGCTGCCAACTGAGGAAGAGAATAATGCAGGAAGAGGGAGGTTTAGGGGCTAGATTCAGCATGGGACACGCTGGATTTTAAATACGACAGGTCATCCAAGTGCAGCTCTCTAGCAGGCATTTGGACGCAGTCATCCAAAGTTCAGAGGAGCGGTCTGCCTTGTAGAAGTCAAGTCGGATTCATAGGATTAATTGTTCTTCACATCCATTGCCTATTCTGCATTGATCTAAAACCTATCAGGGCCCCGTATGTTAGCAGTGCTAAAATGAGCACCAGAAACGCATGACCCCAGGTGTACTACTGTGACAAGCATCACAGAAACACGCTTAATGGGCCCAGGTGTCTCATCCAGTTAATTTGTTTTTCATTCCAAAAGTAATTTGTAATCAGAGAGAACCGTGTTTTTCTTCTTCTTTTAGAGGGGACACATAAGAGCACCATACCACAGTTTTGTCTTATTTTGGCTAATTTTAATATTTAGCATTTAAAGTAAAGGTTAAGAAAAATTCAAATATACAGTAAAATTTAAATACTTCAACCTCACTAGTAATCAGATACAGTTGCTTTTTTTTTAATGTATTTTCACTAGAGTTGGAGCAATGAAGTCTGTGTATTGCTGGTAGGAGTGTGAACTGGTTCAAGAATAGTATTTCTGGAGTTGATTTGACTACATACAGCCAAACTACTAAAAATGTTCATAGCCTTCAATCTAGCAATTACACTTTGAGGAATTTATACAAAAGAAATATATATGATGTTTAAAAATTTTGCTTAAAGGATATACATCACATTTATCTTGAACATGTCAGCCAGTTTCTAGTACTGAGGGGATTTTGTCAAATATTTTATGATAGATAAAAAGTGGACTGTTTTGTACCCAATAAAGCAATGTTACAGAAGACTTAAAGATATTCATGATATAATTAAAAGAAGCAAACTTCAAGATAGTATTATCTCACTTTTAGAAGTAAGAAGGTATACAACATTTATGCATTTGTATACAGAAAAAATAAAATCATAGTCATGGTTATCTACTTGATGGAATTATGAAGGAATCTCATTTCCTTCCTGTCATGAAATCTGTATTCTCTCTCTTTTCTATAATAAGCATGTACTGAAAAAAGTCTTTGTAATTTTTAAATTATTTTCAAACTAATAGTAACTAGTATGTGTAGTACCCCATCATCTACAGTGTATTTGTCTCAAGGCAAATTCCTTCATCTACTTCACTCCTATCAAAGGAAGACAGTGCCATCCACACTACGGCACTGTGGCGGTCCAAATGGAGTGTGGAAATCCTAAACTCAGTCTGTCCCGTAGGAGGCAGTCGTAAGTGAACAGACTGACAAACGACCGCCTGCACCCAATAGCATCACCTTGGCCCTTCAGGAGTCTCCCTGTGGACAGGAAGACCCTGGGAATCCTTCATGAAACTGACATTGGTGGACGGACTGCATGTCACTCGTTAACTAACCTTGGTGTTCCATCATTCACCCTGCTCGAGCAGGCTCTGTCTGCTGTACTGATGGTCTTTGTTCTAACCACGCTTCGCCATGTCGTAATCCATTGAGACTGCATGTTAAGTCGCTCAGTCGTGTCCCACTCTTTGGGACCCCATGGACTGTAGCCCACCAGGCTCCCCTGCCCACAGGATTCTCCAGGCAAGAATCCTGGAGTGGGTGGGTTGCCATGCCCTCCTCCAGGGGATCTTCTCGACTCCGAGATCAAATCCACGTTTCTTGTATCTCCTGCGTTGGCAGGCAGGTTCTTTCCCACTAGTGCTGCGTGGGAAGCCCTGTCTATCATGTGCTTAGCCCTTTCAGCCGTGTCCGACCCTCTGTAAGCCCACGGACTGCAGCCGCCAGGCTCCTCTGTCCTTGGGGTTCCCCAGGCAAGAACACTGGAGTGGGGTGCCCTGCTGGCTTCCAGGGGATCTTCCCCACCCAGGGATCAAACCCCCCTCTCCTCTGTCTCCTGCATTGGCAGGCGGACACTCACTAGTGCCACCTGGTGTAGATGATGGTCTTTCAGATTAACCTTAAAATGCCTTTTCAACATATAGGATAATGGAAATCTGTATAATGATTGCAGTGGGGCAATTGATAAAGTTTGAACTGGTGATTAAGCAAGAATAATTTAAAGCAAATATTTGTGTGGACAAACAGGACTTCGGGGGGCTTCCCAGGGGGCGTTATGCTAAAGAACCCACCTGCCAACACAGGAGACCTAAGAGATGCAGGTTCGATCCCTGGGTCGGGAAGATCTGGAGGAGGCACGGCAACCGCTCCAGTGTTCTTGCCTGCAGAATCCCGTGGACAGAGGGGCCTGGCGGACTGCAGTCTGTGGGTCGCAAAGAGTTGGACAAGACAGAAGCAATTTAGCACGCACGCATGGGACTTCAGAAAGGCAGATTAGTTAGAGATGAAAGGTAAGTGGAGACTTTTGTAAAGAAATAATGGGAGATTTCCAAGTGAGCCAGGCCAAACACAAAGAGATGGTACAGATTTGGAGTCTGCTCAAAAATGACACGTCGGGCCACCTCAACTAAATGGGCCCACAAGCAGTGCAAACGGTTTGCCGGAAGGATACAGATCGCTTCCAAGCCAGCATCCAGCCTGGCGACTCACGCAGCACACTCGGGGCAACAACCGCACAAAGTCATAGACGCAGAGAAACCACCGGTTCCGTCTGCCAGCTGAAGTGGAAGCAAGTCAGCCCACCTCCCACCGAACAAGGGAACCCCTGCCGCGCCATCACCTAGAGTTACTTCTATTTCTAATGTCTTCATGCATTCATGTTCCACAAAAGACTGTCAATCACCAGCTCTAAGTTTATACTCCTTAATCAAAATAAGGGCTGTGCTTTTGCTTAAAATGGATTAATAATGCTTTACTTATGATTATGGACAGGAATTGGAAGACAGAGGAAGAAGTGAAAGATGGTCCAAGGTGAACTAATGAAAGTATGCATAATAAGGAAGAGCAAGTTACAACAGCATTTGGGCTCATGCCCCAGAAATGAAGGAAAGATGAGCAGAAGAATACAGTGGATAAAAGTGGAACAGACAAAAACAGGAGGGCACTCAGTCTGGGAAGCTGATAGTTCCGTTTCAGACCTCAATCCTTTAGATGCTCCATCAGTGATTTATTTAGCAGGATCTTGGAGAAACTGGTTTTATAATACACGAACAGCTTTATGTTCAAAGATTTTACTGTATGTGTTGAAAAATTTAAATATGTTTAGAAATGTCTTTCGTTTTTTAGCTAGGTAATACATTAATTTCTCCTTTACGGAGGAAGCTTTGTGGGTGAAACAGCTTGTGTGTGTGTGTGTGTGTGTGTGTGTGTGTGTGTGTGTGTGTGTGTTGCTCAGTCGTGTCTGACTCTTTGCAACCCAGTGGACTGCAGCCCACCAGGCTCCTCCGTCCATGGGATTCTCCAAACAAGAACACTGGAGTGGGTTGTCATTCCCTTCTCCAGCAGATCTTCCAGGCCCAGGGATTGAACCCAGATCTCCTGCATTGCAGGCAGATTCTTTACCATCTGAGTCACCAGGGAAGCCCCTGATATAGTTTACGTGGATATATTCATAATGCCATCCTCAAAATATTGTGTAAAAATCTGTGGGGTTTACTTTTCTGAATATGTCATATCTACAAAATGTTTCCTTATTTCCTCCAGTTCTTGGAACCCCAGAACCTTCCAAGTTCACTTACCCCTTAATCTGAAGCTAGTTAAGAATATACTTTAAAATTAAACAAACCTAAGCTTGGGTTCTTGCTTCTTACCAAGTAAAGCAAATTACCTCGCCTCTCTGAGCCTCGGTGCTCATTTGAAACAGAGATAATGAGAGTGCTCACCAGCTTGTTGTGTTGAAAGGCGGACACGTGGAAGGGCGTGCCGAGCGCGCAGCTGTGGACCCAGCATCTCCCGAGGCTTGGGAACAGCCGAGCCCAGGGCAGCGGGGGCTTGCACGGGTGCTGAGCGTGCTCTTCTGTGCACAGGCGAGGCACTTCCGCCTCACGCAGTGCCCACCAGCTGTGTCACTGAGAGCTCAGGGTTCAGCCACAGCCGGAGGCTTAGGAGGAGGAGAGGGAGCTCCCTGAAACGCTGAACTGTCCATATTCCTACCAGTCAGAGTTTTCTTTGGTGATGGTGAGATCTCTGTTTGCGTATGACTTGCAGGTTTAAGGCACCCTAGTTGACACTTAATCTGAGGTCACCTCCTCAAGGTGAGGTCACCTCTCACTCTGCTTCTGACTTCTCAGTCACACTAGCCTTTTCAGCACCTGGAATGTTCTACTTTCCTGCCCCAAACCTTCAGGGACGACATTATCGCTACGTTTTCTTTCAATAGAAGAATAAAGCCAAAACCGACGGAAACCTCAACTTCCTGCTTCTGCAGTCTGTCCGATAAGTCTTGTTTTATGAGTGACACTTACAAACTGTTCTATAAACATTGAAATGTAAAATGTAAATACATAAAGCAAACAGGCATGTGGTTTAAGGACACAAAGAAATAGGGAAATGAGAGAAGTTGATGTATTTGTTGTCAGATATCAAATTCCTTCAAACATTCTTGGAAGCGTTTTTCTTTTGGTCTAGTCTCACCTTTCAAATATGTCAGAGGAATACTATTGATTCAGTGTGCTGTCAAGGCATAAAAAGCTGATACAGAAGTCACTTCCTAAATTTATTTTCAAGGCACAGAACAGCCATCGTGACCAGACAGTATGCCTTGTGCCTTGGTGGATGCCTCACTCAATTGCATAGAGAGGTTTTAATTTTAAAATGTTTGAAAGTAAATATTATTTGAGTAATGTTATTCCATTCTTTATTCACAAGCTTCTGCTAAGAAGTGACATCATCTAAGAAATTTGTATTTTGAGATATGTGAATAAGAATTTCCTCATGTACATGCTAAGTCACTTCAGTCGTGTCTGACTCTTTGTGACCCCATTGACTGTAGCCAGCCAGGCTCCTCTGTCCACGGGATTCTCTAGGCAAAGATCCTGGAATGGATTGCCATTTTCTCCTCCAGGAGATCTTCCCGACCCAGGGATCAAACCCACATCTCTTACGTCTCCTGCATTGGCAGGTGGGTTCTTTACTACTCACACCACCTGGGAAGCTCTAAGAACTTCCTTAAATTTAACCAGTTTAATCATGAAATTCCTGCCCACATCTATAGCGTTTCTGGAAAAATGATGGCAACAAAAACACAATCTGTTCTGGCCTTGGATTCTGTGTACAGAAATATGACAGGAACATTTTAGACTTTGCTCTCAATTACCCAAGGTTTTGTGGTCTGTATGCCCACCCGAATGGTAGGGCCTGCTCTGGACATGTGTGCCATGAACAAGGCCCTTCCTGACCCAGCTGCTTCCACAGGCCTCTGAGGGCCCTGGACCCCAGACATCCTGTCTCCCAGCCCTGCGTGGCGGTCTCCACCGGGACGCCCCGGAAGGTGGCCCCAGGACCGTGTGCGTGCCTCTAGCAGGGCACTGACTGCTTTGGACTGTACTTGTTTACGTCCTTTCCCCACGCAGATGCTCAGCACACGCACACCAGAGACTCTACGGAAACGTGATTCATGTGAATGGATGGATTAATGTTGGAAATTAAAAATAATTTAAAGATAAGGTAGCTGAACCTCTTAGCCCTCAGACAATTAATGCCTTATAATTAATATGGACTCAGAGGGTCTATTATAACTAGAAGTACTTTAATAATTAGCTGGTTTAAACTGACCCTCGGCAATAATCCCATAGGTAGCAAATCTGCCTTTCCCCCAGAAGCTACTATGATTCAAAAAGCTCTCCCACAGCGGCTGAGGGGTGCAAGTTTGCAGACAGACTCTACTTCATTAGCTCTGAATCCTAGAACTGTCATGTCTGATGGGGCCCATCAAGTAAGTCTTCTGCTCCAAACCCTCATCTTACAGGTAAAACCTCACTCCAGGAAGATGACCTGAATGCTGACCGAGCGGTAGAACACTGTGGAAAACAGGTCTCTGATACCCAGCCCGGTGCTGTTGTGTTTGGTTCTATCCATAAAGATGGCATGGATGTTGGATCATAGCCGCTATCTGTGTGTTAACTTTTTCACAGCCACCAGAGAGAGGTTCTCAATTTTGTCCTTGAGTCCAGACTCCAGTTCTACCGTTTAGGCGCACATCGATCAAAGAGGCTGGTGAAGAAAGGTCATGCGGCATATTTTAAGTAATTACTTATTTAGCTGGAGTGTAATTGCTTTAAAGTGCTGTTACTTTCTGCTGTGCATCAAAGTGAATCAGCCGCATGTATATATATATTCCCTCTTCCTCGGGTTTCATGCATCACATTTTAATACCAGTAAGTGTGAGTGCGTGTGTGCTGAGTGGTTCCAGTCCTTTCCGGCCCTCTGTGACCCCCACGGACTATAGCCCACCAGTCTCCTCTGTCCCTGGCAAGAACACTGGAGTGGGGTGCCATGCGGTCCTCCAGGGGATCTTTCAGACTCAGGAGTCGAACCTGCGTCTCTTATGTCTCCTGCCTTGGCAGGCAGGTTCTTCACCATGAGCGCCCCCTGGGGAGCTCAGTATAGATCAGTCAATTCAGTTCAGTTCAGTCAGTCGTGTCCGACTCTTTGCGACCCCATGAGCCTCAGCATGCCAGGCCTCCCTGTCCATCACAAACTCCCCGAGTTTACCCAAACTCCTGTCCATTGACTCAGTAATGCCATCCAACCATCTCATCCTCTGTCGTCCCCTTCTCCTCCTGCCCTCAATCTTTCCCAGCATCAGGATCTTTTCCAATGAGTCAAATCTTCACATCAGGTGGCCAAAGTACTGGAGTTTCAGCTTCAGCATCAGTCCTTCCAATGAACACTCAGGACTGATCTCCTTTAGGATGGACTGGTTGGATCTCCTTGCAGTCCAAGGGACTCTCAAGAGTCTTCTCCAACACCACAGCTCAAAAGCTTCAATTCTTCAGTGCTCAGCTTTCTTTATAGTCCAACTCTAACATCCCATACATGACCACTGAAAAAACCATAGCCTTGACTAGATGGACCTTTGTTGGCAAGGTAATGTCTCTGCTTTTTAATATGCTATCTAGGTTGGTCATAACTTTCCTTCCAAGGAGTAAGCATCTTTTAATTTCATGGCTGCAATCACCATCTGCAGTGATTTTGGAGCCAAAAAAAAATAAAGTCAGCCACTGTTCCCACTGTTTCCCCATCTATTTGCCATGAAGTGATGGGACCAGATGCCATGATCTTAGTTTTCTGAATGTTGAGCTTTAAGCCAACTTTTTCACTCTCTTCTTTCACTTTCATCAAAAGGCTTTTTAGTTCCTCTTCACTTTCTGCCATAAGGGTGGTGTTATCTGCAAAGCTGAGGTTATTGATATTTCTTCCGGCAATCTTGATTCCAGCTTGTCCTTCCTCCAGCCCAGTGTTTCTCATGATGTACTCTGCATATAAATTAAATAAGCAGGGTGACAATATACAGCCTTGAAGTACTCTTTTTCCTATTTGGAACCAGTCTGTTGTTCCATGTCCAGTTCTAACTGTTGCTTCCTGACCTGCATATAGGTTTCTCAAGAGGCAGGTCAGGTGGTCTGGTATTCCCATCTCTTTCAGAATTTTCCACAGTTTATTGTGATCCACACAGCCGAAGGCTTTGGCATAGTCAATAAAGCAGAAACAGATATTTTTCTGGAACTCCCTTGCTTTTTCTATGAGCCAGTAGATGTTAGCAATTTGATCTCTGGTTCCTCTGCCTTTTCTAAAACCAGCTTGAACATCTGGAAGTTCACGGTTCGCGTATTGCTGAAGCCTGGCTTGGAGAATTTTAAGCATCACTTTACTAGCGTGTGAGATGAGTGCAATTGTGCGGTAGTTTGAGCATTCTTTGGCCTTGCCTTTCTTTGGGATTGGAATGAAAACTGACCTTTTCCAGTCCTGTGGCCACTGCCGAGGTTTCCAAATTTGCTGGCATATTGAGTGCAGCACTTTCACAGCATCATCTTTCAGGATTTGAAATAAGTGGGGTCAGTCAGTCATGCCTGACTCTTTGCAACCCCTTAGACTGTAGCCTCCCAGGCTCCTCTGTCCATGGGATTTTCCAGGAAATAGTACTGGAGTGGGCTGCCATTTCCTTCTCCAGGGGGGAATCTTCCTGACCCAGGGATCGAACCCGGGTCTCCCACATTGTAGACAGATGCTTTACCATCTGAGCCACCAGGGAAGATCTGGATTTGAAATAGCTCAACTGGAATTCCATCACCTCCACTAGCCTTGTTTGTGGTGATGCTTCCTAAGGCCCACTTGACTTCATATTCCAGGATATCTGGCTCTAGGTGAGTGATTACACCATCGTGGTTACCTGGGTTGTGAAGATCTTTTTTGTACAGTTCTTCTCTGTATTCTTGCCACCTCTGCTTCTGTTAGGTCCACACCATTTCTGTCCTTTATTGAGCCCATCTTTGCGTGAAATGTTCCCTTGGTATCTCTAATTTTCTTGAAGAGATTTCTAGTCTTTCCCATTCTATTGTTTTCCTCTATTTCTTTGCACTGATCACTGAGGAAGGCTTTCTTATCTCTCCTTGCCATTCTTTGGAACTCTGCATTCAAGTGGGTATATCTTTCCTTTTCTTCTTTGCTTTTCGCTTCCCTTCTTTTCACAGGTATTTGTAAGGCCTCCTCAGACAGCCATTTTGCTTTTTTGCATTTCTTTTTCTTGGGGATGGTCTTGATCCCTGTCTCCTGTATAATGTCATGAACCCCCCTCCATAGTTCATCAGGCACTCTATCAGATCTAGTCCCTTAAATCTATTTCTCACTTCCACTGTATAGTCATAAGGGATTTGATTTAGGTCATACCTGAATGGTCTAGTGGTCTTCTCCACTTTCTTCAATTTCAGTCTGAATTTGGCAATACGCAGTTCATGATCTGAGCCACAGGCATCGAGCAGGGTCAGTAGCTTCCAGCCTGAGCCTGGCTGCGCGCACCCTACCCTCCTTCCTGAAGGCCTTGAGAATCGCTGCCCATTCCAACCCTGGAAGCTCGCAGCTAAGCAGCGCTGTGGCTCTGAATTTACCCAAAGTTGCGCCCTCAGTTGCAGCTGCAATCGTGTCCCGATTCCTCCCTGCCCCTGAGCCGTGAGAAACCCGCCCCTGGGAGCCGCCTGCTGGAGAGGTTACCGGTGCCTCTGGCATGGCTGAGCAAGCACCTTGGCTCCTACCGGTCCCTTGAGAAGCAGTCAGCCCAGGCGACCCCCAGGGAGCGCGGTCGCGGGCCCCTGTGCTGGGGAGGAGCCCCCAGCGCGCTCGCAGCACACTTGGGGTGGTCACCGGCCGCCTCACCTCACTGGTGCACAAAACGGAGCGTGAGACAAAGCAAAACGGGGTCCCAGAGACAACCGACTTTCAGGCTCAGTTAAATCACACAGGTGGCCTTGCGGCCTAGGTCTATAAAGAAGCAGGTATCCGTTCTAAAATGTGATGAATAAAATCCAAACAGCATTTTTTTCACGAAAGCGAAACTCTGGCCGAGTTTAGCCGGTTGCTAGTCTTGGCCTTGGCTGTGAGCTCGGAGGGCCTCCAGGTGGAGGGACGCCGGTGGGAGGGGTGCCGGTGGGGGGCGCGGGGGGGGTGCCGGTGGGGGGGGCGGGGGGGCAGCGGTAGGAGGGACGTGGCGGGAGGGGTGGGGGGGACGGGGGGGGCGGCGGTGGGGGGGACGTGGCGGGAGGGGTGCCGGTGGGCGGGGCGGGGTGGGGGGCGCCGGAGGGAGGGGCGTGGCGGGAGGGGTGCCGGTGGGGGGGGCGGGGTGGGGCGCCGGTGGGAGGGGTCGGGGGTGGGAGGGGCGTGGTGGGAGTGGCGCCGGGGGGGCGGGGAGGGGCGCCGGTGGGGGGGGGGGCGCCGTGGGAGGGGCGCGGTGGGAGGGACGCCGTGGGAGGGGCGCGGTGGGAGGGGCGGGGTGGGGCGCCGGTGGGAGGGGCGCGGTGGGAGGGACGCCGTGGGAGGGGCGCGGTGGGAGGGGCGGGGTGGGGCGCCGGTGGGAGGGGCGACGGGGCGGGGTGGGGCGCCGGTGGGAGGGGCGCCAGGGAGGGAGCGGCGGCGGCGGCGGCGTCGGGAGTGACGTCCGCGGCCCAGGGTGGCATCGCGGCTTCCGCGGAAGCGAGTCCGGGGAACCAAGGTCCGCGGGTCTGGGCCACGCCGCTGTTCAGGGTCTGTCTGACTGAAAGGAGGTGAAGCCCAGGAGGAGTCTCTTGAGTGACTGCCTCATCTGAGAAAACTGAGCCACCATCCCATCCAGATCTCCAAGAGCCAAAGAGAAAGGCAT
This sequence comes from Odocoileus virginianus, assembly GCF_023699985.2. Classification (NCBI taxonomy): domain Eukaryota; kingdom Metazoa; phylum Chordata; class Mammalia; order Artiodactyla; family Cervidae; genus Odocoileus; species Odocoileus virginianus. Next base: position 65,003,085 of record NC_069688.1, read on the forward strand.
TTCATTTACCGTAGAATTTTTGGTCAATTGTTACCTTCACAAGGGAGGAACATAAAATTGACTTTTGCCTTACTCACACTTATATCTGAAATTCCAAAAATCATTATCAACTACTTTTTCATTGTAGCCGACTTCAGTGTATCCGTTTGTGTTATTTGACCTATTTTTCACTTAGGATGCCAGCTACACAGGTTGAAAGTTGCCTGTTTCTAAATGTTTTTCGTAATTCTACTCCCTATATTACCTTTTTCTCACATTTTCTCTTTATTCTGTTTTCAAAACTTTTCTTGGGCTTTAACTCCTTTTTTACTTCAGCTAGTTTTCTAAACACCGTATGCTTGATAACTTATGTCACCTTATTTTGAAAAAATGAAATTCTTCCTCTTTACTCCATGTCTTGCTTTTGAAGGAGAAGTTGACGTTCAGAGAGAAGTGGCTTTGCTCAAATAATTAAAAGACGGAAAGCTGCTTCCTGACTGCATGGAAATAGGAGGTTTTTCCACACTGTCAAAGTACACGGTAGAAGCTAGAAAGCCTCCTGGACTTCCCGTGGTCCCAGTCCTTCCTCGTTGCGATTCCCATCGCCGGGCTGGTGGCCAGTCCTCTCCCAGCCCCCCAGCCCGCCGCCTTCTCTCCACGGCTGCAGTCGCGAGCTGCATGCTCTGACCCTCCCGCAGACCGCCCTCCGCAGCCCTGAGGTCACCGACCGGCCGCACACCCACGCCGGTCTCCGCCCCACCCCCGGGTCCGCCCGCCTGCTGGTACCCTCTGCCCGGAAAGGGCCCCCGCGTGCGCAGAGCCTCTCCAACCGGAGGCTGCACTTTGTAAATCACTTAAAAATCTTCCCTTGCCTCCCAGTACCTTCAGCGTGACCCAAACCCTCCCCTAGGGTACGGAGGCCTTCAGCACCGGCTCCCAGGAGCCTCACCTTTCCCCAGGCGCCGTCCCTAACCTTCCCCTCCCGGTGTGCGGGCCCCCCTGGAGCCCAGCCTTCTCTTTCACGACGCCCATCGGCAGCGCAGACCAGGCCTTCAGCGCTCAACCCGGCAACAGCTGGTCCGGAAGGCCAGCCCAAGGCAGCCAGGCAAGGCTGGAACCCTTACACATCACACTGCACTGCCTTGGGTGTGCCAGCGTCCCCTGACCAGACTTCCTGAGGGCACGGAACTGTGCTTACCCGTTTCTGAAAACCTAGTGCCCGCCAGAGTGGTCGCTGCATACACTGGAGAAGCTGTGAGCAAGGGAACAATGGGGAATTTTTGCAACGTCTCATGTGCCGGGCACAACATGGATGTTGCCTGTATTGTTGTATTTAATCCTAATTTTGACCGTGTAAAGATATCTTCAATACTTATCTGACACATGAAGGAAATGAAGACCAACGAAGTTCAGTGCTGGAAGGCCACTGCGGTGGAAGCTGTAAGGTAACTTCCGAATCCCCTCAGCAGAGGATTGACGGGCTCACCCCTGGCCGTTGCCTGTGCCTGTCCTCACCCCAGGACCATGCCCTCTGCCAGGCAGCCGCACTCTTGAGTGAGCCTCGCGGGGTCGCCCGCACTCAGGCGCGGCTCCCTGGTGCCCTCTGGGATCAGCAAGGCCTCCCGTGAGCCCGCACCGCCCCCCAGCTTCTCTGTCTGATCCCGTCCTGGGGCACGGATGCGGAAAGTCGGCCTCCTTCAGCTTCCTGTGTTCTCTTCCCAGGGAGCCCGCCAGGAGGAGCCGGCGGCCAGTCATCGATGGACCACGTGGACCAGGCCAGCGGCCCCCTCAGCGGCTCTGCTGGTGCTTCCCTGGACTGCACCCCTCCTGTGACAAGCAGGCCTTTCTTTCCTGAGTACTCAGCACAGGTGTTCAACAAGCATCTGTCGGTCAGCTTTTGCCCTTTGGGCTTGGTTGCTTAGCTCATTTGTTGACAGTTCTCGCCCTCGGAAACCTCACAGTGAAGTCTGCTGCCTCGAAGGGGCGGGCAAGTGATCTCAACTCATGACTTAGGCTCAGGTCAGAAGTGGTCAACTTAGTTGCTTCAAGCAGTACTAAAACCCTCTAATGTTCGACTTTGTTTTCAGAAACTCAGACATTTAGCAGTTCTGTTTCTCCTCCTTAAATAACCAAGCCTGATCCAAGTCTTATTGATGTTATTTTACTAAATATCTTTAAAGCCACTGAGAAGGGAATGTTTTAAGAGCAGCGAGAACTCCCGAGCGCTGACCCTGGGCCTGGAGGGCGCGTGTCACACGCGTGCTGCCCTGCTCGGTGGAACCGGCACTGACTGGTTCACGCACGCTGGCATCAGAAGCCGCGGCGGTGGCCGCGGCGGTGGCCCCGTGCCCCAGATCCTGCACGGGCGTCTTCAGGAACGCAGTCAGAGCGAAAGCAACTCAGATGCCTTTGAGCCTTCCTTTGAAAACATGATCTTGAACTTGTCGATCTTGACTAAGAACCACAGAAGGGCTACATTTTCCGGTGGGGACTCGGGAGTCAGCGTTTGAGCGATTAGCGGCTCAGTCTTCTCAGCTAAACTTTGCTTTCTTTCTCTGCAAAAAGCGTACGTGTTCATTAAAATAAAACCTCTGTCAGAAAAATAATCAATATTAGAAATGTAACCAATCTGGCCCAGTTTCCCAGGCGCTTCTGCTACAGTTTTAGGCTTATGTAATTTTGTTATTTTGCATTGCCCGAAGTAAAATGATCTTCTGGTTGTTGTTCGGTCACTACGTCGTGTCAGACTCTGGACAGAATAACCTCCTAGGAGACGCACTGTCGGACTTTGTTCTCAGTCTGGACTGCTGCTGCCCTCTACAGCGAGAGAAAGACAAAGAAAGATCTCTTCTTAGGTTCTACTTGCCTGGAACTTTTTTTTTTTTTAAGGTTTTATGCACGCGTCATCTCGTGAAGGAAGCACTTGTATCAGCAGAAACACAGGGAAGAAGTTAAGGATATAGGTATTGAACTAAGTGAAAGTGTCAGTCGCTCAGTTGTGGCCAAGCCCTTGCAGCCCCATGGGCTGTAGCCTGCCAGGCTCCTCTGTCCATGGATTCTCCAGAACACTGGAGCGGGCTGCCATGCCCTCCTCCAGGGGATCTTCCCTACCCAGGGATGGAACCCACGTCTCCTACATTGCAGGAAGATTCTTTACTGTCTGAGCCACCAAGGAAACTCGATTTCAAATTCTTCACCCTAATTAGCAATTGTATGACCTCAGAAAGTTGCTTCATCTTTTTGAGCCACTTTCCAGATTTATTAATGACTACATATATTAATTAATTAATATCTAATTCAAAGCCATGTTTTACAAACTAGTGAGATATTGAGTAAGACCTTTTGCACTCAGTTGGCATAGAATTAGCACATGACAGATGGTGACAATTGTTACCTAAATTGCCTCTGTTGCTTTGAGAATTGGCAAGAGGAGGAAGAAAGTAATTATTAAGCATTAATTTTGTACCAGGTACTGTACTAATTTTAGTTTAATTCTCATGATAATCCAGTGATGTCAAGGATATAGTCTTCCTGTTATGTCATAAAGGTATTTCAGCCTCAGAGAAGTTAAGAAACTTTCCCAGGGTCACAGAGCTGGACTGTGGCCTACCTCAGAGCAGAGTCTGTGTCCTGCTTAAGCTCACAGTGTCTGTCATCAAGTAGTCTTTGGTGATAAACTATATGAAAAAATGAATAATCTGGGGAACGCATAAAGTAAATATGAACCTTCCTTCCCAGGCAGTGCAGACTGTGCATATGTCACCCTCAAGGAAACAGGAGTCTTGCTGAAACGTTAACAAATCACATGGACTGTTATTGTGCTTTCATAAAAGGCACAGAGGGCTCTGCACACCACTCTGTGCAGGATGTTGTGTTTTATGCATTTAGTTCCAAGTACTTAAGGAAATCTGTGTTCAGTTATTAACTGACTATGGAACAGAGACTTCACTGTACACACACAACAAAGATGACAGACAAAATAAATAGTTCAGAAAAGTAACTAAGCAAGCAAGCAAGTTCAAGAAACAACAAATACCAAGGGAAGGATTATAATATTCACATATATGATATTCAAAATGTGCTGTTTTCAACAACAACAGAACAGTCTGACACACACAAATAAATGAGACAGTGTGCTCCAAACACAAGGGGAAAGCCGTCAGTAGAAACTGACCTTAAAACAAGCCAGATGCTGGACTTACTGGGCAAATATTTTAAATTGGCTATTTTAAAATATCTTCAAACAGCTAAAACAAACCATTTCTAAAACAGTAAAGGAAAGCATGAGAATAATTTCTCACCAATAGGAAATATCAATGAAGAGAGAGATTTCATGAAAAAAGACCTAACTGGAAATTCTGAAGTTGAAAAACACAATATAATAACTAAAATGAAAATTCACTAGAGAAAATCACCAACAAATGAGCAGGCAGAGAGAAGGAATCAATGGGTTTGAAGATAGATCAACTAAGATTATCTAGTCTGAGAAGAAAAAATGAGGGAAAAAAATGAACAGAGTATAAAAGACCTGTGTGAGACCACCAAGCAAAGTAACACATGTAATTGGACACCCGAGGGAAGAGAAAGAGACCGCAAGAGGAAGGGGAAGGGGCAGAAAGAATATGTGAAAAAATAATGACAAATACTTCCCAACTTCAATGAAAGATATGAATCAACAAATCCAAGAAGCTCAATGAAACTCAAGCTGGAAAAACTCAAAACATCTACACACATTTTAATTAAATTGTCAAAAGACAAAGAATCTTTAAAGTAGCAAGACAGAAGAGACTCATCACGTACAAAGAATCCTCCATAAGATTAACAGCTGTTTTCCCATCAGAAACCATGGTGCCCAGAAGAAAGTAGCATATTCAAATTTTTAGGAGAAAAAGAATTGTTACCCAAAATTTATAAGTAGCAGAACTATTCTTTAAAAAAATGAAGGAGAAATTAAGAACTCCCTAATAAAGAAAAACTGAAAGAATTCATTGTCAGTAGACCTGCCTCACAAGACTCGCTAAAAGGAGACCCTCAAACAGTAATGAAAGGACACCAGACTGTAATCTGAACCAACGCAAATAATGAAGAATAGCAGTAAAGATAGCTACATAGGTGAGGGTTAACCAGTATGAGTAGTTTTAGTTGTAACTCCTCTTTTTTCCTTTTTATTTAAAAGGCAAGTATATGATATAATCACTATAAGCCTGTGTTTACAGGCACACATGCCCAAAGATGTAGTTTATGCACTATAAAGGGAAATGGGAGATATATAGAAGCAAAGTTTTATATAATATTCAAGTTGTTTGTATTAATTTGAACTAGTTTGTTATAATTAAATCGTTATTTGTAATCCCCAAGGAATTACACTAAGAAAATAGATTACATAGTGAAAGAAGCTGCAAGGGAATTAAAATACTACACTAGAATGTATTTATTTGCTATTTATCTACTAACTTTTTGAAAGAAAGAAGTAATGGAGAAATCAAGGGAAAAAAGACATAAGACATATATTATATAAAATAAGCACCAAAATGGCAAATACAGTAAGTACATTACATATGAACAATTAACTTCTCCAATTAAAAGGCAGAGACTGGGGGAATGGATTAAAAAAAGAAATATCTTATTTTATGCTGTCTACAAAAGGCTCATGGTAGATTAAAGCACAAATATAGATTGAGAATAAACAGATGGGAAAAGATACTCCATGCAAAATGTAATCAAAAGAGAGCTGAGGAGAGTAGCTATACAAACACCAAAGTAGACTTTAAGACAGAGATGTTGATGTGTAAGTGACGGCAGGAAAACTAAAGTGAACCTCTAGCCTCTAATTGACTAGAGCTTGGGATAGAGGTCACAGCTAGAAACACACGTGCCAGCAGGACCGCTTCAGCTGTAATCCCCATGCTGACTCAGAGCTCAGAGGATGTGTTTAGTGAATGTTAGTTGATTGAATGAATAAGTTTATATGAGCAATTTAAGTCATTCTCTCAAAAAAAGGATAGTTGGAGCTATAATTTAAAATGATACCTATGAATAGTATAGAAAAGAGAGAGCAAATAACTGAATTATTAAAAATCGGGGAAAGATTCACATTTATGAGTCAGGAAGAAGACTAAGCCCTCCAAAGAGAAAAAGATGCAAGAGTTGGGACTGACGGAGCATGGGAGAATGGTGGAGCGCGACAAGAAGCAGCCTTTCCAAAGAGCAGGGGACAGACACATACTGTGTTAATGTAGAGAGTATGTGCGATTGTTGGAGGAGGTGGTGACCCGCTCCAGTGTTCTTGCCTGGAGAATCCCATGAACAGGGGAGCCTGGTGGGCTACACAGAGAGCTGGACACGACTGCAGCTATACATGTCTTAACACACATGTATAATTTGTACTTAAGCATATATGACCCACTTGGGTACATTTCATACATATAAACATACTACATAAAACCATGCCATGTGCCACCCACATGTCACCCTTTCGGTGCTTCACAGAGAAGCCTGGATTGGAGATTGTTTCTGGATGCCGAAAAGAAACATTTACCCTCCTGATATCATAAGTGATACTGTAGAGACAGCCTGCAGGAGCCTGTGAATATCAGAAATGTTCAGGAGAAGGATTCATAATCAGAGGCATTGCCTACTTGCTCAGTGTTCGAACATCTCTCTTCTGAATAACACTTTTACTGTTTTGCCCTGTCTGTACTCCGTAAATATATACTGTCTTTTTTTTTTTTTCCTAAACAATATCTCCAATGTCTTCTGTAAAGTGCAATAAAACTTCTGGTCAGCCAGGAAACAAATGATGTGAAGTAAATTTGAAGTTGAAGTATTTTAGCTAATTTAAGAAATACTGTGGATCACAACAAAGTGGGAAATTCTTGAAGAGATGGGAATACCCGACCACCTTACTTGTCTCCTGAGAAAACTGTATGCAGGTCAGGAAGCAACAGTTAGAACCGGATATGGAACAGCTGACTGGTTCAAAATTGGGAAACGAGGATGACAAGGCTATATATTGTCACCTTGCTTATTTAATTTATATGCAGAGTGCCTGCTCAGTCATTCAGTCATGGCCTACTCTTTGCAACCCCATGCACTGTAGCCCACCAAGCTCCTCTGTCCATGGGATTCTCCAGACAAGAATACTGGAGTGGGTTGTCATGCCCTCCTCCAGGGGATCTTCCCAGCCCAGGGATCGAACCTGAGACTCCTACCACTCCTGCACTGCAGACAGATTCTTAACGGCTGAGCTATCTGGAAAGCCCATTATATGCAGAATACATCATGCAAAATGCCAAGTTGCATAAAGCACAGGCAGGAATTAAGATTTCCTGGAGAAGTATCAACAACCACAAGTACAAGTGATACCACTAGGACTTTAGCAAAGAGGAACTAAAGAGCCTCTTGATGAAGGTGAAAGAGGAGAGTGAAAAAGCTGGCTTGCAACTCAAAATTCAAAAAACTAAGATCATGGCATCCAGTCCCATCACTTAATAGCAAATAGAAGAGGAAAAAGTGGAAGCAATGACAGATTTTATTTCTTGAGCTCCAAAATCATTGCAGATGGTAACTGTAGCAATGAAATTAAAAGACACTTGTGCCTTGAAGGGAAAGCTATGACAAACCTGGTCAGCATATTAAAAAGCAGAGACATTACTTTGCTGATAAAAGAACTCTACATTCAAAGCTATGGTTTTTCCAGTAGTCGTGTACGGATGTGAGAGTTGTACCATAAATTAGAAGACTGAATGCTGAAGAACTGATGCTTTCAAATTGAGGTGCAGGAGAAGGCTCTTGAGAGTCCCTCGGACAGCAAGGAGATCAAACCATTCCATCCTAAAAGAAATCAACCCTGAATATTTATTGGAAGGACTATTGCTAAAGCTGAGGCTCCAATACTTTGGCCACCTATTGGAAAGAGTGACTCATTTGAAAAGACCCTAATGCTGGGCAAGATTGAAGGCAGGAGGAGAAGGGGACAACAGAGGATGAGATGGTTGGATGGCATCACCTTCTCAATGGACATGAATTTGAGCAAACTCTGGGAGGTAGTGGAGGGCAGAGGAGCCTGGTGTGACAAGTCTGGGTCAAAAAGAGTCAGACATTACTTAGCAACTGAACAGCAACAAGAAATACCTTCTCCAGCAGAAACATCAGTATGTATCTTGAAGAAATGAAAAGTAGAGACATGAACTAGACTTTGACCAACAGTTTATAAGTTGGTTCCACTGGACTGTAATGTAATGCTACCGAGGTATCCTTATTGGTCCTAGCTTCTCTGGAATTTTTCCTTTCTCTTTTTCTTTCTTCTTGCTTGGACTCCTAACTTTAACAGATTATTCACTTTGTTTTAATAAGACGTAAACAATTGTGGTGTGTAAAGTATCTACTACTCCAGTTTCTACTAAATAAATCAGTGCTCAGACTCAGTGTTTGCCAAGAAGGAGGAAATGCTGCAGTTCAGACTTAATCATTCTCAGTGGGTGAGTGGGCATTTGCTATTTGAGGTAGTATTTTAGATTTAGAAGGCCAACATCCATTCTGTCTTCTTCAGGTAAGATAACCTTGATTACGCTTTAGCAAACCGCCCTTCCCGCTTCTCAGCTCATGAGCATCCAGGAAGCTTGGCCAATCAAATATTCTGGCTTTGAAATTTGATCCTGAACGGGATACCAGCTTCTTCACAATGGCCGCAGCTTACCTTTCCTTGTTGTGGGGGACTGAGTCCCTCAGTCTGAGCTCCAGGGCCTCTGGTTTCATTCCTCTGATTTGCACTTCCAGCATTTTCTTTGATTATGGAAACTATCCAAATCACTTCTAAAGAATCCAGGCTTGTCTCTTAAGTTGTGCTGAGTGTGCTGCATGCATGCATGCCAGTTGCTCAGTCGAGTCTGACTCTCTGACCCCACGGACTGTGGCCCGCCAGGCCCCTCTGTCCACGGGATTCTCCAGGCAGGAACACTGGAGTGGGCTGCCATGCCCTCCTCCAGGGGATCTTCCCTACCAGGGACTGAACCTGTCTCCTGCACTGGCAGGCGGAGTCTTTACCGCTGAGCCAGCAGGTGTTTCTTATAGCCAAAGAGGAGAAAAGCCTGAGAGATACATTGGAAAACACTTTTATTTAAAAATACAAAACAGCCCTGACCAAATGGAGATCCACCCCTGGGGTACCACTGAATGCAGTGAAACCAGCTATTAGCAAACATCCCGGACTTTGTAACTTCCAAACAGAAGTTTTTCCATTCTAAGATGCCTTGCTGGAAACATATTTAGCTGACTGATTAGTACCTTTATTCTTTTGAATATCTCTTCAATCTAAGGATGATTTATACCTTTTCTCTCATTTCTTTCACTCCTTCCTTATTGTCAACAGAGGGGTAGGGTAGCATTATGATTTTATTTCATTGTGTTTTGTTTCTTTTTAGAATAAGAGGTCACCTTTTACAAAATTTGTTTTGTTTTGAACACAGGCATTTTAGTACTTCAAATCTACCTGTGCACTCATTGATAATGAGAAACTGATCTTCTTGCCCAAGGCTAACCAATAGAAATATAATGTGAACCACATATGTAATTTTCAATTTCCAAGTAGCCACATTTTAAAATGGTGAAAAGAAACAGCTGAAGTTAATTTTAATAATATATTTTACTTATACATTTAAAACAATATTTCAACATAAAATCAATATAAAGGTATTAATGATTCTTATTATACTAAGTCTTTGAAATCCAATATATGTTTTACACTCAGAGCACATCTCAATTCAGATGCAAATTTTAATTAGAAATACTTGCTCTGTATAGGGCTTCCCAGGTGGCTCAGTGGTAAAGAATCTTCCTGCCAATCCGGGAGATGCAGGAGACCCTGGTTCAATCCCTGGGCTGGGAAGATCGCCTGGAGGAGGAAATGACAACCCACTCCAGTGTTCTTGCCTGGAGAATCCCATGGACAGAGGAGCTTGGCGTGCTACCTGACTGTATATATATGCATATATATTTAATGCATGCATATACATTAAGTACTTGAAAAACTAAATACCCAAGTTTTTCCAGCATGCTTAATCTTGTCAAATAACTGAATTGGACTAGTTTTTACGTTTAAATTAATTAAAACTGAATGAAATTAAAAATTCAGTCCCTCAGCTGCACTGGCCACATTTCACGTGCTCATTTCATATGGCTAGTGGATACTGTTTGGACCTCACAGATCTAGCAGAACTAGCTGGGAATGTGTGTTTAAGTGGCAGGAGAGAGATGTCCAAACATGTCTCGGGTCTCGTTTATGAGCTTTCGATGCCTGAGGTATGTTAGGATTCACTGAGGGCTTCCCAGGTAGCTCTAGCCGAGCGGGCTACAGTCCATGGGGTCACAGAGAGTCAGACACGACTGGGTGACTCAGCACGATGCACACGAGCTTCACTGAACTGTAGGTTTATTGTTTTCATCAAGCTTGGGAATTTCTCAGCCATTATTTCTACAAAGTTTTTTTTCTATCCTATTCCATTCCCTACCCCAAACAAGCCACCTCTTCCCAAAATTCATCCAGTCCACCACCAAAATTCCAGACTTCAATATCCTGCATGTTAGACAGCTTAATGTGGTCTCAAAGCTTATTCTTCTTTATTTGTTCCATTTTTTTTCTTTAGTGTTTTATTTGGGGTAATTTCTGTTGCTGTGTCTTTAAGTTTACTAACCTTTCCTTCTTCAGTGTCTAATCTGATGTTACTCCCATCTACTATATTCTGTTTTTCATTTCAGATAATGTATTTTTCACTTCTAGAATTTCAATTTGGGTCTTTTTTTCTTAGATCTGCCATTTCTCTCTTCATTGTGATCATGTTTTTTTCTTCTTTTTCAAACATATGGAGTATATTTACTGTAGCAATTTTAATGAACATACAGAATATATTTACAGAAGCTGTTTTACTATCCCTTGCCTTCAAATTCTATCATCTGTGTCACTTCTGAGTCCGTTCCTACTCTGTGACTTTTCTCTTGGTTATGGGTTGTATTTTCCTACTTTTTTGCCTGCCTGGAATTTTCTCATTGGATGCCAGACTTCGGGAATGTTATCTGTTGGGTGCCAGTTTTATTTTAGTTGTTCTCTTATTATTACTTATTAGCTTTTATATTCCTTTAAGCATCTGGGCGTTTCCCTGGTGGCTCAGAGGTTAAAGCGTCTGCCTGCAATGCGGGAGACCTGGGTTCGATCCCTGGGTCGGGAAGATGCCCTGGAGAAGGAAATGGCAACCCACTCCAGTATTCTTGCCTGGAGAATCACACGGACGGAGGAGTCTGATGGGCTACTGTCCATGGGGTTGCAAAGAGTCGGACAGGACTGAGCGACTTCACTTTCACTTAAGCATCTGGGGGTTTTGTTCTGGGATGCAGTGAAGTTACTTGGAAACGTTTCATCCTGTTGCAGCTTGCTTTTAACCTTTTTGTGGGTCTTCCCTGGAAGCTTAGACAGTAAAGAGTCTGCGTGCATTGCGGAAGACTTGGGTTCGATCCCTGGGTCGGTAAGATCCCCTGGGGAAGGGAACGGCTACCCACTCCAGTGTTCTTGCCTGGAGAATCCCATGGACGGAGGGGCCTGGGGCTACAGTCCACGGGGTCGCAGAGGCGACTCTGCTGACTGACACTTTCACTTTTAAGCTCTTTAGGGTGGACCCAGAACAGCCTTTAGTCTAGGCATAATTTGACGTCACTAATGAGGCAATATCCTTGCAAGGACTCGATCTGATGCCCTTTAGTAGGAGGTCTTCCCCGTGGCCGACGGAGACGCGTCCCCCTGCCCTGTGTGAGCTGTCGGGACTGACCTGCTTCTTCTTTCCGGGGATCCCTCCGTGTCAGTCACTTCCTCAGACGTGCACAGATCCGTCCTGAGCCAAAAGCTCTGGAGGGGCCCCTCTGCGGATGTCCAGCGCGCGCTCTCCCTTTCCAGAAATCTCCCCCTCGGCTCTCCTGCCCCTCTAAGCCCAGCAGGCTCCCGGAGGCAGCGAGCGGGAACCGGAAGCCTCCGCCTGCCCCCGTCTTCTCTGCGGCCTTCCGTCCTGTGTCCGAAAACCGTCGCTTCACACGTTCCCTTCAGTTTTCTAGTTATGTGAGAGTAGAAGGTAAATCCAGTTCCTGTTATTCTGTCATGACCCCAAAGAGGTGAAAACCGCCTTTCAGGCGACACTGATAAGCCTCTACTGAACGACAGCTGCAGGAGAGGCTGCAGGCACACCGGCGGGGCTGACCCGGAGGAGGCACCGCAGCGCGGCGCGGCGCGGACGGAGCCGAGTGCGTCACCGCCGCTTCCCGGCGCAGGGGCCTGGGGCGCTCAGCCACGCCGAGAGCCGCTGGTCCCCGCCGCCGGGCCGGGCGGGCGAACGGGAGCTCTGGTGAAACGTGGCCCGCCGCGGCGGGGACGGGGAGAGAACCCCAGGAGACAAGCCGCGGGACTGCGGAGTCGCACGACGCGGGGACTGGGGAGCAACGGAGCGGCAGCAATAAGAAAGGGGTCGTTCCAGCACAGATGCAACGTAAACCGGGACGGGCGGCAGGGGAGAGCGCAGACGGCTGCGAGCGCGTTTAGAAGGGAGACCCCGGCGAGTCTGCAACCAGGAAAACATTTCCCAAAACAAAGGACGTTTTAACTGAGATTGAAGAGCTAAGACGTGGTATCTGTGCTGGGGTGGGTAGAAAGACTGCTAAGAAGGGCGTCACATGCAAAAGGCCTGTGGCAGGACGGAACCGTCAGCCCTATCAAGTCCAACCCTTAGATTTCTCAGTGAAAAAACACAGACTGAGTTTATGACTTGCCTAGTTGTATTGTGTTCATGGCAGAGCAGGAATAGGATCCAGAACTCCTACCTCCAAGCCTAGCGTTGTTTCCATTCCACTGGACCTTGTATTCCCTAAGCTAATGTTGGGAATTACTAGATCATTTTCTATAATGATACTTGTCATTTTATGGTCCGTGATACATTTATGGGCAGCACATAATTTTGAATTTTACTTTCATTTAAAAATCATTATGGCCAAATTTTATCTAAGATATATTTTTAATTGCCTATATTTCTATGTATTTACAAAGAATATGACGCAAATTGTAAATAAATGAACGACAGAGCCCAAAACATAAAAGAATGAACACACATTTAGCACACTGAAGCCACAATAGCATCATAATGGCCTGGGAACAGAAATGCAGCTCCCTAAACGGCTCAATGACACCCAGGAGATTCTCGCTCAGCAGTGGAAGCTGTTAGTGCTTCCAGACATTTTGGGAAATGCAGCCATTGCCCCATTCCAAGCTTAATTGGCATAATAAATGTCAATTAAAACTCCCTTAAGATTTTAAATTGCAAAACTCAATGAAACTATTTATGTGTAAACTCACAAAAGACTTCTTTTTACAAGGAGCCTCGCCTAGGAAGAGTTGTATTTCTTGAACATTTACCCTGGGCTACAAATCTCCTAACGTGGACACACACTGCAAACCCGCCTTCACACAGGGAGGCCAGTTCTCTCCTCCATCTTCCCTGAACACATCACTCTTAAGTGGCTTATAGTCGATTATATGTTTCACATGTAATAGGATTCAGTTTTCTTTCAACAAATACATAGAGAGTACCAACCATGTGCCAGGACTGGAAATACAGCAGGGAACAGGGTAGAGTGGTCCCTCCTATCGGGATGAAGAGATCCTCCAAAAGGCTACCGGGAAGTGCCTTTTCATCTTAAAGGGATCCTAAATCTACACATGACTCCTTTAACTTTTACCTATGAGGCTTAAAAGACAATTATTCATCCAGTATAAATATAAAACAGAATCTGTAATGGTGTCAGTATTTGGCAAAAACAAGGTCATGCCTTATGTACAGCTCTGTCCAAAACTTCCGTTCTAAGTAGCCCAAGCTGCCAAATGTTGGATGTCATCATCCTCTCCTTCTGTCCTCCTAGAAGATGCTGGAACAAAAAAAAAAAGGATAAAAATCAGTCACTGGTGACATTCACACCTTCAGCACAGAAAACAAATAAGAATTACTTATTAAAAGGCCTATATTTATGAAATGAAAAATAAGTGCTAAAAGAGATGTGTGTGCTAAGTCGCTTCAGTCGTGTCCGACTCTTTGCAACCCCATGGACTGTAGCCCACCCAGCTCCTGTGTCCCTGGGATTCTCCAGGCAAGAATACTGGAGTGGGGTGCCATGCCTTCCCCCGGGGGCTCTATCTTCCTGACCCAGGGACAAACCTGTGTCTCTTCCGTCTCCTGCATTAGCAGGCAGGCTCTTTATGACTGGCACCACCTGGGAGCCCAGACATGCTCGTTACTCTTGGAAGTTTCTTTTTTCTTGGCTGTGCAGGGCCTGAGGGATCTTACTTCCCTGACCAGGAATCAAACCCACGCCCTGCAGTGGAGGCACTGCATCTGAACCACTAGACCACCAGGGAAGTCTAGAGGAGAGGTCCCCCCGAGATAGGCCTGGCCATCATTTCAGGTCAGTATTTGACCACGGGGGCTGGGGTGAGGCACAGACCTGCTCGAGAGCGGTGTGCAGAGGACGCGCTGGGCATCCTACCCGACCCTCTGTCTGGCTGAGCTGGGAGCGAGGAGGAAGGCACATTCGGAAGTCTGATATTTGTCATCTTCTTATTTAATTCTTCCTGCTCCAGTTCTTCAAGTTCTGCCATCAGCTCATCCTGAACATAGGAGAAAGAAAGAATTATGGAGTTAACGTTTCAAGAAGTGGGTTTCCTCAAACACAATAACAAAAACATCTGCTACCCAATTGATATGTGAGAACCCAGTGAAATGGAATATTTATTTTAAGACTAAGTCTTTTTTGCAACACTGAGCAATAATTAAAATATGAATATTTGGGGTTGTGCAAATTTGTTGTAGCTAATCTTATAATACTTCAGTCAACAGCTTTTTTTTTTAAAGTAATTTGTGCTAGCTGAATATATAACCTCCAGAGCTTCTAGAAAATTTACACTTTGCCTGTCATTTTTGCAATGTAACTTTTATGTTCTACTGTTAGGAATTCAGAATCTGTGAAACTTTAATTAGAGGAAATATATATTTTCATTTTGGCTAATGCTACTGAAAATAAAACAGATATAGCAAAACCTTAACATACCAAAAATAAAAAGAATCAAAGATACTATGGCTCCTTTGTTAAACTGCCAAAGCCAGTAAAAACCATGCTGTGTGTTTGAGTTAAGAATAACTCCAGGTAGGTACATTGTATTTCTTTCTGTTAGCAATAGTCCCACACAGTCTGGTTTAATCTTAAACTACTCTGTCCTGAGAACCTTAGAAAAGCAAGTGCAGGTTGAGACTTTGAGGGTAAAAGTCACCTTATGACAGAAATGATATGACTTGAGATGACTAGCTCAGGCCTAACTGGCCCCAAGAGTCCTCAGGTTGAGTCCAACCCCCTGAATGAGGTTGGGAGTCAAAACTAAACTTGTCATCATTATAATTCTCAGGTCGTTGTCATTAGAAATGACCTAGGGCACTCATATTCTACCAAGGAGACTTCTTCATGTATTCATTCATCACTGAACAAATTTATCGAGAGCTCACTCCTGGCCAGGCCTGAGCTCAGGGCTCAGGAGACAAAGTCCAATCAACAGTCCCTACATTTAAGGGGCTTTTTGAATGCAGGAGAAAGGCTCACAAACAAATAATTATTCTGTCTTAAAAAATGAGAGTAACCATACTATGGCCAAGAGTGGAGATCTTGAAGTCAACCACAACTTTGGATCAAGTCACCATGTATGAGACATACAGCGAGCTGAACTGTCTGAGAACTGTTATATCTACCTCAAAAAAGGAAATAAACGCAAAAACATATAGCACAAGGTTATGTGAAATAGTGCCGCAGGGTAGTTGCTGGCTTTACAGTTCTCCACAGGCTGAATGAATAAAATACCTTCAGAATGACTATTCTGACATCCTATTTCTGCTCAAAAGAATAATTAGGAACAAATACAGCAAATGTAGAAGCAGCAGAACATACTACCCTGCACTGAATGTGCCCGGCATCGCCAACAGTGCTTGACGGCTACTAACAGCACTGAAAAGACTTACATTTCCTACAAGTATGTGGTCACAGAATAACCATTTCCATCATTTTCAGATTCAGGTAATAAACACTTAATTATTCACTGGGGAAGGAATTTTAGAATGTAAGGAACTTTAGAAGAGTCTAGTGATCGTCATGTTCATTTTATAAATGAGAAGACTGAGGGTCCAAAAGTGAAGGGACTTCACAGAGCTCTCGGCGCGTGGCAGAGCGGGGCGTCCTCACGAGCCCAGGGCCCCCTTCAGCACGCCCTAAAGCCTCCAGACGCTCACCAGCCAGCCGGGGCAGGCGGACTTCTCCTGGGAAGGGCCGCCAGCAACACTCCAGGCTCGGCCGACCACAGACGGTCTCTGTCGAGTGGCCTCCCTGTTGCTATCGTCATTGCTGCCGCTGTCCCCACAGTCATTCAAACACATAAAAACCCTGTTGCTCCACAGGCCAAACAAAGACGGACCTCGGGAAAGACCTGGCCCGAAAGCCATCCTTTCCCAAGCCGTGGCCCACATCATTGCAAAAGCTGTTGAAAGAAGCCAGCAGACACAGAAAACAAGCTCATGGTTACCGAAGGGAAGGGGATGGGGTTACGTGAGGACTTTGGGATTAACATTCACACGCTGTCATGAATGAAGTCGATAACCAACAAGGACCACGGTGCAGGGAGCCCTGCTCAGTATTTTAGAATAACCTATAAGAGAAACGAATCTGAGACAATAGCTTTGTGTGTGTAACTGAATCATGTTGCTGGACACCCGAAACTAGACAACACTGGTACATCAATTACACCTCAACTTTTTAAAAAGGAGAATGGAGAAAAATGAGATGAAATAAAATAAGTATAGAAACAAAAAACGGTTGACACCCAATCCTCACTCTCAAGGATTCTGTGGAACGACATCTTACTTACTAGATGTGCTGTTTTTAACAGTACATGAATGCAGGAAGTCAGATTCTTTGCCACGCTAATCTGAAACATTTCAAAACATGCACCAGGCTTCCTGTGTGTGCTTTGAGGAGGACAATTAAAATTCACAGCACAGACTTCACCAGTATAATGATAGTCTGTTATTACTGGACTGATGAACCTCAGTGGAATGTGTGTGTTAATAAAGCCACTCCACGTTTGTTTCACAGCCCGGGTAATAAACAGGCCGCCCGAGCCCTGATTGAACAGCAGCGTGCTCTGTCTGTCCCGTGCAGAGTGACACCGTCTGCCCTGTTTTGCCCAGATGTGTGAGCACTCCATTTCTCGTAATGGGGCTATTTAGGAACCCGTCAACAATTAAACATCACTGACATTACATAATCACATGCTGCTTTTTTTAATAGCTGGGAACTTAATTAGGGGGCAATTTGCCAAACTGTATTAATCTTTCCTTTAAATCAGAGCTGCCAGCACTTCATTTCCCTCTTAAGACAGGTGTTTTTCTAACAGATACCATTTATTCTTTAGTGATATTAAAGGACATATGTAAGGAAGCCTGCTTGCTTCTCATGGTGGGAAGCTATCTTTTTTTTTTAAGATTTTTTTTTTTGATGTGGACCACTTTTAAATTCTTTATTGAATTTGTTACAATACTGCTTGCTTTATGTCTTGGGTTTTTGGCCCTGAAGCACGTGGGATCTTAGCTCTCCAACCAGGGATCGAACCCACAACCCCTGCACTGGAAGGTGAAGCCGTAAGCAGTGGACCTCCAGGGAAGTCCCAGGAAGAGCTGCCCTTTTCAGAGACCACGGGCTCCATTCTTTACACTGTGCTACCCACCTCATCAAAGTCACCGCCGAATCCAACCCGCTGAGAAAATGCTTCAGAGATTTCCTGGGCAATATCCTGTTGCTCTGTGATCTCTTGCATCAAATCATCTATTTTGTTCAGATCCCTGGGAAACAATGTTTTGTTGAAATATTGTAGAATTTTGCTTTAAAATTATAAATTTAGATACAATCCCCTATGAAAAGTGAGTCAATTTAACATAAACTCTTAGTTATTTCAGTAGGACAATAAACATACCTGATGATAACATTTATCAACTTTAAGAAGAATTTACACTTCAACAAATTAATAATTCTGTATGTGCACACATATTTTAAAGTATGTAAGCTAAATGGATAGCCATTACCTTCGGGAGTCACTAGGAGACATGCCTGCAGACCCATTTCAAAATTCTGTCTGGCAGCTGAGGGGCTAAGTGGTGCCCGACTCCCTGCGACCCCATGGGCTATAGCCCACCAGGCTCGGACTTTGTCCACAGGATTCCCTAGGCAGGAACACTGGAAGGGGTTGCCATTTCCTTCTCCAGGGTGAAAGGGCATATGAAACGGTTAAAGACATGCTGTGTATTAACTCTGCAGGAAGTGATGCCACGGGCCATCAAGGACCACGGCGAGTGAGATAAGCCAGGGCGGCAGTCAGGAGCCGCTTTCTGTAGAAGATGGACTCTGGAGACCAGAGATCTATTTTCCAGGATGCCGCGTGGCCCTGAGATCCTGACTTCCTGAGAACTTCCCCACGGCTGCTGATGGGCCGGGAGACAACGGATGAGAGCAGGGTGAGGCCTGTGAAGGCCGGAGAAGCACACCGTCAGCAGAGGGATCACAGGCCCAGGGCCGACGGCGACTCTCAAGCCAGCTCCTGGCGCCTGAGCCCCTCTGGCCCCTGAAGCCCCGTGGGCTCGGGTCCGAGTGCCCCGGCGGCCGCGGCCGCATCCCGTCTCTGTGTCAGCCCTCCAGCTCTGAAGCCAGGCCACGCTGATGGGTACCGGGGAAGTGACAAGTTTACTCATTACTGAGTCACTAACACTGAAATTGTCATCCCCAGTGGAATTAAATACTTTGCATGTTTTCCAAACTCCACATATAGGAAAAGCTGAATATTTGACAGCATTTCATGTAGTAATCAAAAAGAGAACGTCAACATCCTGCTGTGCTGTGCTAAGTCGCTCAGGCGTCTCCGCCTCTTTGCAACCCCATGGACCACAGCCGGCCGGGCTCCTCTGTCCCGGGATCCTCCAGGCTCCTCTGTCCGTGGGAGTCTCCACCATGGACCACAGCCGGCCAGGCTCCTCTGTCCCAGGATCCTCCAGGCTCCTCTGTCCATGGGAGTCTCCACCATGGACCACAGCCGGCCGGGCTCCTCTGTCCGTGGGAGTCTCCACCATGGACCACAGCCGGCCGGGCTCCTCTGTCCCTGGGAGTCTCCACCATGGACCACAGCCGGCCGGGCTCCTCTGTCCCGGGATCCTCCAGGCTCCTCTGTCCGTGGGAGTCTCCACCATGGACCACAGCCGGCCGGGCTCCTCTGTCCCTGGGAGTCTCCACCATGGACCACAGCCGGCCGGGCTCCTCTGTCCATGGGAGTCTCCACCATGGACCACAGCCGGCCGGGCTCCTCTGTCCCGGGATCCTCCAGGCAGGACATGGGCGCAGGCCGCCAGTTCCTCCTCCAGTAGCCCTCCGACCACCCCTTATTTCCGCTTCTTATATTTATAACAAATATACTAGGGTCATGTATTTAAAAATCACATGTGAAAGGTACAGCTAAAATACGGGCCCAGGAGTAAATTTTTCCCAAAAGGAACACCCGGGGAGGATGCGGCTGGACTGCCCGGGAGAAAGGCTGTGATTCTGGAACGCAGCATCTAAGTCACAGCAATGACAGAGGCGGTGACCTTGAGAGGGACTCTAACAATCCCCCAGAAGCTGTCAGAGCGACGGCTGATGGTCAGCTGGTTATCAGGACAGGAAAACGTCAGCAAAGCCGCCGTCACTGACCATGGCCTCTCTCTCCCCGCCTCCTCCCACCCACGGACCCATCTCCACGTCCCTCAGACACTCGTGGCCCTTGTACACCTTTGGCCCAAATTTCACCATCATATTTAAGCTCAGGAAAGGATTAGGGCCCAGGCATTGATTCTCAGTGCAGATAAAAAGCAGTCAGGAGCCCCACTACCGCTATGAATTCTGATGACTGAGCACTTACTTTACGCTGCGAACTCCTAACGGCAATGTATCTCATTTCTCATCGTCTCTCACAAGAACCACGTGAGGTGAGTGCGATTATTATCTTTAACTTACAGACAAGGAAACTGAATCGGGAAGAGACAAAGTATTGTCCAAGGGCAGTCAGTCAGGATCTGGGATTACAATCCAGAAAATCTGCCCCAAATCCATGCTTGTATCTATTATATTGTATGCCAATGGTTCTCGAACATCGGTCAGGATCAGAATCACTCAGAGAACTTGGTTGAAAACAAAAAGGCCCAGTCCCGACCTTTCTTGAAGGGGCGTGGGCATCTCGGCTCTCTTTAGTGGTGATTTCTGAGCCGTCCCAAAGTTTGAGCCTGGAAAGGAAAGATCCCCTGGAAGAGAAAATGGCAACCCACTCCAGTATTCTTGCCTGGAAAATTCCAGGGATGGAGGAGCCTGGTGGGCTACAGTCCATGGGGTCGTGAAGAGTCAGACACGACTGAGCGACTTCACTTCTGCAAAGTTTGACAGCCACTATGGTACAGTTCTAACACCTTCACGGATGTTACCATTTAAGCCTCTTTAAAACTATATGATGAAAATATTGGCAGGTGGAGTATCAGAGAACAGTGAGGCCTGGAAAACATGAAAGGCAAAATGAGTGCCCTCTATTTTCTCATGATCTTTTCTTTTGCTAATACCTTAAAACTTCCGCTCTTTCTCTGTGGGAGCATTCCATTCCAACCTGTCAAAGAGTCTCAGATGAGTAAGCCCATGCCTGCCCAAGCCATCAAACAGTTCCAAAGCTCTGAGGGAACCCAAGACTCAGAGGAGGGCTGAAGTCACTCACATGTTCTCATGAACGGCTTTCATGGCTTTCGCTGCAAGGCCCATGTTCTTTAACACCTCCGTGTTCGTGTATGAGTTTTCCAAGGCTTCTCTTTGGAACTCAATGGTGGAAAGTGTGCCGTCAATCTGAGTGAGCTGCTTCTCATACCTCTTCTTCCTCTTCAGGGCCTGTAATGCAGCTAAATAAGGGAGAAGCCACATTTATAAGAAGCTTTACGTAAACTCACTTACTCACGAGACATTTACTCAGCATCAACCATGGAGACCCGGGTTTGATCCTTGGGTGGGGAAGATCCCCTGGAGAAGAGAATGGCATCCCACGCCAGTGTTCTTGCCTGGAGAATCCCATGGACAGAGGAGCCTGGCGGGCTACAGTCCACGGGGTCGCAGAGGCGGACACGACCGAGCGCCAGATGAGTGAGTGAGTGAGTGAACCACGGACTCAGCACTTTAGAAACCCACAAAGAGGACCCCAGACAACGCTGAGGAACGTAGTGGCAGCATCTCTCTTGCAATAGCTTGTACAAACTGCCACTCCCTAAAACATTTTGTTATTCTCCCAAAAATCTGCCAGGTGTCAGAGGACGAAGAGTCAGAATACCATATTCTATAATATATACCACAGAAACATTTTCGTTAATGTTGGATTTTAGAAAAAGACTAGGTAAAAATAGAAGTACATATTGTGTAAGATGAAAATAAAGCTTTAGAGAAAGAACGAGCCTGAACGACTATCTATTTTAGCCCTATATTCTTTCTTCAGTTAGCAATGATCGCGCCATGAATAAACCTCACTGGCTATGACACTGCCACTGTGCAAAGTTATTCTTATTTCAAAGACAAGTTAGTTGAGACCCAGAGAAGTTATATGAGTTGTCTGATGTTAATAACACTCCAAAACCCAGCAAGCCAACCATGTCGTTATCCGAAGTGACTATGAGACAATCAGTAAGGTTACACCTAATCATAAATGTCATGAAATCAACAGAGTCACACTCAAGGATTAGATGGCATACTGCTGAGGGAAAAGACTGCTGCCTTCAGAAAAATGATATCCAAATTCCCTCCCATCAGCCTCAGCAAAATCTTAACGAGCATCTTTCATAAGTCACGAGTCCATTCGACTATGGCACCTTTGAAAGCACCCTGAAAAATAGGTAGGCCTTAAAATGTGAGTTTTGAAGAGGCATTTAGTGAAAGTACAGGAAAGAGCAGTAGAAGAATGCTAACATGAAGATAATCAAATGGAATTGACAGAAGAACTCAAATAGTTTTATGGTTCAGAGTGAAACGTGATTGCGACAGATTTCTGAGAGAAGGCTCTTCTCTGTTTTGAACAATTCCTTCTTGCACTTCCAACAGATTTAGTACATTTATTCCAACGCTTTTTGTTTGGTGCACAAAGACTCCTAGCCATTATACTTTCTGCTGGAGTTTTATTAGCGATCAATAAATAAATATTTGTTGTCATTGTTTGTTGTTTAATCGTTAATTTGTGTCTAACTCTTTTGTGACCTCGTGGACTATAGCCTGCCAGGCTCCTCTGCCCATGAGATTTCCCAGGCAAGAATCCTAGAGTGGGCTGCCTTATTACTTGCTATCCATTTAATCCTCTTTACCTTAAATTCCATTTTGTTTCATATTAACGTTTAATATAAAATTAGTACTTACATACTATATATTAGCATTAAAGAAAATTAATGTTTCAGCTTCTTTCTGTTGAATTTTACCTGTAATACTTCTATGTGGACCTCAATTTCAAACTTTAAAAAAAAATTTTTTTGGTATGCCTATAACAGGTAGAATATATTTGAATGTTTAATGTGTATGATTATTTTTAACCATTTGAATACTCTCCAACTTTTAAGGTAAGTTTTTAAGTTATTTTTATTTATTGTAATAACTGATATGTTGTCCAAAAATGGTCTTTTTACCATCATCTTTTTTGTGTCTTCTGTTTGTTATGCTTTTTATTTTCTTTTTGCTTTCTTGTCTATATACAGATTAATTTCCCTTTGTTCATTTTATTCCCCTTTAATTGTGGGATAGTTATACATACTAAATTTATTCTCCTACTGGATACTCTTGTATTTAAAATATACACATAAAATTAAACTTAAGCTTTCTATTCATGTTGAAAATTAATCAGTATCTATAAAACTAATTATTCCTAAACAAGATTGTCTTAACACCCCAACACCCCAAGTACTGAAATATCTTACTTTTATCAGTTCCAGATGACTACCAGTTTTAAAAATTATTCTTTCAATTTTTTAAGGAAATATTTCTTAACAGCTGCATTAAGCTTCATAGACACAATTTCAACAGTTATTTACACTAAACTGAGAGTGTCTGCTGGCTTGTTTTCCTACGACTGCTTCTTGTATCCTATAATATCATGAACCCAAGAGAAGAGATAATGTAGAGAATAAATATGTTAAATAAAAATCTGTTAAAAACAAAACTTACATTAGTGTCTACAGAGAGAGCAAGAGGCTATTGTGTTATAAGACAAGAATGGGCTATCCCAAAAAATGAGCAACTAGAAAATAATAAACAGTTCTTAGAAATTAAAAACTCAACTAAAAAATAAATGTTTAAAAAGTAGAATAATAAATATAGCTGATGACTAAAACAGTGACCTGGAATATAAAGTTAAGGAAATCTACCAGAACAAAGAACAAAAAGATAGATAATTTAATAAATTAGAGGACAGAACCAAGGAATCCAACATCCATCTTACAGGAAGTTCAAAAGAAAAAAAGAAAGAATATTTCAGGGGAAGTGTGGATACTAAGATAAAAATAAGCAGCAGTCTCAGGAAAAAATAGGCAGAAATAATGGAGGGGGAAGAAGCAATAAAGAAATTACAGAATGCGCTGGAACTTTCTGAGCGCTTAGGACTCTGCCCTGCCACTGCAGCGGGCCCGGGGTTTGATCCCAGGTTGGGGAACTAAGACCCGAGAGCCGTGTCCTGTGGCCAAATAAGTAAATCAAAGACAGTTACTGCTGCCGACGTGATGAAAAGTAAAAAAGGAATTAGAGTACAGTTTCCCCAAGACGAAGGAAGATGATTCTTCAGAATACTCACTGAACACATAGATGGGAAAAACAAAATAAAAGGCACATGCCTAGCCCTCCACCAGTGAAATTTCGTTTCTCCAAGGTAAAAAAGAAAAAAAAAAAATCTTCGATGTCTCCAGAGAGGAAACAAACGAAACGACTACTGACAAAGGGATGAGACAGTACTATCAGTAAACCTCAGAAACTTTGGCGCTCCAACAGAAATGTGACTTAGAACTTAGGCAATGTGTTGAAGCTAGATTCTGTAAAAATCCAAGCAATTATTTAAGCGTGAAACAAATGAAGTCATCTTGAGACGCATAGGTATTTAGAGAATTTATATTTATGTACCCTTTCTGAAAAAGAATTCTTTACCTTTTACTCCAGTAAAACTAAAAAGAAAGAAAAAAAGTCTTAGGACAATCTAGGATACCGGAAGCAACTTGAAGGAAATGAGCCAGCAGATGTAAATAGCTGCCGCGATCACAGTCACAGAGGTGTTTCTCCAGAGGCCTCCCCGTAGACCCGGGCAGGGCAGGGCGTGCCGGCGGGCAGGCCTGCTCTCGGGGCGGGGAGGAAGCAGACGGCCGGGCGGTCCTGCAGCTGCCGAAGGCGCGGCAGGTGTGGACGTTCTCCTGTCGCCCTCGCGGCGGTAACTTCTCCTCCCGTCCCCTCCGCCCGCGGGGAAGGCCCAGGGTCATCTCGCCTCCTCCCCGGGGCGACACCGCAGCGTCCGGGATCGCATGAGCGGCACTTACTCCTAACTTTAACAACAGTTTTTATGTTTGTTTAATCTGTCCTTTAGGAAGGAAACTGAAAAAAGAGGCCTCTGGCGCAGGGGCCTTCCTACAGAATCTCAGCGCTGCTCTGCGGGGAGGCTCCCGGGCGGACCAGCGGCGCTGCGCTGTCCGCCCGGGGCCACGCTGCGCGCGGGCCTCGCGTGGGACTGCAGTCCTGTGTTAGTCAAGTCGGTCCGACCCCATCTCCCCGACCCTGAGGGTAAGCCCTTTGTAGAAAGATACAGCATCTCATTCACCTGCCTCCCCAGCACCTGGCCCAGCTCAGGGCACACGGCCAAGCACAACGAAACCAACTTGGATGGAGCATCTGCAGTCAAGTGAAGTGAGAGTGGCTCAGTCCTGTCCGACTCTGCGACCCCATGGACCCTACAGTCCACGGAGCTCTCCAGGCCAGAATCCTGGAGTGGGTGGCCTGTCCTTCTCCAGGGATCTTCCCGACCCAGGGATCAAACCCAGGTCTCCCGTGCTGCAGGCGGATTCTGCACCAGCTGAGCAACGATTTGTTACACTCTCACAAAAACTGCAAGAGTAAACAGGATCACTGATCCATTTCACAGAAGACAAGATCAATGAATGTTAAGCAAATAAATCTGATAATTTTGTGCACCGTCACAGCACAGTATAATGGAAAGAGCATGACCTGCAAGGCCAGAGGGTGAATTTTTCTTCCGTGACTTAATACATGTATATTCTTGGATAAGTCATTTCCCTTCTCTGAGCTTCAGTCTGCTGTGCTGGAAAAAGAAGACAGAATCCCCCAGAGGCTGGGTGATTATTCTAAGAATTAGGGATAATTTATGGAAACTGCCTTAGACTGAGCAACTAAGTATTGTTACTAATAACAGTGATTTATATAACATTCATTAATTAATGAGACTGTATATCTTATTTCTTTTTTGATTGAAGTATGGACAGAGGAGCCTGGAGGGTTACAGTCCATGGGGTAGCAAAGAGGCTGGCATGACTTAGCGACTAAACAACAAAACAGTTGATTTACAATGTTGCATTAATTTCTGCTGGATAGCAAAGTGACTCAGTTATACCTTGACACATTCTTTTTTATCCTCTTTTCCATTATGATTTACCTCGGGGTGCTGAATATAGTCCCGGTACTGTACAGTAGGACCCTGTTGTTTATCCATCCTATATAACAGCTTGCATCCACTAATCTGAAACTCTCAGTCCATGGATATCTTGTTTCTGAGACCCTCTGGGCAACAAGTTACCTGTTTTTTCACCATAGCTCACCATAACAAGAATATACTATTACAAAACAGCTCTACATTTCAATGGTGCAGTACAAAATACGATAATAGAGCAGAGTATCCTAAGAAGTTAAACTCTAAATACACATCTCCACCCAACAGGCCCAGAAGTGGAATGTCAAAGTACGCCTCCTCCCTGCCTTGCCAAGCAGCCTCAGTGTTTATACTCTTGGAACCACTAACCGCAAGGCATTTTCTTTATATTTTGAGAACTGTACAAAACGTTTTCATTTAAAAATATGCCACATTTCCTAGTAAGAATTAGTTGTAGATTACTTTCTGCAAATTGAGAAATGTAATTTGGTATAAAAGACGGGGCTTTGGGGTCACTAGATCAACATTTTAATCCTACCTATACCAGTTAAAACCTGCGTGTCATACCCTTAGTATGTGACCTTGATTCTCCTTAAATGATGCTTCCTCACTTGAACGTAACTCCTGCTGTTGCTGTTTAGTTGCTCAGTCACATCTAACTCTTTTGCAGCCCCATGAGCTGTACGTAGCCTGCCTGATTCCTCTGTCCATGGGATTCTCCGGGCAGAAACACTGGAGAGGGCTGCCACTCCCTTCTCCAGGCGATCTTTCAGACTCAGGGATCAAATCCACATCTGCACTGGCAGTCGGATTCTTTACCACTAAGCCACCTAGGAAGTCCCCACAACAACAATAATAACACACAGGATGAAGCAGTCTTTGGGGCCTAGAGAAGAGAACAGCAGTCTCAAAGGCCCCTTGCTGAATCATCTAACTTCGGAGAGAACAAAGCATAACGCTAGTTCCATCCTGATGCTCCAGGCCAGCTGCATCTATCTGGGACTTATCTCCCCCTGTCCGGAAACCTACCGCCCCCTCCACCCGCCCAGAAGACTTATCACCCCCTGCCCAGCTGCAAGTATCATCTCAACAGAGGAATACTCAAATATCCTGCCTGATTGACGTTTCCCTTATCGCTTCCACGAACCTCCCTATAAGTATGAAGCCTCCCTGATCCCTTTCGGCGCTCAGCCTGGTCCTTAGGCCGACTGTCGCCCCTCCTTGCCTGAATAAAGGTAACCTACTTCTGTTGAGGTTATCTTTCCTTTTCTGCCTCGCCGGAACTGTACCTTACACAGAAGATGAAAATAGAACATTGTACTCTGGAATCACGTTGCCTCCTTTCAAATCTAGCCTCCACCCATCCACTGCTACGTAGCGTTACATAGTTGCTTATTGGAAAATGGGAATAAAACTCACATTGTTGTTGAAGATTATATTAAATAATGTATGTAAAGTACTTAGACAAGCACCTGGTGAGTGGTTAATAAATATTAGAAACCTTCATCATTATCATCATCTCCTTCACAAGATGTCAAACCATATGGTGACATGTTTCCACCATGTGGTGGAAGCCACATGATATAATGCCCAACCTTGCCAATATTTTTTTATTAATAATAATAAGTTTTGGTTTGGACACAGTTTTGAATGTCTGTGTTCACATATGGGTTTGGCTCTTCAAAATAATTGGGAGAAATGTGAAAATTCACCAATATGTGAGGTCTCAACTTACACTATAATCCACATACCACAAGCTACACAGTGGCCTGAATCAGAATCCTAAATTCTGAAAGCAAGCTGGTAATGAAGGAAAGTGACCAAGAAAGAGATGTTAAGGGGAAAGGCTTTATTTTCTCACCTTTGAGAAAGAGACTGTCACAATAAAAGACAGTGCAAGAGTGACAATAAAGAGCAGTGGACGCTGGCTCCGGGGTCAGGGGCCCGCAGAAACAAGCGGGCCCTCTGGCCACCAGGAGAGGTCAAGCCTGACCTGTGGAAGCAACACGTGTGAAGCAGCCGTGAAGCTGCACACCCAGCCCTCCACACGCTCAAAACGAGCCAGATGTCTGGGTTTGCATCCCACACCCTTCAAATTTAAAAACTGAGCTACATTTTCAAAAAAACCTTGTGTGAGCCAAATTGATGAGGTCTGCATGGCTGGACCCGGCCCCAGGACAACTGACACTCCCTCTAGCTTCTATCTGGCACAGTAAGCTAAGACAGTAAGACAAGAGGCTTCTGTTTCAAAGAGCCGAGAGGTGTACATGTCAGGAATCTCTCTGTGAACTGCTTCTCATGAAATGATGATGCCATGGGCCCACCATGAGTTGGACAGGCTTTAACTCTGTTTCCTAATAAACAATCTAGGAAAGAAACAGCTGTATTTTTTTTTTCAAAGACATGCAATAAATGTTGCAAATCAAGCATGCCTCCGGATTCTGCAAAGAAGGACACTTTTAGAATCCTGTAATTTAAGCTGTGTAAAATGTGCAACTCAATCTTCCAAACTCCTACATGTGGTTTTAGGCAGCTGATGAGACCTGGGGAACATTGTTTTGAAAACAAAGGAATCTGCTGTAGTCCACTGAGGGGGAAAGCTTGCAGGGGCTTTGTCTCCTGTGTGACAGGGATGCGCCTTCCGTGATGGAGCTGCAGAACAATGCGCTGTCTGTGTTCCACTGAGGGATACAGGAAGAACCATTACTGTACAGTGCACCGAGGATTTAGGGCTGAAATGTAAGAATCACCCACTTGAACCAAAATTCAACTAGCCCTGTGCGACTTTATCACACTGCCAGAGGAGGGAGGCTTTCAGTCACCCGCTAAAAAGATAACTTCAAACAGCAGGAAAGAGCTGCAGTTTCATTGCTCAGATAAGGTACAGGGCATCCCAGTTAGAAAGGTCGACTTGTTCTTTGCTCATTCAAGGCATGTAAATGTGTCCATTGTTCATCCATCAGGTGGCAAAAAAGGAAAAACCTTTTTGGAACCATCATACCCAGGGACTATAGACAAAACTGTGAAATATGCAACTGCGTTTTGACAGCTCCTTTCTCCCCCAAGAATGGATGATTTCTGGAGAAGGCCTAAAAAGACGAAGCCTGTAAGATTTAATCCTAGACAGCGCTTAAGTGACATACGCCACACATAACTGGTTATGGTTCTGTTTTGTTTTTAACTGAGAAGTTTCATAATCATGTTGTTTTATATGAGAAACTTTAACGCAAGTCCGGTGACTCACATAAAACTCACTTGATTCATTACCCAGTACCTTCAACGTATGGCTCCTTGTTATTGTTCTCAAAAACACAATCTGTGTAAGCACCACCATGAGCATTCCATAAATGGAATAAAAACAAAAGGTCTCTCTTCAAAGTCACAGGTTAGATGGGAAACAGCCAGTGAAATATTAGAGAATTCTAACACTCATTTATTTGTCCAGAGCCAGGCCTTAATGAATTCTCTCTGGCCTTCTTCATTAAATATATATATATATATATATTTTTTAATTTATATAATGTATATATTCCTCATCTGTTCATTTTCAGTCACTCCATAATATGTACCGAAGCATCACCAAGTGCCCATCATTGCGTTAGGCCACTGCAGGGACGAAGAAAGAAGGCTACGATCTCAGAGGAAGCAAGAGAGAAAACAGGCGAGGGAAACCCTCATGGAGGAACGCATCGACTCTCTGGAGGGTGACGGACACCTTCGCAGAGGCGGTGATGCAGATGGAGCTCGGGTCAGGGAGACTGTCCACGCGGGCTCTCAAGCACGCGGCCCGCTCAGGACCAGGAGCAAAGGTGCTACACAGAGGCCCCCGCCCTCTCCCCTACTGCGAGCCTCCGGCTCAGTGATGCCAAGTTCCTGGCTGAGACACATTAGGAAAAAGTGAAGTCGCTCAGTCGTGTCCGACTCTGCGACCCTGGGGGCTGTAGCCCACCAGGCTCCTCCGTCCATGGGACTCTCCAGGCAAGAATACTGGAGTGGGTTGCTCGTTCCTTCTCCAGGGGATCTTCCCGACCCAGGGGTCGAACCCAGGTCTCTGGCACTGCGGGCAGAGGCTTTAACCTCTGAGCCACCAGGGAAGACACCAGAGCAAGTCACGCCAGCTTGCCACACTAGCTGAAACTTGTAAGCAAGATCCCATTTTCGGAGGTCTCACCAATATTAAATGACTTAAAAAAAGGATGACTAGCAAGTTAAAAGGAGACTAGACCACAGAAATGATGAAGCAGATTATACAGTGGCAAAGCAGATGCCCAAGAAAACAGTAAAAAGGAATGAGACTGGACAAAGTAAATAAGAGACACTCCGGGGGAAGGGCATTTGGAAGAGGAATGTTACTAAGCAGCTAGTGAGGTCGGGCTGAATTTTGTGTAAAAAAAAAAAAGAGTATTGATTAACATTGTACGGTGTGAAAGATTACGGTGAGGTGTCCTCACCCATCCGCAGAAAGACAGAAAGAGACAAGGGAAGCGGAAGTTGTTTTCCAGTAGAAATGTTCATCTCATCATCCTAGAAAGCTCAGACTCTCTTTCAGAGATGAGCGGGTGCTTACTGTCAGGATGTCACCCAAGAGATCATGACAGGAGATAAATCTGAGAGAAGGTCATGACCTCAAAGTGCCATCAGGCTTGAGTTGACGAAAAAGGAAGAAAGTCTTGCATAAAAGACTCATTTTAAATATCCACTGAAATTCCTATTTTTTTAAAATAATTCATTGCTTCCAAGGTCAATTTCCAGGCAAGTAAATTAACTTGATATTGGAACATGATACCGAACTATCATTAAGGTCTACTTGATATTCTTTGTAAAAATCCAATTAAGTGACCAGGCAGAATATATAACCAATTGAATGAATGGCTTCTTCTTGCTACTAGTATTACTGGTAACCTCACACACGGGTAACCTCTGGTGGCCCTGCTATTGCCGGGGATACAGAGAGCAAAGTATAAACCTGAAACCAGCAAATATGGAGCAGAAAAACCCTGAAACAGCTGAGTATGCTTCATTCTGCAGGGTAGACACAGGCACCTGTGGGTGTAATGTTGTGTGGTGTGTGTGTACGTTTGTGTCTGTATATACGAATGCATGTGTGTATGTATATACATGCATGTGTACATCTGTGTGCGTATGCATACATGTGTATGCATATATGTGTCTGTATGTGTATATACGTGTGTGTGTGATGTGCCTCTCTTTTCTGCTTGTAAGTAAGCATTCCTTGTTCACGTGATGTACCGATACTTCCAACTACTGTCGCTGTGCCTTGTAGGTGCTGCTGACAAGCAACAAACCTTGTCTCCAGAGCCGCCTTCAGCCCCCACTGCCTGTGACTCCCTGATTATTCCCCAGGGATCCTGTGATCAGCGAATCTGGAGGACTCCACAGCTCCTACCCCCGAAGCAAGCTATCACTATCAATACCTTTAATTCTTAAATAATACATTTAACTTGATGAACGATATGCACTATTCTTTTGTTTTTCAAATGTGAGAGAAAAACACTCAGCAAATATAGTTCACATAAATAAAGCAGTCCAATTGCTCAAAAAATGATAAAACATAGGTTCTTGGGTGTATGATCTTTGAACTACACATCAATATAAACTGGTTTAACATAATTGTAACTTTTTTCCTTTCTGCAGTTAACACAGTAGAAGTTCTGAGTTGGGATAATATCTTTATTCAAACTCCAAGGTTGTACTGACTTTCCCTTAACATGGATGAAACAGACAGGAAGAACTGGCCATGTAAATAGCACTGCTCGCTGAGAAAGGCCTGCTGAACAATGTTCCTGCTAAAGCAAAGGCGGCACACCCACTGTGACGGACAGCATACAGCACCACGTGGGAAAGGCAGACAAATTCGCTAGAAATTCATGTTCAAACAGAGAATGAAATATCCAAAGTGCTTGTCCAATGTTTGGCCACACAATGGTCTCTTTTATGTGTGACCAAATATAAAAGTGTAAACTTCATTCACTTTAACTAGATGGTTGACATTAAATTTTAATTTGCAAAAGCAGAACTTCTAATGCAGGGATTCCCAACTTCTAGCAGAGAATAACCCACTTTTCCGTTCCTATACTTTAAAGTCACCACTCCTGCTTGCTTGCTCTTGGAGAGCTTGTTTTGTCTGAGGGCAGCAGTTACACTGTTGGTATTTCCGTCACTAGACCGCTGGATTCAGAAGAGCTGCCAGAGGCTGCACAGAGCAGATGGCGGGTGGGTCGGGCTTTAGCTTTCCCCATCCTCTCACTGGAAATACCCACAAGGTAGAAATATTGGAGACAGAGGCTTAGCGTGGGCTGAGAAAGCCTCTGGTCCAGGTTTAAGAGTTCTTACTGCTTTAAAGTATAACCATATAAACTTTGGACTGAGTCCTAGATATTTCCAATGAGTTTGGAAAAGACCCTGATGCTGGGAAAGATTGAGGGTAGGAGGCGAAAGGGTCACGGAGGATAAAATGGTTGGATGGCATCACCAACTCAATAGACATGAGTTTGAGCAAACTCCAGGAGATAGCGAAGGACAGAGAAGCCTGATGTGCTGTAGTCCATGGGGTCACAAAGAGTTGGATACAACTTAGCAATGGAACAACAATTCCCTATTAGTACCCTATTAGAGGTAAGTAATTAAAATCTCTGGTATAAGAAAGTTACTCAGGAAATGGTTTACTATTTGCTTTATATTTATTCCATACTCTTGGTTTTTTTTTTGTTACTTCACCTTCTGCAAATTTTTGAGCCAACTGTGTATGTTAGAACTTCTTTCAAATGCTAGAAAAAGTAGGAGAAATTTAAACTACCAGTATATACTAGAAGTTCTGACTACTGTTTGCTAAAGCAGAGGACTGACAGTGTAACTTTAAAAAATAAATCCTCAATGTTATCTATATATTTTAAGCATTGGTGATAATTTTGTCCGCACAAATAAATTCACGTGTACTTAAGCATATAACAAAAATTAAATGCCAAAATAGATCAGTTATGTCCTTTCCAAATCAGAGCCCCAAAGCAAAGCATCATAAACTTTAAAACTCCGAATTGGAGCTCTTGCCTTATATCTCATATGTTTTGAGTTGTGGTTTTATTCTGTTATCTTGAAAATAAAATCTGATCTGAAATAAGTAGTCCTAAATACTGAGAAACATACTAATAATACTAACTACACCTGAGGGCAATCTCACAGTCTTCTCCTGTCATAGTTTCTTAAAGCTACACAGGTCATGGGATTTTGGCATAATCACGGTATTAGTAGTAATTTTTCTATCTTATTCTATTTTATTGTGGCTGATTCAATAAACTGTAAGATAGCATAAATCATGGAAAATTATATTTTTGCTGAATGGAAATATTTCCTAAAATAAGCTGCTGTTTTTTTCAG
This sequence comes from Odocoileus virginianus, assembly GCF_023699985.2. Lineage (NCBI taxonomy): Eukaryota > Metazoa > Chordata > Mammalia > Artiodactyla > Cervidae > Odocoileus > Odocoileus virginianus. Next base: position 65,036,293 of record NC_069688.1, read on the forward strand.
CTTTCTGGAATTTAGATGAAGAATAATAACAAATGAATGATCCTATATTTATAATATTGCTTCAAATTCATGAAGGAAAAAGTTAACTGTATATATAAAATGTTATGTAATACAAAAATAGTAACAATTAGCCTCATATAAGGAACTATAATACATCAGCAAACTGTCAAATTTTGTGCCACAGGTACTTGAAAGAATGATTCTAGAACAGAAAAACTATATACTCTAGTTTCCGAGGAAGTAGAAAAGAAGCCAGTGGTAACTAGAAGTCAATTCAAGTTCACAAAGATGAAAAATGAGTTCAAAACTAATCTCATAGGCTTCTTTTCTTTGGGTTACTGAAAGCTGACCCTAAGAAAAAATATGGACCACCCACTGGCTTTCTAACCTTAAATATATCAAAATCACCCAGAAAGCTATGAGTGCCACAATTCAAAGGCTTATCCCAGATCTCTTGAAACAGAATCTCCTGCTGGGGCAGCTTAAAAGCTCTCCAGGTGAATCTGATGAAGCTAATACTATCTGTTCATAAACTGGCATTTGCGAACCAGAGGCGTGTGAATATAGTTTGGTTTTAGGAAGATAATTCACAAAGTGTGCTGAGGCATTGTTAGGGAAAGAGAAAAAAGTAGAGGAGTGAGGTATATGGACCAGAGATAGAGGTCAGGTGTATTCCCAGTGAGAGCGGTCAAACGGGTAACCTCGCCTTAGCTGCATCTCACATGAAGCAGTGTTGCTCCATGCAGACAGGATCCCGGAATGCAGTCTCCAGGAGCATCCACCAGGCTCTGTCCTTCTGCGGGTGCGCTCAGCCGCTTCAGTCGTGTCCGACTCTCTTGCGACCCCACGGACTGTAGCCCGCCAGGCTCCTCTGTCCATGGGATTCTTCAGGCAAGAACCCTGGAGTGGGCTGCCACTTCCTCCTCCAGGGCATCTTCCCAACACAGGGATCTAATCTCTTGCATCTCCTGCATTGGCAGACGATTCTTTACCACTAGCACCACCTGGGAAGTTTTATTCAGTATATTTTAACAAATACTTTGACGACAACAACAACAACAAAGGCAACCGATTCAACTAAAAGAAATCACTCATACATTGTTTTTGTTGTTCGGTCGCCCAGTCGTGTCCGACTCTTTGTGACACCATGGACCGCAGCATGCCAGGCCTCTCTGTCCATCACCAACTCCCAAAGTTTGCCCAAGTTCATGCCCATTACATAAGTGATGCCATCCAGCCATCTCATCCTCTGATGCCCTATTCTCCTTCTGCCCTCAGTCTTTTCCAGTATCAGGGACTTTTCCAATAAGTCAGCTGTTCTCATCAGATGACAAAAATACTGGAGTTTCAGCTTCAGCATCAGTCTTTCCAACTAGCATTCAGGGTTGTTTTCCCTAAAGATTGACTGATTTGTCAATATGTCTTATGTCTCATTCATAAGACAATAAAATTGAAATTTAAAAATCTTAATTTTAAGACAACTGAATTTAAGATGATATTGAATAGACATAAAACACGGAATGCAAGGTTAACATGTTGATTTACATAAAGGGGCTAGGGTAAATCTGGCTGGGATTTTTTAACTCTTTCCAAGTCCAGTTGAACAAAAAGCAACTAATATGGCATCTGAAAAAAGCAGATACAAACTCAAACTGTGTCAGCAAAAAAGAGACACAGCTCTGAGCTGGTCAGTACCTAAGTGTGTAAGTGAGTGTTTAAATCTATGCAGGACCCTTGCCAGGGCCCAGAGGGGAGAAGGAGGTATTAGGAAAGCAAGAAGTTTTTAAAGTTACCGCTTAAGTGAATAGAGCTCCCAGGGCTGGTTCAGGTATTTTAGGTCTCGGTAAAGAAACTGCCTGCCAACGCAGGAGATGCAGGAGGCATGGGTTCGATCCCTGGGTCAAAAAGATCCCCTGGAGGAGGAAATGGCAACCCACTCCAGGATTCTTGCCTCGAGAATCCCATGGACAGAGGAGTCTGGCGGGCTACAGTCCATGGGGTCGCAAAGAGTGAACACGACTGAAGCGACTTAACATACCTAAAACACAACACAGGGTAAAGCCTGATGGGCTCCCGAGGTGAGGGAGGGAAGTTGAGGGTAGAGGCTAAGAAAGTATCATATTTCTATTGATCCGTCTTTTCCAGGAGAGAGCGAGGCAGTCGACAGGAGAATTAAACCTGGATACTGTTTGTCAGGGGCTTCCCAGGTGGCTCAGCGGTAAAGAATCCACCTGCCGCTGCAGGAGACGCAAGTTTGATCCCTGGGTCGGGAAGATCCCCTGGAGAAGGGAATGACAACCCCCTCCAGGATTCTTGCCTGAGGATCCCGTGGACAGGGGAGCTGGCGGGCCACAGTCCACGGGGTCACAAAAAGTCGGACACAACTGTGTGGGCAGTGCTTCAGAAATAAAGTTCTTTTCCCTGTCTTGGAGTACAGTGTGGTAAAAATAATCGGATAACCAGAGACAAACAGAACGCTTCATTCTGAGATGCTTGGGGGCACTCTGAATACTGGGTGACCCTGGCACCCGTCACGATGACTGTGGAGTTATAGGACCCTGTGACTTTCCTACTGAAGACTAATGCCCGGTGCCTGGAAGGCCTTGCCGGAGCCCGGGAAACGCGCCCTCACAGTCCGTATGCGGGAGGCGGTGGACGCTTCCCTTCCCACTGTCCGAGCCGCGGCAGGAGGGCGGGAGAAACAGGGACGGATGACGGAAAAGCAGAGCGGAGACAGTGCCCCCGTTTCCCGGCCGCTGAACGAGCCACAGGCCCTCAGACGGCATCCGAGTCACCGAGCTGTCTGTTCAGAGCTCAGGTTTCGGACGCCTCCACTCGCCCGCTGCACTGGAATTCTCAGGGGCTCAGGCCCGCGTGTAGAGAAGCTTTGTTCAGCAAGGAGGCCGCCCAGTCAGTGAGGCCTCCGCGGGGACCGTGCCCGCGGCCGGCCCGCCTCCTGTTACCCGAGGCCCTGGCACTCACCAGCTGGCGCTGGGGTGGTTCTCGTCACCCAGTTCTTCGGGGCCCCGGGGTGAGGCTGCAGGACAAGTGTCACAAAAAGCCGGAGGGGAGTCCGGCACGATCTAACCCGGGGGGCTGGACTCCGCGGAAGCCCCCTGACTGCGCCAAGTCAGCCTGCCCCCAGCGGCGCGCGGCTCGGCGCGAGGAGCAGACCCCCCACCTGGGCTCGCTCATGTCACCCGCGCCTGCAGAAGGGGTCGCCGGCCTCCCCCGGGCGGTCCCCGCCTTGTGACCCGGAGGGGCCGCGGTCCGAGCCCCTCGGCCTCCGCCTGCCCAGGGCCCCTTCCCCGCAGCTCCGGCCCGGCCCCGCTTCCCGCATGGAGACAGGCCTGGGTTCCTGCTCGGCCTGCGAGGCCGCCCCGGGGCCGAGAGGAGAGGGCAGAGAGGCCCCGACGCCGGGGCGCCGCTGACCTCGCCCGACGGGCCCGCCGCGAGCGGCCCTCTGCGGGCGGCCAGGAAGCCGCGGGCGTGGTGCTGCAGACAGGCGGCCCGGGGCTGGCCGCGGCCTCCACGCGCGCACGGCCTGCATTCGCCGCGTCTCAGGAAGCAAGACTCGAGCCCATGTGCAGCCGACCTCACCTTCAAAAAGCGCCGCGGTGTCACAGAGGCGGACACTCAGAGCCCCGGGTTAAGGGCTTTACACGCTAAAGTCAAGCGCCCTCAGCTCTGAGGATCAACCTTATCACCAACTTCACGCGGTGAAGAGGCTGAGACTCGGCCGGCCCAGCAAACGCTTCAAAATCGCCTGCTTCCAAGCGGCAGGACGCGGCCAGGCTCACACCCACGGCTACGTGCTCGGAAGCCCAGGCTCCGACCACACCACCAAGTTACCTTCTGTCAAATGCTTACACGTTTGATGGAAACTGAAGAGGTGTATGCTGATGTCAGGCAGGAACCATCACAACGCAGTAAAGCAATTATCCTCCACTTAAAACAAGTTTTTAAAAATAGATAACTAATGAGAACCTATTGAATAACACAGAGAACTTTACTTAAATGGGAAGGAAATCCAAAAAAGAGGGAATATATGTATATGTATACACACACACACACACACACATAGCTGATTCACTTTGCCGTACAGTAGAAACACAACGTTGTAAAGCAACTACACTTTTAAAATTTTAAAATAAATGAATAAAAACAATCTTTTAAAGAGTTCTCAAGCAGCGCTGGTCCTTGATCACCCCAGTGACACACGCAAATGTTATCAGTGCTCACGGGTGCCACGATATGAACACGGTTAGGAGCACTTGCATTTCCACCCCATTAACATGACCATGGATTTGGTTTCCTCATCCTGAACCCTGACCACAGGGCAGAGTCACCCCCGGAGGCACTTTGAAAAACTGACGTCCCAGCCCCACTCCAGCCAGTTACACTGGAATCTGTGGGGATGGGCTCCTCCGAGCATCAAGGCGACTTTCACACTCAGCCAGGATTGAAGACTGCTCTCAGGACAGTGCTCAGCAGAAGCAGGAAAAGGAATTAAGTGGTATCTAAAAGTTGTGCTTTTCCACAAAGCAGATTGCTAGTTATAAAGGAGTTCTATCATAGTAATCTAAATGAACTGTACTAAAGAATTTCTACTCTTCTCAAGTTTTTAACCAAACTATAGACCTTGCTTCCAAATGTTACTCTTTCAGATCAACAGGGCCTTGATGCCATGGTTGTTATCACTCAGGCTTGTTTAGGTAGAACATGGTAACTTCCAGAGAAGTCTGAAGGAAGCATTAGCCACCACTGCACGGCTTTGTTATGAGTTACAATGAAAGCAAGTTTCAGACTCATATCTGCAGATACACTTATGAAACAAACACATCTTGGCCACGCAGGCAAAAACAGTTTGTCCATCAGTTTTATGAGCTCACTGAAGCCCCAGCTCCATGTCTTTAAGTCCAATACACGTGATATGCAAGGCTCACTGAACACAGACACTGACCTTCACTGGCAGGGTGCTAGGCTCTATGGAAGGCCAGACACCCACCTGAACCCAGGGCTGGACACTGCACTGATCTGACCAAGCCCCAGGCACCATCCTGATGTTAGTTATACACCTCATACATTCTTAATGCCTGTCCTTACATTGCGAGCAAGGAAGTACCTCTAAACTCTTAGCCAATCCACATGTTTAGAATATCCACAATTTCACCAACGAGATCCCATTTCTAACATTTATTATGCTAATATAGCAGTTACTCATTTTACCAATAAAACCCATTTTTGACATTGATGATGCTAACTGTCAAAACTTCTGTTGCGGAGATCATGGAAGAATGTGAACTGGCCAGGAATGTGCAGCGTTCACTGCAGCACCATTTACAGCAGCCGAGACAGAGAAGCAACCTAAATGGCCATGGACAGAGAAATGGATGAAGAAGCTTGGTGCATATATACAAGGAAATATTGTTCTTGTTGTTTAGTCACTCAGCTGTGTCTAACTATTTTGCAATCCCATGCACTCTGGCCTGCCAAGCTCCCCTGTCCACGGGATTTCCCAGGCAAGAACACTGGTGTGGACTGCCATTTCCTTCTGGAGTGCAATATTACTCAGCCATTAAAAAGAGTGAAATAATGCCATTTGCAACAGCAAGGATGGACCCAGAGATTGCCATAGTGAGTGAAGTAACAAAAAGAAGGAGAAAGAGTATGATATTCTCTATATGCAGAATACAAAAAGAAATCTAAAAAAGAACCTAAAAAGAAATGATACAAATGAACTTATTTACAAAACAAAAACAAACTCACAGACTTAGAGAATGCAGTTATGGTTGCCAGGGGCACAAGAATAGGAGGAAGAGATCGTGAGGGAGTTTGGAATGATGTGCACACATCGCTATATTTAAAGTGGACCAGCAGGGACCTGCTGTAGGGCACAGAGAACTCTGCTCGATGTTCCGTGGCAGCCTGGGCGGGAGGGGAGGGGGCTCGGGGAGAATGGATACATGCGTATGTATGGCCCAGTCTCTCTGCCGTTCACCTGAAACTATCACAACATTGTTATCTGCTATTCTCCAATGCAAAATAAAAAGGTTTTTTTTTTCTTTTAATTGTTCTGTCTGGGAGTGTGGCCCTTTCTGAAATGATATTAACTGGCCAACCAGCAAGTGTTCTTGACAGCATGTTAGCTGACTAACCACCTCTAGAAGTAAAACCTTAAATGCAGGTACACATGTCACTCTGATTACCAGGTAATTTACAGCCATTCTAACACTGACATTGTGTGGCACAAGACCCTTTTAGCACTAAGTATATTTGACTTTATTATGTGTGTGAAAATATTTCTTAGTGGCTAATGGAAAATAGTAGCCATGAGCATGTGAAGTTACTTGGTTTATTTGGAAGATGCTGACATTGACAGTGTTTCCAATGCATGGTCTATGACAGGATTCTTTCATAGCTTAGATTACAGATGGCCTCACGCCAACCACACTCGTCCTATTCCAGGCCCATTGCAGAACCAGGTGAGGGCCACACCAATGAAGCTCCCATGGATAAATGACAAAAGGTAAATGGCCTTTCTGAAATCAATTGATTATTAACATTTGAACTTGAGACTTACATCTGTAGCTACTCTGATTTAAGGAAGTTAGATTGACATTCTTATCAGTGTTGTCTTTGTGTGTATCTTTATAAAGGCTACTTATAGACACTTTAGTGTATTGCCACCTCAAGAACATTTCTATATTATTTTACATTATTTTCTTCTGAAAACAAATCTATATTTCCACCACGTCGCAAAAGCAGATTTTTTTTTATTTTTCATATTTTTTAAGCCAATATTTACTTAACAACCACTGTGGATAAAGCTACAAACAGATCCAAATGGATAACAAAACAAAACAAAAATAAACCCTTGACAGACACTAAGCAAATGTCAGAGTTCCTATCAAACCAAAGAGGAAGGACTCAGGAAAAGAACAACCAATGGCTTTTTAGCAAGTCTTAATGTCAGAGTGTCTCTGCAGAAACTGCCATTGAATAACATCCCAAAATATTTTCAGACATGAAGTAAAAATAGAAACCAGAATTTAACTCTAAAACAGGCCATGATGTGGGCAAGAGTTGGACACAAGAGCATAGGAAAATGAAACTTGGTTTCTTTATTGTTGGTCATAAAATGGGCACAAATGTAGCGGGCACATTTTGGGGGGAAGAGCAAGACTTTTAAGGTTAATTCCAAGAGACATGATTCCTTTCCAGCATTAAACAATGGCAGGGTCATTTAGGACGAACTAAAACTTCCCGAGGCTTCATTATGACTCAAGAAGCCTAATTTCTTGAGGCTGCAAGTTCAGGGTTTGGTGGTGAGCAGAGTCCTGAACTGCCAGCCCAATTTCTGGGTCTGCCATTGACCTTGTGTTACAAGAGCAAATCATTTCAATTTGCTGGGTTTTTATATGCACCCCCGGGGGCTCTTTAGATTTGTTCTCTACAGAGAGAGCTGTTCACTGAGGAAAGCAAGTCACCCTGGCAAAGAACAAAGGGTTCAAGGTGCAAGAGAAGCGCCCAGAACCATTACTGACTCAAAGTCCTTCCCAAGCGGCAACAGCCAGTGGTAGAATTAATATTTAAATGTCTGAGGTTTTTTTTTTTTTTTTTTCATATCTCAAGGCACCACCGCCAGCTAAAGCCTTCAACAGCGAAGGGAAGCCGGAACACAGCAGAATATGCTCCCCTGGAGACTCACAGGCAAGTTACACTGTGATTCCAAATACAAACGCAGGGCAGAAGAGTTGGTATGTGCTGCTGGAGCCAGCAGGACTGGACCAGGGTGACACAAGCCAGGGGAAGACTTTAAAGTGGCACAAAAAAAAAAAAAAAAAAAGATTGTCTTATAATCAAGATAAGTAAGATTTTATTGGAATATTTTTGAAATTCAAAATTAAGGCGAAAAACTCGATGATGAAGAAGACATCCCATTTTTACATGAATTTGAATTAAAAAAAAAAAAAAGGCTGTACAGAACACATAGGTGTGTGAGCTAGTCGCTCAGTCGTGTCTGACTCTTTACGACTCCATGGACTGTAGCCCACCAGGCTCCTCTGTCCATGGGATTCTCCAGGCAAGAGTACTGGAGTGGGTCGCCATTTCCTTCTCCAGAATACATAGGAGCCAGTTGCAAAAGAAAAGAACCAATAACACCAATCCAGTCTTTACTTAAGATGTTGATATTTTGTTCATTACAGATGCTTCTGTGTCAACTTTGAGCTTTCTAAAGATACCATTAAAAATGCGGTTCATCTTGATCACTGGGACTTTTGGTGTGTCTTCCTCTTTCGCCATCGAGGATGGCGCTGCGCTCAGCCCCCTCCCAGTCCGGCCGGGGGGCCACCACCAGTTCCCAGAAAGGCTGGGCCAGGCGCCGGGCGGACGCGGCTGCCCCGGGCCGGGGCTGGGTGCCTACCTCGTTTGTTCTGCGTGCCGTGCTTCCTGGCCAGGCTGAGCTCCCTCTGGATGCGGCCTTCCAGGTACTCCTGCTTCTTGCCCAGCATCTCCTCCGTCTCCCGAAGTCGGGCCAGAGCTTCCTGGGCGCTGGGGGCCGCGCGGCTCTTGGAAGAGCCTCCGCCTTTGAAGAACTTGCCCAACTTGCTCATCGTGGTGGGGGGCCGGGCAGTCGTCCGCGGGGCTCGCGGCTCGGGCTCCGGACGCGCCGGGGAGCAGGTGAGCGTCTCCGCCCGGGTCTCGGCCAGGCCCGGGAGGCGGCGCCCCCGAGTCCACACGCCGTCGGGCGCAGGTGACTCCCTCTCCCGGGCATTTCCTGGCGGCCGGGCCCGCCCCGCTCGCGGGGAGGGGAGGGCACCGCAGGCGGACGCGGCCGGCGCCGCCCGGTCCCCGGGCATCGGAAGGAAAGAGAAGGAAGGAGCTGGAAAGGCCGCCGGGGCCACAGCCCGGGGCTGCTGCACCCACGCTGGGGACTCACCCGGGGCCAGTGACCGGTTTGATGCCGGCTCAGAGAAGCGCAGACCGCTGTCGGGGGGTTGTGCGGGGCCGAAGTTCAGTTCAGTTCGGTTCAGTCGCTCAGTCGTGTCCAACTATTTGCGACCCCATGGACTGCAGCACGCCAGGCCTCCCTGTCCATCACCAGCTCCCAGAGTTTACCAAACTCATGTCCATTGAGTCGGTGAGGCCATCCAACCATCTCATCCTCTGTCGTCCCCTTCTCCTCCTGCCTTCAATCTTTCCCAGCTTCAGGGTCTTTTCCAATGAGTCAGCTCTTCACATGAGGTGGCCAAAGTATTGGAGTTTCCGCTTCAGCATCAGTCCTTCCAATGAACACCCAGGATTGATCTCCTTTCGGATGGACTGGTTGGATCTCCTTGCAGTCTAAGGGACTCTCAAGAGTCTTTTCCAACACCACAGTTCAAAAGCATCAATTCTGAAGGGCTCAGCTTTCTTTATGGTCCAACTCTCACATGCATACATGGCTACTGGAAAAACTATAGCCTTGACTAGATGGACCTTTGTTGGCAAAGTGACGTCTTTGCTTTTTCATATGCTGTCTAGGTTGGTCATAACTTTCCTTCCAAGGAGTAAGCGTCTTTTAATTTCATGGCTGCAGTCACCATCTGCAGTGATTTTGGAGCCCAGAAAAATAAAGTCAGCCACTGTTCCCACTGCTTCCCCTGAAAGCCGGTGTGTAATGCACATGTACCTTGCTGGCCTGGGCTGGAAGGACAAGATGCTCGTGTTCCACACATGCGTTCTGTGTGTTTCTGTCTGTGATCGCGTGTGAGCACAGGGTCAGGTCTGTGTCCTTGTGAAAGAGTGTTCAGGTAGGTTCGTCCCTGTGTGCGTGGTGTGGGCTGGGAGGGTGGGGGCACCGGCTTGCAGGGACACTTGTCTGCCTCTGTGATGCAGGTGTGATGGCAAGAGGCTTATTCTCAGAACACCTGGTCTGACTGGGCATGCCGCTGCAGGTGTAGACTCTGGGCAGGTTGATGTGTGCTGGCTGCCAGTGGGCTTGGGTGGATTCTAGATCACCCTCACACGGTTTGAAGTGGTGAGAGGCGAGGACCATCTCTTTTCCTAACGTGGGGGCTTTGGAGTGTGTTCGGTGGCCGCATTCAATTCAGCGTCACTGTTAGTATCTCTCTCTTTAGTCACTCAGTCGTGCCCGACTCTTGCGACCCCATGGACTATAGCCTGCCAGGCTCCTCTGACCATGGAATTCTCCAGGCAAGAATACTAGAGAGGGTTGCTATTTCCTTCTCCAGCTGTTAATATATACAAAGCCTTTAATGGGGTGTCCTTGTGCTTGGATCTATGTCGGATGCCTTTGCAGAGACACCTCAGTAACAAAAGGGAAACAATGTCCTAGAGAAAAGCAATATTCTTTTGTTCCTTTTCAATACCTCAGTCCCATCTATTAGAGCTGCAAACAAAGAATTTGGTAAGATGAAAGGACAGCAATAGGTAATGATTATGGATGATGCGATTCAACTGAAAATCTGTGCGGAGCATGCTACAAAGATGTGGAATATGGGACTGAGTCTATGTCCTAGTTTTCCAGGGCTATTCTGTCCTCCACATAATACAGCGCTATTAGAGCAACATTACCCACCGCCATCAGGACCTATTTGTGATTAGCTAACCACTGATTATTAAAGGAGGGGAAGCATCCATTACTATGGCAGACACACCTTGGTTCTCAAGACCAGTAACCCACTTTTGTCTGCCATCACACCCACCCGGAAGCATCAGTTTGATCCATTTTACCCAACATTGGTAGATCCAGCATTGCATTTTGACAAAGAAATTGGATGTGTTTCTAAGAGGCTTACTGGTCCTATATCTTAGACACACAAACATGTGAACTTATAATTTCCCAATAACTACAGCCTGCCACCTCTTACCATTTTCTGCCTGGCCATCCAAAGCACTTATGAGCTGTAATATATCTAATCTTGTGTATATTACACTATAATAAGCATTATCTTTTGTTATTATCTAAATGTTTCATAAATCTGTTTTGGAACTTATTTTCTTGCTTAGATTTTAAGCCCCGTGAGAGTGGAGAAATAGCACATGTTCTGCTGGTCAGTTTAACCAAAGTTTACTGAGAGTATTCTACACATAAGGTACTGGGAATGCAAATATAGTCTGCCATCTGGGAGCTTACCTTATAGTAATAGCAGTAATGGGTGCCATATTTGAACACCTATCATATGGCAAGCACACCACATGTCTACTTAATAAGATGTAGATCAGCTGCACAAAACAGGTGCTGCCGCTTCTATGACAGATAAACAACCCGTTTCAGCTGGTGACTTGGACAAGGTCACATAGGTAGTGAGTGTAAAAGACGCTTTTGTCTGAAAGCTTCTGGTCTTTCTACTGTTTACATGACCTTTCCCTCTGTGTGGTTTGGACCAGAGGAGAAACTCACAGAGCATTTATTTAATTAAATAACATGGGGAGTAAAGAGGGTGGTATGAGGTATCAACTTCCAGAGATCATACAAGCATTACTAAGTTCATAGAGGAGTATGTTTAAGTAAGAACCTCTCCACTATAGAAAAAACATTCCTTTCTGGCTCCTAGACACTATATTTTTGTTGAGAGAACACTGAACAAGTGGAACAGAGGGATGGAAAGTTATAATGAGCTGCTTAGTCATCCATCTATCCATATTTTCATTCAACAGCTATTTATGGAGCATCTCTGTTTCAGGCATTATGGTAGACAGTGAGGAGATGATTAAGAACAAGATGGAGGCATTTTACAAGTTAGGAGAGAAGACAGGAGGTAAGCAACTTATCCCACAAATAATAGACTTTATAAGTTAAAGTTTTATTAAGTGCTATGGAGAACTCGGAAGGACAGAGACCTGTCAGGACAAATTGTAGATAAAGTTGATTTTGTCTTGGGTGTCAAAAAAAAGTGACTTGAAAAAGTGACATTTAACCTGGAATTTGAATGATGAATAGAGGATAGCTTGGTATAGAGAAGGGAAACTGGTATTCCAAGATAAGGAATCATTCGTTCATTATTTTTTTCTGAGTGCATATGATATAGCCAGTACAGATCTAGACGCTGGAGATTCAGCATTGAAGAAAGAGAAACTAAAATCCATGCATTTTTGAAGCCTACTTTCTAGTCAGGAAATGATGGACAATTAATGAAGAAAGCAATGTACTCTATGGAAAAAATAAAGCAGGTAGTGTTAGAGAATTAATGTTTCAGACAATGTGTGGAAAAACATTGAGTTTAAAGAAGACAGAAGAGCAGAGTGCTGTGAGATTGTCTCTAAATGTCAGCTGAGTCCTGATCACATAGGGGCCACCTGATATTCTAAGGAGCTTGTTTTGTATCCAAAGAGCAAATGAAAATCAGTCAGAAATTAAAATAAAGGATGTAGTCGTTAATTTATAATTCAATGGAAGAATCTATTTTACTCGATTTAGTGTGTCAGACTTTCAAAAACACATGTGGTGTGCAAAGCAAGCTTCATTTGAATTAAAAATCATTCCCTTCCATTAATATGTAATCTCAATAGGGAAAAGATAAAACTTGCAAGCAAGCAAGCCATCCAAATATACAGTAGTGTTTAATCCAGCAGTGGGATTTAGAGAATAAATGTTTAAATCAATGATGTAGAAGCTGAAAATAACACATTAATCTTCATTCAATACTCATCCTACAAATGTGGTTTCATAAAGAGTTCTCAGCATCTAGTATATTTTTCATTTTTTAATCTCAATTGATCTCAGCTAATAAGGAGGCTGTTGTTCAAAAGAATGATCTTGTTCAGAATGATTTACCATGGTTAAGATGGCAAAGGAAATTGGAAATTTATAGATCTGTTAAAAAGACTTAGATGTCAGGCTAATTGATACATTTTGGTCACCCCTTGAAATTACATCCATTTTTAGAATGCCAAATGAACTCTCCAAAGCAGCAGAAGAAGAATTATCCTTTAAACATACTGCAGAATCATCATCAAATAGTTATTTATTAAACAGCTCAGCTAGCATGTACACATTCTTTCCATCAGCAGTTTTTTGTTTGTTTCTCAGAACTAGATATTCATTGTATATAGCACAATCACAGTAATGAATACAAAAGTAGGCATTATGAAAAACAATAATTTTGCAAAAATAAAAGTTTTATTGCCCTAATTGATAATGAAGATCTATGATGCCTGTGACTGAGTTTTGCCTGCATAGCTTTGAATCCATATTTTCTCATATTTTTGTCCATTCCTGATTACAAAGAAATTAAAGAATCTAAGTGTTATCAGATTGAGCTGTAAAGTGTTTTCTACACCAGCCACTTAATGAATATAAAAGGAGAGGTAACCCGTCTACCTCAGCATCATCTTTATCACATCACCTTCCCAAAGTTGATTCTTAACGTGCATGCTAAGTCGCTTCAGTCGTGTCTGACTCTTTGTGACACTATGGACTGTAGCCCACCAGGCTCCTCTGTCCATGGGGATTCTCCAGGCAAGAATCCTGGAGTGGGTTGCTGTGCCCTCCTACAGGGGATCTTCCCGATGCTGGGATTGAGCCCACGTCTCTTACGTCTACCTGCAGTGGCAGGTGGGTTCTTTGCCACTAGTGCCACCTGGGAAGCCCCTGATTCTTAAAAAAGATCATTGGAGAATTGGATTCTCCCCCCAAGAGCCTGCAGAAGGAACACAGTTATGCCAACACGTTGGTTGTAAGAGTTTTCACGTCCAGTACTGTGAGATAATAAATTTGTGTTGTTTTAAGCCATTAAATATGTGGGAATTTGTTGTGGCGACAATAGAAAACTAGTGCATATAACAAGGAGCTGATCTGATCTAGGGCGGGTCCTAGAAACTCTTTTGAGAGCTGGATGATGAGGAGGAGAAAACTAAATAAGTGAGGAAAGGAGAGAGCATCCCAGGCTGAGACTAGCCCACGCGGTGGAGCAGAATAGCTGGTAAGTACAAGTAGTTAGGTCAGTGGGAAGACAGAGCAGGACAGTAGTTTTAGGTGCTAGGGACAGGAAAGCAGGAGGTGGGTGATTTTTTAAGCCATTCTATGAACTGGGGGTAGTAATAGCATATATCTTAAAGTGTCATTATAAAGATTAAGTGATTCACTTAAGTGCCTGGTACATAATAGCATAATCCAAAATTTTAGCTGTTATTATTGTTCAGTTCAGTTCAGTCACTCAGTCATGTCTGACTCTTTGTGGCTCCATGGACTGCAGCACGCCAGGCCTCCCTGTCTGTCACCAACTCCCGGAGCTTGCTCAAACTCGTGTCCATTGGGTCAGTGATGTCATGCAACCATCTCATCCTCTGTCATTCCCTTCTCCTCCAGCCTTCAATCTTTCCTAGCATCAGGGTCTTTTCCAATGAAGTCCTTCACATCAGGTGGCCCAAGTATTGAAGCTTCAGCTTTAGCAGTTCTTCCAATGAATATTCAGGACTGATTTCCTTTAGGATGGACTGGTTGGATCTCCTTGCAGTCCAAGGGGCCCTCAAGAGTCTTCTCCAGTATTGTTAGGTTTGAATAAATATTCAAGATTTGATTTTGAATATATTGTGCAAGATAAGTGTTAGGGATACAACAAACCTACTGAATGTCACATAAACATATAGAGACAGATTAACCAACAGTTATACAGGAAACATCTGTATAACCACGACACAGCCCGCTGGTCCTCATGGAGCTTACAGCACAGAGGGGAAGACAAACACTAATCAAAAAATTGTATAAACAAATCGAAAATCAAATCTGGGACAAATGTTTGGGAGGGGGTACGAGGTGAATGTTACAAAAGCAGGAGTTGTCCTAGACAGGAAGAACAAAGAGGACTTTCCTAAGGAGAACATACTTGTGGTCACAGCTAAGGGAAAAGCAGAAATGAACCAGATCAAACGGGAGAGGGAAGAGCATTCCAGGTACAAGAGCACAAGGGTGACGGGCCTGAGGCTCTGAGTGTGAAGAGGCCCTGGGAGACAAACAGAAGAGAAAGACAGGTCGGGCCAAGATTGGAAAGACTCTAAACGCCAAGCAGAGTCATTCCTTCCTAGGTCATGTGAGCTCCTTGAGATCAGGTCTTAATTCTATATCAAATCTAGAATCATATTTGATAAATAATAGATACTCAAAGGACTTGCTAAATCGACTTAAGTGCAGATTTTATTTAATAGCTAATAGAAGCCACAGAAGTTTGTTTGTTTGTTTGTTTTTGGCCAGGTAAATCATAATTTTGCCTGGTTAGTGTTAGTAAGAAAGATATGTTTCAAGTCCCACTTACTATAGCAGATGGCTAATGTCCTGGAGGACTGAATTTTTGCCTGTGCATTCAGAAGTCTTTCCCAGATGAAAGGTTAAAAGCATTACACTCTGAAGGTGGAGTAAGAGTGAAACCTGTTTGCTAAACTGGTCCAATGATAAGAATGACAGTGAGGGCACTTGTTAAAAACATAACTTCCCAGGACCCATCCTAGACCCTGTAAACAAGACCCCAGAAAAGGTGTGAGTGGCTGTATTTATTGACAAGCACTTACCTGATTCTTACTCTCAAGAAGGTTTAGAAAACTCTGGTATAGAGGACCTTTAAGGGCAAAGGAAAGGCATGTGTAAAACTATGAACATCTGAAAGAGCCAGGAGGTATATTATGAAAATGACTGGGGAATAGGGCACCTGAGAGGAGGTGGTTGTTACTGAGGCTGGAAATTGTGAAAAGCTTTACCGATAAAGTTTGTTCTTACTAAGCTAGAAAATCTTGTGAATAATGGAGAGCCAATGGAAGATCTTAGGCAAGGAAGTGAGTTTTGGGGGAAGAAATAATTCAAGAAATGGAAAAGTACAGGTTTGAGAGACATTTTTGAGAAATAATTGAGAGTGCTTAACTGCTACTTTTATGAGAGAAGTGAGAAAGGAGAGGTGGAGAGTGGATCCAAGGCTTCTCACGCGGCAGAGTGCCTCTGTTAGGGAGCGGATGCCATGGTAAGAGAGCGTTCCATTTTAGACTTAGGAATAAGGAAGGGGAAACCTCCAATTTGGGAGGAAGTTCTCAAGGTAGAGAATATGGTTGTGGAAGTCACTGGAAGCATGGGCATTTCACTAGTATGAGGATGTAAACTGATAAGTGCTCCAAGCACAAAATGATGGGGAAATGGGCATGTTTGAGCAGCACTTACAAAAATCTTTCCCAGGTGGCTCTGTGATAAAGAACCCCCCTGCCTGTGCAGGGGGCGCAGGAGATGTAGCTTCCATCCCTGGGTCGGGACGGTCCTCTGGAGAAAGGAACGGCTACCCACTCCAGTATTCTTGCCTGGGAAATCTCATGGACAGAGGAGCCTGGCAGGCTGCAGTCCATGGGGACTCAGAAGAGTAGGACACAACTTCGCAACTGAACAGCAACAAGAGGAGAAGTCAGCAAAGAGACCAAATGGGGATGGAAGAGTTAGCAACTGCGATCTTGGCTATCCTCACCACCTAATGGCGACCTCCTTCCGAAGGACTTACGCCAGGACTGTTGCACTCGGTGCCCTGACCCCACAGCAGGCCACCACTGACCCACGCCTCTGCCCGAGGCTCCTGGACACTCACAGCGAGTCCGGCTCAGTCTCCTGTGAGGTCACAAGGTTTTGTTTGTGCCCTCCAAGAGTCTGCTTCCCCAGTCCTGTGAAAGTTCTGTAACAAATCCCACTGGCCTTCACAGTCAGATTCCCTGGAGGTTCTCAGTTCCTTTGCTGGATCCCCAGGTTGGGAAATCTGCAGTGGGTCCTAGAACTTTCACAACAGTGTGAGAACTTCTTTGGTATAAATGTTCTCCAGCTTGTGGAACCGTCTAATGCTTCCTATACTCCCACACTAGAGAACTGAAAGAACAAACACATTTCCATTTTTATTGCACTGATAAATATTTGCCACCTATCTAAGAACATTTAAGAGTAAACTTCTAGAAAATCTGCCCTTGGTTAATGCTATCAGATAAAGAAACATACAAAAATCTAAATAAGCCACTGGTTTTTCATTTTTAATTTCTTTATTTTTTTATTGGAGTACAGTTGATTTACAATATTGTTTTACCTTCTGCTATGTTCAAGCTGGTTATAGAAAAGGCAGAGGAACCAGAGATCAAATTGCCAACATCCGCTGGATCATTGAAAAAGCAAGAGAGTTCCAGAAAAACATCTATTTCTGCTTTATTGACTATGCCAAAGCCTTTGACTGTGTGGATCACAATAAACTGTGGAAAATTCTGAAAGAGATGGGAATACCAGACCACCTGACCTGCCTTTTGAGAAACCTATATGCAGGTCAGGAAGCAACAGTTAGAACTGGACATGGAACAACAGTCTGGTTCCAAATAGGAAAAGGAGTACTTCAAAGCTGTATATTGTCACCCTGCTTATTTAACTTATATGCAGAGTACATTATGAGAAACACTGGGCTGGAGGAAGGACAAGCTGGAATCAAGATTGCCGGGAGAAATATCAATAACCTCAGACATGCAGATGACACCATCCTTATGGCAGAAAATAAAGAAGAACTAAAGAGCCTCTTGATGAAAGTGAAAGAAGAGAGTGAAAAAGTTGGCTTAAAGCTCAACATTCAGAAAACTAAGATCATGGCATCTGGTCCCATCACTTCATGGCAAATAGATGGGGAAACAGTGGAAACAGTAGCTGACTTTATTTTTCTGGGCTCCAAAATCACTGCAGATGGTGACTGCAGCCATGAAATTAAAAAACGCTGCTCCTTGGAAGGAAAGTTATGACCAACCTAGACAGCATATTAAAAAGCAGAGACATTACTTTGCCAACAAAGGTCTGTCTAGTCAAGGCTATGGTTTTTTCAAAAGTCATGTACGGATGTGAGAGTTGGGCTACAAAGAAAGCTGAGTGCTGAAGAATTGATGCTTTTGGACTGTGGTGTTGGAGAAGACTCTTAAGAGTCCCTTGGACTGCAAGAAGATCCAACCAGTCCATCCTAAAGGAGATCAGTCCTGAGTGTTCATTGGAAGGACTGATGCTAAAGCTGAAACTCCAGTACTTTGGCCACCTCATGCGAAGAGCTGACTTATTGGAAAAGACCCTGATGCTGGGAGGGATTGGGGGCAGGAGGAGAAGGGGACGACAGAGGATGAGATGGTTGGATGGCATCACTGACACAATGGACATGAGTTTGAGTGAACTCCGGGAGTTGATGATGGACAGGGAGGCCTGGCGTGCTGTGGTTCATGGGGTCACAAAGAGTCAGCCATGACAGAGACTGACCTGAACTGAATACAGCAAAGTGAATCAGTTGTACATATATCCACTCTTTTTTTAGGTTCTTTTCCCATATAGGCCATTAAAGAGTATTGAGTAAAGTTCCCTGTGCTGTTCAGTAGGTTCTGACTAGTTATCTCCTTTATATATAGTAATGAGCATGTCATCTCAGTCTCCCAATTTATCACTTCCCCCAAGCTGGGATTCCCTGTGGCTCAGTGGGTGAAGAATTCGCCTGCAATGCAGGAGATGGGGCTTTGATTCCCGTATCGGGAAGATCCCCTGGAGAAAGAAACGGCAACCCACTCCAATCTTTTTGCCTGGGAAATACCGTGGACAGAGGAACCTGGTAGGTTACAGTTAATGGGGTCGAAAGAGCCAGACACAACTTAGTGACTAAATCACCAGTCTCCTCCAAGCCACTGGTTCTTCAAAATACCGGAAGCTGTTGACACTTGGATTTTAGTCCAAACTCTTCCACTAACTTGAGCAAATCATTTAATTTCTCTGAACCTGAGATGCATGAGACAGGGTGCTTAGGGCTGGTGCACTGGGACGACCCTGAGGGATGGGATGGGGAGGGAGGAGGGTGGGGGATTCAAGATGGGGAACACGTGTACACCCATGGCTGACTCATGCGAATGTATGGCAAAAACCACCAGAATATTGTAAAGTAATTAGCCTCCAATTAAAATTTTAAAAAAATTCACACACAAAAAGAATTTCTCTGAACCTGCTTATCTATCTTCAAAAAAAAGCTGGGATAGCTAGATATCTTCTGATACTTCCAGCTCTAAAATCTAGTTTTTCTCCAGACCCAAACAAGCCTGAGATGAAAATTTTAAACAGATTTTTGAAGAGCAAATCTTGAAGTAAGGATACCTGTTTCCCAATCCACACTCCCCCTTCCTCAATGAATATTTGTTGGGAAATATTCAAAGTTATATATGACGCATTGGATACTTTTACAGTTCTTGTCCTTAGCACAGCTTTGTCATTCATCCTCTCTGAGTCGTGTGGCGTCATGTCAGTGGCATGGCATCCATTTAACCCCACCTAGAAGAGCCTGTCTTTTCTCAGTACATTTGGAGTGACTCATCAACACATGAAGCTTCCTACCTCCCCATGGAATGACCACAAGCTTTCTTTAGGATGTGTGTTAAATGAGTCTGTGCTCTGGCAACTGAGTGGCCCTAGGCGGCCCCTCAGGACTTCAAGAACTAGAGACTTTTTGCCTGCCAGAACGTTAAACAAACAAACGTCTACATTTAAAAAACCCTGATTCTCTTGCAAGGAGTACTTATATCATCAAGTAACACTGGTGTAGAATGAGTCAGGAATTGAACCACACACACACACTCCTGAGGAAGCCTTCCGCAACTCCAATTTCGCAGAAGGAAGATAAACCCAGAGGGCACACAAGCACGCAATCTCCCAGAAAACTGTATTTTTTTCTAAGGACTGGGCGACAGGACTTCCACCCACAGAGACGCCCAACAAGTCAACAACCCTTCCTCTGGCTCCGGACGCCCGGACCGGCCCTTCCCTCTCGGCACGGTAGGCCCTGCCCCCTCCCCGCCCGCTCCCAGCGGCCGCCGCGCGCCGCCTTGCCCCGCCCCCGCCCCACCTGCAGGCCCCGCCCGCTCCCCGCCCGTTCCCAGTGGGCGCCGCGCGCCCTCTGGCCCAGCCCCCTCTGCACCAGTTCCCCATCGCCACGCCCATTTTCACGCCCCACCTCATGCCCCCGCCCCGCCCCGCCCATTCCCAGCGGGCGCGGCGCCTCACTCCCTCGGCCCGCCCCTCGCCCCGCCGCCCCGCTTCTCGGCCCACCTCTCGCGCGCGCGGAGATGGCGGAGCTGAACGTCGGGCGGCACTGCCAGGTGGAACGCTGCCGGCGGCTAGGTGATGCGGCGCCCCAGCCCCAGCCTCGGGGGTCCTTGCCGCGCTCTGCCTCCGGGGCGGCGGGGCGTGAGGGCGACGGCGCGGGGCGGAGGCTGAGGAGGGGCAGGGCGTGTCCCGCGGGCCCCTCAGCTGGCCGGGTCGGAGCCCTTCTGGGGGCCCTGGAGCCTGGGAGCTGCTAGTCCTCCTGAGGGCCCTGCGCGCTCCTGGAAGCGCAGCCGGCAGCGCCCGCTCCGGTTTCCGAGGCCGCCTCGCCGAGGAGCCGCGCACGCCCGCCGCTGTCTGACGAGCCCGGGATGGAGCGCGTTTCGGTGTGGGAACCGGGAGAGTCCCCCGGCCCGCCGCGGCGCCCTGGATCCTCGTCCGCAGCGCTTCCGTTGTCTGTCAGGGAAGGATGGGCTGGGTCATCTTTGAGCCTCGTTTTTGTTGGCTGCTCTGGGGACGGACTTCCAGTGAGAAGGCCCCGAGCCTGGCCTTGGGAGCGTCTCTGCTCTCTCAGCTCTGTCTTCTTTGGTTCTGTCTCTGACTCAGTAAACACTTATTGAGCACCTGCTTTGCTTCTGGCCCACGTAAGGGTCTAAGATATGGCCATTTCCACAGAAAATCTCTCAGGGTAGTTCGCTGCGTCTTAGAGCTTTAGTCAGGTGATGTTCTGTCTCTGCTGAACCGAGAGACCTTGTGACACGCGGAGGCCACGCTCACGGCCAGTGAGCGTGTGGCACAGGCCTTAGGAACTGCAGCAGGCAAGTCCTGAAGCCGAGAGCCACGCAGAATGCCATCGGTCTCTGGTACCTGGCTTGCACTCCAAATGGGTGCTGTCATATCTGGCTCTTGCTGTTACACATCCCGGGGCCAAACAAGTTTTCTCTCCCATTGCAGCTTCAGTCTTTGGTAGCAGGGACCTGTCACTGTTGAGAAGGGCTCTGGGGTCTAGCTCAGAATTCGTGGGAGTGGTCCCAGTTGGTCAATGATGACCTGTCGTGGACGATGGGCTAAAGGGCACAATCCCTACGAGGTTCTTGTTACTTGCAAAACTCCGATTTGTAGCTTTCACCACTGACTGTCGTCCTCCGCCATCCTTCAGCAGGCAAGGACCGATGTTTCCTTGCAGACTCATAGGGAAGCTTAGCCGATTGGGTTTTGACCGTAAATTGTGTCATTCTGGTATACCTGATTATCAAGTCCATGATGTCTACCATCTGTTACATAGTTAATCTTTTCCAACTTCAGGTGTCTATTAAAGTGTAAGCACTGAAATGAAGCCAGGGTCTGGCTCTTTTGGAGTTCAGATTTCTCGCAGACTCTAGTGGAGAGGAATTAAGATTTAGAGGATATTGTGAGTGTACTAAATTTCATTTAGCTTCTGGATGAATAGAAGAATGGTTTTAAGTGTTAGGAAATTACCTTAATCTTAACTCTTACCCCTGGGTCCTCTTAGTTTGTGTCTAATACTTAGTTGGTCACCAAAGTCTCTAAAAGTATCGAGCATGTACATTTTCCCCATTTTAAAGAGACAAACAGGTTTTGCAGAGTGATGTATATTTCACTTTTCTTCTCTTTGACAAATGTATATCTACATACTTGGTATGGAGCAGATGCTTACAGTATCATGCTTTCAGGACAATAGTGACAATGCATTAAGCTCACTTCTCAGGTGAGGGAAGAACTATGTTAGAGTCCTCTGGCCCCACAAGCAGCAAGTCGCCAAGGGTCCCTTTGGGTCACTGTGCATGTGTGTTAAGTCACTTCTCTCTGCTTCTGACGTCTGACTCTGTGTGACCCTGTGGACAGTAGCCCTCCAGCTTCCTCAGCCCATGGGATTCTCCAGGCAAGAATACTGGAGTGGGTTGCCATGCCCTCCTCCAGGGGATCTTCCCGACCCAGGGATTGAACTTGCGTCTTTTACATCTCCTGCATTAGCAGGCAGGCTCTTTACCACTAACACCTACAGGGAAGCCCTGGGTTAAAATAGGACCTCTTTTTTCTTTGGGTTAGGATACCCTGTAGGATGAGATCTTTTAGAGTAATAGTGGCTTTCTCTTAAGTGCAGTACTTCCTGTTTTCATTTTGTAAAGGCAGTGTGATTAGATATATCCAGCCTCACTTGTGTGTGTACTGTAATTTATTATGAGGTACATTGAAAACAGATTGGAGAATGAGTAAATGATTACATTCAGTGATTTGTGGTCAATTGCCACATCTAAAAACAGATACTTTAATGTGCTTTTCAAAAATTCACTTCCTGACTTAATTGTTGCTTAGTCCTGACTTAGTTGTTCCTTAACAACAAGGAAAGGAACAGTTCAGGACTAAATTTTACACGATCAATCCGTCTGTTTAATTTCTGGAATATCTTTGAACATGTCCCTACCTAGTCACCCCAGGATTTTTCTCAGAGTTTGAGTATATTCAAAACAAGTGAATTGTTGTGATTATTCTTGTTAATTACAGCTTTTATCTTACTATTCTTATCTTTTACACATCTCATTTAGTTTTTACAATTACCCTATGAAGTAAGTGTGGCATATAACACAGATATGGACACACATAGATATACATACACACACAGATGCACACAAACACAATGTACTTATATCCTATTTTTATCTATATTACCTAATAATATATTTTTGATTTTGTATACATATACATGCACTATACCATATACTGTATCAAGAAATATATATATATATTCTGTGTGTGTTTTACATATTCTGTTTTATATATATATATATATATATGTAAAACCCAAAGCTCTACCTTTAAGTAACTTGCCTAGCATTGCTGGATTAGTAGGCAGTGCAATCAAAATTGAAATCCAAGATTGTCACTTCAAATGCAGAATTTTTGTGATATATGGTCCTCAGAAGCAGCATCTGGTAAACCTGGGGAAAACACTCCCAGGACTTCTTTTTTTCTGATTTAGTTTGTCACTGCAAGTGATATTTATCTCCTGATGATCTGGTTACTCCCAGAGTACTTGAGGTTGTGATGGCTTTTGTTTAACCACTACTTGCTGCACTAGGATATTGTTCAAAAGGAAGATCCTCCTGTAGCCACAGTTCAGTACTTGATTTTTTTTTTACTTAAAAAACCTAAATCAAAATCAGTTACTGACCAGAACATATAACATTTTCCCTTTATTTTAGATTTTCTTCCCTTTGTATGTGATGGATGTTCAGGAGTATTTTGGTAAGTTAAGGTTGTATGCAGGATTTGGCAGTAATTTTATTGTTTACAATATGAGATTTATTTCTAAAAAGCAGAATGATTTAAAATAGTTTGTACTTTAGCCATTGATATTTGATATTCACTAGAATAATCACCTGAGAAAAAAATAGATTAGTCATAGGCTCTGGTTACTTATGCATATATGTGGCTAGTCTTTAAACTTTCTATAGTTATGTGTGTGACTTTTATGTAAAAGTTATGTATATTAATCACAAGGAGAGAATATATCCATAATATAAAGAATATGATTTTTAAAATCCAATTATGATTATTAGTTTTTATTTTTATTAATAGAATGAAAAGAGCCCATCCTATATATTTCTTAAATCGGGTACTTTGTGCGTACATTACATGCAATGTAAAACCTGGGAACAAATAAGAATTTTGGATGTAATTTCAATTAAACTTTCAAGTATCAGGCATTTAATTTATTTAATAGAGCACTGAAAGAATAAGTTCTTTTCAGATAGTAGTTCAGAAAGACTTATTAGAAAGAAATAAAAATAGTACATATTTTTAAGTCATTCAGAACTAGAATACTCCTTTGACATATTATTATTGGTTATTTTTGAGAAATAAAAGGAATCAAAAGAGTCTGTATTTTCACGCACCTTAAAACAAAGTAAAAAGGAAATTGAGAGGTGAATAATTTGTACTCACATTGAATTTGAACAGTAGTTGGGTTTTAAAACTTTTGAGACTACAGGTGCTCTGTCTTTTATTTGTCTTTTCAGCTTATTCTTATATGCAGAGTTGTTAATGTGGTGTGAGTGTAATTAATCTTAAGGATCTAACCATTAAATAGCTCAAATTTCTGCAGTTATCTTTAAGTACATTATTTGATTACATTTAAATAAATACTTTTCTTTGTTGTTATTTAAGCCTTGAACACAGGAGCAGAGAGTCCCATAGCTGTCCTGAGGTATGTTAGTATCTCCTAGTGAAATGTGTTTGTATTTCAGAATTTGATTCTGTGTATCTATTTATCTTGGTTGTGCTGTGTCTTCGTTGCTGCTCACGGCCTTCTCTAGTTGCAGAGAACGGGGCTTCCTCTCCAATTGCAGAGTGTGGGCTCTAGGCACCGGGATTCAGTGGGTGCGGCGTTCAGACTCGGGCTTGTGGGCTTCAGTAACTGTGACTCCTGGGCCGCAGAACGTGCAGGCCAGTAGCTGTGGCCCACGAGCTTCAGTTGCTCCATGGCAGGTGGGATCTTTCTGGACCAAGGATCGAACACATGTCCCCTGCACTGGCAGACGAACTGCTGTCCACTGTATTACCAGGGAAGTCTTGATTTAATTTAGTACCAGGGTACTGCAGATTAAAATTTGGCATACTAAATTGATTTATAAGAGACTGTTACTTTATATTTTTTCTCAATTTGCTTTAAAAATAAACTCGTCTACTTGGTATTTATAAATTTTTATTCTTATAATTTTCTTTATACTGCCGTTCTGTGTGGGTAGCCCACTTTTAGCTTCAGGCTCTGTATTTATAACTATGTAATGGAATTGACATCCTCATCATATGCTGCCTCCAGTTTGCTTCACTGTTGTGTTCGTTTTCACTGGTGCCTGGGGTTAGGATTCTGTGGTAATAAATTGTGCTGACTCCATCAGCCTTAGATCATCAGGAGCAAACTTGTAGTCCATCAAAGTCCCTACCATAATTCTGCCCACATCAAGATATTAAAAAGACCTGTTAGATAAAAGCCAAAATACCATCTTTGTGACTGGTAAAGAATAAGTTGAATGATGAAGCTTAATGTAGAGCCAAAAAGATCTTCAAAGAAAATCCAGAATTCAGTGGGTTTGCCACCTGTCACAGCAGTGTTGCACCAGGTTAGGCCTCCTAGGAAATAAAGAAAAAGCTGAGCCTAATTAATTTTCTTGAATTTGTAATCAGAGAAGTTGCTCCACCTCCTTTGGGTCAGAGATCAGCAGGAAGTTAAACTGAATTCACTCCATTTGGAAAGAAGCATTTGCCTCCCATTTTGCAATTAATATTTATTCCTTCCCACCATTTACCAGACACTTTGCCAAGAATTTTTACCTCTGTTCTCTCAATTATAAAAATTAAGATTAAATGAGCTTCAGTCAAAATCTGGCCCTCTGAAGTTTTGGTGATTTGAGGGAAATAAAAATTAATTAACATATTGGTATTATTCAGGATTAACTGGAGAGAAATACTCAGAGTCATATAGTAAACAGTATTTCTCATGTAGCTTATAAATCTCTGTGCTTTCTTTTTTCTTGTGATATGATTTGCTTTCTATGAATGTCTCATAGAATGTCTCTCAGTTAGATCTTAATTAAATAGTGAAATAAAAATCTTCTACCTTTAGACCATTGAAACAAATTTGGAAAAATGGTTAAGAAATTAATTCCAATGAGATGTAACTCTATTTTTATAGAGGATACCCTTTGTTCATGGATTTCAAGCAATTACCATTGACCCTTGAGTGATACAGGTTTGAACTGTGTGTGTCCCCTCAAACGTGGATCTTTTTTATTCTCTAAATATGTGCTGCACAAAGCATTGAACCTGCAGACACAGAACTGCAGATTTGGAAAGCTACCTGTGAAGACAGACTTGGATTTTTAACAGTGTAGAGAGTTTGTACCCTAAGTCCTGAGTTGTTCAAGGGTCAACTGAGTTCATTTAATTCTAGAAATCTGGTTACTTAGTACTCAAAATAGCCTAAGTGATCGGATTTTTTTTTTTTTAATTTCATAAAATCTTTTTCCTCTGGTATAATATTTGCTAGTAATACAGTAGGTGGCACTAGTGGCAAAGAATCTGCCTGACAATGCAGAAGATGTAAGAGGTGTGGGTTCTATCCCTGGGTTAGGAAGATTCTCTGGAGAAGGAAATGGCAATTTACTTCAGTAATCTTGCCCAGGAAGTCCATTGGACAGGAGCCTGGCAATCCACAGTCCCTGAGGTTGCAAAGACTGGAACCAGCTGAGCATACACACAAAGAGTATTGTATCATTGTGAAAACTGTTTTTAACTGTATCATGGAAAAATATAATTTTAAGTGTTCTTTTACATATATTTAAGCCTCTAAAATCAGTGTGGAAAGTGGATATGACTTGTCATTTGAGGAGTGATGGGCTGATTTCCTCGTCTGTGAAAGTCACTCTAGTCATGTCTGACTCTGCGACCCCGTGGTCTATATACAGTCCATAGAATTCTCCAGGCCAGGATACTGGAGTGGGTAGCCTTTCCCTTCTCCAGGGGATCTTTCCAACCCAGGGATCAAACCCAGGTCTCCCACATTGCAGGCAGATTCTTTACCAGCTGAGCCACAGGGAAGCCCAAGAATACTGGAGTGGGTAGCCTTTCCCTTCTCCAGGGGATCTTCCCGACCCAGGAATCCAACTGGGGTTTCCTGCATTGCAGGAGGACTCTTCACCAACTGAGCTATTATTGGTACCTTGTGTAGTATGTTACAAAGTAGAAGACTAAACTTAGGGAAAATGACAGAGTAGTCATTTTAACCTGACTTAGAAGATAAACACACTACAGTAGGGAAATTTTGAAAATGTAGAGCAGTCAGCACAGTAATCATTCTGCACACAATTATTATAATCTATGCAAGATTGTGTGGGTTGCTTTTATAAGTTGAAGCAAAAATGCTCTGGATATCTAGAATAGATTTGTTGATTTGCTTTTAATGTGAAATATGATGCCATGCCCCCCTTCTCCCTTTTCAGGTGACTGTCCTCAACAAGAGAACGAAGTCAGACACCCATACATCTCACCCATGCTCTTTCAGGGAGTGTGCTGAGAGAGAGCTTGTGCCCATCATGTGTCCTTACTGTGAGAAGAACTTCTGCCTGAGGTGACCCCTATGACTGTTCAAACTGTGTATCTGTTTAAGTCACATGCAAGCACATGAACCATTGTCACTCTTTTGTTGCTCGCAGACACCGTCATCAGTCAGATCACAACTGTGAAAAACTGGAAATCCCTAGGCCTCGTATGGCTGCCTCTCAGAAACTCGTCAAAGATGTTATTGGCAAGTATCTGGACAGCGTGTCTGATGTCTGCTCACTGCTGTGTACTCGTGAGTCCCGAGCCCTGCTTGTGTCAGCTTGCCAGTCATGGGAGGTGTCAGCCGCCCCGATGGTTATAACTTGCTGTAGATGTTGAGGACATTCTTGTGACAGTGTTTTTCACAAGTCTTACCTAGCAAATGGGGATTTGGAAATTCCATAGAAATATCTGGCAGGTATTCTCTTTTGCTGGACCACTTGTATCAGCTGGTTAACCATCTTGGCTAGAAATTACATTCATGAGGCTTAAGTAGTGGTTTACATTCTTCAAGACTAAAGTTAGGATTTTACTGGTGGTCCAGTGATTAAGAATCCACCTGCCAATGCAGGGGACACGGGTTTAATCCCTGATGCGAGAAGACCCCACGTGCTGTGGGGCAGCTAAGGCCGTGTGCCCTGGAGTCCATGTTCCTCAAGAGAAGCCTGAACACCGCACCTAGGGAGGAGCCTCAGTCGCCACGACGAGAGAAAGCCCGCGTGCAGCAGTGAAAACTCAGCACAGCCAAAAATAAATAAGTAAAATTTAAATTAAAAAATAAAAGGTAAAATGATTAAAAAAAAAAACTTTAAAAAAATGAGAGAGAAAGATTCCTTTTAAAAAAAAAGACCAAAAAAAAAGACCGAAGTTTAAGCCTAGTCAGCTGTCCTGTGAATGCTGCTGATAATCTGAACGTATGTGGAAAGAATATCTGTGACGTTGACCAGTCTCACTGCCAACATACTCAACTGAATTTTCATTTTATATTAAGAATAGTGATTTAAATTAAATTCTATTAATTAAGTAAAAATCTTCTGCAACACCTCTCTGCAGAAGTGCTAGTGATTGCTTTGGATTAAATAGATTTAAGTTGGAAAGCACATATAACTTAAGTATTTTAATGTGTGGCTCACTTACATCCACTCAGTGGTAATGCTCCATTGTTCTTGTAAATATATCTAAAAAATGAATGTGGTCTCCATATATCTCTAGTATATGTAATTTATGTACGTTTCAAGGCCACAGTTAGTAATAATAAAACTTTGAAAAATGTGCAAGTTCCTATTTGCTTATATCCTTATGCTTGCTTCTTAGATTCCAAGACAGGAGAGACAGCAAGTAAACGACGGAAAGGTGCAAAAAATAGTGAAACAGCTGCAAAGGTAGCACTGATGAAATTAAAGATGCATGCTGCTGGAGATAAGTCATTGCCACAGGTTGGTTTTAGATATTTAGGAAACAAAAAAGTTCCAGATACAGTTGGAGCCCCCTTTGTATGCTTCCCTTTCATTAGTAACAACAAAACCTGAACTCGATATGTATCATTTCAAATATTACAAGGTATAAGCCTGCGTAAATAATAGTCTTACGAGTTTCTTTTACGTTATAGAAATGGCGGAAAGCCACATGTATCCTTCTTCAGCTTTTTTCTCTTACCCTTAGTATCATTTGTTTAAACATATATCCGTGCTGATATGTTCAGTCTCTTGCATTCATTCTGATAGCTCACATTTTTCTATAGTATGTATATTCCACAGCTTATCTATTCTCTTGGTGAACACGATTCAGATTTCTTTTCCAAGTTGTTTGTTGTTATAAACAGTTCAACAGTGAGCACCCTGTGTACACAGGGGAACATTTCTCTAAGGCAGTTTCTTTCAAACCCCATATTATCACCTGTATTTTCTGTAACCACCCAGTACCTATATACCCACATACACACCTTAACACAGCTCCAGTAAGTGAGATCTAGCCTTATAAGGATGTGTATCTACTCTGATATTTTTTATTCTATTTAAAGACTGTTGACTTTATAGCCCCTGCAGGATTGAGACCATTAAAATGAAACATGCTATTCCAGGGAACATACCTAGAAATAGAAAACTGGAGAATGGAGTTTGCTCATCTTTGGCTTTATTAGATATCGTCCGTATTTTGTTGTCAGTAATTGTACTGATTTGTCTCCTTGCAGCGTCTGAGTTTCCTGCCAGTGTTGGGCGTTCTTCATTATCACCAGTCTGACAGATTGAAACGGTGCATCACCGAGGTTTACAGTCGACTTTCCCGGTGATTAGTGAGGCTTAGCTACCCTGCATACGTTTATTGGCTCTTTGACTTTCTCTTCTGAATTATTTGTTCACATCCTTTGTGCATGCATATCGTCTGCTAGGTTGTTTGGAACTTTTAAAAAGGTTTATAAGAGTCTGTATATTCTAAGTTCTGATCTTTTCTTGATTAAATATGTTACACGTATCTTCTCTCAGTCTATAGCTTGTGTTTACTTTGGTTTTGATCTTTTTAGTGATCCAGACTTTTTAAATTTTAATGCATTCATATCTATTAATGATTTCTTTAGGATTGTAATTCTTAAAATGAGTTTTTTACTTACATTTTCCTTTAAAAGTTTTATTGCATTTTTTTGTTGAGCTTTTTATTCCATCTGGAACTTAATTGTAAGTAAGTAGAGGTAGAGATTTATTCCTCCCCCTCTCACCCAGCGGGTTACTGATTGTCACAACATAAGAAAGTGAAGAGTTCATCCTTGTAATGTCGCTTCTGTTACACACCAGATTGTTCTGCATATGTGGGACTGGTCTGGGGCTCTCAGTTCTGTTCCTTTGGTCTGTCTCTCTGCATCAATATCGTTCTGTGTTAATCGTAGTAGCTTTTACAGTAGTAACTAGGACAAGGCTGTCCACCTCATTCTTGACTTCCAACTGTGTCTATTCTTGGCCATTTATTCTTTTGTAAAAATTTTAGGATCACTTCATCTTGTTCTGTGAAATGGTGATTTTGATAGAAATTGTGCTCAATTTTAAGTAAGACAGTGGACATCTTTAAAATTTCATTCTTCCTTTTTATCTCCATAGTCTATCCCAACTTATTTAGGTCTGTATTTATGTCTTTAAATAACATTCTATAATGCCTACCATACACATGTAGGGGTCTTAAGTTTTTTCTTTGGCTCTTATAATTTTTGCTGCCATTATAAATGGTAACTTTTTTAAATTAACATTTTCCTAATTTGGTTATTGCTGGTTGTTGTATAATGTCTTTCTATCTAGCAAATAAACTCTAATAGTTCCCATATTTTTTCCTGTCTAGTTTTCCATGCAGTCACATCTTCTGCAAATGATAATTTTGTGTGGTATTTGTTTTTATTTTCAAATTTTCTTCTCTATTACTCTTCCTCCTCCTCATTATTCTTTGTGTTACTGTATTGGTTGAAACCTCCACAACAATGTTAGATAATGTAAGTGATAGCAGGGGTCTCCATCTTGTTTCTGACTTCAGTTCAAATAATTCTAAAGTTTCATCACTAAATATTACATTTGCTATAGATTTTTTGATAGTAGCCTTCCATGGGTTAACAATATTTTTCTGTCCCTAGGAATTTATATCAGGAATGGGTATTAAATATTGCTATAATTTTTTCCTCCATCTAGTAAGATGATTATATAGTGGTTTTTTTCCTTATTAATGTAATAAATTACATTGATCATCTTCTGTTGTGAATCACCCACATATTCTTAGATAAACCACTTGACTCTGGTATTTAATTTTTTTAAAATGTATTGCTAAACTGTTCACTAATATATTACTTACTGTTTTGTCCTGACATTAGTAGCAAAAAAAATTAGTTGAGTAGCTTTCCCTTTTCTGTTCTTTGAAATAGATACATATTGTCCTTGAAGGTTTGGTAATAGTTGTTAAAACCTTCAGATTTGTTGCCTTTTGTAGGGGGAGAATTTTGAATACTAATTAATGTGTTAAGTAGTTCTTTGGTTTATTTGGATAATCTATGTCTTCTGAAATATATGTTGGGAAATAACATTTTTCTTAAAAATTTCTGTTTAATACAGATTTTTCAGCTTATTGTTATGTTCCCAAATCTCTGTTGTGTCTTTCACTAGTCATTCTTAATATTTTTCAATTGTACTTTGATTTCCCCTTGAACGGACTTGCTAGAGGTTTGTGTTTACTTCTTTAATTGGCATTTTAGTTTTTTCAAAGAATCATGTTTTGGTTTTCTTGACTTCTCTATTGTTTCTTTGCTTTCTGCTTTACTGATTTTGTTGTTATATTATTGTTTCCTTTTTCTGCTTTGTTTAGATTGTCTCTGATGTTGTTTTTCTAACTTCTCACACTGAATGGTGAGCTTACTCTTTCATCCTACTTATTTGGGTGTTTTTTTCTAGCGGAGGTGACTTTATTTTGGGTTTCCTTTGTGGCACTAGTGGTAAAGACTCCACCTGCCACTGTAGGAGACATAAGAGATGTGGGTTCGATCCCTGGGTCAGGAAGATCCCCTGAAGGAGAGTGTGGCAACCCACTCCAGTATTCTTGCCTGGGAAATTCCATGGACAGAGGAGCCTAGTGGGCTACAGTCTATGGGGTCACAAAGAGTTGGACGTGACTGAGTGACTTAGCCCACATGCATGCAACTTTAATACAATTTCTAACACAGAAAAGTTCTAGACTAGTACAAAGAGTTTTTTCATACTGGTTACCCAGATGTTCCAATTACTTACATTTTGCCCTATTCGTTATTTAATATGCAGTCATTCTGTTTGTCCATATGTATATGTGTGTGTGTGCTTACTAATTTTTGGCCAGCTTGATCTATCAGGTTCTGAAACAGATGGTATTCAATAAAATCTCTCACATTTTTTTTCCTATAATTCTAATAGTTTTGCTGAGTTCTATATTATCAGGTACATTTAGTTTTTTCATCATTATGTCTTCAGTATGAATTTTTTGCCTTAAATCTATTTTGATTTATGATGATGTTTCACTGCCTTTCTTTTGGTGAATAGTTACTACTATGTGTGTATTCCTTTGTATTCAACTTTTCTGTATTGTTTTATTTTTAGGGTGTTTCTTATAAGCTGTATGTAGCTGGACTTTGTTTTTTTAATCCAATCTGATAATATCTCTCTTTCATAGGTGAGTTGAACCCATTTATATTTATTATGATCACAAGCATTTCAATATATTTGTTCTATCTTATGTTTTTTTTCTGATCATCCTTTTGCTGTTACTATTTCTTTCTTTCCAGTCATCTTTTGTATTGATTGAATTTTCTATATTCTCTTCTATTCTGCTGGTCTAGAAACCATTGATTATAAACTTCTTTTAATAATTTTTTTAATGTTTCTTTTTTGAAGCATTCCTTATTTTTAAGTTATAGAAATACTGCATACTTTTAACAAGGGTAATGTAAAAACTATATAAGGGGAAAAAGCCCAACACACCCTCCTGCGTCCACGTTCATCCCACTGAAGCAGTGGTTCTCAGCCGAGGGTGGTCGTGCCCCTTGGGGACGCGTGACTGTGTCTGCAGACAGTTTGGTGTCACCCCGGGCATGGGGATGCTCTCGTGCCGCTCAGTGTCCCGCAGGGCACAGGGCAGCACCCACAGGGAAGCATCGTCCAGTGTGAGGTGTCTGCAGTGACGTAACTGAGGGGGCCTGCTCTAGAGTGTCCAGTACTGTCATTCCCATTACTGTGCAGTTCTTTTATGACTTAAAACATAATAGCAGAAATTTCTGTAGCACTTACTTTGTTCCAGGCTCTCTTTTAACACATTTAATCCTTGCGGCAGTTTGTGAAATATGTACTATTATCTCTGTCTGATAGATGATGTAATTGAGGCACAAAAATGTTAAGTAACTTGGCAGTAACACAGCTAGTAAGTGAAAAACTGCGAATTGAATCAGGCAGGCTGGCTCAGAAACCATGTTCTCAGCACACTTAATACTTTATCACAGAGCATGCAGGTCTGTAGATAGAACTTTTCCCCCTGCATCATTGTTTGTGTGTGTTTATACATATATGTATGTATTGACATAAGTTATTTTTATATATCCACACCCATGTATATATTAATATAAGTGTCTAATTTTACATAAATGAAAGTATCTACTGGTATATGTATGCAAAGATATAAAGAGTGCTTTAGGATCACTATTTCATTAAAAGGGCATGCATTTAGTCAACACTTTTTTTGAATACCTGCTATAAATCAGGCCCTGAGGATATGACAGTAAATTGTTAAAACAAAGTCCCTGCCCATATAGAGTTTATATTCCAATAGGATGAGATGATTATTTAATGTATACTACAATTTTCAGATAGTCATAAAGCCTATAAATAAAAATAAAGCAGGTTTCAGATAGATAATATATTCTCTCAGCTCTATATATTCCTGTATAAGTTTCTGACAGCATTTCCTCCAAGGGAACTAGTATGGTTCTAAATCATTTTCTTCAAAAGATGGACAATCCAAGGGATCGTGAGTTTCATCGCCTTTTTCCTGTTAATGAACATTCTCTTTGTTTCCAGTTTTGGTGACTAGTTTCCTATTTCTGATTTCCTGTGTCTGTGAGATAGATTCCCTGGAGTATGTTTGCTGTGTCCAAGGGTATGTCTATTTTAAATCTTTATAGATGTTGTCAACCTGCTTTACAAAGAATTTGCAACAATTACATTTCTACCATCAGTAATTATGATAGTGAACTTTTATTGACTGATTATATCATGCCAAGCATTGTCTTGCGGCTCTGGGTTTTTTATCTCACTTAATACTCAGGACTATCCCGTGATACATTATTATCCTCATTTCACAGATGAGTAATCTGAAGTGTTGTTAAGATCACTCACCTGGTCAGACCCTGCCATCCTGCCCTGTTTAGTACACTGCCTCTTGTCATCATACATGAGCATACCTCTTCTCTCCCGTGGTGTCCAGTAACTGTTTATATAATCTTTTTAAATGTATTCCAGTCTAATGGCTGTGAAAAGATATCTTCTAATTGTTGTATTTTGGGTTTCCTTGACCATTGTTCAGGTTGCTGAACAATGTTTAGTTCAGGAGCTAAATCGAGTCCGACTCTCTGTGACCACATGGACTGCAGCACACCAGGCCTCCCTGTCCTTCACTGTCTCCCAGAGCTTGCTGAAACTCATGTCCATTGAGTCGGTGATGCCATCCAACCATCTCATCCTCTGTCGTCCCCTTCTCCTCCTGCCCTCAATCTTTCCCAGCATCAGGGTCTTTTCTAATAAGTCAGCTCTTTGTGTCCTTGCGTTCAGTAGCCAAAGTATTGTTCAGTTTAAGTATCTGTTTATTATGTTCATTGGCCGTGTGTGAATGCTCTTCCCTGAATTGCCCATCCTGTGATCATTTTTCTTTTACATTGTTATTTTTATTTCACTTTTATTTTGCTTCATCAACTGTGGAAATTCTTGGAATAGAATAGATATTGATCCTTTCTATAATCAGTCTGCTTTGGAAACTTTTTTTTCAAAACCTATCAAATAATCTTGATTTTGCTTATGTACCTTATTGACATATCATGCTCTAAATTTTTCTAGGGTCTGTCTTTTCTTTCATTTCTGGTTTGGTTTTCTTAGGGTTTTAGGTTTTTTTTTTTTCATCTGTCTTTAATAGGTCTGGAATTTGACTTTAACATATTATATGAGCTAAGGATATTTTCTTCCAGTTGTTTAGTTTTACCCACTAATTATTAAATAAATCATTTTTGTCCTATTAAGTTGAAATACCAAATATCACCTTCATGTTAAATTCAAGATTTATTTTTTACTAGGTTTGTTTTTGGATTTCCTATTCTAATTCCTTATCTGTTTTTTCCTCATATGTTAATACCAAGTTGACTTCATGTAATAAGTTTATAGAGTGTTCTAACATATGATCATGTAAGTCTCACTCATATTTTCCCATATTTTGTGTTAGCAGTTCTTTTCTCTTTTGGTTTGTTCATCCATTTGGACCTTACGATTATTATATACACTTTTTTTTAATCCATCTTGGGATCTCTGTGGTTGTCATGATGGGATAAGGTTGTCAGTGACAGACTCCAGCAGATACTGTTGAGGGACGTAGGCTCTTTAAAAGCAAAAATAGAGAAACGGAGAAAAAACATTATGAAAAGCAAAAAAGAACACAGCTTGATCTTAGAACGTAGTTTCTTATATCTGTCACTGTTTCCCACAAGGATGTAGGCTGTGAATAACAGTGCCTACAGAAGCCTGATTGCATTCTCAGGAGGATTTCTTACCCTGTTGGCCTCGTCCTCTTTGTGCTGGGGATTCTGGCTCCCTCCTTACCCACCAGGTCTAAGTAATTGATATAAAACCTCCTTTGTATTATCAAGTGATTTCTGCAAAGTTAGGTAAAGTAAACTCAATTTCCCAGCAGCATCTATTAACAAGTCCTGACTGAGGATCATTCCTGAGGGTTTCTCTGAATTTGCTTTACATTATATATATTAATTTTGAGAGAAATGACATTTTTATAACATTATCTTCCTGTCTATGAACTTTATGTCTTCTCTTTTATTTAGATATTTTATTGCCTTCTGTAACATTTTATATATTTTTCTTCATCTAAGTCTTATTCCTTGTTGAATCCACCTGCAACGCAGGAAATGTGAGTTTGGAAGTTCCCCTGGAAGAGGGGCGACTCTCTCCAGTACTCTTGTCTAGAGACTCCCATGGGCAGAAGAGCTTGGCGGGCTACCGGTAACCCGTAGGGTCTCAGAGAGTCGGACGCGACTAAAGCTACTGAGCGCACACGCGTACCAACATCTCCAGTTGTCTTACGGAGTTTCTTTCTTTGGTGAACAGAATATTTCCCTGTACCTGTTTCCAGAACTTACTGTTAACATAGGAAAAAAGGGCTTGATTTCTATATATTCATTGTATTCAATCACAGCATCAAATTCTTGTATTTATTTTAGAAGTTGTTTTGTTTTTGCCTTTGATTTCCTAGGTATACAATTACATCCCATTGACAAACAGCTTTAGTTTTCACCTTTCAATAATTAGTTCATTTTCTTGTACTATATTATATATAATCTCCAATATAATGTTTTGTAATAATGGTGATAAGAGGCATGTGCTTATATTTAAGATTTTTGACATATATAATTAAATACCAACTCTTCTCTCAGAATCTGAAGTTACTTGAGACCGTCTCCTCTTGAATGAGACCAGGAGTGGGACATGTTTCCTGAGGTTGAGTATCTCCCATCTCGTTGACTTCGTTTATGCACATGATTGCTTTTAAGTCAGTTGCTTTTTAAATTTGCCAATATATTTTTTGAGTTTCTTTTTTTCTTAAGACTCGTTTTTATTTTGGCTCAAGCACATTCTTTTGTAGTTCATCCGTCAGGGGTCTCTGTGGCAAACTCTTTCCATCTTTTGTGTCTGAAACTGCCCTTATTTTCCCTCACTTGAGCTGGATTGTCTATTTGCCTTTCTCAGCTCTTCTAATCAACTGTTCATTGGCCTCTTTTGTTTATTGTTTGGGAAGTATGTGCTGTAGATCTTACTCTTGTTGCTTTATGGGTAATCTATACCTTGTTTTGTAACTTAAGATTTTTGTCTTTGATATTTTACGTTTCAGTGCAAGGTTTCTAGGTATGGATTTGTTTTAATTACACAGCTTGACCTTGAGGTGCATTTTAGCTGTTGATCCCTTACCCTTAGAAAATTATTGTTGTTTTCTTTCTGAACATTGCTTCTGTTTCTTCTTTTCTGAAATTCTTATTGGACATGTTTTGGGGATGTATAATTTCTATCTTTATGTCTGTTTGTGTTGCCTTCTAGATGACAGCCTCAAATCCATCTTTCAATCAATTAAACCTTTTTATTGAATATTATAGAAATTTATTGTTTGGGTTTCTTATTTCAGAAACTGTATTTTTAAGTTTTTTTATTTCTAATTGGTTCTTCATAGCTTTTCATGTTTCGTTTCTGCCTGTTTCGGTTCTATAACTGTTTGTTCTGTTTTTATGAATATTCTTTCATTTTTCTCATTGTTCGTCCTAAATAGGGGCTCCCCGGGTAGCTCAGTGGTGAAAGAATCTGTTTGCCAATTCAGGGAACACAAGAAATGCCAGCTCGATCCCTGGGTCAGGAAGCTTCCCTGGAGGAAGAAATGACAACCCACTCCAATATTCTTGCCTGGAGAATCCCATGGACAGAGGAGCTCAGCGGGCTACAGTCCGTGGGGTCACAAAGAGACACAACTGAGTGACTGAGCACCCACAGATATCCTAAATAACTCTTTAAAATGTCTTTTTCAAGTTTAGTTTCTCCTACCCATAATAAACTAAGCTTTGATTTGTTTCGAAGTTTCAGCTTCAAGCTTCAGCATGTTCGCGTTGAGGAGCAGTTTCTTTCTGTGTCTCTCCTGTCTCACTCACCTCTCCCCAGGTCTCACCTTTTCTTCCACAGGCCCACCTACCCACGCCCTCTGTTCCAAACCCAGGTCTGAGACTGATAGTTTCTGCTTCTGCCCTGCAGAGATTTTCGGCCTCCTACAGATCCGTTACTGAGCTGGAGGCTTTGGCTCTGTTCCCTGAGGAGGTTGTATCTGTGCTCTTGTGCCTCCCTGAGCGTCGGCTTTGTGAGCAGCAGCCTCAGTCGGCCAGCCTCAGTGACTTCCTAAGCCTCCTCTGCTGGAGGGCCCAGCCCACACTGGCCGCTGCCTCCAGGCAGTTGGCCAGAGGCAGGGGCCGCTCACCCTGTGGCCCTGCTTTTTCTCGTTAACCCGCCTCTTCTGAGCCCTGGGGCCTATGGCTCAGCCTGCCTGCGTCACTCTGCATTTCTGTTTCATTTTAGATACTCAGGCATAGTTATTTTTTTACTTTTAGGTGAGGGTATATCTTTTAAAATTTCTCTTTTCATATGTATGCTTTTATTGCCATGTTACTGGAGCAAGAACTGTGAGGTTACAGAGTTGTCCCAAAGTTTGAATTTCCCATAATTTCTTCTTTTCCTGTTATCTGTAATAACGCATTCCACTGGTCTTTAACAAATCTAAATTTCTTAGTGCTGAGATGGAAATTGTGTTGAATCTATTATTTCTTAAAATAATTGTGATCTCTCCCTATAACTGAGAGACCTTCCAGTTATGCCAAAATATTTATTGTAGCAGGAATTGGTCTATAAAGCCAGTACTTTTTTTAAGTGATTTTAGAAAAGAAGGGTAGCTCAGAAGCTAAATACCCTTGCTTCTATTCTTGTTTCTTACATTTGTAATTTTGCAAGAAAATACAATATGTAAGAGGCATATAGGGTATAGAATACTAGAGGAACCATCTCTGAATTTGAGTTTTTCTCTTTTGTTGACATGATACTTTTCTGATTTTTCACGTTTCTTTTTTTCTCAAAGGCCCTGCAGTCTCTAAGTGTGTACTGAGGTCTTCCAGGTGAACAGAAATGTATAGGTATCAGGAATTTTTCAGTTATAAGAGACAGAAACTTGACTGAAACTCACTAGCCATTTCTTTTCTCGTATAATGGGAAGTAATGCATTGATCTGGTCTCACAGGATGACTGAATTCCAGGACTCAAATGCTGTTGAGAGAAGCCATCTGTTTTCTTGACTTCTCTCTTTCTCTGTGTTAGATTCACTGTTTTTCCTTTGAAGAAACTTTTCCACATTGGTTCAGGAGTGGCTGAGAGGCATAGGGGATAACTGCAGAAACCTTTGGATTTAATTTAGCAAGACTTTTTTTAAAAAACCTCTGAAAAAATTGTTGCTCCTCCCTACCCCCAGGTTTTGAATGCAAAATCCCAGGAAATGATTAGCCTAATTTAGGTCACATGCCTATTTTTGCACAGATCATCCAGACTAGGGACTTAGGTTCTCTGTCCATGCATTTAGATGGATGCTGGGATTCTATGATTGTCTTCCCAAAGTTGTGTCACTAGAGGATAATGCTTCTCTGGCCAGGAGAAACAAGGAAGAGATGTCATCAGAGAAAACCAGATGTCTACCTAATGTATATAACCTGTATTTTAACTTTTTATCTTTACAGATGGAAAGAATTTACTTTCAGGTTTTCTTACCTAAGGGGAGCAAAGAGAAGAGGAAAGCCATGTTCTTTTGCCGAGGATGGAGTGTCGGAAAGGCCACAGACTTCGCAGCTTCTTTAGCTAGCCTTAAAAATGACAACAACAGACTAACAGCTAAGGTAACAACAGGGTATAACTTGTCCCTGAAAGCTTTAGAATGCTCTATAAAGCATGTTTATTTACTGCCTTATGACGTATTTCTGTCTTAACAGAAATTGAGGTTATGTCACAGTGTCTCAGGAGAGGCCTTACCCTTGGATCATATTTTGGAAACCTGGATTGCTAAGGAGGATTGTCCTTTGTACAATGGTGGAAATATTATCTTGGAATATCTGAGTGATGAAGACCAGTTTTTAAAAAATGTTGATTCTTACTTGGAATAACCATGCAGGGACTCAAGCCAGAAATCAAGAAGAAAATTCAACATTAAGTCAACTTCTTTTACTACAAATACTATATATATATATTTTTTAAGTTCCTTTTGAATTCTATTATGTCATAATTTACATTATTAGTCTTCTATTAAATTGAATTTGAATTTTTGTGTTTTCAAGTGTAACCATTAACTGACATCCAGTTATTAACAAATTCTTGTACCTAATTAACTTTTATTAGTTTATGCTGTAATTACAACAACAAAGGTGTATTTCTCATTTGGTTAATGTCAGCTTTGATGGGCCGTGACTCTGCTCTATGTTATCTTTACTCCAGAATCTAAGATGAAGCTTTGACCCTTTTGGGGGACATTACCATTCTTATTGACTATGCCAAAGCCTTTGACTATGTGGATCACAATAAACTGTGGAAAATTCTGAAAGAGATGGGAATACCAGACCACCTGACCTGCCTCTTGAGAAACCTGTATACAGGTCAGGAAGCAACAGTTAGAACTGGACATGGAGCAACAGACTGGTTCCAAATAGGAAAAGGAGTACATCAAGGCTGTATATTGTCACCCTGCTTATTTAACTTATATGCACAGTACATCATGAGAAACGCTGGGCTGGAAGAAACACAAGCTGTAATCAAGATTGCCGGGAGAAATATCAATAACCTCAGATATGCAGATGACACCATCCTTATGGCAGAAAGTGAAGAGGAACTAAAAAGCCTCTTGATGAAAGTGAAAGAGAAGAGTGAAAAAGTTGGCTTAAAGGTCAACATTCAAAAAACTAAGATCATGGCATCTGGTCCCATCACTTCATGGGAAATAGATGTGGAAACAGTGTCAGACTTTATTTTGGGGGGCTCCAAAATCACTGCAGATGATGATTGCAGCCATGAAATTAAAAGATGCTTACTCCTTGGAAGGAAAGTTGTGACCAACCTAGATAGCCTATTAAAAAGCAGAGACATTGACGGAAACTGCAGCTGGGAGGGAGGAAGTGACTGGTCCGAGGTCTCAGAGCAGAGAAATGGACTAAGTTCTGATTCTGGGGCTGGGGCTGCTGCTTCAAGGCGGAGAGATACATAGTCCTCTTGAGCACCGGGAGCAAGGAGGGGTGGAGAATGAGGGGAGGCAGAAAGAAGAAAGTGTGGGAGATAATGGTGAGAACGACCAAGGAGAGAGGACCATGCCGTCCATCAGCAGTGACCGTGCTGTGCTGTGCGCCGGCTGCGGGGGCAAGATCTCCGACCGCTACTACCTGCTGGCGAT
This sequence comes from Odocoileus virginianus, assembly GCF_023699985.2. Classification (NCBI taxonomy): domain Eukaryota; kingdom Metazoa; phylum Chordata; class Mammalia; order Artiodactyla; family Cervidae; genus Odocoileus; species Odocoileus virginianus. Next base: position 65,077,232 of record NC_069688.1, read on the forward strand.
GGACAAGCAGTGGCACATGCGCTGCCTCAAGTGCTGCGAGTGCAAGCTCAACCTGGAGTCGGAGCTCACCTGTTTCAGCAAGGATGGAAGCATCTACTGCGAGGAAGACTACTACAGGCGGTTCTCTGTGCAGCGCTGCGCCCGCTGCCACCTGGGCATCTCGGCCTCGGAGATGGTGATGCGAGCTCGGGACTTGGTTTATCACCTCAACTGCTTCACGTGCACCACGTGTAACAAGATGCTGACCACGGGTGACCACTTCGGCATGAAGGACAGCCTGGTCTACTGCCGCTTGCACTTCAAGGCACTGCTGCAGGGCGAGTACCCCGCGCACTTCAACCACGCCGACGTGGCGGCTGCAGTGGCGGCAGCCGCAGCGGCCAAGAGCGCCGGGCTGGGTGCAGCCGGGGCCAACCCTCTGGGTCTTCCCTACTACAATGGCATGGGCACAGTACAGAAGGGGCGGCCGAGGAAGCGCAAGAGCCCTGGGCCTGGGGCGGATCTGGCTGCCTGCAACGCTGCCCTGAGCTGTAACGAGAACAACGCGGAGCACCTGGACCGAGACCAGCCATACCCGAGCAGCCAGAAGACGAAGTGCATGCGCACCTCCTTCAAGCACCACCAGCTTCGGACCATGAAGTCTTACTTTGCCATTAACCACAACCCCGATGCCAAGGACTTGAAGCAGCTCGCGCAAAAGACAGGCCTCACCAAGCGGGTTCTGCAGGTCTGGTTTCAGAACGCCTGGGCCAAGTTCAGGCACAACCTCTTACGGCAGGAAAACACGGGCGTGGACAAGTCGCCGGAGGCGCTGCTGCAGACAGGGACTCCGTCAGGGCCGGCCTCGGAGCTGTCCAACGCCTCGCTCAGCCCCTCCGGCACGCCCGCCACCCTCACAGACTTGACTCGCCCCACCCTGCCGACTGTGACGTCCGTCTTAACTTCTGTGACTGGCAACCTGGAGGGCCACGAGCCTCACAGCCCCTCGCAAACGACTCTTACCAACCTTTTCTAATGACTCTCGCCCCGCCTCCCCACCTCTGCCCCCGCCCCGCTGTTTCTTTAATAAAGAAATTATCTTTAGTTGAATTCCAAGTGTATTTTAAAATAGAGGCTTTGAGCAACTAACTAACCACATTTTAGGATCTCGCCTGGAAACTGAGGAAGAAAATAATTGCGCCCCCCCACCCCCGGCTGACACAGCTCTTTGGACTGGAATTACTTGGAAGATCTATCTGCAACACAACATTTGTGTCACTGTACAGTTTTGTGGACTGAGCGAGGAAAAACAACAAGTAATTTAAGTTGGCTAGAGCTTCTGTATTTTCAAAGACTGCCACGTGCCTTAGGAATACTGTTTTATCGCCATACTTTGAATGACTTGTTCATTTTTTTCTCTCCCTCTTTTTCTCTGTATATTTATGACCAGAGCAAAAATGTAAAAAAAGAAAAAAAAAAGTTTGTTACTTTGAATAGTCCTAAACAGAAAAAAAAAAAAAGGAAAAAAATCAAACTCCCTCCAATGGTCACTTTGTTGTTTTAGAATTTTAAGGTGGAAGTCTGTTCAAATACCAGAATTTGTAAAATCTAACCAGTAATAAAACCACTTATTGAAACTAAAAAAAAAAAAAAAAAAACACCAGAGACATTAGTTTGCCAACAAATGTCCATCTAGTCAAGGCTATGGTTTTTCCAGCGGTCATGTATGGATGTGAGAGTTGGACTGTGAAGAAAGCTGAGCACTGAAGAATTGATGCTTTTCAACTGTGGTGTTGGAGAAGACTCTTTAGAGTCCCTTGGACTGCAAGGAGATCCAACCAGTCCATCCTAAAGGAGATCAGTCCTGAGTGTTCTTTGGAAGATTGATGCTGAAGCTGAAACTCCAATATTTTGGCCATCTCATGCAGAGAGCTAACTCATTGGAAAAGATCCTGATGCTGGGAGAGATTGGGGGCAGGAGGAGAAGGGGACGACAGAGGATGAGATGGCTGGATGGCATTACCGACTCAATGGACATGGGTTTGAGTAAACTCTGGAAGTTGGTGATGGACAGGGAGGCCTAGTGTGCTGCAATTCATGGGGTCACAAAGAGTCGGACACGATTGACTGACTGAACTAAACTGAACTGAACCATTCTTATGGTAGAAGAAAGAAATGGCTGTTAGAAGATAAGACACATGACCTTTTGCTTTAAGCAAGACACATGACCAAGCCTAGCCTCATGGGGTGGGGAACTATAGCCTTAGTATCTGCCTCCATTATGATGTGTAAATTGATGTGTATACATGAATCATAGAAACAGAGGTCATCTCATTCACTCTACAAAGTTTGTAGATGAGGAATCTCAGGCCTAGGAAGGGGGTTGAAATTATTTTTTTGTTGCCACCTAAGTGCTTTGGGGTATATCTCTGATAAAAACCCTCTCCAGTGACTTCATTCATCATTTTGTCAGTATGGATATATTACAGTAAAAAGGAAGATGGGATAGCTGAAGTTTATTACAGGCCATTATATATACCCAAGTACAACACATGCCACAAGTTACAACCTTGTACCAACACATTAAAATTAATGCTCCTGACTGATGTCTTCCATCTATACTCAACAAAGTACCACTATAGAGAAGGAATGGAAATTATTTCTCTTTGTTATCTGTCCCTTTCCTACCTTGCACTAGACAGGGATAGTGGTTTTAGGTTTACTTAAGGGAATAAACTCAGAATGTTTATTTCATCTCTAATTCTTTCTTCATACTGTTTTCATGCAGTGAATGGAGGTAACTTCTGATTTCTATCCGCTGCGTATACATTCATTTATTAACCAAGTTATTCAAGTACCTTCTCAATGTAAGGATTTGATTCTAACTGCCATGGTGGATACAATGAAGAGATGGATACATAATTAAAACTATAATACAAAGCAGTATAGCAAGTGCCAAATGAATATATAGTAAAGTGCCATTATACTCTAATAACTCTTTTATTAGAAACCAGGAGAACAGAAGTTAAAAAATCCTTAAATATGTTACCATATACCAGAAAGTTTTAATACCAACTAATACCTTAGCATCTGTCATAATTACTTGCACATAGTAAGCTTACCAGCACGTCTCATGAATTGAACAAAAGCTAAATATACCAGAAAAAATACCAATGGGGGTTGAAAAGAGAGGAAGTAAGGCTGCAGAGATTGAGCTAAACTTGAGACCAAAGAAGAGGTCCTGTCATGATTAGAAAAGAGAAAGCAGTGTGAAGGAAAGGACTTACTTAAATCCTCAGAAATCTGATCTTGGGTAGTTGAGCAGACTAGTTGGAAGACGCAGGTGCCAGCATTCTTGGAGGCGCTGTAGATCCAGGGTGCAGGGAGGGGCTGCAGCCTGAGCAGTCTTCTGAGAAGACCACCACTGTGGGCAGGAGAGGAAGGCCCTCGAGGGCCTCACTTCCAAATGGCCTTCAAATCTGACCCCTTTCTCAGGCTTTCTTCTAAGGCTTTGAGTCTGCTTAATATAACTCTAAGGTTGACTGTACCCACCTTCCCCTTTAGAATCTTTCACTGCTCACAGGCAACTAGAACTAAAAGTAGAAAACCCACAAATTGAAAGAAATTTTAAACTCAGATTAATATTTAACCTCCATGATGATAGAAATGAGTTTAGTTGTCATGTAAGCAGCCAGTAAATACACATGAATAATGAACTACTAGATTTTCCCCAGCTTTGTCAGATTTTATTCTGGATAGTTTTAAGGAGAAGGGGAGAGGCTGCAGACGGAAGGATCTGAGGAAAGTAAAATTTACATTTCACACCTCTTTGACCTGGGAGACAATTGTGAATTAAGATATTTGGTCACATAACGTAAAGGTAGCTTTGGTTTCAAGTTCTTCATGTTTGTTGTTCTTGTCTTTTTAAACCAGGGAAGTTCCCTGAGAATTTAATTGAGATATCACAGAAACAGTTCCAGTTGCTATTTTCAGTATTAGTACACTGTATCTTGTTTTTCTTAATGTGATACATGGAAATAAAATTTATGAACTACAATGTATTGCATTTGAAATATTAACCTACATAAATCAAATTTTCAAAAACTTGTAAAAATGTCCAGTAAAAATTGCTTGGATAGCTTTTGAAGAGCAAACATTTTATGATCTGAAATAGTCAATACATAACTGTCATTGTTGGATGAGACACAGTATCGTGAAAGGTCTGCTGAAATGGTTGTATGATCAGAGACTACTAGACCTGTAGGCTTGGCAGTAGATAACTATAATGGGTTTTTTGTTGTTTTGTCTTTTTTTTTTTTCCTGCTTAGCATCACAAGCCTTTCCTCTTCTCTCAGAAATGGAAAGCATTTGTGAGTCTATGGATTGAAGTCCAAAAAGCCTGATACTTTTCCTTTATTTCTGGCAGCCCTCAAGCATATGACCTAAGTTGGGTCAATTGAATATCTTTGCCCCTAGCTGTGAATAAGGAATAATGTTACAAGGAAGGAAGAAGAGTTCAGAATTAGTCCCAGTGGCCTCCATTGCCCCATTGGGTCAGAGTCCGAGTGTCCAGCAGCAGTGGCCCACTAACCACACTGCTGCTTTGGCCATGGATACGGCTGTGTGCTTCCTCTAGGTTGCCAAGCTGTCTGGTCACCACCCAGGAAGTTGTTTTTCTACCTAAGGACACCACAGACACTTTCAGTTTTTGCCTAACTGATTTGATCACTATTTAGAGTTGTGGGAAAACTTATTAGCCTAAGGTTGCTGCAAGGCCAGTTTATGGGCTCCGCAGTTTCCTAAGTAATGATAAGGAGCCTCCAGGACTAAGCTCCAGAAGAGAGTCATCTGGCTTGATACTGTGGTGTACCCTGCTCCTCGCCCAGGCCTCCAGCACATGTGTTCAGTAAATTTTTATTTGATTTTGACCTGAATGAATAAAATAATTGTACTCAACTTTAGGCCTCCTCAACATCTATTTAAATTTTTGGATCCTGTCTGCTTTTAGCATAGAAGGGAACAGAACTCAAAGACAATGGCACTAAGGTGTTAAATTCAGGCAGGTAGGAGGCTGTTTTTCCAGTGGCAAAAATGAGGAAGTGGGGGGAAGAGCTTAGGTTTCGATGGTGATAAATTGAACCTGTTAAATGCTGTGCTTTTTATGTTTCGTAACTGGGTTAAACCGGTTGTGTCACTCCTTAGACAGCTCTGTACTTGTTTGAATAGTACAATAGTCCCTCCTACTGAACTTTGATCCAGCAGAAACAACTGTTACCTAACTTCAGACCATCGGTGGAACACCTGTACAAAGAATGTTCTTCAGTTTAACTAGTTTTGTGTATGTGATTTCTTTTAAACTTTTAAAATGATTAGAAAACTTTTTATTGTCCTGCTTTTGTCGTCTGTGACTCTTGGAGAAGCCAGGAAATCCTTTCTCAGTTTGCTGAACGTAGAAAAGACTGAAGTACTGTTTTTCACAAAGTCGGAAGAAACCGTTGTTGTAAGGTCAAGTTACAGAGGTAAACAACCAAACTCCAGCTACCTCCTGGTGCAACTGGAAGATGATAAAATGCTCCAAGTGGTGAATGTGACCAAGACCTTGTCGGACGTGACCAACTTTACCATAAATCTGGTGACAGATGGAGACGGAGAGACAAATCTGACCATTCAGCTGTGGGATTTGGAAGGTAGGCGCGAAAGGCTCATTGAAGAGATAAAGAATGTCCGAGTCAGAGTGCTCAAACAGAGACAAGACAGTCCTTTCCCGGCATCAAACCTCATTGACAGAAACATCCTAATGCTTTTTCTGCCAATGATACTGTTAAATAAATGTGCGTTTGGTTGCAAGATTGAGTTCCAGGTGTTTGAAACAGTGTGGAAGAGACCTTTGCCGGTAGTTCTTGGGGCGGTTATACAGTTTTTTCTTATGCCATTTTGCGGATTCCTTCTGACGCAGATTTTGGCCTTGCCTGAGGCACAGGCTTTTGGATTTATAGTCACCTGCACGTGCCCAGGTGGTAGTGGGGGCTACCTCTTTGCTCTGCTTCTAGAAGGAGATGTCACTTTGGCCATCCTCATGACTTGCACATCAACGTTTCTGGCCCTGGTAACGATGCCTACCAATTCGTACATATACAGTAGAATCTTAGGGTTATCAGGTACACTGCATATTCCTATTTCTAGAATTATGTCAACCCTCCTCTTCATCCTCGCACCAATGTCAGTGGGAATAGCCATCAAGCGTAGACTGCCTAAAAAAGCAAACTTCTTGGAGAGGATCATCAGACCTCTGAGTTTTATTTTAATGTTTATAGGGATTTATTTGACTTTCAGCATGGGATCAGTGTTTCTGAAAACAATGAACCTCGAGGTGCTTCTGTTGGGTGTCTTAGTTCCTGCTTTGGGTTTGTTGTTCGGGTACTTTTTCGCTAAAATTTCTATGCTGCCTCTTCCTGTTTGTAAAACTGTTGCTATTGAAAGTGGGGTCCTGAATAGTTTCTTAGCGCTTGCCATCATTCAGCTTTCCTTTTCCCAGTCTGATGCAGACTCAGCTTCTGTGGCTCCGTTTACTGTGGCCATGTGCTCTGGATGTGAGATGTTACTGATCCTTCTGTTCTATAAGGCTAAGAAAAGATGTACCCTTAACATAGAAGAAAAAAGAATGAAAAATCCCCCAGTCTAACGGTTAAAGCTTTCCTGAATTTTCCTACTCTGAATGAGTTACTGTGGGAGATGCAAAGAATATCTGAGATGATTCCTGCTCTCAACTCACTTATGATCTGATTGATAACTTGACATTAGGGGAGCAATACAGTCATATGTGCCTAATACCCAGTGGACAGTCCAGACTCTTAAATGTGCAGGAATTCAGAAGAAGGAAACAACTATAGCATTGGATTGGAATATAATACCTTATTATGATATATCCCAAGTATTTACAAGAGGGCTGCCCTTCCACAATAGGCATTTGGTAACCGCTCACACAGTGAAGGGACATGTAAATTCCTATTTGAAACCAGTCTGTCTTAAATGCAGCATCTCTGGTCTCCTTGGTGCCCCTCCCGTCATCGCCACCGGAGATGCTGCCGTTTGCCCTGGAGCACGGGGTCCTGTCTCCCCACTCTTCTCCCTTCTCCCCTCCTCTTTCCTTCATTGCAGTAGAACTGTTTCCTACAGACAATCTCCCATAATACCTTTCTATCGGTCTCCTCTCCACTCTCAGTCCCACTTTGGTTCTGCCCTAGATCGCTGCCTCCCTAAACCTTTCTTCCCCAGCTTTTGGCCTCTCTGTCTACTCTCCAATCACTGGCAGATTAATGTTCCTAAAACTTAACTTCGATCATGTGCTTTCCCTGCTGCAAAGCCTTGTCACCTCTTGAATAAAGTCTGTATTCCTAGTGAGGCATTTCCTACTCTGCTGACTTTAGCTTTCCGGTTTTATCTCCTCTCCCACTTTTTACACGCAGGCTTTGTTCCAGTCAGCAGATAACTGGGTCACTCATGGCTGTGCCCTTTGTTCACATTGTCCCTGCAACCTGAGGGGCCCATACCATCTCTGTCTAAATTTTGACCATTCTCACAGACCTGGCTCAAACACAAGCTTTAACTAATTCCTGTTAGCTACCAGGAATTGAAATTTCCTCTAAATTCTCATCACAGTTTTTTTTCCTTCATAGTATTTAGCCAGTCTGGCTTTCATTACAGTTCTTTGTGTTCCTATTGTATCCTCCCTATTTTGCTATAAGTCTTTGAACATGCATTTTATAAACATAACATGTAAACAATACACTATAGTAAGTTTATATAATAGCATAAACAGTATAATATAAACAGTAGACTATAGTAATGCAAACTATTTATTTTGATGCATAATGTCTAGCACATTTCCTATGTGCTGATTCATATAAAGTGTTGAAGCACAGACTAGGGCCCAAATGAACAGTATGCTTGTTTTTATACTAACATTGAGTTTTTCAAAGGCAATTTTTAGTATCTAGTTTCAGTTTTCACTTTTTTACAAAGAGAGTGTGGGCATCAAGAAAGAGAAATACCACTCTAAATAAATCTGCTTCCCACATTTCACAGGCCTGTAGTTGTAGGCAAATTATTTAATCACCCTGTAGTACCATTTCCTCATCTAAAAAATGGAGATAATAGTGTAAACGCCAGCAAATTGTCATAGGAGTTAATTGAGATCTTACGAACAGTGTACATGCTCCTCAAGTGTGAGCTGCTATAATTATTTTACCACACTTCAAACTTTTGACCCTTGTGTACCTACTACTGTTTTGAAATACCAATCTGATAACTTTAGTGTGGAGGCTAAAACTTTGAACGTTTTCCTATCAGTGTCATTCACCATCTTACTACAGTATTAGGGAAATTTTGTTCAGTTTGCCAACTGACAAGACAACCATAGTTCTTTTTTTCTTATTTTACCAAATCAGTATTTGAATACCAAGATTTATCAAAGCCCTGGTTTGGCATGGTGATGGATGGTTATTATTCATTTTATAAAATGATAATTGCCTACATGAAACACTTTACTGTTGACTCCATTAAAACAGAAATCTCAACTTAGGGCATTAAATTATAATTAAGCTTGCATACATTTGACTTTTGCACATTTTCATGAACATATTTTACTGATGGGGAGATAAGAAATTGCCTTTCTAGTTGTACTTTATCCTTAACCTTGTGGCTTCAAACAAGACATTTCTCTGCAGTTCAGTTTTCAGATTTGTAAAAGGAAGAGATTCAATTGAAGTTTAAGATATTGCTCAACTCCTACGCCTGTAATTCTGGCATGAAACTCTGGGTCACTGACACCGCAGACGGTGGTGGATTCAGGTTGACAATAATAACCACCCACAGCAGCTGCTTTCTACTGGAGGCAAACACCAAAGTAGGAGTTTCTTGAAGGCGGAGACCACATAATATTCTTTGAATTTTTTGTAGTTTTTAACCAATGCCTTTAATCAAGTTAGTGCTCAGAAAACATTGAGTTAATTAATCATTAATGTCTGTAAAAGTAATGTCATATACTCAGAGGCCAGGTTGTGCCTGGGTCTTCATTTCCAGCTCTGTCACCAACTGGGTGACATTGGTCAAGTTACTTAGTCTCTGTGCCTAAATTGATGTGGAAAGTGGGGATAATGATAATACATACCTAATGGTATTTTTGTGAGGAGTAAATGAGTTAATATTAGTAAGATCCTCAGAGTAACACCTAACATACAGTAAACTCTGTAATTATTATGGTTACTCTGCCTGTTTGATCTTGCACCGAAAAGCAGACAAATGTGTATGAATGGAACTTGAAATGTATTTCATTCATCTTACAGATGTATCATATTGAAATTTTACCTGAGAAAGTTTGTCTAATTTAGATGGGGATAAAGTTATTCAAGCTCCTTATTTGTTCTTTAAGAATGAGAGACATAAAGCAGGCTACCTAATTGCTTGAGTTCAGACCAACAGCTTGTCCAGCAATAATCAGTATCAAGGCTACAGAGAACAAAGAGCTTTATTTGAGCTTTTTATAACTGCAGTTCAAGAGACACAGATTCGGGTAAACCTGAAAGAGTATCACGGGGGAGAAAGAGTCAGGAGCTTGTACAGGTGACAGTTACAAGGATGCTCACGAATTTTGACTGACCTTGATTAAAGAAAGGAAATAATTGTCCTTAGGGGACAGGCTGTCGTGAGTCATTTTAGGCTAAGGGCTCGATAATATCTTGAGTTTCTGGAGCACTGGGTAGATGTTCTGGGTGCTCATGCTAAGATATTAAGGTGTGTTTGGGCTGAGACATAAATCACACTTCCTCGATGGCATCCTACCAGCTCCATCTTGATTTTCTTTTCACACATTTCACACAGCCATGATTGGTTAGACAAAAGATCCAGGGTTAAAGGGGTAAGTCGTGTTTAAAAAAAGTTTCAATCCAATCTTTAATAGAGATGATTCTATGATATATATATTTTTTGCAACTAAAAACTCTATCAGAAATTTCAGCCTATGTTATGTCAAAACATAAAACCTTGTTAGGTATCCTGAAGATTCCCCCATTGCGTGTTTATAAATTCTTGTCATTTTTAATCAAAGTCCACTAAACAATTAATTATCAAGAAAATCTTGGTATGTAGAATCAGATTCTGTGTGTGTGTGTGTGTGTGTGTGAGAGAGAGAGAGAGAGAGAGAGAGAGAGAGGGAGAGGGAGAGGGAGAGGGAGAGGAGATTCCATTTAAAAGAAACCCACTCCGGAGACTAAATAGAGTTAGCAAGATACCCAGGACTGGGGAGGGATCACGATGAAGGTCACTCTTGACTACACAAATTGAGTGCAGCTGGACGCCCATCACTCAGGCAGGTGACGAGGAGTGCTCTGCTTGACAAAGGCCGCCCTTCCCAGCACCTCTCCACGGACACTCGGGTCTCGGCAAGTGTCAGCGGCACTGGATCGCACCTCTCCTCCAGGTTCTCATGGGTGGAAGTCAGCTAGTAGGAAAAGGTATCAACAGCCCCTAAGAGGGATCTCCTTATTAGGGAGCCTGGAGTGGTGACCTGGACACCAGGCCAGGCAGCAGATTCTGTCTGGAGGCAGTGGAAGCTGAGCCCTCCACAACACCCAAGCACTCTGGCACAGCAGTACACAATCGAGGGTTGGGAACGAAGCCTGCAGGCGTGACTGTGACTTTAAAAACGTCCCCTTTGGGAAGCCAAGAGCAATGCCCCAGGCACCAGTTCTCCGCAGCCACCTGAACTGCTCAGCACTGGACAAAAGCCTTGTGGATAGCAGGGAGCCAGTGTGCAATGCCGCCAAAACCAGATCTGAGCACCAGACCTCCCTGTGCCCTAGAGGACTCTTCATTTCACTTTTGGTCAGGCATCTGAAAGCAGAACAGCTTCCTTGGACTGAGAAATTTCCAAGTTACTTGACAATTGTAAAGTAGCAGCTGAGGCCCCAAGAAAAAGCTGTACTTTCTGCTCATTTGAGGTAGGAAGCTTGAAATAGTTTTTAATTTGAAGGAGTGAGATAGTCCATCCATCTTATTTCACTTCCAGTACTCTGATTTTAGCAGCTTTGCCAAAGCAGTGGGACCATGTTTATTTAAATGAAGTTTAAAGAGGACTCATGACATTTTTGCAAATGCCTGGAAAATTTTATTTGGTTAAAACCCAACACTTGTCATCACACAGTTGGCAAGATTATTCTTTTAAGATAACTGACAATGAAGAACCAAAAATCTAATTTTTGAAGTTATTTTTTTCATCAAGAAAACAAATGCAACTTTTATTAGACAAATCAAGGTTGTCAAATCAGATACAGCATCATTCTTTCGAAGGAGACAAAGTTCTGGCTCTTTGTGAGGTTTGAGAATTGGTCCCACGCTTCATGTCATTCACCTTTGAGAATTCTCATTTGCAATACATTGGTCACAGTATCCCATCTTCTGCTCAAGCTAAGAGAAGAAATCACTGCAAATACAAAAAGCCAAATAACCTGCTTCCTTGATCCTGCTGTGACATCTTGTATCTGTGCACTTCCATTTGCATTATAATGGTAAGACTGTATCATGCCAGATGTGTTATTTCAAGAAGAGGAAACATTTTAAGGACCATAGACTAGTCCTTGCACCTCATGTGATGCAACCTCATCATGCCAACACTCCACATTCCCTGAGTGTGGACTTTGGAGTCAGTGTTTTCTACACTCTCCTCTTGCTGTGTGACTTGAGGATACATAACCTCCCTGAGCCTCAGTTTCCTCATCCATATGATGCAGCTGATTATATCTTCTCACAGTACTGTCGCAACATTCAAGTAAAATAATGCATGTGAAAACAGAAGTGCTTGAAGCATGGTAAGTCCTCAGTAAATGGTAAGTAACCAAGAGAATTCTTAATAGGGGCGGTTGGTTCTGGCCAACAAATACCTATCTGTCTATCAACTATCTATTAATCATGGGTTAACTAGAATATATTGTTCAGAAGAAAGAAAACTTGCCTCTAGGAAACGTAAGCTCTTCTGGCTGGACTAAGAATTAAATTGACATGAAAATGAAAGTTGCTCAGTCATGTCTGGCTCTTTGCAACCCCATGGACTATACAGTCCATGGAATTCTCCAGGCCAGAATACTGGAGTGGGTAGCCTTTCCTTTCTCCAGGGGATCTTCCCAACCCAGGGATCGAGCCCAGGTCTCCTGCATTGCAGGTGGATTCTTTACCAGCTGAGCCACAAGGGAAGCCCTAAAATGACATGAGACAGAGGTAGCAGGAGAAAATCAAATTTAATTTTATACTTACGAGAATTCCACAAACATAAGAGGGCCAGAGACCCCACATGCAGGAGAGGGTCAGAGGCAGAAAAGCAAAATGAGAACTATATACCATCCTAAAGGAGATCAGTTCTGGGTGTTCACTGGAAGGATTGATGTTGAAGCCGAAACTCCAGTACTTTGGCCACCTGATGCGAAGAACTGACTCATTTGAAAAGACCCTAATTCTGGGAAAGATTGAAGGTGAGAGGAGAAGGGGATGACAGAGGATGAGATGGTTGGATGGCATCACCGACTCAATGGACATGAGTTTGGATAAACTCCGGGAGTCGGTGATGGACAGGGAGGCCTGGCGTGCTGAGGTTCATGCGGTCGCAAAGAGTTGGACACAACAGAGCGACTGAACTGAACTGATACACCGTCCTGAGTTAAGGAATGGGATGGGTCCTGGGAGCTTCCAAGGATAGGAGAATGGTAAGAAAAGCAGATGTTTGGTAATTAGATATTTGCCCTACCATTTAGATGGGCCCTTTAGATAAAGTATATCTCCAGTAATAAACTGTTTTCTGAGACAACCCCCTAATTTAAATTCTTCTAGGTAGTTAAGGGAGGGACAGTAATTTCTCTTGCATTCACCAGGTCTCAGTTGCCTTTAGCTCAAAATAATCCTCTTGCAAAACTGGAACATTTGGAAGAGGCTCCTTAGGAACCCCTACAACACGCAAACATATAGTGTAGGTTTACACAGCATCAGTTCAGTCACTCAGTCGTGTCCAACTCTTTGTGATCGCATGGACTGCAGCACGCCAGGCTTCCCTGTCCATCACCAACACCCAGAGCTTACTCAAACTTCTGTCCGTTGAGTTGGTGATGCCATCCAGCCATCTCATCCTCTGTCATCCCCTTCTCCTCCCACCTTCAATCTTTCCCAGCATCAGGGTCTTTTCCAGTGAGTCAGTTCTTTGCATCAGGTGGCCAATGTATTGGAGCTTCAGCATCAGTCCTTCTAATGAATATTCAGGACTGATTTCCTTTAGGATTGACTGGTTATCTCCTTGCAGTCCAAGGGACTCTCACGAGTCTTCTCCAACACCACAGTTCAAAAACATCAATTCTTCCGGGCTCAGCTTTCTTTATAGTCCAACTCTCACATGCATACATGACCACTAGGAAAACCATAGCTTTGACTAGACGGACCTTTGTCGGCAAAGTGATGTCTCTGCTTTTAAATATGCTGTCCAGATTGGTCATAGCTTTTCTTCCAAGGATCAAGCGTCTTTTAATTTCATGGCTGTAGTCGTCACCTGCAGTGATTTTGGAGCCCAAAAGCATAAAGTCTCTCACCGTTTCCACTGTTCCCCCATCTATTTCCCATGAAGTGATGGGACCAGATGCTGTGATCTTCGTTTTCTGAATGTTGAGTTTCAGGCCAACGTTTTCACTCTCCTCTTTCAGGCAGCATAGGTTTAACAAAAGTTGTAAAGCCAGAGACATCCACAGGATGGAATGAAAGACAGGGAGAAAGAAATGGAAATAGGAAAACGGGAAGGAATGAAAGACGCGAGAGATGGCAAAATAGAGAGGAATTTTCTTTTAATTACAGACAAATGTATGGACAGGAGAAAGAAGCACAGATGAAAGAGAAGGTGCCAGACCCCGCAGGCCTAGGCAGGGCGGGGCGCCTCCGGTAGCTTTGAGCCGCTGGGGTCTGGGGGCTGGGGGCTGGGCGCAGGGGTGCGCGGTGTGGGCGGGGCATGAGCAGGCCCCGCCCAGGACGGGACTTCCTGTCGGGCGGACGCTCCAGCTCCCCTCCTCCCGCTGCCCTCTCGCTGCGGAAGCGCCGAGGGTCTGACAGGCTGGTGCGCCCGCCGCCCTGAGGTGAGACCGGTCTCCCCGCTGCACTTGGGCGGGCATGGGGGCGGCTGGCGCCCACGGCCCCGCGGGCCGGGGCGGGGGGTGGGCTCGGCCGGGGGCGCCCGGCGCGGAGGCCCCGGCTGAGAGCCCGGGACGACCCCCGCACCGCGGGGCCTCTGAGCGGCGGGTGCGGGGTGACCCACTGGCTCTCGCCTCGCCGATCCCAGAGGAGGCCCAGAGGCCCGGCCGTGTCCGGGGCGGGTGGTCCCCGCCAGCCCCCGACCGCGATTCGCGCCGCCGCGGACGGGCGGCAGGGGGCGGCGAGCGGGGCAGAGAAGTCCACCGCGCCTCAGGGGTTCGTCTCCGAGCAGGCGAAGGCGGCGCTGCCTTTGGGCTTGTCGTAAGACTGGTTGGAAGGCAAAGGCGCGCGCACAGCTGAGCAGTGTGCGGAAGACCCCCGAGAGCGCCAGGAATGACGGCCGGCGGCCGGTGGGCTCCCGGGCGGGGCGGCCTCCTCAGTGTCAGTCAGAGGCGGCGCTCGGTGGCTGCCTGCTCGCGTAACTGACGTGTTTGTGTCTGCAGGCCGTGCTTCCCTTCTGAGGTCAGGACCCGTGTGTTCAGCGGCCCAGCGCCCCTCTCCGTTTGGCCTCACAAAGGCTCCTCACGCTCTCCTAATTAAACTTCTGATTTCCCCATCTCCTACCCAGATCTCAGATTTGCCTGTCTTCTATCGGTCCATGTTTCGGTTGATGTCACCGTTATCCATTCATTTGCCTAGGTGGGAAATCCGGGCCTCGTTAAACTCGCCCCCTTCCTCATGGTCCGTGTCCACTCTGTTGCTGAGTGCCCTGGCCCCTTCCTCCCAGAGCGGTTCCCTGCCGCCGTTCCTCCCCCCACCCTGCCGGCGGCCTTGTTCTGCAGCCCCCATGTGTGAGGCCTCATGGCTCTCGCATGGGAATCATGCCTCTAAGGGGTGAGCACCGTGGCACGACCCCCAGCCACACCCCTCCTCCTGTTCCTCTTAGTCTCCGAGCTGGCACTTAGGCCTTTTGGTTCCTCTTCACATACCAGGAGTCCTGCAGTTGAGTTAGTCCTTCAAATCTTGGTTGAATCGTGTTCTTAGGGAAATCATATCTGGTACCTAAGACCAGGTCAGTGTTCTCCTGTTAGGTGCTTCTCGTTGAATAAATAGTCAGTGCATAGCTCTCAACTGATTGAACAAGTACAGCCTCTGGGTGAAAAATCCCCAGAAGAAAGGGTAACTTTTGAAATGAGCCCAGAAGATTTGGTAGGAGTTACACATATCAGAGCTGTGAGAAGGGGGAAATATGAGTAGCTTAAGCACAGTTTCCCTCTAGAAAGCAGATTCACCATGAGAACATCCAGTTCTGTTGAAGCCTAGAAGAAGGGGACAGGAGTAAGAATGAAAAGAAGAAAGAAGATCTTAGAAACAATTCTTAAACTGTTCTGAGTAACTCAAAAAGTGGCTTCCTTCTAAAATCATTTAAATGCTTATATTAAGAAACAGGTTTCTCATGTGGCTCAGTGGTAAAAGAATCCGCTAGTCCAGGCAGGAGTTGCAGCAGACCCTGGATTGATCCCTGGGTTGGGAAGATCCCCTGGAGAAGGAAATGGCAACCCACACCAGTACTCTTGCCTGGAGAACCCCATGACAGAGGAGCCTGGCGGGCTACAATCCATGGGGTTGCGAAGAGTCAGACATGACTGAGCACGCACACATATAATATATATATTAAGAAGAAACAGCTAGCAGAAACAGCTGAAAGTATCTGTCTTTTGCCCCCACCCCCATCCCCTCTCATCCCCATTCCGATACTGTGAGCACCATGATTGGGATTTCAGACCAGTCTCCAGGGTGAAACTCTGTCAGTTATTCTCAACTGTAAAGATTAAACAATTAGGGTTGCTTTATAAATGATGCCACACATTTCTGAATCTGACAGCTTAAAAAAGCTTCACAGTCCTAGGTACAGATTTTGGAGTGTGGTTAAGCCTGTGGTGAGTTATTTTAGTCTTCTCTGTAAAAAGTCAGTGGAAAGTTGGACAGTTCAGAAGACAAAACTGTTTTATTTTTTGCCCTCTCTGAAACCTGGGGCAATTCATTTTTAGCTTTATACATTTTTTTAGTCCTGGAATTTTCTTTCCTCAGAATGTCACAGTAGAAAGAGCAGTGGACTTTCAATTCAGAATTGAGTTCAAATTCTGGTTGTGTCATCTGTCTACAAAACCTTAGGCAAATTAGTTATATTCACTGAGCTTTAAGTTCTTCATCTTTATAGTATCTTTAAAAATAATTTTACATGTACAAAGCACCATACTCAATTAGTGCTTTCTCCCCCTTCCCTTTAAAACTTCTTTAATTTCCATCCATGGTCATTTGAATCCATGGATGCCAAAACTGCAGATACTGAGGGCTAACTGTTCTCTGTATTCTTTTTTGAATTTTTACTTTATTCTTAAACCCAAATATGCGTCTATCTTTTAGAATATTTCTTGTGTCATTTCTTCTCCATTCCTCAGATGATTGTTGTTTTTTAAAGTAGATATGGTATGGGCCCTTTGAGAAACACTTTCATAGAATACTTTTTGTTATGAAACTGTTTCTACAATAGAAGTGAATGAGGCTAGGTTAAAAATGTTTCTTAATGAACCTGTGAATGAATAGAGGAAAAAAAAAAAAAAGAATTCTAGAATCAGGAGGAGGGTGAATCCTGAAGGGAAGTATTTTGCAAATTGAGATGTTTTTGTGAACGAACTTCTGTAATTAAGACTTTTTAAGCAATTTGTAACTGCTTTGTCTTTGTATGTTTTGAATTTGTTGAGAAGATGGCTGATCCTTGGCAGGAATGCATGGATTATGCAGTAACCCTAGCAGGACAAGCTGGAGAGGTACGAACTGAAATTTCAGCTATGATGTGATGGATGTGGGTAGTATGTGGTTGCCTCCTTAAACAAAACATGTATTTTTATTGATCTGGATTTGTTTTCAATTTACTTAATGGGTGAATACTTCCATTTTATGTCATTAAATGTTTTGTAATAACAGTTGTATATCTAAAATTGGTTGTAAGAGTCTATGGTTTTATACATAGAAAGTCATAACCACTAAGGGTTTATTTTATATACATTGTGGCAAGAAATATTTAAGAATATCATTCCAGGCAGATTGATTGTTTCAAATCATTTCTATTATTCATCTTTTAATTTGATTTAAAATGACTTATATGCTTTTCTTATTTGCTTACCAAAAAATATCTTTTTAGGTGGTTCGTGAAGCTCTCAAGAATGAAATGAATATTATGGTTAAAAGTTCTCCGGCTGATTTGGTAACTGCTACTGACCAAAAAGTTGAAAAAATGCTTATCTCATCCATAAAGGAAAAGTATCCATCTCACAGGTATTGCTTATGTCAGTTTCATGTGATAAAAATGAAATCTAGGTTGGAGTCCAAGAATTTTGACTTTAGACTCAGAAATTGACTGTCCTTAATTTAAGCTGAACTGGAATTTATTTGGAGGGTGTCAGAATCCCTGAGAGTAGGACTGAGCAACCAGGGAGGAAGGCAGAGCTGGTTAGGGTTGGGTCAGGGTTAGCTGCCTCACTCCTGACTACTCTCTTTGGATGTCTTACCCCATTAGCTCAAGGTTACAAATCATGTGCAAAAACATCACTTGCTGAACTTAGGGTTTTTTTCCCTAAGCTCAAACTTCCAGGGAGCAGTGAACAGGGGATATTTGGATTCCTTTATAGAAAGAGGAGTGTTAGATGCTGGGAAGTTAATGTGACAAATGTCTGTCATAGAGAAGATTTGAAAGTTCAGTTTTATTCTCTATATTGCAAACATTTTTAGGTGCTAAAGGAGTGGTAGCTTTGAGTTTGAGAGAAAATACTAAAATCTGTCTCTCTTACGGTCACAGAAATATAACTGAAATATTGTCATCGTTTTAAAAGTTTTAACATTGTCATTTGGCAGTTCTTCATCATGCCATTGACCTTTCCTGGTATTTTAGCCACTGAGGAGAAAAAAAATTGTTTAAATCTGCATATGCTTTCTCTCAGTAAAAAGGTTTTTATAGCTAAGAGAAAAAGACATAAAAGATACTCATGGTAATGATTATTAGGACTTTTCAGTTTTGAATAAAGGACATAAATAACAAAGAAAGTAGGAAAGGAAAGAAGAAATCCAATGAATTCAGACACCATTTACAGAGTTCACCTGACATTTACTGTGGAGTATGTTTTAGGAATGCATATTGATACAGTAATTTTGGTGGGTGATTTTCTTTCTCTTTAACTTATTTCATGTTCTCTGTATTATCGCTGCATAGCAAGTTACTCTTTAAAAACTTAGCAGCTCTAGATAACAGAGTTTTCTAGGATCAGGAATACGGGAGTAGCTGGACTGCGTGGTCCTGGCGAGGGTCTCATCGAGTTAGAGTCGAACTGTCATCTCCTCAAGGCTCAGCCGGGGCTGAGGACCCATCCGCTCATGGTTTTGGTGACTCAGCTCCTCATGGCCTGCCTACTGGCAGCTTCCTTCAGTTTCTTCACCATGGGGGCCCCTCCACAGAGCGGCTCCTCGTGTGGTGAGCAGCTTCACCTGGAAAACAGGGAAGGGGAAGGTGGAGAAATAGTGAGTAAGACGGAAACCTCAGTGTCATTTTGTCAAAGAGCCTTCAGAATTGCACGTTGTCACGTACCTTTGTTCTTTTGGTTAGAAACGAGTCCCTAAGTCCAGATTCACACGCAAGGCCAGGGACATTAAGCTCTACCTCTTGAAGAGAGGGTTATGAGAGAGTTGGTAGACTTAAACCTCCACATTTCCTTAGTAAGTTATCATCTGCAATAAAAGCCTTTTTTCAGCGTGTGTCTTTTCTTATCTTAGTAATACATTTGAGAATTTTGAATTCTGTCATCTTTCACATGACTTGTTCTGGGGGAAATAAAATTTTCTCACTTTCATCTGTCTGTAGGAAAAACAATAGAAAAGTGTAGTTGTGTAGACTTTTGTTATGTTTTATAGTAGACTAAAGGTTTGAAAATTGTTGAAAACTGTAAAGATTCAGAATTTGTCATATTTGCTTTTAGTTTCATTGGTGAGGAGTCTGTGGCAGCTGGGGAAAAAAGTATCTTAACTGACAACCCTACGTGGATCATTGACCCTATTGATGGAACAACTAACTTTGTACACGGGTATGTTTTAAAAATTTTAATATTGTAATTGTTCGTGTATTAACTGAATGGACTGTTCAATATGGTTTTCATAACCACATATACTTTAGAGAATTCTGTAGTTGTAAAATATGTTATGCATAATTTTCCTCAGCTGTGGATGAGGTAATGAACTATTAATGTTATAGACATGTGCAGTCAAGTGCCCTGTTCACCATTCTTTTTCTCATTGTTGAAACCACATAAAGATGTATGCAAGCAACATTGCTGCTTTGAAATCAATTAAGGACCTGACTAACTCAGTACTAGAGTATTCATTTATAGAGTGCGTTTAATCCAGGAGAAAAAACTTTAGAAAGACCATGGGTTTAGAGCATGTGACCTTGTGACCTTGGGCAAGTTAACTTAATCTTTTTAAGCCTCAGTTTTATTTTTTTCTTTTGCTAAAATGGGCACATTGATGGTACCTGCCTCATAGAATTGTTAATGGGACTTAATGAGTTGTACATTTATATAAAAACTTAATATAGTGCCTGGCACAAAGTAAGTATGTAATTCAGTATATGCTGAGAAGAATATGTAGGGAAAAAAAAAGTATATATATATATACAAATTAAGTATATAAGTCCAGATATATAGAAGAAAGCCTGATGGAATTAAGAGTTTCAACAAGTAGCCCAGTTTGGTGGGATGACACATGGTTGTTATATTTGAAGTTGTCGTATGTGGCTGTATGTATCTTTACAAATAGAACTGTTAAAGCCATAAAGCTAAGAGGTAGGATCTATATATAATAGAATGTTACTGCAGAAAGATGCTCATGATATGAGGTAACATACAGAAGATTATAGTACAGTGGATAGTATGATCCCATTTTTGTTGACCTTTAAGCTATATTCGTGGAACTTGGCATTCAAAAAGTATAGAAAGGCATGTGGTGCCAAGTGGCCTTCCCACTTCCAATCCCAGCTTCTCAGAATCTGTTTCCGGAGGCAGCTGTTGTTATCAGTTTCTCGTGGATCCTTTCAGAGATGTCTCGTGTCTATAGAAGCATTCTGCATGTATACATCTGTGTATTCCTCCGCCCCTGCCCCATACTTATACAGAGGGTTGCATACTATACACACAGTTCTGGGAAGGGATGAGACTGTTCATAGGAGAAAAATTGTAAGCAGTTATATCATGAAAAACAGTTTGTTGAAAATAAGTTCTACCTTGGTAAATTTGTGTTTTGTTTTGTTTTTTTAAGATTTCCTTTTGTAGCTGTTTCAATTGGCTTTGTGGTAAATAAAAAGGTATGTTGTTTAAATTTATGGTTGGTAAAATGCCTTGCTGTCGTTTTCTGAGAAAGAGTAAATGAGTCTCCATGATAAATTTAGGTTGTCTCTATTCAATATATGTAGTACCATTATTTTGAAATAAAATACAGACCTGCTAAACTTGTTGTGATACTTTTTCCCAGTGAAGAAAACGTAGTGTCTTCTGAGAAGATTTTACAAGGAAAAAATATGCACAAGTAACTGAAATATGATTCAGTATTTAATCACCATTATATATGTGAATATGATAGGAGTTGATATAGGATCTGAAATGTTTAATGAAAGAGTTGGGTACTGAGCTAGGAATGCTTTAGTAGACATTTAGTGAAGGGAAAGACCAGGAAGTGGTAGGGGCCAAGTGTGATGAGAAAATACTGAGTATATTCAGGAACCTAAATACTTACTATTTCTAAAGCCCAGTAAGCGTACACTCTACACCTATTGCATTTCCATGCTGTCTGAGTATTTGATTAATAAAAAAATGAATGATATTTAACATTACATAACACCTTACATAACTGTCTTCAAGAAGCTTGTGATATATTTGATCAACATGTACACAAAAGAGTTAAGAAAACCCTGAAAATAAAAACATAAATTAAAAAAAGACATAAATTAGTGCAAATGAAATCTTAGGCACAGGATTGTATTAATCAGTGAGAACCTTCAAAAGGAGATAAGTGAGCATTTCTCTTATCATCCATTCTGGACTGTTGAATTCCCAGTTCAGTGCAAAAGTTAGATGTCGAACTATAAAAAAATAAAAAGTAAGAACGTGAAGAGGGTGTAACGAATCCTGTCAGCAGCGGTTTGAGGAAGTCTTCATAATAAATTGAAGGGGTCTTAGAATTTGGTCATGTGAGTTGGGTCATATTGGGAATTTTCCAGGTAAAGAAGAAAAGGAAAGTATTTTAATCAGAAAGAACAGTCTGGGGGTGAGCAGAATGTGTATGGGCGACAGTGAGATGTTTGTTGTGAGTGGAACTCTGGAAATGGTCGGAGCAGAACTGGCGAGGTGAGCTTGCTGTGGTCAGGCCATGAGGCCATGTGGTCTGTCTGTGCCGGAACAGTTAGTGGCTTCGAGGTGGTTGGAAACCAGGAGAGGTTTTTCAGTGCAGAGTGCCAGATGATTCCAGCACCGTTCAAGGCCACACCAGAGGGGTGGGCAATTCTGAACTGAGATGGAGGTAGTGAGAATAACTGAGGAAATAGCCAAAATCAGGAAGTGTTTTCAAGATAAAATTGACTCATGGGGAAGGACTGAGGCATGCATGATCAGGTTGCGAGGGAGCGTGACCTCTGTGGCTGAGGTTTCTGCAAGCCTAGGTTCCGAAGCACAGCTCCTGACCTGCGGTGATGGGGTTGATGGGAGCCACACCTATAAGGGTAGTTGACTTTGTGGAGTGGAAAGAAAAAGCCTGTTGCAATCAAGAGAGCTAAAAGGGAATTGGAAGAAAAGGAAGGGTGAAAACGGCTGAGACACACAACTGTTGGGGGTTAGGCAGAGAGGACAGTCGGAAGAAGAAGTGGCCCCAAGAGAGAGCAGCGTGAGGACAGCACCAGGACCACAGAGTACGGCGTTGGCGGCTGGCGGCCCGCAGCCCCCAGACCCTCAGAGAGGACGCCCGGTCCGTGAGGGTCCGTTCACGGCCTCTCTGCAGGGAGCTTCAAGAGAGCACGATCAGAGCAGAAGCCAGGTCGCGATGTGGAAAGAGAGCGAGAGACCCAAAGTCTAGACCACTCTGTGGCAGTGAGGAGAACAGGAAGGTAACGAAGGCCTGGTGAGGGAGGGTCACTCTAGCGAGAAAGTACCAGAATCACAGCCCAAGAGACAGGGATCTGTTGATGGAGCAGGCTTTCAGAGAAGTGTGACACAGGAGGAAAGAGGCACCTTAGAAAACAGGGAAGATCTGCCTTCATCTGAGGCGGGAAGGAGAGAGGTCAAAACATACACCTCGAGTTTGGAACCTGACAGGAGGAGACTCAGGGTTCAGACCTGATGACCTCTTCCTCGGCTCAGCTGGGAATTAGCATTTCAAATAGCCCACAGTCTAGCCGTTTAAAAACATTAACGTACCAGATATTCTTGCTGCTTTCTTAGAAAAAGTATTGATTGAATGAAGAAAAATGCTCAGGTTTGGTAAAGAAAGCTTGCATTGTTCCTTCCGCAGATGGAGTTTGGAATTGTGTACAGTTGCCTGGAAAATAAGATGTACACTGGCCGGAAAGGAAGAGGTGCCTTTTGTAATGGGCAGAAACTGCAGGTTTCACGCCAAGAAGGTGGGTTCACCCTCATGTTTGGTGTGATTCAGACCACGCACTCGTACGGTAACCTTGGTATTCTCCAAGCATGACCTGACTCGTAAGTGTGTCTGTTTTCTCTGTACTTTCTCATCGTGACCACAGTTGTGGACGCGGCCGTGGAAGCTGGGGAGGCAGGTACAGCGAGCAGACGGGCGTGTACGCAAGGATGGGCTTTGTTAGGGGCCCTGGGGAGCGAGCGCGCTTCCCACCGCAGGGCGCTGTTGGGTCATTGCTTCAGCCCTGCGTCTCAGATTCTTTCTAGAATTCCTCTGCTCTGATGCCACTGGGACTAGTTATTAGTAAATCGAAAGGGAAAAGGCCCTTCAAGTTGGGAATCATTTAAAATGAGACATAAAGCTCTTATATATAAGGATGGGTAAAGAGCACCTTTCTACTGTATAGCACAGGGAACTATATTCAGGGTCCCATGGTAAACCATAATGGAGAAGAATATGGAAAAGAATACCTAGATACACATATATTATATATAAAGCTATAACTGAATCACTTTGCTGTGCAACAGAAACTAACACAGCATCGTAAATCAACTATACTTGGATAAATTTTTTTTAAATGAGGCATAAAACTTTTTGTAATGAGCATAGTGATTGGCCTTTTTAAGTCTGCTTTCTCTAGGGCAGCTCACTGTGTTTTGGAGGCACTTATCTTCCCTAAAGCAATCCCAACATTTTCCACAGTTTACATTTGCAGGTTCGTTTCTTTTCTTTTTTTTTTCAGATTCTTTTATGTGCAGCAAAAACTTTAGAATCCTCCTCCGCTTTTATAATTTTTCTCCTCAGGCTCTTAATTTGAGGGCAGATTTTGAATTTGTTTTCTTTTTATTGAACTCTAAGACCCCAGAGATTAGAAGATACATCCTAATTTTCGAGATGTTAACATGTGAAAAAAATGTGCATCTTAGAATTGAAGGAATGTGGCAGCTTTCATAGAAAGAATTCTTTCCCCTTCTCTGTTATTTCTTTCACTTAAACAGGTTATGTGATCATTAGAAGAGTTCACAGTAATAAGCAGGGCTCGGAACAAGCTGGCGGGCACATCTCAGCTGTGGGCACAGGTGAAGTGTGAGGTGTCCCAAGAGTAGCCTGTGAACCAGGAGGGTTGAGTGTGTCCTGAGCTTTGGTCACAGTGTTTCAAAGAGAAAAATGGGAAGCACTGGATAATTTGTCAGGTTACTAAGTGGAGGTCAGATGATTAATTTTATTGAAGTATAGTTGATTTATAGTGTGTGAGTTTCTGCTATACAGCAGAGTGGTTCCATTGTACACATTTGTATTCTTTTCCATTGTGGTTGATCACAGGATGTTGAGCGTGGTGCCCTGTGCTGTACGGGGCCTTGTTTATCTGTTCTATATGTGGTAGCTTGCATTCCGCAATCCCAGACTCCCAATCCTCCCCTGCCCCACCTCTTCTCCCCTTGGGCCACCCCAAGGCCGTTCTCTGTATCTGAGCCGCTTTCTGTTTCATTGGTGTTCATCTGTGTCGTGTTTTACACTCCACATGTAAGTGATGTCGTATGGTGTTTGTCTGTATCTTTCTCACTTCTCTTAGTATGATAACCTCTAGGTTCATCCATGGAGCTGCAAATGGCATCATTTTGTGGTCGAGTAATATTCCACTGTATATATGTACCACATCCTCTTTATCCATTCATCTGTTGATGGACGTTTAGGTTGCCTCCATATCGTGGGTGTGGTACATAGTGCTGCGGTGAATGTAGGAGTGCATGTATCTTTTCATGTTACAGTTTTGTGTGGATATATGTCCACCTAGATCATATGGCAACCCCATTTTTAGTTTTCTAAACAGTACCTCCGTACTGTTTTCCATAGTGGTTACACCTGTTTACATTTCTACCAACAGTCAGTCAGTCAGTTCAGTCGCTCAGTCATGTCCAACTCTTTGCGACCCCATGGACTGCAACACACCAGGCCTCCCTGCCCGTCACAACTCCTGGAGCTTACTCAAACTCATGTCCACTGAGTCGGTGAAGCCATCCAACCATCTCATCCTCTGTTATCCCCTTCTCCTCCCGCCTTCAATCTTTCCCAGCATCAGAATCTTTTCAGATGAGTCAGTTCTTCGCATCAGGTGGTCAAAGTATTGGAGTTTCAGCTTTAACATCGGTCCTTCCAATGAACATTCGGGACTGATTTCCTTTAGGATGGACTGGTTGGATCTCCTTGCAGTCCAAGGGACTCTCAAGAGTCTTCTCCAACACCACAGTTCAAAAAGCATCAATTCTTAGGTGCTCAGCTTTCTTTACAGTCCAACTCTCACATCCATACATGACTACTGGAAAAACCATAGCCTTGACTAGATGTTCCTTTGTTGGCAAAGTGATATCTCTGCTTTTTAATACACTGTCTAGGTTTGTCATGGCTTTTCTTCCAAGGAGCAAGCATCTTTTAATTTCATGGCTGCAGTCACCATCTACAGTGATTTTGGAGCCCAAAAAAATAAAGTCTCACAGTTTCCATTGTTTCCCCATCTATTTGTCATGAAGTGATGGGACCAGATCCCATGATCTTCCTGTTTTGAATGTTGAGCTCTAAGCCAACTTTTTCACTCTTCTCTTTCACTTTCATCAAGAGTCTCTTTAGTTCTTCATTTAACAGTGGTACCATTTAATTTTAATTTTTGTTTTATTTCAAATCTATATATAAATTATTTTTAAATTCTACTTTTTAAAAACATATATAAGGCATTTGGTGGCTAAATGTATCATGCATGTAGGCAAACTGGTTATATTCTGCACTTTTGGGGAGGTAGGCTAAGAAGCTAGATGCCCTTTGATGATTATAAAAATGATGATAAAATGACTAAAAGAGAAGAAGAATTCATAAATATTTAAAGCCTCAGAAAGAAACAAATATGATTCAACTAGGAAGAAGGATAAAAATGTCCAATTTGTTGAGCTACAAGTGTCAAATTTTTTTGTCAGGTTCTTATTTATAAACTGTAGTAATTATTTGAAACTTTTTCTTTTAGATGTTACCAAATCTCTCTTGGTGACAGAGTTGGGCTCTTCCAGAACACCAGAGACTGTGAGAATTATTCTTTCTAATATGGAAAGGCTTCTTTGCCTTCCCATCCATGGGTAAGCTCTTTTTACTTTACCCCTGAAGTTGAACATTCTATTATATTAATGCTATAGATAATTTGACATTCTAAGGAATGAATTTTTATTTAGAAATGAACTTTTAATTAATAGACATGGAGTCAGTACCGTAATTCTAAAATGTGATTTTTAAAACCTTTATTTGAAAATAATTTGAAATTTTAAAAAATTTGCAGAAATAAAAACCTATAAGAAACAGCAGTATGCAGTTAAAAACCTATAAGAAACAATTCAGCTATTGTTAACATTGTACCCATTGCTTTATCATTTTCTCATTCCTTCTTTTCTGTCTCTTTCTCTGTGTATGTGTGTGTGTTTGTGTAAATATTCTCCTTTTTTCCCCCTCAGCAATTTCATGATAAATTACTTAGTGTGTGGCTCTTTACCCCTACATAATTCAGTTTGTTATTTCTTAAGAACAGGGATATTCTCTTCTGTAACCACAGTACAACTATTGACTTCGTAACTTTATCTATCCACACATACTTAGTTTTGTCAGCTAATCTATGTCTTTTATAGCATTTTTTTCCTCCAGGGCAAGATTCAGTCTAGAGTTAGCATTACGTTTGGTTGTCGTGTCTATTTCACCGCCTTTAACCTGGAACATTTCCGTAGCCTGAGCGTTACCCACTTTCTCTAAGTTTTCAAGTTATTTGCACAAGGTAGGCAAGGTAGACTCTTACAGTTCATTTCTGACCTGTCTGTGTCAGTAGTTTTCTTGCCCCCTTATCATTTCTTATTTTATGTTATTTGTTCTTCTTTTTAAAAAATCCTGATTAAATTACTTGGCCGCTTGTCAGTGTTTTTTTTTAAAGAAAGAACCAGGATTTTGATTATTAATCTGGTCTGCTGTCTTTATCCTCCCTGCTTTATTGTTTTCATCATTGTGCTTTCTTGTCATTAATTTTATTGTTTCCTGTTTTTTTTTCCCTTTTTAAGTAGAGAATTTATTTTTATGCTTTGATTTTTATTGAGGTGAGTATTTAGGCTATGAGTTTTTATCTGATTGCTGCTTTAAATGTATCCCACAGATTTTGATGTGTTTTCATTGCAATTATTTTTTGCAAAATTTGTAACTTCTGTTTGTATTTCCACTTTTACCCAAGAGTTGTATTCTTAAACTTCCATGGGGAAATGCTTTTTGTGCTTTCTTAGTTTTGTTTTTTAATTTGTAGTCTTATTACATTGTAATAAATATATTTTATGGAGCTTTATGTTCCCTTTGGGCCTAGTATATGATCAGTTTTTGTGGAACTTCTATATACACTGGAAAAAAGTACATTTTGTACTTTGATGTTTGGACTTGAAGTCTAATTGTTTCCATTTGTCTGGTTAATCTTTGTCCACCTTTATTTTTAGTGTTTTTGAAATCAGTGCATTTTAAGTGCACCTTTTGAATACAGCATAGAGTGGAGTTTTGCTCTATAATCAATTTGAAAATCTTTTCTTTTTAATAAAAAAGTTAGGCTTATTCATTTATTTATATGACCATTTTGTTTGGTCTCAATTTTGTATTATCTTATGTTGTAATTGTATTATGATTTGTATATTGTTATGTTTTATATTAAGTACTCTGTACTTATTTAGTGTATCCTCTTTTTTTTCCTCTCTTTTTCTATTTATAAAAGATTCAATTTTATTCTCATGGGTTTCTTTTATATTAAAACTCTTTATAATGCCCTTAATATTCTCTTTTCTTACTTAACTGTTCTGTTAGTTCTGTAAAGACTCCAGAACTGCTTAGCTTCTGCCTGTTGCCTGTATAACATTCAGTGATTTTACTCTGCTTTTCTCTTTTTCTCTCCCTCTCAGTCTAGTTTTTTTTTTTTAAGTTACATTCTTGCTAATTTATCAGGCATATTACTACTACATATTGTTTCACCCATAGTCCCATCCTGTGGTCTTAGTTTTTCCTTTATAAAATGGTCACTGTCCTGTGAAGTTATCTTGGTGTCAAAAGTTCAGAAATAACAAGTAAAACCATTGAATCACTGAATTCAATTTTTATTATGCACAAACCAAAAAGACACTTGGCAAACCAGGAACACCCAGACCAAAACATGGGATGAGGCTCAGCCATGTATTGTTATAAAGCAGCTTATACAATAAGAAGGCAGCAACTAGTTATTCTTCAAAATGATTGACTATAATAGAATTTTCTTAAATGATAGGGCATTGATTAGTGGCTAACTCATATCCACCTTGAGAAACAATTTAAGTTTGCTTGTAATTTTCAGAAGCATAAGCAAGAGATGATCCAGGTCTAGTTACTTTTGTAAAATGTGCTAAATTAACCTTTGTTTTCATGACTAAACTGATTTGGTCTGCTCAGGGAATTTTCAAGACTGGTCTCTTTTTTTTGCTTTAACACCTATCACCTTTGTATTGGTGAAGCTCATCCTCTAGTAGATTTCTTGGGAAGGGCACCTGTGCGTGGTATTCCATGATTTCTGGCATATTCCAAACTGTTTTCCTATGGTCTTAAAACTCCAAGGATAGCTTGGCTGGATAGAACATCCTTAGTGAAAGAAAGTATGAAGAATATTTCTTTAAAAATCATGTTTCACTGTTGCTTTGCTTTGTATGTTGTTTTTGAGAAATCTGATGCCAGTCTGATTTTATTGGCTTTTGAATTATTTCATGTTTTGTTTGGAGTCTCTGAGAAATTTTTTTTTCTTTTAATCTTTCATGGCTGACACTTTTATAAGGGTATATCTTGGAATTCTTAGAGTTGCTTGTTGTGGGATGGTTTTCTCCCTTTAATTGATAGATTAATGTCTCTTTTTCTTGTTTTCTAGCAAGTTTTCTTAAATTTTAAATATTAGTTCACTTAAGCTATTTTCATTTTCTTCTTCAAAGACACCAGCAGTAACATTCAACCTCCTTTGTATCTTCTCTTCTGTTACTTTCTCTGTGGCCCCTTTTACTTTCTTTTATTGTTTTTTTTCTCACTGCCCTTTTTCAAGTTTTCATTTGCATCTCTTCTGTTTAAGGGTACCTTGTGATTCAGTCTTAATTTCTGATAAAGTTTTGTCTTTTTTTATTCCTCTTCATTTCTAAGTTCTATTATCTCTTATATTATTTTTTCCTTCTTTTATTTTGTTCACTTCTGTGCTTGCTTTTCCTTTTGCAGAGGAAGTTTATCAGCCAGAAAAAATCCAAACACTGTTATTAATGATGTTAGATGTTTCACCGTAGTTACATGCGGCTGTGTCTACTTTTTTCCATTTCTGTTCACTTTGTGATCTGGGTTCCTGGTTTCAGAGTTTCTTCTTCCGTTAGTTCTCTTCTGTGTAATTTCTGTTAGGAATCCCTGTTAGGTGTAGGAGACAAGGATTGGCATGTCATTTTCTCTTTCATTTCTCAGGATTTTTCATTTCTTTTACTTTTTAAAGACTTATTTATTTCTGGCTGTGCTGGGTCTTTGTTGCCATGCTCAGGCTTTCTCTAGTTGTGGCGAGCGGGGGCTGCTCTCCACCGTGGGCCACAGGCTCTAGGGCACTCGGGCTCGGGAGTTGTGGCTCACGGGCTCTGGAGCACCCGGGCTCGGGAGTTGTGGCTCACGGGCTCTGGGGCACCCGGGCTCGGGAGTTGTGGCTCACGGGCTCTGGGGCACCCGGGCTCGGGAGTTGTGGCTCACGGGCTCTGGAACATGGGTCAGTAGTTGTGGTGTCCAGGCTTAGTTGCTCCATGGAGTGTGGGGTCTTCCCAGACCAGGGATTGAACCCACATCCCCTGTATTGGCAGGTGGATTCTTTACCACTAGATCACCAGGGAAGCTCACCACCTCCTTTATTTTAAGTTGAAGTATAATTGTATATTAATTGTAAATGACATTTATGAGGCAAAGTAAATCATTATGGATCCCATTTCCTTTTTGGGGGGGATTCATTTAATGAAATGCACTATATTTGTTTATTTCAATGATGTTTCTTGTGTGTTGCTTTAGGGAATGATTTGATCATGACTTGGCTCCTCTTTTGAGACCCTTTAATCTGCTAGGCCCTCCATGGGGTGCTTTGCTTCTGTTGTTTCTGATCATTGCAGCTGTAGCCAAGTTGGTATCCCCATTTCGATGAAAAGAAGACTAAAATTTGAAGAAGATTTGAAGAAAATTTTTCAAAATTACAGCTTTTAAGCAGCTGAGCAGGGAAGCAAACTCAAATCTTTGTGATTCTGAAGATAGATAGGTTCTTTTTAGCTCTGTACCATCCTAACTGAAAAGGAGGATCAGACTAACATGGGATTCAGACAGAACACATTTGCAAAATCTAGGCCACAGCCTCAATTGTTTGGTGATTAAGTACTATCTTTAGTAATACTTACCCATAAAAGACTATACTTACTGATCAAAAGACCTCTTGCCAGAGAGCTATTGAGATACATCAGGAGTAGGTAGAAGCATTGCATCCAGTGTTGGTCTTCCAGCCCAGGGTGCAATGTCTGAATAGAATGCCAGGAGATGATTTGTGGAAGATCTTGGTGTTTCTTTCTGTGATGTGAGGTATGAACTATCACATATCCCCTGAGAAAGGAGGAAAGTACACCATTCTTGATAAACTGAAAAAAGCCATAATTTTAATTTGAGTTTATATATCTATGGACATTTTCAGAATTGCTAGTTCTTAATTTTGATACATAGTAAAATTGTAGGCAGTAAAATGTATTTAAAATCAAGGGCATCATGTAATTCTGGTCCTTTTTTGTTGTTAAATTGCTTTGGCATGAAGGATGTACTAGGCACAGTACTAGTTTATATTTACTTTTTAGATACAAAACAGATATCACATTATTTTTTTTTAATTTTATTGGAGTATAGTTGATTTACAGTGTTGTGTTTGTTTCAGGTGTATAGCAAAGTGATTCAGTTATGTACATTCATATTCATTCTTTTTTAGATTCCTTTCTCACATGGGTTGTCCCAGAATATTGAGTGGAGTTTGCTGTGCTAGACAGTAGACCCTTGTTGGTTGTCTGTCTTACATGTAGTAGTGTGTGTGTGTTCATCTCAAGCCCTGATGGGTTCCTCCCCCATGTTTCCCCTGGGAATCGTAAGCTTGCTTTCAGTATCTGTTTCTGTTTTGTGAATAAATTCATTTGTCTCAGTTTTTTAAAATTAGATTCCATGTGTCATACAATACCACTGACATGTGAAATCCTCTTATTTCTTAAAAAATAATGAAGGGTCTCAGTGAACAGACCTGACTGCTTTATCTTCATAGGACTTGCCTGGTGGCTTAGAGGGTAAAGCATCTGCCTGCAATGCGGCAGACCTGGGTTCAATCCCTGGGTTGGGAGGATCCCCTAGAGAAGGAAATGGCAATCCACTCCAGTATTCTTGCCCAGAAAATCCCATGGACGGAGGAACCTGGTGGGCTACAGTCCATGGGGTCACAAAGAATCAGACACAACTGAGCAACTTCACTTTCACCTTCAAACAATTAAAAGAAGAAGTTTGAGTAAAAACCACTTGAAAGTAGTTAATTTACAGACATGGCAACTCCTTTTTCTTAAATACTTCAGTGTGTATATTTGTGATAAAAGGGACATACTCTAAGATAACCACAACACAGTCATAAAAATCAGGAAATTAGCTTTGATACATTGTCTAATATAGTGACAATTAAATTTTGAAAGAATTCTAATCCAAGGTCCAAGCCAGAATCACATGCTGCACTTTAAGTGTTATTCTTATCAAGCCTTTTTTTTTTTTTTAAGATTTATATAATTTGGCTGTACTGGGTCTTTTTTGTTTGTTTGGTTGGTTGTTTTTGTTTTTTGTTTTTTTTTTCTTTTTTGTTTTTTTTTAATTTTTATTAGTTGGAGGCTAATTACTTTACAATATTGTAGTGGTTTTGTCATACATTGACATGAATCAGCCATGGAGTTACATGTATTCCCCATCTCGATCCCCCTTCCCACCTCCCTCTCTACCCGATCCCTCTGGGTCTTCCCAGTGCACCAGGCCCGAGCACTTGTCTCATGCATCCAACCTGGGCTGGTGATCTGTTTCACTATAGATAATATACATGTCTCGATGCTGTTCTCTTGAAACATCCCACCCTCGCCTTCTCCCACAGAGTCCAAAAGTCTGTTCTATACATCTGTGTCTCTTTTTCTGTTTTGCATATAGGGTTATCATTACCATCTTTCTAAATTCCATATATATGTGTTAGTATACTGTAATGGTCTTTATCTTTCTGGCTTACTTCACTCTGTATAATGGGCTCCAGTTTCATCCATCTCATTAGAACTGATTCAAATGAATTCTTTTTAATGGCTGAGTAATATTTTTGTTGTGGCCCACAGGCTTTCTTGAGCTGCGGCGGCTGGGGCTCCTCCTTGTGGGGGCTCATCTGGTCTGGGAGCACAGCCCCCGCACAGGCGCAGAAGTTGCCGCTCCCAGGCTCCAGAGCCCTGGCTCAGGAGTTGTGGTGCTTGGGCTTAGTTGCTCCTTGGCACGTGGGGTCTTCCCGGACCAAGGATCGAACCTGTATCCCTGCATTGGCAGGCAGATTCTTTACCATTGAGCCACCAGGGAAGCCCTCATCAATGCCCTTTAATCTGGAACAGTTGCTTAGCCTTTATCTTTTATGACCGTGACATTTTTGAAGAATGTAGGGCAGTTGCTTTACAGCATGTGTTTTGATTTGAGTTTGTTGGATTTCCTTGATTAGATTTGGGTTATGCAATTTTGTCAGGAATGCAACAGAAGCACTGTTATGTCCTCCTCAGTGCATTCTGTCAGGAGACACAGGGCACCCTTGTTCCGTCGTGTGCGTGTGTGTGTATCCAACTCTGTGACCCCAGGGACTGCAGCCCGCCAGGCTCCTCTGTCCGTGGGAGTCTCCAGGCAGAACACTGCAGCGGGTGACCACGCCCTCCTCCAGGGAACCCCCCGACCCAGGGACTGAACCCAGGTCGCATTGCAGGTGGATTCTTTTCCAGCTGAGCCACCAGGGACGCCGTTTGTCCCATTACTGGATGCTAACTCTGATCACTCAGTAGTGATCTTGCCATCTTTCCCATTGTAATTATGATGTATCTTATAGGGAGATACTTCAATGTGTAAATATCAATCATTTTAGCATTTATTGATGATTCTTTCCTGAATCAGTTATTATTACAATGGCTGATATAATGATGTCTGTACTCACCCTGACTTGGTGTATTTCCAAGGACAAGGTTCAGTGAGAAGGCCCGGCAGGGCTGCCACCTCCTGGTCGCACGTGCTGATGCCCGCGCCACTGGGGGCGACCAGGGGCACCCTCGCACGAAGCTCCGCCAGACTCCTTGTGTCGTGGGGCTGTCGTCCCCGGGTTTAGACCACAGTGACGAGGCATGCATGCTGTGGCAGCAGAATTACAGCATTTTCTTCAGTGATTTTCTTCCCAAAGTATCATCGTTTTAATGTTTACCTTACACCTGATTGGTTTGTTAGGATTCATTCTGTCATTTATTTAGTGTATCATGATAATTAGGTTTTACGTATTTTGATTTTAAAATTCAGTGCCACCTTTTTTTTTTTTAACATTCGGTAGATTGGTTCAAGTGTTCTCAGTCCATACTTGAAACTGAAGCTAAGGAGGAATGCCTTACTTGAAGAATTATTTTTTCCTGTCTTGTCTGTTAGGATCCGGGGTGTTGGAACAGCAGCTCTGAACATGTGCCTGGTGGCCGCTGGGGCTGCGGACGCGTATTATGAAATGGGGATTCACTGCTGGGATGTTGCAGGTGCTGGCATCATTGTGACTGAAGCTGGCGGAGTGCTCCTGGATGTCACAGGTAAAACCGCGGAACCAGAAAACATTTCTTTCCATACCTATGGGACTGTCCTCCAAATATGGCCTTTTTTTTTAGATGTATCTTTTAATGTTTCCCTTTAATATTTTTTCAATGTTTATACTTCAGCTCTTCAAGGCAACTCAAACCATGTAATTTTCTGCAGAATCAAAATGGCATATATTGGGAGACTGAGGCAAAAATGAAAAGTTAATGGTAGTGTGCAATTAATAAATAGCTAAGCCTCTTCAGGGCTTCCCTGGTGGCTCAGCTGGTAAAGAATCCGCCTGCAATGCAGGAGACCCGGGTTCAATCTATGGGTTGGGAAGATCCCCTGGAGAAGGGAAAGGCTACCCACTCCAGTATTCTGGCCTGGAGAATTCCAGGGACTGTATAGTCCATGGGGTCACAAGCGACTTTCACTTTCACTTTCAAGCCTCTTCAACTATGAGTACCAGGAACTCTAGAGAGGCTATAGAGAAAGTCTAGAAGGGCACCAGATCTGAGGTTGTGCCAAAAGCTCTTTGAGTGGTGACTGTGGTGGCAGCTGAGTATGGGCCTCCTCCACCATCCCTTTCTGCCTTGGCCCTAGGGGAGTTACATACTTTCTCTGCACTGATGATGAAATTTTTAAAAGTAAAGAGTGAACCTGGGTTAAAATAATTCACCAGCTGTCTTGGAGAAAAGCAGCAAAGAATTAAGGAGCTGGGAAGGAGAGCAGCGTGCAGATCCCTGGCCTCGGCTTTTCTGTCAGTAGGTCCCAAACATGAAATAAAGATGACGTGTGTCAGACCCCCCACTTCCTTCAAAACTGGGATTTCTAAAAGATGCTGAGAAACTCATTTATGTATTAGCAAAGCTTAAACATTGTGGTTATGACACAGTGTAGCTTTTTTTCAAGATAATAGAAAATATAAAATGTTACGATCAACCACAGTACATACTGCTATGCTTGTTTTGTAGGAATTATTTTTTACAAGATATAACCATTTTCCATGTTTGATTTTAGGTGGACCATTTGATTTGATGTCACGAAGAGTAATTGCTTCAAGCAGTAAAACATTAGCAGAAAGGATAGCCAAAGAAATTCAGATAATACCTCTTCAAAGAGATGATGAAGATTAACTCTGACAGCTTCACACATTCAGTCACAGTTGGTCTCCCCAGGTTTTCTGATGTGCTCGTGGTGTTAACAAAATTCAGGACTTCTGTTTCACTTGAACAATATGATTGGTGTAAATTGCTTTCAGCGTCCATATTTAAAAACTACAACTTGTTCTGTGTTTTACTAAGAGTAGGTGTGCAAGAGTGGATGAAATAGTTCATTGTTTTAAAAATGTCTGTGTGGTAAGAATGTACTTTGGGAAAGTACACAGGCAGTTGGTGAGATAGGTTATCACATCAGCTGAAATAGCCAGTTAGCAGTTTAGAGTTTCTAAGTATTTATGAGCCTGTGAAATTTTGAGTTACTATTTCTGTGCATATGCATTCTTAATGAGACAGTTAACTTTTTGGAAAATTTTTTCTTTAGTTTCAAAAGCCATAGTAAATTTGTAAGATGTATATAATGAATACTGCCTAGACCAAGATCTCTTCTCTGCAGAAAACCTTGTTTTATTCATCAATGTAGAACCAAACATGGTACCTGTCAAATAGGAGGCAATCCAAAAATAAGCATTGAAAGAATGAGTATTTTGAAGGTAGTAATTCCTAGTTGCTACGGAAAGTAATGAGCTGATCACTCTGTAATTTTACTTCAGATTTGGACATAAGAACTATCTGGTCATCCTTTTTATATTTCATGTTACTGTTCCTGTTAGCATTTCATATTACCATGCCATTCCAGTGACCGCACCAAACAAAACTCACCCCGCCGCTCTCGCTGTGCGTTTGTTTTAAATCGACAGTGGTGGCAGTTGGAGCCGAGCAGAAACTGGTGGGCCAGAAACAGCGCTCTCCCCGCGCCCGCGTGGCCGCCTGTGTCGGTTTCCTGTTGCACAGAACACGTTGTCCCCGAGCCCAGTAGCGTCCATGGTGCCTGCTTACCACGGCACAGTCTGGGAGCAGCGGTTCCGGGCACCCTCGCGAGGATCCTGTCCCGAGGGTCTTCCATGCGCTTGCAGCCGAGACGTTGAACGGAGCTGCAGCATCTCGGTTTGACTGGGGCTGAAGCTCCTCCTCAGTCTCGCTTGTGTGGCTGTTGGCGGCAGCTCCTTGCTGTCTGGTGGCTCCAGGCTTGCCTTCCTCTCCATCTTCGTAGCTGTGTCCTCATCACGTGGCGACGGCCTTCCCCCGGAGGAAGTGAACCGAGAGAGGAGGCAAGCAGGAGACCGCTGTGCCTCCTATAACCTGGTCTCTCAAGTCGTCACTCTCACTTCCATTCTTTTCTGTTCAGCAGATGTGACTCTTTAAGTCAGCCACACTCAAAGGCTGGGGATTTCCCTGAATAGATAGCATCATTCTAGAATTCTGTCTCTTGAGCTCCAGACTCATGCTTCCAGAGGCCAAGTAAAATCTCTCTCAATGTATTGCAGATGTCTCATGCTGAACGTGTCTCCAAATAAACTCAATCCCTGCTCCCATCCGTTCCTCTCCTTACATTTTTTCTCTTAGTTCATAGTATTTTACCCAGGCAGACAGGTGATATTTTCCCTCCCGTGCCTCTCACCTCCTGCGCAGTTGGCCACCACTTGTGTTCAGATGTATCAGGAAGTGTCTCTGGAATTTTTCTCCGGTTCTGCATCTCCACTGCAACACCTGGACAGTTACCTCCTGAACTGTTACAATAGTCTTGAGTTACTACTGCCCCTCCAGTCTCTCCTCCACGCTAACGCCCAGATCTCTCACTTAAAATCTAATCCCTCACATAAATATGAAAAAAAAAAAAGGACTTATGTGGTGGTCCGGTGGTTAAGAATCTCCAAGTCCCCTTGCAATTCAGGGGACTCGGGTTCCAGCCCTGGTCAGGGAGCTAAGATCTCCGTTGCTGTGGAGCAGCTGAGTCCACCGCCAGAGGGACGCCTGCGCACCACGACAGAGGAGCCTGCGTGCTCGACTGAGACTCAGGTGAGACACCCCTGCCGTGGAGCAACTCAGTGCACTCGAGAGTCGCCTGCCCACAGCAACAGAGGAGCCTGCGTGCTCGACTGAGACCCAGCGCAGCCGCAGAAATCATGTTCTCAGATCCAGTCCCTCCCCAGGCGAGGATACTGGGGTGGAAGTCCACGTAACGTACACCTGGGCCTCCCTGGGCTCAGTCAGTAAAGAAGCCGCCTGCAGTGCAGGAGACCGGGTCCCACCCCTGGGTCGGGAAGATCCCTGGAGGAGGAGGTGGAAGCCCACCCGTGTGCCGGCCTGGGAAGTCTCACAGAGGAGCCCGTGGGCTGCAGCTACAGTTGCGAGAGTCGAACACGACTCAGAGACTAAAGCGCCAGCGCCACCGCCACCGCTCGCCAGGTTAAGTTTATCTCTGATCCCTCGTTTCCAACACGCAAACCTGAATTCCGCACGCGATGCCCGCGTCCCTGCACTGTTGGAGTCCTGCACTCAGTCCTGGCTTCTTTTGGCCAAAGCCCCACGGGCAGCTTGTGATCAAGCTGCCACCGGGAAGTACCAGAGTCGGCCTCACCCCAGCCTCAGCCGCCTGGGATTCCCTCCTCCTACCAGACCCAACATGTGTGCCCACCTTCCAAAACGTAAGCCAAGGGTCACCGCCTCTCTACCCCATCTTTGGCTCACCTCTTCTTTTGGATTTTGTGCAAACCCACATTGAATTTGTCTCAGTGAATAAGAGTTTTTGTTTGTCTGTCTGTATCCCCACAATACGCTGAGCTCTTTGGGAGCAAGGATCATGAATAAGTCAGTTTTCTGACTGTCAAGCGGTAAAGGTCAATATTTTAGTGGGGAAAAGAAATTGGTACGTATTAATTATTTTTTAAGAGAATGGGTTTTATTTATTCAGCCATAGTTTGTTCTTTTACGAGTGTTTTCTGGAGAAAGTGAAATCTTTTTAGATTTCTGAGTAGATAAATTGGGCTTAAAGGACAGAATATCTGCATTTCAGAATTCCCAGCCTGTCTCTTTGCTGAAGACCCTCTGCGCTGGCAGAGAATGGCCACGAGGGGGCATCATAGCTACGTTCGCGTTATTCACTGCTAAGTGGTTAACTTCAGGGCAAAGGCCAGTTTTGAAAACAAAAAGCTCTTTATGACCCAGGGTTGTTTAGCTGTGCGTGCCTTTTGAAAGAAAATTAACATTTAAACTTCCTACCCCTTATCTCCATTCTTCATGCCACTCAGAAATCCTTCCGCCAACAGTCATATTTGGAATGTTTGCTAAGAAAACTCAACTCCCCATTTTCTATCTCCAGCGAATTCTTCACTAAACAAACATTATCTCCAACTCTACACAAACCACTTTGACAGAAAATATCGAAGACAGAACATTTTCAACGAGCATTTATTAGGAGGCAGGCACTGTGCTGAGGTGTACATAGGTAGGGGAAAAGTAAGTAAGAGTTGGTACATAGTTTGTCTATTTATAATCTAAAGTGAAAAAAAGTAACTGGGCATTTTAAAGAAGTAACAGAACAGAAGAATAAGTATGCAAATAAAGCAACAATGCAGGAATTTGGAAACAATTGGGTTGAATTGCTAGAGTTAGCTGGACTTAGGGGAGGAGAAAGCCAATTTAGGGTTTTGGGGGTTTTGGCCATGCTGTGTGGTATGCGGGATCTTAGTTTGGTGACCAGGGATCAAACCCATGCCACCTGCTTCGGGAGCTTGGAGTCTCAACAGCTGGACCGGCAGGGAAGTCCTGAGTAAGCCAATTCAGGAAGAGCATATACAAAAAAAATTTAAAAGAACAATGCATAAGTTTCTACTATTGATGGCCTATTCTAAACAAAACAGTCAATCCTGTGTAAAAATGTGCTTTCTAAATGGAAGAAGAAATCCCGAGGTCTCTCAGGTTTCCTTAAGGATGTATCTTCAGTGTATTCCATACTTTGCATTCAGCGTAGTCGATGAGTCAGAAGACTAGCTTTGGAAGAGGAGGACAGGGAAGGTGGACCTTAGAATCTGCATTTACCAAAGACCGCGAGAGAGGGGTAGAGTGGCTCCCACTTGGGAGCCTTCAGGCCAGAGCAAAGAGGAATCTTCTCTGAAGGACAGCATTCTTAACTTAGACCTTGGGGTGCCCACAGATTAAAATCAACCATCTGTAAGCTTAGAATCAAGGTCACCAAACACAAAATAAGCCGCCACCAGTGAAAGCTACAGGCAGCAACAGTTTAGACACCTTAGGACTTCAGATCTTAGAACTGTCAGACCCCAAATAGGAAACAGCTAGATATAAACTGTTTAGCTAGGGTAAAAGGTGCATGTTTAGTTGCTTCACTCGGGTCTGACTCTGCGACCCCGCGCACTCTAGCCCACCAGGCCCCTCTGCCCACGGGAGCCTCCAGGCAGGAACACTGGAGTCGTTGCTGTGCCCTCCCCCAGGGGAGCTTCCCGACCCACAGATGGAACCCGCATCTCTCATATCCCCTGCGGTGGCAGGCAGGTTCTTCACCACCAGGGCCAGCTGGGAAACCCAGGGTAAAAGGTACACAGACAAACAATGAGCAGATACGCTTGGGGGAAAGAACAAGACAGCTTTTAGGAATGAAATAAAGATCGTTTAAGTACAGAACTTGGTATGTAGGTAAAAGAGCAAAATACAGATCTGTGACATGAGGGGGTCCGTGTGCACGTGCATTCACTTTGGTCACGTCCGATTCTGTGACGCTGTGGACTGCAGCCCACCAGGCTCCTCTGCCCACGGGAGTCTTCAGGCAGGAATACAGGAATGCGTTGATGTGCCCTCCTCTGGGGAGGTTCCCGACCTGGGGATCGAACCTGCGTCTCCTCCCTTGGCAGGCAGATTCTTTACCACCAGCACCAGCTGACGGGGTTGCATCCCTGTCAACAATAGTAAGCTGAAAATACTGTTGAGCCAAAATGGATTGAATGCACCTAACCTACTGAACATCAAAGCTTGGCCTAGCCTGCCTTAACGTGCTCAGAACAGTTACATCAGCCCACAGCAGAGTAAACTAACATAAGATCTAACATACAGATGAAAATTAAACATACTCTTGAATATCCAATGGGTCAGAAAAAACCAGTAATTGCACTCCCATTCATTTACCCCAGAGAAATGAAAACGTGAGCATATAGAAAGCAGCACCCGGATGTTCACAGACGCTTTATACATAATAGTCAGAAACGGGAAACAACCCAGATGCTCTTTAACAAAGGCGTCGTTAGCACACTCTGCTACATCCATACCACATGTGACAGGCAGAGTCATGGACTCCCAGCGATGTCCACGTCCTGTATCCACAACCTGTGTGTATTTTCTCAACGTGTCAACATGACAAGTGACTCTGTAGGTGTGATGGTGGGTACAGGCCAACAGCCATCAAAGTGTGCGCGACATCGCTAGCCAGCAGGACATGCAAACTAAAACCATGTGACATAGCATTTTAATTTTAGAGTGGCTAAGATTAAAATCCTCTAGAGCAAAATGATGATAATGTGGAGGAACTGGAATGTTCATTCATCATCACTAGTTAATATAAAATTGTACAAGCACTTTGGAAAAATTTTAGTAGATTTTTTTTTTAAAGTAGACATCCTCTTTCCTTATGTTCTGGCAACTCCACTTCTAGGTATCTAACCAAAATAAACAAAGGGTTGTGTCCACAAAAAGGCTTGTATCAGAATGTTTACTGCAACTAGATCTAGAAGGGCCAAGCCTGGGGGAGACAAACCAGGTGTCCAGCAACAAGTAAAGGTTTAAATTGCTGCTGTTCTGTCACTAAGTTGTGTTCAACTCTGTGACCCCACGGACTTCAGCACGCCAGGCTTCCCTGTCCTTCACTATCTCCCAGAGTTTGCTCAGACTCATGGCCTTTGAGTTGGTGATGCCAAATAACCATTTCTAAATGGATAAATAAATTTCTCTAAATAGATAAATAAATTAGTGTATATTTTTCAATGGAATATTACTAAAAAACAATGAACTACTAGTGTGACATAACTACTGAGATGATATTACTGTGGTGGTGGACATGTGACTCTCTACACTTTTAAAACTCATAGAACTAGACCATTAAAGAGTCATTTTTACCATATGCAAGATGGAAACCCTCAACCAGGACAGTGGGGAGGAAGGAAGATTAAATGTATACTGCTACAAGTGAATTTAACTTTATTATAGATGAATGACATAACCCAGCTGGAGGGGAAGGGGAAGAGATAAACTGGTCTAAATATCTTTGTAAAGAAGTGGGTCTGGAAGGACTCACTTCTTGACACACCTGTAGAAAAAGAAACTGTTTTGACTATATTCTGCACGTAAACAGTATACAGTGGAAACCGTGCTCTTTGCTCTAGCTGAAATTTTTGTTTCTTACAGGGATATGAATAACCATTCCAAAACAACTTTACATGTAGACTGAGACTGAACAGTTTAGTCAATAAACTGTTGAGGATGAGAGACAGGTTTCTCACTGTCAGAGAAAACAAGTTGCAAATTAACAGAGGAGATGGTAGAATGAGCCCTGTGAGACCTTGGAATCAGAGATATCAACGTATCTCAAGGTTCTCCTAATGTGTGTGCACCTTGGAATCTGCATATCTACTTATGTTTGTGTGTATGTACATATACAGATTAATCAGTACAGACACGAACAGAGATGTGTGTCTATATGGGTTAGCAGAAATACATTTATTTCCTAGATGTTAACATAAGGAGAACCTGGATATAGTATTTTTACTAACTTCCAATAAGTATAAATTATTTCAACATTTAATAAACTATATAAACTTAGAATTAAGTTCTGTCATACTCACAGAGATCAGACTTGTGGTTGCCCCGGGAGCGGACGGTTGGGGAGGGGCCTAATAGAAATAGACCTAAGAGTTCATAATGTATGATTCTATTCATATCAACTTTGAGAACAGGAGAAAAGTAAATGGTGATAGAAATTTTATAGTGAGTGCCCCTGGGCAGGGAGGGAATGACTGCAAAAGAAAATAAGAGAACTTTCTGGGCGAGTGAAAATACCTTGTGTCTTAACTGAGGTGATGGCTACATGGGTGTATACATTTCTAAAATCTCGTCAAACTGCACTTTAATGGTGCATTTATTGTATGTAAATCATACCCCTAGTCAAGTTGCCTTTTAAACAAGATGAGAGAGTAGAAAAATGAATTTAAAGCAAAAATGTATAAAGCATATGAGACAAATAAAATGACACTAACTTGATCAGGAAAAGACCCAAGAACAAGCTCAGGTCTGTTTAAAGCTTTGAAAATAACCGTAACCTCCAGATTGAGCCCAAACTTCTGAGCGCTAAAACTGGAAAACGGTCTAAATTTCCAGGAAGCTAGGGTGAAAGCAGGCTGTCCCCGCACCTCGAACTAGCCTTGGCCTCCGTGTCCGTTTGAGATTAGTTTACAACTTATTGAAGTCCTAATAAACAATCGGCACCCGCGGCACCCACTCTGTGCAGCCGCTCATTCTGATGTTCATGCCTTTTCCTTCC
This sequence comes from Odocoileus virginianus, assembly GCF_023699985.2. Classification (NCBI taxonomy): domain Eukaryota; kingdom Metazoa; phylum Chordata; class Mammalia; order Artiodactyla; family Cervidae; genus Odocoileus; species Odocoileus virginianus. Next base: position 65,119,673 of record NC_069688.1, read on the forward strand.
TTGGCTTGGAAGCTCCTGAGGCCGAAGACCGCTGTTATCCAAAGAGCCTGTTCAAGGAGTGCATCCAAAGAGCTAATCGCACACATCCTGGAGGCACCTTCACCCACACCTCCAGCCCCACAGAAGGATCCCCTGGGGGCCTACCAAGCCCAGTAAGCCACTGACGGGACATTTAGCTGGGAGAAGATCACGGGAAAGAGCTGACTTGGGAGACCCTTTCCACGGGTCATCGGCGTGACCGGAATGGCGGCCTGGGGAAGAGACAGATCTGACGGAGGAAGGACCCTGGGCCTAGGTGTCACCGGGGTCAGAAATTCGGAAAAGGCGCTCTTGGGAAACTTTTTTAAACCATCTGGGATTAAGCTACCTCATCTAAAAAATGTTAGTCGCTCAGTCACGTCCGACCCTTTGGGAACCCATGGACTGTAGCCTCTGTCTGTGGAAATTCTCCAGGCAAGACTACTGGAGTGGGGTTGCCATGCCCTTCTCCAGGGGATCTTCCTGGCCCAGGGACTGAACCTGGGTCTCCACACTGCAGGCAGGCTTTTTACCGTCTAAGCCACCAGGGAAGGCCCAGGTGAAAGTGTCAGTCGCTCAGTTGTGTCCCAACTCTTTGTGACCCCATGCACGGAAGCCTGCCCGGGTCCTCAGCCCATGGGATTCTCCAGGCAAGAATAGCAGAGTGGGTGGCCATTCCCCTCTCCAGGAGATCCTCCTAACCCAGGGATCAGACTCAGGTTTCCTGCACTGCGGGCAGATTCTTTGCCATCTGAGCCACCAGGGAAGCCCCGGGAATTCCACGGACTGAGGAAGCTGGCAGGCTACAGCTCATGGGGTCACCACAGAGTCAGAGACTGAGTGACCGAGTTCCACTTTTCACCTCTGGAAAAAGTGGGTGTACCATATCAAGGTGTACCCACGCTACGTCAGTAACCCTCCCTGGAGAGCTACTGAACATGACAAACCTAAGTGAAAGGGCTTCCCTGGTAGCTCAGAGGGTAAAGCGTCTGCCTACAATGCAGGAGACCTGGGTTCGATCCCCGGGTTGGGAAGATCCCCAGGAGAAGGAAATGGCAACCCACTCTAGTACTCTTGCCTGGAAAATTCCATGGATGGAGGAGCCCAGTAGGCTACAGTCCATGGGGTCGCAGAGTCAGACACAACTGAGCAACTTCACTGGTTCAAGCAAAAGGTTATGGTTTTCAGGCCTCCTAACCCAGTGGCTGGGCTTCCCAGGTGCCTCAGCAGTGAAGAATCTGCCTGCCAATGCGAGAAACACAGGAGACTCGGGTTTGATCCTGGGTTGGGAAGATCTCTGGGAGAAGGAAATGGTAACCCACTCCAGTATTCTTGCCTGCAGAACCCCACGGACGGAGGAGCCTGGCGGGCTGCGGTCCATGGCATCGCAGAGCTGGACACGACTGAGCACAGTGTGTCCTCATGGTTCGGGCCAGGTTTCCGCCCTGGAGAGGCTTATCCCAGGTGAGATGCTGAGGTCTTCTCATCGCGCGTGATTTCAAACTGCCCCGTGACTGTTCACTTTATCACTCATTTGAGAAAAGAGGGTGGAGCTGGGTCACGTTGGAGACGGTAAAGGAGAGGAGAGGCAAGGCAGAAGCCTGCCACGTCGGCCTGGGCTCCCTGCTCCGGTAGCTCTGGATGTTTGGCGCGTGACAGTCTGCCTTACGGTTTCTAAACACAATCCAGAGAAGGAAAATACATCTCACGTCCCCCATTCTGAGGAGATGGCATTTTCTTTCTCTTTGGAGAACAGACCAAAGTGAAAGATCCGTTTCCTCAAAGGTCTGAAGCCTTTTTTATAACCATTTCCTATTGAATCTGTAGCAGCAGTCTGCCTTCTTCCATTGCCAAGTTGAAGCAAAACTCGAGGCTGTGGCTTTCAAGGAGAGAAAAAAATTCCTAAGAATAATAGAATAACAGTTGAAGGGGAACAAATCTTATTTCAAAGGGGTTCCACATCACCAACCATGCAGCCCAGCTGAGCACAGGACTGGACCAGCCATGGCATGAACAAGCCAGCAGGCCTTCTTATCTGTCAAAGGGGAGGCTCCTTAAATCTTGAGCTACAGCTGTTCATTGGAAGGACTGATGTTGAAGCTGAAACTCCAATACTTTGGCCACCTGATGCGAAGAGCTGACTTATTTGAAAAGACCCTGATGCTGGGAGGGGTTGGGGGCAGGAGGAGAAGGGGATGACAGAGGATGAGATGGCTGGATGGCATCACCAACTCGATGGAAGTGGGTTTGTGTAGACTCCGGGAGTTGGTGATGGACAGGGAGGCCTGGCGTGCTGCGGTTCATGTGGTTGCAAAGAGTTGGACACGACTGAGTGACTGAACTGAATTGAACATTTGTCTGAAGACGTGATTCCAGAATGAGAACTGCACTTCGTCCCTTCTTCCTTGGTCATCTGCTCCATGGAAGAACTTATTTTTATACACTTTTCTTTCCTACACTCAATGCACACAAATACACACACACACATATACACAATTTTCTTTCCTTAGCTGAAAACATGGACACTTTTAGATTAAAGCCATTAATGCCCTATCCTTGCAAAGTTGACTTTCATTTTTAATTTTCCTTGTGACATTTTGGATAAACACAGCAGTTATTTCCATTTCTAGGCAATATTACATTAATCACATAGGCTTTGAGGTCAAAGAGAACCATGTTCATATCCTTAAGTGCCAATACTTCCTGGGTGACTTAAGTCAAATCACTTAAATCCACATAGTAAATGACTAGCAATATATCAAGTTAGTAGAATTTGGGCAATTAGACAGAATAAATATGAGTACTATGAAATATAGAAAATATTTGCAAAGCTGTGGGAACACAAAATTTCATTATCAGTAAAACTATCATTCAGAGCATGATATTTAGTTCACAAAGTTCTTTACATGTATAGTATCTAAATAAGATAATAAATAATGCTGCACAATGACCTTAATAGGGTGATATTATCAGAAGTCTTATTTTACAGATCAAGAAACCCAGACGGCCAATAGTTAGGTAACTTGCCAAAGATCATGCACTTAGTAAATACAGAATTAAGGCTTAGTTTCTAAAACTCATATAATAGCTCTCATTTTAAAGATAGATAATTTTAAATGTCAAAAAATAATAAAACAACATTACAGAAAGTCTAGAAGTTTTGCTATTTACAGATTTTAGATTTTCAATTAATGTTGTACCTTTCATGATATGTTGGGAACATATTCTCAATATATTGACTCTATTTCTGACACAAATGGCTTTGAACCCAGTTGAAGATAACAGAACATGAATTTGGGTCATGGTCATCCACTACAACCCTGGATGTGGTCACCCACTACGTCCACGACCCTGATGCTGGGAAAGATTGAGGGCAGAAGGAGAAGAGGGCGACAGAGGATGAGATGTTGGATGGTATCACTGGTTCAACAGACATGAACTTGGGCAAACTCTGGGAGATGGTGAGGGACGGGAGGCCTGGTGTGCTGCAGTCCATGGGGTCTCGAAAAGTCGGACATGCCTTGGCCCCTGGACAACACAGCACCCGCTGCAGAGCCTTGAGTAAACGTGAGCCTCAGCTAACTATGTGTAGAGTGGGGATATAATAGCTTCAGGAAGATTACACAAGACCACATATGCAAAGCACTTAGCGGGGTGCCTGGCAGAAGGTGGTCCAGACGCATTGGTTTCTCTTTTCCTGTGTCCCCCTCCCCAGCGGCTCTGAGTGTTCATTGGCAGCTCACAGCTGCCTGCCCCCAACTCAGGCGAGGAACGTCGTCCAGCCCGGGAAGGCACACACCTCCCTGGCTGACACAGAAGGACGGAAGGCTGACCTTGGCTTTACTACGGAGCCTCTCTGATGTTCTGCGGGCCCTGTGGGCGACGCCAAGCCTGGACTCTACTAACGCTCGACAGCTTTCCTTGGCTCCTTCCTTCTTCCCTTGTTGTTGTTGTTTAAACAGGATCTTCCTGAAAGGTGCTCCTTTATCGGTCACACCAGTTCCTGCTACTAGAGAATCAGATGTGAGATACTTAAAGGGTCCAAGCTCAAAGAATTCTCCTCAAAGTCTTTTGACAATAATTCCTACGGAAACTGGCTAGATGCATTTTTCTATCTTGAATCAGCTCAAAACTCCTCCCTTCTGACATGGGCCCAGGGAAGTTGATTGCCATCAGCGATCTTTCACCCAAAGACAGCCGGTCTCGTGGTTGACCTGACGTCCGCAGAGCGGATGCTCCGTCTGTCTGTCCGCCTAAGCCGTCTTGCGGTCGTCCAGTCGCTGAGCTCTGTCCCTTTGCGGCCCCGCAGACCGCAGTCCGCCAGGCTCCTCGGTCCACGGGATCTCCTGGAGTGGGTTTCCATCTCCTCCTCCAGAGGATCGAACCCACGTCCCCTGTGTTAGCAGGAGGATACTCGACCACTAAGCCATCAGGCGGCCCAGACAGCATCTGACCCTGTCCTGCTACAGTTTATTAGGAAAATGGAGGTTATCGAGAGCTCAGGAAAAAATATGTGCGATTTCCTGATGTGGAAGAGCCTGGTATTAAAATCAGTAGGCTTCTAGAAGTAACTATTTTTAGCCTAAAACTGGTTGATTTTCCTTTTTCTTTATTTCTCATAAAGCAAGCTCTGGAGACTGGTAACATGAAGGGGACTCAGGGCTTCTTGAGAAAACATTGGGTTTAAAAATGGTTCCATGTGGTACGAAATATATTTTAGACATTTGGTAGGAAAAAGTGTGCACTTAATCATAATAATGAGATTTGGAAAAGGTTTCTGTTAGCAGAAAACTCCAGGGAGAGGAGCTGGGGACTGTGAGGCATAGCCTTAAATGGTTACGTGCAAAGCTTGTTCTCACCAGCACGCTGGGAAGAGAGAATGGGCTGACTAAACGGGAGATGGCGGTGATGGGAAGAGCACACAGGCATGGGCGGGTGTGAGCGACCAGGAATCGTCGCTGTGCGCATTTAACGAGGAGCCGTCTATTCACAGACACAGCGACTGTCAGCAAGTAGGTAGCATCCAGTAGAAAATGGGTGCTAGAAATCTTAGTAAAAGTCAGATTCATTCATTCTGTCATGTATGCATTCAACAAAACTGTGTTTCTATGTACTGGGAACACAGTTCAGTTCAGTTCACTCTCTGTCGTGTCTGACTCAGCAATCGCGTGGACTGCAGCACGCCAGGCCTCCCTGTCCATCACCAACTCCCGGAGTTTGCTCAAACCCATGTCCATTGAGTCGGTGATGCCATCCAACCATCTCATCCTCTGTCGTCCCCTTCTCCTCCCACCTTCAATCTTTCCCAGCATCAGGGTCATTTCAAATGAGTCAGCTCTTCGCATCAGGTGGCCAAAGTATTGGAGTTTCAGCTTCAGCATCAGTCCATCCAATGAATATTCTGGACCAATATCCTTTAGAATGGACTGGTTGGATCTCCTTGCAGTCCAAGGGACTTTTTAAGAGTCTTCTCCAACGCTACACTTCCAAGACATTGATTCTTTAGCACTCAGCTTTCTTTATAGTCCAACTCTCACATCCATACATGACCACTGGAAAAACCATATCTTTGACTGACTTTCCTGGCGGCTCAGATGGTAAAAGCATCTGTCTACAAATCAGGAGATGTGGGTTCAATCCCTGAGTCGGGAAGATCCCCTGGAGAAGGAAATGGCAACCCACTCCAGTACTCTTGCCTGGAAAATCCCATGGACAGAAGAGCCTAGTAGGCTACAGTCCATGGGGTCGCAAAGGGTTTGATACAACTTTCACTTTCTTTCTTTCTTCTTTTTTTCTTTTGACTAGATGAACCTTTGTTGCCAAAGTAATGTCTCTACTTTTTAATATGCTGTCTAGGTTGGTCATAACTTGTCTTCCAAGGAGCAAGCGTCTTTTAATCTCATGGCTGCAGTCACCATCTGCAGTGATTTTCAAGCATAAAAAAATAGTCTGTCACAGTTTCCACTGTTTCCTCATCTATCTGCCATGAAGTGATGGGACCAGATGCCATGATCACAAAGATGAGTAAAATCCCTAGGGAGGTTTCCATACTCAAAGACCAGCTGTAAGAATGGATCCAGTCTTATTTCACTTAGCATTATGTCCTCAAAATTCATTCACATTGTTGCATATGGTAAGACTTCCTTTTATGGCTGAATAATATTCCATTTCATGTCCTGCTGAAGCCTCGCTTGAAGGATTTTGAGCATAACCTTGCTAGCATGTGAAATGAGCCCAATTGTACAGTAGTTTGAATATTCTTTGGGTGCCGAAGAATTGATGCTTTTGAACTGTGGTGTTGGAGAAGACTCTTGAGAGTCCCTTGGACTGCAAGGAGATCCAACCAGTCAATCCTAAAGGAAATCAACTGAATTTTCACTGAAAGGACTGTTGCAATACTTTGGCCACTTGTTGCAAAGAGCTGACTTATTGGAAAAGACCCTGATGCTGGGAAAGATTGAAGGCAAAAGGAGAAGGGGGTGACAGAGGATGAGATAGTTACATAGCATCACTGACTCAAAGGACATGAATTTGAGAAAACTCTGGGAGATAGAAGAGGACAGAGGCACCTGGCTTACTGCAGGCCGTGGGGTCACAAAGAGTTGGACATGACTTAGCAACTGAACAACAACAAATGACTCCATTTACATACACACATTGTGCTGCCCATGCATCCGTCAGCGGACATTCAGTTTGCTTCCACTCACATGAGTTATTTTAAATAGTCAAATTCAAAGAAGCAGAAAGAAGAATGGTGGTTGCCAGGGGCTGGGGCTGGGAAAATGGAGCAATGTTGTTTACTGGTTGAAAAGTTTTAGTAATGCAAGATAAATAAGCTCTAGAGGTCTGTGTACAACAGCATGCTTGTATGTAACAATATTGCACCTATACTAAAAATTGGTTAAGAGGGTTGTTCTCAATTATGTTCTTAACACAAACTGAAAAAATAAAAACCAGGACATCTTGATCCTGGATCTAACAATATCTTTAAAGGCAAATAAAAAGTTGAGGGAAGAGAGATTCTAGGGTTCTGGGAAGAGGCCAGGTTAGAGAACTGGTGAAGCTAGAAGATGGTTAAAATACAGAGAAAAGGAAAAGAAGCCAAGGACTGGAAGTGACGCTGAGCACAGACCAAGGAGGGAGTCAGGGACAGAAAGGAGGACGTCGAGATTTGCTGCCCTGGATGCGGATGATTTAAGTTTAGGGAGCCCTCTTTGGGGGGATATATATTCTCTCAAACTTTTTCTCCCTCTACCCCATACATATTAAAAAGCAGAGACATTACTTTGCCAACAAACGTCCGTCTGGTCAAGGCTATGGTTTTTCCAGTGGTCATGTATGGATGTGAGAGTTGGACTATAAAGAAAGCTGAGCACCGGAGAATTGATGCTTTTGAACTGTGGTGCTGGAGAAGACTCTTGAGAGACCCTTGGACTGCAAGGAGATCCAACCAGTGCATCCTAAAGGAGATCAGTCCTGGATGTTCATTGGAAGGACTGATGCTGAAGCTGAAACTCCAATACTTTGGCCACCTGATGCGAAGAGCTGACTCATTTGAAATGACCCTGATGCTGGGAAAGATTGAAGGTGGGAAGAGAAGGGGATGACAGAGGATGAGATGGCTGGATGGCATCACCGACTCGATGGACATGAGTTTGAGTACACTCCGGGAGTTGGTGATGGACAGGGAGGCCTGGTGCGCTGCGGTTCACGGCAGCACGGCTGAGCGACTGAACTGGCTGAGGCCGTACATGCAGGGTTTTGTACGAGCTGATCAACCTCACCCCCCCTGCTCAGTGAGTATTACACTCTATCCTAAGCAATTTGATTCTTTTTTAAATTTTTTCTAAAAGCATGATTAGGAAAATAAGAAAAGGAGATAGGACTGGAGGCACGGAAGGAAGGGGAAGAGTCATTCTTCAGGCTCTCCATGTCTGCTGAGAATTCGAGGAATAGGGAAGGCAGAGAATTAAACTCTAAATAAAATACCAGTGAAGCTAAGGCAATCTACGGATAAGAGCTGACAGACACACATGAAAGAAAACAAAATCTGGCAAAATGGCAGAAAGAGAAAGAGAGAGAGAGATTCCTTTTAGAGCAACTATAAGATGGGAGAATAGGGAAGACAAAAGAACATTTAGAAATATTTTTCCCTGCATTATTGACTAAATTCCCCTAAGAGGTAAATGGCATGCACTGATTTATTTCAGCAGTGATTTTTATAACCGATCGCTTCCTTTCACTGCCACATTTAGTTGAGATTGAGCCAAATTAATCCTGAGATTTACGCAGGATACAGAAGTTCTACCCTCGAATATGACTCAGATGGGCCCATTGAGGATCGCTTCTTACTTAGGATCATCTTCCAACCTTCATGTGCAAACTGGAGACCGCAGCGATGCACTGACTAGCCCCTGTCACAATACTAGTGAGTGAGACACTCATATTTGTCAGACTCCACACCCCAAATGAACTGATTCGCCCCCGTCACAACATTAGTGAGTGAGACACTCACATGTCAGACTCCATGCCCCAAAAGGGAGCAGCTCTACCTGGGAACCGACTTGAAGGAGTCACAGTCTTGTGTGTGTGCAGCTACAATGGAATGGCATGGTGCTCACTGAAGTTAGAAAGAAGGAACAGAAATGGAAAGCCTGCTGGTTTGCACACGGGTGTGTGTGTACGTGAGCCGCTCCGTCGTGTCCGAGTCTTTGCGACCCCGTGGACTGTAGGCCGCCAGGCTCCTCTGTCCATGCGGTTCTCCAGGCGCTGGAGTGGGCTGCCGTGCCCTCCTCCAGGGGATCTCCCCGGCCCAGGGATCAACCCCGCGCCTCTTAGGTCTCCTGCACTGGCAAGCAGGTTCTTTACCACCTCCCACCGTATTCTGTTGCTTAATGCAATCCCAGGACATGCTCAGATTCAAGGGGGTAGAAAACTTAATTCTACCCCTAATGAGGGAGGGGAAGACAAAGTCATGTTGCATGTGGGATGAGCATTAGGACCATTTTTGATAAGCTATAATCTGCCACGATTATTATTATTATACATGTCAAGTTAAGTAACTTGCTTAAGAACACAAAGGTAGTAGCGGAACCAGATCTGAAACATAAGCACATAAACCCTACACTCGAACAACCGGTAGTGACTCCAAGAGCCAGTTCACGCGCTGAACCACAGTCGTGTGCTTGCCTGCCTGTCTCTTCAGAGATGGTGTGCTTCTGGAGCTGTTGTTTAGTCAGTAAGTGGTATCCAACTTGTTGAAACCCCATGTTTCAGGCTCCTCTGTCCATGGGATTTCCCAGACAAGAATACGGGAGCGGGTTGCCATTTCCTTCTCCAGGGGATTTTCCCGACCCAGGGATCGAACCCGTGTCTGTCTCCTGCACCGGCGGGCGGATTCCTCACCGCTGAGCCGTCGCGGCAGCCCTGGCTCCGAGCGCGCTGTGTCTAACTCCTCTTTGTATTTCTCCCAGTGTCTGGTACAAGTTCTGTCACAGGGCGGTTACTCGACACGTGTTTTGCTGAGAAAACATGTGAATCACACAACAGCACTCATCGCACAAGCTCCGAAGGGGCTGTTTTCTGGGACGACCTGTGTTCCGGCCCCTCTGGACATGAATGATGCTGACGACAAGGAAGGTCCTGAAGCGGGTCGGCTCTGAACTAGTCCTGCAGAGCGAATTCACGATCCTATACGGAAGAGTCTGTCATCTTTTCACTTCATTCTCATTGCAGATGTTGATGGTAAAGGTGAAGCATTAAGAAAGGAGAGCCCGCTTCGGCGGGAGGGGCGTCTGGGGGAAATGACAGGTGTACCGGCTCGGCCGAGGCCCTGGGCCGTCCGCCCGACTATCACACGGTGTTAAGCGGCTATATTCCAAAATAAAGTAGAAGGTTTAATAGAAAAGAAGGGAACTCATGCTGGAAAACACCTTGGCAAACTAGTCCATGCGTATAAGTTTGTACCTGATTTATTCTAATTATTATTTCCACGTTTTCTCCACAATTCCTGAACGTAAGAGGCGGTCTGCATGTCAGAGGGCCGTGCGGGCGTTGCCCACTCGCTTTTCGCGCCCCGCTGGGCGCGGCAGGGTGGACCTGCGAGGGCGGGATCGCTGGGTCCTCTGTGTCTGCAGGCAGCCCTGGCCGGGGATGACAGCGCGGTGGGGGCGCGGCAGGGTGGACCTGCGAGGGCGGGATCGCTGGGTCCTCTGTGTCTGCAGGCAGCCCTGGCCGGGGATGACAGCGCGGTGGGGGCGCGGCAGGGTGGACCTGCGAGGGCGGGATCGCTGGGTCCTCTGTGTCTGCAGGCAGCCCTGGCCGGGGATGACAGCGCGGTGGGGGCGCGGCAGGGTGGACCTGCGAGGGCGGGATCGCTGGGTCCTCTGTGTCTGCAGGCAGCCCTGGCCGGGGATGACAGCGCGGTGGGGGCGCGGCAGGGTGGACCTGCGAGGGCGGGATCGCTGGGTCCTCTGTGTCTGCAGGCAGCCCTGGCCGGGGATGACAGCGCGGTGGAAGCGCAGGCGGACAGCTGGCCCGCGCCTGCGGGACTGCCCCGCGCAGGGCCGGGCTCCTCTGCAGAAGCCGCTTCACGTTAGCGGCGGGCACCCCCTCCACGGCCTCTGCACCCCGGCTTCCAGCCTGACCGCCAGGCCTGAGCCTCCAGGCTCGGGAGCAGGACCCGGGCCCGCGCCTCAGCTGCCTCGCCCGCGGGCCGGCGCCGTGAATCAGCCTCGATGCTCGCCCAGTCATCCATTACAGGCGCCTCCACCACCTCGAAAGTGGATTTTCTGACAGGCCCTGACTGATAAAAATGGTGTTAGGAATCTGAAGCTTTGCAAACGCCTTGGAACGAACTCCCTCATGAATCACTCACGACTTTGGTTAATGTTCTAAATCTGTTACAGAGGGAAGCTTGGGCCGGTGGAGGGGATATGAAATCAGCTTCTCTTTGAATCTTAGCTTAAGTTGTCCTTGGCTTCTGTGTAATAAAAGAACATTTTACATGAGGTTTTCTCCCTGGCTTGATCCTTTAAGATACATACTTTATGTTCATTAGTTTCGCATCATTTCATAGTCAATCTTACTTTTCAATCATAAATTTAACCTCTTTAGGGAAAGCGATTAAGGCACAGATGTTTTTATGATTAAACTATATTATTTTAATTTATGACATAGAACTACAAAAGGATTGATTTCAGTGGATTTATGTCACAAAGGGAAATTAATTGAATAAATATATATATATTTTTAGCTGATACTATGTTCTAAGCACAGGATCAGGTTCTGAGGATGGACACATTGACTTAAAATATAGACACAGACATACATATCTTATCACTGCTTTACTGAAACATAATTCACACACCACGATTCCCCCTTTTTATACAATAGCCCACGCTGCTGCTGCTGCGAAGTCGCTTCAGTCGCGTCCGACTCTGTGTGACCCCATAGACGGCAGCCCACCAGGCTCCCCCGTCCCTGGGATTCTCCAGGCAAGAACACTGGAGTGGGCTGCCATTGCCTTCTCCAAGTTTAGTGAAAAAAATACTATCATGCCAGATTAAATAAAGTGAAATATTTAGCATTGTCTTCCATGTCCATCAATAGTAGAACAGAATGATATAATAGTTGGAAAAATTTTGAAGTGCATTCATAGTTGTCTACTGAAAAATAAGTTATACCCACAGCTACTGATGTGGAAATATATCAGTGATGTATTATTAAGTGAGAAAGGACATTTGTAGAGTAATGTACATGATATAATTTCACTTATTATTGGGAAAAAAAGACCAGCCAAAACAATTCTAGACATGTCTCTGTACCCTTTGTCCATAAATAGGGGAAAAAATATAGAAGACCTTGAAGTGTTAACATTACTCTGGAGTAATTGGGATGAAGAAATGTATTGATATATACTTTACATAACTTTGCATTTATGTAGTGAATGTGGTGTGAGCATTTTTTGTAGGTATTTTTGGTATGTCTGTAATTTTACAGAGAAATTTAGCAGGAAAATGTTAAGAGGAAAAACAAGACTCATCCCTACATCTACAGCTGCTCCTGAATTTTTTGACCAGTAAATAGTGACTCTGACAGCTTACATCACCTGTCTCGATGCTATGTGGAACATGAGTGAAAAACTTCGAATCTATTATGGTGAAATAGGGGCAGCAACAGTGTTGGTCCTTTAATGGACCAGAACCTGGTGGTCCAGAGTCGACGATAAGAAAGTAAGAGAGAGAGAGAGGCCGATATCCCCTGGTTTACGCGGAACGCCAATAAAGCCCTGTTCTTGGCGCTCGCGCTGCTGCACGTGGGCACCAGGCGCCCTCTCGAGTGGGTGAAGGCACAGGGCGCCTTCTCGAGAGGGGCTTAGAAGCCTGGGCAAGAAAGTGAGCTCAGCGGGCCTCCGCACTCCAAGGAATTAGCCAGAAAGAGAGAGAGAGAGACAGAAAGACACGGGGACCCAAGCTCTGATAAGCAAAGGTGTTTTAATCAACATGGTGTAAGCATATATACTGTCTTATAAGGTGGTTATTCTCAGCAAAGATAAAGATTAAAAGTCCAGGTATACAAAACATAAGACGATCCCTATCAAAGAGAGAGAGTTGCAAACAATCGCTTTTTACCTATGGTTCATAAAAAGGAAAAGGGCACTTGTCGCTGCAATGAGAAATGCCTGGATTCCTCAAGCCGGGAAAGGCATGCCTCTCCTCTTAATTCCTGAATATTCAGGACTTAATAAGGACCAAAGGATTCCTGACAGATACAAAACAGCACACAGGAAGCCTCCTGTTAAATGCTTCCTGACACAACTGCAGGTAAATGGAATTCAATTTGTTTAAAAGAGCATAATCAATTTTCTCATGTATTAACATTTCTCTCAATGATCAAAAAATTGAATAGCACTGACTGGATGGCTGTATTTTGATCTTGCCTCCTCCTGAAATGGAAGGTGTAGCTGCATGTCCACCACCCACTGAACCAGTCCTCATCCATCATGAAACAAGCACTATTGCCAAGGATATCCATCGCCAGCTTGGTTTGGATACCAACTGCACGTCCAATCCTGAACCAATCACTACAGGAGGCTGAAGCGGAAGCTCCAATACTTTGGCCACCTGATGAGAAGAGCTGACTCATTTGAAAAGACCCTGATGCTGAGGGCAGGAGGAGGGGACAACAGAGGATGAGATGGTTGGATGGCATCACTGACTCAGTGGACGTGAGTTTGAGCAAGCTCCAGGAGACAGTGATGGACAGGGAAGCCAGGTTTCCCTGTCCATCAGTATCTTCCCTGACTGTGTCCACGGGGTCGCAAAGGGTCAGAGACAACCTCGAGACTGAACGGCAACAGGAAGGGAGGTGGAATCCTGCTGCCTGATGAAACCTATTTGAAGCCACGAGCAACAGGAGATTGTTGGTAGAGTCAACAGTCTCTTTTTTTTTTTCCCAACAGTCTCTTCTAACTCACGTGGCAACAGTGGTTAATTCAAGGATGGATTCATGCCTAAGTTGGTCATAAGCAGGCAAAGGACTTCGGTTTCATAGCAGAAAGATTTTCTCTCTCTCTCCGGGATGTAAACAAGAAGACATTGGCCTGAGTTGCTGCCAGCAAGTATCTTAAACTGTGTGGGGACTTTATAATGACATTAAGCCCTTGGAAGGCAAAGCAGAACAATAAAAAGAAACGAACACCTTGATTCCGCTGTTGAGTCACTGGCTCATATATAGCCTCAAGTGATACTCACACTGGATTTTATAGTAATGGAAATCAATACATTTTTTAAGTGAATACATCTGTTTATTTTTATTATTTTTCTGCTCACGCAACCAAAACATCCTAAAAAGTATTACCCCCACACACCATCTGCATAGTCCAGATTGCTAAAAAAAAAAAAAAAAAACAGTTGAAGTTGTATTTCCCTCTACATGTTTTTACTGAGAAAACTCTGGCATTTTTAAAGCACCTTAACGAACACACCCCACTAAGGGAAGTGGAAAAGAAGCAAAACCCAGACCATGAAAAGAGCATGGTGGTTTTTCTCGGTGATGACACCCACCAGAGCTGGGACGTGCTCGCCGCCCGATCTCACATTTTATTCACTCATATCCTGTCGCCTGGCATTTGCTTTTCTCAGAAGTGAGCCACAGGCACAGTCTTTGTATGTCGTAAAACTCCTCGGCAAAGCAGATCCTTGTCTGCACTGCTAATAAACAGAGCGGCCTTCGGCCAGCCTCGCCGTCCGCGGCGGGGGAGTCTGGCTTTGTCAAAGCCATCTTCTTTTTGGCTCCCCGTTCACCGAGCTTCACCTGTGCTTGGCCTGCAAAGAAGAGGGAAGCCTACTCAGCTCTCCTGAGAGGCGTGGAGGACACGGCCGCATGGCTGGAGTCTGGAGGTCATTTGGAAAGTCCTGCTCAGAAGCAAGCATCTTCAGCGGCTTCTTGGTGGAGGCAGCTTGGTTGAATGGTTAGAAGAAGTGCAACTTCTGGAGTCGGACACTCCTGGGTTTGAATAAAACCTTGGCGCCTCAGTAGTTCTGGGCCATTGGACACATTTCTTACCCCAGACAAACTTCTGTATTCTCCTCTGGGTGGTGGAGACGGTAATTAGGGCCCACCTCTCCGGCTTGGTTTAGCAAGGTTTAGCACAGAGATCTGCATAAATCGTTGAACAAGGCGCCCAGCAGGCCGTGAGCACTCAGGACATATCAGCAGGAAGGAGGGAGGGTGTGCGACAGTAACAGCCTCAGCGGCTGCACGCGAGTGCCCAAAGGTCCGGGTCAGGGAGATTTTCAGAGGGACGCGGATGTCTGAGAAGTATCACCAGGGCCTCCGCAGAAAGGGTCTACACTGACTACTGCCTTGTCTTCTGAACACTTCGCCGATTCTTCCACATTATCAGTAACGGGTCTGCCTATCCCATCTGTGAATACTCAGACAGGGCAAGACCTTTCAGGCACTTTGCTCCCCCGTCAATAAGGTGAAATTGCTTTTCCAGTCCCCAAACACCACACACACACACACACACACGTGCGCACACGTACACACAGGCACTCTAGACAGCTTATTGAGGTGTATTTTATGCATGACAGTGGGCAAAAGGAAAAAAAAAGAAAGAAAGCTATTCCTTAAGATCAAACATTGTTTTCAAGTCTAGGTTAGCCTTCCTGGAAAATCCATCCACAGTATTTTTAAGCAGGTTAAAATGTCTGAGCTGTGATCAAACGGTGTGCCAAGAACATGGTTAGACAGAGAGGCCTGGAAAATTGGAAAGGAAGGTTTGTTTCCAAATGAAAGTATAGCAGAGTCGCAGCTGGCACTCCAGCATGGGGCTCTGTGGGTACCAGGCTCTGGAGAGAGAGAGATGCTCTGAGCCTGGGGCCAGATCGCTATCAGGGTGCAACTGGGTTCTTCCAGACCGACTCTTCTGCCTTCCTCTGCTTTAAAGAAACAGCTTCATAACAGGACTTGCGCAATCACAGAAGCCGGTTACCTTTCCTAATCTGAATCAGTAGCAGTCACACGTAAAAGCTTTGTCTTACTTGGTTTTGCAATCTCTCCCTTAGTTGACTGCTGGATTCTCAAGACAAATGTTGTCCCTGGAGCCCATGAACTGGATATACCCTCCAAACAAATATAGGCTTCTCTCTCATCCAGGAGTTCTTTCAGAAAAGACTGACAGCTAGACAGCGGGGCTTCTCTTCTAAGAGTCATCACAGAAAGGAACGAGGGTTTAGCTTTCATAAATAAGTCAGGTGGCACAGTTGGTAAAGAATCCACCTGCCAATTCAAGAGACGCACATTCAGTTCCTGGGTCGGGAAGATCCCCTGAAAGAGTGCATGGCAACATGCTCCAGTACTTTTGCCTGGAGGATCCCACAGAGGAGCCTGGTGGGCTGCAGTCCACGGGGCTGCAGAGAGCTGGACACGACTGAGTGCATCCAAACACATGGATCCTCCCGACAAGTTGCATAAGGTAGAATCTGACCAAACCGCCCCTACCTGGCAAACCAAAGAAGCCTGAAATTCCAGGTTTAGCTTCAATAGCATCAAATAAAACATAAAGCATGCAATTTACAATTAAACGACTGTAAGTGGTTTAAATAATCCTCCATTTCCCAGCTGTGTAATTCGGGGTAGGAAGGTTACATTCCCTGACTTTCAGTTTGAACCATTATAAAATGGAAAGAATAAGAAATGGCCTCATAGATTGTATATAACAAATGAGATCATGTAAGTGGTTCCCCTTTGCAAAGCCAAACAAAATAAGCATAGCTAACATGAAAATGTTTAAAATTATTATTCATTACACATTTATCTTGTATTACTGGTATCTGTTAAAATACCTTTTCCCTTTGAGAAAAGCACTTCAGTCACACCAATTATTTGCAGTTGAATGTGAATAAAAACAAAAGAAAGAGGCCTTGCCTCGCTTGATGACTGAGGAAAGGCTCTAAGAAATAATAATGTTAGACTAACTATAAAAGCGAACATAGGTCTTCCAAGAGGCTTAGAATAAACTTTCTCCTCTTCAAAACATCTTCTAAGTTGCTACTGGGTTAACTTTCTTTTCCCCAACAGAGAAATGTAGAAGTTACCACTTTTCAGTCAATAAATGAAGTATGTATTGAGTGCTTGCTAAGTGCCAAGCATGTGACAGGTGCTGGGATGTAACAGACACACAGACAGTCAACGGCCCCTGGGCCCCGCCAGCCGTGTCGGTGACTGACTCCTCCGAGAGAAGAAAGCCGAGACAAAGCCTCGAGACCCTCTCGTGTCTGAGGGTCAGGAGTACGTGAGAAAGAGGGTGAAGACAGGTCTGTAGAGACGCAAAGGGGGGAAAGAGGTGGATTCAGAGTGGATATGGAGAGAAGGGTGGTCTTCTGTTCTCTAAAAGGAATCAGTTATTCGGCAGATACGTTTTCTTACTGCACTGGGGCCCCAACAATTGACTTATCAAAATCTCCCACATACTGTGTTTCCCAGGAAGTAGACTCTGTGATGCAGGCCAGCATGCAGGGGGTTTTATAGGAGTTTCTGAAGATCAGCCCCGGATGTGCAGGGAGCGGACGGACGCACACTTGGGCAGAGAGGGGTCGAGCTCCAACCTCAGCAAAGCTCCCGGGGGCTCCAGGCCGGGGGCTGGCCCTTCAGGGTGGCTCCCAGCGGGCGGACGACCCTCTCCCCGGCGCTGAGTGGGCCTGCTGGGTGTGGCCTCGGGCCGGGCGAGCGCTGCGGGTCAGCCCCCGGGCAGCGGGCACCGCCGTCCGCCCAGCACTCCAGCCTCTGGGAACAAGTCCTTCATGGCGGGGGACGTGGGGGCACACCCACGCTGCTCCCTGCAGGTCACCTCACGCGTTTACAGACGCCCACCCAGCAGCGGGCAGCAGTATGATTCGGTCGGTGGGGCTGGGCTGAAGGTTGTTGAGTCAGGGTTCTTGAACGCAAGTAATCAAAACTCCAGCTAACTGAAGGACACCAGGATTTCTGGAAGGGCAGGGATTGGCTCAGGAAACTGATGAGAAGGCAAAGGAAACGAGCTTCAGTGTGGAAGGAAGAGCGAAGAGAGGGTGAGGGCCCAGGGTCCCCACCGAGGCCCTCTCCTCCGAGCAGCTTGCCCTGGATGCCTCTCCTGAGGCATGCACACGGCGCCATCCCTGCCTCTGGGACGAACTCGGACGTGCTCCCCGCTACTCGGCATCACCGGCTCCAGGCTCAGGGTCGCAGGTCGAAGCCTCTGCTTGTCTGAGTCCAGGCCGCCGCTCACTCGCCAGCTGCCAGGACTGAGCGTGAGGCAGGCTGTGTCCTGTCGGCATCCTTAGTCAGAGGGGAGGACCTGGCTTCCCCCTCGACTGGTGAAAAACGTGTCCTCGGGCCCGAACATCACAGGGGTTTCAGACCCTGGACCGATCTTTTAAATCCTAGAGATAGATGATAGATGGATGGATGGATCGATAGATAAACAGATTGACAGATCATGCAAAGACCCGCCCAGCGACTTGGCCCTGCGCTCACGAGAAAGGGTGAACGGGGCTTACGCAGGGCTTCCCCTGGGGGCTCAGCGACATAAAATCCGCCTACAACGCGGGAGACACAGTTTCGATCCCTGAGCCGGGAAGACCCCGCGGACCTCGGGGCGATACAGCCCGAGCTTCACGGCCACTGAGCCCACACGCCGCAATGACAGAGTCCCCGGCCTCGAGCCTGGCCCTGCGACAGGGGGGCCACTGCGATGAGCCGCCCGCGACCGCGCTGGGGGCCGCCCCCCGCCTGCCGCCCCAGCGAGAGCCTGCAGGGCCAGACCCAGGGCGGCCAACACAAAGGAAGACGCTGTTTCAACAAGGGTGACGCAGAGGTTAGGCCCCCGAACGTACACGGGGCAGACGGGGGCTGGTGAGACCGCGGACACCGACCGCTCCATCACCCGCTCGGCCCGGTGGGCAGGGCTATGAGCGCTGGGGTTGGTGCGGGGCCCCGCCGGACAGACCGGGGCTGCCCGTCGGCCTCGGCCTCAGCAGAAGGAGAACGCACTCGGGAGACAGGCGCAGACCGGTCAGAGACGGAGAGCAGAGAGAAATGAGGCCGCTGCCAGCCCGCCCAGCGCAGTGCTGCCCCGAGGCCCCAGCCCGGTTCTTCCCGGAGGGTGGAGGAGGACCTTCCACATGCGGTCACACGCGGCCCCAAGGAGGCGCGGGGAACTTTCTGTTCCAGCAAGTCAGCGCGGCCCAAGAGGGCGATGTCGGGAAGAGAGAGGACCCAGAGAGAGGATCGGAGAGCTCTTATCTCCTGGTCTTCTCCTCCAGACGAAGGAAGGGCCAGTCACCTTTATTCACTGCCTGCAGGACTCAGGCTGAGTGTCTCACAAATACCTTCTCTTTAAAACCGCACACAGGCTGCGATCCTCAGTCTTACCAGGGCAGAAGCGGGTGTCAGACTCCGAAAACACGAAGACGCTCAGAGTTCAGGAAGGGCGGGGGTCTTAGCTCCCTGACCGGGACTGAACCCGCGGCCCCAGGAGTGGAAGCATGGATTTCTAACCACTGGAGTGAGTGAGTGAAAGTTGCTCAGTCGTGTCTGACACTTTGCAACCCCATAGACTGCAGCCTGCCTGGCTCCTCTGTCCACGGAGTTCTCCAGGCAAGAACACTGGGGTGGGTTGCCATTTCCTTCTCCAGGAACCACTGGGCCGCCATGGAATTTCCTCCTATGATGACAATTTTACTTGAGGATTCTGCAGGACTAGGGTTGCAGGTAGGAGAGTTTGCAAAGTGGAATATTTTCATTGGATTGTGTTCAAAACATTCTTTTTTTCATTAAAGAAAGCACAGATACCTTTCACATGTGAAAATGTAAGACCAAATACACCATGTTGAAGAAATCGCAAGCTACTTTGGGTGGAGCCCTCTGAGATATGCATTCACTTGACTCTGCCATTAAGGATGTACTAATGGCAATGTTTGAGAAATACTAGCTGTGAGGAGAAGACCTAGGGAAACTTGGCTAAGCTCTCCACCACCTCCCAAAGCCACTCATGTGCAAAGCATCTCTGGGCTTCATGCCTGAGCTTCCTGATCTTGGGAAAGCGTGACTTGCTGATGGGTACTGGGAGAAGTCAGGCGCTAGGGGAACACCCTGAGCGTGGCATGCCAGCCTCTGTGAAGAATGGAAACTGCCAGAGACAAAAGGATGAGTCAGAGGCCTGTGAGTATACTGGACGAACAATGAGATGAAGGGTAGCAAAGGAAAGCTTTGGCTTGGGGTTGGGAACATCTCCAAGCAGTAAGAACAGTTAGGTGGCCAACTCACAGGGGAAGCAAACGAGGTTCCCCCAGCACTGAGCTCATCAAAACCAAGAGCCCTCACTCGGCCTCGGCCACAGAGAACCATCTGTACTGACTCCGGAAGGACAGGGTGGCCAGGCAGGTCATTTTCAGCTCCTATTTCTGTTACTCCATGAAACGAGGGTGATTCGAACCGTATGTCTTTAAAACCACTCTGCATGTTGGTGGTTTGGTTGTTTGGGTTCTTTGAAAGTGCCACGTGACCCTGGTCCTTGTGACAAAACACAGGCGTTCTCACAAACAAAGTTTGTTTCCATCCCACCTCCCTTGTCCTCTCTTCCCCCAGCGCTTCGAGTAATGTGCTTTCTTTTAGAACTTGTTCCAGACTAAACTGGATTGATGTTGTGCTTTAGGTAAATCGTGAGGTCAAAGAACAGGAGAATATGAAAGATCTCACACTGGGGAGATCAAGTTTCAGGGCAGCCTGGGGTTCTGAATCTGACAATGGTACCCAGGGACATGTGGTTAAAAAAAAGCACACTGGTTTTTGTTAACCTCAAAAAGACAGGGATGAGCCGTGAGCAGACTAACATGCCTATCTTGTGGGCAGATGTTTTATGAATGTCTTATTCCAACTCTAGTCAAAATAGTAAAAACAGCCTGACCTTCAAAACCAGACAAAGCCGGGTTCTGGCATTCTGGCACACAGAAAAAGACTTTGAAGAGTGCCTTTATCTTCTCTGAGCCTCATCTGTAAAATGGACACAATAAAAGCTTCCACAGAGCACAGCTGAGAGGATGAATTGAGAAAATGTCTGTGTGGGCGAAGAGCCGGTAATCAATAACTCCTAACAAGTAATGTGGTAGAGGTTCTGTCTGAAGCTCTCTTCAGACGATGTGCTTTCTCAGTGTCTAGTGCGTTAGTTCAGTTGTATATGAGATACAAGCCACTGCTATAATTATAAGCCTTTGATGAATGATTTCCTAATTCATCAAGAGACACCAGCTGCCTTTCTATTTGGAAATTGTCTTACTCTTCATTTGATCAGGCTGCTGCAACTGGATAACACAGACTGGGCGGTGTAATCAGCAAACCTTTATCCCTTACAGTGCTAGAGGCTATGAAATCCAAGAGCAGAGTGCTGCTAATCTGGTTCCCTGTAAAAACCCTGCTCCTGGCTTGCAGATGACCGTCTTCGGCCGTCTCCTCACACGGCAAAGAGAGACCAAGCTCCATCAAGTCTCTCTCTCCTTTATGTTTTGGCTCTACTGTGGAGCATGTAGGGTCTTAGTTCCCTGAGCAGGGATCCAAGCTATGCCCCTGCCGCGGAAGCACAGAGTCTTAGCCACTGGACCGCCGGGGAAGCCTCCACATCTTTTTTTAAAAGGGCACGAATCTCATTTGTGAGGGCTCCACGCTCATAACCGTATTCCCTCCCACATTTCCCACCTCCAAATACCATCACCTAGGGGATGAGGGCTTCAACATGTCAGTTTGGAAAGGGAGGCGAAGGGGGTACAAGCATTTAGTCCATCACAGAAGGGAATGTTGGTGTTTTACTAACAGTGCCCCAACTTCAGACTACAAGGGGGGCTCTGCTCTGTTAATTCTTGGTCCCTAGGGTGGTCTTTGCTTCCCAGACTTCCTTCCTCAATCCCTTCCTGAATCTGAAGGGATTAACCTATAGCCTACTTTCCAGATGCTGTGAGTTAACTTTGCCCTTTTATAGGTTTACCTTAACAAATATAACACTCTCTAACATCTGCCATTTAAATAACAGGAGATTTACAACTTACCTGTTGCAATGAGAATGTCAAGAAGTGGATAACTGCGTGTGCTTGCCTTGGCAGCCTGTCTGGGTTTACCAGTAACCTCTTTTCTTGCCATTGCTGTGACAGTCACAGGTGAAGTGCACAGCTTTGAGAGTGCATCCGAGTGAATAAACTAGAGGACTGCTCTGACGGAGATGGCCCATGCTCCAGAGTTTCTAACTGTGGGATCCAACAGGCTTCTCCGTTCCTGCCGGTGTTTTAGCTGCTGTGGAACGCGGGGCCTTTGAGATGGCTCCGCGCCTCTCGCTCAGACACCAGTCCAAGCCCCTGAGGCAGCTGCTCTCCACTGTGCTGGAAATCACTTGTAAATAAAGTCAGGGTGTGTTCACGTCTAGGCAGCGGGGCTATCTGGGATGTGTCCCTGCCAACACAAAACGTGCCGGGGTCATAGGTAAATAAGGAAAGCAGAGAGCAGAGACCACGGAGCAGAGTCCAGGCCGGAGGCGGACAGAAGGTCCCTCGTGTTCTACTGCGGGGCCACCCCAGGGTCGTCTCCTTCACTGGACAGACCCAGGCTGCTCAGAGCGGAGGCCAGGAAAGCTGGTCCGTCCGAGCGTGTCGGTGGTGGAGTAGCGCTCGCCTTGCCCTCTTTCCATCTACCTTGCACCGACCTGCCCTGAAGTTCAAGTGCCTGAGCTCCTCAACCCCACTAAGGACCTGTGCCCAGGACTCAGGAGTGCCCCGGGGTTCAGATCCCAGCGACAGCATGGGATGCAAATGACAGACGGATTCTGACCAACT
Source organism: Odocoileus virginianus (assembly GCF_023699985.2). Classification (NCBI taxonomy): domain Eukaryota; kingdom Metazoa; phylum Chordata; class Mammalia; order Artiodactyla; family Cervidae; genus Odocoileus; species Odocoileus virginianus. The sequence goes on from NC_069688.1 coordinate 65,142,052, forward strand.
GACCAGGAAAGGGAACCAGCATGGCAGGGACCTAGAGAAACAGCCTGGAGACGGTCCGCTTCTAACATCACTACTTTACACAGAAGATCCCTCAGCCACCAGGTTCCTGCTATAACAACCCTGGACTCGTGAATCTGCCAGCTTGTGCAGAAATAATTGTTAAGTGACCATGCTAAGTGTTTGCAGAGTTTCCTCAACATTCAGAGTTGGATGCTGGAGAATCTGATTGGCTACACATCAGTTGCATAATAATGTTCAGCTACTAGAGCAAAGCTGAAAAGAGAATAGCCCACTGCTTCCAGTTCTGTAGTGAGACTAACCTCCCACCTCTCTCAGGACTTTCTCCAAAATGCAAAGGACATTTTTAGGTTCTGGGAAGTCAGACTGACTAACATTCATGACATCCTCCATTCTGGCTAAGGTCTCCCCAGATCCTTCTTTGCTTCTTAATGTTTTAAAAGCATTGCTCCTGTAAACACAGTGAAACGCTTCTCAAGACAACCAGCCTCTCAGAGTCATCTGATGGGAGCGAAACAATGTCTTGTTGGGTCCTGTAGCCAGCCCCGGGTTCCAGATCTTACTCCTCCCTGATATTCTTCCACTTTGACTAGACGAGACATCATTACCCAGGACTTCCCTGGTGGTCCAGTGGCTAAGACTCCAGGCTCTCAGTGCAGGGCTCCAGGTTCCACCCCTGGTCAGGGAACTCAATTCCACATGCTGCAACTAAGAGTCAGCACAGCCAGATAAATAAAAGTCATTATCTGACAATACATGATATGCACACACATATGAAAATGAGATAGCGAAAGCAGATAATGAAGTATACATACACGCCTGTGTGCACACACACACACATTGCAAGATAAGAAATATGGGTTGATGTTATATTCCTCATTTTTGTAATTGAGATGAGGCTACAGCTGATGTTGGGCTTCCCAGGTGGCACTAGTAAAGAACCTGCCTGCCAGTGCAAGAGACATAAGAAACACGGGTTCAATCCCCGGGTCGGGAAGATCCCCTGAGAGAGGGCATGGCATCCAACTCCAGTCTTCTTGCCTGGAGAATCCCATGGACAGAGGCGCCTGGTGGGCTACAGCTACAGTCCGTAGGGTTGCCCAGAGTCAGACACGACTGAGTGACTTAGCGCACGCACATAGCTGATGTTATAGGTTGGGTTCTTTGAGAAGTAAACTCTGAGACGGCATTTAAATTTCAGTATACTTATTTAAGAGAGCCCTTGGGATCAGCACCTGTGGAAAGGTGGGGAAGGAAGCAGTGCAGACAAAGGGCAGAGTCAAGCTGCAGTGCAGGCCTTTGGGGACCTTGGTTAAGCAACGAGTAGGTGAGTCATACATAATTCATCCATCTCAACCCTCCCATCTTAAAAGTCTTTAGATTCCATCTCCACAGTGAAACTGGCATCTTTTTCATGTAGGTCCAGATTTCAGTCAACCAAGTGAAAAAAAATTAGAACCACTCCCAGATGTTTAAACATGCACAATGAACCCAACATAAACTGAAAATAGACCAATTTCCAAAAACTCAGCCTGAAATAAAATGATCTTCTTCCATTTTTAACTCAACACCCTCAGAATCCATTCCTGCACACATATCTTAGATTTTTGTCCACATAAATTAGTAAATTCTTGTAATACTTTTGGAGTATAAAATTCTTTTCTCAGATTTAATTTTTTAAATGTCCCCAACTCAGATATACTCTGGAGAAGGAAATGGCAACCAACTCTGGTATTCTTGCCTGGAGAATTCCATGGACAGAAGAGCCTGGTGGGCTACAGTCCATGATGTTGCAAAGAGTCGTTCACGACCAAGCACGCACATATGAGGCTCAAAGATGTCAAGACAGCACATGAAGTATTAGGCCTTGCTACTCACTCTGTCAATTTAGAAAGAAGGCATAGATTTAGGAAAGAGTTATAATGTCTATCTGTGTCCTCAAGTTCTACTCTTTATTCGTAGGTCCTCTTTTTTTCCCTTTTCCTCTTTGAATCCCGGTGCTACACACCCCTTCCCCAGATCACCTCTAGGGAACAATCCCATAAATACCTTTGCCCCCAGCCTCATAGTTTTACTTGATCCCGTGTTGGTCGTGGGATTGAAGAGACATCAAATAGCAGCATTTGCAATGCTTCTCCTCCATTTCTCAAACTTTATGCTGAAAGTGAGCAGCTGTCTCCAGCTCAGCTCCCTCACTGTCCACTGCGATCCTCTGGATGCTTCTGTCCTCATTACACTTTAGTTTACTTTTTCAACCTTTGGAATCAACAGTCTAAAAAGCATTGGTGTTGTCTTCTATTTTGACTTTGAATGAAATATACTTTTCACTATTAGAAGAATTTGAGAAACTAGAAAGTTTGTAAGATATAAAGCATATAAAAGTGGGGTATTTCACTATACTCATATGTTCATGAGGACAATAAAAATAAATGGGCTTTCCCGGTGGCACAGTGGTAAAGAATCCGCTTGCCAATGCAGGAGATGCAGGTTTGATCCCTGAGTGGGAAAGATCCCCTGGAGTAGGAAATGGCAACCTGCTCCAGCATTCTTGAAGGGGAAATCCCATGGATAGAGGAGCCTGGCGGGCTACAGTCCATGGGGTCAAAAAGACTCGTACATGACTGAGCACACACACACAACCCAGATATTCTAGGAGCAAGTGTTTAACAGACAGCTAGTCAGGTTGGTAGAGAGGACAGAGGAAGAAATGACTTCTCCTGCAAGAGTCAGACTTGGTCACAAAGTTCTACAGCAGTCTTGGAAAGGGGTAAGCTATTTCAGCTGGCCGTGAAGGCTCACTGCAGTTGCGAGTGTAGACACTTAATTCTTTCACAGGGTCCCATTCTGTTTCATGGAGGTCCCATCCTATTTCACTGTCGTAACTTTAGAAGAAGTCTAACAAACTTTGAATTAAGCTGATTCTGTGATATGTCAAATCTTGGAACAAAACTGTTTGGTTTGGGGCCATCCCTGTCCTAAGACTCTGAGAGATAAGATATTCTTTTCCATGGTCATAGAAAATACTTTTCTTTCAGGGTGTTCCTTGAGCCAAGAATGTAGGAATTTGAGTTGGCTAATCTCTTGAAAGCTCTCTCTAGCGCCATTAGAAGTAGCCGCCCCGTGAAGAACAGCCTCTGTTTGCCCACCCTGATCTACACTCCATTCTTCACTTCCTTGCTCTTTGCCCCCAAAAGCCATCTCCAGGTTCTGCATCAACCAGGTGACCTCAGCCTTGCAGCTTCAGTTGCCTGCAGCCCTTGGGATGCCTGAGGGGGAGAATCAGATTGAGAAAGATAAGGGAGGATTTACCTCCTGGCCTGCAGCCTGCCAGGAGAGGAGAAGGCAGCGGCTGGATCCTCTTACCAAAGTCCACAGTTGCTCTGTTATAAGCCTGCGGCGGCACCAACAGCTATCTCGGAGCCCTGGTAACTGCTCCTGCCTCTCGCTTTCAGGCGTGGGGGCTGTAGGGACCTTGCAGTTCAAATCCCTACGCTGCTGCACCGTCTCTTGATTTCCCTTAGCCCTGCTCACAATGCTCTAATAAGCCCTTTGTTAGACTTTCCTCAGCTGCCCTATTTAAGTGTACCATCTCCTTTCTACTGAGACACCATGTGATACACACCTCAGCCAATAGTTCTCAAATTCTAGGAGTCTTCATTGCACCCCAGGCATATCCACCAAACTTTGCTTTTGATATGTGTTTTATCCCAGACTGACAAGCTTCATTAGCAGATTTCTCAACTGTGCACCACGAGCTCTGGATGCTCAAGACTGACTTTGAGCTGAACTTTCATTGCTCATCATTCTAATCTATTCAACGAGCCCCACAGTTCTCACATTTTCCTAAAATACACCTGCGTATACTACTGGTTCCAGGACCTGCACTTGTCAAGCTTCTTGTTTACAAAGGACAGAAAGTACCACTGAATAACTTAAGCAAAAGCAGTGATTTCTTGGGAGAAAACTGGTAGCCCACAGGTTAACAGGAAAGTTGAAAAACGATGCTCCGAATGGAATAAAAGGTCACAAACATAATCAGAACCCCCCCCCCAGGGCCACCTCTCAGGTCAGGGCCACCTCTCAGGTCAGCGCCACAGAGCATGCACGGCCCCTGCGATGCAGGGTGCAGTGATGATCAAGGCTCTAGGCCCCAGAGCCACTGAACTTGAACGCCCTGCCACTGAGTGCTCAGCCCACTGCAGCTGTCCTGATAACCCCTAATTCACGGCGGTTCTTTCTTTAGTCCATTGAGTCCAGCATTTTCACATCAGCCGCAGACCAACCCTGAAATTAGTGTCAACATGTAGTTCAGCCTTTTTATCCTTCTTGGACTCAGAGCCCTGCTGTCTCTCCTGCCACCTCATCTTTGTCCTTTTCCCCCTTATTAGACATTCTAACAGAAGACATTTTTCTCCCTTTTTCTCACAACAGAGTGAGGTATAGCTTGAGCAGAGATTTACAAGTCAAACGTTCATAAATTCTGTATTTCTATATAATTTCTTAGACTTCTTTCTTAGACACATTTAGCATTTAAATGTCAGGACAAAGTTCTACTTCTGTATAGAAGGCTTACCTAAATATTTAAGTCACACTAAGGCTTTCAACTTTTTCAGTAGTCTGGGACACTGTTATATCAAGTTGCCTTGATAGGAAATCATGAATTTGTTCCTAGTTTTGTTAGGTAAAATAATGTAGAGGACATATCCTCTTGACTTCTTGGTTCCACAAAGAATCACCCAAAATACCTCTCTTAGATATATAAAGATAAGGCAAGAGTTAATGGGAATCATCTGGAGGTATTTGCCAAAAGCCCCCCCAGATGTTCTTTGTTGTGCCAAAGACACGGCACATCTGTGATTAGATGGCAAGGTTTGCGCGGAGGTTAACGGACTTTTGGATACGTATATGGTGTGTGTGCTCAGTCACTCAGTCGTGTCCGGCTCTTTGCAACCCTATAGACTGTAGCCCGCCAGGCTCCTCTATCCATGGAATTTTTCAGGTAAGGCTTCTGGAGCAGGTTGACATTTCCTTCTCCAGGGGATCTTCCTGACCCAGGGATGGAACCTGGGTCTCCTGCATTGGCAGGTGAGTTCTTGACCACTAGCACCACCTAGGAAGCCCACTTAGGTGGTAGATGCTTCAACAACTTCCAGTGTGATAGTCAACATTAAACTCTCTCTGATAGATTGGAATGATGTCAACTGAAGTCCAACAAAGGCCTTTGAAAAGGGCTCAAAAAGATGGAGCATAGACAAGTCTAGGTTTAAGGCCAAGGCCTGCTGCTTACAGAGGAGAGCTGATTCTAGTGGGCCCTGCTGCTGACGTCCAAGCTTGTCCCGATCAACAACCACTGTGAGCCCTTTGAGAATAACACCTTTGCATGAGAAGAAACCAAAGCACTGTAACAATGGTAAGCTCTCTGGCAGCAGATAACAAGGGGGGGCGTCAGACTGCTCCCTTGAAGAATCACTGTGGCGGGTACAGAAACCTGGGCCAGCAGTGTCTTCTACCAAAGCAACTTGAGATGCAATTAATGTGAATATCAAAAAAGTTCAAGAATAATCTTCCTTCGTACTGTGAAGTGGGTGAGGCAAATTGTCTTAATGAAATGGAACTTCCATGAAAGATTCCTGATACGGTCATTCTGTCTTCTTTGTAGAGTACTCTTTGTACACCTCAGGAGGAGATACTTGGTATATGCATGATGTGTGCACACGTGGTAAGTCGCTTCAGTCATGTCTGACACTTTGCAATCCCATGAACTATAGCCCGCCAGCCTCCTCTGTCCATGGGATTCTCCAAGCAAGAATACTGGAGTGCGTTGCCATGCCCTCCTCCAGAGGATCTCCCCAACTCAGGGATCGAACCCGTGTCTTGGCAGGCAGATTCTTCACCAATAGTGCCACCTGGGGATCCCAAATGTATGATGAGTCGGGCTAATGAATCAGTAAAGCCATCACTGTGCTAGACACAAAGATGCATGAAGTCCAAGCCTTGAAGAGCAAATCATGGTCTTTAGTACCTTTTCCATCTTCATTATACCTGCCTGCTTAAACCTGTGGTATGGACATTATCTGCTGCAAAGACTGTATTGTCATTCATTCAATGAATAAATTTAAAAGTCTTACCAAGTAAAACCACCTGGTTAAGTATAATAAGCCCTAGACTGGGAACGAACTGACCAAGTTGATTCCCAGACCTCATAAACATTTACGAACAAACAAGTTACTCTCTTTCAACCCAGTCCTCATCTGTAAAATCCATAAAATGGAAAAAATAAGACCGTTCTTGACTACAACCTGGAGTGACTATGAAGATCCAATGGGATAATGTATGTGACATAACATTGCAAATTGGATTAAACAATGCATAAATGTGAGAGATGACCTAATTCATCTTCCAGTTTTAACTGGTAAGTTTGGAATTGGCAAGCACTCATTTGAAACAACATTTCTCAGAGGAGCTCAGGGCCTCTTGATCATCAATTCCCCAAGGCTTTTAAAGAGAGTCACAGGACTGAGTCTCCACGGCCATATTCAGAGTATGAAAAGCCCATTTAGCTGTCATCCCCTGCTCTTGGCAGACTCTCAGGGAATGCCAGCAAAAGGTCTGAAATTGGAACGGCAACCCACCAAGTACATCCAAATCTTTCATCAAACTGTGCCGAGTTTAGAAGCAATATTATGTTAACACTACCCCCACCGTGGATTATTTCTAATGAAACCAATCTGCCAAGGTGAAATGAGAGTATGTGTCACAGAGAAGCATAATTGGATTGACCTGAAAACTGGCTTGAAAAGTAAATATCCTTTCAATTAAAGATGAGCAAAAAGACTCCAGAAAATATCAAGACTTCTGACTCTTTTAAATCTGTGGCCTGTCCCTTGGACCAAAATATAATTGTATTTTAAAGCTTCTGAATGTAATTAGAATAAAAATTTTAATTCTGTTTATTGAATTGTATTCTCCTGATGGCTGAACTCTCTTAATTGTAGGCTGGCAAACTTCAAAGGCAGAATCAGCTCCTTCAAGCTGTCATGGTACGATTCAGGATGTGGAAAACACCACATGGTCTCTAAGTTCAGCCTCTGAGTGGTCATCGTTTCCTTCCTCTCTTTCATTGCTTTGTCATCTTCCACCTCCCTTTGTAGCCATCTTCTGCTAGACCCCAGAATTGTATGGTAATTCTATTTTCTGCACACTACAAAATGGGCTCTAGGAATATAAAAATGAATAAGACTTGAGCCTTGGTCTTGAATATTCTTCTTCTACCCCAATCACCTCCTTAGTTCATTCTTTCAATCTTTGATCAAATACCTCCTCTATGATGTTTATTCTTATTCACCCAGAAAGACATAAAACTTCTTTATGATTTAACTGTCCCTTGAACATGTGCCCATTCTGACTTGTACCATATTCTTTGTAATTATTAATTAACATATTTCCTGGAAATCAATGATCAAGTCTTTTCATCTTTGGATGCCAATACCCATATCACATCTGGCACAAAATAGGTGTTAAAAATATCTTGAATAAATGATTCTCCAACTCAATCATCCCCCAGATACCAAACACTTCTGTGTCTACCCTCTTAGTGGCTCTTCTTCTAAGGCCCTTTTCTTCACTGTGTCTTTTTTTGGCAGTGCTATGCACCATGTGGCATCTCGTTTACCTGATCAGGGATTGAACCTATGTCCCCTGCACTGGACGCTGGGAGTCTTAACTACTGGACCACCACAGTAACTACATCACTGCTTTCATTACCCACCTTGGGTCTTTTATCACCTTTTGCTCTATCTTTTTCAAATAAGTTTTTCATATACTATCCTTACACCTCTCAGATCCATTTTCTGTTCCTACCAAAGTTATCTTGAGTCTGCATCCAACCATCTTACTCCATTCATCAAATATTGTCTCCTAGATACACAGCAAAAATACCCTGTTCTGACATTCTTCAGCCTATCTTTGCCCTCATGCTCCAAGTTCCCTGTGTGCCTAAGCAATTATGCACTTTTGATATCTCTATGGCCTTGCTCATGTGTCCTTTAAGCCCGTCTACTCATGTCTGCCTACTGAAAACTCACCTATCTGTAAGGTTTTAGCTTCAAAATCACACAAAAATCGCAAAAGCCCCAGCTAATAAGAACCTAGTCCCTCAAGCTTAGTAAAGCAGCTTGCAGGAATCACGTCTAAAGGCAGAGGCAGCACCGAAACCTGAGCTCCTGACTCCGGAGCTCTTTATACAGGGTGACCGCGAGGCGGCCTCGGAACACGCAGGAGGTGACGGTGAACAGAGAGTGGGACACACACGTGTGAGACTCCGGGGATCTGCACTGGAGACTGAGGTTTAAGTCATCCCCGATTAGGCAGTCATGACAGCCGTGTACATCAAGGAGATTCTTGAGAGAAAGGACAGAAAGGAAGAGAAGAGGGTCTAAGACTAACCCTTGAGAAAATTTTCTTTCTTTTTTTGTAGCCACACTGTGTGGCATGTGGGACCTCGGTTTCCTGGCCAGCTCACACACCCGCACCCCTGCCGAGGAAGTGCAGGGTTCTGACCACTGGACCAGCAGGGAAGTCTCCCCTAAAGCCTCGAGAAACTGTGAGGGAAGGTTAGCGGGGCAAAGACGTTGCCAAGAGGACGACTCAGCCAGAGATGGAGGGAGACATCCAGGAAGGCGCGGCAACTTGGAGTCACCATGAAGAAGGCAGAGATCAGCGGTGTGCAATCCTGCCCGGAGGCGGGGAATGAAGAGTGACCTTTGGATGAGGCGGCAGCGAGGTCACTGTGATCTCAGCGAGTGCGGCGGAGGCGGGAGAGGCGGGAGCCGGTGGGGCGGAGAGGAAACGAGGCCCCGGGTGCAGACAGGCCTTCTGAGAAGCTTAGCCCTGAAAACTGGAGAGGATTAGAAGGCTGTTTGCAGGAAAAACAGAAGAAGCTGTACGAGGACACAGGTGTAACATGAGGGGAAATTTTTCCCACAGATTGGAGAGAGCCGTGTGTTTAAATATTTATGGAGAGATCCAGCCGAGGGGGCTCATTAATAATGCAAGGCCCCTGTGAAGACAGAGCAGTGTGGAGTCTGAAGCACACGGAGGACGGGCTGCCCTTAGGGGAGGGACCACCCCAGCAATGGAACGGCAGGTGGGGACGGGCTTCGCTCTGGAGACAGGCGCACACTCGCCGGCTGAGCTTCAAGAACTTCCGGCCTGCTGGCCTCAACTTCCTGTGCAGGAAGGCGGAGACCCTGAGCTGGTCAGAGGGTGGGAGCCTGAACAGAGGTCGGGACAGGGTGATGGTCCCTGGGGAGAGAGCTGAGCCGTGGGGGGGCCACGAGACCGTGCCATCACCAGCTTCCCGTGATTCCACTACGGCCTGCTGCGCGGCCTTCTCCACCGTCACCAGGCTACTCAGACAAAGACCTGGAAAGCGGAAAATACGGTTGTGTGTGTGTTGGCCGCTCCGTCGTGTCCAGCTCTTTGCCACCCCATGGCCTGTAACCTACCAGGCTCTTCTGTCCCTGGGATTCCCCCGGCAGGGATCCCGGAGTGGGTAGCCATTCCCTTCTCAGGGGGTCTTCCTGAGCGCAGGGCTGAACCCAGCTCTCCCGCGTTGCAGGGAGATTCTTTTCCATCCGGGCCATGAGGGAAGCCCTAAAATAAGGTTAGGGTTTTGCCATAACAACGTGAGGAAAAACAAGCAGCGCGGAGACAGAGTGGGCCTGGGGACTGGCACCGAGGCCCACTCCACAAGCGGTACCGGCTGGGCCGGCCCTCTGCGGGGCACCCGGCGCTGCAACGAAGGCCGAAAGCTGAGGGCCTGGCGCACGTCCACGCCGCGTTCTAGGGCCGGCCTCCGGTGCGGCTGCCGCCGAGGGCCCGCCCCGCACTTTGCCTCAGTCCCACGGCCAGGACCGGCTGAGCAGGGGCGGACGAGGCCCTCAGACCGCAGTTCACGGCGAACACCCCCTCACCGTCACCGTCTCCATCACCAAACATGCGCAAGTGTCTGTAAACACCTCGTCACCATTTTAGAAAAGAAACGAATAAGGAAACAGACTGAGGGGAGACTGTAGGCATTTGGGAGGATGCAGAAGCGGTCAGAAAGTGCGGGTCTTTGCTCCAGACCCTAAAGGAAAGGGAAGAAAGAAAGCATCCGGGTGCGTGTGCCCCGTCGGTCAGGTGGGCCTCGCACTGACCGGGCACGTGCAGGGCGGCGTGTTCACACGAGACCAGCGCCGTCTGCGGAGCCGTGGCTTCTGTTGACCCTTTCCCCTCTCGGGACCCGCGGCCCTCCGCTTCTGAGTCACTAGTTGGGCTTCACCCCCCAGGCCCGGCAGGTGGAAGGGAGAGAAGGTCCGGGGGGAGCGGTCCGGCCTCTCCGACAGCCCCTTCCCCGCGGCAGCTCGCCTTTGCCCGGATGCGCTCCTCACCTCACCTCGCCAACACCTTGGGATGGAAGGCGGCGTCTGTCTGCTCTCTGCCCTCAGGGGACCGAGGCTTCACCTCAGGGCCCGGCGCTTGGCCCCTGGAGACACAGGAGGCGTTAACGGGGGAAGGCCCGGCCTCAGTGTTTTCTGACTGCAAGGGCGCCACCCCGCCCCTGAAATCCGGGGGACATGGCCTCTCCCCAGCTCAGCAACGAGCAAGTAGTCCTGCCAACGTGTCAGTCCCACCGGGGCGGTGAGATCTTACCTTAGTGCAGAGCCGTTCGTGAGCTCCAAAGCGGGGACTTCCTCTCCCCTTCCCAAAATCAACACGCGACTGTTTCATGAGTCATTGGTTCCCTGACATTGGTAGAATATGCTTGAAACGCTCCCAGAGGGAGGAAAATGATATGGCAGCCAAGCCACTCTCTCCTCTGCCCTCTCCAGCCTCCGCAGCGAGGAGCCCACCAGTTCACAGTGGAGCCTCTGGGCTACCTCCCTTTCTCATTAACTCAGCTGAATTAGAGCAGGCTCATGGCTTTCCCGGAGAAGGCAATGGCACCCACTCCAGTACTCTTGCCTGGAGAATCCCACGGACGGAGGAGCCTGGTGGGCTGCAGTCCATGGGGTCGCGAAGAGTCAGACATGACTGAGCGACTTCACTTTCACTTTTCACTTTTATGCATTGGAGAAGGAAATGGCAACCCACTCTAGTGTTCTTGCCTGGAGAATCCCAGGGATGGGGTCGCACAGAGTCGGACACGACTGAAGTAACTTAGCAGTAGCAGCATGGCTTTCCAAAAAATAAACAAACTAGGTCTTTCCTAACCTCAGACAGGATCAGAACACTCAAATTTTTCTTTGTCACTGAGAAATAAGACAGAACCAGTCCATACGTGACTGTTGGTTAGGTATTTGTTCATTATAGCCCTGAAGAGGCGCCAGCGGCCAGCTTAGACTCTGTGGAGGACCAGCCAACATTAACAAGGGAGCCAGGCACTAGGAGGAAGCTAGTGAGGACCACGGGGACCAGCGGGGACGCAGAGGAGGTGACTTGGTGAAGGTGCTTGTGGCAAAAAAAGAAGTTGAAGACCTTTGAAACGATGAGACTGATGACAGAAGGGTTGGGAGGGGTGTGTGTGGTTACAATTGCTTTCTGAGTTTTCTATGAGTTCATAAACCCTAATTCACAGAAGGAAGAAAAGACCAACTCCTGAGTGAGTCAGCATTCCATCAATTACATATCAAATTCAAGCTCAAAACTAACTGAAGCAAAAAAGGCATTTGCTGACCCATGTTACTGAAGAGATTGGCAGAAGTGTCTACGTGCATGCTTGGCTGAGGCAAGGAACCCAGGGTGTCTCTCTACCTTGTTCTGAGTCCACTGTGACCTTCTACTTGGAGTGACAGCTTCTCATGGAAGAAAGACTATCATGGTCCAGCTTCACATCCTCCTGGGGTCCAGTTTAGTGGGAAGAAGCATTTCCTTTCAGGACATTCCAGCTAAAGGCCCACTGTGTCTTGTTGGTCCTAATGAGGTCACATGCCATTCAGAATCACTCATGAGCTCAAAGAAAAGCACATCTATAATTGATCAGATCTGAGTAATCTGCCTGTAAAACTGGAGTGGATCCTTGTCATTCAAACTGTATGAAATCAGAGAAGGATAAGAAAGTTTTCTTTTTTTTTTTTTTTTGGCAGTGCCTCTCAGCATGTGGGATCTTGGTTCCCTGACCAGGGATCGAACCCTTGACCCCTGCAGTGGAAGCGCAGTCTCTTAATCACTGGACCACAAGGGAAGTCCCAAAAGGTGATTTCTTAGAAAGAAATTGGAGTGCTGCTTTCAAAAGAGGGGTGCCGTGGATCCCAGCAGCCAAACACACTGCAAATGTCCCTCACAGTTTACTGAGACTTTGTAATGATCTCTACATTCTGATGACTTCTAAAAAGATCAAACAAAACTAAATTAAATCTGGTTTATGTATCAGTGTGAACTTTTCTGCAATAAACATAGCTAATTTTCATGCCAGGTTTATCTGAATTCTATTACAATGATTCTACAAAGTCTGTGCCTTCTTATCATATTTTACAGACAGGAAAGTGAGACTCAGCAAAGTGACTTTTGCAAGGTGTCATTGCTAATCAGTGGGCGAGTCAACAGTCACAACCAGGCAGACCTAAACCACAGAGGCTGCTTGAAAGTTTTAAAGTATCATTAAAGTCTGGCCCAGACTTTTCACTTTAGAGATGATTAAGGGAAAAAAAAGACCCTGAGGGACAAAATATCTTACCCATAGTCAGATGCGAAGACGCTTATAAGAATTTATATAGTTTAAAGCTACATGCAAGAGCTTTGGTGTCCAGCTCACTTCTGAGAAGGACTTTTATTTTCTTGCAAAGCTAAATGTTTGCAAAGACAAGATGTTATTGAGGTCTAGAGGCCAGTCCATCTTGCTGGGTTACTGAAGTCTCTTCAAACAGCCATCCAGGGAAGGAGAGATACAGTGTAGAGGTCGGGGGAAAGGTGAGGAGAGACAGGTTTAGGCCCAGCCATAGGCGATGGCCGGAGCAGCACAAAACCAAGAGCCATTTATATTCCTTCGGTTGTGAAGTTGCTCAGTCTGTCTGACTCTTTGCAACCCCATGGGCTGTAACCTGCCAGGCTCCTCCGTCCATGGGATTTTCCAGGCAAGAGCACTGGAGTGGGTTGCCACTGCCTTCTCCAGGGGATCTTCCCGACCCAGTTATTGAACCCGGGTCTCCCACTTTGTAGCCAGACGCTTTACCGTCTGAGCCAGCAGGGCAGTCTTTGGTTAAAGACGGTAATTTGACAATCCTTTCTTCCGTCTGAGGATCATTTGAAACTCCTGTCCTAACATTCATCTCTTCCTCGGACATTATCAAGTTCTTGGTAGATACCAGGAACGCACTAATGCATAACAGAGATTATGGGCCAAATATTTTCTATCCCAGCCAGAGAGGAACCAGTGGCAATCAACTAACTAAAGAATGTAGAGATAATTATTATCTCTTACTCGGTTAGACAGCAATGGGAGTACCAAGATGGGAGTAAATAATCTTGAGTTTGGAACAAACTACTGGTGAAGGGCACAGTAAGAATTCTATATCTGAATTGAGGAGATGGATTCAGAAATTAGGTGTGGAGAGGGAAGGGAAGGTTAGAAACTCAAAATTATAAGATTCCTTTTAAAAAATTAATTTATTTTTTAATTGAAGGATAATTGCTTTACAGAATTGTGTTTGTTTCTGCCAAACATGACCAACCTGGACAGCATATTAAAAAGCAGAGACATTGCTTTGCTGACAAAGGTCTTTCTAATCAAGGCTATGGTTTTTCCAGTGGTCATGTATGGATGTGAGAGTTGGACCATAAAGAAAGCTGAGTGCTGAAGGATTAATGCTTGTGAACTGTGGTGTTGGAGAAGACTCTTGAGAGTCGCTTGGACTGCAAGGAGGTCCACCCAGTCCATCCTAAAGGAGATCAGTCCTGAATATTCATTGGAAGGACTGATGCCGAAGCTGAAACTCAAAATACTTAGGCCACCTGATGTGAAGAACTGACTCACTGGAAAAGACCCTGATGCTGGGAAAGATTGAGGGCAGGAGGAGAAGGGGACCCAGAGGATGAGATGGTTGGATGGCATCACCGAGTCAGCGGACATGAGTTTGCGTGAACTCTGGGAGTTGGTGGTGGACAGGGAGGCCTGGCGTGCTGCAGTCCATGGGATCACAGTCAGACACGGCTGAGCGGCTGAAGTGAACTGAACTGCCAGATATCACATGAATCAGCCCTAGGTAACCCTTTCCCCGCCCTGTGACCCTCCCTCCCACCTCCCACCTCACCCCAGCCCTCTAGGTTGTCACAGAGCCCCGGGTGAAGTTTCCTGAGTCACACAGCAAATTCCCATTGACTGGCTAATCACATTACAAGATCTTAATCATTGGATTAATCCAGAGAGATCGTCCAACTCACTCTCATTCTACTTTCGAAAAAATTGAGGCACAAAGTGGGCAAGGCCCCTCCAAAAATTGGTGGAAGTAGAGACTAGAACCATGCTTTTCAGATTCATGATTTTACCTGGAGCTCACCTTGCTGCTTTAGGCCAATGCTACTCAGTATCAGCACCTCTCAGTATATACTGTGGATCAGACACGGTGCTGAGACCTGATGGTGGAAAAGTGTCAACTTATGGTGATATTTTTCTTTCTCTGTCTGCCTTACCTCACTTAGTATGATCATCTCTAGGTCCATCCATGTTGCTGCAAATGGCATTATTTCATTTTTTTTTATGTTTGAGTAATATTGAGTAATATTCCAGTGTATATAAGTAAATATCACAAGAAAAGATGCAAATGAACTTAATTATCAAACAGAAATAGACATGGAAAGCAAACTTACCATCACCAAAGGGGAGATGCACAGGAGAGGGAGAAATTAAGAGGATAGGATTAAAATATACATATCATTATAAACAAAGCAGATACCAACAAGGGCCTGCCATAGAGCGCAGAAAACCACACGCAATATTTTGTGATAAACTATAAGGTAAAAGGGGCTTCCCAGGTAGCTCAAATAGTAGAGTCGACTTGCAATGCAGGAGAGCTGGGTTCAGTCCCCAGTTTGGGAAGATCCCCTGAAGAAGGGAATGGCAACCCACTCCAGTATTCTTGCCTGGAGAATTTCGTGGACAGAAGAGCCTGGTGGGCTACAACTCATGGAGTCACACAGAGTCAGATACGACAGAGATTTTCATAAGGGAAAAGAATCTGAAAAAATACATATGTATATATATATGTATAATATATATTATACACACACATGTGTTATACATATTACTGAATCACTGTGCAGTAACCTGAAACTAACACATTGTAAGTCAGCTATACTTCCAATTTTTTAAAAATGTTTAGAAAAGTGTCAACTAAAGCACAGTCCACGTTCCTCAGGCGCCATTCCAGACAATGATCATTAAACACGGATGTGAAGGGATGAAGAGAGCCTGAGAAGGCAGCAGCAGTCAGCTGCCCTAGATGAGGTGCTCCCTTGCAAATTAGCCAAAAGAAGAAAAGGCAGAAGGAAGCTCCACAAAGTGATCAAAGGCACAACTTCACTGCTGCGTCCCCTGTCCCCTTTGTCCCCGGCTCCCCTCTGCTCTGCCGTGTGGTTCAGCAGGACACGGCGGACTTACCAACAAGCTCCTTCGTCTTCCAGCCTCCGACTGGGTCTGACCAAGGGGAGACCCCAGCGGGAGGGAGACAGTCCACTGTGTTTCTCTCCGGGGTCTCTCCCTGCCAGCCATGGGTCTGACACGGCTGCATCCTGCTTCTGAATATCATAGCCATTGCTCGAGAACCATCTCCACAACTACAGCTCTTCCTCCAGGTTCCAGAAACCTCTCCTTTTCTTGGCTCAAAGACCAAAGGGCAGTAGCTCCCCTTGCCAGAGTGCGTCACTACCTCTAGCTGGTTTGCCTCGACCCCTGCAAACTGCGCCTTCTCTCAGCTGTCTTCCGTCTCCCGCTGTGAGTGTGCCCTCCATGTCCTGCCGGTCCAGGCCCGTAACAGAAACGATCCCCCTCCCGAGGGGAGGTCTCAAAGGAAGACCAAGAAGACTAGAAGAGAAATGAAAAGAAGCAAACCTGGAGGCAAGCTTCTTCAACTGAACAAAAGGCTGGCTTGTGCTTCCTGTAGAGAAATCTTCCCTTTTAGGCGTAGCAGCAATTTAACATAAGGAACTTAGTATGATCTCTCAGGCAGCACAAAAGGAAAAGTCCTGAATCCTCCTCACACCGTCCTAACTACCAAGATCTCACTGGTCACTCCAAGTAAGAAGTCTACCTTGGGTGAGGCAGGAAGGAGTGCTGTTGCCCCATAATTTATGGAAACCAAGACCTAAACTAAACTAACCCAAGCCCAGAAGCTAAGCTTGTGGAAGTGAAAGGTAGGTGAAGTAGAAGCAAGATACTGCTGTCAGCACATTCTCAAACATCATTTTTAATAATATTTTAAAGGTAATATAACCAACAGGGACCCACCATATAGCACAGGGAACTATACTCAATATCTTGTAACAATCTATAAGGGAAAAGATTCTGGAAAAGAATGTGTGTGTGTGTGTGTGTGTGTGTGTGTGTGTGTGTGTATTTGACTGAATCACTCTGCTGTATACGTGAAACTAACACATTTTAAACCAACAGTGCTTCAATGCAAAGAATAACTAAAGGTAATGTATTATAACCAGTAAGGATCTACTGTGTAGCACAGTGGGGAACTATACTCAATATCTTGTGATAATTTATAAGGGAAAAGATTCCAAACAAGAATACATATATATATACACACACATATATGTGTATAGTTGTTCAGTGGCTCAGTCATGTCCGACTCTTTGCAACCCCATGGACCGCAGCTCCCCAGGCCTCCCAGTCCATCACCATCTCCCAAAGTTTGTTCAAATTCATGCCCATTGATTTGGAGTGATGCCGCCCAATCGCCTCATCCTCTGTCATCTCCTTCTCCTCCTTCCTTCAATCGTTCCCAGCATCAGGTCTTTTCCAGTGAGTCAGTTCTTTGCATCAGGTGAACAAAGTATTGGAGTTTCAGCATCAGCATCAGTCCTTCCGATGAATATTGAGGACTGATTTCCTCTAGGATGGACTGGTTGGATCTCCTTGCAGTCCAAGGGACTCTCCAGAGTCTTCTTCAATGCCACATTTCAAAAGCAGCAATTCTTTGGTGCTCAGTCTTCTTTATGATCAAACTTTCACATCCATACATGACTACTAGAAAAACCATAGCTTTGACTAGGTGGACCTTTGTTGGCAAAGCAATGTCTCTGCTTTTTAATACGTTGTTTAGGTTTGTTCTATATATATATATATACAACTGAATCATTTGGCCATACACCTGAAACTAACACTGTAAACCAACTATACTTAGGTAAAATAAAGCTAATGCATTGACATAACTATTGATAAAGACAGCAGAAGAAGCAGTGTAGAATAAGACTTGGAGACATACAGAAGATGCACTGGAAGGGAGCCTCTTTTTCATGAGAGAGTTTCCTTGATGCCAAAGCACCGGCCGCCGTCCCTTACCTGGCCGTCCTCCAGGCTGCAATCCCCAGGTGCTCTGCTTCCTGGGCCTGTAGAAAATGCCTCCTGATTCCACCTGCCCTGCTTCTCAGGATGCTGCAGCTCTTTGGCGCTCGCCCCCAAAATCACTCTTGTTTGGCCTGTCTCAGGTCCAACACACCAATGGAAGACACATTTTTATTGGGGAATCCCAGGTGTTACTCACCTATGGAGCATTCTCATTCATGGGCCTGTGACAACTACCTTTTCATTAGTATTATTGTCAATAAATATTGCTCAGGAAGGCTTCCCTGATGACTCAGCAGTAAAGAATCTGCCTGCAACACAGGAGATGCAGGAGACTCAGATTCGATCCCTGGGTCAGAAAGATCCCCTGGAGGAGGGCATGGCAACCCACTCCAGTATTCTTGCTGGAGAATGCCATGGACGGAGGAGCCTGGCGGGCTGCAGTCCACAGGGTCACAGAGTCGGACACGGTTGAAACGAGTGAACGTGCACACAAACGTTGCTCAGGAACAAAATAGTTTTTAGTTCAAGAGAGTTCATTTTGCTCTAGAATACTTGGACTTTCATCATGGTGAGGGTGGATGCCTCACCATGTGTTGTCAAAGATGAACTGACGTTTTATTATATTCAGACCGTAAACTGCTTTTATCTCTCGGGGTAAGATTTCTGACTTGTGCATGCAGAGAAACGAATGCTTTCCCCAGCTTTAGAGCAACAGGACTCCTTATAATGTCCACAGATGCATGTGGTGTGGACTTGTACAAGCCACAGAGAGATATTTACTGTGACCTCGACGGGACTGAGCTTATTTCGCACTTTTAGTGAAAGTGTAAAAGAGGAAAGAGATCAGACTTCACCTCCGCTCTCACTCCTCACCCCCAGGTTAAAATGCTTCCCCACCAGGGGAACAAGGTTTTCCTTCTGGTGTTAAAGAAGAGAACTCAAACCAGCCTTCCTTCAACCCACCCCATTCGTCCAGAAAATCCCAGGCTTCTATGAAACTTGGCCAGCTTCCTACTGAGAAGGACAGCTCTGTCCACGCTCGGTGGAGCTGGAAGAGAGGATAGAGCCTTGGGTTAGACGGAGGCCTCTGGATCGGACCTTGTGCAGCTGTGGCTGGAGATCCCAGCTCTGCCACACACGCGCGATCTTCAGCAGGTTCCTTACCTCTCTAAACTTTAGCTTCCTCGTCTATAAAATGGGTCCACTAATACACTTAACTGATGGGCTTTGGGGTGACCCGTTTGTCCTAGGGTGCTTGGGGCTGTTCCCAGTGTTAGAGCTTAAAGTCCTGAATCCTAGGAACACCTTCGTTCCCAGGACAGTGGATCGTGTTATGTTTGTGAGGATTAAATACAGTTTCACCTGTGAAGTGCTGCACTCGGCGTCTGAAACACAACACACTGACAGCGCATCGGTCGGCTTGGTGTAAAGCCCCGCTGCCACACCCTGGGGTCTCCCCGGAAGTCCCCGGGCTTCCCCGGAAGTCCCCGGGGTCTCCCCGGAAGTCCCCGGGCTTCCCCGGAAGCACCAGGTGTTCGCGAACCGGGCTCTCTGTGTGGGTGAAGGACCGCACCCGCCGTGTCAGCACCAGAGGCTGCTGTGGTTCTAAGCCAGCAGTCACTGCGGACCTCGGACCGTGCACCGGAGGAAACGCCCCGGAGAGTTTAGCTGCATGTCAAGGGAACGGCTTCAACGAGATCTTGAAGGGACTCCTTCAAGGGACTCCGGGATCTTCCTGCAGAGAAAAACGCGCCAGATTCCTCAACTCATGTCTGGTTTGCTCTGATTAACAGTAATCTTTCTATGTTCCCACTCTTTGGGTTTTGTTGCAAAACTTCCTATATGTCTTGGCTCCTCCTGTCTCTTTGGAACAGTCCCTCAGACCCGTGTTAGAGGCTGTCCTCTGGACTGGAGTCCTCAGAAAACCCGCCACATGAAACATCATTCTCAACATTGAGGTTGTGCAGTTTTTTTCAGTTGACAGTTGTCTCCAATTTTCATAAACACCCAAAGAGATACATATGAGCATCCCTATTTTACAAATGAACTGACTGCCAGGAAGGAAACACAGCCGAGGACTACTAGAGGATAGAGTGCAAACTTGAAGCTGCTTCCGGTTTCAGCGCCCTGGGGTCTTTCCTCACGTTGCAGATTCACGCTGTTTGTGTGAAAGGGGACGGCAGAGGCGCAGGGCTCCTTCGACCAAATGAGCAACTGAGTCTTCGCGAAGTGGAGAGCAGGACAGGAAGCTGTGGCTCTCCGGCTGGGGTGCTGTCACGGCCCGGAGTGAATGCCATCAACACAGAAGGAGCGTAGTTCTCACTTCAGGATGTGCTGGCCTCTGAATCACCAGTTTATCTTCATCCCAGCCTGGAGGCGTTCAGCCACGATGACATTATCTGAGAGGGTCAAGAGAGAGGAAGGCCCACCAGCCACCCACCTTTCTCTCAGTGATAATCAAATCTCTACTAGGCACTAGGCAATGTTTCTGGATGGAAAGATGAACAAGACAAGATCCACCCCTTTGAAGGGGAGGAGATAAACTTACTAAAGCAGAACCCTGGCTGGAGTTATTACTGAAAAGGCAAACAAAGCCCTAAGACAGAAAGAGATCAAAGATTACTAAGATTTTTTAACTAATTAAGGAAAATGACGGTGCATTTTCCATGGCAAAGTAGATTAGAATAGAAATGTAACATAATGCAAACATCAGGGTGGTGTGACCAGTTCATCATAGTTTACTCAAGACTTTGTGGGTTTTAACACTGAGTCCTTCAGTCCAAAGCGTCTGATGAGCCTACATGGAAGTCAAAATCAAGGGTCTAAAGACAAGCGAAGTACAATGCTCTGTGGCAGCCTGGATGGGAGGGGAGTTTGGGGGACCAGGGATACATGTCTATGTATGGCTGAGTCCCTTTGCTGTCTGCCTGAAACTATCACAGCATTGCTAATTGGCTATACACCAATATAAAATTTTTAAAAATTAATAAAAAATTTAAAAGTAAAGGCAAGCAAATTAAATTAATGCAGTAGGACGAGTATGAAAAACAAAAGTACCAGCACAATAAAAAATGGCAAGTGGTATTCCATCTGGAGCATAAAGAACAATAAGACAGGTGGGTGTATTAGAACAAAACAGAGCCCATTCGTTTATGTGCTGTCTACAGTTGATTCGAGTCTACAATGGCAGAGTTGAGCAATTAGAGGTTGAATGGCAAAGCCTTTTACAGAAAACCTTTGCCAACCCTGTTCTAGAAAATGCTTGAGAATGCTGCTAAGGGCAGACAAATAGACTTCCACTGAGGGTTGACAGGAACAATAGCCTATGAACAATGACTAAGTTAAAGATTCTCAATGTTTCAGGAGAGGTTAAAAACCTTTGGAGTCTAATCTTTAAAAAATATCCCATGGGCACAGCAAAGTAATCTGTATGCAGCCTGCAGGCCACCATTTTGCAAAGCTCGATGTATGTCATATGTTCTATGCTAACACAATTCACAAGATAATTCTATTAGTTCTTTAATTTGAAGGCAAATCCATGACAGCTGACTCTTTATTCATCCATTGCTTTCAATTTTGAATTTGTTTCTAATTCAGTTGCTTTACCCATGAGTGCCTTTCCAGGATGATCAAATCCTCTCAACAGCCTGTGAAAAGTTTTCCCATCCTAAATAGCACAAATTGCTCCCTCAGCTCTCCCCACCTGCAAATATTGTCTGTTTCTCCTGTTTCCGAACTCCAAAGGGCCAGTCTCCACTGCCTGCCTCCCACATGGTCTCCATTCTCTCCTCCTCCCAGGACAGTGCGGCAGTTTCTCAGACCCCTTCATTGAAAGTGCTTCCAGGAAGGTCTTGGATGGCCACCTTTTTGCAAAATGCAAATGGATGCTTTCAAATTCCTGTCTAACTTAACTTCCCTCTGGCATCTGGTATCACTGACCACTTCCTCCGTCCTGAAAGTGTCTCTGTCCTTGGGTTTCACAATACTCGCTCTTTCTCTATTCTTTCCCTACCTTTCCAGATACTTCTTCCGTGAACGTGTTTCTTCCTGGATCCTTTGTTTTCGTTGGAGGATAGCTGCTTTACAGTGCCGTGTTGCTTTCTGCTGTACAAGGAGGAGAATCAGCTCTGTGGACACATACACATCCCTCCCCCTCCTCCACCCCCCTGGCTGGGTGGTCTCAGAGCAGAGCTGACCTCCCTGCGTGCACGGCGGGTCCTCACCAGCTCTCTCTTTCACACGCAGTTGTGTATACATGTCAATCCCAACCTCCCAGTTCATCACACACACACCCCGCCCCCACCATGTACATAACTCCACTCTCTATGTAGGCATCTCTCTTCCTGCCCTGCAAACAAGTTCATCTGTACCCTGCTTCTAGATTCCACATGCATGCATTAAGATTTTTCCTCTTCCTGACTCTCCTTCACTGTTTATTTAGATAATTTTCTTGAACACTTGACATAGACCAAGCTGATGCTAAGCATTTTCCAAATGTAGCTAGTCTATAGTGTAGCTCACTCCCTAAATCTATTTCCCTAAAATAAATTGCATTTCTAATCTAAACTCCAGTTTACATGGCTTACACGTTTTACTTCAGTCTTTGTGGAGAGTCCCATCATTGTCTCACCCCTGATTAGTCCAGAATCTAGTAAATGGGGAATGATGGGAGAAGGGCAGCGGGCATGGGTGCCTCCACGGTGCATCCTCAAGTCCCTTGAAACCCCTTGGATATCTCCCATCTCCAGGCTGAGGTCAGGATGCTGGAATCTAGGGCTCTGCCCCCTAAAAGGAACACACAGCACGCCCTGGAGTGTACATGTTAGTCACTCAGTCCTGTCCAGTCTTTGCGACCCATGGATTCCAGCCACCAGGCTCCTCTGTCCATGGGGTTCTCAGGCAAGAACACTGGAATGGAGTGCCATTTCCTTCTCCAGGAGATCTTCCTGACCCAGGGATCGAACCCAGGTCTCCTGCACTGCAGGCGGATTCTTTACCACCTGAGCCAGCAGGGAAGCCCTCCTGGTGTGTAATCACCGCTAGGATCCGCAGCCTTCTCCCTGTCCTGAATCCCAGGAAAGGCCCCTTTCTCTCTTGGCACGCTAAAGACTATTTTTTTCCAGTTCTTCAGTGGGTTTAGGTTTTCACAAAAGACAGGAAATCCATTAATTATAGACTACTGCCGCTCCCCACACCCACTCTGCAAAAAGCCCTGAAGCCAAGAAAACAGTTTAAAAGGGGATGCCTTCCTTGCTGGGAAGTGGTGTTAAAAATGGAGGGAAAATGTATCAGTTTATATTTCAATGAGGTTTCTTGCCACAATTCTTTTGCTGACGCTGAAAAGTGTTATTGTCATCACTTTTTTCTTTTTACTTTTTTGGCTGCACCGCGAGGCATGTGGGATCATAGCTCCCAACCAGGGACCGAACCTGCGCCCCCTGCGTTGAGAGCACGGAGCCTTCACCACCGCCGAGCAGGTCCCACATCACCCTTTTACAGATGAGAAACACTAGACTTAAAGCTGCCTAAGCCTGTATACCCACAAATCTCCAGAGTGTGCCCCACCGCCTAATATGAACTTGCCGTCTCTCCCCTGCCCTGAAATGTTGGCATTCCTGCTCTCTCTTGGTTTCTCTTGCTCTGCATACTTTACAGGGGTCATGGGGCCCATGGGTATTATATTAACTGACACCTACATACCAGGGGTGTCGATTTTTCCTTACCTTGGGTCTCCTTTTCTGCCTGCTTCCTGATCACTTTCACGAAGATGGCTTGCTCACGCTTCTATTTCAGGCCTTATGAATTAATAACGTATTATCTCCTTGTTCCGCCAACATCTTTCCACCTGTTCCTTTCCTGAGAATTTTGAGGTTTCGGCCCCATCATCTCCCCAGTTGCCAGAATTAAAAGCCTCTGAATTATGCTTATTATCCCTCTTTCTGTTTCTGTACTGAATCTCCTATTTACCTGTCAGGCTTCCTTGGTGACTGGCGGCAAAGAATCTACCTGCAGTGCAGGAGACCTGGGTTCGATCCCTTGGAGAATAGAATGGCTACCCACTCCAGGATTCTTGCCTAGAGAATCCCCATAGACAGAGGAGCCTGGCGGGCTACAGTCCATGTCGTAGAAGAGTCGGACACGACTGAGCGATTAAGCACAAAGGCACACACATTTTTCTGTCAACTTCCCCCACCTTTCCACCCCCAAAGCTACTTTTATGTACTAAATATATATTTTATTTTATCTTTTAAGAAAATACTTTTTATTACATTTGTTATTAACACTATAAAACACAACTTTAACAGCCAGGAAATGTAATGTCTTTGATCATATGTTATAAATAAATTGAGTTACTGTATTTTTTCATATGTAATTCAAAATTAGGTATAGATGCAAAAATGTCTTATTGCCTGATAAAAATCTATGCATTACCATTTCATTACATTAAATTAAAATCATTCCTATAAGAGATTTTCCCTAAATTTTGTTTTGTTATTAATTAATTTTTATTGCAGGATAGTTGCTTTACAATATTGTATTAGCTTCTACTGCATGGAAAAATGAATCAGTCATGCATATACGTTAACATATATCCCCTCCCTTTTGGACCCAGAGAACGTCGTATAGAGTGAAGTAAGTCAGAAAGAGAAAAACAAATATCGTGTATTAATGCACATATGTGAAATCTAGAGAAATGGTACAAATGGCCTTACTTGCAAGCAGAAATAGAGACACAGACATGGAGAACAACCACGGCTCCCAAGGGGAGCGGGGAAGGGCGGGGTGTCCGGAGACTGGACCGACGTACATGCTCTGTTGATGGGAATAAGCTGGATGACACCGGGTGCGCGCTGTAACACAGGGACTCTACGTAACCCGTCCCCGAGACTGGGGAAATGGTCTCGACCTCCATCGTTACGTTCAGCAACAATAACGCACTATCCTGGATTCGTCTCCAAACTGTGCTATGAACTGAAAGAAGGTGGAGCTTCCTCAGTCACAGTCCTCATTGGATTTCTCTCAATGGACTCCAAGAGCCATCAGCGTGAAGCCCGAACCCTTTCAGCAAGCTCCCTTGTTGCCTGAACGCAGCCTGACCAGCCTAAATTTCCATCTCCGCATCCAGCTCCAAACCTAGCACGAGCTGCTTCATGAAACTAATTTCCACTCCCTGACAGTGTTACAGGCCCTCGGAACGCGTAGTTTTCAAGTGTTTGCTAGAACTGTCTTCTATCATTTTCTCCCTGAAAGACATTTGCCCAGTTCTTCGGGAGTCTTACTGCTTTGCATATCGCCGCTTCTCAGCGTCCTTTCCCATTTGTTCCTCTCCTCTTCCTGCCCGAAAGACACTGTGGTATGGAGACCAGCATGGCTCTTGGAACCAGAGAGGGGCTCAAATCTCGCCTTTCCTCTCTTCATCTATATGACATTGACCAACTTAGTCTAATTTTTCTCAGCTATAAAATGTGGGGTTTAGAAAGTGTGTCAGAGCTGTTACGATAGTGAAAAACATCACACAGGTAAGATCACTAGCTCATAGTCTGGTACATAGTAGCTGCTGCTGAGTCTCTTCAGTCGTGTCTGACTCTGTGCGACCCCACAGACGGCAGCCCACCAGGCCCCCCGTCCCTGGGATTCTCCAGGCAAGAACACTGGAGTGGGTTGCCGTTTCCTTCTCCAATGCAGGAAAGTGAAGTGAAAGTTAAGTCACTCAGCTGTGTCCGACTCTTCGAGACCCCATGGACTGTAGCCTACCAGGCTATAAATGCTGATTTCCATATTAAGGTAGAATTGGTCTTCATTATTGTCCTCACTGAGGTAATTTTACATTGTGACTCTATTTTAACACATATGTATGATCCAACATGGGCTTCCCAGGGGGTGCTGGTGGTAAAGAACATGCTTGCCAATACAGGAGACATGAGAGACCTGGGTTTGGCCCCGGGTCGGGAAGAGCCCCCGCAGGAGGGCACGGCATCCCCCTCCAGTGTTCTTGCCTGGAGAACCCCATGATCAGAGGAGCCTGGGGAGCTACAGTCCACGGGGTCACAGAGAGTCAGACAGCACTGAGGTCACTTACGTGCATGAGCATGACCCAATATACCAAACGACTTTTAAAGTTAAAATCCTTCTTAGGCGTTTTTGAATAAGAACACTGCCAAGTGTCTCAAGTATTCACTTGAACATTAATAGCACCTGAGTTTCCACCTAAAGGCAGGAAAAGAACCTTGTGAAGGAATTAGAGGGAGCAGAGCCCAGAGCTCACAGAGGGGTTGGAGCTTGGCCTGCTCCCAAGAGCCGGGTGGCAAAACTTCACAGGGCCGGGGCAGCAGGCCCACCTTGACATTCCATCTGAAACCAGATGCCCTGCCGGGGTGGGGACATGCAGGGGACAGGAGGGGGCAAGGACGGGCGCTTCCTAGAAGTGCAGCCCAGGAAGGAGCTCTTGCCGCTCCCGGTGAGCCTCTCGCGGCGCCCTGCTCACCCCAGCCTCCAAACTCAAACAGCTCAATCTTGTTCCTCAAGGCCCCGGACAAGCCCTCCCCTCATGGGAGAATTCCTGTCGCCTTCACCACTTCCCACCCACAAGGCAGCCCGGCCTGACTCAGCAAAGAGCTAGAGAGACACAGCTGGAGGGAGGAACGTCCTCAGTCTGCAGCAGCCCTTCCCAAAACGAGACGGGACGGCCCTGAATCTGGGCAAGCCCAGTGGACACCAAAACCTGCTTTTGTGCAGAGATTTTTTTTTTTAAGTCAGCTCTCTTCAAAACAATTCAGAATGTTTTTACCCTTGAGAAACTATGTGGCCGCTTTCCTGGTTTACTCTGTTTACAGTGAGCTCCTTTTAGAGAGGCAGTTTCTGAACCTATCTGCTAAAACAAGACCACCATGCTAGCAAGCAGTTGGCAACTAGCTCAATGAAAGCATGAATGGACCAAGGTCTCAAAATAAAAAAATTTAAAAAATACCCCCAACTTAAAATAATCTTCCAGACCTCATTTTAATAGAGTCCCTGTCCATTCAGATACTTTCATAAATAACCCCCCAATTAATGACATGTGTTTATCGGCAAAACCGCTCACCTGAAATACACAGTGGTTGGTACGCAGTTTATTTATGAGAAAGAAAGATTTGACCTAAGGATTAAAAATAGAGGAGCAGTACTCAACTAAATTTGCTAACTGCTCACCCCCAAAGCCTCAGGTATAGTCTATTTTGAGAAGAGTTCAATCTGAGGTGAAGTGCAAGTCTAGCTATGCAAGGAGCTAGCAAATGGTGCTTAAAAATGGAATGACCCTTCTATCTTGCAATGCTGCTGTTAGGAGTATTAGTGCAGAATTATTGCACCTAAGTCTGAATTTGGCAATAAGGAGTTGATGATCTGAGCCACAGTCAGCTCCCAGTCTTGTTTTTGCTGACTGTATAGAGCTTCTCCATCTTTGGCTGCAAAGAATATAATCAGTCTGATTTCAGTGTTGACCATCTGGTGATGTCCATGTGTAGAGTCTTCTCTTGTGTTGTTGGAAGAGGGTGTTTGCTTTGATCAGTGCGTTCTTTTGGTAGAACTCTATTAGCCTTTGCCCTGCTTCATTCTGTACTCCAAGGCCAAATTTGCCTGTTACTCCAGGTGTTTCTTGACTTCCTACTTTTGCATTCCAGTCCCCTATAATGAAAAGGACATCTTTTTTGAGTGTTAGTTCTAGAAGGTCTTGTAGGTCTTCATAGAACCGTTCAACTTCAGCTTCTTCAGCCTACTGGTCGGGGCATAGACTTGGATTACTGTGATATTGAATGGTTTGCCTTGGAAATGAACAGAGATCATTTTGTCATTTTTGAGACTACATCCAAGTACTGCATTTCAGACTCTCCAACCAGTCCATCCTAAAGGAGATCAGTCCTGAATATTTACTGGAAGGACTGATGTTGAAGCTGAAACTCCAGTACTTCAGTCACCTGATGCAAAGAGCTAACTCATTGGAAAAGACCCTGATGCTGGGAAAGATTGAGGGCAGGAGGAGAAGGAGATGATAGAGGATGAGGTGGTTGGATGGCATCTCCAACTCGATGGACGTAGGTTTGGGTGGACTCTGGGAGTTGGTGATGGACAGGGAGGCCTGGTGTGCTGCGGTTCATGGGGTTGCAAAGAGTCGGACACAACTGAGCAATTGAACTGACTGATGGATTGCACCTAACTGGGTGGACTCTCTAGTTGCGGAATGAGATTGAGAGGAGGCTATATAATTAGGGCATATCCAGGCCAATACACTGAAATCTTAAATGGAACCCTGTCATACGTCGGCCAGTGACTTCTCAATTATTTTCCATTGCACTTAGATGCCTCAGTGGTGCCCACAAGGATCTGCTGACCTGTTCCCTAACAACCCTGCCTCTGTGTCTGGGCACACCTATTTCCTTTCAGACCCTCACACATGCCAAAGTCTTTCTCACCCCTAGTCTTCGTGTTGCAGGAAGGGGGCCCCTCCCCCACTCCCGGGCCTGACACTGGACTCCTGTCTAACACTCAGAAGTGAATTTTCCAAGGAGACACACGTGCTGACCAAGCAAAAGATTTATTGGGAAGGGGCACCCGGGTGGAGAACAGCAGGGTGATAGGACCAGGAGAACTGCTCTGCCCTCTGTCTTGTAGGCGAGGGTTTTACGGGACTGGGGGTAGTTTCTGGTTGTCTTTGGCCAGTCATTCTGACTCAGCATCCTTCCTGGTGGCAGGCACATTGTTCATCCTTCTCATGGATTCCAGGGAGAAGGACTCGGAAGGCTGATCGACTTCTTCCTGTTTGGGCCTCTCCCAAAGTCTGTAGGCTGACTTCTCGGGGCAGGACCGTATCCCTTATCAGCCTTTCCTGTTGCGAGACCTCTCAAGCAAGAGCACTGTGCCGAGCTGTGTACTTCCGGGTCGCGAATTCCCCAGTCCCTGGGCAGGCTCTTCCTTATTTCTGTTCTTGAGGCAGCTTTTCTCATCCTCACATGTTGGCTGTGTTGTCATCAAAGCCGCCTCTCTTTCCACTCCCTTGCCCCTCAGCTCCTGTTTAATTCTCTCACTGGGCCTATCACAACGAAGCCCTGCGGTTTTTGAATGGCTCTTGTTTTCCACTAAATTCTGTGAAGGAACCATGTTTATCTTATTTAGTTTCATCCTCAACAGCAAGTATAGGTACTGGCATGTAGTAGATGATGAGTTAATCAAGACATGATACTAAATAGTGAGTGATATCCCAATTCATTTCTACCACACTTCTGTTATCAAAACCAGATTTGCTTTGCCTGATGGGCGGCAGGTTAGAACGCTGAGGCACCGACTTTTACAGCAGAGAGATTATTTATTTGAAAGGCAACCAAGTGAAGAGACACGTCAGGTCAGATCCATCTCCCAGAAGACAAGGAGCTTGGGGTGTTTATGGGATAAAAAACTGAAGAGGCAGGCTGGTCTGGGGCTTGGAGAGCGGGAAGATCACGGGAGAGGTGATGGGAGGAGGCACAGCAGTCATCGTCCTCTGTGCAGGTGTGACTAAGCGACAGGCCTCTGCACATTCAAAGCCCGGAGGCACACAGCACGACCTGCAGGCGGAAGTTCCGGCTGTGAGGTCAGAAGGTCGCTGAGAGTGGGTGTTCGCGCATGCATGCCCAGTTGGAGGGGTTGGGAGTCCTATCCAGTCTCAACCAGCTCAGCTCAAATTGGACACAGCTGACTCCAAGTTCCTGGGAAACAGTCTGGGCAAACATCTTATTGTTTAGGCTACATGCCACTTGGAGGACATGCAAGTGTTTTGGTAGATGACCTTGATTTGTCAAGGCAGGTGAAATGGATTTGACTAATGGTTACCTACGGCTTCGCTCCCACCCTATTTACCCCAAACTCCAAAGCCCAATTCCAGCCTTGTCCATCCCCACCTTCACCTCTTCCCTTTTCCATAAAATTTTCCCTGAGCGTATGAAGGGCCAGAGATGTGCATGGAACATAGCAGTTGCTGGATAAATACAGCTGTCATCAGTATTACCACAGCACTTCTTCCAGTGTATTCCTGTAGCTGTGTTTCCCAAACATCAGTTTTTCTCATACCACTTTCATGATTTTTCCCATATCCCCACTGTCCATATACCATCTGTCCTGCTTTTGTTATGTACTTTTTAACACAATGTCTTAAGAAAAAAAATGTTTTTAATATTTATTTCTTTGGCTGCCCCAGGTCTTAGCTGGCATGCACGATCTGTGACCTTCGTTGGGGCGTGTGGTATCTAATCTTTTAGTTTGGGCATGTAGGATCTAGTGCCCCGACCAGGATTGAATGCAGGCCCTCTGCATTGGGAGCACAGAATCTTAGCCACGAGGGAAGTTCCCTTAAGCAAATTTATTTTTAAAGGAGAATTTAACATGCTATTCTTTGTTTTTTGTTTTCTTTTTTAGAGAAGATTATTAACTGTTAGAAATATGGCAGTACTGAGATGGCCCTTTATCCATAACACAATCAGAAGGACAGAAAATCTCTGAATGACTTCCTCACTTTGTGCTTCATTATTATTTATGGCCACAGTTGGGTCCATCAAAAATCACCCCATCATTCAAACCCTTCCGTCATATTGCGTTATTCTAGCATTCATTATTCTCTACCTTGATTAGTTAAATACACTTTCATGCCTATATATCATCTCAGTGTCTTATTTCTCTTTATATCGTTCCTGGTTCTTAGGTTGATACTTACACAGAATATATGCTTAGTACACTCTCAGCTAAGTCCAATAAAAGCTTTGAAACAACTTGATCAAAAGAACCTGTTCCTCCAACGTTCAAAATATTTTTAAAAATAGATAGGTGAGACAGGATATTCAGGGGTTCTGGTTCCCTTCCCCCTCTGTCCTTCTGATCTCCCACAGATATGTTATCAATACATCCTCAACCTCATTCAAGCCACCATGGTGGACCGTTAAGGACGCCCCTTTGTCTATGTAAACTATACCAACTGGGAAGAGGGCCCAATACAAGATATGTATCCTTTTCATGCATGAAATACACTAGAAGCAAACCCTCTAATTTATATGAAACAAAGACCAAATAAAACCAGAAAAAAAAAACTGAATGTGTGATTTATTATATTTACGATTGGTCTATAAGGTTTAAATGTCTGTCATAATTAACAATAATAAATGAATGCAACTTTACAAAATCAGTATTTTAACACAGTACGGGACTAAATGTGGCAACTGTGCATTGGAAGACTGAGATTTCCTCAATGCAAATATGGAATATGCAGCACCATTTAGAAGCTTCCACTAAAAATGCAAGCTGCAGTAATTATTACAAGCTCTACTCAAAACACAGGACTACCTAAATCAAGCATTAGAGGAAAACAGTGGAGTCAGTCAGGCGTAAGATGTCAGATTTGGTACAGGATTAAAATACTAGCATTTTTTTTTAATGTCCTGGTTTCAAATTAATAAATACAAAAACAATATAAAAATATACACCAGTTGATAAGCCTGCGGCGCAGAGGGCCGGAAGGCTAGATCTCGCTCTCATATGTCTGCAGGTACGTCTTTAGGGTCAGAATTTCCGGGTAGCTGCGGCTGGTCTTGCGGAAGAAGTCCAGGCTGGTGAGATGCTCGATGTCTCGCACCCGCGCTGTGTGCATCTTGAGAAGCTCTTCCACCCATTTCGACTCATCCTCTGAGCTCTGCCACGGAAAGGAAAGACAGAGTCAGAATTTTCCAAAGGCGTTTCTCCAAACACTCCGTTTGGTCCCAGTCCACACACGACCTCTGAACTCCTGCACCCAAAGCCAAGGTGTTTTCTTCCCCCTTGGGTTCCCCACGGCTCCCACATCCCCGCCCACAACGCACCGCAAATACTGGCCCTCGGCTGGAAACATTTTCTTTTTTAAATTACTTTATTATTCTTTGATTTATTTTTATCATCTGGCTATCTACACAGCATATGGGATCTTAGTTCCCTGACCAGGGATTGAACCCTTGCTCCCTGCACTGGAAGCAGAGTCTTAACCACTGGACCATCAGGGAAGTCCTGGCTGGAAACATTTTCAGCGGCGATTAGCTGGGCCGAATAAAAGCGAGGTGTGGTGCAAGAGGGCATTTGACTCAGTGGGTCCTCAGAACAGAAGTCAAGATCGCGAGAGCGCAAGGCCCCGGAGCAATCAGTCATTTGTCTCTCTGCCCCGAGGTTGAACTGCAGCGAGGAGCTGAGCGCAGGAGGACGGCAGCGCCTGGCCTCCCCCGGGGGGTGCAGAGCTTGAGCGCACACGGCATGCGTGCGCCCCTGGAGCTTCTGAAGAACACGCTAGATCGATGACGTCACCTATTAGACTGCGACGGACTGACACTGGAATGAGTTTGACTCAACTTACGTCAACTGAGCCGCCCAGTGGATACACCCGGCACTTTGGGGCCCAAGAGGCCAGGGTTGGAAATGCAGCTCTTCCGCTTCCTGCCTGGGAGACCTCGCTCAAGCGCTCTGACCCTTCGCTGGTACACAGAGAAGGCTTCCTGCAGCTCCGGGGCCGGCGGAAGGGCAGGGAGGAGGAAGGAGGCGGGGGTGGAAAAGCCATGACGGGGGTTCCCAGGATGGGAAGAAAGGAAATCTCTCTGTCTTCACTGCTTCCCAAGAGTCGCCTCATTGGCCCAAACTCGAGGTGAAAGACATTTCAATGTCTCACACTGACTTATTTCACATCTAAGGAGAAATGAAAAAAAGTAGTGCCAGGACGTCCCTGGTGGTCCTGTGGCTAAGACTCTGTGCTCCCAGAGCAGGGGGCTCAGGTTCGATCCCTGGTCAGGGAACCGGATCCCACATGCCACAACTGAGACCCGGCGCAGCCAAATTAACCAATAATTAATTAGCAAAAAAAGAAGAAAGAAAAATAATGCCAACAAAGCATTATTTTAAAAATCCTTTAAAAAATATTTTTTACTTTTGAGGGAAGTTGAGAGGAAGAATGAGATCTGAGAACCTTGAAAATGTGGGGAAATGTCTACCTTTAGAGAAGAGACGGGGCAAGAGGGTCTTTGCAAATAATCTCATTCCCAAATTGCCACGGCTGCCAAGAGTCTTTCTACAAGTTGAAGGGCAGCTGCATGTCCCAGGACTGAGACAGCTCAGGCATGCCTTCGCCGGAGCCTTCCACCGCAAGCGGCCTCTGTGAGCTACACCGAAGCCCAAGAACCTGCACTGAGCTGTCTCGGAAAGCTCCAACCCACACGGGCCTGGACGGGGAGCTCTGGCAGCTCGCGCCGGTGCTAAATACGTCCAGAAGGGTGTTGGTTCAGGAAACGATGCCTGGCCATCACCGGCAGAAGGAAGAAACAGGAAGAAATTGCTTTGGAGGCTGGGGGAAATAAGGATTTTAACCCTCCACGCCCCACCCTCCTCACCCAGGCTGACCAAGATCTTTGCGATTCATAGGAAAGGACAGGCCTAAATATAACTCTGCCCACAACGGTACTGACCAGTCCTCAGTGTGACCATATATAATTAACGAAGTAGGAGGTCTCCAAATGGGTCGGGACCCCCTCAGAGTAAGCAGAGTAAGCACGAAGAGATATTTTGGGAGAATTTTCATATTCGACTCATTCATTTGATTTTTCAATGGTCAGTAAGTGTAATGTTTCCTTTGTAAATGCAGTCTTTTGAATGTGTGGACAAGGGGTGAAAAGGTTTTTCCTAATTTAAATAATGGCCAGCTGGGATTATAAGAATTTGGGGGAAAAAAAATCTGTCTTTTGCTATTTCTTTCCTAGGGAAGTGATTTGCCAATTTCATCTGAGAGGCATTCTCCTCTGGTTCTCACAGGCTAAAATCCAGCCTCCAATTAGTCAAAATACTGGGCTACGCTACAAGGAAGAAAATGACTTCTGCCTCTTGCTAGCTGGCAACCCACTGAAGTATTTGCTGCAGGAGACTCTAGTATGAAACGCAAAACTAATAAAAGTCAAATAAAAGTTCAAGTGACCCAAGAGAGAAAAAGAGAAACTTTAAAAATAAATAACTTTACACATTAATGAAAATGAAAGCACAGTCCAGGGACTGGCTTAGTGATGTTTTGTTTTTTGTTTTTGCTGTGGACATTTATCCTTCACCTGCCTGCCTCCCAAACGAGCTTGTGAATTCAAGTCCCAGCAGTTTTAAGGTGGATCTTAAAGTAAGGATGTAATTCAAAATGACACGTGTACCCAATGCTCATTGCAGCACTATTTACCAAACCCAGCTCATGGGAACAACCTAAGTGTCCATTAACAGAGGAATGGAAAAAAAAAAGATGTGGTATGTATATACAATGGGATATAACTCAGTCATAAAAAAGAATGACATTGGGTTATTTGTAGAGATGTGGATGGACCTAGAATCTGTCATACAGAGTGAAGTCAGAAAGAGAAAAACAAATACTGTCTATTAATTCATATATGTGGGATCTAGAAAAATGGTACAGATGAACCTATTTCCAGGGCAAGAATAGAGATGCAGATGTAGAGAAGGGATATGTGGACCTGGCTGGGGGCACACGGGAGGGTGGGATGAACTGGCAGGTTGGGGTTGACATATATACACTCCCATGTGTAAAGTAGGTAGCTAATGGGGACCTGCTACAAAGCCCAGGGAGCACAGCTCGGTGCTCTGGGATGACCTGAAAGGGTTGGATGGACAGGGGGTATGGTCCAAGAGGGAGAGTATATAATATGTACAGTTGGTTAATTTCACTGTACAACAGAAACTAACAGCATTGTAAAGCAATTATACTCCAATTTAAAAAATAAAGCACAGACAGCGTCTATGTGGCAGGGGGTTCTTCAGGAAGAAGCATGCTGACCATGAGCACTACAAGAAATACTGCTAAGCTCTGGGCAGAGAGGAAGACGTGAGGACATCAGTGGACATCGTCAGACAGAACACTGGGATGAATAAAAACTGCCTTTGAGCTGAGTTCAGAACAATGTTTTCAAGCTCCCCCCCATCACCAGATTCCCCAAATGACAAGAAAATGTGAACACCTTTCCCCCAAGAACTTAGGTGTCTCTTACATGGCTTAAGTCCGAAATATCTTTGTAGTCTCTGCCTTGTCTTAAACGCGTATGGCAATTTTGAATTTCACCCCATAAAATATGTGTTTACTTTTTTGCAAAAATGTTACCTCCCCACAACAAAATTTCAGTAAAACTGAAGTTCAGATCCAGAGGTATTACACCGCCACCCCACCCTGGTACACCATTAGCTACTCCTGTGGGTGTAGACGATCAGAATTGAGAAGGTCAAGCCAATCAGTTGAGGATAGCTCCTCTCTCACTTGACGCACCCTTGCTTCTCCACCTCCCATCCAGTTATTTCTAAGATCTTATTGATCCCTGCAATACAATATTGCTGCCTTCCACCTTCCTTTAGAAATTTCCAAGACCACACCCCAGTTCAAGTTCTGTTACCTCAATCCTGGGAATCCCACCAAAGCCCTTTAAGGACCATGCTTAATCTTCTCCAATTCTAATTTATCTCCCAAAACAGAGGCTAAAATATTGCTCTTATGTCTAAGCATTTTTTGTGGTCATCTTTGTGGCTCAGCTGGTAAAGAATCAGTCTGCAGTGCAGGAGACCTGGGTTGGGAAGATCCCCTGGAGAAGGGAAAGGCTACCCACTCCAGTATTCTGGCCTGGAGAATCCCATGGACTATACAGTCCATGGGTCGCAAAGAGTCGGACATGATTGAGTGACTTTCACTTCACTAATGTCAATGCAAAGAAGTGCTAAGGATGCAAGCTTCCACTATATAAATCTGGTAGATTCAAAAGAGGATGGGCTTTTGAAAACAGAAGTCTTGAATCTAAAGTTCTGTTCTTCTACCGATTAGGTAGAAGGTAACCAGATAACTTGCTACATACTTTTCCTTTATGAGCTATAGTTCCTCAAAAGTTAATAAAAGGGGAGGGGGAGGGGGGTCATACGTACCTGCCTAATAGGGTAATAAGATGATGAGAAATAATATAAGAGACAAGACTGCACAATACTGGATGGTTAACATGGACTCAATCAATGGTAACAACTACTACTATTGGCTGCTATGGCTATTTTTATTTTAATTATTATTATTTTTGGCCTCATGAAATGTGGGATCTTAGTTCCCCAACCAGGGATGAAAACCAGGCCACCTGCTTTGGAAACACAGAGTTTTAACCATTAGACCACCAGGGAAGGCCTGATGACTTTTATTTCAAATTTGATTCTATGCAACCTTTAAAACCTTATCTCCCACAATGATCTTCATTTCCAATATTCTGAGCAAACTTATAACTTCTTTTTAGCCATATTTAAAATTTCTATTTTTTCCGGCATCCATTGTTTTTTGTTTCAGATGGTCATAGCCTCAATCTTCACCTGTAATTGAAGACCTAGCCTCAAAACTGCCTTGTCCATGAAGCTGAAAATCTGTCTTGAAGCTATTCTTAAGGCTCTTTGCCTTTTAGTGAAAAGCAATTTCTGTGCTTGTTTCATTCGCTCTCACCTGGAAGGCTGCCTGGAGGAGTGACTATGTTAAACACAGCATCGTTTCTCCCAGGGTACCTTACATAAATAATTAAGGAATTTAAGCACTGCTTGTTGACTAAAAATTTTCTCCCGGAGATTTTCTCTCTGATCCTTCTATTCTATAAACAGAAGCATAGAGACTATTCTAAAATCAACCCTGAAGCATGAGGTTTCCATCACATTAAAGAGACCTGACGTGGTCCCGTGATTTGCCCCCAAGCGCAGCATTGGACCAGGGCCGGGAGCACACAGCAGGGCTCCTGTCTGCCTTCCTGGGCCTTCTGCATCCGGCCACCCTGCTTTCATGTTGGAACAAGCGAATCGGGCCATCTGTGCTCCTTAAGAATGGGGTGACCTGTTACACCTGCCCTTACAGCTAGTAGTGAATCAAAGTCTGATGTGTAGAGCATATATTCCTGTGTGTTTGTGTCTATATTTAGAATGGATAACCAACAAATTCCTACTGTGTAGCGCAGGGAACTCTGCTCAGTGTTACGTGGCAGCCTAGATGGTAGGGAAATTTTGGGGAAAATAGGGGAATATATATATCCCCAAATGAATCCCTTTGCCCATCACCTGAAACTTTCACATTTCTTAATTAGCTATTGTTGTTGTCATTTTAGTCACTAAGTTGTGTCTCTCTGCGACCCCATGCACTGTAACCCACCAGGATGCCCTGTCCATGGGATTCTCCAGGCAAGAATACTGGAGTGGGCTGCCATTTCCTTCTCCAGAGTGACTGGCTATACTCCAATATAAAAAAAAGTTTAAAAAGTTTTTATTAATGAAATTTTCAAACATCCACAAAAGTAGAGCAAATGATAAAATGAGCTCCTGGGAGCTCTTCCCTCATTTCAGTAACTACCAACATTGTGCTACTTTTCACTGTTATAAAATATATTTGTGTTGTGCAAAACTGAAGACATTTGAGCACTTTTATCATTTGTCAAGAGCGAACACTGAAACGGAACTATATTAAACGCACAATACCCTTACATTGAAAAATAAAAAGCCATTAGGACACAGAGTTCCCAAGTGTTAGGCAGTTTTGTTGGGTCCTTTCCAAAGACTCAACTTGTGTATACCCATTTGTATAGTCCAAATGTTTTATAAGTGTGTTCTAGTTCAAGGGTGGGGATATAATTTAAGACACAAAGATGAATTCTGTCAGCAAATCCCAAAGGACACTGCTTTTATAACAGTACATTTTTTTAATTTTCAAAATTAAAATATCAACATCACTAGCAACACCACATCTACTGTGTAAAGTTCAAATTTTCTTTGCTTGCTTTGTTTGTTCTTGAACTGTATCCCATTAAGGGAGTATGGTCAGAGTGCTTGTGTGCTAAGGTGCTTCGGTTGTATTTGACTCTTTGCAACCCTACGGACTGTAGCCCTCCAGGCTCTGTCGTCCATGGGATTCTCCAGGCAGGAACACTGGAGTGGGTTGCCACACCCTCCTCCAGGGGATCTTCCTAACCCAGGGATCAACTCTGCATCTCTTATGTCTCCTGCATTGGCAGGCAGGTTCTTTACCACGAGCACCATGTGGGAAGCCCTATGGTCAGAGTGCATATACATAATTTATTTGAATTCTTTTCTCTGTGCAGTTATGTTATCCACTTGATGCACAGTCATTTATCTTGTTTTATTTAACAGGTATACATATAGCTGATTTACTTCATTGTGTAGTGGAGACCAACACAACAGTGTAAAGCAACTATATTCCAATTACAAAATGATAACAGAAGGAGAAGGTGGGATGATCTGAGAGAACAGCACTGAAACATACACATCACCAAACGCAGAGCAGATCGCCAGAGGGAGTGTGACGTGTGATGCGGGACACCCAAGCCGGGGCTCTGTGACCGCCTGGAGGGGTGGGGTGGGAGGGGACACCTGTGTGCTTAGGGCCGGCTCACACTGACGCACGGAAGAAACACCACAACGTTGTAAAGCAATGGTCCTCCAACTAAAACTGAACAAGTTCCCCTTATGCCTTACAAATAGGGTGAAAATATGCCCCTCATTTAAGCATGGCTCATCCCTGCTGTCTGTAGTTGCTATTTCATAGTATCCTCCCTTCACTTCCAGAAATGTTCTGGTTTGGATAATAATAATATTGATAATAATAAATACCTATGTACTTCCTGAACAGAACCTAAAAAAATAAACAAGTAAATTTTAAAAAGAAATAATACGACAAAATAGAAAGGCTTTTAAAGCAATGAAAATGGAGCACGGTATACGGGTGAGCTAAAGGAGCGCGGGGCGGAAGCGGAAGCGGAAGCGGAAGCCTCGGGCGCCGCCATGCCTGCACTCACGTTGCAGCTCTCGTCGTTGTCGGGCCTGTGGGGCAGCACGAAGGCGGACACGGAGAGCGGCCCGTCGCAGCGGTCGGCGGGCTGCGTGAAGTCCAGGCAGCTGGTGAGGATGCTGTAGTAGTGGGTGGGCACGGGGACGGAGCTGCCCTCCACGTACCTGGCACGGGGAGGCAAGACGAGTTAGGGCTGACGGACAGCGCTTTGTTAAGTGTGGTCCCTGAACGCTGCCCCAGCGACTGCAAGGAGATTCCTCTCAGGGGAGTCTCTTTCTCACTTACAAGCATTCGCCCACTTCTCTGTCTTTGAATATAAAGTTTTCAGTGCCCGAAATCTTTCTCTCAACCTGGTAGAGCAGAAAAGATACTCGAGACAAAGAAAAACCGCCTGAGCCCAGACTCAGAGGCTGGACAGAAGGGCAGGTCAGCGGAGCAGAAATGGCGGTCGGGAAGAGCCAGTCAGCGCCGCGGTAGGAGGGCCGGTGGCTCCGGGCGCCAGAGTTGTGGAGTCTGGACAACGAGGCTCCACTGAAAGCCTCCGTGCTTGGGAGCACCACTGTGAGAGCCACATTTCAGGAGAATAACTCTCACAGATTTGTATCGAATGGGCCAGAAGCAGAAAACACAGGAGCTAGGAAAAGAATAGCCCTTTCAAGCCACCGTGAGGTCCTGAACTTGGTACAGAGAACTCATTTACTGAGGAACATTCTAAGGACTGAGTGCTAAGTGTAAATAATCTTTTCCAGTAGAGCATAGCATAGGAAGTGATAATTCCTTACTTAGTTTTCTCTTGTCTTCATTTTAATCATTTTCAAAATACTGAAATTATGATTAAGCTGATAATATAATTTGAGCTTAAAACTATAACAATAACCATTATTAAATGAGTAAGATAAAATTTCACTTATGGATGACTGGAAAGGCAGTAAGATCTATTTTATTACTTATCTATATGAAAAAATTAACATTTTTGTCTAACTATAAGTCACAATTAAACCCTCTCATATTTTGTGTTATGCTGTTTCATACATGTATAAAATTAAATGATGATTACGAATTTGTTGTATTTATCTCTTATTGCCTTCTCCATCAGACTCTAAGTTCCTCATGAATAGAGTATGCCTAATTTTTTTATAACCCTAATAGCACCAGAGAGAGGGACAGAAACAAGGTTTGATCAAAGTTTATGTGCAATTTCCTATTGAGATGAGCTGACTCAGAAAACCTAAGGAATTTTAAAAGTCCCCCTCCCACCAAAATAAGGGAAACAAGGGAAAATTATCATATTCCCAGAAGAGTTATTAAAGAATAAATGAAAAAGATTTAATCTTTTGATACATATTCTTTTATGGAGCTGAAAGTGCATTAATTTACCACAAATTCCTGTTTCTTTCAACTGCCAATGCCATGTTTAATAAAAGGTCCAAAAGAACTGAAGAATTCACCAAGAGATTCAAAGAACAGGGTTAAGAGGTATCAGCTCTTCTCTAGTACATGAATATCTGAAAAATACTCCTAAGTGAGACCTTGGAATTTAAAAGCTTACTGTTTGATTTTGTCTTGTGTGTCATGTAGGCCATCGTAGTCATAGTCAAAAATTGGTCCACTTATCACATTAACCCCATTTCTTTCTGAAGCATATTTCTTCACCAGAACCCTTTGGAAATAACTCCAGATGCCTGTGCAAAGACAAAATCAGTTCTTCGTGAACAAGACTCCTTGCTCTGGCCGAATTCTCTCTAGGGTGTGTTAAACAGGACACATATCACAAGTTGAGAGACAGTAGAGCTGTTGTGATTCTCGAGAAGAAGCCACCGCAAAGCACTAGCTGTGCGTGCGTCGTTTATGCGCCAGAAAAGACAAGGACATGGAGACACTCATTGGTAGAGGAGTTTAACCCAGGTGAACTGTCCGGGAAGGCTTTGCAGATGAAGTGGTTATTAGGCTGAGATCTGAAGGGGGGTTTTCTGAGCAAAGAGGTGAAGACAGAACATTCAAGGAAGACAGAATAGCTGTGCAGCAGAGGAAGTATAGTGTTTGTGAAAAACTGCAA
Organism: Odocoileus virginianus; assembly: GCF_023699985.2. Classification (NCBI taxonomy): domain Eukaryota; kingdom Metazoa; phylum Chordata; class Mammalia; order Artiodactyla; family Cervidae; genus Odocoileus; species Odocoileus virginianus. The sequence goes on from NC_069688.1 coordinate 65,182,528, forward strand.
AAAGGCCTTAATCTACTTTTTTTCCTTTCATGATGTCATAGACAGACTCATTCCCAAGTTTATGTCTCTAGTCCTAACCTTTCCATGCGGCTCCAGACATACTATCCAACCACCCATCTCACAGTGCATTTGAAGACCTCATAATCATATCTAACAAAAAATTATTCAAACAGAATTCTTAATTCTCCTTCTCACTCCTGTTCCAACTCTTGGCTTCTCCATCACCATCAGTGGCATTCGCTCTCGGATGTTTGGGTCAAAATCCTAGGATTCACCCTGGACTTGTCTGCTCTCCTCATGCACATGTGGCAAAGTCCTGGCAGTGAGACCCCCAAAACACAGCCCAGTCTTCTAAAGCTGACCACTCCTCACCATTCTCACTGCGTCCACGCTGATCTAAGTCACCATCTTCTCTTACAATGAGCTGCCACAAAAGACTACTTCTGGGCCCCCTGGGAGAAACTCTTACTTCCGTGTAGCTCAGGGGTCCCCAACCTCCAGATTTAATGCCCGATGATCTGATGTGGAGCTGATGTCATACCAGAAATAAAGTGCCCAATACGTGTAATGCACTTGAATCATCCCCAAACCATCCCCTTCCCATCACAGAAAAATTGTCTTCCATGAAACTGGTCCCTGGTGCCAACAAAGCTGGGAACCGCGGGCTGTATGCGGCGGTTCTCTCTGGAGCAGCCAGACAGATCCTCTCACACCATGAATCAGAGAGTGACTCACACTCCCCAGCATCCTTTTCTCATACTCCAGATGATTTCTCCCGTAATTAGAACAAAACCCCAACTGTCCACCGTGGCCCCTGCCTCCCCCCGTGACTCTCCTTCCCATTCCTCCCCCCAGCTACCGGCTTTCTTCTGCCCCTCTGCTTGCTGAACGCGCTTCAGAGTAAGGTGCTGCACATGCTCCTCCCTCTGTCTGGAAAACTCGCCCTTGATCTGTGATTCCCGGGTGTCTCCACGGTTCACTTCTCAGTTTCACGGTCACACTCTAGAGAAGACTTCCCTGTCCAGGCTAGCTCCAGTTCCATGACAGTCAATCACGGGGGAAGGACAGGGGTGGAAGGGAAAAGGCAAGAGAAGACGGGAAATGCAAACCAGAGAAGCTGGCTCCAAAATGTTAGATGTGACTTACCGCGCTCGATGCTATTGGGTTGGTCAAAGAACTCGTTCAGGTGTTTCTGTACGATGTGATTGACAAACTAAAACGAATTTTTTGGCCAACCCAATACATGGGGGTTATGAGGTTCAGGCTGTTATCATTTCTTACCTCTTCTAATTAAAAAATACTTGGGCATTTTTCCCAGGGGGTTTCAACTGCTGATGATCCTCTATTCTAAATGAGAAGGACAGAGCAGGCCACCAGAGCCAAAATACCACGGATAATTATTTGCAATAAAGGAGGGAGGACAGTGGGGGAGAAGTCCAAATGTTAACTTAAGCATAAAAATTGGAGAGGCACAGAAGGAAAGAAATAACAATGGGAACAGTCAAAAGGCCAAACCCGCAGAAATGTGGCCTGTGAAAAAACCATTCCCCGCTGAAGAACAGCGGGCCCTCTGTGAAGGGCCTTTGGCCACACCAGCCTCAGGGTGGGACGGTGTGTGTGTTTCCTTTATTGCTGCTTGGTCAAAAAGGCATCAGCAAAGAATAAAGAAATCCAGGAAACCCAGATTTGTGGAAACTCAATGAAGCTGCATTCCATGTAATATTATGACAAATGGATTTACGTGAGTTTATGAAACATTTCTCCACTGGGCCCAAGAACAAGCCAGGAAACCTCCTCTTAAAAGCATACTTTAAATTTTCACTCATATGCAACAGAGCCTACCTTTGAATAAGCCCTTATTTACTAACTGAGGACATCAAATAAACATTTTTTTTTTCTCTAAACCATGTTGGCCATTTCACCAATTTCAAGTTGAGGAGGCATGGCCCTGTAGATGACACTTCACCATCTCATGTTTCGGTTTTGACATTTTATTTTAGTCCTGAGAGTCATGTAACACAGCCCAATGCTCCTTTACTAAGTGAAATTATGTAGAAATGTTTCCTTTTCCCACCTTTCCTAGAAGCATCAAGGTCTGCTTGCTATAAATGAAATAAAGGGAGGTCAAGTCTACTCCATAATGCCTTCTCTATCTTTGAATACATGGATGGGTGATGGATGGATGGATGGATGGGTGGGTGGAAGGAAAATGAATGGATAGATGGATGGATGGAAGGGCAAATGAATAAATTCTTTGTTATCAGAAATAGAAAATGGATTATTTTGTTCACTGGACAATTAAGTTACAAATCCATATAAGCCACAGAAGTCATGCATTCAAATCTTATAATTTTACAAATGAGAGGCTAAATGGCATTTCTATGATCACATAGGCAGTGGTCATACTCCAGGGACCAGAACTCATTTTGGGAGCCAGAGCTCACCATGATTATACCATTCATTTCATCACTATCACCCACAAATATTTATATCATATAGAAAGAGATTATGAGTGTATATAATTTACTTAGCCCTAAAACCAACTGAATTTATACTCTGATGATTCAGAAGACTCATTAAGGTCTTGCTAGGTTTCAGGATCAATATTCAGAATACATCATCATCATTCCCCTAAAGGAAGGACTGTTCGTGGCTTTTACTGTAACATTCAGTAAATAAATACAGATGCTGTTAAATGTTAGGTAGCATCCAAAATACAAAAACTCTTTAACCCACTGATAGAGTGAGCACTGAAATAGGAAGAACAACAGATTAGAAGCACAAACTTGGTTTAGCTGAGCTTCTACCATTCATGACCAGAGTCACTTCTTGTAACTTTAATTTCTTCATTATAAACAAGGGATAAATAAAAATCACCAAGCTCCCTCACAGATTCATAATTTGGATTAGCAGTAGAGAATTACATTACATTAAAGGTTGTTGAAAATTATAAAGGGTAAATACATGAAAAGTATTATTATTATTATTAAAATGAATCTAGAGGTAGCAAAGGTAAGTGATAAATTTAGAAACATTTCTTTCCACAAATAATAATCTACTAGGTAAATATTGGACTTACGTTTAAAAGCAGGATACATTGGAACCATATTGGTTACAAGGAATGCATCATATTTAGCTTCTGGGGACGAGCTCAGATCTAAACATTAGGAAAACAAATAGTGTCTATTACACACTAAAATTGACATCAATAAAAAAAAGTGATCTTTAAAATGACCCAAACGGCATGCAGTGACTGGACCGACTTCCATCCCCACTTATCCCCTCTATCTGCCATTGACCACTTCTCTTCCCACTCCACCTCTCTTCTTCACTCAGTCATTCTCCTTAAATGAAATTCTTATGTTCTTTTGCTTCCAACCTAATCTTGGGTCTACTAAGTATTATGCAAAAGAGTTCCTGGACTTTACCAGTGTAATTTGGACTTTAAAAAAATGTCATCAAGGTAATGAGAGATAATTAAAGGGCTTCATGTATTCTTAGGAGATCACATCTATAGTATTATTTAAAAGATGAATGTCTCATTAATTTCCCATTTCACTTTTAGATTCTCATGTAAGGATGTCAGGAGACACAGTGAATGTTCCCTTGCACTTCAGAACTCCCTGGGAATAGGATTTGTGAAAGCTGGTCTCTTTCTGGCTGCTTTTGGAAGGCTCCCAGAGAAGTTCATCTCCTCAACCTCTTGAGCACCCCTCTAAAAACCACTGAAATCCTAAATACCAAGTTGCACACGCCAGACTCCGCAGAATAACACCCCTCTAGAATGGTTAGATCTGGTCTTCTGTAACTTACAAGGAGGAAAGAGGAATCCATAGGACATCTGTTTATCATTTTTGTAGGCCAAACAGCTCTGACTGAAACTCGGAGAAACACGGACATCAGGCCGGACACAGTTGGTCAGGTGTTCAGCGATGCCAGAGACCTCAGCCTGAATGGTGAGTCACAGTCGTCAGCAAAGCCGTGGTAGAGACAGTACCAAACCAACGGGGAAACACTGAAGCCAGACTGCTTGGTTCCAAACAGCCAAAATCAAAACCCCATCAGCTTTTACTATAGCTCATATTCTGATAGTCTCTCTTTAAAATAAACAAACAAGAGAGGACTTCCTTGGCAGTCCAGTGGCTAAGACTCCATACTTCTAACTCAGGGGGTGAGGTTCAATACCTGGTCAGGGAACTAAGAGCCCATGTGCCACTTGGCCAAAAAGAAAAATATACTCTTAAAAAAAAAAAAAAAAAACCTCACTTTTAAATGCACTAAGCTAGTAATTTTCAAACTCTTTTTTCCTACTAGCAGAACTCTCTTTATCAGTCTTGGGTAAAACAATAATACGGAAGGCAGAAATCTCACTGTTGACATAATGAATGAGATTCCACAGAAGACAGCTTAAAAAATAATATTCTGAGAAATAATATAGACATATCTCCTATTTTAAAAAAAATAACTTTATGTATTATATGTGCCCGAGTACAAATTAACAAGTAGCTGTGTTTGGGGCAGTTGAAGTAGTCCTTTGTATTCAAGAAGTCTTTTGTATTCAGAAATTAGAAACATATTTCGACTGCCTAATAAATTTTTCTAATTTCTGATATAAACTGAACTATCTCATCTTTACCAAAACTGAAACCCCAACATAAAACAAACCTTCATTAACAAAACAAAACAAAACAAAACAAGATGTTAGTGGGGGTCAGGCTGTGATGTATAGAGCCGTGGATATATGGGAAATCTCTGTCCTTTCCATTCAATTTTGCTGTGAACCTAAAACTGCTCTAAATAATAAAGTATATTAAAACACACAGCCAAATCTTGATAGCTTCTGAAACTACTGGGCCATGACAAGCAGAGTAAAAGAAACTAACAGAATTAGTATGCTATGCTATTTCACATATTACCGTGAAGTTATTAGAACATGGCAGAAAGCCTAATTCAAAATATTTTACAATAGATCCAATGTAGGATTTCTTTCATCAGGAAAAATTTAAGTCTTTTCTAAGAAAAAATTCTGTTCCGCCAGCAATCATTCTATTAAGGCATGGAGCGTAATGACATGAAGAACATGAAACCCAATTTTCTCAATGACCTGTTTGGAAACAGTGTATGATGTCCAGAGTGGCATTAGAAATATTTCACTATAACCGCTTTCAAAGTCAGTGTGATATAAGATATCATATCTAGTCCGATAGAGCACAGCAGGCCGTCCATAGAGGAGATGTCTCTCTAGGAAAGAAAAAATAATCTGTCTTAAATACAGATTAAAATGTACATCAAATGTTAAAGACTCTTTGGAAGAGAGTCAAGTTGTCCAACATTTGCTTGCTTACTTATTAATAATGTAGTTCCTTCTCCTTAATTTAATCAGGTTAGTGTTCCTAACACTTTGGTGGTTTATTTGATCACCTAGGCATGGGTCAAGGCTTCCAGTCATCAAAACTGTAATGCAAATGCCATATTTATTTTAATAATTATTTTCCAGTTGTAAAGAATTTTAATCCACATGGGAAAGAAACATAGTAAACTGTGAAATGATTCAGCTGAATGGGAAGTCAAGACAGTTGGATTTTTATAGAATTAAATCCTTTGACCCTGAAAGGCTCATCAAATTAACCAACGATTTAATTAAGAGAAAGGCACTCTTTGATCATTATTTGTAAACTGCAACTCAAATACGCATTATTTCAGCATAAAAAGTGAGCAGTAATGAGCGTTTAAAGTAAGTAGCTTTGTGACACATAGGAAAACCCTTTAGGTAAGAACTTAAAGGAACATGTATAGATAAAATAAGTGGCGTTCAAGAGGGTCCTTTGAATACAAAAGGAAGGTTGGCAGTTAGCAAAGAACTCAGTTAAGACCCCAGAATGTAGATTCCTCTTAGGAAGAAATAAAGGTTTGAAACCTTCATCTTCTAAGAAAAGAGGGGACGTGAGTGGGCAAACCTTCATTCCACACCCACAATAAATGCCTCAAGCTTGATCTGCCCATTTTAGATAGGCCAAAGTCAGAACTGCCATGGACTCTTAGAAATTGAGGTCCTACAGATCGAAATAGTTAGCGACCTAAGCTTCGGCAATTCACAGTTCCCTAAGTGATGACCAAAAAAAAAATTTGCTATGATTTCTATTAGAGAAAATAATTTCTGGCAACCACTTATTAAATTATGTATACATGTTGCTTTAATTAAAGTATTACCATTCTACGCAAGTAACAGAGAAAACTCTGTAGATTACTTTGCATGACCCTCCCAAGTAGAACTGCTGATTTGAGGCAAAACAGCCCACACTGTTACAGCACAAGCCTCTTCTGGGTAGCTGGGCTTCGTCAGCGTTGCAGTAAATATAGAAGCCTTGGTTAAACTGCCGAATTTGGGGACCCACCCCTAAGAATTAGAAAACAATAGGCTAAATATTATATAAATGAAATATATAACAAACACATAAAAAGCCTGCAAATCGTAACAGTAGTACTTGGGAGCAGTTATTAACCAGGTCAGACTGTCCTTCAAAACTCAAACCAAACCTTTTCTAGGTTCAAAATTTCCATTAACGTTTTCCTTGATTTCATTTTTGCTGCCTCTGAATTTCCTGGTTTCAGCTGGAAGCAGAAGTATCAAGATTCTTTGAGAAGCTATTCTCTTTTTATCATTCAAGTTTTCATGCTTACCCAACACATTCCTCCAAGCTCATATGCAAACCTGGTGGATTATCCAGTCTATCCCATTGAGGAGGACAGCTAAACAGCAACTGTTCCTTCACGCACCACCCCTCTTTAGAGCAGCCATCAGTCAACAGTCTTGGACAATCTGTAGACTCCACCAACGCTGGTTCCTCCTTACTTCTTGTCATCCCTCCATTCCATGAAGGCTGACTGATTTGCAGGACTGCCCGTAATCACTGTCAGCAACCCTGTGCTATGATATATGTGACGCCTTTTCTTTCCACTGGGAATAACTTTTCCACCAATCCTGTCACTTGTCTCCCTTCAAACGTGTTGTCAGTATATCCTCCCTTGTCAAACATGTGTGTCAGATCTTGGGTTATGGAATAGAGATAAATCGTGTGTGCCTGCTAAGTCATTCAGTCATGTCCAACTCTGTGACCCCATGGACTGCAGCCCACCAGGCTCCTCTGTCCATGGGATTCTCCAGACAAGACTGGAAGCCTCAAGAAGCTCACAGTTCAGTGGGAGACAGAAACCTGGTGTTAATAACTGAAATGCAGCCTGGTACCCACTCTAGCAGAAATACTGACATGATGCAGCCCGGTACCCACTCTAGCAGAGATGCTGACATGGTGCAGCCCGGTACCCACTCTAGCAGAGATGCTGACATGGTGCAGCCCGGTACCCACTCTAGCAGAGATGCTGACATGGTGCAGCCCGGTACCCACTCTAGCAGAGATGCTGACATGGTGCAGCCCGGTACCCACTCTAGCAGAGATGCTGACATGATGCAGCCCGGTACCCACTCTAGCAGAGATGCTGACATGGTGGAGTAGGAACATAGAGAGTGGTACATGCCACAGATGGGGGAGAGCGCATCAGTGCAGTCCTCACGGAACTTAGGAAGCTAAGACACAGTGAACCCTCATCCCATTTATGCCTATGCCCTGGCATAATCCCCCTTCTCACCCTCAAAAGGGGATGACAAATAAAACGGTCACATCATTCAGCTCCCACAGAAAAGACAAGGGGAGGAGGGGGAGGAAGGGGACAGGAGGGGAGAGGCGTCCAAAGAGTCCCTTTCTCCTGAAACATTTCTCTAGTTAAGCTTCACCATCTCTACTTATGCTTTTGCTCTATATGTATAGACTCGGATTTTCTTCAGAAATGTGGGCTTCCTAGCTCCCAAGACATGTACTACTGGAGTTTTTGGCACACTGAGCACAAATATATCATTATCTGACTCACTTTTCCCAGTGGTTAACTGACCATATATGATATGAAGCAAAAAAAAAAAGTAGTACTTTGGCAGTCTCCTAAGAGCCCACGAGCTCCCCAATGACTGAAAGAATCTACTTGAGTCTTCCTGAAGCATAAGAGGTGAAATCATCTTTGCAGTAAGAAACATTTTAAGGCCCAGAATCAAAATTTAGATTTCCCTTTTTGGGTTTATCAGGGCTTCCCTGGTGGTTCAGTGTTAGAGTCTGCCTGTAATGCAGGAGACTGGGGTTCGATCCCTGGGTCGTGAAGATTCCCTGGAGGAGGGCATGGCTCCCCCCTCCAGTATTCCTGCCTGCATAATTCCCTGGACAGAGGAGCCTGGAGGGTTACTGTCCATGGGGTCGCAAAGAGTCAGACATGACCGAGTGCCTGACACTCTGTGGTTCATCAGGGTGTCAAAGAGTCACAGGTTCTTGGTCACTGCCTGACTCTGCTACTCCAGCGACACCTTACACAAGCCACTCACAGCATTTCTGGGCAGCAGAAAGCCCCTTGTTGGGGGAGCCACAGAGTGGTGGAACTCAGTCTTTGTGCACACGGGGCTCTGTCCTGAGACCAGACACCCTGGAGATGAACTTCTAGTTTTGAAATACGTTCCTCATGACTTTGTGACACGGATCTAGCATAACTTTTGTCTTCCCAGGCTGGGTTCCTACTCCATGAGATTCCAGACGGAGCCTCCATTCCACACCCCAGGTCCCTGTTTACAATAGTGTCTGGAATTCTCGGGACATGCCACAGTTCCCCTCCAGATACCACATTTGGCAAGTACTGGGAGGCGAATCTTTTTAAGTGGTGTGGACTTCCCCGGCCCTCTTTTTTTGTCTTCCAACGTTTGCTTGTCCAGACTGGAGTGTGTATTTCTTTTCCCTCTTCAGCTTTCTGACCCATATTCCCATAGATTAGCTGGCTGACTTGAGAGCCACATGAAAATCTCCCCTCTTTTTCTGTTTGTGTTTTAAAACATTCACTCCCACAATAATATGCTCTTACATTTTACCACAGACTCTCTGCCCCAGGTCTCTGCTTTTCCTACCTCCTTTCTTCTCCTTTGCCTGTGAGTGTCCACTGTCATTTACTGCCGAGTCAACCGCTTCTGGGAACAGACTGGACGTCTCTGTTAGTGTCCTGTTCTTCCCTACCTCGGCCTTTAAAACACTGGTTCGTAACTTACACCAGGCTAAATCTCACAATAAGATAATCATAACTTAATGAGGACAGGGCTTTTATTGATTTAGTTTACCATTGTATCTCTACCTCCAACATTGCCAATTGTCGACCTGGATAAATAAATGACTGTTTTATTTGAAAACAAAATATTGTTCTTTACGACTTTCAAGACCTGGCTTTCTACATATGACTCGTCTAATATAACCCCAAGAGACAGACTGGGCAGCCCAGTGTCACCTTGATCTTGCTGATGTAGGAACTGAGGATTCATGATTTGTGTGAGATAATTCAGCTACACGACAGCACCCAGAATCCAGGTCTCCACCCCGGCCCAGTACTCTTCTCCCAGCTTTTTGGACGGTCTCTAGGTGGATGCCGCCTGCTGGGTTATTCTAATGGGGAGCACAGTGAGTGGAAGCCCACTTACTCTGGGCAGGAGCTCGGCCTGAGTCATGCCTTCTGAGAAGCTCATATGACCAGAAGTTTGTATCCCAGCCTCTACTGCTTCAGAAACAACTTCCAAACCCTGCTATGCCCTGAGATTCTCTCCAAACACTCTCTCTTTATTCCAACCCTTAAAATAAGAAGCATTTACAGAGGGAAGCACAGAGGCTTTAGTGTCCTATAGAACTGGAGCCAGATCTCATCTCAGCTCTTTATAGCTTTGTGATTCTCTAACTTAACCTCCCAGAGCCTCATAGCTCTCTGAGATGTTGCTTTCTTTACAAGAAAATATGTCAAGCACCTCGCTGTGTCTTGATCCAATGTAGTTGTAGTGTAGTCATTTAGTAAAGGACATTTGATAAATTCAGGCTTAAATTGAAGAAAGTAAGGAAAACTCACTAGGCCATTCTGGTATGACCTACATCAAATCCCTTATGATTATACTGTGGAGATGATGAATAGATTTAAGGGATTAGATCTGGTAGACAGAGTGCCTGAAGAACTATGGACGGAGGTTTGTAACATTGTACAGGAGGCGGTGACTAAAACCATTCCAGAGAAAAAGAAACACAGGAAGGCAAAGTGGCTGTCTTAGGGGGCTTTACAGATACCCGAGAAAAGAAGCGAAAGGCAAGGGAGAAAGGGAAAGACAGACCCAACTGAATGCAGAGTTCCAGAGAATAGCAAGGAGAGACAAGGAAGACTTCTTAAGTGAACAATGCAAAGAAACAGAGGAAAACAACAGAATGGGAAAGACTAGAGATCTCTTCAAGAAAACTTGAGAGATCAAGGGAACATTTCATGTCAGAATGGGCATGATAAAGAACAGAAATGGTAAGGACCTAACAGAAGCAGAAGAGATTAAGAAGAGGTGTCAAGAATACCCAGGAGAACTGTACAAAAAAGGTCTTAATGATCTGGATAACCATGATGGTGTGGTCACTCACCTAGAGCCAGCCCTTGTGGAGTGTGAAGCCAAGTAGGCCTTAGGAAGCATCACTACGAGCAAAGCTAGTGGAGGTAATGGAATTCCAGCTAATCTATCTCAAATCCTAAAAGATGATGCCATTAAAGTGCTGCACTCAATATGCCAGCAAATTTGGAAAGCTCAGCAGGGGTCACAGAACCGCAAAAGGTCAGTTTTCATTCCAGTCTCAAAGAAGGGCAATGCCAAAGAATGTTCAAACTACTCTACGGTTGCATTCATAGCAAGGTTGGCTGTGAAATCCTTCAAGGTGGGCTTCGGCAAGATGTGAACCAAGAACTTCCAGATGTCCAAGCTGGATTTAGAAGAGGCAGAGGAACCAGAGATCAAATTGCCAACATTTGTTAGATTATAGAAAAAGCAAGGGAATTCCAGAAAGACTTCTACTTCTGATTTACCAACTATACTAAAGCCTTTGACTGTGTGGATCACAACAAACTGGAAGATTCTTAAAGAGATAGAAATACCAGACCACCTTACCTGTCTCCTGAGAAACCTGTATTCAGGTCAAGAAGCAACAGTTAGAACCAGACATCGAACAACAGATTGGTTCAAAATTGGTAAAGGAGTATGACAAGGCTGTATACCGTCACTCTGCTTATTTAACTTATATGCAGAGTACATCATGTGAAATGCTGGCATGGATGAATTACAAGCGGGAATCAAGACTGCCAAAAGAAATATCAACAGCTTCAGATATGCAGATGACACCACATTTAAGGCAGAAAACGAAGAACTAAAGAGCCTCTTGATGAAAGTGAAACAGGAGAGTGAAAAAGTTGGCTTAAAACTGAACACTCAGAAAACTAAGATCATGGCATCCAGTCCCATCACTTCATGGTAAATAGATGGGGAAACAGTGGAAACAGAGAGACTTTATTTTGGGGGGCTCCAAAATCATTGCAGATGGTGACTGCAGCATGAAATTAAAAGATGCTTGCTCCTTGGAAGAAAAGTTATGACCAACCTAGAGAGCATATTAAAAAGCAGAGACATTACCTTGCCAACACAAGTCTCTCTAGTCAAGGCTATGGTTTTTCCAGTAGTCACGTATGGATATGAGAGTTGGACTATAAAGAAAACTGAGCACCAAAGAATTGATGCTTTTGAATTGTGGTGTTGGAGAAGACTCTTGAGAGTCCCTTGGACTGCAAGGAGATCCAACCAGTCCATCCTAAAGGAAATCAGTCCCGAATATTCATTGGAAGGACTGATGCTGAAGCTGAAGCTCCAATACTTTGGCCACCTGATGCGAAGAGCTGACTCATTGGAAAAGACCCTGATGCTGGGCAAGATTGAAGGCAGGAGAAGAAGGGGATGACAGAGGATGAGATGGTTGGATGGTATCACCAACTCAATGGACATGAGTTTGAGTAAACTCCAGGAGATGGTGATGGATAGGAAGGCCTGGCATGCTGCAGTCCATGGGGTCACAAAGAGTTGGACATGAATGAGTGAACAGACTAAAAATCACTGTGGATGGTGACTGTAGCCATGAAATCAGAAGACACTTGCTCCTTGGAAGGAGACCTATGACCAACCTAGACAGACTATTAAAATGCAGAGACATCACTTTGTTGATGAAGGTCCGTACAGTGAAAGCTATAGTTTTTCCAGTAGTCATGTACAGATGTGAGAGTTGGACCATAAAGAAGACTGAGTGACAAAGAATTAATGCTTTTGAACTGTGGTGCTGGAGAAGACTCTTGAGAGTCCCTTGGACGGCAAGGAGATCAAACCAGTACATTGTAAAGGAAATCAACCCTAAATATTCACTGGAAGGACTGATGCTGAAGCTGAAGCTCCAATACTTTGGCCACCTGATGTGAAGAGTCAACTCATTGGAAAGACCTTGATGTGGGAAAGATTGAGGGAAGGAGGAAAAGGGAGCGACAGAGAATGAGATGACTGGATAGCATTATTGACTCAATAGACATGCAAAACCTGGGAGATGGTAAGGGACAGGGAAGACTGGCGTGCTGCAGGCCATGGGATCGCAAGGAGTCAGACAGGGTTTAGCGACTGAGCAACATCAACAACAAATTTAGTAAATTTTCAACATCAGCAAGGAATATTGATAGGTAAAGGTCATTAAAATTCAGTGTTTGTACTTAGGAGTATATCTACCTAAAGAAACAAAAGACCTATACATAGAAAACTATAAAACACTGATGAAAGAAATCAAAGAGGACACAAACAGATGGAGAAACATACCGTGTTCATGGATTGGGAATCAATATTGTCAAAATGGTTATTCCACCCAAAGCAATCTATAGATTCAATGCAATCCCTATCAAGCTACCAACGGTATTTTTCACAGAACTGGAACAAATATTTTCACAATTTGTATGGAAATACAAAAAACCTCGAATAGCCAAAGTAATCTTGAGAAAGAAGAATGGAACTGGAGGAATCAACCTGCCTGACTTCAGACTATACTACAAAGCCACAGTCATCAAGATAGTATGGTACTGGCACAAAGACAGAAATATAGATCAATGGAACAGAATAGAAAGCCCAGAGATAAATCCACGAACCTATGGTCACCTTATCTTCAACAAAGGAGGCAAGAATGTACAATGGAAAAAAGACAACCTCTTTAACAAGTGGTGCTGGGAAAACTGGTCAACCACTTGTAAAAGAATGAAACTAGAACACTTTCTAACACCATACACAAAAATAAACTCAAAATGGACTAAAGATCTAAATGTAAGACCAGAAACTATAAAACTCCTAGAGGAGAACATAGGCAAAACACTCTCTGACATGAATCACAGCAGGATCCTCTATGACCCACCTCCCAGAATATTGGAAATAAAAGCAAAAATAAAGAAATGGGACCTAATGAAACTTAAAAGCTTTTGCACAACAAAGGAAACTATAAGCAAGGTAAAAAGACAGCCCTCACATTGGGAGAAATAATAGCAAATGAAGCAACAGACAAAGGATTCATCTCAAAAATATACAAGCAACTCCTGAAGCTCAATTCCAGAAAAATAAATGACCCAATCAAAAAATGTGCCAAAGAACTAAACAGACATTTCTCCAAAGAAGACATACAGATGGCTAACAAACACATGAAAAGATGCTCAACATCACTCATTATCAGAGAAATGCAAATCAAAACCACAATGGGGTACCATTACACGCCAGTCAGGATGGCTGCTATCCAAAAGTCTACAAGCAATAAATGCTGGAGAGGGTGTGGAGAAAAGGGAACCCTCTTACACTGTTGGTGGGAATGCAAACTAGTACAGCCACTATGGAAAACAGTGTGGAGATTTCTCAAAAAACTGGAAACAGAACTAACATATGACCCAGCAACCCCACTCCTGGGCATATACACCGAGGAAACCAGATCTGAAAGAGACACATGCACCCCAATGTTCATCACAGCACTGTTTATAATAGCCAGGACATGGAAGCAACCTAGATGCCCATCAGCAGAGGAATGGATAAGGAAGCTGTGGTACATATACACCATGGAATATTACTCAGCCATTAAAAAGAATTCATTTGAATCAGTTCTAATGAGATGGATGGAACTGGAGCCCATTATACAGAGTGAAGTAAGCTAGAAAGATAAAGAACATTATAGCATACTAACACATATATATGGAATTTAGAAAGATGGTAATGATAACCCTATATGCAGGACAGAAAAAGAGACACAGATGTACAGAACAGACTTTTGGACTCTGTGGGAGAAGGCAAGGGTGGGTTGTTTCGAGAGAACAGAATCAAAACATGTATATTATCTATAGTGAAACAGATCACCAGCCCAGGTTGGACGCATGAGACAAGTGCTCGGGCCTGGTGCACTGGGAAGACCCAGAGGAATCGGGTGGAGAGGGAGGTGGGAGGGGGGATCGGGATGGGGAATACATGTAAATCCATGGCTGATTCATGTCAATGTATGACAAAACCCACTACAATATTGTAAAGTAATTAGCCTCCAACTAATAAAAATAAATGAAAAAAAAAGTAGCCTCACTGGGTCATCTCAACAACGACAAAAAAATTCAGTGTTTGGAGAAGGGGAAATATCAGATGACATCCTTTATATGCAGAGTTTATAAAGAAATAATACAAATGAACTTACAAAACAGAAACAGACTTAGAGAACAAACATGGTTGCCTGGGGGAAGGATGGGGGAAGGGATAGTTAGGGAGTTTTGGATGGGCATGTAGACACTGCTTTATGTAAAATGGATAACCAACAAGGACTTAGGTATAGCACATGGAACTCTGCTCCGTCAGCCTGGATGGGAGGGGCGTTTAGAGGAGAATGGATACATGTATACACATGGCTGAGTCCCTTCCCTATTTACCTGAAACTATCACAATGCTCTTTGTTAATTGGCTATATCCCAATACAAAAGAGAAAGTTAAAAAAAAATTCAGTCTCACCCAATTCATCTTGAATTCTACTGTAAATCATCGACAATTATGCTATGTATTAAGTTCTTCTAAGTCCTCTGCAAAACACACACGAGGATACATACACAGAAACACAAGTATATTTCCTCCTTTCTTTAGCAATACTGACATCTCCAGTAAAATAACAAAAGTGAGAAGCATTTCATAATTGAAAAGAGCTACAGAGTGTCCATATCTAGTTGTTCAGGACTCTGCTTTGAATTGACAAGAATCACTAGTTGGTTAAGTCATTTTTCTAACCAAACTAATTTCTCATAGGGTGTGATAAGGAGCCAAACATGGGTGTTACAGTGATTTTTACCTTTTTCTCACAAAGGTATGTGAATGCCAATCTGACTAAGAAAATATAAAACATGGTTTAGTAATGTAAACAGAGAAAAGACTAAGGTGAAAATAAACAGTGCAGTTATTCTTACAGTGAAACTTCCACCCAGCTCCAGGGCCAGAAATGCTTGCTATGAGAAATTTAAGCATCCCCATCTCATTCATTCATCCATCCATCCATTCAACAGATTTCAAAAGGAAAATTCAGTAAGTTTGCCAAGACATTAAATATATCTGATGTAGAAATAGCAGCCATGCAACTAAGATCTAGGATTCATTACAAATGTAGAAATATTAGGGCTTTAGAAAGCAGTTTAGATCATAATTTTTGAAGATTATATTGTTCTTCCCGTCATTTTAGTAAAGGACTTGATTCTGTAAATTTAGTATTTATAATAAAACATTTATCATTGTTGTTCTGTCACTGAGTCATGTCCAACTCTTTGCAACTCCATGGACTGCAGCATGCCAGGCCTCCCTGTCCTTCGCCATCTCCTGGAGTTTGCTTAAACTCATGTCCATTGAGTCAGTGATAAAACATAGCATAACATTAATTAAATATACCATTCTTCTGTTACCTTGAATTTACCCTGAGTTGTTTCACTACTGGAATGCACAGCTTTTACAGGTGTGTTTGGTACAAATGTATGTTCAGGGCACATGATTTATTCTGAAAGAAGCAGCTACCTTCTTGTGTATTTTTTAAAAACTAGACAGGAAAATAACACAACTTTATATTTGTATAGAGCTTTAGGTCTAAAAAATGGTTGACAAGCCTCAGTACATGTTCAAAGACATGCAGAAAGGGGACATGATCACTCAGCACAGCGCGCACAGCACCTCAAACCCACGAGGCTCCAATCCAGCAGGACAGGCACGATGACTTCCAAGGGGGCCGGACTCACGAACCAGGACACACCACAGCGGCCTGAGGAGCTCAGACCAAGAGAACGTCACTCTGCAGCTGAAGCAACGAGTGGGACAGGGCCCTTACGGAGACAACACCCAGAGATAGGGAGAGAGGCAGGAGAGAGGGCACTGCGGCTTACACGCGTTCTAGAACTTAAACAGGCAGCGACATGTAGTTATTGTATTTCATGTAATGGTTTTAGCACCTCTCTTATTTCACTCCAGTTATTGGCGACTGCCAATAGCCATTAGTATACATGCACAGCAAGCAGTGCTATATAAACTCAGACAACTTTACCAAAAAAGTCTATTGATATTAAGCCATTAGTTACAATAAAAATAAACACAGACTCCCTTGCATCATCAGAGGCTGTCCCAGAGCTTTCCCAGTGGCTCAGTGGCAAAGAATTCACCTGCTAATGCTGGAGACATGGGTTCGATCCCCGGTCTGGGATTCCTACATGCTGCAAAGCAACTCAGCCCGTGTGCCACAGCTATGGATCCTGGGCTCCAGAGCTGGGAGCCACGACTGCTGATGCCCACCCACCCAGAGCCCAAGCTCTGCACCAAAGGGAGCTGCTGCAGGGAGGAGCCCAGCCCCTCAGTTCAAGAGGAGCCCCGCTCAGCACTATAGAGAAAAGCCCTGCAGCAATGAGGATGAAAAAACAAAACTAAAAAGAAAAAGAGAGCCATGAGCAAACCAAGGAGATGTGCTACCATGACCTCCCTCTAACATCTCATGTCACCGTCGTGAAGTCACGTGTTGGAACTGGCTGTGAGACGGCTGACAGAACCAGACGTCTCAGTGAAATCAACCCCCAGCTCAGGGCAGGCGCTTAACAAATACTCATGAGGGTCCATGGCCATGAAAAAGTAAAGACTTTAAGCCTCAGTGATGTGAAATCATCGGGAAATGAGACGTATTCAACAGTGAGCAGACCAAAGGAAAGATGGGGTCGCCAAGCCTAGCTCCGGCCGCCCTGAGCCAGCGATTTGCCAGAAGACGCCTCCTACTCCCATGCTCAGCAGGGTGAGGCCACTCTTTGTGCTGAGTGTGGGGCTGGTTTTGTCCCAAGAGCACACTGCCACCAGAAAACAAAGTGAAAGATTTTTTTTTTTCCCCAGCTGGAAATGTTTTAGGACCATGAAGAGCCAGAGCTTGAATCAGAAAATCATGAGCATCCCTTCAAAGCTATCATAATTAACTATTTCATTAGTGACTTTCAGAAAAGAAACAGTCGTATTTCTCCACCTTGCTGATTGAATGTTTGAAAAACTCAAATCATGAGACTCTATACTCCTTGATCGTGGTATGCGTGTGTGCGAATTCATTCAGTCATGTCTGACTCTTTGCGACCCCATGGCCTGTAACCCACCAGGCTCCTCTGTCCATGGGATTCTCCAGGCAAGAATCCTGGAGTGGGTTGTCATGCCCTCCTCCAGGGGATCTTCCTGACCCAGGGATTGAATCTGCGTCTCTTACATCTCCTGCATTGGCAGGCAGGTTCTTGATCCTGGCAGTATTGCAGTTTTTCCAAATATGACACCATTGTCCACTAGATTTGATGTCAAATATTTTGAATCACTTCTAGAGTTTGTGAAGGATTTGTGTACCTTCCATCAACCAAGTCCTGTCTCTAAAGCCATGTTCATCCAATGACATGTCAAAGAGTCTGTGTGTTCCGTCATCAAAGAGAAGCAGGAGGGTGGGTATGCAGGAAGGGGAGAGGGAAAAAGATGAAGATCCTTATAAAGAGGGAAAATAAGTCAAGGAAATAAAATCTGCTGCAGGTTTCCTCAACCTTTACTTAGTCAGACTGAAGACGGCACATGTGACAGACAGAACCATATGTCAGCTAATAACTCAAGAACACTCTCGAGAGAGTTCGACTACGTGCGTCTTGCCGCATGACCTGGGCAGCTGTGCTCGAGCTCAGCCTTCTTTCTCACACACTCTCGGTCATCCCCTTGCTGTTAGAAGATGCTGTCGCCTCTGCTGCAGTGACCTGCCTAGGAGCCTCCCCTCTTCTTCTAATTTCTCCTTACTTTCCTGGGATTTCGAAATCAGAAGGGAGAGCCTGCGTGGTAGATCACATCACTGTCCCTGATTATTTGCTGCTCTTGTGTAAAGGGTTATGTGCTTCCACCCACTGCCGAGGAACGTGGGGGACAGTGTCCTTGTGGAGAGAATGTACGTCTCTCCTCCACGGGCTTCACGTGCCCTACTGGGCCCCGTGGACTTGAGATGGAAGTGAGAAATGCCTCATCCAAGCAGAAGCTCCTCCGAACCCGGCCAGAATCCCCGGGATGGACACGTGACTCAATCCTGCACCAGGATGTCAGCAGGACGTAGGGGCACACACTCTCTGCCCTCAGCTCTGGTCCCTCTGCCCAGGATGCAGACTCAGTCCTGCAGATGGGGCAGCCGGGACGTGAGAGGTGTCAGGATGCACATTGCTATGCAGAATGACCGCGTGGAGAGAGAAGGCCATGAGATGCTCACAGCCGGCTAAGGCGCTGAACAAAGCAGAGCAGACGCAGAGCCCCACTGCCTGGCTCCACCCTGAGAAGGGCACGCTCGGATCAGGCTAGCTCCTACGCACCAGACTCTAAATGAAAGTGCCCGTGGGGCAGGGAGCACTTGGCCAACAGTCAGCATCCTGAACTAAGAAATGCACAAACCGCTGAGGCTTTCTTTACTCATCACAAACTTGCAGAAGCTGACTAAGTCAGGCAAGTTACAATGGAATGCAGAACAAGAGGAGGGTGAGTTAGGGCCCGAGACCCTCCTGGGAGAGAGTTCTAGCAGTTCCTTCTGGGCGTCCCTCCCCCTGACATACACACCACCCTCCAGGTGGGGAAGCTTCAGCAGGGTAACCAGCTGTTACCACTATGAATGGTGACTTCCATCCCCTTCATCTGAAGTCCCCTCACCCCTTAACTTATAACCCGTCAGATACACAACAGCATGTCTGTTTTTCAGAGGGTTAAAAGCTGTTGAGGGGGAAAAAAAAGGTAATAGAACTTTTCTATTACACAGCTGGCATCTTGTACACAGAGAAAAAACCAATACCCTTTGCCAGATTGCATAAAGGTTACTCTGCAATCCAAATTCAAATTTTAAGAAAACATTGTGCTTACACTATGAAGTAAATAAGTCTTCAGGTTTTGAGAACTAGAAACAAAACTGGTCTGGTTCTTCTTTCCGTCAGCTCCTTACCTTCTGTGGACTCTTTGATATGGAGGCGCTTGTTGAGTTCATCCAATTTGTTCTTCATGTGTGAAAATAAAAAACAAACAGAGAAAAGGGGAAAGAAAACAGATCAGAAATGGTCTTTCTTTCCAGCTCCCTTCTCTCTATTCAGTACCCAGCTAAATTCAAAATAGGATCCTAAGCTTCACCAATATCACACACTCTATAAAGTGTTACTACTTTATCTCAAATTGACACTGAAGCTCTACTTCTTAGCCATCCATGGCATTGAACATTCTATTTAATCTCTTCATGACTTTGCTTCCTTTTCCTAAAACCGTGGATAATCATGGGACCAGCCTCCCATGTCGATGATGAGGATTAGGGCACATATATATAAATTAACTCTAATATTGCCTCAAAAGTTTGGATTAATCTCTAGGTACACTAAAGTGATCCCCAAACAAATTTATAAAACTGCCTTTTCTAAAGTAGAAATGGAATGACCCAGCAATCCTGAAACTGTCATGACTCAACAATTCCATTTCCCACTGTAGATCCTGAAGACATTCCAGCGTGTGTACAAAGACATTTGCAGTAACGTCTACAGCAGTATTGTCTGGAGGCTGTAACAGTTGGAAATTACCAAGCATCCTCAAGTAGCAAAATGAATAAAATCATGATGCAGTAGTTGTACTATTATGCATTATCATAATTATTGATATTAGCAATAAAAATGAATGAGATAAAATTTCATGTATTAATTTGTAAAAAAATCTTAAAAATACAGTGATCAACATATAGATGCAGGATACATATGTTATAACAGTATTTACATAAAAAATATCCAACACCCAGGGGACTTCCTTGGTGGTCCAGTGGCTAAGACTCCACACTTCCAGTGTAGGGGCTGTCAGTCAATCCCTGGTGTGGGAATTGGATCCAGAATGCTTCGAGGAGCAGCTAAAAAAACACCTTTTTGATAAAAAATAAAATATTCAAAACTATACTGTGGGTTATTTTAGGGAAGTATGCTAAAGGTATCTTGATACATTCCTTGAGATCCGTGTGGAGTGAAGGTACAGAGGCCTCCGTGGCAATTACACAGCTCCCTCGGCGGCTCGGTGGTGAAGAATCCACCTGCTAATGCAGGGCACTTGGGTTGGATCCCTGGGTCAGGAAGATCCCCTGGGGAAGGGCATGGCAGCCCACTCCTGTATTCCCGCCTGGAGAGCCCATGGACAGAGGAGCCTGGAAGGCTGCAGCCCATGGGGTCACAGCCAGACCCGACTGAGCGACTGAGCGCAGCACAGGATATTAGTGAGCTTTGAGGCAGGAAGGAAGTGGGGTTGGGGCAGGGGTGTCAGTGGAGCTTCTACTCCATCTTTACCGTTTTCTTTCTCATGATGTCTGTATTGAAGTATTCATTTTATTAATCTTTATACCTTTTCTGTATGTCTTTTTTTTTTTTTTTAAGAAAAGTAATCTTTTGGAGAAAACCGTTGAGGACATAAAGATGATCTAGAATCCCTCCAAAACAGTTTAAGATAAAAGAACCAAAATATTTCTTGTTTCCCAGAGGAAAGGCAATTCAGAAAACAAAATCTAATAGATGTCTCTAAAAATATAACTGGAATTCACTTCAAAGACCATTTCCTGTTGACTTGGGCAACTGAACTCCTCCAGCTGAAGTCTCAGAATTCCCTACTTTAATTAGCGCTGTTAGTTCTCATCAGGAGCTAAAGTAGGAGGCGTTAAAGGGGATGGAGGACTCCCCTGGCAGTACAGTGGTTAAGACTTAGCCTTCTAATGCAGGGGCTGAGGGTTCAACTCCTGGTTGGGGAGTTAGGATCCTATATGCCCTGAGGCCAAAAAACCAAAACATAAAACAGAAGCAGTATTGAAAC
Source organism: Odocoileus virginianus (assembly GCF_023699985.2). Classification (NCBI taxonomy): domain Eukaryota; kingdom Metazoa; phylum Chordata; class Mammalia; order Artiodactyla; family Cervidae; genus Odocoileus; species Odocoileus virginianus. The sequence continues at coordinate 65,203,859 of NC_069688.1, forward strand.
AAATTCAACAAAGACTTTAAAAATGGTCCACATTTAAAAAAAAAAAAAGAAAACTTAAGAAGATAATGAGCTCATATATAAAAAATAAGGCATGGGTGGAGGGAAATGAAGCAAACTTCCTGTCACGGTGGGCCTCCCAAACTGTGTCTCCCAGGCAACAAGGAACCCTAGAAGGTAGACAGTGGTGGGGGAGGGGGGAAGACCAGTGATAAAACTATTTTCCATTTTTCTGAGGTCTAATGGAAAGATCACAAATTTGCCTGTAATAAAACCACACATGCAAAAATCGTGGATTGCTTTGCTTTGTGTTGGAAGCCTATCAACTCAGTGTGGTAACATTGGTTGTATCTTGCTGTCAAGAGTACTGACTGGCAACTTTAAAGGTCATTGATCAACATAAAATTCAATAAGCAAATCACTACCGGCTATGCTCCAGTACAAAAGAAAAAGCTGAAAAATACCCCCTGGGGTCTGAATGAGATTGCTTTGAATCTATGGATTAATTTAGGAAGAACTGCCATCAAAATTGAGTGCTTCAGTGAATGATGAGTATCAGATCATTTACTTCAGTTCAGGCGCTCAGTCGTGTCTGACCCTTTTCGGCCCCATGGACCGCAGCACGCCAAGCCTCCCTGTCCATCACCAACTCCCGGAGTTTACTCAAACTCATGTCCATTGAGTTGGTGATGCCATCCAAGCGTCTCATCCTCTGTCATCCCCTTCTTATTTATTTAGGTCTTCTTTAATTTCTCTCAAACTGTTTTCTAGTTTTCAGCATTCCTAGATATTTTATATTTTTAACACTATTGTAAATGTTTTAAAATTTCATTATCCAATTGTCTGTTGCTATATTTAGAAATACAATTGATTTTTACATATGAGAAAAATATCATTACTGGACATGTGTTTGTTTCAATAACTAATAACTGTCCCAACCCGCTGTGTGGGGTAGTGCCTGTTTGCATGCCCACCCCCCACCCTGTTGCCCCCTTCCCTCCCCTGCCCTGTGCCTGGAAGACTGATGTCTAGGGATGCATCAAAGAGCAAGCTTGCCCTTTGGCTGGGCGCCAACAGCAAGCGGCACCAGCAGGGGTGGCGAGGATGTGTTTCCACCCCCAGCTTCCTCTCTACCAGGCTGCGGTGTATTCACTGCACCCATCAACCAAATTTCAGTCCCCTCCTACAGGCTTCTTTCTCCATGTGCTGGTAACTGTCCCTCCCCTTTCTTGTTGAAATCCAGATTGGTACCCTGGGAGCCCCAGGCGTCTTTACCATCCCTCCTCGATTTCCCTCTACCCTGCCAGCTTTGTAAATAGTCTTCTCATTAAATGTGATTGAAACAATCCCTTTAAGCCTCCTTGAAAAACCTCTTCTGCATGGGCCATCTGTTTCCTATTGGGACCATGACTGTAGACATGTGATCCAGGTTGAAAAAAAGAAAAACGTTTGGTTAGGAATTGTGACTCCACAGAATAGTATGAATTTTGTTCTTTGCTCTTCATTATCTACGCCTGTGCTGTCCAATATGGTGGCCAGAAGCCACTAAATGAAATTAAAAATTTAGTTCCAAGTGCTCAAAAGCTATGTAGCTAGTAACTACTATTTTGGACGACGCAGATAGACCACGCATATCATCAGAGAAAGTTCTATCGGACAGCACTGCTCTACACCCAACAGGCTCTTCCATGATAAACAAAAAAGATTACTTCTACCTTTGGCTCTAGCTTATCATCACAGGTACAGCCCAAGTCAAAATCAGACTGAAGGTACATAATTCCTGGGTAGTTGGGTCTAGTGACTTCCTCTGGCATAGTTGGCCTGAAGATGTTGGTACGCAGGAGATGGTTCAAACTCCCGTGGGTCCCGTTATTCGGAGCTGGCTTCAATCCCAGGAGATCTGATGAGAAGAAAGAAAAAGGCCAGGTACTTTGTAAAAATTTTTGAAGAGACAGGTGGAGAGTCAAAACCATTCACCTCCCAAGGGCTGGAAAACTTGGAACACAAATCAGAATGGGATACAACCAAATTTAGACGGTAGGCTCCCTTCTGAGTTCCTAAGTCATCCTTGCCTGATGAGGTCTTGGTAACAACTTTCTAAAACAGCATCTTCATGGCCTGATATCAAGAGAGACATTCCCAAAAAGAGTGAAGGAATAGCGCCTCGCTTCGCCACCCTTTCTGTCTGTGACAGCTACAGCCCAAGGACCATCAGCATCAGGACCACCGCCTTTCTGCTTCTCCGTGAGACTTTTATCCCGAGTTTTGAAGTGGGGCTTATGATCAATAAATAACCTCGAGCCTGCCCTCTCATGCACGGCACAGAACGGGGACAAGAGTAGGTTTTGGCCGTGTGCCCTGAAGGGCCGCTGTGAAATGAACAGGCTGATTTCACAGCGAGTGAGGCTGCCAAGCAGGCACACAGGGACTGGCCTGAGCCGAGAGGAGGGCCGGGGAGCGCCGGCAGCCCAGAGGGGAAGGGAACCCAGGAGACCCGACGTGCAGACTCCCCCTCTAACCGCCAGACTGGCACTCCCTTACTAAATAGGAAAAGCTGTCCTCATCCAGCAACTAGAGACTCCAGGAAGAAAAATAATTAGGAGCACATAAATAGCTGGCCAGGAGGTAAGCTGGCAAGCCGTGTGCTGGGCTGCGATGGGAGAGATGGAGGTGGGGGAAGGTTCTCTGCCGAGCTCCCACTTCACCCGGCCTGCGACCGGTGGTGTCAGACTGTAATGCTATGTTAGATCAGCCGGAGGCTGCCAACAGCAACACCATGAAAACTCCCCATTAGTCAACTGTTGAAGGAAGACAAAGAAGTCTTAGAAGGGGGATGATATTCTGTCCCTTGAACCAATGGGCAAATTACAGCATTTTTTTTTATGAAAAGATGAGGTGATCCCAGAAAACAGACACCTCATTTCTTTCTCCGACATCGAAAGGAGTTCATATGTTAACTCTGGATTGTTTTCCTGGTTTTGATGAAATAAGTGACTTACCACACATAACATTGTAAAGTTCAATGTTTTCAAATGGAGGTACTTTGGTCTTGTACTTAAATGTTGGGCCATAACCTACAAAAACAGTCTTCCAAAAGAAAAGAAAACAAAAACAATTAGGCATTGCTAATATCCAGGAGCAACCCTCCCTCGAGTTAGGAATGCTTTGCAAGCTTCACTCACACCTCCGTTCCCATCCTTTTTCAGAACCTCTACAATACACTTCGATTCATAGTTCTGGGAGCATACCTGCATACTGTTGACCTTGTTATCAAATCCATGGTCTCCCTGGAAAAAACATTTCCCTGATGGTTTCTTATAAACCTCCAGAGGTTTCCTAGAGCGAAACGATTGTACAGTCAATCAGGACTTCTCATAAAATCACTGATAGAAAAAAAAGATCTCTAGGAAGTGGATTTTACTGATACAAGCGTGTTCCTCTCCACTCTCACTGCATCATTCCCAGGGTGATGAAAGATGAGGCTGTCTTTTTGCCCCAGTGCTCTGCTCTGACGTTCCGCCCAGGACAGATTGGGACCTGAGGCCTGGCGCCCTCCTCCTGGCTCACGGACGCGCTGCTCACAGGTGCAGACACAGCCTGCAGGTGCTGCCCGCTCTGTCCCAGGCCAGCCCCTTAAGAGACTCTCACGACAGAGTCACACGAAGCGTTTGGTTTCCCGGTACATATAAAAGTTATATTTACACTATCCTGCATTAAGTATGCTGGAGCATTATGTCTAAGAAAACAATGCACATACCCTAATTCAAAAAGAGCACTGTTGGAGAAAGGGCACCAACAGACCTTCTCGATGCAGAGTTGCCACAAACCTTCAGCTGTCTGCCCACGTGCCCCACTGACTGAAAGATTCTCTGCTCTGGGACCAGGTCTGTCTGGCTCACTTCTAATGTGCCCGTCAGTAGGCTCCGTGCTAAGCACACACCCAGCTGGCGCTTTTAAAATGTGTGATGTTTGATCAGTGAACGGAGATCTGTATTCCACAGAAATATTTGCATACAGATTTCCCTGTCAACAAATGTATCTGGTAATACTGCTGGGAAGTGTAACCGATGGTAAGCTTAACACACGTGATAGTGGCACCGCTTAACAGGAGCCAAGCCTCACCGGGGCAGTGGCTCTGTTTAGAAACAGAAAACGGAAACCTGGCTCTCGAGACATCAAAAGCATTTGAACTTCCTTGTTGTGACAGGAAGATGCCTTTTGCTTAGAGTCATGTAGCAGTTTTCCAAAACACTTACATGTTTATTAAGACAAATATTTCCTAAGTATGTGCAGGTACATGGCACTGAGGTACAGCACTTGGGGAAAAACAAAGAAATTGAATGTTTGAGTCCTTGATCTTGGGAAAAGTACTTTCACCTTGGGGTAATATGTGTGTATACAGCTCAACAGTTCAAGTTAAATTGAGAAGATGTGCTGCTAATTAAAATGGCTGGCTTTGGTCTATGCTAATCTGCTCAACTGTCTTCATGTTTTACTCAACTTCTACTGAACTCCCAAGTTTTCTTCATCAAAACATACGTGTCCCCTGCAATGGAAGTGTGGCTTTTTAACCACTGGGTCACCAGGGGAGTCAGGAAATTTCTTTTTATAATGTCTAATGACCTTACAGCAATGCAGCTGCCTTATAGAACTACATACAGTGGGGGGTTAGTCGCTCAGTTGTATCCAACTCTTTGCGACCCCGTGGACTGTGGCCCCCCAGGCTCCTCTGTCCTTGGGATTCTCTAGGCAAGAATACCAGAGTGGGTAGACATTCCCTTCTCCAGGGGATCTTCCGACCCAGGGATCGAACCCAGGTCTCCCGCATTGCAGGCAGATTCTTTACCGTCTGAGCCTCCAGGGAAGTCCTCGGGGCCGAGGGGATGGTTATGAAGGTGAGAAACAGGGACTGCCTGTCCCCGAGGTACCTTGCAACATGCCATCTGCGCTCCACCAGTAAATGGACGTCTTCAATCCTTCTGTTGTTGGCGTAGTGCAAACGTTTGGGAAGGTGCTGTTTCATGTAAGGCTTAAAGTGCTGGTCTGGTTTTTTACACTGAAATATAAACAGATATTGAATTTTGCATGGAGAGTCTTCTGGAAAAGCCCAAGATATTCTCTCCAGAAAGCTGAAGGAGGTTTTAAGTCAAAGGAAAGGCTAATTAATAAGTAAATGGAATTTGTGACCCCCCTCCCCATCAAATAATAAAAGCGGAAAACACATAGATTCAAATGGGATTAGGTAACGTTGAAGACAAGGCTATGGTTTTTCCAACGGTCAGGTATGGATGTGAGAGTTGGACTATAAAGAAAGCTGAGCGCTGAAGAATTGATGCTTTTGAACTGTGGTATGGAGAAGACTCTTAAGTGTTCCTTGGACTGCAAGGAGATCCAACCAGTCCATCCTGGGGGAGATCAGTCCTGGGTGTTCATTGGAAGGACTGATGTTGAAGCTGAAACTCCAATACTTTGGCCACCTGATGTGAAGAACTGACTCACTTGAAAAGACCCTGATGCTGGGAAAGATTGAAGGCGGGAGGAGAAGGGGACAACAGAGGATGAGATGGTTGGATGGTATCATCGACTCCATGGACATGAATTTGGGTGGACTCTTGGAGTTGGTGATGGACAGGGAGGCCTGGCATGCTGCGGTTCATGGGGTCGTAAAGAGGTGGACACGACTGTGCAACTGAATTGAACTGAACGTTGAAGAGGACATGGAAGGGTATCACAGAGGGGAGTTAGACGTTTTTAAGATATGTCCCTGACTCGTGGGACCGTCACACAGAGCAGCTCAAACCCCAAGGCTTTTCTCAAACACTCTAAGTCCAGGGGTGGGGCAGGGGGTGGGGCAGAGAGGAGGGAGCGGTGAGGTTCACGAGGTCACCTCCTCAGGCGCTTTAAAGCTCTCTAATCTGGATGGTGGAAACGGAATGGGGCTTGCGCAGACCTGATTCAGAAAGTGCAAGGGTCTATTTAAGCAAGGATGAAGGCTTTTCAGCCCTAATGGCATGATCAAATACCCCCATTCTGGATCACTGCCAAGACCATTAGGGAGCCCGCTGCTGTCCAAGGGCCAGGGTTTCTGAAAGCTCTTAGGGAAATAAACACACTGGATGGCAGGGCGGTGAGGAAAACGCTCCTCTCATCCTACAGGGAGGTGAGCACAGGAGGTGAGTGTGCGGAAATTACTCTAAGGGCAGAGTCCCGGGATATGCAACACTTACCGTGAGATTAGCAATAATGACTTTAGGGTCATCTGTTCAAAGAGAGAAGGAGAGAGAGTTCAGAAGAGTTGACAAGAGTCACCGAGAGAAACCAATGTTGCAGCAAGAATCTCAGTCCTTTTCTTTTTCTTCTGGAAGAGTTCTTTAGATTTTGTTTCAAGTACATGCAAAACTCTGTGTGGGTATTTAATAGTTTAGTAAATGAAATACATCAAAATAAGTAGAAATTCCGATGGTAAATGTCCCCGCTAAGTCTGGGTCAACTTTCCTGAAAGGGAATTCCTCCTTTCAGAGCACCAGGATGTTGCTGGGTAAATGGCTTTTTAAAATTCTCCCAGCCGACTCACAGACTTAGAGAACTTATGATTGCCGGGGGGGAGGTTGCAGGGAAGGGATAGTTAGGAAGTTTGCAATGGACATATACACACCACTATATTTAAAGTGGACGACCAACAGGACCTGCTGTAGGGCACAGGGAACTCTGCTCGATGTTAAGTGGCAGCCTGGGCGGGAGGGGAGGAGGCTTGGGGAGAATGGATACATGCGTATGTATGGCCCAGTCTCTCTGCCGTTCACCTGAAACTATCACAACATTGTTAATCAGCTATTCTCCAATATAAAAGAAAAAGTTAAAAAAGACCCTCCTAAAGGGTCCCTCTGGAGCCTGGATTGAGTTTACCTTAAATTAAGCATCAGGAACTACACTGAGGCATTGGGGCTTTGAATGGAACTCCCTATGTAGCTGTAGATCTTTGAAACAAGTGACCGTTCACCTTTAAGATGGATCTTCTAATCCACTGAGTTATTTTTTCTAAAGGGAGTTTGGTGTCCTCAGTAATATCACAGGTCTAATGACACGAGTGGCTGCCCCTTCTCCGTCTCTCTCTCTCTCTCTCACACACGCACACACACGTATGGACAGACCTCCTTTTCACTACCAGCAAATAAAGGATATTTTCGTCAATATCCTGAACTAGCTAAAAGCAAAGCTATGCAAATAATAGCTGTGTGTAAACTGTGGACAGGATTGTATGATCTGAAGGTCCCCTTTTGGGCGTGGGGGAGTGGGGAGAAAGAGGAGATTGTAGGTTGGTTGGATTTTGTTTTGTTTTCCAAAAATTTGCTTCAGCATGTCATTATAGAATCAGCAGAAAAGGAAAGCAGCGTTCGGAAGAGATACGGACAGGCAGGGGGGAGCTGTCCCCCGAATGTAAACACCCGCGGAGCAGGTAGTGCCTGTCATTTCCTGCTGCATCCCCCAGGCCCGGGGCAGCGTCAGCGCGCAGTAACCGTGCTAGTAAACAGAAGCAAAGACTTGTGGAGGCTGGTGCAAATACACTAGTAAGCTTGCCTGGCCGCATAAATGTGCGCTCTTCAAAGACAACGTTCAGAATCTTACTTCTAAAGCTATGAAATTTGAAGATATATGTGGATTCCCTTCTACTTAAATTGGACTTAAAATTTAGCTGCATCTTTCAAAGGCAAGGAGATAGGTAACAATGGTAGCCGCAATCATTAACCCAGATCGCACCCACACCGCATGCAGCCCCTCTGTAACAAAACCGCAGGCACCGCCTCTCTGGTCACTCATGACAGCTCTGCTGGGGGCCCTCACTGAGCCAGTGGGCATTTAGAAGGTGGGGGAACGCGCCAAACGGGACCCTTTGGCAAGCCATGCTTTCAGCCTCCTCACTCGGTGACCTCGTAAACCACAGTCCTCAAAGGGACCAGAGTGAGTTCATATGCTTCAATAATGAAGAAAAATAATCATTATCTCAGAAAATCCCAGAGAACTTCTAGGAAACACCAAAGGCTTGAGCCCACGTGTGAGACACCAAGCCTTCAATCCTGAAACACTCAGCTCTCATGCCACCAGCCCCTCGAGACGAAAGGCGCCCAGAACCTCAGGACGGGGCAGCAGCTAAGAGCCAGTGAAGCATCTGGGTGTGAATCCCAGCCCCACCGCTCATTAGCTGCCCCCTTAGCCAATTACTGCATCTCTCTCTGAGCCTTGATTATCGCTGTTTATAAGAAGAGATGATAATACCTGTCACGCAGGGCTATTGGAAGGGTTCAGTAGGATGTGTATATATCTGGCTTAAAACATCATCACTGTAACTACCATTTATTTTGCTTTGACTCTGTGCCCAGCACTAATCCAAGTGATAAGTAGAGAAGCTAAGTAGAGAATCTCTCATTCACCCTTCCCAATAATCATGTTACTGGTGAGGAGACCAAGGCTCAGTGTTTAGGAAGCTTGCCCACGGTCATAGAGGCAGGCAACCAGCAGAGACTTGAACCCGGATTCGAGCCCGGACAGCCCATCACTGCTGTCTGTGCGCTCACCCGGCTTCTCTGTGGCCTCTCACAAAATGGATGGACGTGTTTTTTAAGATACAAGACAGTTAATTATTGGTAGTTACCATTTCACTGGCCCCAGGACAGTTTTTCTTCCCCTCCCCCCAAAATAAACTTCCTATTACTTTTAGAGATGTCTTGAATATCTTTAGACAAAACCTCTCTTGCATAAGCCCTAGAAAGCAAATACTAAATCAGGAGGTACCCACGGGTCCCTCTGGCGAGGGCCAGCCTATCTCCAATGAGCAGAGAAGAGAGGACGCAGAGGACCAAGAAGGCGTGAAGAGAGGGCAGACACACCCACCCTTTTGTTTATTTCTCAGCGTTGCCTGGAGCTGACCTTGGAATGCTTCCCGTTTGTGTTGACTCAGGAACATCCTTTGGGAAAAACTTTAATTTTCCAAAGCTTTCTGCTTGGTGCCAATGGTTTCTTATTCCCAAGAATAAAAATGCTAAAGGATTTTTTTTTTCTTTCCAAAATGCCGCATGTCTCTAATAAAACTACAGACTTCTCTAAAGCTAGGTGGTTGGGCAACATCTAAAATATCTTAGCCCATAAATCAAAGTTCTCCGCGGTGACTTATCATAACCCCAATGTGTAAAACAGAAGCGATAAGACTATTCCTGTTTATTTTATTTCTGATCTTCCGGAACAGCTGCCACTTTTCAAGGGCTTCATAGCTTCTCCTGCTGGTTTCTGTCAATCACCTCCCATAGGTGAGGAGATCCCCTTCATCCAGGCTCCCGGGAAACTCCAGGCTCTAGGGGCAGCTCTGCCAACCCTGTCACGGACGCCCTCACTTCAGCTAAAGAGTAAGAGCCTCCGGTTGGACGTTCTTCTCTTGTAAACAGAAGTTTATGGTTATACACATGCCTCAAAGTAAGTGTATTTTCCACATGATAAAAACAAGAGCAAATATTTATATAATGCTACCAGGGGTCAGGAACTATTCTAAGCGATACCCATAGATTTATTTTCACAACAACCCTATGAGCTAGTTGTTTGTTATCACCACTTTATTCCCCCTCAGATTAAAAAACAAAAAAACTGAGGTTTAGTTTCAATGACTTATTCAAGTTCACTCGGCTAAGAAATAGCAAAGCCAGGCTTTCCCTCAAGTAGTCCAGCTTCAGAGAACAAGCCCCTTCTCACTCCACTGTATTACCATTCTAACAACTTAGTGTTTTACGAGTCAACTTACATTTAGCATGATTGTTGAATTTGGGTCGAATTCTTCCTAGAGTTCCTGGCACTAAAATAATATCATCCACATTAGTCAGGTAATTGCTCAAGAATTCTGTTCTATCACATGTGACATCTTCCATTCCTATAGGAAGGGGGGAAAAGTATTTTCAGGCAATTATAAAATTAAAATCTCAACACAGACACTAAAGATAATATTCAGGCACAAGTGAATGTGAGGATCCCTCTCTTGAGATTTCTTAACTTGACTTTGGATTTTTTAGTGCTTCTTTATATAATCTTTTCACCAGACTTTTGATTGAGTCATATCATCTTGCAGCACTAGAAGGCTGAAAATGCATCATCTCAGTTACCATTTTAAGTCATTCAGCAAGAACAAGATAAAGGAAGCAACCATGATCTTTTAAAAAAAAAAAAGATCATTATGAAAAAGATAAATTCGTTTTTAAAAAAAATCCCAAATCGCTTTAAACTCTTTCTAGCTGGGAGTGATGCAAATCACTGGAATGTATAGTTCTGTGTCTCTTTTACAAAAATCTCATTTTCCAACTCTCTCTCTTCTCGCTCTAATACATCTCCTGACTTGAGCACATAAGCACCAGTCCTCATTCTGCCTTCACTGGTGGCCTTGGATGTTACTGACCAAACAGTACTGGAAATAAGAGAGAGAAGGAAAAAGGTCAACCCCAGTGACCACCCAAACTGAAAAACAAAACAACACTGTAAACAATGCAATCAGTTACAGCTGAAAGCTAGCAACTAGAACACAAAAAGGGTCTAGGTAGCGAATTTTTTAAGTCAACAAATACTATATCTGCCCACCAATGATTTGCTACCTGCCTCTCATCAAAAAAAAACCAAAAAATTCCTTGATCAATGATAAAAAATAACTAAATAAAAAGAAACTCAAATTTTAGAATGACAAATCATGGAGGCTGGAAGAGAACTTTATTGTCATTTCAGAATTTATGAGATGAGATGAAGTTGGAAAGGTTTAATATATTGCTTTGTACAATCCACTATCTGAATATTCTTTAAGAGGGGGAACATAAATGATTTTTTTAAGGATTCCCTAAGGTTCTGGAATAAGCAGAGTGGTCCTGATCTAGTAAAATTTAAATTATCACCTTCTGGGATCCCAGATTCAAACCCCTTCCTCTTTTTAATACAAACTGGAAGGAAGTAACCACAATCTTCAAAGAAAAATCTATTTATACAGTCCTTATAAAAAAAATTTTTAAAAAGCCCCAGATTGCTTTAAAATATAGATAGAAAAATATATCCCAACATAGCACAAGGGCTTAGATTTGCCTTTTAACATTTAAAATCTCTGGAAGAAAACTTAAAACAATAGACAGCTATATGTTCTAGTACAATGTCTACTAAGGACTTCCCAGGTGGCTCAGTGGTAAAGAGTCTGCCCATCAATGCAAGAGACGCCGGTTCAATCCCTGGAGCGGGAAGATCCTCTGGAGAAGGCAATAGCAACCCACTCCAGTATTCTTGCCTGGAAAATTCCATGGAGAGAGGAGCCTGGTGGGCTGTATAGTCCACGGGGTCCCACAGAGTCAGACGAATTAGACATGACTGAGCAACTGAGCAGGCACGCACATACAGAGTCGACTAGACGACAGCGTTCATCCAGGAAGGGCAAGTCCCTACGTACATATGAATGGGAGACTAGAAGGATCTTCCATTTTCTACCTTTCTAAGTCACTTAAGCTGCCCCAGTGGTGAAGCATCTCTCTTGCTTCAACGTGCTTCTCGAGCCTCGTCACCCTTCACCCCCCAGGCTGACTCTGGCAGTGGTGTTGGTGCTCTCATTCTGCAAATGAGGAGGCTGACTTGGAGAGCCTTTTAAGTGGCACCGTGTAATTTGAACTCCAGTGCAACCCATTCTCACTCCAAAACGCCAGACAATGTTACCTTCTAAGAAAGAGAAGCTATGCCGTCTATTCATTTCAGAAGGCTTCCCACCAGCAAGACATGAATTTTATCTAGCCAAGACTTTTACAAGGTTCCAGCAGTGACTCAATGGAACCCATCTACTTCTTAGACATCTGGCTCCACCACGTGACCAAATGTCCTTGACACCTCTGGACCACTTAAGTTGAATCAGCTGTGTCACAGGCTCCAAATTCTCTATCCAATCTGCAGCTCTCCAGCAAGTCAAACTCTTGGGGCACAGTTCTGCAGACAGTCACGTTTAGTCCCTGCAGAAGAGCAAGTTAATCCCAGGGCTCTTTTTTTTTTTTTTAATTCTCATAGATCTTCTAGAACATTCTGTAAAGAAAACTTCAGGCCCAGAGCAGCGGTTTGATTGGGGAGATTTATTTGCCCAATCTTAACAGAACCACCGGCTCAACCCATTTTCTTCTTCTAAACCCTCCTAGAAGGGAGCAGCCCATTTTCCAGAGTCACAGTCTCAAACTGTTAGTTCTGGAATGCAGGAGGCATTCTCTGGAACTCAGTCTGCATACCTGTGAAGTAAGAATGTTCTCTGATGCATCCCTCCCCCGGCTCTATCAACATACAATGTTTATGATGCTCTTGATCCATGAATTTTTCTCCTTTATACAGTGATTTGGAAAACTGCTTCCTAAACTGTTTCTTCCTCTCTTTAACAGTCATCTCTATTGAAACAGGGTCCTCTGGCTTGGGTCTAGAATTCACTCAGTGAATACAGGGAAATAATTTCCCTTATATGTCACTTCTATAGCAGAAGGCTATGTCTCCACCTTTTCATCATGTTCAAATTTATTTTTTAGCCATATGAATCATGTGAGCACCTTTTAGGGTTGTGACTAGCAGTGATATATCATATTCACAGAGGAAACTCTTACTATCACAAGGGAACTGTCTGCAACTGTTTTGTTTTTGTTTTTTTTTTTTTTTGCACTGCAAGACTTATGAAATTTAGCTCCCTGACCAGGGATTGAGTGAGCCTGGGCCCAGCAGTGAAAACGCTAAGTCCCAACCATTGGACCACCAGGGAATGTCCTGTAACTTTTTAATAAGAGACAGATTTTGTAAGAAAGGCTTTTCCTACAAAGACTAGGAAGATACAGGAAGTCCCTGGTTTTGATTGACATGAACGCAAGAGTAGTCTCAGCTCATCTCATAGTTTTGAGTCACGGTCCAATTTCTTTCCCCATCCGAAAGGAAGGGGGAAGGAAGAAAAGGAATACAACCTGGGATTTCTGGGATTCCCCAACACCACCAGAAACCTTATCTGCTTAGATAAAGAAAGTTTTACCATGGTCTCCAACGAAGATGACATTCACACAGCGATGCAGCTTCAGTTGTTTCAGTCCGTCCATTAACTGTCCCACGGTTTTGTCAATGTCCCTCAGAGGATTCGTCATCTGGAAAAAGGAGCAAATTAGTCTCTGAAGGTTTTTTTTTCCCTTTCAGTATCTCAAAGATCTAAACATGCTGGAAAAAAAACTTCAGGCCCAGAGGCAGAGCTTTGTCTAGGGAGATTTTCCTGTCATTCTAAATGGAAACCTGGTCTAAGCGCTTTTATTTGTACACTTTAAGGAAAGTTAAACCTCTCCTCATCCAATCCCTTTCAAGATTCTTTGACACAAAAATTGAAATATTAAGGGCAATTCTTTTCTTTAGAAATAAAATGGCCTTTCTAAAAGATAACAATGTCCTTTACATCCAAGAATGTTGAGAGTGAGCAGAAAATAAGACGGACAGTTTGAGCTCCTTGACCCCTGAAAGGGAAACCACTTAGGCTTTGAGCCACGGCAAGAAGATGGAGGCCAAGGGGATCAAAAGCAGCTCTGAGGTTAAATGGCAACCTTTCACTAATGATGCCAAACTGGAGCATCATTAACACGATGAGACCCATCTAGTGCTCCAAAAAAACTTAACTGTCAATTTCTGACACTAGATTCTCAAGAGAAGGGCCTCTCCTAGGAAACAAGCTACTCCTTCTCAATTTAGCCCCTTTCAGGCTGATCAGGAGTAAAATACGAATCTATAAGAGTCCAAACTTAAACAGAAGTGAGTCACTGAGCTTGTCCTAGAAAGTTTCTTATTTAGCCTAATGAAAAATGAAAACTCAGTTCTCCAGAGAACATTTCCAAAGCCTAAGAATCATAACTCATCTCTCAAGTCCTTGCTTCAGATGGCAGTTTCTAACAGCAAGAAAGTGAAAGAGTTATTCACTCAGTCGTGTCCAACTCTTTGCTACCCCATGGGCTGTAGCCCGCCAGGCTCCTCTGTCCACGGGATTTCCCAGGCAAGAATACTGGAGTGGGTTGTCATTCCCTTCTCCAGGGGGTCCTCCTGACCCAGGGATCAAACCGCGGTTTCCTGCACTGCAGGCCGAGTCTTGACTGTCTCAGCCACCAAGGAAGCCCCATGGCATGAATGTCCCCATGTATTAGAGGCACTGGGGACGTCCCGCTCAGCTCTGGGCAATAGAGAGACTTTCAAGAAACACCCCGTCAGCCAAACACCTGACAGTACTTCAGCCGACTCTGACAGCTGAGCTACAGCCACACACATCCGCTCAAGGTGCCTCCCACAAGAACGGAAGGGGTCCGCATAGCTTCTTTCCTCAGACACATGATACGATCTTCCACTGGCATCTTCTCAGAGGACTCAGGATCTTCCTTCATACAATGTCATCAGTAAAGTCAAGGTGTAAATCTGTTTTCCTCTACGACAGAAGTCAGTATTTCAAATTCTGTCCCAAGGAGTAAGTCATGAGAGAAAGCTTCAGAGCGATGTATGCAGCGTAATCTGAAGAGACTAACTGAGGGTAGACAGGGGTGTTTGCTTCTGAGGAAACCATGCTCACCTCTAAGGCCTTCATTTAGACAAAGAAATACCAAAGCACAACCTATATCAACCCCTGGCAACAGATTAATTTCCTTTGGTCAACAAGATGACTCAGGCTAAAACCCAGAACCTACTTCTCAGTGATCAGTTCAAACAATAAATTAGATAGTGCCTTGGCGGTATCTGGAGGTGTCTGGAAAAGGAACAGCCTCGAGGCTATTGTGAAGGTAATGAAGGGAACACGCTGCCCACATCTCTACAAGAAAACGCACCCGCCTCTGCCCACCCATTGTCTCCTCTCTCCTTCCATTTCACCTCTTTCCGTCTATCACCTAAGACTGCCTCTGAACTCGGCACAGACTGCTAACCTAATCCCCTACTCTACTGAGCTAATCTACACCGTCTTTGAGGATTTCCCCGACTACCTTGCTGGGTTGTTCTCAAGAACCAAGGTTACAAACTGTGACAAATTCTGTGGAAAAGTGCAAGCAAAACCAACAGCTCTCTTAACACTCGTTCACGCCTAAATGTTCACATTAGTTTGGGGGCAACTAACTCTAAAGCAAGTAGAAGGGTGTTTGTTTTTTGGCTGAGTTCAGGAACGCGTCACATGAGTGCTAACCTCTGAAGTGCTACATGTTTCTGGACTCAAAGCCAAGGGAGACACACCAAATGTTTTCTGAAATGCATTCAGCTGGTTTTCAAACCAAGGCACTGAAGGGAACCTCCGGGCTGCCCGCCACAAATCTTTGGAACAATAGATAAACTTACTTTGTCCTGACGAGCTTCCGCGGCATAATGATCCATCCTATGTACTTTTCTTCTTCTTTTCTTTGGAGGAGTAACTGGTCTTTCCTGTCTCCTCTTAGGGGTAACCTTCCTCTTAGGTCTCTTAGCCGGAGTAAAAGGTGAACCATAACTACTCTCCTGTACTGGCGGATAGAGATGTGTGGACTCAGAAGCCGTCTGTCCCTCTGGGTCAGATAATAAAGCTCACATTTTGCCATCTAGGCTCAGTGAAGTCGTAGTGAAAAAACAAAAGGCAAACTAAGACTCCTTCTGAAGTGATTAAAAAAGAATTGTTATGAGGGGTGATTTGGGGAACTCTAGAGAGAGAAGCCTCCTAAACTGAACTCGATGTTGCTGTCACAGCTTCTTCACTGAGAACAAAAATATAATTTAAGAGGACCTGGTCGTGTGATCTCTTTTGGCTGAGGAGCCTACTCGTGGATACACCTGAAGGTGACACAGAGTTCTGTATTCCACAACTCCTGCGTCATGGAGAGGCTGGTCCTTGGTTATGAGAAACTCTCCATTTATAAAGTACTCGCTGAAAAATAAATACTAATCACTCAGTCATTTCAAAGTGCAAAGGGATTCATGGATGTAGTTTCAATTCGGATTCAGACAGGTATCTATTCAGACCACCAAATATATCCATGCAACTGTCACCTTCCTTGGAAAGGATCAGGAAAAAAATTTAAACCAAGGATGAAATGAAACATAAATACCAAACAATCCTCCTTGGTCATGAATATACCGATATTTCCACAAATCAGGAGAGAGTTTCCCACTGATAATTTGGGTTTCTGGTAGAGAGGAACTCCAAGCCAAGAAATAATCATCAATAGAACGGTCATTTTAAAAAAAAATTCTCATAAAATTAGATAAAATGCAAAAAGTCATCAAGATCTTTTTGTCTTAGTATATTTATATCAAGAAAGAGTCTACTTATCCTCTTTCTGTTAGAAATTCCCCTCTTGGTAGCGGTCTGGAAGGTAGCGACTGACTAAGCATCTTGTTTTGAACTTCTCTTGGGTGGTAAAGGCTGATACGTAAACTGAGGAAAGATAACCTTTTCGGACTTCCAAATGCTGGAGAAAAACAAGCCCCTGATTTGCGGATGGTGCAAAGGTGACTTAAAGCAGCAAGGCCTGCCGTCCACCTAGCTGATTTCTCTCGGGGGACTGTTCTGAGAATCATTCAGATGCAAGAAGGGGCAAAGGAGGGGTGATGTTAGTGTGTCCCCGGGACGCGTCTGCCATGCAGTGTCGCTGTGTCCAGAGCAAGCACTGCAGAGACACTGCCGTCCCATCCTCTCTCCCACGGAGGATGGACAGACACAGCACCTCCCCAGACTCTGGTTTGGTGTGCTTGCTTGTTTTTAAATGCTTCCGGTTTAGCCAATTCCCCATGAGATGAGAAGCAAAAGGAAAAAGAGAGTTTACCATTTCATGGTCACCAAACACATTCAGCTAGTGCTCAAGTCTGCCCATCAGACACTCGGCCATTCGCAAGAGACCTCAACATTCCGGAGACTCCAGAGGCGAGCCCTTCCGATCGCGGGGTTAGAGGAGCAGCAGGGGATTTAGGCAAAACGAGTTTCCATCCAGGGGTCATACGGCACGCATTTCCTCCTTCAAATGTTAGAGGTGGACGCAAGCTAAGTTTTCACTGACCAGCCATACTTTAGTCTGACTTTAGAAGATTGAGCCTGAGGTTATTAAAAGGATGGGAAGGAGAGGGGGCAAATTTCCCTGCTTTTCAGGATACTTTGCCGTCTGAAGGTAGTAACTAGCCAGCCAAAGCTCTGCCTCCGGGCCTGAAGAGCAGCCGAACCAAGAGTCACGGAGAGAAGCACAGAAGGTCAAAGGTTACGCCAAAAACCAAAAGCAAGCATGTTTTCAGAACATTCACCATTACGCTTTGAAACCAGGAGTGATACACCACTGCCTGGAGCTACACGCCCCACGTGTGGTCATCTCATTTAATAACCTTTGCGAATCATCCTGAAAAAAGTATACTCAGATATCAGGCGAAGAAAGCGCAAACGTCGGCTGTACTGGAGCAGACGACATGCTGCCAGATTGAATCAGTCTGATTGAATTTCAGACGCAAGGTATGTTCCCAATAGACGTAAAAGACAGCATGTTACTGATTTCAACAATAATCTTTCAGCCAGCATAGTCTTTGTATGCTCAATAAAGACAAGTGAGAAATATATATTATGAGGTAGATAAACCAATTCTGTCTACCACACACACAAAATGAGGTTTTTCTGGCTTTGGCTTCATGTTTGAAAAGTATAAACTGTTTTGTGTTTCTCTCAGTAAAAAATAAGATTTCTAGAACCAAATGAGAATTAGTTGAAATCTGAAAATACCCCTTTCCTCTTAAGGGAAGAAAGTGATAAAGTTCTCAGGTTATCGTAACAGAAGGTACATTCCAACATCTCATCATAAATGTTTTACCCCGTGGATATATGAGAATATCCCAGTTATAAGAAGCATTAATACTAAAAAGAATATAGCAAGAATCCTTCTAACTCTCAATTCAGAAATACTCAGGAAAAAAAGATTTATATGTTTATGAGAATCCTAAACCTAGAACCATCATTACAGCTAATTAAAGCATCCTGTATTATGCTTTATTTATCACTGCTCAGTACTTTAAAAAAACTTTTAATTCATTTCTCAATGAAAACACACACACACTTTCAAGTAAGTAATTATAACTTAACTATGTATATGAGAAATCCAGAGATGTTTGTGGATAAAGAACATTCACTGCTGAGCCTTATAACTTTTAAGGAAATGAAAATTATAACAGTTATACCTTCTGTGTATTGTTAAAAAGTCACCTTTTGACATAAAGAAAACGTTCTGTGCGGTTTGAACATGGCTGTTAATGGATCACTTTGCTTATCTCCCGTACTACAGGAGAGTTTAATGGTTCTCTGGTCTGGGAGTCAGAAGTTACATTTCCAAGTATACTTACCAGCCAAGCAACTGGAGCAGCCCTCCTAAAGTACCAGCCTCTTGCTTTTTAAGGAATGGCTATACCCATCTCTGTTTGCCTCTGTTACAGTCTTTTAGGGATACTATTATCCAAGCAAAAGCGAACCTTTAAATAGGGCACATGGAACTGCTTAGGGCTTGGTGTGTGTTTTTTTTTAACATCTTAAAAAAATGCGGCTCCTTTTGTTCACTTCAGATTAATCTCAAAGAAAATCATCCTAAGGATAAAACGGCCATGCTTGCTCTGGCAAGAATAAGTTCTGTGTTTCATGTATGCAGATGTTTGTCTCGTTTTATCATTTGTGTTTCATAATCATGTGCAGCGGTTAAACATCAAAGGAATAGGAAAAAGAACATCGAACTTACATGACTTCAATGATTTAAGGCAAACTAAGAATGGTTTCACATAGCCGCTAGTTTCCAGAGCTTAGAGAAATCACCACTGAACTGATGCTAAAGCATTCAGAAGTATTTATGGTTCTCAGTATTTACTGCCTTTGTTTAAACATCCTGCATTTTGATCAAAAATACTTAAGCCAAGACGTACTTATCTGTATTTCCTTAGTCATTCTTATGCTGAACATGAGAAACTTAATTATAGCCAACAGTGCTGCCGTTGGCTATCTGAGAACAGGAGGTATTTTCCATCGTCGAAGAGTTTGTGAAATAATTTCTCATCCAAAATCAAGTTTTATTATGTTGATGTAGACCTCAGCACCCCAGGAAGAAAGAGTGGTGGAAAACATTTAAAATATTAAAAGATTTAGATTCGCAAATCCCAGCACATTTTTAAATGATCTATGCTGAAGTACTGGGGAAATTTCCATCACTTGATAAAAGAGCAACATAATAAAATCTCACCATGCCTTTTCCACCTCCAGAATTTGAAGTTCTCCAGCATACTACCTTACAAACTGACCTACTACGGTTCCCGAGTGTTTGCTATAAGGGTGTCACACTGCTTTACTAAACAGATTCATTCAATAGTGTTTTTCTTGCAATTAAGAATTTGTTTCACCTTAGGGGGTGAGGGATACGTTCATAGTCTTGATCCTGGTGATGCTCTCACAGGTATATACCTATGCCAAGATTCATCAAACAAAAAGTGCCCAGTGCTACAATGTGTTCCAGGTCACCTGCACCTGCGAAGGCTACTGAGCTGACCTAGCCTCTCTGACCCGCACTGCCTTTCTAAGGGAGTTGAAACTCAGTCGCACGGCCTTGCACTGCAGGTTGCATCTCTAGATTCTTTTCCACTCCTATCCCGGTGACGGCAAAGGCCAGCCCTTCCCGGTCCTTCGTCTTCTGACTGATGCCTGCAGGACTGGAACCTATGAACACCAAGTGGCTGGAATGTATGAACACCAAGCTGGAAGATAGGAACACCCTCCTATGAACACCAAGTTTAGGATATGCTTGCATAACAAATCAATCTGAAATGAAGTTCCTGTAAGAAAAACAGGTATGTTTAAGATTCTTTTAAATGTTTTCACTCTTGTAGTTCTTTGACTCTGTATCTACCGTACACACACCAACACGCTAAGAGACTTTGTGCAAATCCTGAAATCAGGTCAGTAGACGAGGCGGCCCAGGGACATAGGCTCTCAGGCAGAAGATAAGCTACTAACCTCAGGGCCAAAGGGGCCATACTTGTGTCCAGAGAAATCAGGCTGTTCGGAATAGAAGGCATATACTGAAGGCCTACGGGAAAATTGGAAGGTTCAGAATCTCCCCCAAACCACACACAACAAAGAACATCACTTATCCCTACACATCACCAAAACATCCTTGCAAATCGAGTTAACCACCCAACCACTGTTAGTCTTACCATGAAAAAAGTCTCTTTCTTTTTTTTTTTTTTTCTGTTGTTTTCTATTATTTCCACATCCACCACCCTCTACACCACCCCCACTGTGGCAACTACCCGGTTACTACCTTCAGAAATAAAAACTCACGAGGAAAATCTGAATGCAAACTCAGGTCTTTGATCCCTAAAATAATAGAACCCAGTGAGAGTTCACGGGGCCATGCAATCTGCAGCCTGAAAGAACAGCTCCACTCAAGTGAAAATAATCAGTCTTTTGGGTTGGGAGTTTGGGATTAGCGGATGCAAGCTATTATCTATTGAATGGACAAGCAATCCTTACTGCTTATATAGGACTGTTTATATGTACACCACGGGGAACTACAGTCAACATCCTGTGACAAACCATAATGGAAACGAACATGAAAAAGAATGTGTGTATATACACACACATATAAAATGTGTACCTGAGTCACTGTGTTATGCAGTAAAGCTAACACACTGTGAATCAACTACACGTCGATAAAATAAAACCTTTCCACAAGTCAGTCTTCGTGCTTTCCCAGTTCTTGGGATGCTGCTGGTTTATTCACCAAAGCCAAGAAAGAACTCGCTCGAGCTCTGCTGTGGTGACCAGGATTAGCACCTGGAGTAACCCGCGTAACTGAGCTGTCCTCAGCCACCTGCATGCACTGTGCCCTGAACCCCTCTTAGGGAGGTCGCGTTTAAGGCGTAAACTGCAGAACCAGCAACAGCGGCGGGCCTTGGCTGTGCCCCTGCTGCACCGCCCATGGCGGTGTTCGCCCAGCTCCACCCCGAAACAGAAACGCACTCACGCAGGGAGCGAGCCGGGGAGGGGGCAGATACCTTTCGTGGTCCGGCAGGGTCAGCCACTGCAGGATGGTCAGTATCCTCCGCTCGTGAGGGATCACCCTGTGGGGCAGCAACCAGCAAGCGTGAGGTCAGGAGGCACCGCTACGGACTGCAGCCTGCCGAGCGCCTGCTCCTGCACCCGGGCCAGCGGCTCTCTACTTACCACATCTGTTTCCACTTCACTGAGCAAAAGGTCCCTTTTCCAATTAGTGTTTAAATGTCCATTTCTATTTGCAACAGGTCATGTTGCTCAGCCTCGGCCGCAGAAGACAAGACTGGAAACTGATTCACAGTCAAGTGAAGAATCTGCCTTGCTCACAGAGGCCTGGCCGCAGACGAAAAGGACGCCGGCCTCGGAACCCTTGCTATCGAGGGGGTAAAGCCGTTAGCTGTGGCCGCAGAGGGGCCGGGGCTCGTATCCCGGGTCTGCCTTCGGCTAGCGTGGCCTCTCTTGACCTCCAGGCTTCTTTGACCTCTCAGCCTCAGTTTCCTCACCAGTCAAATAAAGACAGCGGTAACACATGCTGCACAGCTCGGCTGCGAGGATGGATGAGGCAGGATGGGCAAAAGGCATGCACAGTGCTCGGCACACAGTAAGCGCTAAAAATGCTCTTATTTTCATTAACAAGCAAGATTAGTCACCATGCTATCTCAAAATAGCTATATGACTTAAGAAACATTGTTGAATCTGAAACTTTAAGTTCCTCATCTATAAAATAAGGGGTTAGGAAAGGTATTCGGGAAATTCTCTTCTAGCTCTATAAAAAATCTATCAAGAATAGGCACATATAATTATGAGACTGACGAAAAGGGTATAATCTTCATCCACAATGACTTTGTGTTTAAGTCTCATGCCTCTGTTGAAATATAATTACCCTCAGTCTGGCACTCGTTTCAAGAGCCCTCGGCTAGCATGATAGCACTGTATCGTGGGCTGACTTAGTTACATTATGATGCTCACAAGCTGAGTGATGTCTTTATGGGGAATTTTGCTTATTCTTTCCTAAAAAGAAGCATAACATACTTTTCTGCTCCCTCATCCAAGATCAGACATTGGAGCGTGTTTACAATAAATTTAAACTGAAGCCCAAATTTAACTGTGGATAGTAAAAATGATTGTGGCCAAGAGTGAACCTTAATGTAAACTGGTCTCTGGGTGACAGTGATGTGTCCATGGAGGTTCCTCATTTGTGACCAGGGTACCACTCTGGTGGGGGATGTTGGTGCTGGGGGAGGCTGTGCCCGTGTGGGATGCAGATGGAGGTATTGGGTTGGACAAAAAAATTGTTCAGGTTTTCCCCTAAGATATTACGGAAAAACCCGAATGAACTTTTGGGCCAAGTCAATATATGGGAAATCTTTGCTCCCACTGTTCAGTTTTACTGTGAACTTAAAACTACTCTAAAAAATTAGCTATTAAAAATGTATCATGGGATACTGGGTGAGCCATTTCAGCTTTCAGTCTTGGTAGACACGAGCATGGGCTAGCCAGGGGAAAGACAGAACTTCAGAGTCACGGCTAGCGTTGGCAGCTCCACTCAGCAACCTCCCCCAGAATCTGCCCCCTCCCGCCTCCATCAACACCACCCTTCCCCGAGAGACGCTGGGTCTGCCATTCCACTCTCTGACCACTTCTCTGTCTAGAACTATCCTACCAGCCCAACAAAATCATGTTTGCCATAAAACAAGTTCTCATTTACACAAATTCCAATGCTACTAAATAAGCGTGATCTTGTTTATTATATCCTATAATTGAACTAGAAGTAGGCAAAGCCAAGCCGGGTTAATCGCTTGAGGTATTTAATTCCTCAGCCTTAGAAATCCCCTGTATCTGAACAAAATAATTACATATTTTGAATTCTTTCCTAACTTAAAAGAAAAGCGAGTATCGTGGTCTTTTCATTGTGCCTTACTTCACTACCTACCTACAAGCTGCTTTATTTGACGTAATTGGTGTTAAGTCACAAAGATGGATTCTGAAGGACTCAGTTGATGCTAATAGAAAAATACAGATTAACAGAATTTGTTTCAAGCTCAGACTGCTCACCCTTTACATGCCTTCTTTAGACGGGGTACTTGACAAGTAGGGGAAGAAACATCAGCTCTGAGGTTTACACTGGTGATGTGACTTTGGCAAGCTACTTAACCTGCTGTTGCTCTATAAAATGAGCTGTCTTACAAGGTGGTTGTAAGGATTAAAGCACTCGAGGCGTGTCTGGCACATTGAAAACTGTGGGCTTCTATCGTTATGGACTGGATTCGTGTGTGTGTCAGTCGCTTGGTCGTGTCCAACTCTGTGCGACCCCGTGGACTGCAGCCCGCCAGGCTCCTCTGTCCGTGGAGTTCTCCAGGCAAGAACCCTGGAGTGGGCTGCCATTTCCCTTCTCCAGGGGACCTTCCCGACCCAGGGATCGAACCCGGGTCTCCTGCACTGCAGGCGGATTCCTTACATCTGAGCCACCAGGGAAGCTCTGGATTCACGGGCCCAGAGAAATGATACGCTCACTCATGAAATATCTGTTAAAGCACATTACATTCAAGGCATTTGTGTGAATATAGTAAGGATACAAGACGTTCCTACCAAAAAAAAAACCCAATACGGAAGAGCTGCCATTCTCTGCTTGGAGAGAGAAGCAGGCGATCATCCTTCTCTGGGCGAGGGCATGCGTGTGGTAAGAGCGTGAGATGAGCAGGTGGGGGCCTGAGTATCCACTGAAACCATAACCTTAGCCACAACACTTTACCTGTCTAAGCCTTGGCATTCTGATCACAGATGTGAGGAGTCACACAGAATGGTCTCCGAGTTTCCCTGCAGATCTAAGACTGCCTTTATGAAAAAGCCTCAGAGACTAGAAAAGACACGGCCCCTAGCCATGAATGTTTAAAATCTGATGCAGACACAGTACAAACAGATCTGACAAAGGAAGAGTGTACTCCAAACAGAAAGGGATTCATGCGGTTGTCTCACCATTACCAGTTGATACAGGGTTTCTCATGCGACCAAGCACATTAGACATGTTACAAGAAGAAAAGGAAATAGGAAAAAAAAAAAAAGGAAAATGAACTAGATGAGGTATTCAGTGTTAAAGGGGAACAAATTACCTTAGGTCATACATAGATAGCCGTTGTCTGGCCATTGTTGAGACATAATGTGAATAAGAAAACAAGTACCATTTGTTGGCTATTCTCTATGTACTAAGTGCCCTCCTAAGGACTCTAAGCAAGTTAATTCATTCTATCTTCATGACTCCCTAGGGTCAAGACACTATCACTCCCATTTAAAGACGAAGACATTGATTTGTCAAGCGATTAAAACATTTGTCCAAGGTCAGCAACCTGCTGAGCACCAGAGTTGGGACTGGAATCAATCCGACTCCCATACATAAAGGGAAGCACTGCTCTGAGCATGAGTCAATGGTAAAGAACGTAACGGAGACACAGCTGAGCGTGATTCTGAAACGAAATACTATCATTTGAAAAGCAAGGCTAATTCTGGGTTGCAGAATGGAACCAGGTTAAAAAGATGACTTTCAAAGTCCAAGTCTATGGTTTGAATCTGCTTAAATTTGAAAATTTTCAGTATGGATGATATGTAGATTTCCTTGACATATATTCCAGTAAATACCTGGAAGTGTGACCTTTTTTTTAAGTTCTAAAGACTTTTTTTTTTTTAAAGAAAGAAAGAAAATGAATCCAAGTCACTTCCAGGATACAGAGATAAAGGAAGAATAGTCTGAGAAGCAAAGCAAAACTACAGACGTCTTTGGAGCACACAAAAGCTACCTTCTTGTAAGGTCTGAAATGGGTGGAGAAAGTCACCATTCAGAACCAGAACACTAAGCCTTTTCAATGAAGCGCTGCAGCAGTTTCGGGGGGTAAGGGTGAGGACTGAGTATTAATTATACTGTTGGTGCCTCTCCGTTCTGCCAGCCAAGTATGTTGTGGAGAAGAAGAAATCACTTCTAAAAGCATCAAGGACAGCCAAGGGTTAAAAAGTGTTATGCATAAGATTAAGCTGGTAAATCAACATGTCACTTCTACCATGCACATTTTCTCAGCCAAGAAGATCTCTTTTTAAAAAGGGGAGCGGGAGACTCTTAAGGGACACTGTCTGTCTTAGCTTCAAATCACCAAACCCAATTTCAATTTAGCACTTCAAATCTGAAAAAGCTACCTTTCTTCCTGAATTTTGAGAATATAGATGGTACCATTCTGGATTAATCTGAACCTGTGATTGCTCTCAGCACTCTACTATTACAGAATAGTCAGATTTTTGTTACGGCATAAGAGGCAAATATGGAAACAGCTTTAGGTGGTTTAAAAAAAAAAAACAAGATGGAAAGAACGTCTCAGTGGGAACAAAATTCCCATGAAAGTTGAAACAGATTCTTTCTCTTACTAAGGAACCTCAAACATAATCAACATGTTGACACTTTTATTAGGTAAGTTTCATCTTAAGACTGTTTCATGAACATTAACTACCAATCCGCCCCATCACCTCTGTGGGGAAGAGAAGCAGTTTCTTTTCTCTTATTAAGGAAACCCTGGAGCTCAGTAGGAAAATGAGGGGGAAACAGAGAGTTCCTCTTGGTCTCCTGTCTGAAGTGTCCAGTCTCTGGACTACTACATCAGCTGTTCAACAACACATTTGATTTTTAAAGCTGTGAACCAAAATAAATATAGAATGTTGTAATACATTTATAGAAAATGATAACTCAAATCACAGCGATAAATAGTTTGAGAAATATACATTCCCTAGGTGCCAACTTACCAAAAATCTACAAACAGGAACAGAAGACTCTAAAGGATGACTAGACGTAGAAGAGAAAAATCTTCCTTCCATTCCATTAAGAAAAGGTGAGGGGAGAGAGAGAGAGATGGGGGAGGGAAAGAGAATCGAGATGGAAAAAGAGAGAGAGGATCCGCCCCAAAATACCTGGAGGGTTATCTTGAGTTAGAAGGTACTAACATTTACATTTAAATGAAATCAAATTGAATGAGTGTGTCTTAAACTAAGTCATAACTGTAATTTTACAAACAGTGACAAAATAGAGGTAACTTACACAGGCCAGAAGAATGTCCCAGCGTTCACCCCTTGCTTCGTGGCTGTAATCCATAGCTAATGAGGAAAATATAAGAGGCTTAGAACATGTTTTGACTTTTGGTCAAAGAAGAAAAAGGTTTTAAAATATATTAGCTCAGACATCTTAAACTTTACCCATACCCTACCATAAATCTCCCAATATTTGCAACTTTTTTTTTCACATCTGGAAGTCAGAATTATTCTTTCCATAAAAGTTATTCAATACATTCTCTGCAAAAGCTTTCAAGCTCTGCTATGATTATAGTGGCTTTAAAAAAAGCAACCCTTATTTCATCTCAAGAGTCTCTTCTGTACCTGTCCCTTCTGATCATCGTTTTGAACATTTCACTTTTATGGCAGAATTCTGCTCATCAAAGGACCTCAAGTGACCGTATGTTTCCTTGACTGTTGAAAGCCTAGAGAGAACCCCAGTTTGGCACACAGATGCCCAGATTGCGGAACCCAGCTTTGCCTTATTTTATACTCAAAGAGGTGAATGAAATAGGGCTGGGGAGAAGATTATTTTTTATCCTGGATTTCTGCTTGCACCTTTTACTTAGCCTTTTAGTAAATGGAACTTTAGGAGTGAGTTCCTAGGGTAAGTTAGGTGACCCAAGCATGTCATTAAGTCTTCTAAAATATTCTTTTCAGGGACTTCCTTGGTGGTCCAGTGGTAAAGATTCTGCAACTCCGCAGCAGGGGGCGTGGGTTTGATCCCTGGTCTGGGAACTAAGATCCCACATACTCCATGGTGTGGCCAAAAATATGTAGGTACATGGATAGAGTGTATATAACACATACAAATATGTAGATAGATAGAGTATACACAATACATACAAATATGTAGATAGAGCGTATATATAATACGTACAATATGTAGATAGATAGTGTATATATAATGCATACAAATATGTAGATAGTGTACATATAATACATACAAATATGTAGATAGAGTGTATATATAATATGTACAATATGTAGATAGAGTGTATATATAATACATACAAATATGTAGACTGTATATATAATATGTACAATATGTAGATAGATAGAGTGTATATATATAATACATATGAATATGTAGATAGAGTGTATATATAATACGTACAATATGTAGATAGATAGATAGAGTGTATTTATATATAATACATATGAATATATAGATAGAGTGTATATATAATATGTACAATATGTAGATAGATAGATAGAGTGTATATATAATACATACAAATATGTATACACATACATAGTACCTGGGCTTCCCAGGCGGCACAGTGGTAAAGAACCTGTCTGCCAATGCAGGGGACACAGAGACATGGGTTCGATCTCTGCATCAGGAAGATCCCCTGGAGAGGAGGGCATGGCAACCCACTCCAGTGCTCTTGCCTGGAGAATCCCATGGACAGAGGAGCCTGGCAGGTTACCGTCCGTAGGGTTTCAAAGAGTCGGACACAACTAAGTGACTCAGCACACACGTGTACACAATATATATCTATATATGTATGTGTATATATGCTTTCTAGCTCATGCTGTGGGGGAGAGAAGTTATGGCAGTTAAGAACCTGACCGTGGGGACTAGTTACTTGGATTTTATGCTTTGCCTCTGTCACTTACCAGCCATGTGATCCTCCAGGAAGCTAAGGCCTCTACATTTCTTTAAAGTGTAGATAATATTACCTAGCACATGGGATTGTTCTAAGCTGTAATGAATTAACATGTGTAAAGTCCTTACAAACATTTGGTAAACCTGGATCAATTTTCATCTTAATTATTACACAAGAATGGATATGAATATAATCGAGTTATTTCAGGTCACTGAAAACAACTTAGGACGGCCTGTGTCCCGCTGGACAGAAGTCTGGGAGAAGAAACCCCTTCACTTGAGGAGGCAGGAAAAAGAAGTGTGGTTTGGCTTTTCACAAGACCCCAAACAAAAACGGTCCAGGAACTGCGATCCCCCTCCTTTCTGGTTTCAACGTCTCCACATTCTGACAGTGTTTTATTTACTCCAGTTAAAACTTTTGTTTTGGGGGGAAAGGGGCAATTTGGAGGTGTGGGGCATGCAGAAGTTGGGCCACAGTTTCAGGAAGGCCAGGAACGCCTGGCCGAGGAGAATCACGCGAGGACTCCCAGGCCCTGGGGGAGCACCGCAGACCCCCAGCTCCCGCAGCAGAGCAGCCGCAGCTGGCGAGCGAGGGGCAGGTAGGGGCAGACACGCGCTTAGACTCCGGGAGGCCCAAGCTGCCGGCAGGCATCGTCAGCAAGAAAGAAGGGCCGTCCTCGTCCCGCAGGGATGGACCACAAGGTCAGGACCTCAGGCCGCGCTGAGCAGCACCCAGGGGGTTGGTCCGAAGCACCCGTCGGACACACTGAAGCGACTTAGCACGCACGCATCTTCCACTCTACAGGCCAACTCCAGCTTATCCCCAGGCCAATGAGGACTCAAGGGGGTCCTCATTCACTCATTCACCATTCATCCTCGTGCCAGCGCCTCCACGAGCAGGAAGATGACCTCAAACTGAGTGCTGGACATCCTGTAGGTGCCTCAAAACTACCTCGGATTCCAGACAGGTCTGTTTCTGATATTGCGCTCAGTGGTGTCCGACTCTTTGTGACCCCACGGACTATAGCCGCCAGGCTCCACTGTCCGTGGGATCCTCCAGGCAGGAACACTGGAGTGGGCTGCTGTGCCTTGCTGCGAGGGATCTTCCTGGCCCAGGGATCAAACCCATGTCTCTTGTCTTTCCTACCTTGGTAGGCGGATTCTTTACCACGAGCACTATCTGGGAAGCCTTTTTTTCTTATAATAAGTGATCTTTTTGCATACTTATTTTCATTTCAGAGACATAAGCTTAATGCATCATAGTCAAGCAACTTCCTAAAAAATCTGGTGCCTTATTTCCAAGGAGGTTGTATTAAGCAATATTTGGTAGACATGAAGTGTAAGATAAATCTGGGGTTTTCTAATGGAATTTTTTTTTAAAATACAGTTTTGTTAAGAGATGACCCTACACTTTCAGAAGCTATCTTGTGGGATACATGCTGAGGTTGGCATTATCTGAGCAACAGAAAGCCCTATGAGTAACTTTTAGCTTCCTAACCCTCGGGGGAAAGATCACCAAAGGAGTCTTCACAATGGTATAAAAAACGGGAACTGGGAGGGATGACAGATGTGTGTTAAAATTATCCTGGTGGCAAAATCAGGATTGTTGGTTCTGTATACTTTTCTGTACTTAAAATTTTTGCAGTGACAACATCTCGGTAATTAGAGAAAAAGAAATTAACCAATTGTTAAAAAAAAAAAACAATGACAATGTGAACTACGAAGACAAATTAAAGGTAAAATTTTTTCTTTCTTTCTTCATTTCTTTCAAGAGAAGTGATTTCTCCCTGCTCCTGGTAAAAGTCATGTTGGCCATATTTTCTAAAAGAAAATTGGGAGACTGACCAGAAAAATGCAAAAAGTGAACAAATAAGAGAGAATACTTGAAATTTAGAAAAAAAGTTTTTTAAGTCTCAAAGGAAAGAATCCTAGCAGTAATGAAGCTGGTCTGTCAAAGATCTGGCCAACAGTATGAGACTGAATGCATAAAGTTTCTGAAGTTAAATCAGATCATGAACAGCTATAAAAGTTCCTTTGCAAGTTATACGTATATATTATATTTCAGAACCCTGAAGTTAAATCTAGTAATTACAGAGGAAAAAAAGTGCAGTAAAATGTTGGTCCAAAGGAAGATACATGAAAAGGAGCCTCCTGAGCTATAAAAGTGGGGGGAGAGTCACAAAACAGACATCATAAAACTAATTTCTCATTAATTCAGAGAAATGGAAATCATAATTTTTCATTTCCCACTGGGAATCTGAAAGTAATATACATTTCCTCAGAGATGAGTCAAACCACACAGCTTGAAAAAAAATTAGCTAAGAAGACACCCAGTTTGGCCTTCTGACCTTTAATCCGAGTATTTCTTCTTTTACTTTGCTTTATCTAGAGGCACAGTTTTCAACATTTGTGTCCTAGAGGCTACGTTTTGAAAAGGGAATAAATGGGAATATAAATATTGTACCTTCTTGATATGTTATTGGAATTTAAAAAAAAAACTTTCCCGCTGGGACCAGGAGCATTTAAATGCAAAATCTAACACTTTCTCAAATTCAGTAGAATATGCAGCTGTGGAAGAAGGGAAGGTGTTTTCAAAAGGAAAATAAGCAAAAAAAAATTTTTGAAAACTATGAACTGCTATTGTAGTCTTCCTAGTAGTTCTCTGCAGGGAAACAATTTTTTTTGCATTCCAAAGCACAGAAGTAGAAGAAATGGAATTCTGAGAGACCAGAGGAATGGCAGGGCCCTAGTATCAACGGGAGTAAATCAGTCACTGAGACTCAAGTGTCAGAACAGGGCTTCCCTGGTGGCCGGGTGAATAAGCATCCACCTGCCAACGCAGGAGACATAGGTTTGATCCCCAGTGCAGGAAGATTCCACGTGCCGAGGGGCAGCTAAGCCCGTGCGCCGCAACTACTGAGCCTGAGAGGCTCGCTCTGCAAGAGAGAGAGAGGCCACCACGAGGGGAAGCCGGGTGCGGCCCAGAAGCGTCCCCACGGCTCACAGCGAGAGAAAGCCGGACGCAGCAAGAAGACCCCGTGCAGCCAAAACAAATTAAGTTTTATATGAGGGCTGGGGATGCCGTGGCAGAGATCGTGAGCCAGTGCGGCACTCCCCAGGGGATGAGGGCCAGAGAAAGTGAGTGATGAGATTCAGGAAGAAGTATAGACGCCTTAGACGGAGGTGCAGAGCAAGCTCAGGCCTGGTAAACAGGATGCCTAGATGAGTCAGGCAGCGGGTTGGGTCCTGAGGATAGAGAGAAATGATCAAGTCTCTGCCCTCATGGGCTCCATAGACTAAACCAAATATCTGAGTAATTTCAAATGATGTTGTCATAATCATGATAGAAATAATACAAAAACCCAAAACAGGGTCCCTGAGCTTATTAAGAGCTGAGGAAGCTTAGTGAAAGCTTCTTGGGAATGGATATTTCAAATGAAATTTAAAAGAGAGACGAGCATAGTAGGCAAGGGGTTGGGGAGCAGGGTCTGTTCTAAGTACACTATGATACAGCAAAAAGAGAGAGAATACAGATTTATAGCATAGATGGAAAAGAAGCAACAGAATAAAGAAAAGGTAGCTTTCCTGGGGAAAAAAAAAGTCACCTGTTAGCAACATAATAAAATAGAGAGGTAAGCCAAGACTAGCGCCATCAAGGCAATCCCTTTGGCCTGGAAGTTTACGCCTATTCTAAGGTCCTTCTTTTCTTTGCTGTCTCTTTCTTGAACTTGCCATCTATCTTGCATTCTTGAAAAAAAGTGGAAGTGTTAGTTGTTCAGTCGTGTCCAACTTTTTGTGACCCTGTGGACTGTAGCCTGCCAGGCTCCTCTGTTCATGGCATTCCCCAGGCAAGGGTACTGTTGTGGGTAGCTGTGACCATCTTCAGGGGATCTTCCCGACCCAGGGACGCAATCCGCATCTCCTACACTGCAGGCAGATTCTTTACTGTCTGAGCCTCCAGAGAAACATCATTATGCTGCAGTAATTCACGAGGATGGTCTCAGGACCAACTTATTGCGTTACCAAAACTAGGCAAAAACCACTGTAGGCCCAGCAACTTGAGGAGTAATAAGAACACAACGAACTAGCAAATAAAACAAGAAAGAAGCAGACTCACAGATATAAAGAACAAACTAGAGCCTGGACACCGCTGGTGGGGGGGGGGGGGGGGGGGGGTAACGGTGGAAAACCGGAGGAAAAGAGGGATTATGGGATTATATGAAGTCATGTGTGTGAAACTTGTGAGCACTGTAAAGCGGGATTTACGGAATCTTGTTTTCAATTCAAAAATTGAAAAAAAAAGAATGCGTCCTCTCGCCTTAGAAGTGCTTCCCTCCAGAAACTGGCTTCAGGGGACTTGCACCATCGTGGGGGCCGACCTCATCTCTCAACTCTCCACACTGAGGGCCCCTTGGAGTCGCGATGACTCTCTGCCTCACTGAGTCCAGCTTTAAACCAAACAGGGAGTTTTCCCCACCAAGACATCTCAGTATTAGAAACAGCAGGATGAGAGCAGAGAGATTTTTCAAAGAAACAAACGCACTTACGGCACTCCATTAAGACTACGGAACATACTTTTGTCATGAGAAAAAAGTAAATAGCTTCAAAACAACAATATAAAAAGGAATCCCATTATAATACATGTAGGAGGAATACGGGGTTTTACAGCGAGTGGCAACTTTTAATAGTGCATTCTGAAGATTAACAAATGAAAAGCAGACTCACCTTGACGGAAGTCTCTGTATCAGAGTGTTAGTAATGAAATTAAAATGTAGAAACTGTTTTTGAAAGTCTCATGGGGTGATTCACATTTTCAGATGGACACTGCAAGCACCTCATGGCATACATTAGATTTCTTTCTTTTTTTTTTTTTTTTTTTTATACATTAGATTTCAAACTAGAAATAGAGCAGTTCTTATTTCCCATTTAATCTAATGTACACATTATTTGCCAAGTGCCTTTCATGGTTCAATCACTCAGTTAAAATAAGTTGAGTTTGATTTAACTGCCTAAGATTTTCATAAATATTTTCTCTACTCCAATTTTTTCACTGGTGAGTTCATGAAATATATAAGCCTCAGAGAGGATGGTATAAATGCTTTGCAGTATTTATTAAGGCTTCTATTTTCTTATAGTATTTTCGGTTTCTTATACTGTAGTTTCTTATAGTTCCTGTCCATATCGTCTTCTTACATGCCAGATTTCAATAAACGTGTTTTCAAGTTATATCCAGTATGCTCCTTGGAATGCTTTTGGTGGCCTCTTGTTCAAGAAGACAGACAGAAACACAAATCGGTTTCACTGCAAATCCTGGTTTGGCACTAGGGAATCACTAAACTTCGTGAAATGTGTCGACTTGGAGAGCAAGTGAGGAAACAATGGAACAGAGTTAAAACGGAGACTTCACTTCATGGAGCAGGTTCACAGCTTTCCCTCTGCTCTGTTCCTGCAGAAGCTAATGAATACTTAGCCTCATTTTCTGAGTCACACCAACCCAGAGGAAGCCTAATGTCCACACTGGATGGAAGTTGATCCAATCTGATAAAATGATTATTCATCTCTATATCCTCTGTGGTTCTTCAAGCCAAGTTTGCTTCCACGACAGAATTAATATAAAAAAACAACTAGCCACAGCTTGACAGAACTCTAACTTCAGTCATTTTATTTATACCTAAAATAGTCCTCTATTATAAACTTGGTTTGGGAAATCCATCCTGGAAACAGATTTCACTTTGCTTACAACACAGTGCATCATAGACTCCTGGGAGTCCAGCCTGAATAAGGACAGCAGAATCAGAACCCCTACGAGAAAGAAACGCTACTACCAACGTACAAGAAGCCTTCCAACCCTTTTAAAAAATAAAAACCCTATTTAACCTTGCACACTGGTTTATTATGCAATATTAAAGATCAGTCCTGGGTGTTCATTGGAAGGACTGATGTTGAAGCTAAAACTCCAATACTTCGGCCACCTCATGCAAAGAGCTGACTCATTTGAAAAGACCCTGATGCTGGGAAAGATTAAAGGCAGGAGGAGAAGGGGATGACAGAGGATGAGATGGTTGGATGGCATCACCAACTCGATAGACATGGGTTTGGGTGGACTCCGGGAGTTGGTGATGGACGGGGAGGCCTGGCGTGCTGTGGTTCATGGGGTTGCAAAGAGTCGGACACAACTGAGCGACTGAACTGAATGCATATTTTACCATAGATGACTTTTACTCAAAGACAATATTTTTTTTTCTTACTTTACATTCTCCATTTAACCCTTAGACTGCAGCAGACATCACCAGGTGGGAGCTCATTTCGGGATGGTGGGAGCTCATTTCGGGATGGTGGACTCGTGGATGTATGTGGACCCTGTCTACTCTTCCTGCCACGGCAGTCGGCACAAAAGTCTCCCAGCCTCAGTCCTGCCCAGAGTTCCCCCGTGGCCCCACACGGAGCCTGGTGGGCTACAGTCCATGGGTTCACAAAGAGTAGGACACAACTCAGCGACTAAACAGTTAACAACAATATGCATATACATATTATATGCACATATATTGTGTACACACACACACACACACACACACATATATATATACACAATACCAAAACACAGAAACATTGCCAAGTATGAAGAAATTAAATGTATCTTTTTCACAGGTAACAAATTTGGAAATGAAGCGTTTCAATGCACAGAAAAACACACATAAATGCAAAACTCACCGGTTGACCTCCCCACCACCTATGGTTAAATTTCTCTCGCCCTCGAAGATTGAAATGTGCATCAAATACAGGATCATACATGGAATTACCAACAATTCCATGTGATTCTGGATACAGCCCCTTTGTGGAAAAGCAAATTTATTGTCAAAATAATCCACATGTAATAATAGTTCTATCATAAATTTTATCATAGAAGGTTTTATAACAATATGTAATTTCCAATTTTATATGATATATATAACTTTTACATGTCTGTCAGAGGAAACATGACTATTATCTATACACTAGTTGTAAGCCATTGTGAAACTTGACATGATTATAAGAAATTTAACATTGAAGTTTTTTTTAACTGTTGCAATTTAATAAGATGACAACAATTTTTATTACAATAAATTAAACTATAGATTGAAATTTACTTATGTGTCTCCAAAGAAGCTTCTATTTCTAAATACACTATTCCTTTTTCCTTGGTTCTATTTCTACTCCAAGGCAAAAAGAAATAAACAAAATAAATAAATTATATTTTTTAAAGAAGAAACCGAGGTAGAATTTATGAGCAGCTGAAAATTAAAACATAGCAGCTCCAAAGTCAATGCTTTTATTTGAAAACTCAGAAACTAAAGAATAGATCCTGTGGTATCTGAGAGGTTGGACGAATATATTCAGACAGAATTGCACCTGGGGAAAAAAAGGGTTTTAAAGTTGCAATGAAGTTCAGTCATTGACAAAGTTGTAAAGGGCATTTACTATGACAATTGATAAAGGTAAGATGAAAAACAGAAAGATTTTCTCTTAACACTAAGGAACATGGTTTTAAAATTTCCCTTTAAGTCATTTCAGGATGAAATCAGCCCTTTGAATCTACACCATTTGAAAGAATACTTACAGTGGCCAAAGTGTATAAGTTAGGGAAAGTTTTTGTTGGGTACACAGGCCTCATGTAGGGAGAGTGAGTGCCACAAGACCCTGGAGACAGAATTCAGGTATTAGAGCAAGAAAAACAACAGGAAACCCTCCCCGGGGAGACCCATTCTACGCACAAAGACACGGGCTCTCTTCACTCTTGAATTTCAAATGGGAAGGCCGTGTGCCCAGACATCTCAGAACCGACAGCTGAGGGTTACTGGGCGGGTCGCAGATCACAGACAGGAACACAGGACAAGAATGACTTACTCAGCTTTTCAATGTTAGGCATGACCTTGCTGCCTTTCTTCATGTACGATGCGCGGAAACCGTCCACAGAGAAGATGATCAGTGGAGGGCGAACAAACCTTAAACGGTAACACGATAAACTTCAGACAGATAACGTCACAGAGTTGGCACTGTGCTTAGTCCTTCTTAGCAGAAGAACCGAGAATTTCTAAAGCAAACCTTCAGTTAGGGTATCTCTACGAGCCTGGGCTTTCAGCCACATGACATTTGTGGGAACTTCAGTGCAGAGTGAAATGACCCGGGAAGGAGCGGGACTCCAGGCTCCCCTCACTGTGCTCTCTCCACGGGCTGCCTCTGGCATTGCAAACGAGGCTTTTCACATTGTAAAAAGCTGTTATACTGAGTTGCCTCTGGTGTGAATTCTCCCATTTGCTACCTGAAAAACTATTCATTCTTTAAAATCCAGCTCAAGATCTCCTCTTTCATAGCAATGGTTGATGCTTCAGAATTCCTTTAAGATAATAATACCTCTTTCATATTAATATATATCACTTTATATATAATATAAATCCTATTAATATATATTAATAATTTATTAATCATATAATAAATACATATTGAATTAATAAATGCATATTATATTTTAATATATTACATTATATTATAATGCTATATTAACATATTTATCTTCTTCATTAGTTTCAAAGCACAGTTCGTGTCTTATTCATCTTTCTATTTTATGGACCTATTGTAGGGCTTCAATAATTTACCAAATACAGAAGGAAGGGAGGAAGGAAAATGAAATTAATAAGCAGTAGCAATCATATCACTAGACTAGACACCAAAAATTCTAAGTTTAATTACAAAATGATTGTGAAAATAATTAAAACTGTTGAAGATCTCTAAAACTTAATCAATAAAGAACTAGACTATCCATCTAACGAGGGCAGGACTGATGAACTAGGCTCTTTGTTAGAGTCTAAAGTTCCAGTTGTTCGATCAAATCTGAGAATGCTAAACTTTGTGGAAAACTGTGTTTAATGGTTTGCAGACTATTCCTCAAGCACAAGCTTGCATTTATTTGAAGACACATAACAAATGAGTCTGACTCTTGCAACCCCATGGACCATGGCCTGCCAGGCTCCTCTGTCCATGGATTCTCCCGGCAAAAACACTGTAGTGGGTTGCTGTTCCCGTCTCCAGGGGATCTTCCCAACCCAGGAGTTAAATCCTCGTCTCCTGTGTCTTCTGCATTGCAGGCAAATACTTTACTACTGAGTCATGCGGGAAGCCCATATTTAAAATGAGTCACATACTAAGTACTTAGAATAATTCTATGAGTTCATTACTATCATCACTGTTATCATTTAATGATTTTACCACTTGGACTGCTTTCTCTTCCAAAAATAACCAAACACATTTTAAACATTCAGACACTACTGTCATCCCATTCTAATAGCCCAAATAAGTTCAAGTAGCTCATGAAAGTTAAAAAGGAGACAAAAATAAAAATATCTAAACTCTTGGATCTTGTGTCCCAGGCTGTGCTACCTAAAACAAAAAGACGTTCAGTCACATACACTCATGAAAACACGTTTGTAGAACATCTTATTTTCTGCCAGGCACTTTAAGGGTCCATGGATTTGCGGCATTTCCTGGAAGGCATCATAAGCCCCCTATGCTGGTCCCACTTCAGCTGTGGGGTGTCACTAGGTCTGGCTGGACCCCAGCAAAGCAGTGCAGTGGCGGTTTGCCAACTTCCTGCAGCATCTGGTAGGAGTTACCATCTTGGATATTTTCAAGAAGCTCTGGAGTCCTCCCTCCAGCCACCCCACCACCACGGCCGCCACCAAAAAAAAAAGCCAAAGGAGCACTTCAGGAAAAAAACACAGAAAAACCAAATCGCTGCCAGAAATGTTTCTCTTCCCCTTCAGTATTATTATTATTGTCATTTCTAAAATCTTCAGCTGAGGTGAGATACAGAGGATATTGTTTCCAATATGTGCAGAGGCGATAGGAGAAAAGTTTTTAAAAAACATTTCTTTTATTTTTTAAATTTTTTATTGAGCTCTAATTCACATCTCATACAATTCATTTGTTTTACTTGTATGACTCAATGATTTTGGGTATTTTTACAGAGTTGTGTAACTATCACCACAGACATAGAGTTGATTTTTTGTTTTTTCTCGTTACACCATTTGGCATGTGAGATCTTAGTAGCCAGACCAGGGATTGGACCTGCACCCCCTATGGTGGGTGCCTGAAGGTCTTAACCACTGGACTGCCAGGGAAATCCCAGTAGAAGAAAATTTTTAAAAAAAGAAATTCTCCCTTCAAGATGTACATTCCAGCTTCTGAATGGAAAATTACACAGAAGTACTCATAAATTTGCCCATGTAAGAGGACATTGTTTTAAACCTTTTACCCATCCATAGCTTGTGATATTTTATCAACACATATATAAAATGGCATAATATTCATAAAATGCACTCACCCTGCAGGACATTCTGGGGTCTTTATTTCCTCACAGTCATCATCTACCCAATGAGACTCTCCTGTAAGGAAAAATGGGTAGACTATTGGGTGAATTGAATTATAAATGTCATCTAGAGCATTGAAGAGTATAATTGCAGAACCTGTGTCCTGTTAAATACTTGTTGTTTATGGAACGCCATCTAAAAAGACCTTCAGAAATAAAGTCTAGAGTCTGTTTTGGCTTGACTACGCTACACCCATACGTGATGCGAGAGCCTAGGTTTAATAACCCCAAGTGGTGTTTACTTGAGCGTTCCGTGTCTAAATGGCTTGTAGATAAAAACACCAGTGGCGTCAGGGAACAAAATTCTATGTTTGTTTCCCTCCAGAAATAAACTGTTTGGTCATTAGACGGAACATTTTTTCCTATGCCACCAAACATCTCAAAGCCATAGAAAACATGATACAACTTCCCTTTAGCTGGGGAAAAATGTTTGGACTCCTTGGAGATGACAGATGGAAGACGGCCATAGAGCGGTTCTTCGCCAGTGGTATACGTACAACCCTCGCACTAAGGAATCTAAACCAATGCTATCTTTCATTTTTATGTTCCAGCAAGATCTGAGAGCATAAACCTATGCCATTCTTGAGTCACTTCATCTGGAGAAGAGGGCAGGAACAGAGATGCAGAGAAAGAGAAGGAACTTGTGGACACGGGGCAGGGCGGGGCGGGGCGTGAGGAGGGGACACACGTGTACACGCAGCTGATTCACGCTGCCGCACGCAGAGATCCACACAGCATTGTAAAGCAATTACACTCCACCTGGAAACTCACTCACTCACTAAGACCCTAAAAGAGAGAGACTAAAAAAGAGCTTAGATTTAAAAATGAAGCTTACTCTGGAGAAAACGAAAATTACCAAAAAGCATGTGCTTTAAATTTTCCTAAAACAAACAAAGCATATATCTGAAATGTAAGTAACACTTGTGACCAAGACTTTGAAGAAACTGCTCCCAAGTAAAGAGCGCTGGACATCTCCCTGGTCAGGACGAATCTAACTAGTGCCCACTGTGTCACGGCCACGCCCCTTAAAACGGAGCAGCTCTATGAACATGTGATAACCCAGGGGCCACACACGAGCCACAGGCAAGTCCCACAACTAGAATTTTAAACCAGCAAAAGCCAGTGTTTCACAATTCAATAACCAATGATACCTAGAACTTTATTTTCTCTTCTAATAGCCTTTGTGGATTATTGGTAGATTTACCAGGGAAATAAAAGGGAAAAGAAAAGAAAATTCTCAACCAATTTTGTGTTTTATCAATAGCGACAACAATCATTTGGGTAGGAGAAATTTTCAAGCTCAGCATTCAGGTAGGATGTGTTGCCGTAACTAAACACTACACATATTTCAGAACTGACCTGTTCTTCCCCTAAAATATTTGAACGGAAACTCTACATAAATGTTCCATGTCACAGCTAGGAAAAGGTCTTCATTTAAACACTGAAAAGTGACCTGTAAACTTTACACAAAGGTCCTGGGATCCTTTCATTAACTTGGCTAAGCGGTTGCCAGGGTGACAAACTCCTTAAAGACAGAAACGGAATCTTTTATACATTTGGCAGTCCATTGACAAGTATTTACTATTGGAAAAAAACCATCACATTCGACAATCCACCTCACCAAGTCAGCACGCACAGATACATGGCTCTGGGGCGTAATGAGAGCTACGGTTTAGGCCCCCTCCTCTTCAGCAGCAGTGCTCCCATCCTGGGGCTCGAGTGGTGAAGAGCCCGCTGCCAATGCAGGAGGCGTAAGAGACGGAGTGTTGATCCCTGGGTGGGGAAGATCCCCTGGAGGAGGGCATGGCCACCCACGCCAGGATTCCTGCCTGGAGAATCCCATGGACGGAGGTGCCTGGGGGGCTACAGTCCAGAGGGTCGCACAGAGTCGGACACGACTGAGGGACTCAGTATGCTCACACTCCCACCCGAGGCTGGTGTTGGGCCGAGGCTCACCGCTGACAGCCGGTGGGCACAGAGCCGTGCCCCCAGCTGCAGACGTAAGAGCTCTGAGGCTCACCCTCCGGAGCCCGAGGAGGGCACAGCCAGGGGACCCGAGCCCCGAGCCACAGCCTCGCTCACCTGCCCCTCCCCACACCCCTCCTCCCTCAGGCGGTCCTGCAGAGACCTTCCCCGAGAGTTCGCTGGACAGCACTCCCATCTCAGGCTCTGCTTCTGGGAAACCTGACCAAGACAGGAACTCTTTCAGAAACCTCTTCACGATTCAGTTCCGTTCAGTTCAGTCGCTCAGTCGTGTCCGACTCTTTGCGACCTCATGAACCGCAGCACGCCAGGCCTCCCTGTCCATCATCAACTCCCGGAGTTGACTCAAACTCATGTCCATCGAGTCAGTGATGCCATCCAGCCATCTCATCCCCTGTCGTCCCCTTCTCCTCCTGCCCCCAATCCTTCCCAGCATCAGGGTCTTTTCCAAGGAGTCAACTCTTCGCATGAGGTGGCCAAAATACTGGAGTTTCAGCTTCAACATCAGTCCTTCCAATGAACACCCAGGACTGATTTCCTTAGGATGGACTGGTTGGATCTCCTTGCAGTCCAAGGGACTCTCAAGAGTCTTCTCCAGCACCACAGTTCAAAAGCATCAATTCTTCAGCGCTCAGCTTTCTTCACCGTCCAACTCTCACATCCATACATGACTGCTTCTGCTGCTGCTAATTTGCTTCAGTCGTGTCCGACTCTGTGCGACCCCATAGACGGCAGTCCACTAGGCTCCTCTGCCCCTGGGAGTCTCCAGGCAAGAACGCTGGAGTGGGTTGCCATTTCCTTCTCCAGTTCGTGAAAGTGAAAAGTGAAAGCGCAGTCCCTCAGTCATCCCCAACTCTTCCCGACCCCATGGACTGCAGCCCACCAGGCTCCTCCATCCATGGGATTTTCCAGGCAAGAGTACTGGAGTGGGGTGCTATTGCCTTCTCTGGCATACATGACTATGGGTCCCTAATTATGGAATTTGGGATAATTTCCTTGCTATTTCAGACCAGCAAAGTGCAGACTGGCCAATCTGAGAAAGAAGCCTGAGAAACGAAAAACACAGCTCACTCCCGCCAAGCCCATATCCAAGGTGTCACAGCCACAACAGCAAGGTCTCCTGGAACGTCTCCCACTTTCCCTCCTTTAAAGCTTCCGCCAGCAGAGAAAGCACGCACCTTTGCAAACCACTTGGTAGTTAGTGCAGCAGTCTCCCCTGGCCAAGCAGTCCTCTGAGCAGTGACAGGCATGGTCTTCGTTTCTTACTTCTCCGCATCTGTCCTTGGTACACTCCCAGCCGCCAGCTGAAATCGGCACAACAGAACACTTTTCACTGCAGCGCAGAAACCAAATAAAAGAGGCCACAATTGCTTACAACACTTGCCAAGAAAAAGAGCTAAAGTCCCACATCATTTAATCTGCTTGTGAAATTAGAGTTGGCCTGAGGCCTAAATGATATCTGGCATACTTACAAATAGGATGGATTTTTAGCTTTTCAAATCGGAATACAAAGTCCAATGGCATTGGGCTCCTTTGGAAAAATGGAACCCTTAACCACTTGTGAACTGTCCTAAAAGACCAATAAAATGTATGGTGTATAAAGTTTGTGAGAGTGACATTTCCCCAGGTGGTGCTAGTGGTGACAAACACGCCTGCCAATGCAGGAGATGTAAGAGAAATGGGTTTGATCCCAGGGTCAGGAAGATCCCCTGGAGGAAGGCACGGCTACCCAGTCCAGCATTCTCGCCTGGAGAATCCCAGCACAGAGGGGTCTGGCAGTTACAGTCCCTGGGTCACAGACTCAGACACAACTGAAGCGACTCAGCACACACCACTGTACAGCTAGCTGGCCAGAGCTGGGCTCTTTTGTTTTCCAAAGCAGTTTTACTTAAACCTGAATCGACTTGACTTAAATACAAAGGATAGTGCAACTAAATGGCCTCTACCTGATATAAGATGCACCAGAGGTTAAAGTTATTGGAAGAGTGTGTGTGTGTTAGTTGCTCAGTCATGTCTGATACTTTGCGACCGCATGGACTGTAGCCCACCAGGCTCCTCTGTCCATGGGATTCTCTAGGCAGGAACACTGGAGTGGGTTGCCATTCCCTTCTCCAGGGGGTCTTTCTGACTCAGGGATCGAACCTAGGTTTCCTGCATTGCAGGCAGATTCTTCACCATCTGAGCCACCAGGGAAGCCGTGAAAAGTATAAAGCCATACTAAAAACGTTCAGTTCTGAGTGTAGACCAACCTGTGGCCCTACCTACAATTACAGGTCAAAATACCTAGTTTCAAGGAGGTCAGTTGCTAGGTTACAGATTTCTATCTGAGCATACTTGATTAGAAGCTCACAACTCTTTTCCACCAAGAAAATACCTTCAGAAAAGTAATATCTTCGTTTTAAAGAGAGTGCTGGACTTCACGCGTGACTTCTCATCCACTGGACTGTAAGCTCCACGGCAGGGAAGTCCCATCTCTCCTTTCACCACTGTAACTCCAGTACCTGAGTGTGTGCCTGGCTCAAGCCAGTGTCCATGAACATCAATTAAATCTAATTCAGAATTACCGCGAAAATAAAATACAACTCTTTAAATTCACGGTTGCTGTACTGAGAAACTTCATAGCTAATTCATTGATTCAAAAATACATCTACTATGTTTTCCATGTTCTAGGTTCCGGGGAGGTAGTGAAGAACAAGGAAGACAAGGTCCTGTCTTCATGGACCTTACATTCCAGTTGGAAAAGACAGACCATAAGCAAGTCAATTAGTCAATGAGATCATTTCAGCTTGCAGTAAGTGCTGAGAAGAAAATT
The DNA here is from genome assembly GCF_023699985.2 of Odocoileus virginianus. NCBI lineage: Eukaryota > Metazoa > Chordata > Mammalia > Artiodactyla > Cervidae > Odocoileus > Odocoileus virginianus. The sequence goes on from NC_069688.1 coordinate 65,246,799, forward strand.
AACACAGACAGAGAGTGACAGGGTGGGCTGGGTCCACTTGGCTTAGAATGGTCAGGAAAGGCTTCTCTGAGCTAAAGGACAGTTCAGATCTTCATCTCTTAAAACATGTCGTAAGTGAGAAGCAAAACTTTTAGAAAGCAATGCTGCTCTTTAGTAATACTCTACCGAGAGCTACAATTGCTATGTGAATAATTGGATAAACAGATATTAGTTGCCATACTAGAGAATCATGCAACTACTGTTTAATTTCCATATTTTACAATTACTCTTGCATCCTGATTCCATTCTCTGATATTTTTTATAACCCCTGTTTCCACTGCCTTCTCTTTCCCAGCAGATTAAATGCTTGGAATTTTTCTACCCAGGATCTGCTATTCTCAGTGGTTAGCAGTTTTCCAAGGTTATGTTGATGGACAGAGGTCATGTGAGGTTTTTCTTCCTCAATTCAAAGATAATTCTTCCAACCAAAACACTTTTTAAAAATTTGTTACTTTTGCCATGTAATCTTTTAAGCTGATATGTTGTAGCTTCAGTTTTCTTTATTCAGTTCAAGAAATTTTCTTTCCTTTCCTTTCGGCCACATGGCATCTTAGTTCCCCAACCAGGGATCAGACCCAGCGCCCCCAACACTGGACCCAGAGGCACAGCCACAGGACCAGCAGGGACGTCCCCAACAAAAATATTTTTATTCCTCCCCTAGTTCCATAAAAGGGCATCCCTGGTAAAGAATCCTCCTGCTAATCCAGGAGCTGCATGCTTGATCCCTGAGTCAAGAAGATCCCCTGGAAGAGGGCATGGCAACCCATTCTATATTCTTGGCTGGGAAATCCCATGGACAGAGGCGCCTGGTGGGCTACAGTCCATGGAGTTGCAAAGAGTCAGATACAACTTAGCAACTAAACAACAAGTCCCATATGAAAATCCCTTTACTTACAAAAGAGCATCACTATTAACAAGCTAGATATAGTGAGGCACGACTAACTTGGCATAAGACTGAAATTTTTAAAAATTTAGTGAACCTCAAGCAAGGTAAGATTATGTATAATTTTAAAAGCAACTGTAAGAATAAACAAAAATATTTAACCTTATTAGATAATAATAGTTATAAATAATTGTTATAAATGAGAACATGCTGAAAGGGCCTGTACCCTTTGAGAGAAATATAAACTTTGAGATGCATAATTATGTTACATTTATTTACATTTAAGAAATGCATATATACTTTGTCTGGCCCTAGGTGAGTGTGAGTGATCACACCATTGTGATTATCTGGGTCATGAAGATCTTTTTTGCACAGTTCTTCTGTGTATTCTTGCCATCTCTTCTTAATATTTTCTGCTTCTGTTAGGTCCATACCATTTCCATCCTTTATTGTGCCTATCTTTGCATGAAACGTTCCCTTGGTATCTCTCATTTTCTTGAAGACATCTCTAGTCTTGCCCATTCTATGGTTTTTCTCTATTTCTTTGCATTGATCGCTGAGGAAGGCTTTCTTATCTCTCCTGGCTATTCTTTGGAACTCTACATTCAAATGGGAGTATCTTTCCTTTTCTCCTTTGCTTTTCGCTTCTCTTCATTTCACAACTATTTGTAAGGCGTCCTCAGACAGCCATTTTGCTTTTTTGCATTTATTTTTCTTGGGGATGGTCTGGATTCCTGTCTCCTGTACAATGTCACGAATCTCCATCCATAGTTCATCAGGCTCTCTGTCTATCAGATCTAGTCCCTTAAATCTATTTCTCACTTCCACTGTACAGTCATAAGGGATTTGATTTAGGTCATACCTGAATGGTCTAGTGGTTTTCCCCACTTTCTTCAATTTCAGTCTGAATTTGGCAATAAGGAGTCCATCATCTGAGCCACAGTCAGCTCCCAGTCTTGTTTTTGCTGACTGTATAGAGCTTCTCCATCTTTGGCTGCAAAGAATATAATCAGTCTGATTTCGGTGTTGACCATCTGGTGATGACCATGTGTAGAGTCGTCTCTTGTGTTGTTGGAAGAGGGTTTGCTATGACCAGTGTGTTCTCTTGGCAAAACTCTATTAGCCTTTGCCCGGCTTCATTCTGTACTCCAAGGCCAAATTTGCCTGTTACTCCAGGTGTTTCTTAACTTACTACTTTTGCATTCCAGTCCCCTATAATGAAAAGGACATCTTTTTGGCATGTTAGTTCTAGAAGGTCTTGTAGGTCTTCATAGAACTGTTCAACTTCAGCTTCTTCAGTGTTACTGGTTGGGGCACAGACTTGAATTGCCATGATATTGAATGGTTTGCCTTGGAAACGAACAGAGATCATTCTGTCGTTTTTGAGATTGCATCCAAGTACTGCATTTCAGACTCTTTTGTTGACTATGATGGCTACTCTATTTCTTCTAAGGGATTCCTGCTCAGAGTAGTAGATATAATGGTCATCTGAGTTAAATTGAGAGTCCCTTGGACTGCAAGGAGATCCAACCAGTTCATCCTAAAGGAGATCAGTCCTGGGTGTTCACTGGAAGGACTGATGTTGAAGCTGAAACTCCAGTACTTTGGCCACCTGATGTGAAGAGCTGACTCATTTGAAAAGACCCTGATGCTGGGAAAGATTGAGGGCAGGAGGAGAAGGGGGCAACAGAGGATGAGATGGCTGGATGGCATCACCGACTCGATGGACATGAGTTTGAGCAAGCTCCGGGAGTTGGTGATGGACAGGGAGGCCTGGTGTGCTGCATGCAATTCATGGGGTCGCAAAGAGTCAGACATGACTTAGCAACTGCACAGCAAATGCATTCTAAACACGTGACACTGTCCGAGTTCGCACTGAGACACTGATTGTGCTCGTCTCTGGGTCAGCAGAGTGGCATCTCAGAGATCCTTCAACCCTTCGTTATTATTTTACACTTGACTCTTCCACATTTGGCCTAAGGTATCTTTGTACACAGGGACGTGAACTACTTTAGAGTGTTATTCTAGTCTATGTTTATTAAACTTGGAAAGAAAGGGATGAGCTACATTCAGAGAGACCTAAGCTGGAGTCAGAAGATCCGTTCAAGTTTAGAAGAAGCTCTAAGATCAGGAATTGGGATGGCTGAGATGATGTGTCAGGGACAAGATACTCAAAGTAGAGAGGAAATATGGAACATTAGCTAGTTCTTTAGTGCCAAGTAAACACAGACCACTGGTTTGAAATAATATTTTGAAGCCAAAAACTCTGCTGGAACATCTGTTCCATCCCTATATTCAGTTTACAAGGTTCTCATCATTTCAGTTTACAAACCCACAGCTCAGAGAGCTGGGAGAAGTTCCAAATGAAAAAGGAAAGGAACAACTACAAAAAATATGGCCAAACATTGGGAAAATGGGTTATGCAAAAATAAATAAATAAATAAACAGACTAAGAGCACTCTCCTTCTCTTGAGGAGGGGGGAAAATCTGAACTAGTAAGGAGTTGACACAGGGTTTCATATAAATCAGGTGCTATTCCTTTAGTAAAAGAGAATAATATATCTGTTTCTAATGTTGTCATTAGAAAAGTCAGACTTATGTTAATGATAATATGAGCTGGATTTTTGAAATAATCATCTAACCATAAAAGTCTAAAAGCAGGTAATAATTTATCAAGAGAGCTGTGGAATCTCTGTATCTAACGGTCTTAATACGACGGATTATTATTACTCAGCCACAAAAAAGGAGGGCTCCACTGGTGGCTCAGACAGTAAAGAGTCTGACTACGACACAGGAGGCCTGGGTGCGATCCCTGGGTCAGGACAATCCCCTGGAGAAGGAAACGGCAACCCACTCCAGTGTTCTCGCCTGGAGAATCCCACGGACAGAGGAGCCTGGAGGGCCACAGTCCATCGGATCACAAAGAGTCAGACAAAGACTGAGCAACCGACACTAACACTTATGAAAAAGAATAAAACTGGGTTGTTTGTAGAGATGTGGATGGACCTAGAGACTCTCATATACAGTGAAATAAGTCAGAAAGAGAAAAACTAATATCATGTATTAACATATATATGGAATCTAGAAAAATGGTATAGACAATTTTATTTGCAAAGCAGAAATAGAGACACGGACACAGAGAAGAAAAGTATGGGCACCCAGGTGGGGGAGGTGGGGGGGTGGCACGAATCGGGAGACGGGGATGGACCTGTGTGCTGCTGGCACGGTAACAAAACAGGTGACTCGTGGGAGCCTGATGCAGAGCTCAGCGAGTCCTGCCCAGCGCTCGGAGCTGACGACCCGGGAGGGAGACGAAAGGGGAGACACAGACACACAGATAGTTGGCTCACGTTGCCGTGCAGTAGAAACTAACTCAGCTCACCAAAGCAACTACCGTCGCTGTCCTGTTGCTAAGTCGTGTCTTTGCAAGCCAATGGACTGCAGCCTGCCGCGTTCCTCGGCGCTCAGCCTTCCTTATTCAACTCTCACATCCGTACATGACCACTGTAAAAACCATAGCCTTGGCCAGACGGACCTTCGTCAGCAAAGTGATGTCTCTGCTTTTTAATATACTATCTAGGTTTTTCATAGCTTTGTTTCCAAGCAGCAAGCATCTTTTAATTTCAAGGCTGCAGTGATTTTGGAGCCCAAGAAAATAAAATCTGTCATTGCTTCCACTTTTTCCAAAAAATGATATTTTACAAAATGACCTTAAGAGCAGGGTTGCTCGTCACCTCTCCCATAGAGTCTGAACAGGATGCTGCCCAGAGGTATGGGGGCGGGGGGACAGTAATCTACAAGGTGACTGCAAAGTCTCACCTAAAGTGTTAGACTTTGGAAACAGCATGTAGAATGAGTCCCCAAAGGTGATTTTCTCAACTAATGCATGTTCAGAGACCAGTGTATTCCACTGACCCTTCTATTAGAGAAGCAATGTAACAAAGGTCAGGAACTCGTGGAGGAAGACTTTAGAGCTGCCTTGAGCGTGCAACCCCAAGAATTCCAAAATGATCTGGGACTTCCACTGAGAAGAAGTAATGACCTCAGAGTACACCCATCGTCACAATACGATAAGATGAAACAAACCAAATGTTACAAACTGAGCAGGCAAGCAAAAATAATGCAGTTAAAACAGACCCCCAAAAGGGCACAGGTATCCTAGCAGTGAGTGAGGGAACTGAGAGCAAGAGATAGAAATCATAAAGATGAAAGAAAAAATAACTTGTCATAAATATCCCAAACTGCTAAGTGACGACTGCAGCTGCGAAGAATTCTCTTTGGGCTGAGTCTTGTGTGGATACAACGGTCATGCAGAGTGTGCTCGTAACACAGCTGACAGTGACTCCAGGAACAAAACGAAACCCGTTTGGTTTGTCCGAAGCAGGGTGGCAGCGGCAGGCTGCTCAACAGCAGGGGGCCGTTACGCCAGCTAACCAAGACTAGAGCGGCTTCAAAGGTACGTACCTGTCTTCAGGCAGAGCTCGTCAAAGTCAAGGCAGCAGCTGCTGTAGCTCTTACACAGGTTGTCGCAGCGACAATCGGGGGGCCCGGCCTCTTGAAGCTCGAAGCATCTGCCCTTGCAAGAGCCGGAGATGTTGATCGAGGGGGAGTCTGATAGCACTGCGAGACACAAGAGGCAGGGCAGTGGGGTGAGGGCGTAGGCCACGTCACTGGGGGCTTCCCCTGTGGCTCAGACAGGAATAATCCACCCGCAGTGCGGGAGACCTGGGCTCCATCCCTGGTTTAGGAAGATCCCCTGGAGAAGGGAAAGGCTGCCCACTCCAGGATTCTGGCCTGGAGGGCTCCATGGACAGAGGAGCCTGGCGGGGTACGGTCCACGGGTCACAGAGAGTCGCACGACTGAGCGCCTTTCCTGTCACGTCACTCTGGCAGGGGGCCCTGGGCAGGAGACTGCCGGGACGCAGGAAGACTCAAGCTGAGCAGCCCGGCTCCATCTCCTGCTGGCTGTGAGCCACAGCAGGTCCTCTGCGCCAGCTTCCTCATCTGTACAGTGGGGAGACCAATAAAAGCAACTGGAGGCCATCATGAGAGTTAAATGAGATATTGAGCAAGGTGTCAGCCATATAGAAAGCAACAGATGTTGGCTACTGGTTTTACTACTATTTACAGTGATTGTCACTACAAATCTGTGTTGCTGTGGATGTTGTGATGCCAACAGAGAACAGTACTTTGAAGTCTACACTTAGAAGTGTTCATTCCCCTGTTCAAAAGTCCACAGCTTTTGTAAGGAACGTGCATGCATGCCCAGCTGCTCAGCCATATCCAACTGTGTGCGACCCATGGCCTGTAGCCCGCCAGTCTTCTCTGTCCATGTGATTTTCCAGGCAAGAACACTGGAATGGGTCGCCATTTCCCACTGCAGGGGATCTTCCCGACTCAGGAATCGAACCTGTGTCTCTTGCATCTCCAGCATTGGCAGGCAGGGTTCTTTACAACTGCAACCGGAGAATTGAGTCTGAATGTTCTGAGCACAGTCTGAACAGATGGGGTTGAAATAAAAGACTTTTAAGATCTCTTCCAGCTGTAAAACCTACAAACGTAACTAGAGTTATACACATGTCAACTCTACAATCTTGGAGAAAGAAAGGATTAATCAAGGCGTGAAAAAAAATTAATCAGTAAGTAGTGCTAGGGTAACAGGCTGGCTGGAAAAGTTAAGCTGGATCCTCATCCTAGCTCACAAAGCAAGTCAGATCTGCACAGGTCAGTATGGAAAGAGCTACAAAATGGATAAACATGTTTTTTGAAACAGCAAAGCATGGAAAACTATTCTGGTCGACCCAGGGATCAAACCCAGGTGTCCTGAATTGAAGGCAGATTCTTTACCATCTGAGCCACCATGGAAGCCCTGGTGGTAGCTAGTATATATCATATTTTCTGTTAGAAACAGAGAGAGAGAAAGCAAGAGAGATAAGCATAAGATAAAGTCAGAGGCCAGAGCTAGAGATGAGAGAGTGGGTGGGAACAGAAGCATTGAGACAGGTACCAAAGTGAATCTGGAGGAGGACACGGCACCCACCCCGGCATTCCTGCCTGGGAAACCCCATGGACAGAGGGGCCTGTGGGCTACGGTCCATGGGGTCACAGCGAGTCGGACATGACTGGGCACACAGCACACGCCAATTTGAATAACACTTTTCTTCACTGTAAAAAATTCTTACCAGAAATTATATTTGGAGAAATCAGAAAGACAAGAAGGAAACTTCTCACTCTTCTGCAGTTTGAAACTTGTTTTACAAATGTCTTTTTGTTTTTTGATGTTTCACTTGCTTACTTCTGCCTCTCATGCATATATATAATGTATACCTATATGTGTCTAAGTAGACATACATGTGAATCTATGTACATAAAGGATATATTATACAATATATAAATACCCTACAAATATTATTTATGTTACTTTAGTTCCTTGTTTATGTTTATGAATTTTCCATTTTTTTATAATAAGAATCCATTACTTATAAAATCAAGAAAACACCAGAGGCAGGGAGAGAACAGATATTTAATGACATTTCTAGGTTCACCAAAGCCATTTATCTGAACATCCTGTTCATCTGTTAATTCTTTGTCCTCTTTCAAGTCAGAGTCACCCAATCCTAACCTGTACGACATTAGATCAGTTCAACTAAAGCAAACAGATTCACCTGACCACGAGATGTGAAACGCTTTTGCATGGTTGATTCTGGGATCTTCAAAGACATACAAATCACCCCCGTTCAGTTGAATAATATCAGGTTTCCAAGGCAATACCTTACCTCTGGTTCACAAACCACATTTTTCTATTGACTTTGCCCAACCAATTGACATACTGAACCCCGAGAACTATGAGAGGAGGAGGGCTGAGCAGCAGAGAAAGGAAAAATAAAGTTCTATGGTGAAAAGTGAATGCAAGAAAAATGCTTATAATTGAAACATTCTTTTTAAGGATACTGCTTAGAATCATTCCATCATCCATCTATCATGATAAATTCTGAGTAGAATTTGTGCTCATGAACTGCATATATAAGCACACTTAGCTATCCTTAGAGCTGGGATAATCAGAAGAGCTTCAAAGGCACATTGTTCGCAGATGCTCACCCGTCCCGTCTCCTCTGTGGCATCCCAGCCAACACGTGACGTTTTCCTCCATTCACGCCCTTTGCTTTCCCCTCATCATAATCTCTTCCTTTTTCCTATTTTTGCTTTCAAAAGATTTGTGTGAATTTCTAATCATTTTAAACCTTTCTCCATTCATTCTATCAGTGATTTTTACTCCTTCCTTCCAACAATAGTTATTCTCTAAGTTTACCACTCACTTTGCTTTTGAAAATAATTGAATTTCACACAATAGCTTGCCCCTATCCAATTATCATCTTCCTTGCCAACCCTTAAACTGACGACAGCTTTGTTAGGAGAGAGCCGCACTTACACTCATAATGCAAAGATACAGCTCATAAAAAGTACTGCACTCAATATGGGGTTACTAACAGCTTTCAGATAAGACTGAATTTTTGGGCTGGTGCGGATTAGGGATTATTGCTGCTTCGTTGCCAAGTGTGTGCGACTCTCGAACCCCACGGACTGTAGCGCGCCAGGCTCTTCTGTCCATGGGATTCCCAGGCGAGAATACTGGACTGGGAATACTAGTTCCTTCTGCAGGGGATCTCCCTGACCCAGGAATCAAACCTGGGTCTCCGGTGTCGGCAGGAGACTCTTTACTACTGAGCCACCAGGGGAGCCCATGGATTAGGGATACATATGCCAAACTCATTCCCGGCTGAGATTCGGCTGAGAACGGCAGGAAGAGAAATAGGAAGGTGCACGACGGAGCCATTTATCAACACGTCTTCAAAGCCAGTAAGTCCAAGAGCGGAACGGCCGCACCCTTTTTTACCAAAATAAAGTGACAGAACAAAGTTCACCCGGCCTTTCCAGGGCCTGTTCCGCCCCTGCCATCTTCCTTCAGAACGACTCCCAGCCCTGATTCTCCGCAGCTCGTCCCCACGAGCCGGCTCTTTCATCCCGCCCGGGTCCCGGGCCCTCGCCCCGCCCAGGCCGAGCTCAGGTTTTAGGACTGCTCTTCTTGTACCTGATTGAGTAGTCAGAAATGGAAAGATTCTGACTTCTTACACTTGAATTCTAAAATCTGTAAAGCCCTCCTTTATCAGAACTGAAAGCCTCAGAAGTAACGAGAAAGACAACAAGGAAAACAAAGTCTGTACTGAGTGAAGTAGGGTCAGAAAGAGAAAAACAAGTACCGCATAGTAACACAGATATGGGATCTGGAAAAATGGTACCGGCACCTATTTGCAGGGCAGGAACAGAGACGCAGACATGGAGAACGGGACTGTGGACACGGCCAGGGCAGGGCAGGTGGGGCGGAGGGGCATGGGGCATAGACGTGACCACGGGAAAAACCGACTGCCCGCGCAATCGCTGCGGAACTCAGGGAGCTCAGCCGGCGCTCTGCGACCCCCCAGGGGGTGCAACGCGGAGGGGGGTGGGGGCGGAGACCGCGGTCCGCGAGGACGGGGCCTGCGGGCACTCAGGGCCGGTTCACACTGATGGGGGGGGGGGGGGTAGGTGCACGCGGGCCGCGCCTGCAGACACTCGGGGACGGTTCACACTGATGGGGGGGTGCACGCGGGCCGCGCCTGCAGACACTCGGGGACGGTTCACACTGATGGGGGGGGGGTAGGTGCACGCGGGCCGCGCCTGCAGACACTCGGGGACGGTTCACACTGATGGGGGAAGGGGGGAGGTGCCCGCGGGCCGCGCCTGCAGACACTCGGGGACGGTTCACACTGATGGGGGAAGGGGGGAGGTGCACGCGGGCCGCGCCTGCAGACACTCGGGGACGGTTCACACTGATGGGGGGGGTGCACGCGGGCCGCGCCTGCAGACACTCGGGGACGGTTCACACTGATGGGGGGGGGTAGGTGCACGCGGGCTGCGCCTGCAGACACTCAGGGAGGGTTCACACTGATGGGGGGGGGTAGGTGCACGCTGGCCGCGCCTGCAGACACTCGGGGACGGTTCACACTGATGGGGGAAGGGGGGAGGTGCACGCGGGCCGCGCCTGCGGACACTGAGGGCCGGTTCACACTGATGGGGGTGGGGGGGGTAGGTGCACGCGGGCTGCGCCTGCAGACACTCGGGGATGGTTCACACTGATGGGGGGGTGCACGCGGGCCGCGCCTGCGGACACTGAGGGCCGGTTCACACTGATGGGGGTTGGGGGGTAGGTGCACGCGGGCCGCGCCTGCAGACACTCGGGGACGGTTCACACTGATGGGGGGGGTGCACGCGGGCCGCGCCTGCAGACACTCGGGGACGGTTCACACTGATGGGGGGGGTAGGTGCACGCGGGCTGCGCCTGCAGACACTCAGGGACGGTTCACACTGATGGGGGGGGGTAGGTGCACGCGGGCTGCGCCTGCGGACACTGAGGGCCGGTTCACACTGATGGGGGGGGGGGGGGTAGGTGCACGCGGGCCGCGCCTGCAGACACTCGGGGACGGTTCACACTGATGGGGGGGTGCACGCGGGCCGCGCCTGCGGACACTGAGGGCCGGTTCACACTGATGGGGGTTGGGGGGTAGGTGCACGCGGGCCGCGCCTGCAGACACTCGGGGACGGTTCACACTGATGGGGGGGGGTAGGTGCACGCGGGCTGCGCCTGCAGACACTCGGGGACGGTTCACACTGATGGGGGGGGTAGGTGCACGCGGGCTGCGCCTGCAGACACTCAGGGACGGTTCACACTGATGGGGGGTGCGCGCGGGCCGCGCCTGCGGACACTGAGGGCCGGTTCACACTGATGGGGGTTGGGGGGTAGGTGCACGCGGGCCGCGCCTGCAGACACTCGGGGACGGTTCACACTGATGGGGGGGGTAGGTGCACGCGGGCTGCGCCTGCAGACACTCGGGGACGGTTCACACTGATGGGGGGGTAGGTGCACACGGGCTGCGCCTGCAGACACTCGGGGACGGTTCACACTGATGGGGGGTGCACGCGGGCCGCGCCTGCGGACACTGAGGGCCGGTTCACACTGATGGGGGTGGGGGGGGTCGGTGCACGCGGGCCGCGCCTGCAGACACTCGGGGACGGTTCACACTGCTGGGGGAAGTGGGGAAGGTGCACGCGGGCCGCGCCTGCAGACACTCGGGGACGGTTCACACTGATGGGGGAAGTGGGGAGGTGCACGCGGGCCGCGCCTGCAGACACTCGGGGACGGTTCACACTGATGGGGGAAGTGGGGAGGTGCACGCGGGCCGCGCCTGCAGACACTCGGGGACGGTTCACACTGATGGGGGAAGTGGGGAGGTGCACGCGGGCCGCGCCTGCAGACACTCGGGGACGGTTCACACTGATGGGAGGGGTGCACGCGGGCCGCGCCTGCAGACACTCGGGGACGGTTCACACTGATGGGGGGGTAGGTGCACGCGGGCCGCGCCTGCAGACACTCGGGGACGGTTCACACTGATGGGAGGGGTGCACGCGGGCCGCGCCTGCAGACACTCGGGGACGGTTCACACTGATGGGGGGGTAGGTGCACGCGGGCCGCGCCTGCAGACACTCGGGGACGGTTCACACTGATGGGGGGGTGCACGCGGGCAGCGCCTGCAGACACTTGGGGACGGTTCACACTGATGGGGGGGAGGTGCATGTGGGCCGCGCCTGCAGACACTGAGGGACAGTTCACACTGCTGGGGGAAGAGGGGAGGTGCACGCGGGCCGCGCCTGCAGACACTCGGGATGGTTCACACTGATGGGAAGGGGGTGCACGTGGGCCGCGCCTGCAGACACTCGGGGACGGTTCACACTGCTGTGGCGGGGGGGGGGGTTGGGGGGGGGTGGGGAGGTGCATGCGGGCGGGGCCTGTGGACACTCGGGGACGGTTCACACTGATGGGGGAAGGGGGGAGGTGCACGCAGGCAGCGCCTGCAGACACTCGTGGACGGTTCACACTGATGGGGGAATGGGGGAGGTGCACGCGGGCAGGGCCTGTGGACACTCGGGGACGGTTCACACTGATGGGGGAAGGGGGAAAATGCACGCGGGCAGGGCCTGTGGACACTCGGGGACGGTTCACACTGATGGGGGAAGGGGGAAGGTGCACGCCGGTGGGGCCTGTGGACACTCGGGGACGGTTCACACTGATGGGGGAAGGGGGAAGATGCACGCCGGTGGGGCCTGTGGACACTCGGGGACGGTTCACACTGCTGTGAGGCAGAAGGCAGCATGACACCGGAAAGCAATTATTCTCCAATTAAAAATAAATTAAAAAGAAATCTGTCCTAAGTGTGATGGGGGTTTGAAACTTCATGAGGCACTTGCCAGCACTTTTATGAGATTCAAATGCTATTCTGCCTTTTGAATTACGTATTTAAATGATATTGTTTCACTTCAAAGGAACAAGTCAGTTCCAGAATCTTATAAAATAAATGTCACAGGTCTACAAAGACAAAGTTTTCTTTAGAGACTTTAAATTTTAAAATATGTGTATATGTGATGTGCATAAAAGCAATGCTGTAAGTTCCTTACTTTTCCCAGAAACGCAATTTCATGATTTAAAAAACCCACCAATGTAAAATTGGATCTATCGCATTCAGACTCATAATTCTGAGAGAAACAAGTGAAATTTTTTTTACTTAGCTAAGTAAACCTTCTTTCTAAAACATTCCGTCTTACCATACCTACACAGAGGTAGCACTGTGGAATTCTGGTGCCATTTATGCACAGAAAAAAAAATTATTGATAGTTTAATTTGACTATTTGAAAAAACCTAATTCATGACAAGAGCTGTGACCTAAACATTATTTCATCCTGGACTCCCAATCACACTTCCCGCCAAATCTCCCTGCAGAATGGAAATTTTCAGATTTGGACGATGGCCAGTGAGGGAAGCTGTGTTTGAGTTTGAAAATGCTTAGCCCAGCCTAAAGCCGGACGCTTCTTGTAAGCTCTGTCTGGTCCTGCACTCAGAGTCTGTGCTGTGACCCGCTCTCTACGCCTCCCCTTTTCCATGTTCTCAGCCTGAGGATTCCCTGAACGTGAGAGGCAAGTCTTGAAATGAAAGAGACTGTGAGTATGCCACCTCCTTTTCAAGAGCACTGAAAGAGATCTGGTTCTCTGGCGTCTGCCTGCCTTGTCTGAAGCATAAAAGACGAGGAAAAAAGGCGGACAACGTGGATGACAATCAAGATGCCAGCCAACTCAAGAGTGAAGTCCTGTCTATGCCTCTTTTGGAGTATATGATGTGTTCTTTCTGGTCCTACTTTCTTGCACTTTAGTTGCCATTTTTCCTTGATACTCTTGACCTCGTCTCTTCGAAAGCAGCACTTAATACAGGTCTGTGTGTCAGTATCTCCGCTTCCTAAATCCATCACTTTCTATAAATACCCGTTATTTCAGCATCATATGCTCTCCTCTTCTTCACAGCTTCTGAACCAGATTTTGTAGACGATTTTTTAAATTAACAGGTCCACTTGGGAAGTCTCCAAACTCCTGTACTTTCAATATGCTTTTAAATACAACATCCTCATGTAGCAAGACCCCATCAACTACAAGAAAACAGGTTTCTAGATGATTTGAATGAAAGTTGAGTCTAATTTCACTTGTAAATCACTCAAATAACATGTATTATCATAGTCAGTAGTATAAGTCTGCTACCAAACAATGAAATGGCATTTTATATAGCAGATACTGTCAATTTGACAAGGTAAAAATGGAGACCCTGGCCTTCAAACAAATTTGGAGATAAATGAAGTGTATCACTATACACTCAACATCTCATAGTCTCCTCAGTCTTAGTATGGCACGTTTGTTTTCAAGAATCTTTTCAGGCAAAGAGGTAATGTTACCCTCATTTTCTTGGTTGGGAGATCATAACTCTGGTGAAAGAGAAAGTCGCTGAGTCGTGTCTGACTCTTTGCGACCCCATGGAAGACAGTCCACCAGGCTCCTCTGTCCCAGGGCCTCCCCAGGCACAAATCCTGGAGTGGGGTGCCATGCCTTCCTCCAGGGGATCTTCCTGACCCAGGGGTTGAACCCGGATCTCCCGCACTGCAGGTGGATTCTCCACCATCTGAGCCACCGGGGAAGCCCTCAGAACCCTGTACTTCCAGTGTGTTTTTAAATGCCACGTCCTTGTGTAGAGAGACCCCGTAAACTACAAGAAAACGGATTTCTAGATGATTTGAATAAAATTTAAGAGTTTAATTTCTCTTGTGTAGCGCTCCACTGAGCAGCACAGGGAGCCCTGCTCCGTGTTATGTGGCAGCCTGGATGGGAGGGGACTTTGGGGGAGAAGGGATACATGTACATCTTTGCCGTCCACCTGAAAGTATCACAATACTTTTACACGCCAACACAAAATTAAAAGTTGTTTTTAAAAAAAGAACCCTAGGCCTCACTTAAGCTAGCAAAGGCCTAGGTACAATTTTAGATCATCTGATCATAACTACAATATAATTTTCATTAACAAAAGATTTTTCAAATTATGCACATAAGCTCTGCATTTTAGATGTTCTTTTTAAGACATGATTTTGGAAGATATAAGCTATGTTGAACTTTATTAAAGATAGAGATTTCTGGTTAATGCAACAAGATAGAAGATTCTGTATAGTTTTTTTTTTTTTTTGGCTTGTCAATTTTAGTCTTTAATTTTTACGAAATTTGAAAATTAAAGAATAGTTAACACCCCTTTCTATAGCATGCGATTATGATAAGCAATGCATAAAAATCATTTGGAATATAAACTAAACTGATTTTTTAAAAGACAATCTGCAAAATATCCATTTTTAAGAAGTTATTTTAAAAGTTAACTATTACAGTGTGTGCTTATCATTTGGACATTTTTTTGCTTACCAGGTTTTTGCCTACTATTTACTATGCTGTTCCAGAGAAATGGAACAAGTTTTATTAGGTTCACAATAAAAGTCTAGTCTGAATTCAGTCCTTTCCCTTTTTAAAGTTAATGGCTTCCCAGATGGCTCAGCGGTAAAAAACGCACCTGCCAACGCAGGAAATGCAAGAACCGCGAGTTAGATCCCCGGGCCGGGAAGGTCCCTTGGGTAGGAAATGGCAACCTGCTCCAGTATTCTTGCCTGGACAATGCCATGGGCGGAGGAGTCTGGTGAGGCACAGTCCACGGGGTCGCAAAGAGCCAGACACGACCGGGCACGCGCACATCGCTGCTTCACAGCGCTGTGTCGAGTTTCTGCTGTCCGCAAAGCTGTTTCTTTTAAAGCGCTCTGTTAGTAGTGGGGCGCAGCCAGTTAACCGCGCTGTGATACAGGACAGCCGGGCCTGCCCCCCGAGCACGGGGCCGGCCAGGAGCCTCCGCGGGCTCCCAGGTGGGCCAGAGCCCCGCGCGCAGGCCACTGCCGAGCGTGTGAGCACGTGTGGCCCTGTGCCCCTCCACACTCCGCACGGCCCACCTTCTACACTAAGATTCAGTATGCTGCTTCGCGTTGTATATTTTGGGGAAAGTGAGAGTCGCTTAGTCGTGTCAGACTCTTTGTGGCCCCGCGGACTGTAGCCGGCCAGGCTCCTCTGTCCATGGGACTCTCCAGGCAAGAACACTGGAGTGGGTTGCCAGGCCCTCCTCCAGGGGATCTTCCAGACCCAGGGATGGAACCCGGGTCTCCTGCATTACAGGCGGATTCTTGACTGTCTGAGCCACCAGGAATTTGAGACGTTTTGGGGAAAGCTTTGGGTATAAATCAGTTTAAACTTGTAGGAGAGATTTTTCTATCATGCAGAGTAGGTATTTTTTGTAGACTGAAGATTAATCAATTTTTTAATACTTCCGAGAAAGAAAAGTATTTGTGTATAGACAGGAAATATATATATATATATGTACAACAATAAACATGGAACTCGACTCTCTGCACCCCCTCCCAAGAAAAGGTTGTGATAGTTTCCGGTGGGCAGCCAGCGGCTTCAGCCACACATGTACATGTATCCATTCTCCCCGAGGCTGCCACACTGAATCAGCTATATGTTTTCATATATCCCCTCTTTTTTGGCTTTTCTTCCCATGAAGGTCACTATAGAGCATTTGTATATAGTTCCACACGACTGAGCGACTGAACTGAAACTGAACTGAACTGAAGATAACATGAAAAATCACTGCACCTAAGTGCCATATAACAAAGAACTGAAAAATCCATGCCCTTCTTTAAACGCTAATTCAGATTATTGTGTTCCACTGACTTAAACGCTTTCTGGTCTCAACATTAGATTTAATATAAAGTCCCAGGACATGATAGTCCTTTTAATTTTCCCTGCAGAGCAATGGCTGATGACAGTCACCTGTCAGCTTTACAGTCCCTCCAAGCTATTGCCTTGTCATTTAAGTGCCTTTGGATCGTAGGATGAGACGCCCAAAGCTACCAAGTGAATGTGAACCTTCTCACTCCAGTCACCATTATCTGTTTTCTCCAGGATTCACAAAGCAAAGCTTTACTTGTAAATTGTCAGCGACACTCTTCACATTTCCCCATGAAATTTCACTTGCACTCACGTACTTTTAATCTCTCAAGCCAGAGGAGTTGGCTTGAGATGATGATGACTTGAACTAAGCTTTCAAGTCTCTGTTAGCCAGTTATTGACAAGCTTACCCATTTCCCTCTGTTTTTCACGTATGAAGTTGCTTCTCTCAAAGGATATCCCATTTCCATCCAGAGACTGGAAGAGTATCCGTCACCAACTCCAGTGAAATAGCTTCCACCATCACACAGAAACACACACATGAGCACATTACGTGTCACATACCTGTACACACATAAATTCTTTCAACTTTGGAGGTAAATCAAGCTGGCTACGTCAGATGCATAGGACAAGAATGTCAAACTGACTCACATGTATTCTTGACATTCTCTTTGCAAATTTATTCCAGCCATCTCATGTACCTGATGGTCCATGATGTTTACCCAGCAGACTTGTAATTAGTTCTGCTCATTTCATATCCTCTAATAAATCTATGATCTGAAAGAAGAAATCTTATTTTACCATGACTTCCGATAGATCACCACATCCTAACAAAAAATCCGGCTACCACATGTGCCAGCTAATTAGTTATAATAGTTTGCACGGCCACAGCCCTGAACTAACTAACACCCACCACAGTCCAGCAGCAAGAGCCGGCATGTGTGGAGAACCTTCTCAGCTACAGCTGAGGCCTCTGAGGTACGACGTTTCCTAAACAAGAAGCCGACTGCCCCGGTCAGTGTGAAGCTGGCTATTCGTCAATATCCTCTGTGTTCCTTCCACTTGGTGGGACAATCTCAAAGACTGAGCTTCTCAGGAACACTCTGGAACATGGAAGTGTCGCTGACAGCAAGCATGGCAGCCTCTCCTCCTAGCATCTTCTCTAAAATGCATGTAACAGCTCACCCAGGGTTTTCCGCTTTGCGGGCAGAATCACCAACTGTGTGTGTCATTTCAGACACACACAACATTTAGAAAGATGAAAATGCTTAAACTCTCCACACTACACTTTCACTCACTTTCCAAGTACATCATGGTCTTCCTTCAGGAGAAATCAATTACAGTGCCTCAACAGCAGTAAGCTGTATCAACAGAAATTCAAAATAAAAAGTGTCAGGCATACCAACATCCCCAAACTCAGACTTACATGAATCTCGAGACTAAGACTTCCTAGCAGTAGAATTTTCACTAATAAATTATTTTAGAAGATACCATAAGGCCAAGAATAATCAATGATTTGATTCAATAATTCAAGAAGCAAATATTCTGAAATATATTGGATTTATAGATGATAATTTAGATTATATTATTTTTCCAGAAGTAGCATCGATTCATTAATTCTTATAATTGTTTTTAATAATGCATGGAAATTATTTATTATACACAAAATATATTTGAGGATTAGTAAATCTGGTCTATATTTTTCAAGTTCTCCTGCAGAGAGTACACACATTCAAAAGGCAATGGAACAGAACAGACAGAATCATGTTTTTCTTCTTTAATCCAGAAGGAAAGCTGGAAATCACCTAGGCCTGTTCTCCATTGTACAGCCAAGGAAATGGAACTCACAGGTGACTTCCCCAAGATCACCTGGCAAGTGAGACGGATCCAGGGTGCCAATCTAGGGCTTTCATGACCATTTTCAAAAGAAAAAGTCAACTTTGAAAATAATGAGCGACTTGATTTTACAACATTCATCAGAGCAGTCGCTTTTAATATCAGTTTTAGCCAAAGTAATATATTAATACAAAGAAGGAAAAAAGTTCCTTTGAGGGTCCACTGGAAAGAGCCAGCAGTGGGCTCTCAAGCTTGCCAAACTAAAGGCCTGATCCTCCCTCTTCAGTCCGAGCAGTTATAGACAGGAGTTACACTTGTCTGGAGCAACCGTTCGTTATCAACAAAAATAGGATCCTCCAGCCCAGGGATCCACTTTCCTCCCCTTCCCCAACAGAAGACAGCTCACTTTGTCCACTGCTTCCCTGGGAGTGCAATCTTTGTGATCTATTTTCTCACTTTTCACCCCAAGCACCTTCCACTTGGATTCACTAAACCATTTCTGATATAATTCTTTTGCCCTTACTCAAAAGTCACTTGCTTGAAATAAGGAAGGTTCAGGATTCCATCAGTGCGTGGATCATAACTTGGCTAAGAAATGCTCGTGCTGACTAAAAAGAGACAGGTGACAGTCTTTTATGAGTCAGGTCAAGAAATCCAGTGCAGAGAAATACAAAATGCACAGGAAGGCCAACAAACATCCTGAGATGTCAGGAAAAGTCAAGAAAAGATTGCCCCCTAGAGTACCCGTTACTTAATATGTAATTTTTCTTTATAAAACCATCAGCAGCTCCAATTTCCAGGAAATTAACCAACTCATTACTTAAGACCTGGTCAGTTAAGCCTCCTGGATCTGCACAAGGAGCTCCTTTATAAGAATTCCCATACTGCTTATGGCAGAGTGTATATTGTAAAAGGAAACTCTTTCACTTCAGTTCTGTTAGTTAAGTCATGACACACACTGAAAACTTACCTCTCCTTGGGCCAAAAGGAAAATCAGGGAGAAGTCAATCCCATAAGCTCTTCTAAGCACCTCCTCTCATATTTTTCCTGTTTTAGGTTAAAACTTAACCTCATAGTCCTGAACTTTCATAAAAACAGTTCCCTGTCTTTTTTTTTTTTTCCTTCCATCCCTCTTTTTCTCAAGGTCAGAACTTTCTGGACACATATACTAGATCTCCTATCATATGACAACAAATTACACTCACAATATCTTTACTATCAAGTCAGCACCTGTTCTCACCACTTCTTTTTCAGGCTTGTCCGTTCATAAGAGCTTTAATGTTATCTTAGCATTTATGAATTCAGAGGACAGAGATTTAAACAGTCGGTGAAGCAGCAGGAAGAGTTCATAAAATGTTCTCTTACTAAACCACGTTCCCCCATCTGAACTGGACAGAGAGTGATTTTATTCCAGAGATGGCATGAATTAGTTACACTGCAAGATTAAAGGTGCATTTTTTAACAAGTGGACATTGGTCACTTTCAATATTTTAAAAGCATTGGAAATGGGCACAGCTGCTACACATACCTGTAGGAGGACCTTCATCCCATCCTTCTGCCCTCTTAATTCGATTTGCTGTGAATCCTAAGCAGATATTGACACCAACAGCAAAAGTGAACAAAGATATTACCTAAGAGAAGAAAGAGATCGAACTGTCAGTGCAGCCAGACAAGCCTAAATCAGATTCCACAGAGGCAGTGCAAATGACTTCAGCATCACCATCCAACCCTGCAGCTTCCCAAATGCACCCTGCAGTGCTGTCTTCATTTTAAAAGCAAAAAGAAAATTCAAAATCAGCAAGCAACTCTGAAGGTCAAGGCTTCCCCCTGTCATTCTCGCCTTCTCCTACCTGATAGAGCTGGCATGAGCTTCTCCTGGCCATGGCAGGGGGTTCTTGGAAAGCCTGTGGCAGTGCGTTCTGTTTGCCCACACTGAATGCGCTGCTTTTTGGGGCTCTGAGTCCAGTCTATTAACTACAAGTAATCCCACCTGGGAGGTTGACAGGCTCCTCTGATTTGTCCAAAGCTCGATTTCATCACAGTTTGTTCGCAAATCGCAGCCCTGAGCCTAAGAAGCTTGAAACATCACTCTCGGTCTCTCCACCCCCCGCCCCGATCGGTCCCTCCCCTGACACACAGATACTTTCATGTGGTTTCTTCTGGTAACATAAGGGTTTCTTATGTTGCTGCAGCCAATAACCCTGCATGTTCATTTTCCTTCCCTCCTGAAAACATGGTTTTTTAAAAAAAGAAACCAAATGCATTTTATCCGATAAAAATGAAACAGAGCCACAAAAGGGTTTCTACCAGCTTTAAGCTTTTAAGGTTTAACAATGTGGTTATTCAACGCAGTCAACCTCACGACTTGATGTTTTTAAAAAAACAAGGAAAGTTTTATAATTTCTAAACCTACTAACCCTCTGTCTTGCCCGTTTCTTTATTTTTCTGGCAGTATAAATGACCCTGTCCGGTCTGCCACATTCTCAGCGACTCCCGGCTCCTCAAACATTTCTCACCATGAAACCTCCCACGATTGTAACAAAACACAAGAGATAGCATTCTGCTTCCCCGTGTTGTCCTTAGAGTTCAGAGAAGTAACATTTATCAAAATCCTGGGAATGCCCATGAAGCCACACAGAGTTCTCCTGCCTTGTGAGGAGGAGTACAATGACTTCAGGTCTGCCTGCCTCTTCCTCCTGAAGAAACCATCAGCTTTGGGTATAGGTTTTTCGCTTTGTTTCAGAGGGACTGGGGAGCAGCAAGGGTGGGATGGGGGGAGGCTTGACTCATGACTGACGTGAGGAAGAACATCTCGGTGGCAGCAAGAATTCAGGTCTACAGAACTGTTTCCTTAGGTTTTTCCCCAGATAAATTATCATCTAGCTACCAAACACTGTGCCTTTGATGCTATTGTGAGGCTTAAAGTCTTTCTACTGAGCTAGCTAGCCACCAGGAGACTTCTCAAAGAAATCAAGCCCACAAAAGCTGAAAGTTCTTTAAATACTGTACACTTGCAGGATTCAAACGGGGAGGAAAGCTTATCTCTGGCTTTTCTCTGGCCAGACCCGGGGAGCACGGTGCTGCGCAGAGCATATGGGTGTATGTAAACAAACGGCGCGTTCTATGCAACGGCGACGGAGGAAGCAGGGGCTCTGCTCGAATAAAACCCCACAGCACAAAAGCCAGAGCTTGTTTACGGTGGGCCGCACAGTAGGTCTGGGTTTCATTAGACATTCCAGAATTTAGTAACAGCTAATTGAGAAGAAGAAAACACAGTGCCAAACTTTCAGCTGCCTCTCTCAAATCCTTTTCCTTCTGCACTCTTACAGAGATGGCAGGCTGATGGATCTTTCTATAGAAGTCTCTTGCTTCAGTCTGCATGCCATACTGAAATGATTTGGGGTCGGGTGTTTAGCAAGGCTTATGAAAGATGTTAACCCCACGTAAGATTTTTCTACTCTTTATGTTCAGTTTCAAGATGCAGGCTTTTACAGAGGAAGCTATCAAGCTAAAAGGGAAGTATCAAGGCAGTCCTGTGATTGCGTTGTTCGCCACAGTGGTCCAAACGTTCAACCTCCTCACCAGCCTCGCCAGCCCTCATCGGAGTTCAGCAGCTTCAGAATCCGTCTGATATTTGATGGTAGAAACCCAGCTTGAGGACAATGAAAGCTCCCCTTGGAGAATAATTAGACTCAGAAGCTGAACATTATCCATTCACTTTTTGGACAGGCAGAGTAGCTGTGCGGGGGGAGAAAGTCTTACGTGTAACAGCCAGAGAAATGAAATGTGTGTGCTAGTTGCTTAGTCGGGTCCACCTCTTTGAGACTGCATGGACTGTAACCCACCAGGCTCCTCTGTCCATGGAATTCTCCAGGCAAGAATACTGGAGTGGGTAGCTAGTCCTTTCTCCAGGGGGTCTTCCCAACCCAGCGGTCGAACCTGGGTCTTCCACATTGCAGGCAAATTCCTTACTGACTGAGCCACCAGGAAGCCCAGCTTGATCCATAATTGACTTCTGTTCAGCACTTGTTACCAACTATCTAAGAGGACTGAATTCAACCTCTATTTCTGATAACCATTCGGCCAAAGCACTTTATCTCCTATGGTCATTGTGCACAGAACACATTCACACACACACACACCACCCGACCATTGTCACAGAGTTTCACTAAAAGACATCATTACAAACTGCCTGTCAGGGGGATGACCCAAGTCCCTTCCTCGGGCATCTAATCAACCGTAAAATAAAATTAGCCCTCATTATCTAAAATTGAGAAAACTGAAAAACCTGATAATGCATACTGCATGTCTAGAAATTCAACTAAGATGACTGAAATAGAGTCTGAAACCTTTTATAACAGAACTAAGTCAAGAAAGTTCACCTGTGCTGGTATTGAAGATTTGGGCATAAGGTCACTCGTGGTTGGGTCAGTAAATAAGAAAGTGTACGAGAAAGACTAAAATTAACTTTCGGCTTGGTTTATTAATCCAGCCATACTTCAGAGAACACTGCCCCCTGGCAGAGGAAAACCCAAACAGATCTTAACAACAGTGTCAGACCTGAAAAATCATTCTGTGATTCTCAAGCTTTACTGGGCATAAGAATGACCCTGGAAACTTGTTTAAAATGTTGATACTTATGGTCTAAACCCCAAGATTCCGAACCATGAGCTCCAGGAGATGAGGAGAAGAAAGGGAAAGTTTAGAGCCAGGCAAGATCTAAGACAATAGGCTCCTCTGAGGCAATGGAAAGGCCACGTTCTGACACCAACGATGTAAGAATAGAGCATTAGAATAAGTTACTCTGATCAATTAACCGACGTCCCGAATATTGACTTGCCTGGCCTAAATAACAATGTAATCTTAATATATCACTAATATCATCCACTACTAGTTGGACGTTAAAGTTTACATCCCCAATGGCAAACCATGCTGGTTCTTCCCCACTTCTTCCAGCTCCAAACTGTAAGCAGTGAAACAGTCTTCTATTTACTTTGCTGGTGGTACGACACAGCCAGGGTGTGCACCGCTTAATTGTAATACAGTAGCTGCATTTACACAAATGCACAGCCCATCTTTTCAGGGCATGCTTCTGTGAGTCCTTGTTTCCAAGCCCTGATTACGGTAAAGGGGTTTGAGGTCAACAGTGAGATGTGAAAAAATCTGTAATTGAGGGTTGTCATTCTTGCCTCCTACTGTAATTAGGAAGCATTCATGAACGGATTCAAACTTTATCAATATCCAGCTTCTCACTGTGCAGAATCAACTACAGTTACGGTGCCTTGACGTGACTCCATTCCCACAGTACTTCTAAGACTACCAGACGGTCACTGACCACCTGATTTTCGGGGGCAACACTTAAGCAGTCACTGCAGCACAAACACCAGGAAATTAAGAAAACAGAACCACGTGCATTCTTCCTTTGAGTTAAGCCTTATTTTTCAGTTCTGCTGTGGTTGAGAACTATTAGAAAATTCAGAATAAACACCGGACAAGAGGCTCTGCAGAAGGGATTTGCTGGTCTAAATGGAGCAAAAAATCATGACAGCTAAGACAAAACCAAGCAGGCTCAATTGCTCTCACAATCCAGCACTGCCTGGGTATAAAGTGGACTCCACTTAAGAGTTTAAACCACAGGGGCAACGTTTTATGAGTAATGTATGGTCCCTGGGGGTTTCGCCAGTGAGAAGTGGCATATGCCTTTTCAAATGCCAACAGGACTTGCGTTATTAGTTATTACACAGTTGAAAGCTGAAATCAACACTGTCACCTCTTTCAGTGACTTCCATTTATATCATAAACATCTGTGCATTACATGTACTCTCAATGGGATCTAAGCATGAGCCCCTATAACGGAACACTCTCTAAGAACATGCATTCATGGCACAGATGTTCATTAGCTCCTACTGTGTGCCAAGCACTCTTCTGGGCACCAGGTCCACACAAGGAGCCAAACCAAACATAGTCCCTTGGCCTCCATATGATTCACACGGACACAGAAATAACCGGAAAATTGCAGCTGTGGCAGGCGTCGATGTATAGGTGTCAGTGATGCTATGAGAACACATGACCCGGGTTTGATGTGGTCGTGAGGGCTGCAGAAGACTTTGTGAAGTGTCGGCTGAGCTGTGATATGAGGGTAGAGGGGAGTAGAGAGGAAAGAGGAGGAAAGGCTTCTCGGGCAGAGCAAACAGGATACACAAAGGCTCTACACACCCTGGAGGCAGCATGCCTCCAGCCAAAGGCAGCCCATTCGACCAGTGCAGGGAGATAAAAGGGAGCCAGCAGTGAAACGAGAGGGGAGAGGTTGGTAGAGGTCAGTCCACGCGGGGCCTCATCAGTCATGTAGGGCGGTATCGTCTTGGTCCTAAAAGCTTTGGAAAGCCTTTAAAGGGCTTAAATCAGTGGAAGCTTAATGAGATATGAAGCCTTAACCTCTGTATAGTGTGGATATGAGTTGGAGGGAGTCAAAATGGATACAGTAGATCAGTTTGGAAACAGCGGCAGCGATCCAGACAAAAGCCAGTGAGTGAGGCGCGGTGTCGGGAAACGATGGTGCTGGTGGAGGCAGGAGACTGGGCGAGCCGGGGAGGGCCTTCTTCATGCTCCAAGTGGAGAGGCAGGGAACTGGGCGAGCCGGGGAGGCCCTTCGTGCTCCAAGTGGAGAGGCAGGGGACTGGGCGAGCCGGGGAGGGCCTTCATGCTCCAGGTGTGGAGGCTGACGGGCAGGGAGGCATTAACTGTGACTCGTGAGTGAATGAATAGCTAATGGTCCTGATGGCCAGTCAGGTCACTTCTTAGGTTTTCATTGGATTATAAGAAAGATGTAGCAATATGCATCCATTTGCTAACACTCTAGGATTAAATAGTTAAAATAAGGGATCTCACTAATAGCTTTAAAACGTGTCAGCAGTTTTAAAAATCTTCCGAGGCAGTTGATTTAAAGTAAATTTACAGTAGACTTGAAACACTTGAAAATATATTTATTCATAATTGAGGTTTAAGAAGAATTAGCCCCAGGAAATAGCTCAGCTTTGTTCCTAACTATAGCTTATAATAAAACATTGTAAAACTCAAACACAATTTAAGTCTTTTTTTTTTTTTTTTAACTACTGTGAAACGTGCATGTAAAAATCCAGGCAAATGGAAGTCGTTTGAGTCAACTTTGCCAAGTGAACTGTGAACACCTGAGCACGGATGGGTGACTATATGATTGGAGAAAATTATTTAACTAAAAGTATCAACACAAGGTTGAGAACTCTCATCCTTTATCCTCCGGTCTCACATAAGCAGGCTGAGAAGCCATCAACTCCACTTGTATTGGGTTGGCCAAAAACACCTTACGGAAAAACCCAAAAGAATTTTTTGGCCAACACAGTAGATGAAGAAATGGAAGCTCAAACAACAGAGGACAGCCCAAGGTGGAGAGATGACAGCCCGCGGTGGTGGAATAAAGGGCTGGGCCCAGCCTGGAAACTGGGCCTCCTGAGCCGGGCCGGTCCCCTCTCCACTACGGTGGGATATCTCTCCACCAGGCCACACGAGGCCTCGAGTCAACACACCCAAAGCACAGCCACCCCCCTTTCCAGCCTCCTTTCAGGGAAACCTTAAAACCACTTTTGTTCCATCACAGTCCTTTCATCTCTTACTTCGAATCAGACACCATGTCTGCAGATCCTAGGCATTAATCAGAATTATTACCATCCTTTATCAGAGACTGCTGAGTGCCGGGAATACCTAGATTATCTTCCTGCATGAATACTTTTAGATTAATCTCTTCATCTTCAGTCTTCTGAACACACGTTAGAAATAACTATTCTAGTATAAGAGACAAGGCAAGGAGCAGAATCAGATCCAGATAGGTAAATGTTGGACTGATCAGATAATGATTAAAAGCTAAGAACAAAAAAATAACTGTTCTTCCCATTTGCACTGTCTGCCCCTTCAAACACCATTCCACTGAGGTCTCTCTTATCCAATCTGTAATTCATTTTCTATTTCTTACCCAGAGAGCCGTGCATAAAATATAGGCAAATGTGATGATTTCCCCGCTAAACTGAAAATCTTCCCAGTCGAAGTGTGATCCCCAGAAGGGTCAGAATCACTTGGAAACTTGTTAGAAATGCAAATTCTTGGGTTTCAGAAACTGGAAAGTAGAGCCCAGAGTCTTTAACAAGCCCATCAGGTGATTCTGCTGCAAATTTGAGACCCACTGACCTAGAGGACAAAATCCAAACTGCTTAGCGAGGCTCACAGGGCTCCAAATCCAAAATTAAGCTCCCCAAATTCTGATCCTGGCCCTGCCACTGTCTAACAGTTAGACCTTACATGACCCTTTGGCGAGTTACTTCTCCATTCTGACTCAGTTTTCTCATCTGTATCCAGCTCACGGGACTCTTAAGAGCATTACATGAAATAATCCATGTAAACTGCCTAGCACAATGCCGGGCACAGAGGAATGCTCAATAAAAGGTAAGTTTTCTTAATGAGGGAACGAGCTGCTCTTCCCTGATGAGGCTCTGCTTTCTCACACCTTCGTCCTTTGATACACATCGTTGCTTTGGCCTAGAACACGTGTTGCTCCTGCACCTGGCCTCCCTGGCTGACTCCAGTACCATGAGGATGCAGGTCAGGGGTCACTCTTCTGTGAAGCTCCCCTGACTTCTGCCCTTCCCACGCAAAGCAAGGGCTTCCCATTGCATCTGTAATCTCTTTTTAGGCATCCCCATCCTTCAGGGTCACTTCAGATACACTGCCCACTCACCCTGCACTCCACAGAGCCTTGCATCTTTCCTGGGGTGCAATAGACAGACAATAAATGTTTGTCCAGTGAAGGACTTGGCATAAAGAAATTGGGACTTGAACTTGAATTCTTGTTCTCTTACTAACTAGCTGTGTCCCTTTAAGCCTGTGTTTATTCAACTGTAAAGCAGGATTATTGGGCTAACTCCGTGGTTTGAAACCCTTTTTTTAAGCATCAATACCTTACTTTCAAATAAAATCTCAAAATGAATACCAACGTTTAAATTTGGAGCTGTTCTAGTGGGACTGGGAAGCCAGGATCCCATCTCAGCAACCACCTCCCTTCTGCCTATGGCACTTTCTCAGAAACATGGGAGTTCAAGGAGTGCAATTTACAAAAACAAATGAAAGAAACCAATCAATAACTAAATCAATTCCACTACTTAGATACTTTTCTAAACCCCACGCTTTGTTGTAGAATTGATATACCTACCTGTGTGTGCTTAATCATTCAGTCCTATCCCACTGTTTGCAGCCTCACGGGCTGTAGCCTGCCAGGCTCCTCTGTCCACGGGATTCTCCAGGCAAGAATACTGGAGTGGCTAACCATCCCTTCTCCAGGGAATCTTCTCCAGGGATCGAACCCAGGTCTCCTGCAGTGCAGGTGGATTCTTTACTGCCTGAGCCATCAGCGAAGCCCATTCACATACCTAAACATACCCCAAAGCACAACCCAATCACCCCCAGACCAGACCTTTCACCGATGACTGACAGAAGCTCTCATTCCAGCCAGGCTCGGGCCCCAGAAAGTCCAAGCTCGTCCGCATGCTTCCCCTCATGCTGATTCTCAGCCCGGCCCCTCTCCCCCTGTGACCACTCAAGGCTTCGTCAAGCCGTGGCCTTCTCCAAGGCCCAGCACCCTCGCCGGAAGCCCCTCACAACTGCAGCACCCGTGGCCCATCCTCCAGAAGCTCAGACTCTACCCAAGACAGTCACCGCTTGTCCCTGAAGTGTCGCCTGCCTCACTTCAGAATTTCTTGCCTCGGCAATAAGAATATAAACTCCCAGAGAGCAGGGGAAAGACACAACCTGGCACAGAGACTGCAAGTCTGGATTCTGGAGTCCGGCTAACCTAGGTCTGCCACTTTCAAGCATGAGACCTTTCTTAACCGCTCTGAAACTCAGAATTCTCGTAACAAAAGTAATAATAGTTCTTATCACACAGGACTGATACAAAGATCAAATGATATAATGCATGTGAAACAGGTAGCTCAGTAGTCAAACACAGGAAATATACAAATACTAAACCTTTATTAAATACGCAGGATAAACATCATCTACTCCCATGATCACAGTAGGCAGCAAAGCCTACTAAGCACGTAGTAGGTGCTTAATAGTGGCAAAGGGTCTAGGAGAATTCGCCTCACTTGTAGAGCGATGATGTGTGGGTTTCAGCTGGAAATGTTACCAGCCACTTTCTGCACATTGGCTGCAGCCCTGAGACGAAACGGGCTGCGCGTTCTCGGCAGAGGGCTCCGGAGAGGCAGGTTTCAGCTGGGACAGCGACCTTCTATCTGAACTGGAAAGTCCCAAGAATTTGAGCTTCCACTCAAGAAAGCTGTTGAACTCAAACCAAAAGGAAGTTTGTATCTGCTCTGGGAAGGGCACCATCACATGCTCGGAGCACAATGGGACCCTCTTGGGGAGGAAACAGAACTGCTACTTCTGTGATTCCCCTTCAATCAGATGACAAATAGTGACATTTCAGCAAACTAGGAATAGAAAGAAACTTCTTCTGCCTGACAATAGATTTCTTCGAAAAACTCACAGCTAACATCATACTGAACGGTGAGAGACGGACTCTCTCCTCCTATCAGGGGCAACACAAGGCTGCCTTCCTCCACCAGTTTTGCTCAGCACTGCACTTCCAGCTGAAGCAACTAGGCAAGAAAAACAAATAAAAGACATTTGAATTGGAAAGGAACAAGTAAAACTTCCTCTATTCACAAATGGTGTGAACTTTTATATAGAAAATCCTAATTAATCTGTTTTTAAAATGTTAGAACTACAACAACAATAAATGAATTCAGGAATATGGCATGATAAAAAAATTAGTGGTATTTTTGTACACTCAGAATGGACAATCAAAAATGAAACTAAGAAAGCAATTGCCTTTATAACAGTATCAAAAAGTCTAAAATACTTAATAATTAATTTAACAGAGGAAGTGTGAGCCTTGTACACTGAAAACTAGACAGCATAATTGAAATATATTACAGAAGACCTGAATAAATGGGAAAACAATCACGCTCATGGGTTGGAAAATATTATTGTCAAGATGGCAAGAAAATGAAAAGGTGGAAAAAATATGCAAATTATATATCTTACAAGAGTCTAATATCCAAATATATAAAGAACTCCTGGAGGTGAGCAAAAGAAGACACTTAACCCTTATTCAGAGGAGTAGAATAGACATTTCTAGAAAGAAAATACATAAACGGTCAATAAGCACATGAAAAGATGCTATCGCTATTCATTTGGGAAATGCAGATTAAAACTACAATGAAATAGGTACTACTTCACACCCACCAGGATGGCTAACGGCTTCCCTCGTGGCTGAGACAGTAAAGAATCGGCCTGCAGTGTGGGAGACCTGGGTTGGGAAGATCCCCTGGAGAAGGGCATGGCAACCCCGCCAGTGTTCCTGCCTGGAGAATCCCCATGGACAGAGAAGCCTGGTGGGCTACAGACCCAGTCCATGGGGTCGTAAAGAGTTGGGACATGATGGAGTGACTAAGCAGGGCACAGCACACGAGATGGCTAAAATTAAAAAGACAAAAAATAAGCAGCATTAGGAAGGATGTGGAAAGATTGGAACCCTCATCTATTATTGAAAGGATTACAAAATGGGTGCAGCCTCTTTGGAAAACTATCCAGCAGGTCCTTAAAGCGTTAAACGTAGTGTTACCATGTGACCCAGCAATTCCACTCCTAGGGATATACCCAGGAGAAATGAAAACGTGTGTCCACACATAATCCTGTACACAAATGTCCACAGCAGAATTCTCAACTGATGAGTGAATAAACAAAACTTAGTATATCCATGCAATTAAATGTTGCATTTAATTTCAACTATGAAATGGAATGAAGTCCTAATACACGCTAAAACAGGGATGAACCTTGCAAACATCATGCTAAGTGGAAAGGTCAGATATAAAGACCCCACTCTGTACGAATCCACTTACGTGAACTACCCAGAGTGGTCAGAGCCACAGAGAAAGAAGGTAAACCCATGGTGGGCAGGTGGTGTGGAAGTGACTGCTTCTGGAGATGAGGTTTTCTTCTGGGGTGACAGAGAGGCTCTGAAGTTAGATCCTGGTAGTGTTTGCACATCTCTGTGAATGTATTAGAAACCACTGAAACCTTCAGCTTCAAAGGATGGATTTTCTGGTTTATATCTCCAAAAATGCTGTTTAAAAAGAGACAGCAAGCATGCTAGTGAGATTATTTCCGCAGTGAAGCAAATTTCAAAGCATCTGGGCCTGCAGGAAAGCAACATTAATCCTGATCACAGCTCAGGTCAATGCCTTCCAAAGCGTCTTCAGAGTCACCTCAGTTACCCTCCAAACCTGATGATTAACAGGAAAACCGAAGCGTTTGCGTTGCGGTGTGGACCTATTTTAACCAGCCTCGATGTGATGAAGCCCTCCACTTTTCTAAAAATAGGAGGACTCTTTCAGAGCACTTCAGGTTCTCTGCCATTCTGCTTTGTCAGCTTCTGCTTCATTTGACTTTCAAATAAAGTGGCTTAAGGAGAAAACCTAGGGTCCTGCAGCCGTCACTTCGCCTACAGATCTCAGGGTGGATGAGTCTCAATGGCAACAAAGTGTAACCAGAGTCTGCGGGGCTGTGGGGGGACCCAACGACTTGGAACAGCACGGATGGACCTTGAGGGCATGATGCTAAGTGACATCAAGGCAGACTAAGAAAGACTAATACCATAGGGTCTCACTGATAGGAGCCATCTCGAGAGCAGAGAGAGAGAGCGCAGAGACAGAGACCAGACTGATGGTTTCCAGGAGCTGGGCAGGCAAAGCCAGTGAAGGGGATCAAAAAGTACAAGCTTCCAGTTACACAATAAGTCGCCGGGATGTCACGGACAGCACGGTGACTGGACTTAATAATACTGCACTGCATATTTGAAAGCTGCCAAGATGGCAGATCTTAAAAGCTTTCTTTATGAGAAGAAAGATTTCTGACTCTGTGTGGTGATAGATCTCAACTAGGGCCACTGTGGTGATTATTGCTCAATATATACAAATACTGAATCATTATATTACACACCTGAAAAGACTATAATGGGATATGTTGACTGTACTTGACTGTACTTCATTTAAAAAAGAAAAAAGAACAATGTCGTGCATTTGAAGAGCATTTCTCTTTTAAAGAAAATGTTAGAAGAGTGAAGAATTATAAGTCAGAAGAATTAAGGTTCACTCACTCTCCCCACTTTGCAATCAACAAAACGGAAAGGTTTCTCCTAGTCAAGGTCACAAGAGCTAAAGTATGGACAGCTTGGTTGGGAGATTAGGGCAGTTCGGGACTGGGAGAAGGAAACGGAAAAGCAAGGCTGCAAGAGTGGCATCATATCTGGCATGGAGAAGACATTCCACAAATGGTACTAGTATTTAGTAAGTGCCTGCCCTCTGCCAGGCCACATAAGTAAAGACATTTACACATATTGCCTTATGTAACCTTCATAAAGCCCTTCAGAGTATTACCATTGTCAATATATGAGAAAATAAACTTAAATTGGGCAACCTGCCTGAGTTCAAAGGCATTTTAAGCAGAGGAGTCCTCTTTTCTCCATGATTTCCCAATGAGGATTACAAAACTGGCAAGATTTTAAAGGAATGGGAATTTCAACTATTTTCTAGAAGAAACATAAGTCTATTAAAAGCAGAGGATCTGATAAACATTTGATAAATCTTGAAAATGTTTCCTATTTCAGAACATATCAAAAGCCACAGATTAACGTCTATTCTAGACTGACCTTGCTCTGACCCAAGAAAAGAATCAGTTGGCAATGAGGAGGTGATCAGAGCCGTGGGCATCATAGCGTGTCATTTCAAAGTTCCTAAGACACCAGAGAGAGTGGAGGTCACTGTCAGACAACGGTGCCAACCGTTCGAATGGAAGAGTTATACAAATTCATCCCGTTGATTCAACACAGATTTAGCAAGCACTCACTATAATATGAGATAATGCTTAGCAAAACTTTTGTTATTCTTGTTTACTCGCTCAGTCGTGTCCGACTCTTTGTGACCCCGTGGGCTGTAGCCCACTAGGCTCCTCTGTCCATGGGATTCTCCAGGCAAGAACACTGGAGTGGGCTGATATTTCCTTCTCTAGGGAACTGAACCCGGGTCTTCTGCACTGGTAGGCAGATTCTTCACCACTGAACCTCCAGGCAATGTGCCAAGCACTAGTATCAAGGATACTGAAACAAAAAAGCATGTTTTAATTGGAAGAAATGGAAGTCTGCTGTTGCTAAACACACTCCTGTGAGTTCTACTTGTAGAGGTATGCAAAGGTTATGTGTGGGAGATACTGAGAACTGGCTCCGTCGATCTCTACTCCCCACCACTTCCAGGGAGTCCTCCTGTCTTGCAGACTTTTTGTGGGATGAATTATAGACACAGTTCATAGATCTCTGCCAGTTATGCTACTGAGATAGTTTTTATGCACATGAGATTTGGACAGCAGAATTAAGACAGGATCTCTCTTCCAACCCACCTTAGCTGTTACTCTGGGCAAACAAGATTGTGGAATGGAAGGTTTTCATAAACATTATTTCACTGTCCATTCTCCAGATTCCTAGGCCCTCTACGGGGGTGATCGAGATGATAGCTTCTTGATTCCTAAATCACGGGATATGACATATATTCTTGAATGCAATAATTCAGTGACAGCTAGCTACCACACACTATGGACCTGGACTGAACAAAATTCAAAAATATCTCGACAGGTTGAAGTCAAAAGATTAAAAAAAAATAGCTAGATCTGTCTGGGATAACACTCTCATATACTAAATACAATATTGAATACAATAGAATAAAAAATTCGGCTATATAACTTCATACTAGGAGAGACCAGAATTGAAAACGATTCTTGTTAAAAGAAAACTGGGGGACTTCTCTGGTGGCCCAGTGGTTAAGACTTCCAATGGAGGGGGTGTGGGTTTGATCCCTGGCTCGTGAACTAAGATCCTGAATGCTACACAGACAAAATGTTCTAATAAATAAAGAAAATTGAGTATTAAAAAAAAAAAATTGGGTCTTAAAAACAACCCCCAAAGCCAGGAGTTCTTGTTATCTGCAAGTTCCATAGGAGCCCCAGATTGACCACAACTCTGAATAACCTCATTTTACCTTGAAAGTGAAAGTGAGAGCCCCTCAGCCGTGTAGGACTCTTGCGACCCCACGGAATACACATGGACTTCTCCAGGCCAGAGTCCTGGAGTGGGCAGCCTTTCCCTTCTCCAGGGGATCTTCCCAACGCAGGGATGGAACCCAGGCCTCCCGCAGTGCAGGCGGGTTCTTTCCCAGCTGAGCCACCAGGGAAGCCCATTTTTCCTTAGGCTCCTCTGACAGGCAACTAGCTCAGATCCAGAGGAGAAAAGGTCAGCTGCGCAGCGCTGCTTGGACGCCATCGGGACTGTTTTCCCTCCGGACGTCTCATCTAACTCACTGCAAACAGACAGCGCGGGGAGACGCGCGCCCCAGGTGATGGGGCGGCCCTGCCACCAGTGCATGTGGTCATTCGCTCATCCGTTTATTTATTTCACAGACTTTCATGGAGCACTTAGTATGCACCTGGCACTGGAAATGCAAAGGGAACAGAACAAATCCTGGGGCTTCCTTGGTGGCTCCGCCTGCCAGTGCAGCAGACGTGGATTCGACCCCTGATCCGGGAAGACCCCACGTCCGCGGAGCAACTAAGCCCGTGGCCACAAGCACTGAGCCCGCGCCCCGCTCCAGAGCCGGGCCCCGGACAAGAGAAGCCAGCGCAGGAGAAGCCCGCGTGCCGCAACCGGAGAAAAGACTGCAGCAGCGGACACGCAACGCAGCCCAAACAAATAAATAAACTCAACAGTGACAATAAAGCAGCCCGCACGCCACAGCTAAGACCTGGTGTGGCCACACGAACAAACAAACACAAAAGTGGGGGAGAACAAAAGACAAACGCTCCGCCTCCTGGGTCTCTCATGCTAGAGGGAGAGAAACAGAACACAATGTCGGGTATCGGATTCCTGGTAAAGGAGACAGCGCAGAAGAGAGCGGGACGGGAGCAAAAGTCTCCCCGGAGAGAGGACTCCCGACAAAAGTCTGGAGGGGCAGAACCAGGCGTCTCTGGGAGAAACAGCAGGTGGGAAGGCCCTGGGGCGGGGCGGTCAGCGTGCTCAGAAAGGCCCGTGCGGCCCGGGTGGCTGGGGGACGAGGGGGCACCTGCAGACGACCGCAGAGAGCGGCTGGAGCTCCGGGTCGGGGGGAACACGCGGGCAGAGGGGCCGCGGGGCTTCCCGCGGGTGGGATGGGAAGCCGCTGCAGCGATCTCAGTCAGGCAGTGCCGGGATTCCGTGTCTCTTTCAAAAGGCTCACTCCGCCTAATGGTTGGACGAGGGCTATTTAACGGGCTCCCCTTCTGGCCCGTGGTTGAGGAGCCTGTGACCGAGCATCCTGGTGCTTTCCATGGACAAGGGGAGAAGGCGGGTGTGGCTGTCCGCAGATACCTGAAGGGCATTTCCCTGAGCAAAACTGGAAGGTACAGAGAAGCATGTTTTATCTCATAACAAAACAAACTCTCCAGCCGTCCATGCTGCCAGAGTTCTCTTACAAAAGTGAACTCATGGTGACTATTCAAGAAAAGGTTGGTCTTTTAAAGTATCTAAATTTAAAGGAATATTGACTATACAACATGTATGGTCCTTTCCAACTCCGGGCACCTATTGTTTTTCTCTCTTCTTAAAACTCTCTTAGGGAGCTGAGTTCTCTCTGCATCTAATGACCAGCAAAGAAGCTACTCAATTAATAACTAAATTTGGTTTCATTTTTTCTGAATAAATCCAAAGGAACGGTAAGGATCCTAAATACACTTTGTTCTTACTATTTCATCTCCTGAAAGAAATATACATATAGACATAGATAGGTGTAGATAGATATATAATACCTATGGCTGTGCGATTTAATTTGTATCAATTAAAGGGCTTCCCAGCCGGCTCAGTGGTAAAGAATCTGCCTGCCAATGCAGGAGACCCAGGTTCAATCCCTGGATGGGGAAGACTCCCTGGAGAAGGAAATGGCAACCCACTCCAGTGTTCTTGCCTGGAAAATCCCAAGGACAGAGGGGCCTGGAGGGCTACAGTCCACGGGGTCCCAGAGTCAGACAGGACTGAGCACACATGTAGGCACACAATTAAAGGGAACACGGTCAGGGCTAGGCTAAGAAGAGGAGAATCCCTCTCACAAAATCACTTGATGGACTGAAGCAAGAGATGAAGGAATCTATTTCCGGACGGAGCTAGAAGCGAGCCGAAGGCAGGCTGACCTGACATTGCCTCTCCCGGTGTAAGCCTGGAGGTCTTATACGAGGCCCAGCAGAAGACTGGGAGGCCTCTCACAGCCCTCTGTAAACAGAGCCACTGCGAAGCGGCGTGCAACAGCCTCGGCCTGCCACTGGAGTGTTACGCAAGAGAACTCAGGAGTTCTGGGCCTTCTGCTGACCCGCTAAGCTTCTGTTGCTCTTACGAGAGATGTTACACAACTTGTTCATTGCTAAAATCCCGGGCTCTCAGGGTTGTTTGGAGTGGTGACTGCTTGCTAGCTGTGTGGCCTCGCCTGAGTTAGAAAACCTCTCTAGACCTTGTAAAAATGGGAGAATCCCAATATCTTCCTCATGGGGTTACTGCAGGGATTAAGCAAAAGAATCCGCCTAGCGTTCACTGTTGAGAACAACAGCTACCATCTACTGAGCCCCAGGATATGCCGGACATTGTTCAGGAGTGAGCTCCGTGAATTCTCGGCCTTGCAAAGTACATAGTGGTTTCTCTTCTTGACAGAAGCCCATAGAAATTTGAGTAATTTGCCCAAGTTCACACAAGTTTATTCAAACTTAGGTCTGCCTAACCAGAGTCCAGCTTCTATTAATAAATAGTTATTGCTATAGTCCACGATACTATATTTTATTACTTTTAAAAGAAATTCCTCTAATCTCACCCTTGAAGGACAGTTGAGGGTTTTATCCCATAGGGTCTTTAACAGTTCAGATACAGAACAGATTTTGTAAAGCAGTTCCTCACTTTGGCACCAAATAACAGGTTGGGACCATTATACTAATGTACTTTTTGTGTGTTATCTGATCAAAGCAGCTGCTTCTGTATGCCTTCTAGGTTTGGAGCTGGGTAAACCTCAGTCAGAGACACAGCCTGTGGCCTCTTGTGACAAAATATTTTGCAAAAGACTCTGTTTTCTCCTTTTCCCAGGCTTTCCTCCCTTCCTGCAGCTGTTTCCCCTTCTTCCTGAGAATTGATAAAAATTCTGAAACTCCTGTTCTTACAGCTGACCTCATGTGACCTGACTATGGACAATGGCCCCGTTGTTTCACCCAGCTACAACACTGTCCATGAGATGCCAGTGCTAAGAGCAAACAGCACCCGGTGTCGGAGGCAAGAGCAGTACTTCTACAGTGCCTCCTGGCCTGGTGAGCTAGTCTATCCCTAGTAGTGACACTGCACAGTAACAGCTCCCGTGCGCGGGGAGCCCATGTGAGCTGCCCAGTCATATTCGACTCTTTGCGACCCCATGGACTGCAGCACACAAACCTCCCTGTCCTTCACCATCTCCCAGAGTTTGCTCAAACTCATGTCCATTGAGTCAGTGACGCTATCTAACCAGCTCATCCTCTGTTGCCCCTTTCTTCTCTTGCCTTCAATCTTTTCCAGCACCAGGGTCTTTTCCAATGAATTGGCTTTTCATAACAGGTGGCCAAAATCTTGGAGCTTCAGCTTCAGCATCAGTCCTTTCAATGAATATTCAGGACTGATATTCTTTGGATGGACTGGTTAGATCTCCTTACTGTTCAAGGGACTCTCAACAGTCTTCTTCAACACCACAGTTCAAAAGCATCAATTCTTTGGTGCTCAGCTTTAAGATCCAACTCTCACATCCATACATGACTACTGGAAAAAACACAGCTTTGACTATATGGACCTTTGTCAGCAAAGAGATGTCTCTGCTTTTAATACGCTGTCTAGGTTTCTCATAGCTTTCCTTCCAAGGAGCAAGTGTCTTTTAATTTCATGGTTGCAGTCACCGTTCACAGTGATTTTAGAGCCCATGAAAATAAAATCTGTCACTGTTTCTATTATTTCCCCATCTATTTGCCGTGAAGTGATGGGCCCAGATGCCATGATCTTACTTTTTTGAATGTTGAGTTTAAGCCAATTTTTTCACTCTCCTTTTTCACCCTCATCAAGAGGCTCTCTAGTTCCTCTTGCTTTCTGCTATTAGAGTGGTATCATCTGCATATCTGAGGTTGTTTATATTTCTCCCAGCAATCTTGACTCCAGCTTGTGCTTCATCCAGCCCAGCGTTTCTCATGATGTATTCTGCATATAAGTTAAATAAGCAGGGTGACAATATACAGCCTGATGTACTCTGATTTGGAACCAGTCCATTATTCCATGTCCAGTTCTAACTGTTGCTTCTTGACCTGCATACAGATTTCTCAGGAGGCAGGTAAGGTTGTCTGATATTCCCATCTCTTTAAGAATTTTCCAGTTTGCTGTGATTCACACAGTCAAAGGCTTTAGTGTAGTCAATGAAGCAGAAGTAGATGTTTTTCTGGAATTCCCTTGCTTTCTCTATGATCTGACAAATGTTTGCAATTTGATCTCTGGTTCCTCTGCCTTTTCTCAACTCAGCTTATACATTTGGAAGTTCTTGGTTCACATATTGCTGAAGCCTCGCTTGAAGGATTTTGAGCATAACCTTGCTAGCATGTGAAATGAGAGAAATTGTACAGTAGTTTGAACATTCTTTGGCATTGCCCTTCTTTGGGATTCGAATGAGATTGATCTCTTCCAACCCTGTAGCCACTGCTGAGTTATCCAAACTTGCTGGCATATTGAGTGAAATAGTTACAGCACCCTATTTCTATGAGGAAGAAAGCAAGACTCAGAAAGATGAAAGAACTTGCACAAGCCTATATGGCAATGGAGGGGAAGAGCCAGGCTGAGTGGTTTAAACCCCCTGACCTTCCGCCTCCTCGGCTGTTTGCCATGTCAGAAATTCTTCCTGCAAAACTGAAAGCTCCTTGAAGACAGGGGTCCCCCCACCAGCATCTCCTGAAAGTTCCACAACAGCTGGCACAGAAACTGTTAAACGTTTCCATCTAAACCAGCTGCATTTTCCAGACAGGCAGAACTCTAAATACCCAAGAAAGATGGCTGCCAATTCTAACATTCAAACTTGCTCAGCCTCCCCCAGGCAGGGGGCTGCACTGAGTAATTGCCACTGCAGGCAATATTACCCTGGAGCCTCACGGACCTGAATGACATTCAGAGTTCACAGTGCAATGGCCACCTGCTAGCATCAGCCTAACCTCCCCAAAATACCCACCTTCCCGAGTGGCCTTCTGACCTGGACACACTTGTCTGCCTCTTTATTAGACTTGTGTTTGCCCAGGAATGAAAGGAATAAACAAGAGGGACGCACATGCCTCGCATTCTAAGGAGGGCAGGAACCCTTTGGAGCAAAGAGGGCATTGAGACGCATCTGAAGAGCCTGTGGGTTCTGGTTGCATCAGCCCAGCTCCAGGCCAACAAAGCCTTTCTCAGCAGTCCTGGGGGCGCTGGCCACAGCTGCACTTTGCACTTGCAGGCACATCACGGCTGATCCGTGGTGAATCATCAGAATGGGTAAAGAACGAATAAATGATTTCTCTCCTTATTCTTGTCCAAGTTGCTTCACGGGAGGACAACAGAGCTAAATGTAAACATTTTGAGAGCAAGTATAATTCCTTTTTGGTTAAGATTTAATGAAAAGGGTTCTCAAAGTCAGGCAAACCTAGGTTCAAACTTCAGGGCTGCCACTGCCTTGCTGGTTGAGTTTGCATGCTAACTCATCAGACTTCTGCTTTCACTGAGCCTTCAGTTCTCGGCTCAGACAGAGGCCTTCCTGACCCCCTCCACAGATCTTTACACTTTGCCACTGTAACAGTCTACCCTAACTGTAACAGGGAGGAAACTTTATTATCATCATTATTTACATGTCTATTCCAGGAAAGAATCTTTCTCTCCCCAATATGTCTAGCTGCTTTTTGGAGCTTAGTTTTAGTCTCATCTCCCTATTAATTCTCAGGAAGAACCTTGTTCTTCTAAGTTAATCTGTGAAAAGAGGAGCCTGGCAGACTACAGTCCATGGGGTCACAAAGAATCAGACATGACTGAACACCCATGCGCACACACACACAAGTTAATTACTACAGGGATGTGGCCTATAGGCTTAAATTATACATAATGGCCCACCTCTGGAAACCCTGCTTCCCACATAATGAGCATTAAGCTAAAATACCTCTGTTTGCCTCACAGGAGCATCCGGACCAAGCCAACCTGTGCCTGACTGCAGGGAGGAAGAAATGAACACACCCCTCCAGAGGCTGATGGAAATCCAGGTTGTGTTTGACTTCACTCCCTCCCCTTCCAGTATAGAAGGAGTCCAAATTCTATGAACAATTCAGGCAAGATGTTTCTTTAGGGCACAAGCCCATCTTGTTGGCTAGCTGGCGTTCCCAATAAAATTGTTATTCCTTGCTGCAACAACTCGTGTCTCACATGCTGGCCTGAGAGCTGAGACTCAGTATGTAATTCCGGGCATGTGCGCCTCTCCCACTGGACTGTGAATGCTACAAGGTCAGGAACCAAGTCCATGCCTCTAGTCCCATCCCCGGAGCCTGGCACACAGTCACTGCTGGCTCAGCAGATTAACAAAGGAAGAAGACACTGAAGAGAGGGGAAGGGAAGCACACCCAGACCGTGGGGAACTGAGACAGAGGGGAAGAGGGTCAGGTGGCTGTCTGGCAGCTTCACTCGCCGTAAAAGGGCAGCAAGGTTGCCAGGGACTTCTCCCTCTGCCTCTACGGCCAGAGTTCTCAAGAATTTTCTAGATCCTAGAGGATGGCTAAACTCCAGCCCTAGAAAAATAATGCTACTTTCTGGTTTCTGTTCCATGAACCCAAGACACTCTGTTGTTTAGGAGCTAAGTCATGTCCAACTCTTTTGCTCCCCTGTGGACTGTAGTCTGCCAGGCTCCACCATCCATGGGATTCTCCAGGCAAGAATCCTGGAAAGGGTTGCCATTTCCTTCTCCAGGGGGTCTTCCCAGATCAAGGATCAAATTTGTGTCTCCTGAATTGGCAGGCGGATTCTTTAGCACTGAGCCACCAGGGAAGCCCATAAGACACACCAGGAAATTACAAAACCCTGTTGATAATGGCCATGCATGCTCATGCCACTTCATTTTTGCAAAGCATCATGCCACTTCATTTTTGCAAAGCAAAGTCTCCAGCAGTCCTGGCCATGTCTTTGTTGTTTTTCAGTCGCTCAGTCATGTCCGACTCCTTGTGACCCCACGAACTGCAGCACGCCAGCTTCCCTGTCCTTCACCATCTCCTGGAGCTTCCTCAAATGTATGCCCATTGAGACAGTGATGCCATCCAACCATTTCATCCTCTGTCGTCCCCTTCTCCTTCTACCTTCATTCTGTCCCAGCATCAGGGTCTTTTCCAATGAGTCGGTTCTTCATATCAAGTGGCCCAAGTGTTGGAGCTTCAGCTTCAGCATCAGTCCCTCCAATGAACACCCAGGACTGCTCTCCTTTAGGATGGACTGGTTGGATCTCCTTGCAGTCCAAGGGACTCTCAAGAGTCTTCTCCAACACCACAATTTGAAAGCATCAATTCTTCGGTACTCAGTCTTCTTTATGGTCTGATTCTCACAACCACACATGACTACTGCAAAAACCATAGCTTTAACTAGACGAACCTTTGTCAGCAAAGTAATGACTCTACTTTTTAATATGCTGTCTAGGTGTGTCAACGTTTTTCTTCCAAGGAGCAAGCATCTTTTAATTTCATGCTGCAGTCACCATCTGCAGTGATTTTGGAGCCCAAGAAAATAAAGTCTCTCACTGTTTCCATTGTTTCCCCATCTATTCACCATGAAGTGATGGGACTGAATGCCATGATCTTAGTTTTTTTAATGTTGAATTGTAAGCCAGCTCTTTCACTCTCCTCTTTCACTTTCATCAAGAGGCTCTTTAGTTCTTCACTTTCTGCCATAAGGGTGGTGTCATCTGCATATCTGAGGTTGTTTATATTTCTCCCAGCAATCTTGACTCCAGCTTGTGCTTCGTTCAGCCTGGCATTTCTCATGATGTACTCTGCATATAAGTTAAATAAGCAGGGTGACAATATACAGCCTTGACATACTCCTTTCCCGATTTGGAACCAGTCTGTTGTTCCATGTCCAATTCTGTTGCTTCTTGACCTGCATACAGATTTCTCAAGAGGCACGTAAGGTGGTCTGGTATTCCCATCTCTTTAAGAATTTTCCAGTTTGTTGTCATCCACACAGTCAAAGGCTTTACCGTAGTCAATGAAGCAGTAGATGTTTTTCTGGAACTCTCTTGCTTTCTCTATGATCCAACAGATGTTGGCAATTTGATCTCTGGTTCCTCTGCCTTTTCTAAATCCAGCTTGAACATCTGGGAGTTCTTGGTTCATGTACTGTTGAAGCCTGGCTTGGAGAATTTTGGCCATGTCTTTAGTTTCTACATATTGACTTAACCCTTCAATAATTTGTATATAATGTTGCATATTTTTCCAGTCTTTTCAAGCCTTTCCATTCCCACTACTCTCAGGGAACGACTTTATCTCCTAATCTCCTCAAAAGATCAAATCTATTCTAATATATTTAGCATGCTCTGCATAAAGATTTTATTCATAGTGACTCCATACACAAAATATACTTTGGAGGGTGAGGAATACTGGTAAAAACTGATTTTTTTCCAGCTTTTTCCTGAGATTAAATCACAGGTTGAGATGTTTCTGAGGACAATTGCCTGTCTTGTGTTATATAGGAAGGTCATTCTCTGGCAGCCTGGCTCTATTTTTAGTCAATTTGGAGCCACTGGCAGTGGATATTAGGGCTATAAATATCCAGGGTAATAGTAATAAGGGGTTTAAGGTCCAATGAGCACTGGATGAACATGCTGTAACATCTCACAGCACGCCTTCCCAAGGCAAACACAGCCAACCAAGCGCTACAAGGCGTGCTTGGAACAAAGACAGCTCTTACCAACAGACCTCAGAGATACTGTGGGTTTGGTTCCAGACCTCTGCAACAAAGCAAATATCTCAATAAAGCAAGGCATACAAACTGCTTAGTTTCCTGGCGCGAATAAAAACGGTGCTGACACTCTCCCGCAGCCT
This sequence comes from Odocoileus virginianus, assembly GCF_023699985.2. Lineage (NCBI taxonomy): Eukaryota > Metazoa > Chordata > Mammalia > Artiodactyla > Cervidae > Odocoileus > Odocoileus virginianus. The sequence goes on from NC_069688.1 coordinate 65,289,067, forward strand.
ATCAAGTCTGCAGTAGTATTATATCTGAGAATCAGTCTACAGGGAATTACCTGGCGATCCAGGTGTTAGGACTCAGCGCTTTCACTGCGGGGGCCTGCTTGGGAAACTAAGATCCTGCCTGCTGTGTGGTACAGGCAAATAAGTAAAACAATAAAAGAAAAAAGATCAGTGTGCATATCTTAGTTTAAAAATACACTATGACTGGACTTCCCTGGTGGTCTAGTGGTTGAGAATCCTCCTGTCAATGCAGGGGACACGGGTTTGATCCCTGGTCTGGGGAGAGCCCAAACATCCCAGAGCAACTAAGCCCGAGGGCACAGCTCCTGAAGCCCAGGCTCTAGGGCCCGAGAGCGCAGTACTGAGCCTGCGCACCGCAGTGAAGAGGCGTCCCCACTCCACGCAACCAGGGAAAGGCCCCCAGCAGCAGCGACCCAGCGCACTCATAAACAATTACCTTAAAAAACACACGATTGCTAATGCTGCCACCTGAGCGATCCGCAAGTCATAATCTTTTTGCAACAGTAACGTCAAAGATCCCTGATCATAGATCACATAACAAATATAGTAATAACGAAAAAGCAAGCAAGACCGCATGAATTACCAAAATGAGACACAGGGACACAAACTGAGCAAATGATGTTGGAAAAATGGTGCCCATTGACTAGTTCCACACAGAGCTGCTACAAACTTTCAGCTTACAAAAAAAAAAAAAAAGACGTTATCTGTGAAGTGCCGTAAAGCAAATAAAATGAGACATGCTGACATGAAGAAGCCAGACAGCTGTCTCTCCTCACTGGGAGCTGACAAGCAGGGGCCACCGCGCTCTCCGAGCCGTCTGGCTGAGCTGCTCTGTCAACCAACCATGGCAAATGCTCCCAACTTCTCCAGACTCTTTATTTCACCCTATTTTTAAGTAATAATTTGAAATAAAAATAATAAACGCCCCGTGACCCACACGTCAAATGCTCTTCCCGTTTTTTAGACTTCGTCTCACTTGACCTCGATAACAGTTATGCATATAGGTGTTATCATCCTCTGTAATCTACAGGGACGGAAATCAAGACACAGAGAAATTAGGAGGTTGACCCGGGCTTAAGCAATGTGGCTCGAGAGCCCGGCTCCTTCACCACTGCCCCAAGCACTCTGCCTTGCCTTTGAGATGAACAGTATTCAGTAAGGCATCAGAAATCAGGTCCCATCGTTAAACCATCTAAGGGTGCACAAGACTGACCATCAGCCTTAGGGCCAGCTATAGTCAGAGCAGAAGGCGTGGGATTCGACGGAACCTGGTTTGAATTCTGAGAGTGGGGAGACCTCGCGCGCAGGTACACTCAGTTGCTCTGTCGTGTCCGACTCTTTGCGACCCCATGGGCCAGCTCCGCTGTCCCTGGGCTTCTCCAGGCAATACTGGAGCGGGAAGCCATTCTCTCCTCCAGGGGCTCTTCCCCACCCAGGGCTTTGATCCACGCCTTCTTTGTCCCCTGCACCGGCAAGCGAATTCTGTACCACTGAGCAGGGAAGCCCTGTGAGAGTTTACCCAGTTACTAACGCTGTGGGTCTCTAAGCTTTCATCCTGAAAGTGAGAACACAGCTAACTCCTTCAAACGGTGGTTCTGAACCAGTGTTGGCAAACTTTTCCTGTGAGGGGCCAAATAATGAATATCTTAGGTCTTGTGGGCCACACAATGATCTACCTCAACTACTCAGCTTGTAACATCAAAGCAGCCCCAAACTACACAGAAAACAAGGAGGTAACTGTGTCTCAACAAAATTTTATTTACAAAATAAGCAGTGATCAGATCTGCCTGCAGGCTATGGTTCTCCAGCCTCTGATTTTGAGGATGACATGAGATAATATATGTACTTCGCATGATCCCTGGAATACAAGTCATCAAAAATGGTAATATAATTATGGTTTCAGCATGAGATGACTGATGCTTTGGAGCTGGATCAAAGAATATCCCAATCAAAATCAAGGACATTTAACATTTGCAGCAAACTCTGAAGTCTCCCTTAGGTAAATGGACAGTTTTCATAGACTTTTGAAATACTGATAAATTATCAGGACTCTACCCACAGTGTAATCTTATAATCTTACAGGTAAGGTTGCCGGAGACAGTTTTTGGGTTTTTTTTAGTATTTTCAATATCGGGGACATATTTATACTAAAAAAGTAGTTCTTGTTTATTTGCAAGTGAAATTTAACTGGGGCATCCTGGGAGTGGGTTAGGAAGGGTTGCTGTTGTCTATTTTGGCTTGCTTGTCTTTTCCTGAATCTGACAGTCCAACCTACAAACCTTTATGATGCCATAATTTGGAAACTGCTGGTTTTATCCCATAACAAGAATAGCCCAACACAAGCAACATTTTGTTCTTTCAGGGAGGAGAAGAATTGCATTCTTAAGGAATTATCCCCAAGGTTCAAAACTAATAAGTCCCCTGGGTAGAAGCCACCGAAACACTAAGACAACCAGTGCTCTGCACTCACTGGTGCCAAGAACAAGCTTAGGTCACCCAAGGAAAAAGTGCAATAATCTTGCATTTGTTCCTGCTGACTAAAGTCAAGCAGCTTCCTGGAAATTGTTTGGCGCTCCTCACATCACGATGTTGAATTAATATCTGAGCAGAATTAATGATGGAAAAACTCAATTATATCCAACATGTCCAAAGTTTTGCGGTTGGATTTGTCAGTAATCAAACTGTGTCCCAAGAAAGTCCATTTTGTCAGTAAACAAAGCTTCTGAGTGGAGAAGAGATATTCTGTGCATATAAACATGGGTGCCTAAATTCCTGATAAATATCTGATAATGAAGACATGGGTGGAGTAGTGTCTTCAGCCATCAGAGGTCTTCCAACAAGTGGGATTATTAAATCATTCTCAGGGGATTTAGGAGAAGAAAGAAAGAAAAAAATAATCTGGCTCAGCATGCCACAACTCAAAGTCTTTTCAAATTTTAAACAGGGAAGATGATATTTGGCATGTCCACAAAGGTGAAAAGCATCATGTTTTCACTAAAATCATATGGTATGTAGTATCCAAAGGCCAATATTTGAGTTTCAGGTCTACCACTTCTGAGCTGTGCAGCTTCGAATAATTCACTTGGCCTCTCTGAACCTCTGTTCCTATCACTAAACCAGAGGTGGGGGAACGCTCATCTCGGGACTGCCCTGGCGGTCCAGTGGTTAAGACGCCCCGCTCCCAAGGCAGGGGTCCAGGTTCAGTCCCTGGTCGGGGAACTAAGATCCTGCAGGCCACGTGGCAAGGCCAGAGAAAGGAAAAGAATGCTCATCTGTTATGGTCAGGGTCAAAGGAGATCAGTTAGAAAATACCTTGTGACTGACACAGCGACACTCCATCTGCTGTCATGCCTAGGGACAACACCATCATCTCTGGTGACGGAAGAGCAGAACAATGTTGTGTTGCTGTTATCTGCTGAAACCACACCAGGGGAATTACGCTCTCCTGAAATCTGTGTTAATTTAAATCTGTGTTAAGCCATAACAAAGTACCACAAACCAGATGACTTAAATAACAGAAATGATTGTGTCTCAGGCCTGGAGGCTTAGATGTCCAAAACCAAGGTGTCAGAGGGTTGGGTCCCTCCAGGGTCTGTTCCCGTCCCCTCCTCTCGGGTCCAAGGATGGCCATCTCCTCTCTGTGTCTCTTCCATCACCTTCCTCCCCATTTCTGTGTCAAATTTCCCCTTTTCACAAGGACGGTGGTCACAGTGGGTGACGGCCCACTGGACCTTACTTTGATTACCTCTGTAAAGATCCTTATGATGACTAATTGATGTGATTGGGCTAAGGGACACCCCTGTAGCTGGCAGAACATTTCTCCAGGTATCTGTGAGGGTGTTCCTGGAAGAGGTGAGCGTTTGAATTGGTTGAGTAAAGATTATCCTCAACAATATTGATCTGGACCACTTCATTCACTGGGGCTTGAACAGAAAAAAAAGAGGGAGGAGGAGTGAATTTGCTCTTTTTGCTGATTTGGGGCATCCATCTCCTTCCTCAATATCAGTGCTCCTGGTTCTCAAACCTTGGAATTCAGACTGGGACTTACACCATTAGCCCTGCAATTCTTTGGACAAACAGTAAATTACACCACCACTTTCTGGTCCTTCAGCTTGCAGACAATATATGAATGATCTTCTCAGCCTCCATCCTCGGGTGAGTCAATTTTTATAATAAATCTCTCTCTCAACTATTTATATATAGTTGGCCAAGGAGTTCATTCAAGTTTTTCCATAACCTGTAATGGAAAAACGCAAATGAACTTTTGAGCAAATCCATATGCACAGAAAATTCTTAAAGAGATGGGAATACCAGACCACCTTACCTGCCTCCTGAGAAATCTGTATGAAGGTCAGGAAGCAACAGTTAGAACTGGACATGGAACAACAGACTGGTTCCAAATAGGAAAAGGAGTACATCAAGGCTGTACATTGTCACCCTGCTTATTTAACTTATATGCAGAGTACATTATGCAAAATGCTGGGTTGGATGAAGCACAAGCTGGAATCAAGATTGCCAGGAGAAATATCAATAACCTCAGATATGCAGATGACACCACCCTTATGGCAGAAAGTGAAGAAGAACTAAAGAGCCTCTTGATGAAAGTGAAAGAGGAGAGTGAAAAAGTTGGCTTAAAGCTCAACATTCAGAAAACTAAGATCATGGCATCTGGTCCCATCACATCATGGCAAATAGATGGGGAAACAATGGAAACAGTGACAGACTTTATTTTGGGGGGCTCCAAAATCATTGCAGATGGTGACTGCAGCATGAAATTAAAAGACACTTACTCCTTGGAAGAAAAGCTATGACCAACCTAGACAGAATATTAAAAAGCAGAGATATTACTTTGCCAACGAAGGCCCATCTAGTCAAAGCTATGGTTTTTCCAGTAGTCATGTATGGATGTGAGAGTTGGACTGTAAAGAAAGCTGAGCACCGAAGAATTGATGCTTTTGAACTGTGGTGTTGGAGAAGACCCTTGAGAGTCCCTTGGACTGCAAGGAGATCCAACCAGTCCATCCTAAAGGAAATCAGTCTGGAATACTCATTGGAAGAACTGATGCTGAAGCTGAAACTCCAATACTTTGGCCACCTGATGCGAAGAACTAACTCATTTGAAAAGACCCTGATGCTGGGAAAGATTGAAGGCAGGAGGAGAAGGGGACGACAGAGGATGAGATGGTTGGATGGTATCACTGACTCAATGGACATGAGTTTGAGCAAGCTCCGGGAGTTGGTGATGGACAGGGAGGCCTGGCGTGCTGCAGTCCATGGGGTCGCAAAGGGTCAGACACGACTGAGTGACTGAACTGAACTGAACAACTAATATAGAACTTACCTTCAAATAAGGTCACATTTACAAGTATTAGGGGTCAGGACTTCAAGGGGGTAGGGGACAGATACCATTTAATCCACGACAAGATCTTTCATTTATTTTGTTAAAAAGTCACCAAACTGATTCACAGTGTTTCCCAACCAAGACCTACTTCTCAGATGAAAACATTTCACTCTACAGTGGAGATATACCTGCTTGTTGAGTGTCTAAAGGAGATTGATTATTCTCTTTAGAATAAAAATCTAAGACCATGGTCACGTATCTTTTCCAGACACCAGAATATTAGGCAATGTTTCTCTTTTCAAAGAACTCTCTTTATTCTGTAACATACATGTCATCATTTTTCTTATATTTAGCTTGGAAATAAAAATGCATCATACTGATAGAGAGATGTTAAAGTTTCTAGATTTCAAACTCTAAATTCTTCATTCAAGAAATGTATTTACTGGTTATGTCTCACTTCCGCATCAAGCCTATGATTGTTGACACATTTTACAATCAGATTCCTTCATTAAGTTAGAGGACTGAGAAGTGGAGACATAGGCATACACACATAGAGTGTCATATACGACAGATTTATACAACATAGAGTAGAAATGAAGTTTTTAAGTTAAATTAGACCCTTTTTAAACTCATGTTTTCTAAGCAACTCAATATCAGTATTTGGTCATCAACTGTCTTGCAATTTTACAAAATGTAAATGTCCCTCACAGAATGGACGTGTGGGAACAAGATGTACGTCTCAGATGGTCATCAAAGCATTCCTGGCAACACTGAAGAATAGAAACGACCTGACGTCCACCGCGAGGAGTTAGTTAAGCAAAGCACAAGACAGCCACAGGATGGAACAGAACTCATCACCCATGGAAGACCACGTTTTTGAAGAACATACAATGACATGGAGTAAAACACTTGGTATGTTTTACTGCAAAGCAGGCTATAGAAGGATACTCGTGATTCCAATTTTAAGACTACGTGTGCATAAAAGAATATAGAAGGGATATCCACTTACATGTTAATATGCTGGTCTCTAGGTACCCAAGATTGTAGATAATTTTTCTCCTGTTACTCTCCTTGTTAAATTTTTTCCACAAAATACATAAATCATAAAATGAAAATATGACTTTTTTAATAAATGAGAATTTTCTTCTGAAGTTTACTGCCTTAAACATTGTATAATTCACACCACTGGGTGACTGTTTTTCACAGGTCTTTGCACTAGACTCCTAGGGGATAACAGAGGGAGGTCAAATATGTATAAAGATCCGCTTCCAGGTGTGAAACAGGCTCACTGGTGGGAAGCTGCCATGCCCCACAGGGAGCTCAGGTCGGTGCCCTGCGGCGACCCGGAGCCGCAGGCTGGGGCGGGAGGGACGTTTACCGGGGAGGGGATGGATGTATGCACACAGCTGATCACGCACTGTAAGGCAGAAGCCGGCACAACATGGTAAAGCTACAACACGTCCATTAAAAAGTAAAAAACCAAATACATATAAAAATCATTATGCCTTGACACTCAGCACTATCGGCAATCCACTCCAGTGTTCCTGCCTGGAGAATCCCATGGACAGAGGAGCCTGGCAGGCTACGGTCCATGGGGTCACAAAGAGTCAGACACGACTGAAGCGACTTAGCATGACGCAGCACTTAGCACTATAATGCAGCTTATAAAATTATCAGAAAGCTGGATGAAGGACTCGGCATTTGATTTAGGTTGTTTTTGTTGTTTAGTCGCTCAGTTGTGTCCAACTCTTTTGGGACCCTGTGGACTATAGCCCATAAGGCTCCTCTGTCCATGGGATTCTCCAGGCAAGAACACTGGAGTGGGTTGCCATTTTCTCCTCCAGGGGATCTTCCTGACCCGGGGATCGAACCCAGGCCTCCTGCTTGCAGGTGAATACTTAATTGCTGAACCACCTGGAAAGCCCATTTAAGTTAGGCCTTTATGAAAAAGTATATTCTCAGTAAGGTACTTAGAATATAAAGAGGAGGGATATTCCTGACAGAGGAAATGGCTTAAGTGAACCAACATGCAACAGAATGCTAAGTCTCCTCTAGGAGTAACAAAAGTCCAGCATGAGTAGTTCTTAGAGTGTCTAACAGGATGCCAGGGGATAAGGCAGGAATACCAAGTCAAGAGATGGATGATCATAAAAATTTATCAGACAAAGACTTTTGAGAGGGAACACTGAGTGCTCTTAATAGCTACTAGAAGGTGACAGGCATTCACTAGAAAGACACAGGGAAACAAGGGCATATGGCTGCCCTACTGACGGCGGGGTCACAGTGGGCCTTAAATGCCAAGCTAAGTAAGATATCTGAACTTCATACCCGGAATCTTAGAATCTTGGAGTTGACAAGAAATGTCAATGCCCTCCAGCTTGGCCATCCCATCCCTACCTCCGTAACTGTTCCTAGAATATCTATCAAGCCTTTGCTTAAATACCTCTGTGACAAAGAACACACGGCCTTGGATCAGCTCTGTTAGAAAGTTCTTCCTTGTACTGAGCTGAAATTCATCTCCCTGTGTCTCCCACCCACGTGGCCCATTGCTGCCATCTCGGAGAGTCGGCACAGTCTAAGCTTTCTCCCGCAGGAGAGAGGAAGACGTGGAGACGGCTAAAGAGGCTCTCTGGACTTCTCTGCGGGTTAACCGTCCTGCAGCCGTCCTTACAGCAGCACGATGTGCGTTGCTCCTTGCTTTCTAGCTCCTAATGAGCTTTGAAAATGCCCCTCTCTTGTCAGCTGCCTGCTACTATCTTGGTTGGAGCCACCATCTCTTCTTGCTTATACCACAGCGATTCCTCCTAAGCCATTTCCCACCCCTTCTTTCTCTCTCTCTCTCATTGACCATCCCTCTAACCCATTGTCTATATTGATCTTTCTAAAACTGATCGATCTTTCCAAACTATGTTGATCTTCCACAAAACTGACTGTGACACTGCCCTGCTTACAACCTTCAATAGCTCCCTACTGCTCTGAGGTCAACCAGAGCCTCGCAGCGTGAAGTTCTAGTCCCACCCACCTCTCTGCTCTCGCCTCTCTCCTCCCCATGCCGCCCCGCCCCCGGTGCACGCACCTTGCCTCGGTTCCTTGCACAGGACTTTTGCCCCACCGAAGTCACTTCACCTACACGTGGAAGCTTCTTCCCTCCCTCCACCACCTGTGCCTTGATAACCCATTCTTCGCTTCTGGGTTTCGGTATAAACATCACTGCCTCTAGAAGTCTACCCTGATTCCATTAAGTCTGAATTAAAAACCCCTTAAGTGGTTCCTCACGACCTAAGCTCCCCCTATCACCGCAAGTATAACATTGAATTAAAGTCCCCTGCTTGTTCATCTAGCACCTTGCCTATACTGTGAGCGCCCTGAGAACAAGTCTGTGTTTTCAGCACCATGATCATCAGAATCTAAGCACAGTGGTTGAAACATAGTGTGCACATATATATGTATGTGTGTGTGTATATATATATTTATTTTTACATATATTATATATATATATTTTTTTACAGTATGGATGGATTTTATGGATTTTACCATAAGATGTGATGGGAAAACTTGAACGGACTTTTTGGCCTACCCAATATATGTATACATGCATGTGTACACATGTGTATATATATATATGTATGTATATATAAACATACTCTATACACATACACATACATATACATACTACACACACACACACATACACACACACACATATATATATATATAATTTTTCTGTAACATCTTACAGAAAAATCCAAATGAACTTTTTGGCCAACCCAATATATGTGCTCAAAAAAATGTATATATATGGCAACCCACTCTGGTATTCTTACCTGGGAAATCCCATGAACAGAGGAGCCTCGAAGGCTACAGTCCATGGGGTTGCAAACAGTCGGAGACAACTTAGCAACTAAACCATCACCACATACATACATGTGCTCAAAAAATGCTAATGAGTTCATATTTAGCACCCAGAACTAGATACAATTGTTCTAAATGTGGTCTGCATAACACATATTAGAGTGACAATTGCCTTACACATTCTATATTCCACACCTCTTTTAATAAAACCTAACATTATTTTAGCAGAAAACTTCATGATTGATTTCACTGTCCATTTAAGTCCCTACACCGTAAGTATATGAAGCCACCACTTCTGACTTTAACTTTCCCTCTTCTGTGCTCAAATGCACTCCCTCTCTGTGTCACACACACAATAATGTGCAAATGACTTTGGGCACACAAAATACATTTTTCACCTATTTTTGCACACTCCTTCCAAAGATAAAATATCAAAGTGTACTACAACGCATTGCTAACTCCTGGATCCCTAATCCTTAATTAAGCCTTGTCTCTTGAGCAAACGTGAGTAGTGTGCTATGCCTTCACGGATATTAATAATATTGAATAAAGCAGGAGTGGAGATGGACCCCAGGAGCACACCTTCTAAAGAGGTCCATCTGCCGATCAGCTATGCTTTAGTGAATGTGTTCTGACGGTCATTGATCCAGCCCACACGCATGCTTCTAACACGGGAGCACGTCATGAGATCTGGGCCCTTCCTAAAATCACAGTTTTTGAGTTGACTAGGTAAACTGAGTATAATTATGTTCCAGATGTCAATCCTTTCATAAACTTTGTTTTAGTTATCCTTTTTTAATAGATAATAAAATGGTCGCTCAGAGAAAAAGTCAAGCAGCTCACAAGTGCTCGAGCAGGGACATGACCCCCAGTGATTCAACTGCAAGTTCAACGGCACCCAGTCCACTGGGACCCTCCCAAAAGAGAAAATGTGTGTTCTTGGACTGAAGTGGGCTCCTGGTGATCACCGCCTACTCTCCCAAATGCCTGCTGAATGAATAACATCTTTGATTAGAGATTCTGAACCTGAGGTTCATGACCATGCCAGGGGGCCCAAGAGAAGTCTTGGACGAACCTCCTGAAAGTTTACAAAAAGCACCATATGGTGTATATGATACATTTTTTTCTAAAAAGTAATGTATATTTGAATTTCACAGTAATGTACTGGGTCTCCAAACAGTTCAAAGTACAATTTGCAGTTTAAATAGCTCCCTTTTAGAATGTCACCGTCACTCTCTATAGAATTCTGAATGCACATATTTCTTTAGAAAATCAAACTGAAGTTTTTCATCTCTAGTCTCCAAAGCCTCCATCACTCTAGCAGGCCTCAGACATCTCCTCTGCTGGTCCCTTCAGAGCCTTGTTTCTGGTGTCAAAACATGCCAGCTTGATACTTTGATGTCAGTTTATCAAAGGGCTCTCTCAGAGGCCCACCTTGAGACTCCTCTGGCCGTTCCAGGGCTGGAACGTTGAGCTTCTAATGCAGGGGGCACAGGTTCGATCCCCGGTCAGGGAGCTAAGACCCTACAAGCTGCGCAGCTGAAACAACAAAAGAAGGTCACCTCACTTGGGTTATCTCAAACACCCTGACAGTCTACAGCTTCACTTGTTAAATACTGGAAGACTGTGCCTGGCCCTGGTCATCAGGGTTGACGTTCATTCTTCATTCTTTATGTGTTGTATTATACATTGTATCTCTGTCATCTTATTCAACGCCTGAAGATCATTGCCACTGATCAGAATCGTACAAGAATTCACATAAACGCATTGCACGTCCCCCCGGGTCCAGAGGACAGGCTCAAAGGACGCGAGGACAGACAGAGCTGATCCTGCCCTCGAAGAGCCCACGGACCAGTGGAGGACGGCCAAGCAAGCAGAGACTTGCAGCAAGAACGGTACGTGCTCTGACGGAAGAGAAGAGGAGACTCCGGGAGAGAAGGAAAGGACCACCCACCCTGCTGCAGGATAAGGAGCTGATGGCCTGGGCGGTCTCCAGGAGAGGGGCTGCCAGCCAAGTCTAAGAGAAAACGTAAGTCAGACCAGGCCCAAGAGAAGGACACGGAGGAAAGTCAGGGTGAGGAACAGCTTCACATGCCTGAATTTACACACTGCATGCATATGGTGCGCATCAAACGTGCATCACACGTGCAGAGGGAGTGGGTAACTGCCAAGAGATCACACTGAAGACAGAGGTGAAGGGCAAGTCCAGAGCTCCCGTGTACGTCAACACTGTTCTCAAAAGGAAAAACCAGGAACCCACTGCGCACTCTTCCAAAAAGCACTGCATTTTAGAAAGACCATTTGATACAGGACAGTGACAAGACAGGGCGCCTGGGGGTGGGGAGTACTGGTCTCAAATGAGACTCACAGAAAGCTGGGACCAGAGTCAACGTGGGGCAAACAGTGGGAGCTGGCCTGGAGACACCGGCAAGTGGGCAAACCCATGAAGCAGGGAGGGGGACGGGACTTGGGGCCTGACCAGCATCATCAATGAAAGGGGACGATGGCTCTGTCCGGGGTGACTGGCCTGTGTGGCTCGGACGACCAGGGACCCCATTTTAGCGGAGGACAATGGCGGAGGAGCGGGCCTAGGAGGGGAGGGGAGGAGATGCTCAGTCTGAACTAGTGGACTTGAAGGGGCTCTGTGAGACCACAGAGCGGAGAGGTGCGGTAGAGAAGCGTGGGATTTAGGAGAAAGGCCCAAACAGGCTGCAGATGTGTATGGAGCGGGGGAGGCACCAGGGTGGATGAGGTATCCCAGGGAGGCCGCGGGGAAGCCAGAGGGCAGAGGGACACACCAACGCTGCTGAAGGGAGGCAGTCAATGGGACCGCAAGGGAGGCAGGTCAGAGGGGCCAGGAGGCCGGCATCGGACTCCAGGACAGTACACGCATCAGAGCGAGGGTGAGCAACCGCTCACAGTGACACGGAGAAGGCCTGGGGAAGGCTGAAGGCCACAGACTGCACGGTGGAGCTCCCAGAGGCCTCTGGCACCCCGGCCAAGCTTCGTCCTCAGAGCAGAGCAGAGGCGCCTCCACACCGCCTGGGCCAGTGGTTCAGGAGCCCTGAGAGACACAGGTTCGAGCCCGGGGTGGGGAAGACGCCCTGGAGGAGGACACGCCACCACTCCCGTGCTCTCGCCTGGAGAATCCCTGGGCAGAAAGGCCTGGCGAGCTGCGGTCCATGGGGTCTCAAAGATGCTGACCGACTGAGCGACTTAGCACAGGAGAACATGGAGATGGTGAGCGTCACCCGCTCTTCAAGAAGTTAGGTGGGAGAGACATGGGAAAGCGGCGGAGAGCAGGCGCGGAAACGCAACTAACACCTACTGGCTGAGGAGAGGAGGCGCGGAAACGCGACAGACACCAACTGACTGAGGTGAGGAAGCGCGGAAACTCACAAACACCTAGTGACTGAGGTGAGGAAGCGCAGAAACCCGACAAACACCTAGTAGCTGAGGTGAGGAAGCGGAAACGCGACAGACACCTACTGACTGAGGTGAGGAGGCCCTGAAACTCGACATACACCTACTGACTGAGGTGAGGAGGCGCGGAAACTCGACAAACACCTAGTAGCTGAGGTGAGGAAGCGGAAACGCGACAGACACCTACTGACTGAGGTGAGAAGGCGCGGAAACTCGACAAACACCTAGTGACTGAGGTGAAGAGGCGTGGAAACTCGACAAACACCTAGTAGCTGACGTGAGGAAGCGCGGAAACGCGACAGACACCTACTGACTGAGGTGAGGAGGCGCGGAAACTCGACAAACACCTAGTAGCTGAGGTGAGGAAGCGCGGAAACGTGACAGACACCTACTGGCTGAGGTGAGGAAGCGCGGAAACTCACAAACACCTAGTAGCTGAGGTGAGGAAGCGCGGAAACGTGACAGACACCTACTGGCTGAGGTGAGGAAGCGCGGAAACTCACAAACACCTAGTAGCTGAGGTGAGGAAGCGCGGAAACGTGACAGACACCTACTGGCTGAGGTGAGGAAGCGCGGAAACTCACAAACACCTAGTAGCTGAGGTGAGGAAGCGCGGAAACGTGACAGACACCTACTGGCTGAGGTGAGGAGGACCGTCCGTCCCTGGCCCCGCCGGCCGGAGGGGAACGACCTCCACAGACGCCAGGGCGGCCTCCTCCTCTGCGTCCTGCCGGGCGCCAGCGGAGCTTTTGTTCCCTGCCCTTATCCGGGGTGAACCTTTAAACCGAAACCAGGGCGTGTGGCGGACGGCAGCCCCGACCCCCGCCGCCCTGGGCCCCCGTCCCGCCCCGCGGGGTGCCGGCTCCGAGGCGGCCCTGCCGGACTCCGCGGCCCCCGCTCCGGTCCCAGAGGAGAGGCTCCTCTCGGCCCGGGGGAGGCACAGAGGCCCGCGGCTCGGGCGCGGACCCGGCCTCCGGGGGGCGTCTCCTCCGGGGTCAGGAGGAGGACCCCCGAGAGCTTCGCCATAACCGATGGCTTAAAACAACAAGCCGGTCCTCCCCGCACAGCCCTGGTTCCGCAGGTAACGCACAAAGCGCCCGGCCGGCCCCAGGACCGAGCCCCGCGGACCCCGACCCCGCTGCGCCTGGGGCGCCCATCGCCCGGAGCCGCGGCGCCGCCGCCCCGCCGGGACCAGCGGCCGGGTCTCCAGAAACGGGGCGCGCGTTTGCAAACCCCGACGCTCCCGGGCGCCCAGGCTGGAGGCGAGCCCCGCTCCGCGTCCCGCGCGGGGAGGTGCCCGGAGGATCCCGGAGCCCGGCCCAGCCCGGCGCCCACCTACCCGCTCGGCGCGGCGGCCCATGCTGCTGCGGCCCCGCGCGGCCCCGCCGGCCCTGCCCCCGGCCGGCCGCCCGCCTCCCGGCCTCCCCGCGCGGGGCCGCCGTCCCGGGGCCCCGGCGCCCATTGGAAGCCGGCCTCCGGCAGGACGCGCGCAAGACCTTTGCCTGGAGCGGCCCCGGGGGCGCAGACGGGGCGTCCGGGGGCCGCCGCCCCCACCCCGACGCGCCGGGTTAACGTTCGTCTTTCAGGGAGACTCCATGGGGTCTGACTTGCCATTGCTCCTGCATCCGGCCCCGGCCTCTCCCCGGGGTTTCCTGCCGCGCGGTTGGTGAGTTCCCTGAATTAGCATTTCCAGGTTAAACGCGGGCAGTGCCTCCTATAAAGTCCTCTCACACTCCGGGAAATAATACCCCCAATTTCTCCCCCTGAAGCTTGCAACAGTTGACAAAGACCTTTGGACAATCAGTCTGTCATTTGACCTCCCAAACAATGCCAGGAAGGCTCTCCTACGACTACCATTCTACACAGAATGAAAAAGCAGCTCCAGAAAAATAAGATATTTACCCAATCACCCAACCAGAAAGTGAAATCTGCTGGGGTTTTTCAACCACATCCTGGGTGCACCCACAAAGCACCCACCTCCCTGCTGAGTGACCCACCCCACTAACTGAATTACAACACAGAAGCACCTACATAGTGATAATGTGTAATAACATAGAGCAAAGATAACTATTCTAATTTTTGGATTATAAAAGTGTTAGGAAGTGTTAAAAAAAAGTGTTAAAAGTTAAGGATGTCCACAGATACCTTGAGTTCATAGACTACATTGTTTTATTGTCTGATTTCTCCTCTTTGCCAACTGCTAAAAGGATGCTGCGAGAAGCAGACTGGCCACTCTGAAGTGCTGGAACAAGCCCAGGGATTCCTGAGGCTGCTCTGAGTCCATCCCTGGTCTTGGTCAGAGTCTTTTCCCCTCCTTTTTCTGGACACTTCCAGATGGTGAAATACTGAATGAAAGGGGAAAGGGCTGTGAGACTGTAAAGAGAGCCCTGAACAAGGAGTCAGTGTACCAGAATTTTAGTGCGAGGAGGACAACTGTGGTGCGGGTCTGCAGAGATGCTCTGGAGACAGCTGGTCTGGAAAGTGGCATCACTCTGATTTTTCCACTGAGACAAGGGGAGAGGGGCTGATACTCACACTCAGTCTGGAAGGACTGGAAGGTTTCGGCCAGGAGAAGAGGAAGAAGGACATCACTGACCCGGACAGCATCATGTCCAAAGGCTGTCCTGAGGCCTTTCTGAAAATAGTTCCTGCAGGCGAGAACAGAGGGCGTGGGAGGCTGTGACTGAGGGGAGGGTGTGGTTTGGACTCTGATCTTCTGTGTCTCTTGAGGGGATTTGGACTTCATCCTGCCGTGCCTGATGGGTTACTATAACTGGCTCAGGTTACCAGCTCTTAACAAGAGGGTGCAGGAGTCATAGACTATTCTACAGCAAGAAATGTGTATCTGTCTGGTGGTTGTGGGCATTGGCGTCATCAGACAGATACAGTTTCTTCCTTTTCCTAGCTATAAGCTGCAAGAAATATATTTAACCTCACTAAGCCTCAGTTTTCTCATCAGTAAAATGGGGATTATGGTATGTGCTATGAGAATTAAATGAAACTATGTAGGTCAAACCCTTTGCCTTTCTTCTGACAGTGACAAGTAGCTACTGTTATCCTTACAAGTACTTTATTGTGTATGTGCAGGGCTACCATGGAGTAACAAGGAGCTAGCTCCCTTCTGATGCCTTCCCTTTTTCCCATTATGCTTGTTTGGCTTTTGACTCTTTAGAGGCCTTCTGCTTTTTTCCTCCTTCTCGACATCACTTCCTTCCTTTATGTCCCGGTTTTATGACTTTAATACCAGTTTCATCTTAACTCACTTTCCTGTTCAGTTTGTTTGTTTGTTTCCCGGTCCAACCAGGGTCAGACCATCTCCAAAGCCCCAGCCACGGCATCATGCTCTGTGAGCGCCACACAGCAGCGCATAGCATGTCCACCGGCCCCAGCACCTGTGTGCCCCGTGGCCGTGGCGCGCTGCCCAGCCCCCCGGACGCCTTCAGCACAGCCCAGGCCAGCCCCCCACCCACTCCACAGTCCTTCCCACCCCTCAGAATCCACTCCCGGCCACCTTTCTTTCAGCAGTCTCCTCTTCGCCAGCAGAGATCACAGGAACTAGCAGGAGGGGCTCCGCTTCCTGTCCTGGCACCGGAAACTGTATGTCCAGCCTCCAGTCTGTGTGCCACAGAACCCCTCTCTTCTCAGGTCTTCTGGAACATTCTTTCATCAACCATCCCCTTAGCTTTCAGTTTGTTCTCTACTGATTGCATCAGTCTGCAAACACATTCAACTGTCTCCCACAGAGCGTGCTCCATCTTTCCTAATATCGTCTGAATACACGCCTATTCTTTTTAACAATCACACACACACACACACACCATGTGTCCACTGCATAGAACATACTTCTTGGTGGATCTTCCAAGGCCAGTTCCTCCTTTAGAACCAAGTTTTAAGTCACCTCTTCACAGAGCCTTTCCCTGACCAGCCGATCCAGGAAGCTGTCCTCTCCCTTGTTATCAGCTATCAGCCTTCTTCACTTCGGTCACATCCTTTACCCCGTGTTGTGATGAGAGATTCCCTTGTTCCCTTACCTGTCTATTTCCTGCTGCTTCCACTAGCCTGAAACTTCATGAGGGCTGGGACCCATCTTTTAGGCTTTCAAAAAACATTTGTCGATTATAACCCCCAAGTGCCTCAACCATTTTTGCCTTACTCTTTTATTCTTTGTCTCCATTAGGTAGCCTGCTGGTTTTCAACACTGACTAAGTGAGAACTCCCTGAGGAGCTCTGAAAAAAATCCTGACTCCCAGGGCACTCCCCGGGGTGAGACTCTAGTCCCAGTTTCTGTTAATTTTGCAGGCAATTGTAAAAGCCAAGCCAGAGACCACAGACCTAAAATATCTGCCTGACACATGGGTGAGGCTCGGCAAAGAAATGAATGAATGCGGACTTCCCTCAGGATCGAGTGGCTAAGACCTGGCACTCCCAGTGCAAGGGACCCAGGTTCGATCCCCAGTCAGGGAGCCGGATCCGACATGCTGCAGAGAAGATGGAAGATCCTGACTGTTGCAGAAGACCTGCACAGCCAAATAAATCCAGATAAATATTTTCTGAAAAGACATGAATGGATGAATGAACGATTCAAGGAATGGGATCATTGAGCTCCTGCTTATCTTGCAATCCGCCTCCCCTGGGTCCTCCTCACAGCGTCTCTTATTTGGGCGTGCAAGGCAGACAAGCCCTGTACTCTCGTGGCTCTAAGCTTCAGCATAATATCAGCTCTACCAAGATCACCCACAGAGCATCTCAGGTGCCTGAGGCATTCCCACTGCTGGACCCCCAGGAAGCTCACCCACAGAGCATCTCAGGTGCCTGAGGCGTTCCCCGCTGCTGGACCCCCAGGAAGCTCACCCACAGAGCATCTCAGGTGCCTGAGGCGTTCCCGCTGCTGGACCCCCAGGAAGCTCTGGTTGGGCTTAGGGCCTTTTCTCTACCAGATCCCCCCCAGTGTCCCCAGAGGGCTCACCCCGCTCCTTGCGTGCGTCCCTGTTAGAGTGGTCATGTTGCTGCCTGCAGCTGGGTCGTGACTCGTTTTGACTCGGAGATCGTTGCTGTGTTTATTTTTGTTCTGGGTTTTTTAACAGCCACATTGAGCTATAAATTACATAGCATACAATTCCTCAATTTAAATGGTACAAGTCATGGTTTTTAAGGTATTCATGGGGTTAATCATCACCACAATCAATTCTAGAACATGTTCTTCCCTCAAAAAAAAAGAACTTTGCAAGACATTGTAGCCATTAATCATCCATTAATGACTCCCCAATTTCGCAGTCCTAGATGACCCCCTAGATGACCAGTCTACTTCCTGTCTCTATAGATGGGCCTGTCTTCGACATTTCATGTAAATAGAATCATACAACACCCATTTGTGTGTGTGTGACTGTCACTTCCTTCTGCATCTGAAGACTCACTTGGCCACAGGACCCCTTTCACATTGAATCAGCGTGGCAGAACGTGGACTCTGTAGAGTGGTTTGCTCTGGAGAAGAAACCAGGGCAATATTTCTTAAACCATGTCACACAGCAACCTGGTAAATCATCTGAATTCCTGAGCTGGAGCAAGGAGACTCAGGCTTAGCTACCCCTGCCCTCACAGGAGGAAGGGGAGTGGGCAGACTCCAGGCGGGCTCCCCTGACCTCCTGTGCCATGAGGACCCGCACCGAGGACAGACTGCCTGCATCTACCTAAGCTCTGCGTGTGTTAGCTGTCACCTTCAGTCCCGGCTGTGCTCAGCTGTGTCCGACTCTTCGCAGCCCTGTGGGCTGTAGCCCGCCAGGCTCCTCCGTCCATGCAGTTCTCCAGGCAAGAACCATGGGTGGGTTGCCATCCCTCCTTCCGGGGATTTTCCCAACCCAGGAATGGAACCCTGGTCTCTTATGTCTCCTGAATTGGCAGACGGGTTCTCTACCGCTATCCCAGCTACCTCGCTTCTAAAAAGAGGATAGAAATAATCCTGGCTTATAAACAGCACATCGTAGGAACATAACAAAGATTAAATGAGAAGATATATTGCAAGTGCATAGCACAGCGCTTGGGAGATTATAAATGCCTGATAAATATTTATGATGTTGTAGTTGTTGCTGTCTGACCACAGCTGTTTTCATACTGTTTCTCTAAGTAAAATTTAATATGGAAAGAGGGTTCTGCTGCTTTACAAAAGTAATTAAAAATTTTTCTAGGAAAAATTATTCTAGGAAAGCTTCACACATCATGCGGAGATCCCCCGCCAGATGGTCATGTGCGTTCTGCTTGATGAAAGTAGGGACGGTGGGGAGCAGAAGCTACCGTGAGTGGAAAGTTGCGGGGGGACGGGTGGGTGGAGATGGATTGGGCTCGGTTGTCGCCCCGCAGCATGTGGGATCTTAGTTCCCCAACTGGGGATCGAACCTGTGTGCCCTGCACAGAAGCGTGGGTTGTTAACCTCTGGCCCACCAGGGCCGTCCCTGACTTCCCCTGCTGTGAATGGCCTTTCCTGCACATCTAGCAAACCTCTGTCCAGATGCTGCGGGCCTGTCTCTTTCTTGCCTTCCTCCCATCTGTGATGGGACAGCCCGTGTACATGCCCGTGGGCCTGTGTCCAGTCATCACCTGTGCCGATGACTGAGAACAGCTGAAACACAAGGGCCTTTTTTTTTTTTGAGTGTTTAATGGTTTTTTTAATTTTTTTTTACTTTTTAATTGAAGGATAACTGTTCTACAGAATTTTGTTGATTTCTGCCAAACATCAACATGAATCAGCCATAGGTATACATATCTGTGTCTCCCATTAACAGCTCTGGGCTTAGCATACAAGGCTCATCCCTCCAATTTTCAGATATATATTGAGAACCTACTATGAGCTGACATTTCACAATGCAAAGATTTCACAGAAGCCTGGGATTGTCACACAGAAGAATCTTCAGACAAGGAAATGAGACCCAGAGAAGGGTGTATCTCATCAAGTTTCTCTAGAACCTGAGAGGAAAACATTAGGGATTAGAGTCCAACTCTTCCTGACACCTTGCTCTTTCACAGCAGGGATTTTTCTCCCTTCGGTTAAAATAGCAGGTTTTCCAAGTGTCCATGTTGATCCCAGATTCCCTCACTGTCTCCTCCCCCATTCTTGCCCCAGCAACCATAAGTTCATTCTCTAAGTCGGGTATGTACACTTTGCTGGATTTAGCATGGATAACCAACAAGGTCCTCCACAGGGAACTCCACTCAGCTTCATGTGGCAGCCTGGGTGGGAGGGGAGTGTGGAGGGTGAATGGAAAGATGGATTTGTGTGGCCAAGTCCCTTCTCTGTCTCCTGCTGTCACAGCACTGTTAATCAGTCATACTCCAATATAAAATAAAAACTTTTCAAAAAATTAATAAAAGCCAAGAGACCTAAAAAAATAAAACAACAGATTTTTGAACATAGTTAGAAAACTAGAAAAAACATGAACGATTATTTTGTTCATTAATGGTTTTTCCAGATCAAACGCTAGCCCTCAAGCACCGCTGAGTTGGAGCCAGAGGACCGGAACACAGACCAAGGCCAATCCGCAGGGCGGCTGATCCCATCACTGTCTGACTCCCTGTCCGCCTCACACCCACCCTGCATGCTCACGTTTCACCCACGCCAGGCCAACCAAGGGCCTGTAAAAGTTTAACTTTGTGCGATTGCACAACCGTGAAAGCTCAAGCTGATTCTCAGGGTAATGAAGAGATTCTTAGTTGCCTCATGAAAAAGTTTCCAGGGAGGACAAACAGCGAAAGTTGTCGCAAACATCGGTGTCCTCGGTGTGGGTGAGGTGACGACGCCTCAAGAGGCCGAAGGGGACGCGCGTTTGGGCCGCGTGGGGCCTCGCAGGGCCTTGTGCTGTTTCCCTGTCTGCTCCTTTGCTGAGCTTCTATCATGAAGAATCCTTCTGGAGGGGGTAGATATGTTTGTCACTTTGTTGGGTTTTTTAAATTAATTTTTATTATAATTGTTTTACGATGTCGTGTTAGTCTCTGCTGATGCTGCTAAGTCGCTTCAGTCGTGTCCGACTCTGTGCGACCCCATAGACGGCAGCCCACCAGGCTCCCCCGTCCCTGGGATTCTGCAGGCAAGAACACTGGAGTGGGTTGCCATTTCCTTCTCCAATGCATGGAAGTGAAAAGTGAAAGTGAAGTTGCTCAGTTGTGTCCGGCTCTTCGCGACCCCATGGACTGCAGCCTACCAGGCTCCTCCATCCATGGGATTTTCAGGCAAGAGGACTGGAGTGGGTGCCCCTGCCTTCTCCGGTGTTAGTCTCTACTGTATACCGAAATGAATCAGCCTTACACATACGTATATGTCCTCCCTCTGTGCTTCCGTCCCCTTCAGGTCCCCACAGGGCACTGAGCAGGGTCCCCTGTGCCCTGCGGGAGGTTCCCACTGTTATCTGTTTACACATAGTATTACTCCACGCCTGCATCCATCCCAATCTCCCAAGTCCTCCCACCCTCCCATGTTTCCCCTTAGTTCATAAATTTGTTCTCTACCTCTGTGTCTCTATTTCTGCTTGGCAAATAAGATCATCTATACCATTTTTCCTGATGCATATGGCCAAACTCATCAAATTATATACATTAGATATGTACAGATTTTTAATATCAATTTTACCTCAGTAAAGGTGTTTAAAAAAAAAACTGCTTCCTCACTGAGTCAAAATCATGGTTCAGCAAATCCACTGTTCTGTCTCTGACTAATGCGGGCTCTGGGCGAGAAAGAGTAACAGGTTCCAGTTCCTGCCTGGCTCCTCTCAGCCTGTTGCTTAGCTTCTCTTTACTCACGACGGTGCTAATTCTGATGGATGCCACTCCTTAAGGCCAGGCCACCACATCCTCTCATCCTGACCTCTGAGAAAGTCCCCCAACTGTTCCCGTTGACTCCAGTTTGAAGTCTTCTAATCTCCCTTCCAAACTGCAATTGGACAAATCATCCTAAAATTCTAACCTGACCGAATGACTGCTTAGTGCCCTGCAAGCTTTTCCACTGTTGCAAAGATAAAGTGTCAACTCCTTAACCTAATTTAGTGATAATCTGGTCACAGTTGCTGGCTGTTGACGAAGGTTTCTAGCTAAGGATTCTAGTTGGCTGGATCCTGGGCCATGTCGCGCAAGCCAAGCCGCAAGCCCAGTCCTGGCCATTCTGCCTGAGAGCCAGGAAGGGCTGGAGGCGCCCGAGGACCTGCTGCCCCCTGCTGCTGCTACATGTTTACTAGCCCCTCTGCCTGCTTCCTTCTTGGCCTCAGCCTCGTAACCCCTCCTTCTTAGAATCTCGAAATTCCCCGCTGTTTCGCTTCTGACTCTTCACCCACATTCTCGTCCACCTTCTCCTCTAAACCTGGGCAGTCTTTCTTCTTTCCACTTCTTTCCACCTTCCCTGACCCTCTTGGATTAGATATGGAGTCCCCAGCATGGAGAAGACTCTTGAGAGTCCCTTGGACAGCAAGGAGATCAAACCAGTCAATCCTGAATATTCATTGGAAGGACTGATGCTGAAGCTCCAATACTTTGGCCACCTGATGAGAAGAGTTGACCCTTTGGAAAAGATCCTGATGCTGGGAAAGACTGAGGGCAGGAGAAGAGGATGACAGAGGATGAGATGGTCAGATGGCATCACCGACTCAATGGACAAACTCAGAAACCCACAGGAACATCCAGGCAAGAGATGGTGACAGTCTAGACCTGAATCATGGCAACGGAGATGAGGAAGCAAATTTTTTTTAATTGCAGAGGAAAAATCACATGGACTTGATTAAATATGGTTATAAGGGAGGGAGAAGAATCAGAAAAGGTCCCATGATTTCTAGCTGCAGCAACTGGGTCACTGGCAGTGTCATAATCTGAGCTCATAACTATGAAGATAGTGAGTTAACTTTAAGATGTATTCAGTTTAAGATATGGACTTTCCTAAGAAAAGTAGGACTTACCTCTGTATACAGTTTTGGTCATACCTCATACATAATAGGTGCTTAAAATGCTTCTTGAATGGAACCAAAGCTGTAGTACATCCTACTTGTAGAATTTTCGATATCTATTTTCAACAGTCTTTTGTCAGATTCCATACAGACTCATCCAACCATACTGCTCTCATGTCATCCATATGACAAGCTAAGAAATTTCAACCCCCTGGAAACTATGACTAAGAAATTTTACTGCAATAATAATTTTCACTAAGTGGTGGAAGGAGTCAGGGACAAGGGGTAGTTACAAGAGCAACCACAAATCAGTCCAGGCCCACACTTGGCTTTCCACTTCCCTACAAATTTCAGAGAAGCCATAAAAGACTCCAGCGCAATCTGGTTGGTTGATTAGAAACATGTGAAGGAACCGCAACCAGGCACGTGTTTCGCATTTCCTACTCCAGAGCTTGCCAAGTATTCATCATCGTCCTCTCCGTGTTATTCCAGACAGCGTCACCGCTCCAGCTGGCCTTTTGGAAGGACAGGGCTGGGGTCAGGGGCGCATCCACAACACGGGCTCCCCTGGAGAGGAGAGGACGAGCCACGGGGAGGGGGGCTGCCCTCACCCCCAGCTCCTCAGCCCTGCTCCCCTCCTGCCCCCTCAGCAGGCCCTGCTCCCCTCCGAGGCTTCCCGGGGCTCCTCTGGAGACGGAGAGGAGGAGAGGGGGGCTGCCCTCACCCCCAGCTCCTCAGCCCTGCTCCCCTCCTGTCCCCTCAGCAGGCCCTGCTCCCCTCGATGGCAGGAGAGAATGCGGAGCTTGGAGACGCGCCCCCTCGAGGGAGAACACGGCTGCTTCAGTCTCAAACTCTCCCGCCCGGAAAGCAGATTCCAGAACCCAGCAGGAACAGGGGCGACCAGACAGTCCCAAGTTTGACACCGAACTCCACCACCCGTCTCAGGTAATTTACTTAATCTCTCTGAGCCTTGAAAGTGCTAGTTGCTCAGTCGTGTCCAACTCTGTGCGCCCCCATGGAGCCCGCCAGGCTCCTCTGTCCATGGGACTTTCCAGGCAGGAATACTGGGGTGGGTTGCCAAGCCCTTCTCCAGGGGGTCTTCCCGACCCAGGGATCAAACCTGGTCTCCTGCATCGCAGGCAGATTCTTCACCATCTGAGTCTCTGAGCCTTAGATTTCTGCATTTCCAAAATGAGGATAAGATGACTTGCTTTGAAAGGTAAAGAATGAAAGAGGTAACTAGTGTAAAACACACACATGCGTGTGACATTATCACATGTGCATATGTGGAAACTCATTGCGTCCATGCGTGTGACATTACACCCCTGTCTGGTCCCTTCCTGCCCTTCCTCTGGGGGGTGACCTGCCCGAGCCAGTGTGGAGCCCAGACTGTCGTCAGCAGAGCCCCTCCCCACCCTAACCCTCTGACGTCTGGTGGGAACCGGTCTGGTGGTCAGCTGCTCTGGAGAGGGCTCAGGGCTCTAGTCCTCGTGGGGCCCACGGAGCAGATGGGATGAGGACATACCTGGCCTCCCTCAGATGAAAGTCCTACCAGAGCAAAGATGACAGAAAAGCTTATTTTGCCTGAAAGTGTCAGATCAGAGCTCATAAAAGAGGCATCCTTTGAAGTGGGCCTTAATGGATGAGGAACAATTTTCCAGGAAGGAATCAGAGACATTCATGCAAAAAACGTAAAGAAATAAAGACAGTGAAGTGATGATGTGCACAAGAAACCATAAGTATGGCTATGGTAGATATGGCTAAAGGACCAGCGATATCAGGGGAGGGTTAAGTTCAGTCGCTCAGTCGTGTCCGACTCTGTGACCCCATGGACTGCAGCATGCCAGGCCTCCCTGTCCATCACCAACTCCCGGAGTTTGCTCAAACTTATGTCCATAGAGTTGGTGATGTCATCCAACCATCTCATCCTCTGTCATCCCCTTCTCCTCCTGCCCTCAATCTTTCCCAGCATCAGGGTCTTTTCAAATGAGTCAGGTCTTCACATCAGGTGGCCAAAGTATTGGAGTTTCAGCTTCAACATCAGTCCTTCCAATAAACACCCAGGACTGATCTCCTTTAGGATGGACAGGCTGGATCTCCTTGCAGTCCAAGGGAAGTGAAGACATCTTAAAAAGACCAGCATCATTTCATTTGGAAACATCCATCAAAACTGCAAAGAAAGGGACTTCCCTGGTGGTACAGAGGATGGGAATCCGGCCGCCAACACAGGAGCCACAGGCTCCACCGCTAGTCCAGGGAGATTCCTCACGGTGAGGAGCAACTAAGCCTAGAGCCACAGCTGAGCTCCCGCGCACCTGCTGACGCGCCTCAGTCCCGTCTGAGTCTTGGCGACTCCACGGATCATGGCCTGCCAGGCTCCTCTGTCCGTGGGCTTCTCCAGGCAAGAACACGGGAGTGGGGTGCCATGCCCTCCCCCAGGGGATCTTCCCAACCCAGGGGTCAAGCCCACTTCTCATGGCTCCTGTGATCTTCACTGAGCTGCAATTACTGAAGCGGGGCACCAGGAGCCCCACTCTGCAACGAGAGAAGCCCCCGTCCCCGCAACTGGAGAAAGCCCGTGTGCGACAAGGAAGACTCAGAGCAACCAAAAGGAATAATTAAAAAACGTAAGAAGAAATGAGACGAGCTTTCCATCCTTCTCTCTCTTTTTAAAAGAAGACTACAAAGAAAGAAGTCTGGCATCTTTAGTCTGTAAAATAGGAAAGCTGGGTTTGGGAGAATCCAAGATGAGTTCCCAATTCCTAGAGCACCACCCTTTCAGAAGGATTCAATGAAGGTAAGGAAAAAATACCCTGAAGACAATTACAAGACAGCAGGTCAGAAGATCTCACAGCTCATTTAGTCAAAATGCGATGTTCATTAGAAACACCAGTGCAAGCTTTCTAAAAACATTTTTATACAGCTATCTATTTATTCACTCATTTTTTGACCAAGAGAAATGATGGGAGACAGGGTGAGCAAGGTCACCTAGGTCACTCTGCCAGGCGGTTACTGTGCCAGGTGGCGCTTCTGGACCTAATCCTGTAAGTCAGGCAGGGTCATTAAAGAGATTTGAAATTTCCCCTTTTGAATTTGATTGCATTTTGTATTTAGCTTTTTTAATTCTCATTATGAAAGCCACATACGTATTTTTTTTTAATATTCAAAAGGATATAATAAAAGATGAATTCTTCTCTTTATCCCAGACCACTGGGTTAACCCCGCTCCTGAGTTAAATCTTTATTCTCTCTTCTTCCAAAAATTTTCCATATAAACATTCTTATAAGTCCTCCTGTGGATGAATATTTATATACTGCTCTCTGTACGTGCTTCTTTCTCGATTTACAATGAATCACAGAGATCTTTCTGTTTCAGCATATGCAATTTTACCTCCTTTAAAAAAAATTAGCTGTATTGTATCCCACGCATTAGATTGTTGCATCATCTTTTATTGAAATAATTCTCAGTGTGTAAATATTTAAGTTCTCAATTGTTTATTATTACAAACAAAGTTGCAATCCGTCCTTGTACTTCTATCTATGCAAATATATGGGAGTATTCAGGTAAAATAAATGACTAAAAGCCAACTGCTGGGTCAAAGGGTATGTGCTTTTAAGCTCTGAGCGCTGTTTTCACTTTGCCCATTGGAAAGAGGGACCTCCTTAGGCTCCCACCAGAGCATGACTGGGTGTCTCCACATAGCCTTGACTTTAGTGTGGTCAGACTTCTTACTCTTGCCCGACCTGATAAGTTAACCGTTTTTTAATTTCCTTGGTTTTACTTACATTTCTTTAACTGAGTGAAGATGAGCAAGCACTCTTATGTTTATAAACCATTTGTACTTCTTTTCCTGTGACAATTTTTTATTTTCCTTGCCAAACTCTCTATTAGTTTGTGGTCTTTTCCTTGCTGCCTTATGAGACTCTTTGTATACTAAGAAAACAGGTAAGTTGACCACAATGTCACTCATGGCTCCTGGGCTCTAGCCAGTTCTTAGAAATGTCTCTTCCAATCCAATATTACTTTAAAATCCAAACACTTTCTCTTTCATACTTGTAGGGCTTCCTGTTTCATGTTCACATTTTTAATCAAGAGTTTGTCTTGCTATAAGGTGTCAGATGTAGCGGGCTTCCCTGGTGGTCAGTGGCAAAGAATCCACCTGTCAATGCAGGAGACTCATGTTTGATCCCTGAGTCGGGAAGACCCCTTGGAGCAGGAAATGGCAACCCACTCCAGGACAGTTGCCTGGAGAATCCGTTGGACAGAGGAGCCTGGTGGGCTACAGTCCACAGGGTCACAAAGAGTCAAACAAGGCTTTGTGATTGAGCATTCACGCCTATGGAAATGTGAACTTACTGTAATTTTCCTTCCTCAATCAGATTCAAGTTTTACTGTGTTTAGCAGTTATTCTTCAGAGTTTGGGGTTGTGGGTATTTCCCAAGTTCTTTGAAGATAAAATGTTTCTTCCTTTTTTTTCAGTTGGTTTGAGAACAGCGGTCCTCAGACCCCAGGCCTCAGATGAGTGCTGGTCCCTGGCCGGCATGGCGGGGCGGGGGGTGAGCGAGTGAAGCTCCATCTGTGTGGCAGCCGCCCCCCACCACTCGCATTCCGCCCTCAGCCCCTCCAGTCAGACCAGCGTCCTGCTCCCCCACTCAGGCCTGTCCGACTCTGTGACCCCACGGACTGTAGCCCACCAGGCTCCTCTGTCCGTGGGAGCCTCCAGCCAAGAATACTGGGGTGGTTGCCATGCCCTCCTGCAGGGGATCTTCCCAACCTTCATCTCCTACGTTGGCAGGCAGACTTTACCGCTGAGCCACTGGGGGAGCCCATAAATAAATAAATATTAAAACAAACAAGAATTGTAAAGGCAGGAAGAAAACAGGAGACAGTGGCATTGTGAAAACCACAGGAGAGAAAGGGTGCAGAGTCAGCAGTGTCCAGTGCTGACAAGGGTTATAAACAAACACCAAATAAAGCTGTCCGTTGAGTTTGGCAACTGCTGACGGCGATCTGGGGAGGAAGGAAGGAGAGTAGGGGGAAGATGGCAAACTAATAATGAGTGTCTGATACACCCAGGCGACAACTAGTGTTTTGCATATATCATTCCAGTTAATCTTTACAAAAATCCCCCAAAAGAGGAAACAGACGCTAACAGACATTAAGTAAATCTTGCGCCATCACGGAGAAGCCCAGGAGACAGCTAGGTTTACGCGTGAATCTGTCCTGCATCCAAAGCACCGTTCTGTTTCCACTATATTAATTTCCAGGTCAGATTAGAAGCAACTTAACAAATGCCGGTAAACTAAAAAAATGTAATATGTTTCAGATCATAGTTTCCTAGTGACTTCTCAGAAAACACGCTCGATTCCTTTTACAAACTCTGACTGTCTTGCAAAATGTGATCACTGTCCCCAGGACTGTGTCGGTGTAACATGGCTCTATCGGCTCCTCTCGTAAATCGGCCAGGCAGCATGAACCTCATTCCCGGCCTCGGTAACCGTCCTGGAAAGGGTAACAAACTAGCAGAGGTCAGAGTTAGTGCGTAAGAAAGGCGATTATGCAAATATCTTTATATGTTTTCCCTGGTCATTGTTTAAAAAAATTAATTGGACGGTAATTATTTTACAGTGTTGTATTGATTTCGGCTGTACAATAATGTGAATCAGTCATAACTACATAAATGAACTGGAGGATAACTGCTTTACCGCGTCGTGTTGATTTCTGCTATATGACAATGTGAACAAGCCCTAAGTATACCTGCGTCCCCTCCCACTCACCCCCTTCCCACCCCTTTAGGTCGTCACAAAGCCGTGGGCTGGGCTCCCTGCATTTTGTCTGTATGAGCAAGCCTTTTCAGATTCTACAAATAAGTGAATCTTATGCAGTGCTTGTTTTCCTCCGACTGATCGATTCTGCTGTTGCTGTTCAGCCACTCAGTCTAGGCCGACTCTCTGCAACCCCAGGGACTGCAGCACGCCAGGCTGCCCTGTCCATCACCAACTCCCTGAGCTTAGTCAGACTCATCCATCGAATTGGTATGCCATCCAACCATCTCATCCTCTGTCATCCCCGTCTCCTCCTGCCCTCAATCTTTCCCAGCATCAGGGTCTTTTCAAATGAGTCAGGTCTTCACATCAGGTGGCCAAAGTATTGGAGCTTCAGCTTCAGCATCAGTCCTTCCAGTTGCATAACACCCTCAAGTTTGCCATGGAATGTTATTCAGCCATGAAAAGGAAAGAAATTCTGCCATGTGCAACAACTTAGGTGTTCTTGAATAGAAACATCTCCGATCTGAGTTCTGTATGCATTCTCATTCCCAGTTAAATTGCACACAGGTGAATATGCAAACTTTCTTGATCCAAGAGCGCCTGTTATCATCGCTCCTTCTCTGTGCATCAGCTCTTGGCTTGGATTCTTCTTTCTCACAAGGCACCAGCGCTGTCCAGCGCTCCATGCAGTGCCTGCCACATAGTGAGCACTCAGTGAAGATTTGTTCCACTGAGGTGCTTTTTCCAGGCCCAGGTCCCTGCAGGTGGCTTTATAACCTATTTGCCTCTGTTAAAAAGAGCCTAAAAACACCAGAGCTGGGGTATGTAACTGGTGCTCAACTTGACTGTTCAACTCATTTGATACCAACCAAGCAACCAATGAAACTGGCTAGAACAGGTACCAGCAACTTTACAGTTTTCCTCAATATGGGAAAAAGATATGTTTAATAAACATATTTATAAGGGGAACATGGTTAAAGAATCTGGAATCCCTGTGTGCCATTTCCTGTCCGGGGCATCTGGCCGGCAAACGCAGAGAATCCTACACGTAAAGACATTTCCCGTGGGGCTACAGGACCGAGACCCATGTATGTAGAATATTCTCAGCAATGATTCCCCAGACCAACTCAATTAGAAGGAAAAATAGCCCTTGTTTGGGCACTCTGGTGACTGAAGCTTATAAGGTATGCATCCCCCAGCTGATAGATGGTATATCTTTTACTAGACATGTTTTGGGGTATATATTTTCTCAACAAGGAAAGTAGTAAGAAAAAAGTAACAATTAACACCATCATTTATTGCACATTGCACGTGCGCCAGGACTGTGGCT
The DNA here is from genome assembly GCF_023699985.2 of Odocoileus virginianus. Lineage (NCBI taxonomy): Eukaryota > Metazoa > Chordata > Mammalia > Artiodactyla > Cervidae > Odocoileus > Odocoileus virginianus. Next base: position 65,318,713 of record NC_069688.1, read on the forward strand.
TACTGTGGCTTACTTCTTCCAACAATCCTATGAGTTATGCTCCTTAATCTGGCAGAGCCAGAATACAATCAGATCTGTTTATTATTGATTCTACGGTCTTAAACATAAGACTAGAGATCACTGTCTTTCTTCTAAATAGAAAAAGAAAAAAAAATACCAAAATATTGCAGTGAAACATCTCTCTTTAGAGCTCAGGTTTCTGTCATATTCTGCCAGCTTTCTCCTTGATCTTCCTTCTCCTCCAGTAATTTGAATCCCTGATATTTAATTGAATTCTTATGGTCTTCTAGAAAAAAACTACAGTTCCCATCTTCCTTTGCAGTTAGCTATGGCCATGACTAAATTTTGACTAACGCCATACAAGCAGAAATGGGGTATGCAATTTCTTGGAAGTATTCTCAAAAAGAAGGGGGCAAATCATTCTTCATCACTGCCTTCCAGTCTGCTGGCTAGAATTTATGTCATCACTATAGTTCCAGCAGCCGTTTTGGAATGGGAGCCGTAAGCAGCAGTGTGCTAAGAAAGGCATCTAGACCAGCTGCAGCGTGGAGGGCTGGCTTCCACCTACAGACCCCTTGAGTGCGGCGTGAAAACATGTCTCTACTTGTCTAAGCTACTGCCCTCTATTTCCTGTTTCCCACAGTTGGGTCTAGATGTCTCGTGCCATTTATGTATTATGAAATCTTTCCCGTACTGTTGTTACACATGTTCAATATTAAGTTCATCTAGTTAAACCGGTATTGGGCATGCTAAATACTGTAGGTAGAGATGACCAAAAGCGGACTTCCCTGGTCATCCAGGGGTTAGGACTCCACACTTCTGATATGGGGTGCAGGTTCAATCCCTGGTCAGGGAACTAGGATCCCACATGCCAGCTAGTGTGGCCAAAATTTTTTTTAAAAAAGAAAAACAAGAAATGACTAAGATTCAGTGTTACCTCAAGGACGCTTCCATTTAGAAGAGGGGAGGAGGGACTTCCCCGGTGGTCCATGGTCAAGACTCTGAGCTTCCAGGGCAGGGGTGTGGTTCAATCCCTGGTCAGGAAACTTAGACCCCACAGGCTCTGCGTGCAGCCAAAAAGGTATTCAGCAAAGACAAAGGAAGACAAGGAGAGGAGACAAGCCCCTGAGACTAAAGCAGATGGAAAACCTGGCCTGTGAGTAGAAAGGTTTTATGCATACTGTATTTTTGGGTATATTTTATAATGTTTGTATCTAGTTCCCTGCATGGATGAGGGAGAAAGCACAGAATGAGTGCTTTTTTCTGGGGCTTTTTTGCTTTTTACCCTGGCATCCCGCAGGTACTCAACAGTTTGACCAGTTGATAAATACAGTCTTCAGTTGATCCACTGCACTGAAGGAAATGTGGGACTTTGGCTGGTGTCTTATTGGATCTCTAAGCTCCATCCCTTCATCCTTCTGTGCAGAAGGAAGGCAAAGATTCCAGACGAGGAGCCCCAAGCCCCACGCTCCCTTCTCCTGGGAGAGAGAGAGGCAGGGCTCTGTTTCTCTCTGCGCACAGCACACTTACAGGCTGTCCTGAGATCGTGGTGGAGTGCTCCCAGGGGCCTGAAAATACAGATGTCGGCTCTGGATCCAGCTCCCCTCAGTTTCCCGTGCCCTCAGTTTCCTGGGCCATAAGTCCCTTAATCAACAACAATGAATTAATCAATTATAACGAGAAGATTTGATTCATATAAGATGTATTATTTTAAAATAGCCCCAATCTAATATTGCATGCAAACAATTAGAATCTTTTTTAAGTTACCATCCTGTGATAATTAAAGAATTGGCTCAGAGGCGGAATTTTGCATTATCTTTCATCCTTTTGCACAGGGTCTTATCTGTCATGCCTAAGGTCATAAATGAAAAGGACTTCTCTGAGAACAGAAGTGCCTTTAGCGAGCATGGCGGACCCTGGTGATAAGCACAGCCAACACGCTTAACGTCATGTTGTTCCCCTTGATCCCGAGTCAAATGTTTCCTTTTATCCGAGTCCAAACAATTTGTCTATGTCCACTGGAAGACAGCGATTCAGCACCATCCATCCCCTCTTTTAACATGCTTGAAATCCTCTTTATGGTAAATCTCTGCCTAAAGTCAGCAAAGTATCGTGGTTTTTCCCCTTTTAGAGCTTGAACAATGTGTACAGATTCCCAGAATAAGACATTCTATGTCAACTCTAGGCTGTAACTAAGGGCTTAGTAAACACAACAGGCTGGTTAACAGAGTTTAGTGCCCCAAAATGTAAAAATCACTGTCTTTATCAAACAATGAGACCTTGAATGAATGGAAAGTTTTAAGGTTTTGGATTCTTCAAGCTGGTTTTCATTTTGGTAGAAGAACTTGTATTTGTTTACCTATTAAAGGTAAACTTTAATAAAATAAACACCCCAAAAATAAACTTCTCCCCTTCCTGAATTGAGTCGAATGTTTGAAACGTCACATTATGGGCTGAATTTTGTCCCCTTAAAATTCACATGTTCAAGTCCTAAGCCCTCGGGCCTCAGAATGTGACTGTATTTGGAGATGGGGCCTTAAAGGAGGTGACAAAGGTCAGACGAGGACAGATGTGTGGGCCCCGATCCAACATGACTGGTGTCATGGGAAGAACAGGTCAGGACACAGGCCACACACAGAGGGAATTTCATGTGGAAAGAGAGAGAGAAGGTGGCCATCTGCAAGCCAAGGAGGAAGGCCTGCTGAGAGTCAGCCCTCTGCCACACCGATCCTGCACTTCCAGCCTCTAAAACGGTGGAAAACTAAAGTTCTGCGGTTCAAGCTACTGAGTCTTCGGTGCTTTGTTACGGCAGTGGTAATAAACTAACACACTTTGAATGTTCTGACTCAGATTTACAGGAATGGTGAGTCTCCAGAGTCTCTCAGATCTTAGCACAACGCCTTGGACATTATAAATACTCCATTTGTGTTTGTCAAATGAATGAATGAATTTAAAAATGGAACCACCACTCACCTAGACTTCCCGTGCTTAAATCTCTGTGCAGTGATACCTGGAAATGAAAAAACTGGCCTGTTCTCTTATTCTCCCCTTTTCCCCCTCATTCTCAGGCCCGCATTTCCATCTGGGTTTTATTCAGTCTGTGATGAGAACCAACGCTTTCACTGTATTGTTTTCATACATGTTCTGGATTCGTCTAGAATTAGATGGTGAAGGACAGGGAAGCCTGGCATGCTGCAGCCCATGGGGTCGCAAAGAGTCAGACACGGCTCAGTGACTGAACAAACAGCAATGATACCCACAAGTCATGACATGACCTGAGCCCCCTGCATGCAGTCTTACACGATGTTGGAATAGTGGAGGAAGCTTAAGAATCGATATCCAAGCTCCAAGGGAATGAATCCTTGGATTAGTTCCAAGGGAACTAGTTTCGGGGACTGGCAGGACAGGAAAAAATCACCTAGTTATCTGGGGCTGTATTCCGCCATCCCATTACTTCTCTTTAGACTTCACTGAGCTGAAAATTCACTGGCCTCCTTCCTTCTGGTCCAAACTGGAAGAGTCTCGCTTGCAACACTTCTCTTGAGGAACTCTTCCCTTCCCACTTTGCATTTATGAGCACATCTCCTTGGGGTTATGTAGCTACATGAGAATAGGACCAATCCGACTTTAACTTTTGCATGTAGCACCAGGCCCACAGTTTGCATGGAGCTGCTGTTCTTGTTTATATGGATGAACAGGGACTCCCCTGGGGGTCCGATGGCGAAGACTTGGCTTTCCAACATGGTGGGGAAGATTCGATCCCTGGCTGGGGAGCTATGATTCCACGTGCCTTGAGGCCAAAAAACCAAAACATAAAATAGAAGCAGGGTTGTAACAAGCTTGATAAAGACTTAAAAAAATGGTCTACACCAAAAAAAAAAAAATTATTAAAGGAAAATAAAATTGATGGATGAAGAAGCATTTATTCAAGTATAAAAATATCCATTCAACAACTTACTTGCTAAGTGCATTGTTGCTCAGGCACTGAAACAGGTGTGATGAGCTAGAAGGGTCATCCTTCTAGCTAGAATGGAGCTAGAAGAGGAACTCCAGGCCACGGGAAAGCAGTCAGGGCGAATGACAGCCACGTGATGCGACATCGGTCACAATGTATGTGACTGTTAATGAGAACACAGCCAAAGGAAAAACCAAGCTATACCAGCATAAGGACTCCCATCTTTTTCTCTACACAGCCTGGCTACCCTTCAGCTTCAGTGCTGGTGGTGGTGGTGAAGGTTTGGTCTCCAAGGCATGTCTGACTCTCCAGCCCCATGGACTGTAGCCCGCCAGCCTCTTCTGTCCATGGGATTCTCCAGGCAAGAACACTGGAGTAGGTTGCCAATTCCTTCTCCACCAACTTCAGTACTCCTGCAGTATTTGACTTATTACAAAGAACATATATTCAACGTGTAGATTTTTGTAAGTCCAGTTTGAGCGTTTTACAAGCCCAGCTTAGGTTTTATTTATCCTCCTGGGAAAATATTTTCAGATGGCTCCAGGGCTGTACTTTCTCACGCCTTCCTAAGAGTCTTCACCACACGTTCAGCAATGACTCCAAGACCGCCTGTAGCGGCACTTCAGTCTTGTACTTGAACTCCTGTTTGAATCACGCACTGCTTCTATTTTTACACCTGCCTTACAGACCACAAGCTTTTTGAAGGCAAGAACCATACATACTCACAGAATGCTAAAAATAAGGAATGTAATGGTTATTTGGTTCAGCTTCTTCTTCTACAGATGAGAAAACCCAGAGTCCAGGATGTTACCAGCCAGGCCCTTAAGAACATAGTCAGTGAAAGAACAAAACTAAAATTCAATATCAGAATGATCTGAAACACTCTCAGGAGGCTGACAGCCCTGATCTGTTTTCCTGACCTCTTCCTGGGTTCTTTCTTTTGGCTTCTAGTATCCTCTCTCTCTTGAATCTGGTCCCTATAAAATGAAATAAAGAAAAATTTTGTTCCTAAGGAAAGATCATCCTTCTGTGTGTGTTATATGTGTACGTGAGTGTGCATGCCCATGGCAAAGTTTTACAGAAACTTAGGGTTTTATTAGGCTGGGATTCCATCCACACCCTTTGGAATCAGATGGTCTGGTTTCAAGTCACAGGTCATTTTGGGGGAGGATTAATTTCAGTTGTCTTCAAATCTCAGTTTCCTTATCCGAAAAGTAAAAATTAGCAAACCTACCTCTTTTGATTTCTTACAAGGTCAGACTTTTAAAGCATTAGTACAATCCTTGGCAAAATTAAGTGCTCAAGACATTGACAACTATTATGAAATTAAGTGCTGCCTTTGCTAGGACTTTGATTTGAATATGAAAAGTAGAGGTAAAAACTGTAAGAAAGCTCAGGATGTATTGAATTATCATATAAACTACTCACAAGCACTCACACAGTTCAAACCTCAGCATTCATTTATTATTACTTTTTTAAAAAAAGTGTTGTCACAAAAATCTTTCCTTCCATACTTTTCTAAAAAAAATTTTTCTAAGATACAAAAATCCTTCCTTTCCAGTTAGAAATGAAGTCTAGCAGAGACGTGCCCTAACTTGGTTAAACTGGTTCTCTGAGAGTGCTTCAGGGCATTTATTTTTGTTTTCATGTTTGGAGGACGTGCGTCAAGGTAAAAGCACTATTCATCACGCCTCGCCCTTTCCACTTGTGCACAAAAACAGGAATCCATCAACTTCCTCCAGACCCCAGCCAGCCCGGTCCTCTGGCAGCACTGAAGGTTTCTAGGCACTTTCCTTTGTCAGCGACGTCATTTAAAGCCTTGAAAGTTTCCTTCCTTCCGCCTGTCTTTCTTAAGAGCAGAACATTCAATTTATTGCTCCTTTTCTTCCCTGCTGGATAAATAAAAATTTATGGTAAAAGTATGGAAAATAAGCCCCATGACTGTTTTCCCTCAGCTCTGCCAAAACAAAACGAAAGGTCTCCGCAGAACTTACGGAACACGCAAACCAGTCCTACAGGGTGGGGACGTGAGTTAGCGCGTGTCTGGGTTACCGCAGACGGTGACAAGGCTCACTCGCCAGAGATTCCTGTCATGGACGGATGATCTTGTAGGGAGCTGCTCAGCCCTTTTTCTCTCCTACCTGAAGCTCCAGACAATTCAGATGCGCTCACAGTGGTACTGTCCTGAGCACAATGGGAATCAGGGGCCCTGTGTGCTTCCACCTGGGGGTGGTGGCTTTGCTGGTGAGTGTAGAAGGGGAAGGCGGGCGGTTTCTCCTGCTGCTCTTCTCTCTGTCTCAGCCAGGTGGTGCGGGCAGCCTTTGCCCGGAGGGAGAGAGTTCCCGGAGGAGCTCTACAAAGACAACGAGGTACAGTAGCTGGATTTAGTCTCTGGGGGCAATTATCCACATGTGAGCTGATCTGTCACACGTTTGACTGCTTGAAGCTTCATGCAGCTCATCCTCAGGGCCCTCCACGAGAGCAGGGACTCTCAAAAATGTGGTCAAATCACTCAAATGTCTGCTGAACATACAGACTCCCAGGTCTTGCCTCTAAAAGATGGATTTGGTGGGGCTCAGAAATCTGAATTTTTGGTAAGTGATCTAGGTAAGATTTGTGATTGAGGTGCTCAGACCACGCTTAGGAAAAGGCTTCCCAGACTAGTGTGGCAGGCATCACGGCCTCCCCTCACAGAATCCACAAGCCCACGTCCTCATCCTCACCCTTGGCAGGCTGTCTCCCTGGAAACCAGCCTTCTGACACGGCAGAGCGGCTAACAGCTGGCACTCTCTCCTGGAAAGACTTTACTTTCATGGAGGACAAAGGGGTCGCTGATTTAGGAAAATGCCTTCATGTGAAAGGCAGCTGTGACCATTTCAGCAGGCGAGGGGGCCTGTGGGGGCTGAGTACGTTGTTGGGGAGTTCCGCTCGGGGGGTCGCGGCAGGCCAGCCCCCCAGGCAGACAGGCACAGAGGCCGCTCCAGGCGGTCTGTCTGTGCCCGGCCCTGGGCATGGTTGCCTGTCTGTCTGGGGATCGCAGACTTCCCTTTCTCAGGCCCCGCAGTCTCTCCGGAGAAGTCGCTTCTGCTCCACATGGAAGGTGCGTCTCAGCTCATGGTCTGCCCGCCAGAGCTGTGACTCAGGCAGGACTCGTTCGGCAGCAGCAGCTATGGACTTCCTCTGTAGCTGCTCCTTGTGTGGCTCCCCTGGGTCTCCGACCTTCCTTGTGGCTTGCGGGATGTTTAGCTGTGGCACGTGGGGTCAGTTTCCCGACCAGGGATCGAACCCCGGCCCCCTGCGCTGGCAGTGTGGCATCTCACCCCTGGACACCAGGGACGTTCCTGCAGTTTCTTTGTTGTTCTAATTGGAGGATAACTGCTTTCCAGTTCTGCGTTGGCTTCTGCCCTATGCCAGCATGAGTTGCCGCAGGCGTCCACGGTCCCCTCCCTCCGGAAACCCCATCCCCCCCTGCCCCCCAGGGGGTCACGGAGCAAATACCACTGATCCCTGGAAAGCCCAGGAAAGGGGAAAGAGATGATGTCCTCTGTTCTGTGCTTGACTTTCCCCCAGCATTTGATGTATGACAAAAAAACTTCTGAAGATGACTCCCCCTGCACTGAAGACTCCTAAACTCATGATTAGTTCATTCGGATTGTGCAGATGTGAGTCACTGTTTTTGCTCATCAAAGGCTGGTAAGATGTGCAGGGTTTCAATCTGGTGTGCAGAAGCACCCACTAATTCCCACACACCAAGCTAAGCATTCAAAACCCATTTTGCAGTTTGAACCTGCTAACAGCCCTGTCCTGAGTAGGAGATGTTATCGTGCTCATTTGAGAGACGAGGAAAGAGAAGTTCAGACAGACGTGAGCGACTTAGTGAAGGCACACACCTGGACAAGAAAGAGCTGGAGTTTGTCCTCTGACTCCAATGCCAGATTCTCACCATTACACATGCTGCCTCCTCCCTTAAGCGTGTTAAAATTTATTTAATTACGAGGGATTAACTTGCAAGTCCCCAGTCCTGAATTGACAGAGTGGACCCTCTATAAAAGCCTTTCTTTTTAAGTTCTGAAAACCTACACTGCATGGATATGTCAGAGACAACATTTCTCCAGAATTGTGAGCATAATTTAATCAAAACCACACTGTACCGAATGAGCGAACAGATATTCATAAAGTGTTTAACACTCTAGAGAAGGGTATACTGTGACAGAAAACCCATCCAAGCAACATGCTTAAAACCACATTTGCAAACATCATTCTGTATTCAACCAGAAACAGGATGAGTTTTAATTCCAGGGCATTAGTTCAAATCTGTTCTAGATTTGAGCCAATGGAAAATCGTTCCCTCCTGACAGCCACTCCGCGGCTGCGTTCACTCTGAGTAAACTGGCGCTCCCGGGGGTGGCCAGTTCTGCTGCACAGAGCCCCAGGCCCGGCCTCTGCTCAGCACAGGGCAGGGCTGGGGAAACCCAGGACAGAAATCCGCTTCCTTTCAGAACATTCCCTGAAGGGACCCCACGCTTAAGGCAAAGCAGATGCTCCCGAGAAACAGCCTCAGGCCCAGGGAAGCTCCCGGAACCCTCCCTTCGCCCAGGTCACCGCTTTCCAACCCTCGTCTGCGTCTTCGCAGCCGAGTCCGCGCCGGCGCGCGCGCGCAGAGACCAGCCGTCCGGGACAGACCTCCTGGAGGGGAAGCCTCAGAAGGACGGGCACTCTGGGCATTGGCACCGAACTGGGCGTGTGGGACCCTATCCAAGAGCTGCACAAACAGCCCCTACTGAGCACTAACCGTGCCAGGCCCTGGGCCGTGTGCTTCCTGCGGATGGGCGGGTGAGGAAACGCAGGCGCACCGAGGGCGTTATTGCCAGGTCACGCATCCAGCAGAGTGGTCCCAGGATGCAAACCAGGTCTGTCGGACTCTGAAATCCAAGCTCTAATTCCCCAAACTACACAGCCTCTCAGGACATGGCACCTCCACTAAGACTCCTCTGAAAAATGGGCAAGTTGGACCGATTTGAGATTCCAGAGAGGCTCCCCCCCCCAAAAAAAGTCCAGGAGGCACTGTGGGATGGTTCCCTGTGCTTCCTAGACTTACTGTCATTGTTTCCTGGAATTTTTAAAAATTCTGAATTCGAATGCCTTGAGCCGAGACATCCACACTTCTGGACCCATCTGCCTTCCTGCATGGTCTCCCCTCTGCCTGGCACCCTTGTCCTCCGAAGGTTTGTTCTCAGCCCCTATGCTCTGTAATGTATCTTCAGCTTGACCTTGCTTTGATCTCTGTACGGGGGCGGTCACCAGGCCAGGAGAGCAGGGTGGTGAAAAGTAGAAGCTGGTAAAGTCAGAGCAGGAGGTGTTGAAACTGACGGCCGTGTGATAAGATCGCAAGTTTGGGCTTCCATGAGGCACGACAAGTATTATCCACCTACACTGCCAGTTCTGGCCTGGTGCTCGTAGATTAGTGTCGAGGATTCTGAAGCTACACCTGACTCAGCAGAGGGCCAAGACTGATTCCCAGGCTCTTATCAGCCACAGAATGCCTTTTCTGGACAGAAGCTGTTGAAGGCTTTACTAATAAAGCAGATAACAGCGAGGCTGCTCGGGCTGAAGCAGGGCTGGGCCCCTGCAGTGCCACTCTACTGGTTTCCTAGAATTTCTGCGGTTACTGTTCATGGAGGCCCTCCTGTTCCTCAGAGGATGATGCAGAAGTCCCTGACAGATTACTGACTCCCTGGCGTTCCTTCACCCTCTGATACACTCTGATCTTCTGAGACAACAAGAGACTAGGCAGATGCCCACAGCATCACAAAGGGAGTAAAGGCTTCTGCTTAAAGCCGTTTATTTCATCAGCTTTCACGTGGTGGCAAGATGACAATAGCAAAGATAGATCTCATTTCTGTTGCTCCAGAGATGTTCATCTGGCAACCCAGACCCCCTCCATCTTGCCTCTGTGTCCAAGGCGCCGTCATCTCCCACATGGTGATTGCAGCTGCCTTCTAGCCAATGCTCTGTGTCACCCTCAACCTCCATAATCTATTCTCCATGGATGCAGAGACTGAACTGAAATGTTATACCAACTCACTTCTCCACTCAAGACCCCATGACGGCTTTATGTTTCACTCGGAGTGAGCTTTCAAGTCTGATCACAGCTCCCACGTGAAGTCTGTGGTGACATCCTCACCCATTATTTCCTGTTACTCTGCTCTAAAGCAGTGGGTCTCAAAGTTTAGACCCTGACACCCATTTTAGAGTATGGGGGCCAAGACTGCTTTTATCCTAACACCGTGATGCTGTTTTCATGTCTATGTTCTCAGAGAATAAGTATTTTGTTGATATAGTTCCAAATCCCACATTGCAACTTCCCTTTAAAAGACTATCACTTGTTGAGTTTTGATGCGGTATCAGAGAAGCATAACCACAAACATCTAAAAAGGCTATTAAAATACTCTCATGTTTTCCAACCGTGTGTCTGTGTGAAGCCAGAGTTTCTTCATATTCTAAAACCAGAACAACACAATACAACTAACTGGACGCAGAAGCCGCTGTGCGAACCCAGCTGTCCTCCTGCAAGCCAGACATCCAAGAGACTTGCAAGAAAATGCAAAACAGTATTCTCCTTCTCATTAAAATGCTCTTGTTTTGAAAAATATAGTTATTTTAAATAAAATATTCTTTATATTAATATGTGACACGTTTATTATTACAATTTTAAATGAAACAATACATACTTTTAACTGTCTTCATTTTTAACTTCTAATATGACAAATATAGCTAGAATCCATACAACCAAAAGTTCTTGGGAATCCTCAGTAGTTTTTAGGAGTGCAACAGGGTCCTGAGACTAAAATGTTTGAGAATTACTGCTCTAAACTTGTTGGCCTTCTGTTCCTCCCCATGCTCAAGAGAGATCTCCTCTAGGGAATGGGCCCACAGGATTGTGGAGACGGACAAGTGGGAGGTCTGGAGACTCAGGAGAGAAGAAGGTGGACGTTCCAGTCTGAGTCTAAAGGCACAAGGAGACTGCAGTCCCAGCTGGAAGAGGGCCAGGCCGAGAGAGATCTCGCTCTTGCTCAGCCATCTGTTCTGTGCAGTGACCGGGATGATGTGCACCATCTCAGGGCGGCGGTCTGCTGCCCTCACCCAAACTGCCCCACAGACGCTCGCGTTTAACTGGACACCTACGGAGCCTGTGGCCCAATCCAACTGACAGAAAATTAACCTTGACTCCTTCCTTTCTCAGGTCACTGCTCCCATAGTATGTGGTCAGAGCAGATTCCACCGCGTCACCCTGCATAGACTCACACCAGGTCACCGCTCCCATAGTATGTGGTCAGAGCGGATTCCCCCGCGTCACCCTGCATAGACTCACACCAGGTCACCGCTCCCATAGTATGTGGTCAGAGCGGATTCCCCCGCGTCACCCTGCATAGACTCACACCAGGTCACCGCTCCCATAGTATGTGGTCAGAGCGGATTCCCCCGCGTCACCCTGCATAGACTCACACCAGGTCACCACTACCATAGTACGTGGTCAGAGTGGATTCCCCCGCACCACCCAACATAAACTAACCCCAGCACGCACACCCCCTCGATCCTTGACCATGCTTATTTTCTTAGCATGTTAATACCATTTATAAAATGTATGTCTGTTCTTTTATTTCTTCTTCCCTGTCTAAAATTTAAACTCCATAGACTACTAACAGTTTCCTTCCCTGTTGCTCAGAACTGGTACATAGTAGATCTCAAAGAATATTTGTTAACTAAATGAATAACTACATCATACTACTTATTTAGACTTAAGACCATAATTAGGATTTGAGGAAGCAAAGTAATTAGGGAGAAATTATTGGATTGCCCTGAAGTGAACTGTGGTGTGCATGTGTCAAACACAGTCCTTGAAGCCAGACAGATGATTCTTTCCTTCACCTAAAATGTTGAAACTAGACCGAGAGTCCAGGGAGGCTGACTGCTCTGCTTTCCAAGGTCCTCAGGAACTCTGCAGTGTGGCTTCCTGAGCCAAACGTCAGGTAGAGAACCAGCTATGCATCTTCACTCCAAAAGAAAGGCAGGAAAAAAACAGTAAGAAAAGTGAGAGATGACGTAAACGGATGGAGAGATATTCCACGTTCCTGGGTAGGAAGAATCAATACTGTGAAAATGACTATACTACCAAATGTAATCTACAGATTTAATGCAATCCCTACCAAATTACCAATGGCATTTTTCACAGAACTAGAACAAAAAATTTCACAATTCATGTGAAAACACAAAAGACCCTGAGTAGCCAAAGCAATCTTGAGAAAGAAGAATGGAGCTGGAGGATCAAGCTTCCTGACTTCAGGTTATACTTCAAAGCTACAGTCATCAGCACAGTGTGGTGCTGGCACATACCAGAAATACAGACCAACGGAGCAAGACAGAAAGCCCAGAAACAAACCCATGCACCTGTGGGACCTTATTTTTGACAAAGGAGGCAACAATATACAATGGGCCAAAGCCAGGCTCTTCAATAAGTGGTGCTGGGAAAACTGGACAGCTACGTGTAAAGAGTGAAATTAGAACACTTCCTAACACCATGCACAAAGATAAACTCAAAATGAATTAAAGACCTATATGTAAGACCAGAAACTATAAAACTCTTAGAGGAAAATATAGGCAGACAATTTTATGACATAAATCAAAGCAAGATCCTCTATGACCCACCTCCTAGAGTAATAGAAAAAAAAAACAAAAGTCAACAAGTGGGACCTGATTAAACTTAAAAGCTTTTGCACAGCAAAGGAAACTATAAGCAAGATGAAAAGACAACCCTCAGAATGGGAGAAACTAATAGCAAATGAAACAATTGACAAAGGATTAATTCCCAAAATGTACAAGCAGCTCATTCAACTCAGTACTAGAAAAACAAACAACCCAATCAAAAAATGAGGAAAAGATCTAAACAGACATTTCTCCAAAGAAGACATACAGATGGCTAACAAAAACATGAAATGATGCTCAACATCACTCATTATTAGAGAAATGCACATCAAAACTACAATGAGATATCACCTCACACCAGTCAGAATGGCCCTCATCAAAAAGTCTACAAACAATAAATGCTGAAAAGGGTGTGGAGGAAAGGGAACACTCTTGCACTGTTGGTGGGAATGTAAATTGATACAGCCACTATGGAAGACAGCATGGGGATTCCTTAAAAAACTAAGAATAAAACCACCAAATGACCCAGCAATCCCGCTCCTAGGCATAGACCCTGAGGAAACCAAAATTGAGACACATGTATCCCACTGTTCACTGCAGCACTATTTACAATATAACATGGAAGCAACCTAGATGTCCATCCACAGATGAATGGATAAAGAAGTTGTGGTACAGGTACACAATGGAATATTATTTGGTCATAAAAAGGAACACATTTGAGTCCGTTGTGATGAGGTAGATGAACCTAGAACCTATTACACAGAGTGAAGTGAGTCAGAAAGAGAAAGATAAATACCATATTCTAACACATATATACAGAATCCAGAAAAATGGTACTGAAGAACTTACTTACAGGGCAGCAGTGGAGAAACAGACATAGAAAATAGACTTACGGCCATGGGGAGGGGGAGGAGAGGCTGAGGTGTATGGAAAGAATAACATGGAAACGTATTACCATATGTAAAATAGACAACCAGTGGGAACCTGCTGCGTGGCTCAGGAAACTCAAACCGGGGCTCTGTACCACCTAGAGGGTGGGATGGGGAGGGAGGTGGGAGGGAGGTTCAAAAGGGAGGGGGTGTGTGTATACCTTGGCTGATTCATGTTGAGGTTTGAGAGAAAACAGCAAAATTCTGTAAAGCGATTATCCTTCAATTAAAAAAAAATTTTTTTTAAGTGAGGGAAAGGGTACATAACAGATACTTTTGAAAAAAGATTTTCAGAAGCTGTCATATAAGAATTCTACATACATTCATTTTCCAGCTTTAGTCAGATGTCCACACCCGGTTGCGGATGAGTCTGAGAAATATGCCTTTATTCTGGGTAGACAGATCTACAGCTAAAGCACTGGGGCAAAGAGAAAGGGAAACGGGCCTCCCCTGGTGGTCTGGGGCTGAGACTTTGCGCTCCCCATACAGGGTCCTGGGTTCAGCCCCTGCTCAGGGAAGTAAACCCCACCTGCCTCAACTAAGGCCCAGCACAGCCACTCAAACGAATAAATAGAATTACTTTACAATAAGCAAACAGAAAGGGAAGAGCAGAGACTCGGGGCCGTCCGTCTCCGCCACGGGCAGCTGGTGCTTTCGTTGCTGCTCAGAGTCGGGTCCAGGCCTCTGGGGCCGCCGGACGGCAGCCCGCAGGCTCCTCTGTCCACGGGGTCTCCAGGCAAGAACTCTGGAGCGGCTTGCCATTTCCTCCTCCCAGCTATTGCCTTCGCCTGCCCTCTTCTTCCGGAAAAGGAGCTCCTCCTTTACCATGAGGAAACGTCCTCACCCTACAGCATTTCTTGCGGCCTTGGCAATTTGGACTAGATGGTGCTTCCTTCGCCAGAGGTGGAAACGTGCCCCAGGCGGGCAGAGCCCGCACAGCCTGCCTCTTCGGCCCCTGGGCTGGGCAGAGGGGAGCACCCAGCCAGGCAGGGCGTCCTCCGGGAATCACAGATGCGTGGTAGAAGAGGAAAGCTTTTGGTCCTGGGGTTGCTGAACTGGGGTTGGCGAATCCAGGGCGACCAACGCCCCTTTACCTTGGGTGTAAGCCCCGTCTGCGGCAGGCAGAACCGAGGCCGACCCGAGGCAAGCAGCCCCACAGGGTGGGGTGAGTGAGCGACAGTCGCCAAGTCGTGTCCGACTCTCTGCGACCCCAGGGGCTGCAGCCCGCCAGTCTCCTCTGTCCACGGGATTCCCCAGGCAAGAATCCTGGAGGGGGCTGCCTTTCCCTGCTCCAGGAGATCTGCCCCACCCAGGGATCGAACCCGCGTCTCCTGTGTCTCCTGCATCGCAGGCACACTCTTTCCCGTGTGAACCACCAGGGGAGCCCATAAGGTGGAGAGGTGATCGATCCAACGGTGCCTGAACCCTGACGGCTCAGGCTGCTCTTTTGCCAGAGCTGGTTCTGGTTGACTTTCCGTCCCTTGCATTTGAAAGACCTAGAGCTTGTCTCATTGAGTGAAGTAAGTCAGAGAAAGACAGATGCGTGATACCGCCTATATGTGCAATCTTAACAGAACAATGGTACAAGTGAACCTATTTACAAAACATAGGTAAGAGTCACAGGTGTGGAAACCAAGCTCGTGGTCACTGAGTGGGGAGAGGGCAGGACGGGTAAATTGGGAGGCCGGGATGTTGTAAATGGCTTCTTCCATTTAGCGTAATGTTTTCAGTGTTCACAATCCTTCGCGTTTCTGGAAGCTTGGTAGTAATATCTCTTCTTTATTTCTGATTTTACTAATTTGAGTTTCTTCCCCCTCGGTCAATCTAGATCAAGACTTGTTAACTTTGTTGACCTTTTTCAAAGAGCCAACTTTTAATTTTATTTTCTCTATTTTTTTTTTCTATTTTCCACTTTATTTATGCTCTAGTGTTTACTATTTCCTTCCTTATGCTTGATTTGGGTTTAGAAGGTGAGATACTAACCTGAGATCTTTCTTCTTTTCTATGTAGGCATTTACAGATGTAAATTATCCCATAAGTGATGGTTAGCTGTATCCTATGAGTTTTGGTGGCTGAGCCTCCATTTTCAGTTATCTCATAGTATTTTCTAATTTCCGTTATTTATGAGTCTGTTATTTAATTTCCACTTATTTATGGAAACTTCTTTGTGTTTACTGATTTCTAATTTTACTCCACTGTGTTCAGAAAACGGTATGAATTCCACCCCTATAAATTTATTGTGACTGTTTCATGGTTGACCATGTGGTCTGTACACTTGAGGAGAATATGCATTTTACTTTTAAGCGGAGTGCTCCGTGGATGGCCATCAGATCTGGAAGGTTTATAGTGCTGTTCAAGCCTTGTCTTCACTTTTCGGTCTTCTGCCTGACGGCTCTGAGTGTCACTGAGAGTGGATGCGTGCAGCCCCGGCTGTTACCACCAACTGTCCGCTTCTCCTTCACTTCTCTGGTGCTTCACGCAGCTCGGGGCTTTGCTGATAGGTACGTGTATACTTAGAACCATTGTATCTTCTGGATGGAGCGAGCCGTTTATCATTATAAAATGTCTCTATCGCTAGTAACAGAAATTTTGCTTTGAAATCTCTTTTGCCTAATATTTGTACAGCCACTCAGCTTTTTAAATTGACTCCAGCTTCCTGTTTTGCATGGTATTTTTAAAAAGATTCTTTGATACGGGCCATATTTAAAGTCTTTGTTGAATTTATTACAATATTGTTTCTGTTTCCATGTTTTGGTTCTTTGGCCCTGTGGGATCTTGGATCCCTGACCAGGAATTGAACCTACGCTTCCTGCATTGAAAGGCAAAGTCTTAACCACCGAACTGCGAGGGAAGTCCCTACCTGGTATTTTTATCCATCCTTTTACTTTCAACCTATTTCTAACTTTGAATTTAAACTGTGTCTCCTCTGGGCAGTATGTAGTCAATCTTGTTTTTTATTTTTTAATCCAGTTTGACATCTCTGCGTTTTGATTGGATTGTTTAATTCACTCACATTTGCTACTGATACAGTTTTCATTATACTTTTTGCTACTGATATAGTTAGATGTACATCTGCCATTTTAATTTTTGTTTTCTCATCCTTTTTCTTCTTCTTTATTCCTCCTTTAAGGTTTTCTTTTGCATTAAGAGTAACATTTTATTTCCTTTAACTATATTTTTATGAGTTATTTTCTTAGTGGTTTCTCTAGGGTTTATCATATATATCTTAATTTATCAAAACCTAGGATATTAACTTAATTTCAGTGAGATATAGAAACATTATTCTTAACATATCTATTTCTTATTCCCCTTTAGGGGGCTTTTATTGTTGTACCTATTACATCTACATATATATTACAACACCAACAATATAGTGTTATATATGTGCCATAATATAATTTCATGTCTATTCAAGAAACTGAGAAATGAAAGAAAGTATACTTACAGAGTGTGATATAGTCACATTCTTATATACCATTTCTGGTTCTCTTTATTTGTTCCTGTGGATTCAAATTGTGATCTAGTGTCTTTTTCTCATTTCAGTACAGCTTTATTCCCACCTGCTTTCACTGCACTGTTCTGTTAGATGGTTTACATTTCTGTACATTTTAGGCCTAACAATTGCTTTTTAAATCAATTAAGAGTAGAAAGGAGGGGAAATATGCATTTGCATTTTCTTTCATAATTACATAATTACTTTTACCAGTGTTGTTTTTTCACGAAGGGGGTTCATATTACGGCCTGCAGTCACTTGCTTTCAGCCTTAAGAACTCCCTCTATTGATTCTAGTACGGTGAGTCTGCTGGCAACACGTGGTCTCAGCTTTTACTGAAGACTGTCTTTACGTGCCTTCGTTTGTGAAGGCTTTGCGGGACGTCGGATTGCTCCTTGCTCTCCAGCACTCCGGCTGCGCCGCGCCACCGTCTCCTGCCTCCGTTGTTTCTGGACGTCAGGCGCGAGTCTCAGTGGGACTCCTCTCCTGCTGCTCTCACATTTCCCCCTTGCCTTTGTCTCCACGTCTTCACTGCGATGCGTCTCTGTGTTTCCTGCTTGCGAGTCACTGAGCTCCTGAGATGTAGACATGCTGTCCTCATCCCTGGGGTGTTTCCAGCCGTTATTTCCTTGGAGCTTATTTTCCGCTCCCTTCCCCCCTCTCCTGGTACGCCCACTACGTGTACATTTATGCAGAACGGTGCACGCTTCTCTGATGCTCTGTCCATTTCTCTCCACTCACTTTGTGTTTCGTCCTTTGGGTTGCAAAGTCTCTGTCAGTCTAATGTCCACCTCACTGATTCTTTCAAATGTGTTGGTCCCTCCAGTGAATTTTTCATTTCGGTAAACACTTTCCAATTCCAGAGTTTCCGTTTGCCTATTTTTTATAATTTCTGCATCTTTATTGACATTGTTTGATGAGATGTTCTCATCACAGCTCCTCTGTGTCCTCAAGTAGAGCTTCTCAGTCCTCTGGCCGTACTTGGAACAGCTGCGTGGGAGACTGGATTGACTTTGGTCTCTAGCTCGCTCACAGTCTCTGCATTCCGATTTTCTTCTGTGGACGAGTCATACTTCCCCGTTTCTTCCCGTGGCTTGTCTTTTGTTTTAAGGGGACATTCTAGGTAATACGTGGCAGCAAATCTGGATGCAGATTTCTTTCCTCTCCTGCTGGGGCTTCGTGTGTGTGTGTGAGCGCACTTGTCCGTTTGTCCAGTGGCTTGGCTACACTCTTTTAATGAAATTGGGCTCTCCTTTCCCACCCCCACGCCCACAATGTGAGGCTTGGGCATGAGCAGTCACCCCGGGATGCCAGTGGTTTTAGCAGGGCTCTCTCTGGCCTTCTCGTCCTCTGATCTCTCTGTGCAGCTGTCTGTCTCCTTGTATCACCGTTGGCTGTCAGGCTCCACTAATTACATGGACTGCGCTCTTCTTTCTGACAGTACCTGGACCAGAAACTGCTCCTCACTTTCATCTAATTAAAAATCATGGACAGTTTGAGGCACGGCTTTGAGGTTTTTCCTCACATCAGGAAGGCTCTTGGAAGCTCTCTCTTTCCAATTCCTTCTAATAAACCAGTTGGCCCACTGGTTAACTTGATCTCTCAGAGCTACCAGACCTTCTTAATTCCCTACCACCAAGTCTCCATTCCTGGAGAAGGACATGGCACCCCACTTCAGTCCTCTTGCCTGGAAAATCCCATGAGCAGAGGAGTCTGGTAGGCTTACCATCTATGGGATCGCGAAGAGTCAAAGAGTCTGACATGACTGAGACTTTACTTCCTTAGTTCAATCGCTCAGTCGTGTCCGACTCTTTGCAACCCCATGAATCGCAGCACGCCAGGCCAGGCCTCCCTGTCAATCACAAACTCCCGGAGTTTACTCAAACTCATGCCCATCGAGTCAGTGATGCCATCCAGCCATCTCATCCTCTGTCGTCCCCTTCTTCTCCTGCCCCCAATCCCTCCCAGTATCAGGGTCTTTTCCAATGAGTCAACTCTTCGCATGAGGTGGCCAAAGTATTGGAGTTTCAGCTTCAGCATCAGTCCTTCCAATGAACACCCAGGACTGATCTCCTTTAGGAAGGACTGGTTGGATCTCCTTGCAGTCCAAGGGACTCTCAAGAGTCTTCTCCAACACCACAGTTCAAAAGCATCAATTTTTCGGCGCTCAGCTTTCTTCACCGTCCAACTCTCACATCCATACATGACTACTGGAAAAACCATAGCCTTGACCAGATGGACCTTTGTTGGCAAAGTAATGTCTCTGCTTTTTTTTTTTCTTCAATGTCTCTGCTTTTTAACATGCTATCTAGGTTGGTCATAACTTTCCTTCCAAGGAGTAAGTGTCTTTTAATTTCATGGCTGCAATCACCATCTGCAGTGATTTTGGAGCCCAAAAAAATAAAGTCTGACACTGTTTCCACTGTCTTCCCATCTATTTCCCATGGGGTGATGGGACCAGATGCCATGATCTTAGTTTTCTGAATGTTGAGCTTTAAGCCAACTTTTTCACTCTCCTCTTTCACTTCCATCAAGAGGCTGTTTACTTCCTCTTTACTTTCTGCCATAAGGGTGGTGTCATCTGCATATCTGAGGTTATTGATATTTCTCCTGGCAATCTTAATTCCAGCTTGTGCTTCTTCCAGCCCAGCGTTTCTCATGATGTACTCTGCATATAAGTTAAATAAGCAGGGTGACAATATACAGCCTTGACTTACTCCTTTTCCTATTTGGAACCAGTCTGTTGGTCCATGTCCAGTTCTAACTGTTGCTTCCTGACCTGCATACAGGTTTCTCAAGAGGCAGGTCAGGTGGTCTGGTATTCCCATCTCTTTCAGAATTTTCCACAGCTTGTTGTGATCCGCACAGTCGAAGGTTTTGGTGTAGTCAATAAAGCAGAAATAGATGTTTTTCTGGAACTCTCTTGCTTTTTTGATGATCCAGCAGATGTTGGCAATTTGATCTCTGGTTCCTCTGCCTTTTCTAAAACCAGCTTGAACATCTAAAAGTTCTCGGTTCACGTATTGCTGAAGCCTGACTTGGAGAATTTTGAGCATTACTTTACTAGCGTGTGAGATGAGTGCAATTGTGCAGTAGTTTGAGCATTCTTTGGGATTGCCTTTCTTAGGGATTGGAATGAAAACAGACCTTTACCAGTCCTGTGGCCATTGCTGAATTTTCCAAATTTGCTGGCATATTGAGTGCAGTACTTTCACAACATCATCTTTCAGGATTTGAAGTAGCTCACTGGAATTCCATCACATCCACTAGCTTTGTTCATAGTGATGCTTTCTAAGGCCCACTTGACATCACATTCCAGGATGTCTGGCTCTAGGTGAGTGATCACACTATCATGATTATCTGGGTCATGAAGATTTTTTTGTACAGTCCTTCTGTGTATCCTTGCCACCTCTTCTTAATATCTTCTGCTTCTGTTAGGTCCATACCATTTCTGTCCTTTATTGAGCCCATTTTTGCATGAAATGTTCCCTTGGTATCTCTCATTTTCTTGAAGAGATCTCTAGTCTTTCCCATTCTGTTGTTTTCCTCTATTTCTTTGCATTGATCTCTGAGGATGGCTTTCTTATCTCTCCTTGCTATTCTTTGGAACTCTGCATTCAAATGGGAATATGTTTCCTTTTCTCCTTTGCTTTTCGCTTCTCTTCTTTTCACAGCTATTTGTAAGGCCTCCTCAGACAAACATTTTGACTTTCTTGCATTTCTATTCCATGGGGATAGTCTTGATCTCTGTCTCCTGTACAATGTCACAAACCTCCATCCATAGTTCATCAGGCACTCTGTCTATCAGACCGAGTCCCTTAAATCTATTTCTCACTTCCACTGTATATTCATAAGGGATTTGATTTAGGTCATACTTGAATGGTCTAGTGGTTTCCTTACTTTCTTCATTTTAAGTCAGAATTTGGCAACAAGGAGTTCATGATCTGAGCCACAGTCAGCTCCTGGTCTTGTTTTTGCTGACTGTACAGAGCTTATCCATCTTTGGCTGCAAAGAATACAATCAATCTGATTTTGGTGTTGACCATCTGGTGATGTCCATGTGTAGAGTTTCTCTTGTGTTGTTGGAAGAGGGTGCTTGCTATGACCAGTGCCTTCTCTTGGCAAAACTCTATTAGCCTTTGCCCTGCTTCATCCTGTACTCCAAGGCCAAATTTGCCTGTTACTCCAGGTGTTTCTTGACTTCCTACTTTTGCATTCCAGTCCCCTACAATGAAAAGGACATCTTTTTTGGGTGTTAGTTCTAAAAGATCTTGTAGGTCTTCATAGAACTGTTCAACTTCGGCTTCATCAGCATTACTGGTTGGGGCATAGGCTTGGATAACTATGATATTGAATGGTTTGCCTTGGAAACAGAGATCATTCTGTCATTTTTGAGATTGCATCCAAGTACTGCATTTCAGACTCTTTTGTTGACCATGATGGCTACTCCATTTCTTCTAAGGGATTCCTGCCCACAGTAGTAGACGTAATGGTCATCTGAGTTAAATTCACACGTTCCAGTCCATTTTAGTTCGCTGATTCCTAGAATGTCGACATTCACTCTTGCTATCTCCTGTTTGACCACTTCCAATTTGCCTTGATTCACTGACCTGACATTCCAGCTTCCTATGCAATACTGCTCTTCACAGCATCGGACCTTGCTTCTCTCACGTCCCATCCACAGCTCAGTATTGTTACTGTTTTTACTTCCTTAAGTCTCTGTTGTTTTAGAAAACGCCCTTGGGCTTGAATTTCCTCTTGTTCTGTTTCAAATAAAGTCACCGCTTTTATGGGAGCGTCGCAGAGCTCTTTGTTCTTATTCGCTGCCTCTCGCCCCCTGGGCAAAACCTCTGAAGCACTGTTCTAGGTGTGGGACGGAGACGGCCCTGCTGCTCTCAGAGGGACACCTCCGCTTTCCGAGCGGAGACGGGGAAGGGTGGAAGCCCCGGCCTCAGCTTGCCTCTTCTAGCATGGAGTTTTCATCCGATGAGCTAGCTGGGCTGGCAACAACTGGTGCTGCATTACAGACTCAGGCTGCCGGCTCAGGCTAAAGACCCCAGCCTTCCTCCGGGGGTGCGGGGGGCGGGGCGGGCGGGAGCCGACGCCGGCACCCCTGGGGGCTGAGACGCGCGGGCCTCTGCTCCTGGTCAAACACTGCATCCCTCGCTCGGGAGGCCAGGGCTCGGTCATATTCGGCCATGCCAGCTGCGGGTGACACCTGAAAAGAAAATATGTAGGAGAAACAGTTTCACCCACACAAAATTAAGGTTCTGTACGCAGGAGACGAGGAGGATGAATATTACTGGGTGAGAGCCTAAACAGTATTGT
Source organism: Odocoileus virginianus (assembly GCF_023699985.2). Classification (NCBI taxonomy): domain Eukaryota; kingdom Metazoa; phylum Chordata; class Mammalia; order Artiodactyla; family Cervidae; genus Odocoileus; species Odocoileus virginianus. The sequence continues at coordinate 65,341,121 of NC_069688.1, forward strand.
ATTGGGTTGGCCAAAAAGTTTATTTGGGTTTTTCCGCAGCATCTTAAAGAAAAACTCAAACGAATTTCTTGGCTAACCCAATACATCATAGTGACAAGATTCATAGGCAGCCTTGTGGACCCAGAGCCTGCGCAGTGGCAATGCAAGGCGCCGTTAGCGCGACTGGGCAGAGGTGTTTAACTGGTCCCCTTGCCCCGGAACTACTTCTGTACTCTCCTTAAGATTCACATCTTTTTTTTCCTTTATAGACATGCTAAGGCACTCCTCAGCTGGAGCCCCTGCAGGAATAATTGGAAAAAGAAGTGAAGAAGTAGCCAGCTCTTGTGTTAAGTCTTCTGAATCACCAGGCAATCACCTAAAAGGCAACTGAAGGACATCTGTTTTAAGAAAAAACCCCTCTGTGTTTAATAGAAAAATAATCATGAAGCTCCATTGTTTGACGAAGCATGGAAACTAAATGCTGACCTTTTAGGGTAACAGTTGGCTCCTCTTGGAATGGAAAACAACGGCAAGAGAATCAAAACCTGATGTGTGAAGGGTCCCCGCAAAGCAAGATAGTCAGAAGATGCTAGAAGTTTCCGCCAGGAAAACAGAACATCTCTGTTTTTTCAGTTAAGAAAAAAACTTGCCATCGCTAATTAAAACCACAATGTTTAGAAAGGAGGCCTCCCCTACCACACGGAAGGAGCTAGTCCTGTATCTGCAAGGTGTGAGGGACACGTGGGGCCTGGTGACCTCACACAGGGCAACTCCGCAGAAACGACCATGAGCAGAGGTGTCTGGAGAGCAGACTGCTGACCCGCGCCGGAACACGCCGGTGTTACGTCGGCGGGAAACGCAGGACACGCGGTTCCACGCCCGCTCGCTCAAACACAAACCGAGCAGAGCGCCGCCGGCGTGACCGCGTCAGACCGGGCGAGGGGGCCGGAGCTAAGTCCAGGGAGACGCGGTCCCCATCCGCCGGCGTGACCGCGTCAGACCGGGCGAGGGGGCCGGAGCTAAGTCCAGGGAGACGCGGTCCGTCCGCCGGCGTGACCGCGTCAGACCGGGCGAGGGGGCCGGAGCTAAGTCCAGGGAGACGCGGTCCCCGTCCGCCGGCGTGACCGCGTCAGACCGGGCGAGGGGGCCGGAGCTAAGTCCAGGGAGACGCGGTCCGTCCGCCGGCGTGACCGCGTCAGACCGGGTGAGGGGGCCGGAGCTAAGTCCAGGGAGACGCGGTCCCGTCCGCCGGCGTGACCTCGTCAGACCGGGTGAGGGGGCCGGAGCTAAGTCCAGGGAGACGCGGTCCCCGTCCGCAGGCGTGACCTCGTCAGACCGGGCGAGGGGGCCGGAGCTAAGTCCAGGGAGACGCGGTCCCGTCCGCCGGCGTGACCTCGTCAGACCGGGTGAGGGGGCCGGAGCTAAGTCCAGGGAGACGCGGTCCCCGTCCGGTCCGCCGGCGTGACCTCGTCAGACCGGGCGAGGGGGCCGGAGCTAAGTCCAGGGAGACGCGGTCCGTCCGCCAGGGCCAGCGGCAGCGGCTGCTACGCTTGGGAAGCTGGAGCGGCGGCTCTGACTTTGACAAGTAGGAATCTTAAGAGGACAGACATAACAATGATCTATCGGCCAGCCAACAAACCACCTACTGTGGTCAACAGCATTTGGAAAACGGACTTTTCAGCACCAAGCTACTAGGATGGACACACTTACCGTCCAAGCCTGAAAGGAGTGAGTTTTATTAAGATTTCACTCTCAGCTCATACACTCTGATCACCACTGATGAGCCACACGGTCAGTCCTGGCCCTGTTCTCTCGGTCTCCAAGAGACTTTCTGGCCCCTGGATTTCAATGGTTAAGACATACAGGATTCCAGGCAAGGTCCAAGTGCTTTAGCAGCATGCAATCAAAAATCTTCACCAGGAAATTTTAGAGCAGATCTGTAGTTAGAGAACTTGGCAAGGCTTCCCATAGTCCCCTCATGGCCCGCTTTAAAATACAGACAGTCCCCAACTTTCAGTGGTTCAACCTTTTTTTTCAACTGTATGATGGTGCAGAAGTCATAAGCATTCAGTAGAAATTGTACCTACATTTTGATCTCATCTCCAGCCAGTGAGATGTGGTGAGGCGCCCTCATGACGCCGGGCCAGCAGGGAGCCTTGACTCAGCATCAGCCACGTGACCATGGTGGTAAAGACCGAGTCACTCATCATCATCCTGTACTCGGCTGACCACACTTGTTTTCACTTTCAGTTCAGCGTTCAATAAACTACATGAGTTATTCAATATTTTATTCTAAAATAGGCTTTGTGTTGTGACTTTGCCCAACTGTAGGCTAATGTATGTTTAAGACAGCTAGGCTATGATGTCCGGCAAGTTAAATCCGTTCTGTACCTATATTTTCAACTTAACTATGGGTTTACTGGAACATAGACCATAGTAAATCAAGGAAAATCTGTATCTCAATAGTTTAGCTTAGACTCTGGGTTGAAGTTCCTATTATTCCATTTGTGTATTTATTTTAACTCTTCTTACAGAAGCGAGCCACCCTGAGAGCAAAGGCGTTATTTCATCCACGGGGCCTCGCGCCCTGCAGGCGTCAATGACACCTGCTGACTTGATGAGACCTCGATGACTATGGGGTCTGTAAAAGTTCCAAAATGAATCATAGCGGCTGATGAGCATCACTGGGAGCTGGTTGTGGGAAAAAGATGAGTCTGTTCAAAGAGACCGAAGAGTTTACAGTCGACTGAAAACATTCATGTTCGCACCTCTAACTACATAATGTCTAATGCACACACTCTGAGCAGATGCAGAGAGTCTAAAGTTGAAACCTAAGTTCTTTTTAGAAAGTTCAGATAAAATCAATCAAGGCTGTTTATTTCAAGAATGGAAATAAGGACTTTATAACCGAGATTGCTCACACAATGTGTAAACCTGCGTTTACTGTGTGGTGAGCATGTTAGTCCCTCAATCTGTGATCCCATGGACTGTAGCCCGCCTCTGCCAGGCTCCTCTGGCTGAGGGATTTCCCAGTAAGGATACTGGAGTGGGTAGCCACTCCCTTCTCCAGGGGATCTTCCCAACCCAGGGACTCAACCTGGGTCTCCGGCACTTCAGGCAGATTCCTCACCAGCTGAGCCACGAGGGAAGCGGTGACAGAATAATCACAGGAGTGTGACAGGAGACAGTCTCATCCAGTCGCTTCCTCTTTCAGGAGAACGGCTCCGCTGCAGCTGGGCGATACATCTGAGGCTCTAATACGAGACACTCTAGCTGGGATTGAAAACCCAGGTTTCCAGTTCTCTAGGACCAGGATCTCTCCACGATATTACACTCTCTGGATGATGAAATCAGCTTCTGCTTTCACAGCCAGTTCAGTACAGCCACGACAGCAGACGGTGAAGAGGGAACAAGCGTTATGTGCAGGACAGGGACGTGACCTCCGCCCTCTGACTCACCGTCCGCCAGGAGGGACCTCACACGGCCAGGGAACACGTTTTAGAGGTAAGAGTTTATCTTGAGAAATCCACGTTTTTTCAACCTTTTCAACCCATCCCATCTGCTGAGCCCTTTCTTCTCTCTCCACTGCATTCATAGTAACTAACGTGTGCCTGTTACAGAGAATATCTGTACAGTCAACTCGCTGAACAAACAAAGCCCTCTAGAGCCTATTTCTCAATGTTTGAAAGTAAGAAAATGAAATAATATATTTTATGCAGTTCTCCTTTGTACCGAACTCTGCACATCAGCCTATATGCAGGTGTGCAAGCTTGTAACGATCACGCCAATCAAAATAAGGAAGTCACCTAAGTGAATGCCCATCAGAGTTACTCTCATCAATGTTCCAAAGAGATGCCGTCATAGTGAAGCGCTGATGGGTGCACTAGTAGCCCGTGAACCGCAAGCACTGTATGGTCTGCATCCAAGAGAGAGGTGGGGGTGAGGATTAGTTCTGAGCGCTGTCATCTCTGAGGACAAGGCCTGTCCGCCTTATCGACGATATTACCACAGCCTAGAACATGGGAAGGGAGTGGTATTCAAAAATCCTGTCTGCCACACACACACTACCCTGTTTACGAGGGTGAAACAGGTCACTGGTGGGCAGCTGCTCTGTAACCCGGGAGCTCAGCGCGGTGTTCCAGGACAACCGAGACGGGGGAGGGAGGAGAAGGGAGGCTGAGGAGGGAGGGAGATGTACACATAATTTAAAAAATGCTGTCTAAAGAGTGAAATGAAGGAAGGAAGGACGGAAGGGAGAGAAGAAGGTAGGCTGATTCACTTTAAAACACGATACAGATGACTGAAAAGTATCTGAAAGGAATTACATTTATACCGATTTTGTGTCATCCACATTAAAAAAACAAAGATATATCAGGCCCTACAAATCATGGAAGAAAGAAGAGGGCGACAGAGGATGAGACGGTTGGATGGCATCACCGACTCAATGGACAGGAACTTGGGCAGACTCCAGGAGATGGTGAGGGACAGGGAGGCCTGGCGTGCTGCAGTCCATGGGGTGGCAGAGTTGGATGCGTCTTGGTGGCCGAGCAGCAGCAGTCCGGGAAGGAGCAGGGTGGGGACGACATGGGGTGGGGGATTAAGGACCATACAAGCTATTACGCACAAAAGCAGTTATAAAGGTATACTGTACAACACAGGGAATACAGCCAACACCCTTATAAATGGAGTATGTCCTTTAAACACTGAGTCACTATATCACACACTGGTAACATATAATGTTGCACATCAACTACACTTCAGTGAAAAAGAAGTTAAAAATACCATTAGCCGTCCAAAAAAAAAAAATGTGGCACTAAAAGCAGAAAATGTGTTTGCAAGAAACCTTAAGAAGAAAGGATTTTTATCTTGTCAAAGAAGAAACCACAATTTTTCTGAAAAGAATCAAAGAAAGCAACTCTGGAGAACTCTTCTTACCCTTGTATTTATTGTCTCCTTCTGGCCCTGTATCCCACGCAGTAAGCATCTGTGTCCCCTTAAGCTTTCGGCTCCCCTGCTGAGCAGAGCCCTGCTGGTTTCCAGGTTTAAGGTTTGCTTATTCTTTCGCAACGAGGCGGCCAGAGGAACGATAACTTAAACAGCAACGCACCAGGACTTCCCTGGCAGTCGGTCCCGCAGCTCGGACCTGTGTCCCCCAGGGGGACATGGGTTCAATCCCCTGGCTGGGGAAGTTTACATGCTATGTCATCAAAGATAAATGAAAAAAATTTTTAATAAAATAAAAAGGAAAGCACTGAAGAAGAGGGATAAACAAGTCAAAAGTACGAGGTCAAAGATCTGCAGCAGAGACCTTTCAAGTAGGGTGCCTCTACTGCAAGGCGCATGCGAGCCCTAAGAAGACTCTTTAAAACCTCTGCTTCTATGGATCTGCGTGCAGATGGGGCCGAGACTCTCACCTCAATCCTAGTCAGACACGTGAGGTGCGTGCCAGCAGCAAGGACCCGGGGACGCTGGGCATTCCCGTCCTCGCTGATTCCTGTGTTTCGACATACTACAGTTTGTGTCCAGCTGAATGGACTGATGGGCTGCATCACCTGGGTTCACTAAACCAAACACCACAAAGTAGATAACCGTCTTTCAAAGGTTCCCACCAAATGGACTGAAGACAATGCAAACAACATAAGCAGCAGCAACTGAGACAGAGCCGTGCCCACGCGTGCCCACAGCATGAGCTCCTCCAAAGCCATGTTACCGGATGGACAGGCGGTGACCGACCGTGAGGTCAGGGCTGTCCAGCACAGCTCACCGAGATGATGGAGACGCTCTAGACGGGCGTGCCCAACATGGTCGTCTCTAATACACACTTGCCGAACACCTGAAATGCAGCCAGTGCAACTGAGAAACTGCATTTTAATGTTTCATACCTAATTTAAACTTAAATACTCACACGTGCCTAGTGGCTACTACATGAACAGTGCAAGTCTAAGAGAGAACACACGCAGGCTAGAATCCAAATGCGTTCCCTTACAAACTGTGACCTCCGGCTTACTGCTTCTACGCCTTTTTTTCTTCATCATAACACCTACCTCATATGGTTAAAATTAAACTAATGCACAAAAAGTACTTAGACTACTGCATAATACATAGAAAGTTTCTTTATTATCTCCTAAGCAGATTAGAGAAGAAAAAAATTATTAATTTGAAAAATGGAGACACAAATAGTTGTCGCTAACGAATCTTGAACGAAGTTTATATTGGGCTTTGAGATACTAAGTAGTTCATACAAGGCTACCCCAACTTGTGGGACATCTGCAAAAATTTTATTTAATCTTTATCTTATGCATTCTTGTATACATCTTATAATGAACATTGTAGATATCAATACTACTATACAAACTATATAATTTCTTTGTGAATTATATAAATACACTATTAAAAAGACAAAGACTGTCAGCATGAATTTAAAAAAAATCACCAACCAGACTGAACTATGCTAGGTATTACTATATAAACAAATGTGCATATATTAGATATATGCACTTGATTTCTTTTCAAACTACTGCAGTGTAAGTATATAAGCTGTATCTTCTAAAAAATAAAATAAAATAATGGAGTGAATAACAAAAACGTTTAGAGAGCTCTGGGCTAAACCAGAAGAAATATATTCATTTTAGCAAAAAAAAAAACAAACATGTGAATGTCTAGGCATTTAATTATTGTGCTTAAGTCACATAGATAATTATTAAGTTAAATAATAAAAATATAAGAATAAAATAATGCCATTTGCAGCAATATAGATGGCTCTAGAGATTATCATACTTAGTGAAGTAAGCTAGACAGAGAAAGACAAAGATTATATGATATCATTTATATGTGAAACTTAAAGGGAAAAAAAAGACACAAATGAACTTACTTCCAAAACAGGAATTGACTCACAGACACAGAAAAGAAACTTGTGGTTCCCAAAAGGGAAAGGGGAGGCTGGGGGAGGCTAGGATGAACACACACACTACTCTGTGTAAAACAGATAACCAACGCGGACCTGCTGGACAGCACAGGGAACTAGACTCAGGATTACGCAGCCACCTCTAAGGGAACAGAAGCTGAGCCCAAGGTGCGGACAGGAGGAGAAGGGGTACAGAGGACTAGCTGGTCGGATGGCATCACTGACTCAATGCACAGGAGTCTGAGCAAACTCCAGGACACAGGGAAGGACAGGGAAGCCTGGCGTGCTTGGGGTCACAAGGAGTCAGACAGGACACAGCGACTGAACATCAATAACAAACATGTGTTTCTGAATTGCTGTGCTGTGTACCTAGAATTTACACATATTGTTCAGTTCAGTTCAGTCGCTCAGTCGCTTCCGACTCTGCGACCCCATGAATCGCAGCACGCCAGGCCTCCCTGTCCATCACAAACTCCCGGAGTTTACTCAAACTCCTGCCCATCGAGTCGGTGATGCGATCCAGCCATCTCATCCTCTGTCATCCCCTTCTCCTCCTGCCCCCAATCCCTCCCAGCATCAGGGTCTTTTCCAATGAGTCAGCTCTTCCCATCAGGTGGCCAAAGTACTGGAGTTTCAGCTTCAACATCAGTCCTTCCAATGAACACCCAGGACTGATCTCCTTGCAGTCCAAGGGACTCTCAAGAGTCTTCTCCAACACCACAGTTCAAAACCATCAATTATTTGGTGCTCAGCTTTCTTTATAGTCCAACTCTCACATCCATACATGACCACTGGAAAAATCATAGCCTTGACTAGACGAACCTTTGTTGGCAAAGTAATCTCTGCTTTTTAATATGCTGTCTAGGTTGGTCATAACTTTTCTTCCAAGGAGTAAGCGTCTTTTAATTTCATGGTTGCAATCACCATCTTCAGTGATTTTGGAGCCCAGAAAAATAAAGTCAGCCACTGTTTCTCCATCTATTTGCCGTGAAGTGATGGGACCGGATGCCATGATCTTAGTTTTCTGAATGTTGAACTTTAAGCCAATTTTTTCACTCTCCTCTTTCACTTTCATCAAGAGGCTCTTTAGTTGTTCTTCACTTTCTGCCATAAGGATGGTGTCATCTGCATATCTGAGGATATTGATATTTCTCCTGGCAATACTGATTCCAGCTTGTGCTTCCTCCAGCCCAGTGTTTCTCATGATGTACTCTGCATATAAGTTAAATAAGCAGGGTGACAATATACAGCCTTGACATACTCCTTTTCCTATTTGGAAACCAGTCTGTTGTTCCATGTCCAGTTCTAACTGTTGCTTCCTGACCTGCATACAGGTTTCTCAAGAGGCAGGTCAGGTGGTCTGGTATTCCTGTTTCAGAATTTTCCACAGTTTATTGTGATCCACACAGTCAAAGGCTTTGGCATAGTCAATAAAGCAGAATCAGATGTTTTCCTGGAACTGTCTTGCTTTTATGATGATCCAGCGATGATCCAGATGTGATAGTCTATCATATAATTATTTTTCATAAGTTTAGCATTTTGAGGAGTAATAAGCATGTCCCTCAGTTTGGGTTTGTCTGATTATTTTCTTTCCCTAATACTTAGACTGGGTAGACTGGGATTGCGGACTTTAGATCACAGAGAAGTGTATCTCATCACAGAACATGATGTGGACATGACTTATCACTGGGGTTTACCACGGTCACTTGGTGAAGGCAGTGTCTGTCACCCTTCCTCTCTGTAAAGTGAATACTGTTCTGTTTCCATAATCTGTTCTTTAGAAATGAGTCAGTAAGGCCAGTTCACAGTCAAGGGCAGGGGTGCTAGGGATCGAGAACTTTGAAAGCCAGTTCTGCTTGGACTGGAGCACATTGGACATGAGAACTTTCATTTATTTACAGTAAACCAGAAACAGTAGAGTTAGGAGAAGAGGATGGGAAAACAAAGTCGCTTTCTGCTATTTACCAGACAAGGATTTCACTGTAAGAACGACACTTGGATCAAAACGTCTTTTTAGGGAGTTTATAAGACTTGGGTAGTAAAACAGCTTCTCTGTTCTCTCAAGAATCATTCAAAAGCAGTAAGGAGAACGTGAAACAAACTGTAAACTTCAACTTCTAGGAAATTAGAAGAAATTAGGAACACAAATCCACAACACATGAAGAACTACCAGATTCAGAGAGAGTGAAGCGTGGAGCAGATGTTGACAAAGATGTTCACCCCTGCAGCTCTCAGGCAAACTTGGCAAGAAAAAGAAGTCAGACAAAAGAAGACGTAAGAAAATTTAATGCACAGATGTTAGAAAAGAGGTAATACCATTAGCCATCCTTCACAGATAGGATTATTTTCAAGTAAAACCCAAGTAATGCATTTAAAACATGACCCGTTGGTGTATGGCAGAAACCAAAACAATATTGTAATTATCCTTCAAATAAAAAGAAATAAGAAAAAAAATGCTGATTATTTAGTAATGTGGCTGTGATGGTTAATTTTACATGTCAACTTGAGAGATGCCAAGAGATGCATGAATAGCTGGTTAAACATTATTTGTGGCTGTGTCTGGGGGGTGTCTCAGGGAGATTAGTATTTGAATTGCTGGACTAAGTGAAGCAGAAAGAAGGCCCTTCAGTGTCAGTGGGCATCATCCAATCTGGTGAAGGCCTGAAGAGAACAAAACGGGAGAGGAAGGTTAAACGCCTGCTCTACCTGCATGTACGAGGTCTGGCACTGACTGTCTGCCCCTGCAGTCTTGGTTCTCAGGCCTCCACACTGGACTGCACTCTACAACGTGGACGCTCTGGCATTCAGGTCTTTGAACGACACCACTAGCTTTCCTGGGTCTCTGGCTAGAAGATAACAGGTCACACAACTTCTTAGCCTCCATGATCATCTGAGTAAATACTTTTTAAACAAATATATGTTGTTTCTCTGGAAATGATGAATACAGTAACAAGGCACAAAATTAGCATAAAAAACTAGATAATCATATAACAAAAAAAAAAAAACCACTTACAGAATACCAAATGAAAAAAAGTATAATAAAGCTAAAAAGAAATAGTATATTAATAGACAGTTACACTGATATCCCTAATAATAATAATCAACACTAAGATAGCAATTCTAAGTTAACTCCTGATTTAAAACACAGCCAATATCAACCTACAAATGCAATTTCAGGGAAAGGCCAGAAAGATTCAAATATTAACACAGAAACATAAATCCACAACAATGGCAAAGTCTCAGGAATGGAAAATCAATCAGTGGAAGCCAGGGGTTGGGAGGTGGGAGAGTTGACTACAAAAGAGTGACGTGAGGTAGCTTTGGAGTCATGAGCCATGGTGGCTGGATATACAATTTCAAAGATTTGTCAAAATCCATACAAATGTATACTACAAGTAATGAGTTCTGCTGTATATAAATAAGTTAACCAGAAAAAACGTGTATAACCCACAAGAATAGCCAAGAAATTCTGTAAGAGAAAAGTAATGAGATAGCACATCAAAACCTATCATAGTATTACAATAATCTGAACAGTGTGGTACAGGCAGAAAGTGAACAAACCCATGAAACCAGCTACAAAGCCCAAAAGCGAACCCAAATATATAAGGGCATTTAGCATACAACACCTGAAGTTAGAGAGTAAATCTGGGGTTTTAAACACATGGTATTGGGTATAGCATATTGGAAGGAAATAAAAAGTGGGTCCTTACCTTCTACCTTCTATCAAAATAAATTCCAGATGGACTCTACTGGGATAAAGGATATAAATCTGAAATTTAAGACTTTAAAACCAACAGAAAAAAATGGGAGAGTTATTTTATAATTATGGAATAAGAAAGACCTTTGTTGGTACAGCACAAAATGCAGTAGTCGTGAGTGACCACTGGAGACCTACAGGGACTTCCTGGTGGCTCAGGGCTGAACCCCAGGGCCCCCGGCAGGGGCTGGGCTCAACCCCTGGCCAGGGAACAATCCTACTTGCCCCAGTCAAGATCAAAGATCAACGATCCTGGCATGTGGCAACTAAGAACTGCCGTAGCCAAATAAACAAATTAAAAAAAAAAAAAAACCTACATAAAAACTAAACAAAAATTTCTGCAAGTTATCAACAATTTCAAAAATGCATACACTGTACACTTGTATAAACTAGCTCTATACATGTAATATTGGCAATAGTAACTGCCTCTGAGGGAGAAGACTAAAGAAACTTACACTAAAACTTTCATTATTTATGTCTAGTTAACTATAAAAATGAATTTTTTCATTGTTTGTATCTATCCACCAGGTTAAAGAACTGAAAGCTCACCATAAAAAATGTTCCCCATGAGAAACATCCAATATAACCAATTCAGAAATATACATGACAAACAGTTCTTAGCACAATGCTTGATATATGAAGTCCTTAAATTACATAGGTAGCTATTATTTACCAGTGACTTCATACCTCACATAACTATTTTGAAATGTATACTCCAATCATCTGAAAATACGTTTCTTCTGCTGAGAGAAATCTGTCCCCTCTGCCTACTGAAACCATTCTTCCTAAAAGGAATCTCAATCCAACCATCTCAAATCCTACCTATCCAAAATCTCTCCTCAAAGTTGTGAACAGGTATATTATACACACAGAAAGAAAAAGGCAACAAAAGATACAAGAAAATACAATGGCAAAATAATCAATTAAAAAAGTTATTTATTAAACAAGTATATTTAAAAGTCCAACATTACCAAATCCCTTTTAAACATCTATTCTGGGAAGACGTATTCTGTCAAACCTTCTAAATGATAAGGGAAATGATAAAAATAGAACAGGTATGAGTAACATTTTTAGGCAAACAATAAAGCACATGGTAAATTTAGAAATAAAAACAAAAACACACAAACATACAAACTATTGAAGTATGAAACCAAAATGTTTCGTGTGTTTTTAAATACTTCTGGTGTACTCACGCTGAGGGTCAAAATGTCTCATTTACATTTATGAACAGCATATAAACACCTTTTTAAGGTACCATCCTTAGAGAAATGATTTTAGAATATGTATTGGGTGTATTAACTGTCCACATTTGGTAAACATGTTCTACATATGAATGTATTCACTTATACTTAATGAAAAAAGGAAGTTATAATTTAAACATCTTGATTTGAGAACTGGGGATTTGGTAGTTTTGTTAAATTCCAACATCATAATGACCAAATGTGCTATCAAAAAAGCCTTTTTTTTTTTTAAGCTGCCTCTGAAAATTTCAGCATTAGTTTCTCTGGTTAAAAGATACACACAAAAGCATGCAACAGAGCAGAGTCCTACAGAAAAGCCTCTATCCCTCAGTAGTTCCAGTGTTCTCAATATTTCACCGGAAGTAGTGGTTTTACCACAGGTTTGGCAGTAGCTTCTGTTTAAAACGTAACTTTGTACCATAGTATCACAGGCTTTAAAACATAATTGGCTTTGGCAGTACACATGGGGACCAGGGTATGAACGGCGACTGCCCGTGCAGAGGAGGGCCTGAGGCAGGGTCTGCTCTGTGCCTGCATTTCCAGGAAGAAACCGGATGAGATGGTTTACTCAGGACGATAAAACACATTTTCCTAATCAGGTTTCAGTTGTATAAATAACATAAATCAAATGTTTAGCACTTGAGTCTCTACAAGAGGTGACTTTTTCTATCATCTTCCCAGCTGATGAAGTGCTGGGTCTGTACACTGTTCTGGACACGGAGGGAAGGTCCCCGGCCCCGCTCCGTCTGAGGGAAGCAGAGAGCGCGCGGACCTCCCGGCGGCGGGGCTGGGAAGGCGAGGGTCCCCCGGCCCGGCTCCGTCTGTGTACTTGTCTGGACACGGAGGGAAGGTCCCCCGGCCCCGGCTCCCTCTGAGGGAAGCAGAGCGCGCGGACCTCCCGCGGGCGGGGCTGGGGAAGGCGGGGGGCTCGCGCCCCTTCTCCCGGCCGCCCGCTCAGTCCGAGAGCGAGGGGGAGCGCGCGGAGCGGCCGCCCGCGGGGCTGGGGAAGGCGGGGGGCGCGCGGCCGCCCGCTCAGTCCGAGAGCGAGGGGGAGCGCGCGGAGCGGCCGCCCGCGGGGCTGGGGAAGGCGGGGGGCGCGCGCCCCTTCTCCCGGCCGCCCGCTCAGTCCGAGAGCGAGGGGGAGCGCGCGGAGCGGCCGCCCGCGGGGCTGGGGAAGGCGGGGGGCGCGCGCCCCTTCTCCCGGCCGCCCGCTCAGTCCGAGAGCGAGGGGGAGCGCGCGGAGCGGCCGCCCGCGGGGCTGGGGAAGGCGGGGGGCGCGCGCCCCTTCTCCCGGCCGTCCCGCTTGTGCTTGTGCTTGTGTTTGTGCTTGTGCTTCTTCTTCTTCTTCTTGTGCTCGTGGTGGTGGTGGTGGTGGTGGTCGCTGTGCTTGGAGGACGCGGGCTCCTTGCTGAACGCCGACAGTGGGGCTGCCGCGGCGGCGTGCAGACTCATCTCCAGAGGGGGCTGCTCCTTACCTTCAAGACGAGAGACAGGCAAATGAAGTTCTGTTGCTAACAAGGAGGGGGAAGTCAGCGTGAAAGGGAGCTGGCAGCAGGCACTGAAACGACAAGGGGCTCCGCAGCCCCTCGCGTCCAGGGAGGAACCAGCAGCGGCAGCAGCCTCCCACGGAGACGCCCGTCAGTCACACAACGGCGACCGCTCGCGCTGTTACCAGGGAGCCAGCATTTCAGCTCCCTGCGGCCTGTACAGATTCTGACGTGGGCCGGTGTGCTATCAGACCATCTTCTGAAAATAGCATTTGATAGCTTAAAGTGCTATGCAGCAACAGTGGCTAGGTAAGTACGCTACAGATTAAGGCCGACACTGGTCCCGGAACACACAGCGCCTTGGCTGCAGTCCTGCTCTGCGCTGCCGGGCTGGGAAGGACAGGACAGGCACATGCGGTCCCCCTGCACCCTGCAGACACGCTGCTTACAAAGGACCACGAGGGCAGCTCTGAGGCAACCCTGCCTCGACAAGTCTAGAGGAGCCATCTTCCCACCAGCATTCGCTCACTTTGCGTCACTGTCACATTTTGGTAATTTTTACAGTATTTCAAAATATTTCCATCAGTGAAAACATTGACATGTTGAGGGCTCAGATGGTGGTTAGCATTTTTTGACTGAGGTATGTACACTTGGAAAGATACAACCCCACTGCACACTTAACAGACAACAGTATAATATAAACATAACTTTCAGACGAAACGATAAAACATTCAGCATGTATTTTATCTCTTAAAAATGGAGCAAATGTCTTTGAAGGTTCTTTCTATTTCCAACGTTCTATCGATCCAGGGATCTATTATAACGAGTTGTGTACAGAATTTCCTGCTTCCTCCAGACCCTACAATCCTTGGGCCACACCCAGAGAACTCCCTCTCTGTGTTACTTCTAGGTTAATGGCGCCACTTTACATGCAGACAACTAAGAAAAAGGGCTTCCCTGGCAGCTCAGCGGTAAAGAATCTGCCCACAATGCAGGAGATGTGGGTTTGATCCCTGGGTCACCAACATCCCTAGGAGGAGGAAATGGCAACCACTCCAGGGACAGAGGAGCCTGGCGGGCTCCAGCCCATGGGGTCACAAGAGTAGGACACCGACTTCGCAACCAAACCACCACCACCAGGAAAAAAACGCCTAAGAATCATCTCAGAGCCCCTCCCTTGAAGACCTAGTTGGTTCCCAAATCTCATTTATTCTTACTTGCCAGAATCTCTTAAATCTGCCCCTCTATCCAGTCTGTACTAATTCAGACCACCTCATCTCACTTGGATCAGAGCACTAACCTCCTATTATCCGGTTTCTTTGCCTGGAGTGTCTTACACTTGAATCCACACGTTACACACCTGCAGAGCAGTGGTTCTAGCCCAGGGGCACCTTTTCTCCCCGGGGTGGTTTCACAACGTCTAGAGACACTTGGGTTGTCACAATTAGAGTGGGACAGCCCCCAATTGCAAATAATTCTCAGGGCCCAAAATGTCAATAGAGCTGAGGTTCAGACGCCCTGATGCATAGCTATGTTCCTAAAAACCCTGACCACGATTACTTGTTTAAAAACTCAAGTAGTCCTACTGGCAGAACAAAATCCTTAAGACTTCAGTGCAGCAATTTCTGTGTGTATGTGTATATATATCTATTTTAATGTGTATATACATATGTATACACACACACATATATGTATTTATCCAAACTAGACCAAGTTTTTCACTAAAATGGACTCTAATGCAGTAGCTACTTTTCTTTTTTAAAGCATAAATTCTCAGAGCTAATTTTGATCCGATCCAGCCCCAAGCCATGTTTTTTTGTGTGTGTGTTTTACCAAAAGAAGCATCACCAGAGAATTTTTTTAAAGATCAACTTTTAGCACTAATTTTACTGACAGTTTATAATCTGAATCTTGAATTTATCTTAACTCTCACCATTGCTTTCTCTATGCTTTAGACTAGCCCTTTCACAACTGTGTATTTATTTGTAAATGCTATTCCGAGGCTTGGAATGGCCTTCCCTTATTTCTGGTCTGACGTGCACGTTCATTTAAAAAGTGTCAGGAACTACATGGGAACTGGGAAAGTCGTGCTCAAGTGGACCGATCTCAGCTCTCCTGCAGCTTACAGACTAGCACAGAGAAACAAGTAAGCACACCCGGGTCACGCCAGTGAACAGACGAAACAGAGAGTGACTCAGGAGCACAGCTGCAGACTTCGGTTAGCAAGGCAGTCAGTGTGAATCAGAGAAGACTTCTGCAAGGAAGTTACACCTAAACTGTAATCTGGAGGAGGAGGAAGGAGAGGAAAAAGTATTTAGGTTCTTCAACAATCTAAAACAGCTCAAATGTCATTTTGGGAGAAAGCTTTTACCGAACTTCCCCAGAAGAATTAGCTTCTACAACAGAATACAAATGAGGGAATCAAGACCAAGAGAAAGTAAGTGGCCTGCCCAAGGTGACGCTGGGAAATGAGCCACGAAACCGAACAGCTTGACTCCAGAGTCCGAGCCTCGGACCACTGCGCTCAGTGCTCACGGCGTGGTCTGTCTCTGGGTCCCGCCCATGAGACTCACAGCTCCCGGAGCACAGGGCGTCAGCTCTGTCTCCAGTTACCGCACAGTACCCAGCATCCTCCACTTCCCCACAACTTGCTCAATGAACGAGTCAGTGTCACAGACTCACGTAACTGTTGTGTTTCTTTTCAAACAGGATGTCAGGTGAGCTCAGCTGAACTAAATGCAATTTAAAGGTCACTGATTTTGAAGGGAAAGGAATAAACTATCAGTTTATAAATAGAAACAAACTATTACAGGGCGTCCATTAACCTGGTGATGACGACTGCACCTGCTTCGTGTCGGGCACTACTCCAGCATTTTGGGACAAGTGAATGTGACGCGTTCCTGTCCTCACAGACTGTCCTCACTGTACTACCACGAAATTACATTTTTATATTCATCATTTTTTGAACACTAATAGTAACACAAAAAAAAGAAAAGAGAGATTAAACACAGGAGCTAGTTTGTATCTTTTGCAATAACTGGTGCCCAGAAAAAAAAAATGTGAGAGATATCTGATTTACAGTTAAATATGCTAGTATATAATTTTCATTTCAAATGAACTACATAACTATAGTCTCAATTCTATAAACATGGGAACACAGGTCCTTACGTAACAGAAGGCACATAGCCACGTAGCAGGGGAAGTAATAACGCATCACAGATTCCTTTAACCCCTATCCATTATTTAGTCAGGCAACATCAAGACTTCGAAGCTTCCCAACTGGCAGTTTGTACTGCTTGGAGTCGGAGGTCCTTTTCTTCACCGAGAGACATTTTATCACCCAATCCTAACACCTGTCAAGCTACTTGGATTGCAGAAAAGCCAATGATTATATTGGAAACTGTACTTCCCAGTAGAGGCAACTGCCAAGCGTACAATTGAGTGTCTTCTTTCCCAGGGGATACTATTAACCATTTCAAAAGTAAAATCAATCTCTTGTTTGGAGGTCTTACAACCTGCATTCAAGATATACTGACTATAAATCTTACACTTCTTGCATATCAAAACTACCAGATAGCATCTCATACCAGTCAAAATGGCCATCATAAAAACATCCACAAACAGTAAATGCTGGACAGGACGGGCACAGTGCGTGAAGCGTCCTACCTTGTTGACGGGAACGTACACTGGTACAGTCACTACGGAAAACAGTAGGAAGGTTCTTTAAAAATCTAAAAACATAGCATTCCCACTCCTGGGCATATATCCACAGAAAAACATGGTCTGAAAGGATACATGCACCCTAACGATCACTGCAGCAACGTTCACAGCAGCCAAGACAATGGAAGCAACCTAAAACGTCCTATTGACAGAGGAACAAATAAAGATGCGATACATGTATACAATGGACTATTACTGAACCGCTGAGAAGAAAGCAGTAATGCCATCTGCAGCAACCTCGATGGACCTGGAGACTATCACACTGAGTGAAGTCAGTCAGAGAAAGACTGTGTGATATAGCTTATCTGCAGAATCTAAAAGGGATGATACAAAATGAACTTATCTACAAAGCAGAAACAGACCGAGAGACTTAGAGAACACATTTCTGGTTGCTGGGGTAGGTGGAGGAGGGGAGCCGCTGGGGACTCTGGGGTTGGTAAGTCGATACCACTGTGTTTAAAGTGACAACCTGTGAAGCATAAGGAACTCTGCCAAACACTGTGTGACAACCTAAATGGGAGAAGACTGAAAAAGAACAGATAACGTGTATGTGTATAACTGAATCACTTAGCTGGACATATGAAATTATTACAACACTGTTAATCAACTATCCTCTAACATAAAATAAAAAGTTAAAAAAATTAAATAAATCTTGCATTTCTTTTGATTAGCATGAAGTCTATTAAGAAGACAATGGATTAGCTAGATCCAAGGATAAAGGTGTTAGGAACTAGGGCTCCTAGGACCAATGGCTGATTGCAGGTCTGAATAGAATATTTACAAGATGAGCCTGAAGCATCAGGTATAGTAGTAGAAAGGAAGTTAAAAGTCTACTTAAAGACTTAAGAGTCAACTTAAGGGGTTCTCACCAATCGAAATTGGAAAAATCTGAATGTTGATAAAGATAACAACTTCTGATGACTAGAAGTGATTGATCACCACTGGAGGATGTTAGCCAATTTACTATTTTGAAACTTACTAAATACACAAAGAGAATCAAGTCTTTTTCTTTCCTTGGCTATATGAGCTATACCAATGGATAACAACAGATCACCCAGCTTCACAGAAATAATCAACTTATAAATAAAAACAGAAAGATGAATTAGAATATCACAATCTTGCAATCCTTAATGAATTAATGGACTGATGCTTTGAATGTATTAGTGGCTAATCTCATTAAAAAAATCAACTAGACACTGTACACTTCCAGATGGAAGAACACACCACCATCTATAAACCCGAATCCAATTAAGCGTCCAGATACAGCTACAAATTTAAAGGAAATGTAGAGGACTCTAACATTTTAATTACACCATAGGTATACAATTAGCAAAACACAGACTTGAAAACTACAGATCAAAGCCCTGGTGTTTACAACAAATACATTGTAAAGGGGGGAAAAGAAAAAAAGATGGACTGGAAACTTTTAATTTTAAAGATGTAAAGGATGTATCTGCCAACTGCTTATGTGGACAAGGATTCAAACAAAGCATTAAAAATAATGGTATTTATGACTCAACTGAAATGTACACAATGAATATTTAATGATATGAAAAACCTTTATATTTTAAAGTACAAGAATATTATCATGGTTATTAGTTTTTAAAGTCCTTATCTTTTAGAGATATACACAGAATTATTTATGCATAAAATATGTGAGATTTGTTTCAAAATTATTGAGAAGGGTCGAAATGTGGTGGCTATAGATTAAACAAGACTGATCATTTCTGTAGCTAAGTAAAGGTTAGAGGGGGTTCTTTATACTAGTCTGACAACTTCACAATTCTAATAAAATAATTTTTTAAAAAGAACAAGTTAAGACAAATTAGCACTATCTGTGAAAATGTTAAATGCTCATATTTTTAATTGAGAAAGTTCATTCCTAGAAACATATCCTACAAATGTGCTCATGCATAAGAGCAAAAAAATACATACAAAAATATTCATTAGAATAGAACATCAGATAAAACCTAGTATTACTCTATCATCATACTAATCCTCAGCTCTTAAGTTTTCATTTATATAGACAACATATATTTTTTATTTGTTTAATTTCTTTTCTGAGTAATTTTTACCAGGTCTAATTCAACAAGGTAAGAAAGTACAACTTCTCTCTCATGTGAACCTACGTGACAGTCAGATTTGAGCTTACTTTCATACTAGCATCATGATGTATTCCACAGAATCGCTATTGTAAAAAATGCATCTATTACCATCCCCATGGTGTGAACAGTAACACATACAACTGCACATATCATATCATCTTAAGGGTTTACAAGATGCCTCAGAACTTGTCTACTCAAGGTTAGGCAACGTTCATTTAAAAGCTAATGAAAGCCCTTTTAAACTAAACCACTGTGCTATTCACCTGAAACTAACAAAACACTGTAAACTGACTAAACTCCAACATAAAAAAATAAAATAAAAAAAATAGTTAATGACAGCATTTTAGTGACTCAAAACGTATGTCTCTATTGCAGACAGAAGATACTTTAGGAAAAGAAGACAAAAGTAATTCACAATACTGTAATTTGCCCATTTCAAGTTACAGAGAAAGAACACAACAGATGTTCAGTTTTGTTGTTCCACCTAACATAACATCTTTCCTAGAGGCCTCACAAGTTCACTGTGGGTAAGGGTTAGCTGCAGTCAATTTAGCAAATGCAAAACAAACAGGAAGAGGTGTTTGAGACAAACCTAATGTGGAAGCTTTCCAGCCCATTTGATAAAGTGTTTATAACAGTGAGTAACCCGCTAATTCCACTAAATTCGTCACATAGGCATAACACAAAACCTGCAGTTTCTGTTAGGAAAAGTCTGAAGTCTGTTCTTCCGGCTCTTCAAATTTAAAAGACTGTAGAATTGTATCATTATAATTTAAAGAAAAAAATCCAAGTCTTTTTTTAGTTTCAGAAGAAAGAGAGTTCTTTCTTCTGAAAGAAGAGGCTAGAGTTAGCCTCTTTTTCTTGTTTCAAAAAAAGGATTTCCATACCAGGACAGTGCCTTTCTGACTTGTGCAAGAAGCTGTTACATAACCAGCAAGCTCTTCTCAGCACTGCAGGAGCTCTGCTCCTCCCCTTCCCTACAGTCACTTCTGCCCCTGCTCCCAGCGCGGGCCGGGCCGGGCGGGCCGGGCCGGCGGGCCGGGAGGGGAGGGGAGGGGAAGGGAGGGGAGGGGAGGGGAGGGGAGAGGTGCACACCATGTACCCAGCCAAGCAGCCCTTCTCCGAGTCCCTTCTCCAGCTCGGGAGAAGGTTGAGTTAAATGATGGAGAACACTCCTGCTGCTCCTCTCTTCTTACCCCAAATGGCTGAACTCACCAAACAGCTTTAATCTAGAATCACCAGAGATTTAAGAGCGCTCCCAGTGCCCCTCACCACCACTGAGCCTCCTCGCCAGAACCCCCAACTCTCAACCCCAGGCCAAAGTCGCTACCACAGCAGGAGACCCCCAGCTTCTGTTCCTCTTTTACTTCCATCATCATTTGGTTGGGTTAAAGCTGTGCTTCTCACATTCCAAAATACAGAGCTCTAGTGCCCTTTCTCTTAGAAACACTGTTACAGACAGCGGAAGGGCTTGATACTTCTATTCTTCTCTGTTGGGCAGTTCAGTCGCTCAGTAGTTTCCGACTCTCTGTGACCCCATGAATCGCAGCACGCCAGGCCTCCCTGTCCATCACCAACTCCCGGAGTTTACTCAAACTCATGCCCATTGAGTCGGGGATGCCATCCAGCCATCTCATCCTCTGTCATCCCCTTCTCCTCCTGTCCCCAATCCCTCCCAGCATCAGGGTCTTTTCCAATGAGTCAACTCTTCGCATGAGGTGGCCAAAATACTGGAGTTTCAGCTTCAGCATAAGCCCTTCCAATGAGCACCCAGGACTGATCTCCTTTAGGATGGATTGGTTGGATCTCCTTGCAGTCCAAGGGACTCTCAAGAGTCTTCTCCAACACCACAGTTCAAAAGCATCAATTCTTCAGAGCTCAACTTTCTTCACAGTCCAACGTTCACATCCATACATAGTGTAAATTAAAAAGGGATTTTGCTGGCTAGTTTGGGAAAGTTACCTATCAAATACAACAACATGTCTACTAGAAACCTGTTTTCAGAATTCCAAAGTAAAATACAAATACGAGTTAAACTTTTGGAACACTATCATTTGTAGTATGAACGTTTTCTAAATTCTAATAACGTCATTGATGAATTTTAAGACTTGCTCAGCGGTCACTGGGGCTTCCCTGGTGGCTCAGATGGTAAAGAATCTGCCTGAGTTGCAGGAGACCCTGGTTTGAATCCTGGGTCAGGAAGACTCCCCGAAGGAGGTAACGGCTACTGACTCCATTATTCTTGCCTTAAGAATTCCATGGACAGAGGAGCCTGGCAAGCTACAGCCCATGGGGTTGCAAAGAATCAATCATGACTGAACAACTAACCATTTCAGTGGTCACAGGCTACAGCATAAATATATTTAAGGAAAATTACAAAGGCAAATTAAAGAATATATTCAAAATTAAGTTTTACAGATCAGTCCACATAATACACTGGTGACATAAAAGGAGCCTACACCGAAGCAACCAAGGCCAAAATGTTAATGCTTTCCTGCCCTTCACCACCATGCCCTTATCTCCTCTCCAGTCCTCCCAGACGATGCAATAAGAACTAAAACTGTAAAGACATTCCAAAAAAAGTGAAAATGTATTTTTAAAAGCAATATAAAACAATGATACAAAAGCACACTGGTGGACACAAAATGGTGTTAAGATTTGCTTCTATACATAGGCTAGTATGCCATTATCACTATGAAAAACCAAACTAACATACTCGGATTTTTCACTAGAATAAGAATTTATTAGAATTTATTTTTTTAAAGGCATGGAAGGTAGGTGGAAGTGTCACTCTCCAATTATATCAGATTGAGGTTTGAAATGCCCTAAGCGTTATCATTTTAAAAGATGTAGAAAAATTTTCATGTCTGATAGAATCTTAATAAGTATAAGAATAATAAAGCAAAATTACTCCAAACCCCAAAACAAAACCAGAGAATACAAAATTGGCAAGGGAGGGCCGAGAAATGTCAAGATTCATTTACTAAAGTTAAGTGCTAACGGTTCCAGCTGACTTCCTTCTGAAATAAATTTTCTGAGAAACTGTTGCAAACGGAGAGACGGAGCAGCCAGCGGGCTGAGGCCGCAGACGCCACAGTGCTTCGAGGCGCTGCTTCTGCTCAAAGTCTCCCACTCGTCACAGCTGCTCCCTACACTCCTCGAGGCAACACACAGTTACTCTTCTGTTTGTAGGATAAAAACACGGTTTATGTAAGCAAAATCCATCAGTTGGCACTGGAAAGCCTGACTAATGACTTCTGGAAACACTATTCTTTAAAAATGATTTTGCTTATGTATCTTGTCTTTCACTCCCTGTCCCTCCAAACTTTGAAGGCTGAGTCTCTGTTCCTCAGCACCACTGGTTTACTCTCTATCTGGAAGACAATCTTCACTTTGTAAGAAAAAGAACAGAGTAAACAGAAGACAATGTAAAACAGTCAGATTAGGTAACAATCACATCTGAACAGAATTCTCTCGTAAACCTAAGTCCAATAAGTGTGAAATAATTCAAAAGACAAATATGTTAGTCCTCTAGGTATATATAGCATCAAGTCTTCATGACTGATCATGAATGATCAACTGCAAAAACTGCCATGGGGAGGGTGAGCGGAGAAATAAGTTGACTATCTTATAAAAGTATAAAGGTATAGATTTGATAGTTTCTAGGGAAGCTCACATTTTTCAAATTAAAATATTCTTAGAAAAAGCACTGCAAGGAAGGAGTAAAATGTTACCTAACAGGTATCTTTAAACGGCCTAACGCAGTGCTGGAGTGGCAAGCGGCCGAGAGGAGCTACCCCATGCCCGAGGTCAGAGACACCCCAGTGAGACGGTAGGTGCTGAGAGAGGGCATCAGACGGGAGGCAGACAGAAACCACAATCACACACAACAGGCCAGTCAGATCACAGGGATCACAGCCTTGTCTAACTCAATGAAACTATGAGCCATGCCCTGTAGGGCCACCCAAGACAGACGGATCATGGTGGAGAGGTCTGACAGAATCTGGTTCACGGAGAAAGGAATGGAAAACCACTTCAGTATTCCTGCCTTGAGAACCCCATGAACAGTATGAAAAGGCAAAAAGATAGGACCCTGAAAGACGGACTCCTCAGGTCAGGAGGTGCCCAATATGCTACTGGAGATCAGTGGAGAAATAACTCCAGAAAGAATGAAGGGATGTAGCCAAAGCAAAAACAACACCCAGCTGTGGATGTGACTGGTGATGAAAGCAAGGTCTGATGCTGTAAAGAGCAATACTGCATAGGAACCTGGAACGTTAGGTCCATGAATCAAGGCAAACTGGAACTGGTCAAACAGGAGATGGCAAGAGTGAACGTCGACACTTTAGGAATCGGAGAGCTAAAATAGACTGGAATGGGTGAATTTAACTCAGATGACCATTATATCTACTACTGTGGGAAGGAATCCCTTAAAAGAAATGGAGTAGCCATGATAGTCAACAAAAGAATCCGAAATGCAGTACTTAGATGCCATCTCAAAAATGATACAATGATCTCTGTTTGTTTCCAAGGCAAACCATTCAATATCACGGTAATCCAAGTCTATGCCCCGACCAGTACCCTGAAGAAGCTGAAGTTGAATGTTCTATGAAGACCTACAAGACCTTTTAGAACTAACACCCAAAAAAGATATGCTTTTCATTGTAGGGGACTGGAATGCAAAAGTAGTAAGTCAAGAAACACCTGGAGTAACAGGCAAATTTGGCCTTGGAGTGCAGAATGAAGCAGGGCAAAGGCTAACAGAGTTTTGCTAAAAGAATGCACTAGTTATAGCAAACACCCTCTTCCAACAACACAAGACTCTAAACATGGACATCACCAGATGGTCAACACCTAAATCAGATTGATTATATTCTTTGCAGCCAAAGATGGAGAAGCTCTATACAGTCAGCAAAAACAAGACCGGGAGCTGACTGTGGCTCAGATCATGAACTCCTTATTGCCAAATTCAGACTTAAATTGAAGGAAGTAGGGAAAATCACTAGACCATTCAGGTATGACCTAAATCAAATTCCTTATGACTATACAGTGGAAATGGGGAATATATTTAAGGGACTAGATCTGATAGACAGAGTGCCTGATGAACTATGGACAAGAGGTTCATAACATTGTACACGAGACAGGGATCAAGACCATCCACATGGAAAAGAAATGCAAAAAGGCAAAATGGTTGTCTGAGGAGGCCTTATAAATAGCTGTGAAAAGAAGAGAAGCGAAAAGCTAAGGAGAAAAGATAAGATATTCCCATTTGAATGCAGAGTTCCAAAGAGTAGCAAGGAGAGATAAGAAAGCCTTCCTTAGTGATCAATGCAAAGAAATAGAGGAAAACAACGAATGGGAAAGACTAGAGATCTCTTCAAGAAAATTAGAGCTATCAAGGGAACATTTCATGCAAAGATGGGCACAATAAAGGATGGAAATGGTATGGACCTAACAGAAGCAGAAGATATTAAGAAGAGGTGGCAAGGATACACAGAAGCACTGTACAAAAAAGATCTTCATGACCCAGATAATCATGATGGTGTGATCACTCACTTAGAGCCAGACATCCTCGAATGTGAAGTCAAGTGGGCCTTAGGAAGCATCACTATGAACAAAGCTAGTGGAGGTGATGGAATTCCAGTTGAGCTATTTCAAATCCTCAAAGATGATGCTGTGAAAAGTGTTGCACTCAATATGCCAGCAAATTTGGAAAACTCAGCAGTGGCCACAGGACTGGAAAAAGTCAGTTTTTTTTTTTTTTTTCATTTATTTTTATTAGTTGGAGGCAAAAGGTCAGTTTTCACTGCAATCCCAAAGAATTCTCAAACTACCACACAACTGCACACTCATTTCACACGCTAGTAAAGTAATACTCAAAATTCCAAGCCATGCATCAACAGTATGTGAACCGTGAGCTTCTAGATGTTCAAGCTGGATTTAGAAAAGGCAGAGGGACCAGAGATCAAATTGTCAACATCCGCTGGATCATTGAAAAAGCAAGAGAGTTCCAGAAAAACATCTATTCTGCCTTATTGACTATGCCAAAGCCTTTGACTGTGTGGATCACAATAAACTGTGGAAAATTCTGAAACAGATGGGAACACCAGACCACCTGACCTGCCTCTTCAGAAACCTGTATGCAGGTCGGGAAACAATAGTTAGAACTGGACATGGAACAACAGACTGGTTCCAAACAGGAAAAGGAGTACATCAAGGCTGTATATTGTCACCCTGCTTATTTAACTTATATGCAGAGTACATCATGAGAAACACTGGGCTGGAGGAAACACAAGCTGGAATCAAGATTGCTGGGAGAAATATCAATAACCTCAGATATGCGGATGACACCATCCTTATGGCAAAAAGTGAAGAAGAACTAAAGAGCCTCTTGATGAAAGTGAAAGAGGAGAGTGAAAAAGCTTTAAGCTCAACATTCAGAAAACTAAGATCATGGCAACTGGTCCCATCACTTCATGGCAAATAGATGGGGAAACAGTGGAAACAGTGGCTGACTTTATTTTTTTGGGCTCCAAAATCACTGCAGATGGTGACTGCAGCCATGATATTAAAAGACGCTTACTCCTTGGAAGGAAAGTTATGACCAAACTAGACAGCATATTAAAAAGCAGAGACATTACTTTGCCAACAAAGTCAAAGCTATGGTTTTTCCAGTGGTCATGTATGGATGTGAGAGTTGGAGTATAAAGAAGACTGAGTGCTGAAGAATTGATGCTTTTGAACTGTGGTGTTGGAGAAGACTCTTGAGAGTCCTTTGGACTGCAAGGAGGTCCAACCAGTCCATCCTAAAGGAGATGAGTCCTGGGTGTTCACTGGAAGGACTGATGTTGAAGCTGAAACTCCAATACTTTGGCCACTTAATGCGAAGAGCTGACTCATTTGAAAAGACCCTGATGCTGGGAAAGATTGAAGGTGGGAAGAGAAGGGGATGTCAGAGGATGAGATGGTTGGATGGCATCACTGATTGGATGGACATGAGTTTGGGTAGACTCTTGGGAGTTGGTGATGGACAGGGAGGCCTGGTGTGCTGCAGACCATGGGGCTGCAAAGAGTTGGAAACGACTGAGTGACTGAACTGAACTGAGCTGAAAAGGCATAATCGGGGGCAAATTTTTCCCGCTCTTTTCTAAGATTTCAAAGTTTTATATAATAGCAGAATATTACTTTTGAAATAGCAAAAAGTGTAATTTAAAAGTCTTTAAAATATTGTAAAGTAATTAGCCTCCAACTAATAAAAATAAATGAAAAAAAATTCTTTTTTTTTTTTATTATAAAAATTCTTAAAGAAGAAAAAAAAAGTCTTTAAGTCAAAGCAATTTTAAGGAAGAAATATGAAGCTGGAGAAATCAGGCTCTGTGACTTCAGACTATACTCCAAAACCACAGTAAACAAAATAGTATGGTACTGGCACAAAGACAGAAATACAAATCAATGGAACAGGATAAAAGTCCAGAAATAAACCCTTGCGCCTATGGTCAATTAACCTATGACAAAGGAGGCCAGAATATACAATGGAGAAAAGATAGTCTTTCCAATAAGTGGTGCTGAGAAAACTGGGCAGCTCCCTATAAAAGAATGAAATTAAACCATTCTCTAACACCAAATACAACAGCAAACTCAAAATGGATTAAGGATCTAAATGCAAGACCAGATACTACAAAACTTGAAGAAAACAATAGAATGATCCTAGACAGAAAACACTATGACATAAATCACAGCAATATCTTTTTGTATCCTTTCCTCGAGTAATGGAAATAAAAACAAAAATAAACAAATGGGACTTAAACTTAAAAGCTTTTGCACAGCAAATGAAACAATAACCTACAGAATGGGAGACAATATTTGCAAACTATGTGACTGACAAGGGATTGATTTCCCAAATATACAAACAGCTCACATAGCTCAGTGTCAAAAAAACAAACAATACAATTAAAAAACTGGGCATAAAATCTAGACAGACACCTGTGCAAAAAAGACATACAGATGGCCAACAGGCACACGAACAATGCTCAACATCACTAATTATTAGAGACATGTAAATCAAAACTAAAATGAGGTTATCACCCCACTCCAGTTGAAATAACCATCATCAAAAGTGTACATACATTAAATGCTAGAGAGGGTGTGGAGAAAAAAGAACCCTTCCACAGTACTGATGAGAATATAAATTAGTAGAACTACTATGGAGAACAGTACGGAGGTTCCTTAGAAAACTAAATACAGAGTTACCATGATTCAGCAATCCCACTCCTGGGCATATATTTGCAGAAAAACATAATTCCAAAAGATACATGCACTCCAGTGTTCGTTAGCAACAGTATTTACAATGGCAGGACACGGAAGCAACCTAAATATCCAGCGACAAATGAATGGATAAAGATGTGGACTACAATCAACTATTACTCAGCCATAAAGAACAAAATAATGCCAGCTGCAGCAACGTGGAGGCCCTAGAGATGATCACACTGAGCAAGAAGGCCAGAGAAAGACAGATATCACATGGCATTCTCTATACGTGCTATATATATATACACACACACCCCAACGAACTTATTTACAGGACAGAAACAGACCCACAGACACAGAAAACAAACCTGCAGTTACCAGAGGGGAAACGGGGGAAGGCGTAAGCTAGGAGCTTGGGATTAGCACAGATGCACTGTTACACAGAAAAGAGGTGGCCAGCGAGGACCTACTGTATATATGGCACAGTGAGCGACACCCAGCCCTCTGTAATAACCCACATAATCTGAAAGAGAACATATGTATGTGGAACAGAATCACTGTGCTGCACGTCCTTGAAGCTAACACAACACTATGAATCAAAAGTAATTCAAAAAAATATATATGCAGCTTATATTTGAAAAAAGAAGTCTGTTAGATAATAATGAAAAGCAAGTCCTCAGATCTATAGTTTCTAATGTATTCTTTACGTTGATAAAGAAACTTTATGAAGTTTATAGATTTGTTCTTGAGCAAAGTAACAAGAATGACAGTAACAGTGCTTTACCTGCTCCCTTCCGTGGGAGTTCCATGTTCCACTGGGGCTTCGTGGTGGGCGCGCCATCACAGCCTGCGGAGTGCTGGGGTATCAGAGCAGATCTCGAGTTAGCTGGCCGATATTTGGAGAGCCCTAAGATGCAAAAAGAGGAAAACTGGGGATTTATTTACTTCCCAAAAGAAGAAAACAGTCTACCTTAAAACCAGTATCAGTTCAACAGTAAAACTCTAATAATAAAAAGAATACTATTTTTTAAAACCACTGAAGAGCCCATTTGATTTAATCCTTTGTCATGGTTCCAATATACTTAAGTCTGAGAAAAATAAACATTCAAGAAAGACAGTTCACCTGACTGAACTGCTGAATACATAAACTGGAGTCTATATTCTGGAGAACCATGTCATGTCATGTTTTTTATTATTTATGTGGAACTTTGCATACAGTTAAGCATGGCTGTTTTCTCCCCAAAATTTATTAATAAATTCCATTACAATATTTAACTAACAGATCAAAATAATTTAGGGATTATAGAACATATTTAAAACATGAAACGTTGTAATGGTAAAACATGAAGAGCACTGTTGTATCAGGAGACCCAGGTTCTAACGCCAAATCATCCACAAGTTAAATACACAGTCCAGGTAAGACATTTCTTTCTTTGTGTCTCATTTTCATTTGTCACATGGAAAAGTCTAGGATTTGGATCTAGCACTGAGGTGGCTATTACTAGGGTGTGTCATTGAGGGCAAAGTATTTCATATATCTCTGCTTAAATTTACTTATCCATAAAATTGACAGAATAGAAAAATAATTGTTAAGGCTGCTTATGATTATGAAAGCCAAAGAATTTATGACCTTTCAGTTTTCAAATATAATTAGGTTCATATTCTCTTTGTTGCCAATTCTTAAATTCTACTAGTTCATCCCAGATTACTAGATAGTAAAAAGTAATTTAGATCTTACAAACAAAACTGAACAAAAAGCCAAACAAAAAGCATACCAAGGTGGGTAAGGGAGAGGTGCACAAATATAACATGCTTAAAAAAAACCCATTCAAACACAAAGATCATGAAAGATAACCACATCCAGCATGAATTATAAACAGGATTTTCCAGTAAAAAGAAACAGGAATCAGGAATAGTACCTACTCCTAACAACAACAAAAAAAGCCATATTCATAATTAAAGAAATATAAACTTGAATTATAATGATAATCATAATTAATAATCATTTAAAATGGTAATTATAGTTAAGTATCCTTTAAGTTATCACAATGACAATAAAACAGTATATGAAGTACAAAGCATGATGATAAATACTGATCTTCATGTATCAACATGGGTGAATTTCAGCAGCATAACGTTGAGTGAAAAAAAGCCAAGTCATATTGAGTATCACACAGTTTTCACATAATTCAAAAACTAAAGGCAAAGTAAACATATAGATCATATATCTGTGTGGTACACTGTAAAGAAAAGCAACAGAATGCTGAAGAAAAAACAGCTGAGACACCATTTACTCGCAAGGCAGAGAGGTGAACAGAATAGGGAGGGAAGCACAGTGAGAACGGCCACAGAATGGAGAACGCTACACAGGTTAAGGGTGGGGGGCAGGTTCACCAAGACCTGCTTTATTACTATATTTCACAACTACAAGCAAGTCATACCAAAGCTTCACTTCTGAAAACTGCTGATCATATGAACTAGGTATGATCTCTTCAAAAAGCATTATGGCAGTAACACCAAGAGTATGAAAATCTTCTAAAGATAAGTATCTTAAAATAAAGCTAAAATTAATCTTTTTACCAAAAATATATTTTAAGGGATTTATCCTAAGAATTTGACAAAAAAAGAAACAGAAGCTTCTGTATGAAGACACTCAAGAGAGAATTACTTGCATAAAATTAAAATCAGAAACAAATGCCTGCCCACAGGGAAATAATAAGGTAAATTAAAGTTTATCAACTCAATACTGTCTCAGGTAATATTTTCAATGGAAAAGATTAGGATGTTTGAGAGGTGTATGTAAAAATCTATAACATGACATATTACATGGAACAAGCAGTCAAGAAGAGAAACTAGTTGCATTACGGGCTGCATTAGTTGTAGTCAAGAAGTTGCATATATAATTATAGTTACATTATTTAAAAAAAAACAGACCTCTTATTTTATTTTGAGGTTAAGTCTAAACTTCAAAAAACAAAGAAACAAAAAAACAGAAATTAAAGCTACTGGAAGGAATCTGATGAATGGATTTTTGAAAAAACAAATCTAGAGCAAGCCAAATATTTAAAAAGAACCAAAACAAAGTAAAAAATCAAAAGAAATACTTTAAAAAAATTTATCCCTTTGCTGATACGTGTTATCTGATACAATCTAGTATTTTATACTGGCTAACTCTAAACTTCATAGCTATTCTCTTGACAATAAAGCAAACACACCTTCCAACAGTGATATCATGCGAACTCTCTCCATCACCCCAGTGGATGCAGGACAGCATCTTACCTGGAGTTGATGGCCTTTCAAGCATGTTTAAATGATGGGAAATGAATGCCTGGCTATCATGAACAGTATCCATATCAATCTCTTCCTCGTCTTGAGAACTTGAAAACTGTAAGACAAACAAAACAAAGCAAGAAAGAAGCCATTATATCACTTTGTGCCTGGATTTTTACTCTCAGGAAAGGTAACAGAAAAGCCACAGGACATAGCCCCAAATCATTGAAAAGGAAAAGTAGTCCTCTTCTCAAAAAGCATTAGGAGAAAGAGAAGATGACGTGGCCCAGCCTCCAGAAGCAGCTGCCTGGGAGCCACTGGAGTGTGACAGTGGCTGGGGTCTGCCCCACGCGTGGCGACAGCAGTGTGCTGTGTGGGCGGTGCACACAGACAGGAGCGGCGTGTGGGAACAGGAGTCTGAGCATCGCCGGCGTGTCTGAGGCGGACACTGGCATCCTTTGACGGGTGGGGCTGCCCCATCTGTCCTGCTGCGGGAAGACCACAGTGAGTGGTCACGAGGTGCCAGGCAGGTGAGCGCCCTATGCTGCTCACACAGGTGGAGCCTGCATGTCTTACTCTGATTTTGAGTCTGACTTTACTGCTATCCTCATTCTTCTCCAGTATTTGACCAGGCTCTAGTGGGGACCCCAGTGGTGTGTCAGCCTTCCTCTTCACTCCCTGCTGATGAGCTGACATATTACATGAGGCTTCCTTGGCAAGGTGATCATCTTCCTGTGGCAATATTCAAGATCAAAATTAGATTCCTGAAGACAAGTAGCTCACGTTATAGCTGAAAACTAAGACCTACAGCAACCATGCACATTAGAACATGCCCAGTGCCTCAAAGTTATCAGCAATGGGCTCTAGATGAACCTCATTCTCTCCTATCTGCTGGTCTTTCTGGGAGGAGAAGGGAGATATTAAAGGGAACTTTAAAAACTTTCCCCAAAGCATATACCTTTTGGTGTCATTTTCTCCTCTTATCCTGAAGACTCCAAGTATGAAAGTGGATAAATCAACATATATGGACAAGAATTATAAACATATTCATTTCCACTGGCTTATAAATAGTCAGATTTTAAAAGAGCTCTTTAATGAGACCTTTTTTCCCTATGAAAAGATTTGTCTTACTTCTTCATAACCCGAACTCTAGGATACATCTTAAATTTACAACAAATAAGTATGATTATATTTCAGAAAACCTAGGTGAATAATTTCTTTTAAATGACTATTACTAACTAGCATAAAGAGAAATTTAAGTTTTAAAGTGTCAAAACACCAGTAGGGTATTGCCAGGCAAGTAATCTGGTCTAAATATTGGTGAAAAATGAAGCTTGAAGCACTGGGGATCTTGTGTCAACAATGAGCAAGACACTTCTGGGAAACTTTCTTTAAATTATAGTAAATTAATTGATATGGATCCTGAAGGTCTTTCTACAATAAAGTTTCATAATTTCACAATGAAACTTTAAAAAAACAAATAAAAGTTTTTTTAAAAGCAAATACATACACATATACATAAACTAAAAAAAAATAATGCATTTCTCCTCCCCCAATCAGCAGATTACATGTTCACCAGACCACTCATTATTATCTAATTATTTACTAATGATTCAATAAGCAGTTGTCAGGCACTTTTCATAGGTTTGGAATGATGCTATTAATGCAAAGTAGCAAAAAAAGAGAAAAGTCAAGGTCCTGTGTTCAAGACAGCCTGCCATTACAGTGTACAGACAAGTTCAGTTAATACGTAATTGGTTAAATGTTCAATTTTCTACTACGCCAAGGAGACATTTTACGCTCAGGCACAGAAAGTCACTGCCACCACAAGAGGGGTAAGTGGACTGGCATCTCAGCACCTGTCGCGTCGCCATCACAGCTGTCAGCAGCACTTCAGAAACTGCAAAGTGCCAAGACAATGTCAGCCAGCACTTTTTTAAAATGGTGCGAGAAGCTGTTAGTGGCTCTAAAATCCACTAGTTCTAAAGAAATAATTCTCTTCTTCGGAGCTCTAAATAATAAAACTATTGATACTTTTTCCATATCACGTGTGATTCTTACAGGGTTCTGGAATCCAACTAGCTGTGCGTGACTACTTGGATTCACTGCAGCTTCTTGGTTGCCTGCT
Source organism: Odocoileus virginianus (assembly GCF_023699985.2). NCBI lineage: Eukaryota > Metazoa > Chordata > Mammalia > Artiodactyla > Cervidae > Odocoileus > Odocoileus virginianus. Next base: position 65,373,959 of record NC_069688.1, read on the forward strand.
ATGGCCTCTGGAATGATGGTTGGATTCAAGACAGCTTTTTTCTCTTTCAGATTAAGGACCAAGCCAAGTTCTGGCAAGGGCAAGCAGGAAGGTCTGCTGAGGCCAAAGAGCGTGACATACAGGTCCACAGCGCCACACCGCAGCCTCCAGTCGTGTGCCGCGCCTAGGGGCAAGCAACAGGGACACCAGGTCAGAGTGCACATCCACCCACACATCTCCACACGCCCGGAGGCTGCACCAAGGCAAGGGAAGAAGATCAGGACGGCGAAGAGGGGCCTCCTACTGACCTGGGCTCCGGGGGCAAGCCCTCTGCTGTGAAGATGCTTCCTACCCTAACACCAGGTACCTCCACACTGTCACAGAAACCACGAATGTCCTAAGGAAACAATGAATCTTACAACTGAAAAAATCTATTTCATTCTCCTACGAAATAAAAATTAGACACCTACCATACTCAGAATCTCAAAGTAATAAATCTGAGCATTCAAGTTTGTTTCCAGGGGTGGGGTTCACGAGGCTCTTGGTGTGCCATCTCCCCAGCATGCTATTAAAGAAGAAAATCGGACAAAGGGAACAGGGAATGAATGGATGTGGAGCAGTCAACCGAGGAGGAAGAATTAAAAGGAAGATTTAAAGCCAGAAAAAAAAAAATACTATTTTTGGAGTATTAAGACTTATATTGGGCTTTCCTGGTGGCTCAGATGATAATCTGCCTGCAATTCAGGAGACCTGGGTTCGATCCCTGGGTTGGGAAGATCCCCTGGAGAAGGGAATGGCAACCCACTCCAGTATTCTGGCCTGGAGAATTTCATGGACAGAGGAGCCTGGTGGGCGGTAGTCTGTGAGATGGCAAAACAGTCGGACATGATTTAGCAGCTAAACAACAACTGGAACAGGTAAGTAACTGTTATATGAACTATATGCAAAGAAAATCCACATGGATTTTCAACTGTCAGAGGATTACAATTTACAGAGTTCATACTACATATACTGCTCTGTATTAGGCACTTGGCGCATCATGAAACAGCTCTCAGTCTTACTTGAGACATCTTCAATTTTGCTACTACGTGATAAGGGAACAACAGATACACAATACTGCTTGAAGCAAGAGGAAACAGCAGGAGCTCTGAGAAGCATGAGTTTTTATATCTTAAAAACTACAGAGAAACCAGAAATGGGAACAGTACAGAGTGAAGGTAAGGATTTTACACTGGAAATCCATTTCCTTCTCTGGAATATCCGTACCTGGACACTTTAATGGACTGAAATTGCCCAGTGTTTTGGGGGCCCTCGTTACTCTCCTCCTCAATGCTTTTCACACATGGAAAGGCTCCACAGAGGACAGGGGTCGGACTCCTGGACCTTCATCACAGCGGCTGGAGGGACTCAGCCCTCTAAAGAATGGAATGAAGGCTGCCGAGACAGCGAGCCCGCCGTGTCCACCACTCGGGTAGCGCAGGAAAAGATGCCCATCCCAGACACTCTATCAGTAAAGAAGCCAGAAGGGCTTAGGGTGCATTTACGACTGGAATAAGACTAAACCTTGAAGGTGAGTACTGCCCAATTATGTCAACTGCAAATAATGATTATGGAATCTTTACATACTGTAGATGAAATCAAAACCAGTCAGGCAACTGAGTATGAACTCTTCAAAAGTTTTTTTTTAAAAAGCGTTATCTCAGCTTTAAAAAGCAGGTGGGAAATGTATATTCTGGTGAGCTAGGGTGTCCTGTGCCCTGAAGGTCCGCTAAGGACCGTGAGGTGGCACAGGCCATGAAGGCCGCTAAAGTCCCCAGTCCCTAGAGCAGGCGTGCTGTTACTTTGTATTTCTGTGTGGGCTTTGGGTTTGGATTGGTAAAGGTTTCAGCAGGTCTGCAATCTGGATGGAGGAAGCAGCATTATTCTATTCTTAAGAGAGGACCTTGACTGTTTTCCCCCTCCTCAAAAACCTGAGTTATAAATATTACAACTTAAGGCTGATAGGATGGAGCTAAAATATAAGCAGTGCTTCTGTTAAAATTATAAAACAAAAAAATGAGAACACTGTATTTCAAAACCATGGAATAAAATCTTAAAATGGTTGTCACTTGACAGTGGCATTAAGTGGCAGAGTCAGAAAAGATGAACAGGAAGATCAGGACAGAACTAACCACATGGCAGTCATGCTTGTGAAGCCTAGCTGTACACATTCTAAGCTTCTGTCATCGAAACAGAGTGACGAGTTTACTGCAAAATGTCCTTGGGACTTCCCTGACTGTCCAGTGGTTAGCACTCTAAGCTTCCACTGCAGGGGTCATGGGCTCAAACCCTTGTCGGGGAATCAAGATTTCCAAGCACAACCAAGGAAAAGAAAAATGCCCTGAAAATGGTGCCTCGATCAGCTTTAAAAGCAACCACCTCAGATAATGAAAGAATGATCTTTCCTAAGATCAGATTTGTTATCTGAGGGATTTGTCTTCAGATACTTTCTGATTTGAGCAGAGACCATCGGCCCTGAGCACTGCCTTTCTGACTGGGAGGCAGGGCTGATCCCAAAGCATAACTGCAAATGAGAACCCAAGGCCAGCACTGCTATGAGGGGAAAGGATTACGACTCTTTTCTTGGCGCGGGGGTGGCATACATGAGTGTTCCTTGCCATTTACGTGACTGAGCTGGGAGGGGCAGCTGGCAGATTAAATAAGTCTTCAGAATGCTGCAGCTGAGGGTAAAAACCAGGAACTGTCTCAGGCAATCCTCTAATCAATCTTCCCTGTCTAATGCTCAATGTTCTCCAAAAACATTAAAAAGAAAACCAAAAACCTTCTCAATTATTTGAGCCACTCCTACTGTTCATATTGTTCTGTTCCCATTTATTTATAGATCTGAAGAACAAGAGTAGAGAACTGTTTATGCCGATGGCTTCACTGATCTGTTCTGTTTAGATTATTAGCACAGAGAATTCCAAACCGAAGCAGTAACTGCGCTTTATTTTGAACACTAACAAAAATAAATACTAAACATCAATCAGAGCTTCAATTTGTACAACCACAATCTTCCAATGGAGTTCAAACGTTTTAACAGAGATTGTCCCATTAATTTTAAACACACATTTATTGTGCCCATGAGATCTTCCCTAAGAAGTGATGTGCAACTTCTCCGTACTTCATTATGACTTTCTGTGCAGTTGTACTCCATCGCAATCATGGAATCAAGCGTTCTTGCTAAGAATATATTCAACACAGTACAGTTCATGCCACATATTAACTGCTGAATGATCCTTTAAAAATTTATGAACTTGTGTGCTCATTTCTTGGATCTAAATGACAGTAATCATAACATTCTTTTAGGTAACCACAAGCAGCAAAATATAGAACATCATGTAAACACCAGCAATCATTCTTCTAGGTACTAGGGAAAACATGAGAATAATAATTTGGCAATATTGATATAAACTGGGTTATGTGCTATTTTGTAAAGATTTTGAGGACAAGGGCCATTTTATTTTCAATTTTATTATATTTCAGTGAAATATCTACTATGGTGCCTTTACTTGGGGGTATTGTACTATGATTATGAAACTGAGGGGCAGAAGTCACACAACTGCTTAACATCTCAATGTTAGTAAATTAAATAATTTTTGAAAAAGAATCAGAACTTGTTATTTAGGTAGGATTCAGTGAAGTAGTCACTACTGAGATAAGCAAACAAGTTATCTTCCAATACTTTAGAGAGAAGGTAAAGTGACATATTTATGACAATGAATACCCACTGCTCCCTCACCATCTGTCTGTAGCAACTCATCTCTAAGCCAAACACTTTCAGTCTAGCTTTAGATTGAATTTTAAATCAAAACCAATATTACAATTTCAACATATCGGAGACATAAGGCAAATTTTCTCTACATATATATTACAGTTACAACCCTACAGGAAAAGATTAGCAATTCAATTAAACAAGAATGTCAGAGAATATGAACAATTTACAAAATAGGAACTACAGATAGCTCACATATATGAGAAGTACTCAACGTAATATCATCAGTATGTTAGCGTAACAACCTTTCTGAGCACTTAATATGAACTAGTCACTGCATTTTACAAATAATAACTCATTTAATTTTCAGTTTGCAGAAGTAGCTATCATCATAACTCTATTTTAAAAATGAGAAAATCATAGGCTTAGACAAATCACACTGAGAGCAAGGCATTCAGCTGAGGTTTAACCCTCAGCAAACTGATTTCAGAGCTCAGGCCTGGGAGCACTGACCGCCTCCCGACCTCACTCAGATGATGTAAAGTAAAACTGTGATGGTGAGACACCATGACCTCCAAGGTGCAGAATGCTAACATTACATGCCGCCCTGAAAAGGATACGTAAGGAATTGGTTACCTCTGGGAAAGGCCACTAGGAGGACTAGCGAAAAGAGAAAGAAGACTTATTTTTCAACCCTCTGTAAACTTCTGAAATAAAAACAAGCGTAATACTGTGCAAGTTCATGTTTACAGCTCTTTAAACATCTGAGACACTTTCACTAAATTAGCAATTTTGTTTCCTCAACTACCCTGTGGGGCAAAGTGAGTGGCTATGCCCTTAGCAAATGTTATCGCAGCCACCACTGTGAAGCCAAGTATGGTAAGTAGTCTCCTTAAAAAAAAAAAAAAAAAAAAAAAGGCCACTGCTCTCTTACCAGAATTCATAAGTTTCCAAAGTTGATCTACCAAAGCTTCATTGCATAAGGGAGACTCCATGCTCTTAGTAAAGGGTGGGTTTTTAGTCAACATATTTAGAATTTTATGTCTGAAAGATAAGGAAAAATTAAATTTTTGCTAACCGTGAAATAAAAACATTTGAAAACGATCTCAAGTTTCTCCATCTTATTTTATCACCTCTCTTCTTAGACTAAGAACTTTCTCAAACATTTAAAAATAATTCAACAGCTTTTGGAGTTTTTTTCTACATACAGTTGTTACTACAGAGATAAAATTACTTTTCTTTAACATATGAATTAAGTTAAACATATGTGATTAGAAGGGGAAAATATATAATAATACATATATAATAAAATATATAATATACATAACTACCACTTGCTTAACATATTAATCATATACAAAGCATCATACTAAATGCAGTGGCAAACGACACAGTTCTCTGTCTTTTTAAAATTTATGTTCCCATGGGGGAATTTTTTTTTTTTTTACTAAAAAAAAAAAAATTAAACTATAAAATTAATATTTATATACATGGGTAGTATGCATATACTTGGGTAAGGGAACAACTGTAGGATTTTATGGACAACTATTACTTGATGAACCTAACCTAGAGCAGGGAATCAGGAAAGTATCCTTACAGAAATGATGTTCAAACTTACCTCTAAAGCATAAAGGGGTAATTATAAGTAATTTGTTTCTTTTCCTCCAAATTTTAAGGTTTCAGCCCCCAAATTCTGCAGAGCTTTATCTAACTCTAGTGATCTATCTAAATCAGTAACCCTGATATATATAATAACAAAGAAAAATTTTTTAATGTTAAAAGAGAGAAATTTTAAAAATCTGTATTTTTAAAAAGAATTAATTCTTATTAAAGGCCATTTTACTATTAGGAGTTTAAAAATCAACCAAAAGCCATAAAAATAAAATGCTATATTTGAGGCAGAAGAAAGGAATGTCACTTATGTTAAGAGAGACAGAAATAGCAGAAATAGAAATGTCTGCCTATCTTTAAGACTAAGAATCCTATCCAATTACAGCAGAATACAGCAGTTCTATATGATGGTTACTCTGTGAGTTTAAATAATAGAACAGATTGAAGGTTGTCAGAGGTGGGGGTGCGGGTGTGGTGACATGGGTAAATGGGGTCAAAGGGTACAAATCTTCACTTATCTTATAAAATAAGTCATGGGGTGATAATGTATAGTATGGTGACTATAGTTAGTAACACTGTGTTGCATATTTGAAAGATGCTAAGAGAACAGATCTTGAAAGTTCTTATAAGAAAAAATACTTGCAATTATGTATGGTAATGGATGTTAACTAAACTTATGATGGTGATCATTTTTCAAAATATACAAATAGAGAATCAATATGCTATACGCCTGAAGCTGTCAATTATACCTCAATAGAGATAGACAGGAAGGGAGGGAGGAAAAGAGAAGGCGATGACGACAGAGAAAAGGACCAAGTTTCATTCAGAGTATAAAAACCAGAAGGGGAAAAAACCCACAAGAAATATAGCAACGGATGTCCCAAGACACCAAATAACACACATACAGTACCGTTAATGTGATAACACTCCTATCCTGTAATCATTCACTGCTATTAAAGCGTTTTAAAGACGTGCTGAATTTTTTTAACTCACTATGAGCTAGATGATATGAAGTAAAGCCTAAGAGGTTCCCTACTGGTGATATAAACTAACTGTCTCAATTATGAAGTAAACATGTCAAATATAATCATGAATATATCTTTAAATAGATTTTCGGCTCACAGTATAAATAAATGTTCTTCAAACTTGAATATTAAAAATTCTACAACATTTCAAAAGCAATCAGATTGTATAGTATCCAATTTAGAAATATAACTTCAAATATTATATAAAATGGTCTTCAGAATGCAGTTTTGATATCTCAGATGTGCCTTAATGTTAGTTCTTGATGTGAATTGAAAACATAAATGAACATATGATAAGCCATGTTTATAATTTCTGTCCCTACTTGCTATCAGGAGCATCTTTTAAACTTTCTAATGTGTCAGCTCTACCAGAGAACAGACAAGGCTGGCTTCCTGATGACGCTCTTTCATGTAAATAGGTACCTCAGAATGGGTGATCTTTCATGTAAATAGGTACCTCAGAATGGGTGATTATGAGATTTTTGTCCACGTCAACCTGATCCTTTGTATATACATCAATCCAAGGACAAATTATTTAAAATACAATTCAGATCACAGATCAAGAACCATGAAATAAAAACAGCAAAACTCTGTGCAAAGAATATTTTTTAATAAGCATTGCTTAAAATGCAAGGTGACTTAACCAGGAGCCTACCACAACTAACCTGAAAAACAACTGTTGCTCAAAGCTTTCTCCATTAGGGAGCTGGAACCTCCTTACATGTTCCTCACATCCAGATGCATGTCAGTGAGGTTAAATCTGTACAGTGTATCTGTATGCCTTTCCAGAAGAAAATATCTGCCAAATGATGTACAAACTCCAGCAAGACAATGCTTCTAGGTCTACATTCTTGTTTCTAGTTGGAATGGCTAAAATCTAAATTATTTTCCAGCTTTCAAATTTCATTTTATGAAACTGAATTATTACAACAAATGAACACAAATTTGAGTCTATTAGGTGTAAAGAAAGGAAGATAGAAATAGTAAAAAAAATTGTAATCCTGCTCAAATACACTATAAATATCCTACTTTGCAAGAGAAAGCAGCAGAAATGAACAAAATGAAGAGAATACAAAAATGAAAATAGTTACTAAATCAGGACTGGAATTTTATTTTCCCTTATTTTCTAAGTTTTTAACAATGTTGTATTATATTTTTTGATCCTAAATCCATTTATTAAAAATTAGGATTTTATGAGTAAGAAAAGGAACAAATGGGATACACCAAAACACTGCTCTTTTAAAACAGAGTTTATCAATTGATAAAGAGGTTTTATGATTTTTTGATACATAAGGGATTTCCCCATGTGTATTGAAAAGGGTTACATAAGCTTTTCTTTAAAAAAATCATGTGTAAAATTCAGGGAATTAACTTAGTAACAATATATCTTTTAAAGTATCTTTCTTTCCAAAGGCAACCCAAATAAAAAACAATATGAGTACCTGGATAAGGTACTCCTATCTATATTTTCAAAAATTAAGACTTAACTCCATGCAAAATTTTCTGAAATTACTTACTTCATGATTTATAAAAACAAAATATTATAGCACAAAAAAACTAACCTTACATAGGGTACAGGGTCATTCTGAATCATGTTAAGTAGCCACTGCAATTCTTCATAACTCCTGTCCACTGAAAATAAAAACAAGGAAATGTATTTGTTGTTAATTATAACAAATTAAACAAGTGACAAACAAGGAGTTCACACTTAGTATTTAGGACTCCGTCTTAGCCAGATTTCTAGTCAGAAATGAAGGATGCAGGCAATTTCTTACATTTTTAATGCAACAGGCTACTTTGCAGATTTTACAAGTATTGTGCTATCTGTGCAGTCAAAACATAAAAAACAGGACCAAGAGCGTATTTCCCATTTAGGCTCTCAATGGCAAATACAACATAAAACAAAACTGTAATTTATTAGAGCCCTGTATCAGAGATGAATAACTCTGACCGGAAGTGTGTTTAAATAGAATTATGCTTCTAGATGCTCAAATCATAGAAGTTTGATATTCAGTGGTATCTCAATTAAATCACACAGTAAACTGCTGCTGCCCAAGTGGTTTCTCCATTTAAGAGCAGCCTTAACTTTTCAATACAACATAAAAAACAGCTGTAAAACTAGTATTATAATTAACTTTAACAAAATTCACTAGCTATTTCCATTTACCTTTTTAAAAACTATTATATTTATGATTTGAAAACCTTTATTTTCAGAATTTAATTTCTAGTATTTTCCATTCTTTTCCTCTTCTAGTGAACTGGATTTATGGTACACCTTTAAATATCTTTCAATTAAATCATACTTATTAATTTAGCATTCTTTTGAAAATCATAATATTAACATTCTACTTGATTTCAGGTAGTACTAATTCATGAAAACTTCCTCTTTATGAGACAGTGAACATTATTTGTATACCTTGGCTGGGAATAATGGCCTATTTAGTGAATCTCAGAATATCCAGATTTTACAAATTGGTAAAAGTCAAAATAAAATTGAAAACTGACACAGGATTACATTTTTTTCTTGCTAAGAAATATATGAAAAAACATTATCTTTACCAGAATTCTTTGAAAGAAAATTTTAACCCTCAACAAAAAGGAAGAACAAATGACAGCCCTTGTTAAACTTGGGTCAACATATATAAGACACACACTATATTGTTCTTACCCTGTTACAATTTCTTTTGAGAAGTAGTATTCCTAATAAAATTTACACAAAAATGTAAGGATTTGAGTGTATTTTCTTCTACATAATATGTAAAATTTAAGCAATCCTCTCTTCACACAGTAAGATATAAAATTACCATAACTTCTTTATTCCCCACATTTTAGTATAATCTGGAACTTTAGATTTATACATTTCTTATTTTTGCATATTATTTTTTAAAACTATGTTTTGAAATTTGCATTAAATTTTACATGTTAACAAGTATTTAAGCTTAGTGCTCTATTTTACAGGCACAGATGCCTGGCATTTCACTGGGAATTTCATATCACACTTTCATCAATCTTGAGTTATTACTTTGGTTCACCTCCAGATCAGCTGAAAATTATCTTTGGGAAAAAATTTTTTCAGCACTCCATGGCATGCAGAACTTCCCCAACCAGGGGTTGAAACTGTGCCCCCTGAATTGAAATAATGAATGGGGACCACTGGATCACTGAGGAAGTCCAGGAATTTTAGTTTTTAAAAATATTACATATAGGAGACGGTCTTCTAAGTCTTCAAGGATACATGAACAACAATTTAGCAAAGCAGAGAATCTTAGATCATAACTTTCCCTAAACATTATGTTGGCCTGTGCTCACTGTCTTTTGAATTTTGTATACTCTGAAGAATTGATAGGCTACATTATTCTTTTACCTTGTACAAATGGGTTCTGACACTTCTAGGAATAGTTAGAAATTTACAGACTTTCTTAATCTTAGAATTTTAAATTTTATCAGATTCTAGCTTAGGTCAGTCTCATTTACACTCTTTCAAAGTATCCTATTATTTCTTGGATAATAGGGTATAATTTATCTATTATTTTCTTCCACCTATTATTCTTCATGACAATTTAAAAAAAATATTTTCATTTCCTTAACTTTCCCCTCTGTATTTCTGAAAATGTTCTGAATATGTAATATTCGCTTATTCACTTTTTTCCTTTTTTTTTCTTCTCTAGCTTCACAAAGACATGCTTAACCCCCCTCCTGAAGTTCCCACTTACACCTCTTCCCCTGCTCCCCAATATTTATTTATTGGCTGTGCTGGGTCCTCCCTGCAGCATGCGAGACTCAGCTTCCTGAGCAGGGATGGAAGCCAGGCCCCTGCATTGGGACCATGGGGTCTCAGCCTCGGGACCACGGGGGAAGTCCCCGACTTTTAGCTCTTCTTACACTCTCACGGAGAAAACTTGACAGGTACAAAATGTTTTCTTGAGTCCTTATATAATTTGAAATAACATGTTAATTAAGGCTACAGAATGATACACAGACTTCTTGGAAAGACCAAAGGTATTTATCTATAATTTTATTCTTTTCTCCCATTTACAAATTCTTATATGAATTCTGTATTTACCAAAAATTCTAAATCAGTGAGTTAAGAATTAAAAATCAAGATATTTGTATTACACATACTATGAAAATCCTAATGACTAAATAGTGAACAATTCTTTCTAAAATGATATGAGCATATATTTCTAAAGCATTACCTTTAGTGTAATCAACCACCGCTTCCAAAGCTGCTATTCTAATGTCCACAAAGTGGCCATATTCTGCGTAAGATTTAAAAAGAGATGGATCACTGGGCACATGTCCATTCTTCTGAAGCACTCGTATGGCTCTCAAACAACTAGGAAAATAGCATTTATAGTTAAATACTTCTCTTAAAGTATTTGAATTAAACTTATTTCCTAGGAATATAAAATAATCTGTAACAATAAACTGAAAAATTGATGTAATCTGAATCATCTTTTTATTTTAACACTCAGTTTTTATAATGATCCTAAAAACTATTAAAAGAAAACATATTTCAAAACTTAGGAAATCCAATTTCAGGTATCATTATATTTATAATAGGAACACACTACAGAAAAATGTATTTAGCATAAAATATAACTTAAATAAAGTACTCTTTCTAAAAGTTTTAGTGATACAAATATGCTTTATTCACTAACATACATGGAAAGCTGAGACTTTATACTGATGAATCGGTAAATCAACAATTTTTTTTAGCAAACTCCTAATGAAACAGATAAAAGCTGTTGATAGTCATGTACAACAAATTTGAGAGAAGCAAAAAATCTTAAAAGAAGCCTTAAAATAGAGGGGTGTTTAAACTATATCCAATGGGATAAAAGCTTATGCAGATATCAAATATAATACTTATGAATAATTTCTGATGACATGAGGAAGTATTCATGATATAAGTATATGTCAAAAGTTAAAAATTGATATAGTTATCACAGGAAAAAATTTAGAAGACCTCCAAAAGAGTAATAATTTACCTATGGATGGTAGACTCATATAAGATTTTTTATACTTTATTTCTCTATTTTCTATGAAAATAAACTTCTCTAATAATTATGAAAGCAAGTAACATTAAGAAAGCAATATGAAGAATCATTATACCTGACAGTGATGGTGTGCCTGTAACTTGGAAGAAGTTTTTCCATATTCAAAAACCTAGTGATTTCTTCAAGAATGAGCCGCACATCCGGATTTAAGTTATCCAAAGTTCGAACTTCATTATTCACACTGACTGCAGGCGTAACAGAGTTGGCAAGGGCATCGATCATCTCTGCGCGGTAATAGTTGTCTGAAAACTAGGCCCAGAGACAGTTACGAGATGATGATAAATTTACACTTCTTTCCAAAAGTGAATGAAATAAAACACAGTAACTGTAAAAACATAAGTTATCTGCAAAGACAAGCAAGTTTTTAGGTTAAGTACTCAACTCTGTCCTTTGGCATAGACTCACATATTGGAAAAAAAGAGTGAAAGAGATTTACTTAATAGTAACACACTAGCTACTAGGACATGGAACAACAGACTGGTTCCAAATAGGAAAAGGAGTACATCAAGGCTGTAAATTGTCACCCTGCTTATTTAACTTATATGTAGAGTACGTCGTGAGAAACGCTGGGCTGGAGGAAGCACAAATTGGAATCAAGATTGTCAGGAGAAATATCAATAACCTCAGATATGCAGATGACACCACCCTTATGGCAGAAAGTGAAGAAGAACTAAAGAGCCTCTTGATGAAAGTGAAAGAGGAGAGTGAAAAAGTTGGCTTCAAGCTCAACATTCAGAAAACTAAGATCATGGCATCTGGTCCCATCACTTCATGGGAAATAGATGGGGAAACAGTGGAAACAGTGGCTGACTTTATTTTGGGGGGCTCCAAAATCACTGCAGATGGTGACTGCAGCCATGAAATTAAAAGACTCTTACTCCTTGGAAGGAAAGTTATGACCAACCTAGAGAGCATATTAAAAAGCAGAGACATAACTTTGTCAACAAAGGTCCGTCTAGTCAAGGCTATGGTTTTTCCAGTGGTCATGTATGGATGTGAGAGTTGGACTGTGAAGAAAGCTGAGCACGAAGAATTGATGCTTTTGAACTGTGGTGTTGGAGAAGACTCTTGAGAGTCCCTTGGACTGCAAGGAGATGTAACCAGTCCATCCTAAAGGAGATGAGTCCTGGGTGTTCACTGGAAGGACTGACGCTGAAGCTGAAACGCCAGTACTTTGGCCACCTGATGCAAAGAGCTGACTCACTGGAAAAGACCCTGATGCTGGGAAAGACTGAAGGCAGGAGGAGAAGGGGACGACAGAGGATGAGATGGCTCGATGGCATCACCAACTCAGTGGACATGAGTTTGGGTGGACTCTGGGAGCTGGTGACGGATAGGGAGGCCTGACGTGCTGTGATTCATGGGGTCGCAGAGTTGGACACAACTGAGTGACTGAACTGAACTGAACACACTAGCTTACCTTACGAATGTTTACTACATGTAAGGCACTCTCATAGTAATCTAGCCAGATACGTCTAAAAGGAAGACTGCAGTTCACAAATTCTGCTGGCAATATAGAGTTTTGAATCAGCTGTTTCTGTGTTTCACTCTCATCTAAGACAAGGGTCACCAGATATCTGAAAAAAGCATCAACAGAAAGAGAGACCAGAACAAAGCAGGGAAAGCAGCTTGGAGGAAATAAAGAGTATACAAAGAAAAGAAAACCAGTAGAGGGAAGAAAATTCAAAAGCTGTCATTAACAGAGTCTGAGAAGTAACCAATGATATGCCTTCCAACAGAATACTACATGTTTAAGAGAAAGAAATATGCAGGGAATCAGAATCAAAATTAAATTGGAATATAAAATTGAAAAAAAAAACCTCGAAATTTTGAGCAAAAAAGTTAAAAAATAGGAAAGAAAGCACAAGGAAGCTGGAGGGCTGGTGTAGAAGACATCAATAAGAGTTGCAGCAAAAGCAGAGAAAATGGAGGAATCTATCCCCCAAAACGAACAAAAACTTCTAAATCCATATCCCAGTCGACTCCAAGAAGACAAATTTAATTGAAAGCAATCCAGGTATGGCTTGATTTAAACTCAGCAAATCAGATGTACTGGCCTAGAAATTTGAACATGGAGCAAGCAAGTTAATTCTATCAGCAGGGTTATTTGTATTCAGAGATTACTTAAATAATGCTTATAAGTTTTCCGCAAGTATATTTATAGCTCCATTGGTACTGTGGATAACTACTTCCTCTCCAGAAATCTGTGTCCACACACCCCCACTTTAGCAGTGATAAACCTAGCTGCTGCCTTGCTGGGCTTCCTCATTAGGCTGAACCCTGAGGCCCAGAATCAGACTGTCACAGGCACACAGCTCTTCTGCAGTTTCCTGTTTGTTTCTGGCTGCTCTGTGCAGCATGCAGGTTCTTCGTTCCCCAGCCAGGTACTGAACCTGCACCCCCTGCAGTGAAACTGTGGAGTATTAACCATTGGACCTTCAGGGAAGTCCCAAATATATGTTTAAATACAATGTGAGATGGCAACTGCTATGCCTTCTTTTTCTATTTAACATGGTATACTGCCTAGCATAGGAAAAACTCTCAAAAACACTTGCCGACTGTTAGAATGATAATGAGTAAGGTGAAATAACTTTTGAAGCATGGCATTCAATAGCTATTTATTAAACTGTGACTAGAACACACATTATGGTTCAAAAAAAGAAAAGAGTAAAATTCATCAACGAACAAGTTATCCAAGAGGAACTGTTTTCTGATAGAAGAAAAAAGCAATAAGAATAAAATTGCGGTGTCAGATTTCACCAAAACAAACATCAGCTGAGTTCCCAAAATTTGATGCGCTACTCTCTCCACATTATAACAGGTAAAAGGAACATTTAAAAATCAACCAATCTTGGTTTTCGGATATCTGGTTACTATAATAAATCATATTTGTATAAAATGTTTCTATCTCTAGAAATTTCAAGTTCCATGGACATAACAATGATTTCATAGTCTAAATATTTCTCTGAAAACAAAGTATCACTGGCTAGTTTTATTAACATTAAAGTAACATACCTTATTTTTTCTGTTGTCATTGTACTTGATTAAGTCTAAAATAAATGTTAAGACTTCTTTGGGACAAAGGTTGTGAACATCTCTCAGTAAGGCCATTGCAACTGGCATAGTCTAGAAGAAAAATTTTGTTTTCAATTTTCATCACTATAATTCAATGCAGTGCATGCTGAAAAAGGGTTGCCCTGGGGCTGACACAGTACCTGGAGGGAGTCCAGGTGCCCAGCCCCCCGGCTCCTACCCCTCCCATGGGAACAGGCCTCAAATGCTCTAGCAAGAGAGCTAAGCAGGAGCCCCAGGGGAGAGCCGCAGAGCTGGGGGGACTCAGTAGCCCCCCTGCGGGAACAGGGACACGTCACACAAATGCAGCTCTGTGATTTACAGAGGAAAAAGGATGCATGGGTTTTAGCATCAGACAGACCATATTCAGTCTGTACCCCACTGTCTATAAGGGGGCTTATTTCAGCTAGCTGCTTGCTGAGCACCACTTTCAAGGTTAACAGATACAGTGGCTAGAGGCATATGGCAGACAGCAGAATTCAACTACTAGTCTCAAGACACACAGACTCTCCAGTACCACCTTGTTCTCAGCCTAAGGAAAAACGGTAAATTACCTGAAATCCAACTTCCCCCTTTTCAAATTTTCATAGACAAGTTTTCTAAGGAGGTGGAAGCCTGACCCACAGAGGTAACCTCTACCAGAATAGCAGAGCAGAGCTATTCCAACTCAAGATACAACCACAAACAATGGACATCACAGTCCCCAGTACAGAGAGATTTGAACTATTTTCTCTTCTGATCAAAATAACTATACCCTCTAAACTGGTGGACAAAATGTAGCGTGGCTCCTTTGCTAGATTGAAGGCGCAGAAGCAGCAGATGGTCACTGTTCCAACAGGTGTTACCAAGGCTGTAAGAACTGAGGGCAAGATTCTGTTTCACAGACACAGGACTTAAATTTAAGCACGAATCTTCATTCTTTTCTCTGGCACTGCAAGTATTATGTGAAAGGTGAACTGGTCTGAAAGCACTGGCTTCTCCAATTTTTTTTGACTGCAAACCACATTAAGAAATATGTTTATATTCCAACTGAACACATACACACAGTCACATATACAAACTAAAAAATAAAACCAAAACAACTTATACCTACCCTTATTACATGTGTTGCATTCTGATACTGCCTATTGTTTTATTTTGTTTAAAAACAAAAACAAAACAACTTACAAACTGATTTCATGACTGCCTGACTAATGGGTCACAACTCCCACTCTGCACAATGACCCAAGGCCCGTGGAAGAACAAGGGCAGAGCGAAGGGGACGTGCTCCACAGGCACGGAAATTAACTCGCTTCCAGGCCACACGTTAGTGAAGCGGCAATAACCGAGAGCTGAGCAGCACGTTCAAGGACTACGAAAGGCTCAGCTGATAGATAGCAGACGCCTCAGATTTCTTTGATCGCACCAACACTGGCTTTCCTCACACCCAGGTCTCCTGAGTCTGCTCTGCTGATGACATCCACTGCAGAGGCGTCATGACTCCCACGCTCCCACGGCTGAGTAACCCTCGCCCACCTCCCTCCTTCACACACAGACTGCCCCTTGCTTAACACCCCCCTCAACACCTACCACTCCATTTAATCTGGCTCCTACTTGCCTCAGAAAATGGGATGTTTTTATCTTTTCTAAAATTAACCTTCCAACTATGTCCTGCCCACTACTAACAACTCTAGAATTTGCTCTATCTTGTCTTTTTCGTATTTACTTGCTTCCACGTGAACATTTCATCTGCTCCACTGGTTCTTCACTTTGTGCCAGACATGCCTCAAGCCTTTTCTCCCTCTACACAAAATAAAACCTAAAGTGCCCTTTCTCAGCCTTGCTTTATCCTTAACGTATCTCCTTTTCTCATACTCTTCAACTTTACTCCTCCTTCTAGTTCAATCTAGTTAATCTAACCTCTGCCTTCGTTATTATTAAGTTACTCAAAATATTTCACAAGTGATTTCCAAGCTGTCCAAACACTGACCACCCCGCCAATCCCACACCGCTTCCTGAACAGTGACTTATCACACCACCACTGTTTAAATTACCATTTGTAAACAACTTACTATGTGATAAAAATATAGTGTAAAACCCTTCACATGCTTGATATTACTTAATTCTAAAAAAGGTAAACTTTACAAATGACTAAACCAAGGCTTAGAGTTGAAAGACTTGTCCTCTTGCAAACTGCCAGTGAGGAGAAGAGCCAGGACTAAGCCGGAGCTGTGTGCTGCACTGTCTCTGACCCAGAAATGCTGTCCACACTCGACAGGGACAGCCATCAGAAGGACTTGCGTGTGCCTCCATCCCCCAGGGAGCCAGCCAAAAAGTCAAATCATCCACTTCTGACTTATACCTCCATCCCCCAGGGAGCCAGCCAAAAAGTCAAATCATCCACTTCTGACTTATACCTCCATCCCCCAGGGAGCCAGCCAAAAAGTCAAATCATCCACTTCTGACTTATACCTCCATCCCCCAGGGAACCAACCAAAAAGTCAAATCATCCACTTCTTATACCTCCATCCCCCAGGGAACCAACCAAAAAATCAAATCATCCACTTCTTACTTATACCTCCATCCCCCAGGGAACCAACCAAAAAGTCAAATCATCCATTTCTATTGACTTCAGTATTAATGTGGACAGTGAGTCACTTGCACACAGTTCATAAAACCAAAGAACAATCAAAACTTTGGAAAGTATTTTAGAAGCAAAAAGAGAAAAAAGACAAAATAATCTGTGAGAAAGTAAATAATATTCGAAGAGTCCTCAAGGTAAATGAATACATACTGATATTGGCATAAAATAATTATAAGAAAACTAGAAGGGCAACTGTACCTTCTGTAGAAAGTAACTTTGAAAGCTCATAAAGTTGTTTGTTTTCACAATGTTTGGACAAGTTTTACAACAAAACATCCTAGTAAAGAGCGACTTCATGGCTGGTGGTCCTGTCCAAGTGCTCACCATTGAATTTGCAATCTGCAAATAATTAGAAAATGGAATAATTTCCATCACCATGGCAAATGTATTTTTAAATAAATAAAATAGCTTTCTGAAAGTTATCAATATACTGGATTCATTTCCAAGGATTTCAATTGTTAAAACTTTAATATATTTCAGCATCTCACTATCATTTCCAAGAAAATATATAAACTCACCCCTCCTAAAATTCTATGTACGTGTGTAACTATTTTCTATTAGTTAATCTCTAAATTGGAGCATTCTTTTTACGTTTTAAGAAATCTTGTTTGCAAAGACTTCTAAATTTGTCCATTCAGGCAGATAAGTTCTAATATTTTAATCAGACAGAAACATCACCATGCACTTTAAATAAGGCTTTTAACTCTACTCTAACTGAAAAATAATACAAATATAGGCCTACCACTTAAATCTGTAAGAACACATTACAAAGAAAATACATCTTGTTTTTGATGCTTTGAAAGTGAAAGTTGCTCAGTCGTGTTTGACTCTTTGTGACCCCATGGACTGCAGCCTGCCAGGCTCCTCTGTCCATGGAATTCTCCAGGCCAGAATCCTGGAGTGTGTAGCCTTACCCTTCTCCAGGGGATCATCCCAACCCAGGGACTGAACCCAGGTCTCCTGCATTACAGGCGGATTCTTTACCATCTGAGCCACCAAGAAAGCTAATAATGTATAAAAACCATAGCTGAAAAGAATGAAATTATAATTAACTTTAAATAACACAGGCTATAATTTTACAGATTTGCTAAGGATTTAGCATGTGAGAACTACAAGAACTTACAGAAGCAATAAAATTACACCCTCAGCAGATGATTATCAAAGAAAATCATATTTTCCCTTATATATCTGAGTAGATAAAGGGGTCTAACTAGTCACTATTTACCATTAAAGTGAAACAAATATAAATCATTATAATCTGCTGAAATGCTGGACAAGTGGATATAGCAGTGAGGAAAGCAAGAGAGTCAATACATGGGAATGAACTCATCATCAAGATGCTTTTAAAGACCTGGAACCCAGTATTTCTGGTCAAATATCTGTCAGCACTTTTTGATTTTCATTTATTCTATCATCAAATGTTTCTTTTCTTTTTTGAAGGATCTAAAGAAAAATATTTACTTTTCTTAATAAATTAACTTTTGTAGAATGTTAAATGATAGAATCTATCCATATCCCTATACTGAATACTAAGCTCTAACCAACAAGAAATCACCACCATAGTGGGATAAATTAATGAATGAATGAATCTCATGTACCACAAGGTAAAACATCCCTCAAACCAAGGAACTGCTTACATTTTTGCTTTAACAATGTGCAGGGTAATTCAATAAAATGGGGAAAATTCTCTTTGGTTTTGAAATCTTTCAGTTTGACAGTCACAAAACTTCAGTGCACAATTTATCTTCAGGTCAAAACATGTTTCTTTCAAATCGGCCTTGTTAAAAGAATGTGGCAAAGGAGACCAATCACACCAAGTAAAATGAAAGACTGCAGAGAAGTTTAATTCCTCTTCAGGGTTGTTTTTTTAAATGCACTAGCCATCTTATTTTCTTTCCACTGTACATAATGTCACCTTTGCAAGGCAGAAGCAGGCAGACATCCTCACTCGGTAGAAACACTGTTCCTGCTCCAGTATGTCCGTGAGGGCAAGCCGGGACGCGGGAGTGGGGAACTTCTCCAAGGCCGAGATGGCCTCCTGCTGGGCGACCACGTCCCTCTCGTAGCGGAGCTGGTACTGCCACATGAAGTCGGCCTGCTCAAACTCCACCTTCCGCAGCACCGCCATGTCCGGGTCGATCCTTATCCACAGCAGAGGGGAGTCAGCACTGAAAGCAGAGAGCAGGCTCGTTTCCTTCTTTTCCACTTCATATATTTATAAAATAAGCACACAGCATTTATTAACCGGATTGTCTTCTCCATGCTGTATTCAAAACTGCCTGGAGTTTTACTATATTCATTTTTTTTTTTTAAAATCACACCGACAACTTTCTCATTATATCTAATATGAATTTCAAGTTTTATATGTCTAACCTATATAAATCTTGATGAAACAAAAAAATCCACCTGAAAAAATAATTTGGGGACTTTATTAGTGACTACACAGTGTGAAAAGGGAAAACAGGACCAAATTTCTTCATTTTATTTCCTAAAGCTTAACACCTGACAATGGTTACAAACGCCACTCTATTAGAAATCAATCTGTGACTGAACTTACTTATTAATTTACTAAATTAATTTGTTTCACTGACTTTTAATATTTTTTAAAAATGCTAGTCTCATGATGATCATTATCAAATAGAAAGTCCTGAAATCATAGTTCAGAGGCACAGCACAAATTTATCCTCAGGTAGTTCTCAAAGTCACAAACACAGTTTTGAAAAAACCAGTCTCTTTTAACAAAAGAACAGCACCTGAAATACTGATACAATTCAACAAATACTACTGGGTACTTAATATACGTGAAACACTTGATATGAAAAGATTATATAAGCTGTGTAATAAACAGCAGTAATATTTGGTACCCAAGTGAGGAAACAATTACAGATATTTTATATTTTTATAAAGCACTTATATATTTTTATAAAATACATAGGCATTAAAAAAATACACAGGCACAATATGGATGGGCAAAATAAAGTTTGAGCTACATTATATTTAAAAATAAAATGCTGTCAATCAGTAAATGTCACCACAAAAAATTTACAATGATATTTAAATTGCTTTTTGCAAACAAAGGAGGCCTCACAGTGCCCTGAGGCTCTGTCCAAAAACCAAGAAAACCAGTATCATCAGACAGTTTACTGGAAATGCAAGCTGTCAGGACTCAACAAGTGAAATGCTGGATCAGAAACTAAATTCTAAGGATATCCCCAAGTACTGTACAGGCACTTCAGCTTAGAAGCACTTCTCTAGAGACCACCAGTGAAGCAAGAAAGCTAATTCAAGGCTATTTCCTCTGAATTTTATCTGGATCAGGCTAGATTTACTTTTCTCTCTTTGATTAATTATAATCTTACGTCTGATCTGTTATCAATGTAAGGGTTCTTTTGCCTTTTGAAAGTTTTAACGGCATCAATTTCAGAACATTTACATACTTTTAGACGTATAGTATAAGACAAATGAGAATGCAGAAAATATTGTATCTTTGAATTTAAGTAACTAACTTACTCCATTGCAGAAAGATCCATGTCAACTTCTTCGCCATTCATCAGTGGAATTTTTTTCTTCTTATTCCTACATTTAACGAAAAGTAAGTTCGAAAATTCTGACATTTCCAATTTTGACAAGAGGTAAAGAGCAGCTGAAGTTCAAATTAAAAATAGCATGTAGTGCTGAAAGATATTCTACGGAGGAAGAGATGGAAAATATAATGGAATTTAAACACAACAAAACCTATCTACTTTGAAACTGAAGAGGATGAAATAAACGATATTAAAAGGTCTTCCTGATCAATGTTTAACAAAAGTCAGAAATATCTAATTAAAAGTCAGCTTAAAACATATACATATTTCAAAGAACCAGTACCTGGAAATTTTATACAAGAAGGTAAGAGATCTACAATAAAGAAATGCTTTATTTAAAAAAAACAACACAGGCCTGAATTTAGAAATGAATAATTCTGAACAAGTGCTATACACGCAAGGTGAGACCCTATATGAAATGAAGTAAGAAGTTAACTACAAAACATCCTCACAGGAGGAATTAACATGCATAATTAATCAATATGCACAAGATTTATGATGAGCCAAAACAAAAGCAACTGCCTCCGTGCAAGTCACTCCTGAACAATGACCTCTTCGGGACCCTACACTAAACGCGTGGTCACGTGAGGACAAATACAAATGGGGAGAGAGAGCACAGGCTGCTTCTGTTCCTCACGACCTGCTGTTACTACGGAGGAAATAAAACTAAGGAAATGTGATGAAAAGCGTAGCAATCAGATGCTCCCGATGTCAAAGGAGAACAGAACAAAAAGAAGAAGGATCTCCTTTGAACTAAGAAAGAATTTTCACAGAGAATGATTACAGGGAGACTTCAGAATCAAGTTCTCTAAAGGACTCAAAATCAACTGACATGCTTGTCTGTTTGAGATGACCTAAGTGCAGTCATGAATAAAACACTTTTGTTCCTAAAATTCTGACATTGATACACACTCCTCCAGCAAAGAACAAAAATGTTCTCATTTTTCACTAGTCAGAGTATGTGCTGAGTTAAAAAAAAAAAGTGGTAAAGAAAAAGCATATTAAATAAAAGATGAACTACTGCTGGCAATGTGCCTTAGAAAGACATCTGGGTTGTGCCTAAGGTCATGGTGACATGGAGAAAAGGGAGGGTAGACACGGGAAGAGAACGCAGGGGCTTTTTCATGACATATGGACTCAGCTCCTTTCTTTAGAGTCAATGTTCATTTCCCCCAAATTTTCAATAGCTATTAATCCAATGAGATTAGGAAGAACAACCCTAAGCAATCTGTCCTGAATTTTTCCTGGCTCCCAAAACTCAAACTTCCATTCTACATCCCCCTGTTCCTACAAAATAAGGATTCTCATACTTAAATTTTAAAAGTAATTGTTTAAAAAAAAAAAAAAAAAAAGTAATTGTTTAATTCTAAGGATAAAAATGTTGTCAAGAACAGAAATGCTAACTTGGAAGTAAAATGGGGAAGAAAGATGGTAGGTAACGCATCCTCCACCTAACAACTTGGGGTTCTACTGCGGAGGGTGCCTACCTCCTGCTTTTGGAATGGCAAGGGATGTCGTGCTTGAGGCTGTTCTCTTCGATCTGCAGGGTGTGGTTGAAGGACCCGTCCAGCTCCTGTACGGTCACTTTAAGCGGCCCCTTTAAAAAGAAACATGCTGCTCAAAGACAGTGCTAGGAAAAAAGAACACAAACAAATCATGTGTTCTCTTACATGCAAGGAACATTCACCAAGATATTCAACAACACTGTGTAAGACTTGCATGTGCAGGCTCAGAAGGGCAGTTGGTGCCAGCGGGGGGAACTGGGAGACACTGTTTCCCCAAGACCTCTGTAAGCAAGCCCTCCTTCCCTCACTGACACTGGGTGTTTGCTCAATTTCAGTCTTTGCAAACGAAATCTCATTATGAAAGTTCCAACCAGCTCCTCACCCATAAGCCCTTCCTTTATTTAAACTGGGCAGAAAGTGGTGCAGAAAGGCCATTCTGGAAAAAAAACTTACCACATATTTCTGGGTTCCAGGAGATGTATAATCTTGTTTTATTTCCAGTTCTAAGACATTTCGCTTTCTATTAAAGGCAAAACTTCCGTAAAATTTTACCACTCCGCTCTGGTCTCTGAAGAACTGTAAAGGAATCTTTGCAAACTGGAATGAACACGTACTAAAAAAAATAAATTATTCATTAGGGTCATCATAATTTTCAAACACATTCCCATCAGTTCAAAGCTTAAGAGCATACTCCACTGTAAACCAGGTGGCAAAGCATTCAAAATTCCTGTGAAAAATGTTTTCCCAGATTTAAAAGAAAAGATCTTTCAAAAAAAGTTTTTTTGAAAGAAGCAAAACCACTCCACAGGGTTATTAATATAGAAAGTGCTTTGAAATGAAAAAATGTAACGACCGAAAAGTTCCAAGACAGCATGCAAGCTGTGCCAAGCCCCAGCCACACCTAAAAGCCATCAGACCGCTGCATCTTACAGTGACCCTGCAAGCCTGTCCGCTGGATCATTCACCTCCCTCATCATCAAACCTACTGCTGCACCACATACTAAAAGGTACTTTAAAGTAAGCTAAACTTCACGAATACAGATGTGCATGGATGTGCGCACCTCAGTGACTAGTTGGCACCTCCGAGGAAATGATTTACAGTTCCTGGTAACATCTACCATTATTTGCCTCCTTTTATCCTCCAGAGCTCTTCCTTCTTCCCCTTATACAAATAACCTTCCCTCCTTCACTCAACTACTGCTGAAAAGGATACACCCACTGCTTTATTAAAGGCTGGATGTCTTTGCCAGAGACGTTCGAAATGGATTTCAAAAATCCAGATGTGGAAACCAACATTTGACTCCACATATGTGACTGGAACTTCTGAGATGAAGCAGTACTAGCCAAACTTAGCAGTTTATTGAAAACCTGTAAGAAAGTATCATTTAGCGTGTCTGTGTAACACAATTATACATTGCTTTCAATTCTGTACTATTCCCACTTTGCAATGTAAGTTTATTATAGACAATCATAGAAGACAACAATTTCACATCTTATTTCATAGACTTCATAGTCTTAGTTAAAAACTATGAGCAGTAAAGCATGAAAAGATTTAAACAGCCAGACTACGAAACTATTCTTCTAAACATAACTGAATTTTAACGATGTCCTGGCCAGACAATGACACTGTGTTTTTAGGAACTATAATAATATACATCTATAATGTACTGTGCCATGAGCTTTAAGAAGTTGAGAACCTTCATGTGGATTTATACCACTCTAAGAAGTGGACTGCCTCTTTACAGACCACCTCTCACTTGATACTTGTTCTTCAAAGGCAAGGTGAAGGGTAGAGGATTCAAGAAACTTAATTTTGAGGCAAATTTGAAATGCTTTTTCAAAAAGATTACTACAAAGTTATTTTTCATTTACCTCTAAGAATATCATCAATGGAAAAAAAAAGGCCAAGCATTTATAATACAAGTGGCTTCTATTACCTCAACTAGAACATCTCCACAAGTTCCATCAAAGCTTGCTTAAACATAAGGGAGAACTTAGCAACAGAAAAAATAAACATCTTTTGAATAAATTTGCTTTTTTCTGCTGAAAATATATTCCTCTTTAACATTCTAAATAATGCCAAACACAAAATCCTAGCATAACTAGGTTTTACTTTTAACCTCACATTTTAATCTTATCTTCATAAAAACCCTGCACTGCATGGATCAAGTATTGATACCCACTCTACATCTGGGGAAACACAAACAAAAAGAATACGTTAACTGGCACAAAACCAGAAATACAGATCGAAGGAACAAGATAGAAAGCCCAGAAACAAACCCATGCACCTATGGGTACCTTATCTTTGACAAAGGAGGCAAGAACATACACTGGGCCAAAGCCAGCGTCTTCAATAAGTGGTGCTGGGAAAACTGGGCAGCTACATGTAAAGAGTGAAATTAGAACACTTCCTAACACCATACACAAAGATAAACTCAAAATGGATTAAAGACCTATATGTAAGACCAGAAACTATAAAACTCTTGGAGGAAAACATAGGTAGAACACTTTATGACATAAATCAAAGCAAGATCCTCTATGACCCACCTCCTAGAGTAATAAAAATGAAAACAAAAGTCAACAAGTGGGACCTGATTAAACTTAAAAGCTTTTGCACAGCAAAGGAAACTATAAGCAAGGTGAAAAGACAACCCTCAGAATGGGAGAGACTAATAGCAAATGAAACAACTGATAAAGGATTAATTTCCAAAATATACAAGCAGCTCATTCAACTCAATACCAGAAAAATAAACAACCCAATCAAAAAATGCGGAAAAGACCTCAACAGACATTTCTCCAAAGAAGACATACAGATGGCTAACAAACCCATGAAAAGATGCTCAACATCACCCATTATCAGAGAAATGCACATCAAAACTACAAAGAGGTATCACCTCACACCAGTCAGAATGGCCCTCATCAAAAAGTCTACAAACAGAAAGTGCTGAAAAGGGTGTGGAGGAAAGGGAATGGTCTTGCACTGTTGGTGGGAATGTAAATTGATACAGCCACTATGGAAGATGGTATGGGGATTCCTTAAAAAACTAGGAATAAAACCACCAAATGACCCAGCAATCCCACTCCTAGGCACAGACCCTGAGGAAACCAAAATGGAAAGAGACATGTGTATCCCATTGTTCACTGCAGCACTATTTACAACAGCTAGACCATGGAAGCAACCTAGATGTCCATCAACAGATGAATGGATAAAGAAGTTGTGGTACATATACACAACGGAATATTACTCGGTCATAAAATGGAATGCCTTTGAGTCAGTTCTAATGAGATGGATGAACCCAGAACCTATTTTACAGAGTGAAGTAAGTCAGAAAGAGAAAGATAAACTTTGTATTCTATCGTGTATATACGGAATCTAGAAAAATGGCACTGAAGAATTTATGAGAAAGAGACACAGAGAACAGACTATGGACGTGGGGAGAGGGGAGGAGAGGGTGAGATGTGTGGACAGAGTAACCTGGAAACTCACATTACCGTATGTAAAATAGACAGCCAACAGGAATCTGCTGTATGGCTCAGGAAACTGAAACAGGGATTCTATCACCTAGAGGGGTGGGATGGGGTGGGAGGTTCAAAAAGGAGGGGATGTGTATGTATCTATGACTGATTCATGTTGAGGTTTGACAGAAAACAACATAAATCTGTAAAGCAATTATCTTTCAGTAAATTAAAAAAAAAAAAAAAAAGAACAGTTTACTTACTGGACAAACAGCTAATTAGTAACTGAACTTCAGCTATAAAGCCAGAGGCCCTGATTCCTAGTCTACAGAATAGTATTCAGATTATATGCATATAGAACAGATCTTTCTTTACAATTATTAAGTTCTTTAATACTTACTTGCAACATAAATTCCATACTGATCCTATTTTCAATTAATCTCATCACAAGGTGAGCTTTACACTGAAACATAGTGTAGTATTCCCAGGAGAGCGTATGTGGATGCTTTATGGAGAAGTGTAGATGGGACGCTGGGCTAAGAAAACAGATTTTCTTAGTTAGTGCTACAAATCTGAATGAAGTAAATAATAAATTTCATGGCTATATCAAGATACTAAGCCAAAAACCTCATGGGAATACCTGAGAAATTCTTAGTGTGAGATCAACGAAGACTAGGAAACATCTAAAAATAAACTTAACTATAAATAAATTATAAAGTTTTATGAAAGGACATAAAGGAAAATTTGAATAAATGGAAACATCTCTTAGGCAGGAAGACACCAAGTGTAAATAATTCAGTGCTCTCCAAATTCATTCATACAATCAATGCAATTCCAATCAACATTCCCCAGGTTAAAGCATACACAAAAAACCACTCAAGGTGGATCATATATCTAAAACAAAAATGATGATAAAAGTACTAGAAAAAAATAAAGGAAAAAATTTTCTTTTCATAATTTTGGGATGGGAAAAATCTTCATAAGGAAAAATATAAAATCCAGAGGCCATAAAGACCAGATTGACCATGTAAAAATGAAAAATTCTGACATGATGAAAGAGATTATCAGTAAAAGAAAGGCACAGTCGGCAGAAAAGATTTATGACATACATGAAAATTTGAAGTGTTTACACTTTTTTACTATTTCAAATAATGCTACAGTGACTATCTTTTAATACATATGCAAGTACTTCTCTATGGCAAATATCTAGAAGAATAATTTCTATATGATAGCAGAAATTGAACAGCTGAATCTAAAAATTACCCATTTTAGAATTTCGATTGCTACGAACAAATTACCCTTCAAAATTAGTGTTACCAAATTATTCTCTCACAATCAGTATGTAAGAATAGTCATTACGCTTCCTTAAAATACACAGCATATTGAAATTTAAAATATGTGCTAAATTGATATTTGAAAAATTACTTTTAAACTTCACTTATTACTTCTGAGCTTATGCACAGCAATATGAAAAAGGTTACATTAACTCCAAGGTATCATGGAATACTATATACAGCATGCAAACAGAACAAACTAAATTCATGTATGGCTTCCTAGGTGGCTCAGTGGTAAGAAATCCGCCTGCCAACGCAGGAAAAGTGGGTTCAACCCCTGGTCCAGAAGATCCCCTGGAGAAGGAAATGGCAGCTCAGTCCAGGATTCTTGCCTTGGAGAACTGCACTGAGCCTGGCGTGTTGGAGTCCACAGGATGGCAGAGTCAGACACAACTAAGCAACTGAGCAACAACAGCAAGAGCTAACGTGCAGTCCCATGGAGCGCTCGCCAAAATACAGATAGATTCATCTTCTTAAAAAAGAAAAGTGTATAGTAATATGCATAATTAAATTATACTCTGTGACTGCCATATACACATAAAAGCCAAAAAAAAGAGGTCTGGAGGACAATACACCAAATTTATAATCACGGTTATCTCCAAGGAGAGGAAGTGGTAGGAGTGAGACGTGGTAAAAGAGGGCTAAGGAGGATCTTTTCCTTTTTATTCCACAAGCTTATAAACTGTACTGTTTTGAATGTCCTCAAAGAGCATGCATTCATCTGCTACTTTTTACACATAAATTTTGAAAACCAAACATACAGAAAGAACTAAATAAATGGGCAGAACAACCTAAAACATTCAGTGTGAACAATACTTGCACACAATGGGAGGCTCTAATTGCACACCAGGAAACTGCCAAAGGGCAGGCAGTCAAAAGGAGAAAGTGAAAGGAGCTAACATTTGAATGAGTGCACACTATGTTTAAAGCTTCATTTCAAGTAACCCTTGCAATCAGTATGATTAAGGCAGATCATCACTGTTGGACACATTAAAATACACACACACTTGGAAAGGCTATATAATTTTCTTAGCTCACAAAAATCAGTAACTATAAAAATCCAAGTTTCTTTAACTCCAAACTCCTATGCCTTCCCACTGACTTAATCGTGTCTCAGTGACCACGCTTCAACAAAAGAAAAGACTACTGGTGAACAAATTCCAGTTTCTTAACCTTTGTTGTACTTTTAGACACTTCGGTAGCCTCATTAATCCTGCAGATTACAAGAGAAAAACTGCCTTTAAATGAACAGAAAATATGCAACTTTACAAAGGAAACCAATTATAATGAAATACAGCTATCAAAATATTTTTAAAAACTACAACATTACCAATATATGTGCTAGTTTACTAATACATTAAATAACAAGATCTAGCAGTGGTCTACTGTTGCAAATCTAATGTAACGAGTGTAAAACATATCTCAATATATCTGCTAACAATTAAAACGTGATAGGAAGACATCCATGATTTCTACTATTGGCAAAGTCACAGCACTGTCTGTTATCTACATTTATAATTAAAGGAAACATAAAATTCCAGTTAATGGTTAGTAGAAATACAGAAACAATTTCCCATCCAATTCAGTTCATATTCCATTAGGGAATTTATGGATCCTAGGACAAATAAGAATTCCTGCCAGCACCACTGTGTTGCTATAAATGGCTATTTCCTTTACAGTGACTTAAGAAACAGAAAAAAAGAGAAGGAAATAAAAGGGAAGAATAAATAAGTGTCTAGATAGTTGGCCATTTAGATAAACAGGTATAGGTAGGCTGTGTTGATGATGAAATCATCTACTTAGACTTAAAAAATTAATCAGTGATACATAAGCAAAATACCTGTTCCATTATTTTTAAATTTCTATGAGAGCAGTATGATATATTAATATTAGTATTAGGAAATTAACATGAAAAAAGAAAAAAAGCATTGCTTTTTTAAAGTTTTTTCTGAATGTTTAAATCCATCTACAGCCACCACATGCAGCAGTAGTGAAAGGAGTAATAAGAATATTACCAGTATCTGTGGTCTCAGGATAGACTACTTCTGTGGCCCATATGGGCCTCATTACACACAAAAGTGATTGTAAGACAAATCTCATAAAGCAAAGTTTGTAATATCATCTCTGAACAATAAACATACTTATCCTTCTCTTTTCCTCCACCAAATATGGGATGTAATAAAACTCCACCAGTTTTCAGTTCGTACGCCACTATTCTGTCCAGCTCCTAAGGATGTAAAAACAGGGGCCAGTCAGCATTATTTTACATATTAAATTTTAGAACTAAGCTGTGATTTCTAATTTCCTGGAATCAGAATGTAAATTTCCGAAAGTAAATGAAATGTATTTGGAGAGTAGTTATGCTCTTATAAACAAGGCAGACTACACAGCTGGCTGAGTGACGGGGCCAAACAGCCGTCTCTCCTGTGGGGCCTCAGGGATGGCCGGCAGCCCAGCAACTTTTCCTGCTGGTTCTTCCCAACCTTTCTGACCTGTTCTCCAATTTCTCTCTTCCTTCTCTGTATTTTGCTTCTGGGGGAGGATTTAAGCAAGTAAAAACAAATAGGGATAAAATTATGTCAGGAATCCACAATTTTAAAACTCTACTTTTCTCTAATGTGACACAGGTCAAGATGAAAAAAAAAGTTTCAGTGGAAAAAAGAGACACCATAACTATGCTGAAAATCTATTACTAGTTCAGAGAGTACACAAGCAGTACAGAGAAGTGCAAAAACCACAGTGAGGGAGTGAAAGGCCAGGTTCGCAGCCCGGCTCTACTGCTCACTAGCTGTATAACTTTGGCCAAATAACTTCTCTTTGTGTCAGTTTCCTTATCTGTAAAATGCAAATGATGACAGAGTAGTTAGGAAGTTTAAGATGGTTATTATTTACAAAATGTCTGTAACAGTGCCTGGAATACCATGCATGCTGTAGGTCACACCTCCCCCTTGGTTAATAGTTTTAAAAAACGGACTTGTCCAGTTCTAGATATATGGATTCTTTCATAATTCTCAGTGTTTGAAATTTTTTACAATTACTTTTTAACTTACTTGAGTTTAGGTTTAGATGACCAATGTATATAAAATGAGAAAAGAGGGAGGATAAAAAGGGTATATTTAATGAGGCTATTAAAGGCTAAAGTTTTTCCAACTGAGAAGGGAGAAGATAAACATGATAATAAAATGCATATGAACAGAACGGGCTGGGCAAAATACAACTGATTTTTTTTCTGTTTGGCCAAAATCTTTAAATAATGGGAAAAGATGCGAAAACGACAGAGAAGGTAAATGTGGTGCAGGACCAGCCAGTGTCCAGTGATGCGTCCTGTGACCTGGGTACTACACACACACACATGTACGATGCCTCTAGTTCCTGTCCACGACGTAGATGCTACTCCAACTTACGCTCCTGATACAAGAGGCATGGGAAGGTTAACCAAAATCATAAAGCCTGGAAGTGAATAAAAGCAAAATGAAAAGCAAACTGACTCCAGAATCTGGGTTCTAAGTCTAAACAAATTTAGAAAGCACGGCTCCTCTGTCCATGGAATTTTCAGGCAAGGATACTGGAGTGGGTTGCCATTTTCTACTTCAGGGGATCTTCCTGGCCCAGGGGTTGAACCCGCATCACGTGTGTCTCCTGCACTGGCAAGAGGATTCTTTACCGCTAGCACCACCTGGGAAGCCCTTAGATGTTACATTAAAGTCACAGAATTACACTAAAAATCATTACTATGAGGAGCAGAAATATATCTAACAGCTGAATTGATATTTAAGGAGCTTAAATATTCTCATTCTTAGCAAGTCTTTGGAGGCTAACAATGGCAACAGAAACTAGATAAAATAGATAGATTCTCATTTTTTTCGGAAGAAATCAAGGGCTTTCAATTAACAGTAAGTATTTTATAGTTATTAAAAATAAAGCAAACTCTGGAGAACACAAACATGTCTTATTGACTTCTACGTAGATAAATGGATCCAGCTGCTTTTACCTCTTTAATCCAGTGGCGGTATTCATTAACACCAAAAGTTTTTTTCATCCAAAGACCATAAATATAACCAGAAATTCCTTTCAATACCCATTCATCAGACCTAAGCAAAAAGCCAAATAACAATATATTTTTTAATAGAAATAAAACATAATAAACTTTATTATTTTAATAATAAGAATTCTTCAGATAACAGAACAAGCATAGCAAGTACTTCTCTGCCTTTTTAAAGCAAATAAAAGTCACTGAACTATTTGGCTCTCCCCCTTCCTCTGGCCGCGTGCTCCTTGCCCGTCCCTTGCACCGCCCCAGGCTCCTCTGTGCTTCCTCTGAGCTCCTCCCTCAGGTCCAAGTCTATCCAGGCCGTCTGCTCCTGAGGAACCGCGGGCATGAAGCCAGGACCACAGGGCTCAGTTCTGCAAAGTCCACACCCTAGTACTGCCAGCCCCATGCATAATTGTTAGCGGTACCCTAAGACCTGAAGTTTAACCACTTACTTCTTAGTTTCTTAAGAGGAAAGACAATGACACCATTCATTCATGTATATACTCATGTTTATCTATTCATTCATTCAGACATTTTGTCTACATGTTCCAGAGACTATTCTTTAGCGAAACTATGTGCCTTAGGAAATGATAAATTAAGAGGCCTTACCCTCTGTCCTTCACCCTCCAGAAAGAAAAATAAAAAGAAATCAAGACTTACATACTATCAATATGTTATAATCCTAGGTTATAATCTTAAGGGAATTTTGTCTGTTTCTTCAAATTTATCTTAAGTTAGTCAGAAAGAAAACAAAAAGTATTTTATTTCTCACATTTTCAAGTAAATTAGTACAAAACTAGGCACTAGCAGGAAACCCCTACCCATTGCCAGTACTGCAGGGGATCACTGTTTTCCCCTGCATACCACCACTGAACTGAGAACTGACACCAGAATCCCGCCTACAGCTCTCTGTGCGTTCAAGCCCTGCTGTCTACAGTGCTTACTCAGCTCTTTAAGGGGCTGCTCCTATCAAAGTTCTTACCTTATTCTTACTGAAAATTATTGAACCGATTATACTGATATTTTGAGGAAATGGCCAAAAATTTAGGATGAAATTTATACTCATTACTTTTCTTTAAACATATACAGAATAGTGTCTGTTAATTATCTGCAGTTAGAACAAAGTTCAACTTACAATGCAGGAAAAGAAAATAAAAATAAACTTCTGATTCTTCTCAGGACTTGTAAACTTTGAAATTACTCACCAAGACATTCTGGATATGAAACATCCAAAAAACTGCTGGGCCAAAGACTGGGCTAAACACCTTCTGGTCAAAGGTGTCTCATCTATGATCATAGCACTGTGCAGCAAATTAGTGCTGGAATTTCAAAGAGCAGACAGGTAATTATAACCAAGAAATAAATAAACACTCAAGATAAAATAATCACACTTTTAAAATGATAGAATTCAATTAAGATAAAACAGAGAAAAACCAGAATACTTTCCCCAAGAGCCTTCACGTCTTTTCAAATTTTAGCTGAAATCCGTATTTTAGTAACTTTTGTTTAAAGTAAGGATTGTAATGTTCTCCACTGATTTCCATGAAAAATATAAATATTCTTTTTGGGGGCTAGGCAGTGGCAGCAGCAATCAGAAATTGGTATGTTCATCAGAGCCTAGTCCTTTTACAAGGGGGGGGTCCTTCTAATTTCAAAAATCTTTTCCTAACAATACTACTAACTTTTTGTCCTATAATATTTACTTTCAAATATACTGACCCATCAGATCTTCTAACCACTCTGAAGAATGCAGGAACACTACTATTATGTACATTTTATAGAAGAGAAAATAGACCCAGAAAAAACAATTACTGATCCTGAGACATAAAACCTCCAAATTTGGAGCTTTTCAAGGAATAAAAGAAGGGAGGGAGATAAAGTGGGTAAGAGAAAAAAGAAAATAAGGTTTTTCCTCCTTATTTTTTTATATACAAATTTCTGATGATATTAGTAAATTTTTATATGGTGCTAGGACAAAAACCCCACTAAATATCCATATAGTACTTTGTATATTTGTTTAAGTGCATAAGCAGAAAAGAGACTAAAACAAAGATGTAAAGTATTAACAGCAGATAATTCTGGATAAAGATAATATGAGTCTTTTGGGCTATTTTGAAATTTTCTTTATGCTTTTCTACATTTAAAAATTTTGAAAACACAGTATTTCTACAAAATCATTCATAGCTAAATTAAAGGGGGAAAGTTCAAAATGCATCTTAAAAATGATCATAAAATAAATAACCTTCACATCATGAACCTAATTTAGTCATTTCAAATTTGGATACAGACCTAAAAATGCTCATGGAAGCATAAGCAGCCACTTCAACATAAGCCTCATCAATGAATACAGTCTTAAAACAGGAATATGGGTATCGACATGTAAGAATTTCTTCATAAAATTCAAAAACTTCATGAAGATATGATGTGGTATGTTTAAGCAATGGAAGAAGCTGAGGTAAACAAAAATGAGTAACCTAAAAACAAAAAGCAGGGAAGATCATTAAATAAGAGTTAACTTACATCTTAAATTTCCTAAATATCTCAATTATAAATGAAGCAGCATTTAAGTCCCTCCCCTCCCCCCATTTTCCCAACAAATTCATGGCACTGAGATAAAACACTGGTATGAAATTAGTGACTACTGTTATTATGTTTATGAAATAGTCAATGCATCAGAATTAAATTCATGGTAGATTTTATGTCTATGAAATGCTTAGATCCAATGAAAATATAACTTTGGTTACAAATTAAAAGTTTCTTCTGCATATGCATACAGAACAAAAATAATCTAAATTTCCAAGGCTTACTATAAACCTGCCTTTTACTCATAAACCTAACCTAGTGAACACTGCACATCACAGTACCGTCCTGTATAATTAAAAGCTGCCTATCTTCAGAACACACACAGAACAACATGAAAGCTTCAGGAAGGCTTATTGGTAGTGAGGAGCTAAGAAACACCAGCAATAGAAATAATAGTGCTGACTTTCTTTCACTACATCCCATTTTGGGCACAAACACGCAATCATCACATACTGTTTTCCTGTCCCTTATGACGATTCTGTGCCGTAAGAATAACATCAAAAGTGACATCATCACTCTACCAGCAGGCTCCTCAGGTGGCTCAGTGCTAAAGAACGCCTGCCAATGCAGGAGACATGGGTTTGATCCCTGGATCAGAAAGATCCCCTGGAGGAGGGAATGGCAACCCACTCCAGGATTCTCACCTAGTGACTCCCATGGACAGAGAAGCCTGGTGGGCTACAGTCCATGAGCTTACAAACAACTAGACAAGACTAAGCAACTGGGCATGCAGGCACTCTGACCAAAATGATCCAGAAAGCTTTTATGAAGACTAAATCTGAGCTAATCTTTTTGAACTGGACAAAAGTTTGACACATATGGACAGGAAAAGTGGACACTGCAAATGGAGTCAAAGACAGGAAAAGATATGGTTTGGTTGGAAAAAATATAAGTAAACTATGTTGAACAAACATAAATAGGAAAGAAATGAGGAAAAAGCTAGAAAGGAATATTAGGGTCAAATTCTAGATGCTCTTGATGTTTAGCCATGCTAAACAGATCTGATAACTGCAGGATGTGGAGGCAAGGAAAGTTTTTAACATTTAATAAAAAACTACTCTTCTAACAACATTATGAAAGAACAGATTAGAGACTACCGTAAATGAAGGATGAGCATGTATGGATTACTAGTGATCAGGGCCCAAACTGCACTGTGATGAGCACTTACTGGTACACAAACAAAAAAGAAAATACTATTCATCAAAAAGACTCACTTTTAGACAAAACTACATGATAGCAAGTCTACTGATAATACAAGAGAAACTTTATTTGAGAGAGAAAGACTAAGTCACAGGCTTTAAGTATTTAAGAAAAATACTTCTTGACTGACATTTACCTTTCTCCCATCCAATGGCTCAGTGGGAAAACAAAAACTCTTCCAAAATACGAAGCAGGTACTAATCAAATTTTGATTTTAAAGTTGATCATTTACCAAAAATGGTAACATTCACTGCATCTTATCAGTGAATACACTTTTAAGAGTCATTGTTAAGACACCAAAAGCAAACCATTCATAAAACATCTTGAATATTTTCCGTGAGTGATTTTACAAACCTTGTGAATTAAGGGATTCATTCAAATGTTGCTTTAAACCAACACAGAGACCATGCGGGTCGATAACCAATGAATCACTTTATACCCAACAGAAACGTGATGCGTAAGGAGGCCGCACAGCACTACGACAGGGCTTGTCGACTGGTCCCTGGCTTATGGTCAGACATGCGGGGGAGCCTGGGGGAAACCTCGGTGAGCGCCAGTCCTGCCTGCCTTACCGTTTCTCTTCCCTCTACACATGCTGAAGTGAGGATTAATCCTGCTTTTTAGTTCTGAAACTGCAATATTCAGGTTCTGGAGAGGGATCCAGAACATTCATAAACTCATAGTAGTTCTTTAATAGAATCAGTTATAGAAATTGACCAATATTCTAACCAAGTTACTTGAAGCTCTTTTGGAACACTAAGCCCTCTGATGAAAAAAATACGAAAATTTAAAAAGAGTTGATATCATTACACACTTCAGAATAAAAAACCTTTCTCTCTAGTGAGAGTTCTCATAGCTGAAAAAAGAATTAAGAAAAACTTGGTATTTTACTCATATTCTCCTGATCAAGCTTGAAAGAGTAGGAGAGGAGGGAGCAAGAAGCCACAGTTTACCTCGTGCATATATGGATCTACAAGGATTTCAAAAGGTCCAATGGCCAAGGAGATGTTTGACGCAGATGTCGGAATGGTAAGCATGTAATGGAAGGTCTTTTTCCTCATGTCATGGGTATACACGGTCTCCACCAAATCTCCATTGGAAACTGCTACCATGGCGGCATCCACTGTAAACTCTAATTTCCACGTACACAATTCAGAGTATGAATCAACACATGGGAACCAAAATCTAGAAAAAAGATCAACAGTACAGAAAACGTTGAAAATGTAACCTACGTTGTTCCTCCCACATATAAGGAATTTTAACATTTACAGAATGCATACAAAAAAAATTTTTTTAGCTCTCTGTGCACTAATGCTTTTTACTGAGCAACCTGAAAGAATGGGATTAAAGATACAGCCCTGTCTCCAAACATTACTTGGCAATATTAATAAAATATATCATGTGGTACCTCCAGTTTAAACCCTGAAAAGAAGTTAAGCAAGTCTGAGTTTCTGATTTTTTAATTAAAAATAATTTTTACTTGTATATTCAGTTTTTATGTAGCATTCATTTTCAGGAGCAAAAAATGCTTACAATAAAGTTTTAAAAAATACAATATCCAGAATCCATTCCATACATCAGGAAACCGCTTCTCTGGAGTACGTGGTGCACTGTATAAACTCAAACAGTGCCGACAAAACCAGACACTAAATTTCTATTCAATGTTCTACTCAGATCAGGTTTTACTATGTGTCAGGGTCAGTACCTGTTACTGAAATACAAAGACTGATAAGACAATATCCCTGGCTTGGAGGAGTTAATAGTCTGAAAACAAAATATTTCAATAATGTGGTTAACTACAGAGCTAAGAGAATGAACTATAGTTACATGGAACAATAAAGGTACATCTCACTATCACAGTTACACGAAGAAAGGCAGATATAAAGAGCATGACACGTATGATTCCACTTAATAAAGTTCAAAACTAGGTGCAACTAATCTATGGCATTTTGGAGCTCAGGATGGAGGTTATTTCTCAGGCTATCAGGAGAAGCAGTGAATGGAAGGGGGTAGACGCGGTGATTCTGCAATGCTGATAATGCTACCGCTCTTTTTCTTGATGTGAGTAGGAATTACAGGAAGCTGTTCACTTTGAAAATGTACCAAGCTTTCTATTTACAATTCATTAATTCTCTGTATGTTGTTTTACTTCAATACAAAAGTTTAAAAAATAAAAGAATTGAGATGACTTTAGAACAGCAGATTTGAAGAGGAGAGGAGGGAGGACAGGACTGAGGAGGAATGATTAAAGGAATAAGATTCCGAAGAGGGAAAAGCAGCTGGGGATCAGGTTCATACTTCTCATCTGACACTAAATACCTGTACTGCATATATATATATATATATATATATATATATGCAATCAACTATAATGCATAAGAATGAGTCATCTACCTTGTGGAGTTCTGATACCCACAAGAGAACACATGAGCACCTCTCTCGGCCATGCTTCCCTCTACACTGGGTACCACAAAGTGCAGACCTCCTTTTGGCTGATCCAAAGAAAAATTGATGTGTATCTTTAGGACCTTTAACTCTGCAACAAATAAACAAACACACAGATATACAACTATATATTAGGTAACAGTGGTCGATATAATAAGGGTAAAGACTTACACTGAACATAAAGTGGGAATCAAAGGTTGAGTTTTACCTAAAAAAGCCACACTATTTAACCTGATGCAGGTTTTTACCATCCCTTGGCCTACAGGAACTCAACAACCTGCTTGTATTGGTGTCCTAGCGCAAGTGTGAAAGTCGCTCAGTCGTGTCCGACTCTTTGCAACCCCAGGGACTATACTCCATGGAATTCTCCAGGCCAGAATACTGGAGTGGGTTGCCATTCCCTCCTCCAGGGGATCTTCCCAACCCAGGGACTGAACCCAGGTCTCCCGCATTGCAGGCGGATTCTTTACCAGCTGAGGCACCAGGGACTGGTGCCCTTATCTCCACTCAACTCTAGTCACTGCGAGCTGTGGGCTCTCAAAACACAGATCATACCACATTCTCTTCTCAGTTTCTGACAATGCTATACTGCCAAAAGAAAAGTTCAAAACTACCACCTAGGACACTTATGGCCTTCCAGACCGCATTCAAAACTTACTTTTCAAGTTTGTTCACTTACTACACTCCCACAAATCCTGTTAATCCTACTTGTGACTCTGAGGAGTAGGAGCAGGGAGTGGGGTAGGTGGGAAGGATTACCCAAGAATTTACATTATGCAGCATTATTCATTACAGTTTATTTCTAAGCAATAAATATGCACTGCCTTCCCAAGACTGGGCTTCCCAGGTGGCTCAGTGGTGGAACCCGCCTGCCGGTGCAGGAGACGCGGTTCAGTAGGGTTCAGCCCTTGGGTCTGGAGACCCCCTGGAGGAGCAAAGGGGCGGTGCACCTCAGCGCTCTCGCTCGGGAACCCACAGACAGAGGGGCCTGGTGGGCCTCAGTGCACGGGCTGCGAAGAGTCGCACACAGCTGAGCACGCGCGCGCACACACACACACACACACACACACATCATCCACAAGATTAAAAACATGTTTCTGTTAATTTCCCCCAGAACATGACAACAATATGGACTTTCTCCAATCCCTGAATATATGATGATGACCTTCCATGCCTTTCCCCTAAACTAGGCAGTATCTCTAAAACATAAACTCCTCCCCCCACTACACACACAGAAACTATCCAAAAAAAGCAAAAAAAAAACCACCAAAGTACTTTACTTCCTTGTTTTGATTAATTTTATACAGCAAAGTAAAGGCAGGCAGAGATGTATAATAATTAAAACAGCTGTAACTTTATGCAGGCAAAGAAAGACTTAGAAACAATGAAAGTGTGCGGAGCGGGTGTTAGAGACCCCAGGCTCTAGCCCTGGCTCCTCTCCTCACCGGTCACATTCAGCAGGTCACTCATGCTCTTTAGACATCAGACTGTTCTTCTGCGACAGGAGGAAACTGAATAAGATGATTCTTTAGGATCCTTCCTTTCACAAAACTCTGTGATTCGAAACTGACTTAGTATTATATGGGTTCTCAAATCTTGACAAAGTATTCCATCCATTTGTTTTTTTTAAATAACTTTCACTTTAAAAACTACATTGAAATGAGTTGCTTTTTGTCACAGCGCCTGATTGCTGTTTTCCTATTAGCCAGTTATCTTTAAGAAAAAAAAAGCTTCCAACTCCTGTATATTTCAACTGACTATAATTTAAATACCATAAACTTTCATGAAAAGCTTTTAGTTACTGAATCCAACATGATTTAACTGTACAGTCAATATATTCTTGATATTTTACCATCGACGTGTTTCCACAACTCTGACGGAACCTTGATGCACAGCTCCCCGTTCCCTGCATCAGGATCCACAGCACTAACTGCAGCTGCATAAGCGTTGGAAAAGTAGTTGAGATTTCTCCTGGGGAGAGGGGAAAGAAGAGAGAAAGCCAGTCTTAACAATAAGACACATATTTCACCAAATGTTTTCTTAAATACTTGGCACCACTTGTTTGTAAGGATTATATCATCTTACATAAATCACAGGAATGCTTTTTAGCCAAGTTAACTGTAGATTTACTGCCCAGGACAAAAACTTGTGCAAGAAGGCCAAACCAGTCAATCCTAAAGGAAATCAACCCTGAATATTCACTGAAAGGACTGATGCTAAAGCTCCAACACTTTGGCCACCTGATGCAAAGAGCTGACTCACTGGAAAAGACTCTGGTGCTGAGAAAGATTGAGGGCAGGAGAAGAGGATGACAGAAGATGAGATAGTTGGATGGCATCACCGACTCGATGGTCATGAGTTTTGGTGATGGACAGGGAGGCCTGGATGCTGCAGTGCATGCAGTCACAAAGAGTTGGACATGACTGACTGAACAACAACAGATGCAGTGGCATATACAGTCTATTCACTGATGCTATGTGTTTGTTATGATTATCACATCCTTCATTAATTTTAGAATACCAAAGCCACTACAATTTCCTGATACAAATGTAAAGAATACAGGTAGAATTGAAAAAATAATTAATTCTTTAGTTAATTGGCAAAAATTTGAATGGATTCAACAAGCTTTATAATCTGACAGAAATTCAAGATGTTTAAAACAAGTCAGGATGTGAATTAATTCCTCACTCCACAGTACACGACAGTGTGAGCGCAGTGAAGGAGGGAGCATCTGTGTGGTTCACTGTCACGTCCCCTGAAGGCAGGGGACTTTTAATGGGCAGGCTTAGTAGCTCAGCCGTGTCCCACTCTTTGCAACCCCACAGCCCAGCAGGCTCCTCTGTCCGTGGGATTCTCCAGACTAGAATAACTCGAGTGGGTGGCCATGCCCTCCTCCAGCGGATCTTCCCGAGCCAGGGATCAAGCCCACATCTCCTGCATTGCAGGTGGATTCTTTCCCACTGAGCCACCCGTTCAGTGGGTACTTAGCCTTATTTCCCGCTGGACGAAAGTCATGAACAGAAGACTTATGCAAATATGAAAACACTGTTCTCGTCTGATTTTCTAACTTTTTCCCATAAAGTAACTCACATACATATACATTCATACACACACAAATCACATGTCCTCACTGCAATCAGTGAGAGTAACACAGAGGAAATGGAACAAAGAAAAAGGGCAAGGAATGGCAAGAGCAAGAAAGAAAGATCAGACGCGATTCTGTGAGACAGGCTGCTGTGACCTGTGCGCAGGCATCACGCCCTTGGACGGGGCCGCAGAGCCTGTCGGCGGCACTTCACTAACTGAATGAATCCTCGCGAGTTAAGAGACAGCTTTCATACACTCTGCAGAAGGACGGGAGGGAGACAAAGCAGGAAGAGCCACTAGAGGAGACACCACACTGACACCGTCCGCACGCCAGAGGCCACCCCGCCCCACCTGCCGCTCTCCACCAGCCAGGAAGGCGGGGATCCCAACACACCGTCCGCACGCCAGAGGCCACCCCGCCCCACCTGCCGCTCTCTACCAGCCAGGAAGGCGGGGATCCCAACCACGGCTTTAAGCCACAAAATACAAGCTTCTGAAAGTAGTTACGCCAATTCTCGGTACTTTTAACACTGCCTTTCTGTTAGATAAACATGTGAAATAAGGGGTATAAAAACTCCAGGACCACAATAAAAAAGAAATATATGTTTTTTCACATACCATCTTTTCTCTTTTAATTATCATACAGTAAAAGTAACTTTCTCCCTTTGGTATGTAATTCTGTAAATGTTAACGTGTATAAGTAACCCCTACCACAACTGGGATACAGAACAGTTCCACCATCCCCCAAAGTCCCTTGTGCCAAATACATGGAATCCTAAGAATGGATTTTTGAGGCTGGCTTTTATCTCACTCAGTATGTCTTTGAAGTTCATTTAAGGTGTACATGTACCAACAGTCGGCCCCTTATTATAGCAACCGCACCACAGATTGTTCACTGTTTACTCACTCATCCACTGAAAGACAGCTGGGTTCTCTCCAGCTCTTGGCCATTAGGAATAAAGCTGCTACAAACAACTGTGTATCAGTTTTTATGTGAATTTAATTTTCATTTCTGTAGTACAAACAGACAGGAGTGGGACTGCTGAGTCATATGGCAACTGTAAGTTCAGCTTTACAAGAATCTGCTAAGCTGTTTTCCAGAACAGCTGTGCCACGCTGCGTTCCCATCGTCAATGTAAGAAAGGGCCAGTGGCTCTGCATCCTTACCAGCACTTAGTTAACACACTCTACTAGTTAAAGACTACTTTGGACATCTACAGGTTGCAACTTCTCTTCAATAAAATATCAAAAACACAAAATCTGAAAGCCAGTTATTTGTGAAGTTTAAAAATAATCATTGTTACAAAAAAGCTAAATTTAAACATTATATATTAAACCACTCTTTTTTTTTTAATGGAAAATTATTCTCACTTAATCTCCTCATTTCCTGAGACAAGGTAAAGTGGTCCAAATAAAATGGTGAGTCATTATAAATGGAATCTATTGGAAAGTCAGTTTTGAGGAACAATCTTCTCATGGCTTGGATTTTAGTGTTTCCTTTCATAATACAAATCAAACATGTTTCCTTTCATAATAACCTAATAAAAGCCAAAAATTACAAGGCAAGATTATTTTAAGTATTTTCAATTTTCAGAATGATAATGACCGTAAAATATTAACACACCGCTGGCCTATAACCACCACAGTCCCCAGGCTTCCTTATGGGAACAAAGCTTAAAGAGGAGTAATGCTATAGAGGATATTGAAAAACAAGTACATTAAGGTGAAATCAAAAGAATTTTCTCCAAGAACCAATTACAAATATCTACATTAAATTAAAATAATCTGTTCTTTGTCAAGAACATGTACTTTTTAAAACTGAATGTGCAGATTCTGCAAAACCTAAGATTCAACTGTTTGTAAACCTTATCTCCATTTAAAAAAAACTTCATGAAAGCAAAATACATTACATCAGCAAAGTGTATGTGCTCTAAGTATACAGCTCCATGAATTTTCACAAAACCAATGGCACAGCAGCGCAGAACAAGGGCCGAGCCCTTCCCCAGCCGCAGAGCCCTCCTGTCCTCGCCGGCCGAGCCCCGCTCTCACTGCCGGGGTGACCCAGTGTTCTGACAGCAGCGGGGCAGGTCGACAGCCTAGCACACCTTCCTCTGGGTGTGACTTGTTCCATTCGACACTGAATCCGTGAAATCCACCCACATCTCTGCACCTAACTGGCGGTCATTCAGTCTCATTAGTTTTAGAGTGCCAATAGTGAGAGAATCTACCATTCTACTGCTGACAGGTTTTCAGGTTAGTTACAGTTCTGATTATTACAGATGCTGTTGAGAACATCACTGTACTTTCTTCCTGGTGAACATGTTGGGTTTACATGTACGAGTGAGACTCTTCAGTCACAGAGTACAAATACATTTGGTCTCAATTTACATTTCTATTAACTGTGTCTGAGAATTAATTACTCTATGTTCTTATCAACATTCAATTGTTTCTTCTGTCCTTAGTTTTGACAGTTCACATACAAAATAAAATAAATAAAAGGCTGACAGAAAAATTCACTTTCCAGAAACAGAACCAATATCAAAATTAATAAAAATGAGGGACGTTCCTGGTGGTCCAGTGGTTAAGACTTCACGCTACCCATGCAAGGGGCACAGGTTTGGTCGCTGGTCAGGACACTAAGATCCTGAACACTGCATGGCACAACCAAAAAATAAAATAAAGATGCCTTTTTAAAAATAATCAGAAAAACATTTGATATGATGCCATGAAATAAGGTTGTTCAGAGAAAACTCTACCTTAACAAGCTTTTCTATGAAAAAGCCTAGGGGATTTCACTGATAACAAGTTCAAACCTGAATGAATTTACAGTGGCTATACAAAAAATGTCTTAATGACCCAGATAATCATGATGGTGTTGTCACTAACCTAAAACCAGACATCCTGGAGTGGAAGTCAAATGGGCCTTAGAAAGCATTACTATGAAAAAAGATGGAGGTGATGGAATTCCAGCTGTTATTTCAAATCCTAAAAGATGATGTTGTTAAAGTGCTGCACTTGATACGTTAGCAAATTTGGAAAACTCGGCAGTGGCCACAGAACTAGAAAAGACCAGTTTTCATTCTAATCCCCAAAAAAGGCAATGTCAAAGATGTTCAAACTACTGTATAGTTGCGCTCATTTCACTTGCCAGCAAGATTATGCTCAAAATCCTCCAGGTTAGGCTTCCGCAGTACGTGAACCAAGAACTTCTAGATGTGTAAGCCGGGTTTCAAACAGGCAGAAGAACCAAAGATCAAATTGCCTACATCGGATGGATCATAGAAAAAAAAAGCAAGACAATTCCAGAAAACATTGACTTCTGCTTCACTGATTACCTGAAAGCGTTTGATTCTGTGGAGCAAAACAAATTATGGAAAATTCTTAAAGAGATGAGAATATCAGACTATCAAATCTATCTCCTGAGAAACCTGTATGCAGGTCAAGAAGCAACAATTAGAACCAGATGTGGAACAGCACACTGGTTCAAACCTGGGAAAGGAGTATGACAAGGCTGTACATTGCCACCCTGCTTATTTAACTTATATGCAGAGCACATCATGAGAAATGCTGGGCTGGATGAAGCACAAGCTGGAATCAAGATTGCCGGGAAAAATAACAACCTCAGATTTGCAGATGACACCTCTCTAATGGTAGAAAGCAAAGAGCCTCTTGATGATGGTGAAAGAGAAGAGTGAAAAAGCTGGCTTGAAACTCAACATTCAGAAAACTAAGATCATGGCATCTGGTCCCGTCACTTCATGGCAAGTAGAAGGGGAAAAGTGGAAGCAGTGACAAATTTTACTTTCTTTGGCTCTAAAATCACTGATGCCATGAAATTAAAAGACGCTTGCTCCTTGGAAGGAGAGCCATGGCAAACCTAGACAGCACGTTAAACAGCAGAGACATCACTTAGCTGACAAAGGGCTGTCAAGTCGAAGCTATGGCTTTTCCAGTAGTCACGTACAAACGTGAGAGTGATCCACACAGAAGGATGAGTGCCGAAGGATTGATGCTTTCGAACTGGGGTGCTGAAGAAGACTCTTGATTCCCTTGGACTGCAAGGAGAGCAAATATATCACTCCTAAAGGAAATCAACCCTGAATATTCGTTGGAAGGACTCTTGCTGAAGCTAAAGTTCCAATACTTTGGCCACCTGACTCGAAGAAGTGACTCACTGGAAAAGATACTGATGCTTGGGAAGGCTAAAGGCAAAAGGAGAAGGTGGTGGCAGAGAATGAGATGGGTAGATAGCATCGCCA
Organism: Odocoileus virginianus; assembly: GCF_023699985.2. Lineage (NCBI taxonomy): Eukaryota > Metazoa > Chordata > Mammalia > Artiodactyla > Cervidae > Odocoileus > Odocoileus virginianus. The sequence continues at coordinate 65,418,569 of NC_069688.1, forward strand.
ATTCAATGGACACGAATTTGAGCAAACTCCAGGAAAGAGTAGAGCATGGAGAAGCCTGGAGTCCCCGAGGTTGAAAAGAGTTGGACACAACTTAGCAAGGGAACGACACCACTTTGAGAAGGCTGATGAGTGTCAGGTCACCAGAAACGCTGAGTACAGATAAGAACACAACGGCTCTCCTGCTGCGCGTGCGATTACAGGAAGTCCAAATGAGAAGCTCCCTGTTTAGTCACAGGGTTATCACATGTAAGAAAACACAACGTCAAACCAGAGTATTCAGAGAGCAGCAGAGGGAACTGTTAGCAAATCTGGAAACAGTTTTCCAAGAGGAATGACTGAGTACTGAGATGCGACAGACTGGAAAAGAGAAAACTTACAGGAAAACAATTTTAAATTAGGATAAGTTTCTGAACATTATAGCAAAACAGACTAACTCAATGTAATAAACAACTTTCTAACATTCAGAAGTAATGAAAAGGGTGCTTTAAAAAACAGTGAGCTCAACAGAAGGCGGAACAATATAGGGAAAAATTCCTCTTGAAGTTTTGACTAAACAAACCCCAAAGTTCTCTCCATTATGACAACTTAATGCCAAGCAATACTCCTAAAACAACTGCATGTGAGGCATTGTGGATGAGTTAAAATATAAAACAATCCATATTATCTAACCATAAATAAAGGAATCAACCACTTCTACCATATGATATCAGTAAAACAGTAACATTTAAAATCTCTCTACACAGATGTCTATATTAAAGTACAGGACTGAAAAAATATATACAGGACTTAGAAAATCTAAAAAAAGGAATTAAAAAATCAATTCTAATCACTTTAAAAACTGCTCCCATCACTCAATAGTTACTTCATTTCTATCTTAAGTTAGCTTTATTTCTACTGCCACTCCTCAGTGGAAATGAAGACAGGAGGCAGGAACTAAATTGATTCCTGAAACTTAGGAAAGTGGAGAATTTTCAAGTAAAATAAAAAAACTTTTCTCAAGGTAGCAAACCCTACCTATGGAAGGGAAAGAAACAGGGAGGAGACACATCAGCCACTGTACGCTACTCATGCACAGAAACAATCTCTGGTAATAACCTACATTTCCCTTTTCTAAGAAGAAATGTAGCAAACAAAAACAAAGAAAACGCCACCAAGGAGACATAGCATCTACGGAAGCAAACTACATCTACAATGTAAGATAAATATAAAATATGTTTGGAGAAACTTCAAGTGCTTATTTTCCTGGCAGACAATAAGCCAGAGACAGACAGAGAGGGAGAAGTCTTACATATGTTATATAACCAACAGGGTTTCTAATTGCCAGGGCAGGTAAGTTAACAAGTCAGCTAATGTTCACTTGGGTAAAATAGGAAGAAATGCCTTTGAATCTCTTGTCTAAATGTTTCCCTCCCTTATATTCACCCTGCAGTTCAAAGGTGCTAAATCTCAACCGAGGTAAGCATACTCTTGCCATTAAAAATAGGAGGGTCTGGCACCTTAACTGTAAAACAAATAAGAAGAAAATGTGATGAAGTAGCATATTACTTCTTTGAGTGTTAGGACATTCCAGTATGTACCCAAGATCAAATTTAACCGAATTTTAAGTTTAATTTTCAATTTCAAATCTACTATTTCATTTCTGCTTCAGCTTTAGTAGAAATTTTATTGCTTCATTCAACAATGAGAGTTACTCTGGAAACAAGAAAGGTGGTGTAAGTATCTAGGGACATGCTAAAGATTTTAACTACCTATCCTTCCCAAAGTCTTCTTTAAAGATAAACAACATCATCACAAGAGATCATTTTCACACCTTAACTACCTGTGAACAAAGTCTTCTTTAAAAATAAATATCATCATCACAGAGATCATTTTCACATCTTAACTGCTAAACAGTATTTCTTCTGAACCATTGGTATGCTTCTGTCTTATGTTTTAGGAATCTTACAAACAATAGCATTTCCCTCTTTCATATGGTAACCAGAAATCTCAAAACCAAACCTACAGTTTTCCTCTAGTAACTTAGTGTGATACACACCATCCTACACTTTTTTCACTCTTGATGCTAATTTCATTAGCTACTTTAAAAAACTATTGTCCAATAAAATTCTAAAACCAATCTCAAACCCTCTTACGAACAAGTCAGACAATAAACAAACACCAACAAAAACAACTGGCATCTCTCTTAAAAAGTAAACAGGATTCTAGAGCCAGGCAGAAAAGCAGGGGTTGTCCTGAGTACTTATTAAGTGACCATGGCTAAAACATGGTGGTGCTACTGAAAAGACAAGTTTAAATATATTCCATCCTTTCCACTTTCCCAACTTAACCTTCGAAAACACTCTCCTCTATGACTCCCTTTTCTTTCTTTATAACACTAAAGGTGATGAGGCATATTCCCTATCACTGGAGAAAAGCTTTAGGGGATATCATCACCTCAAAATTAACCAAGTAAAGCTTGCTTCCTCAACAGATCTGGAGTCCAGTGTTCCTGTCACTGCACTGTCAGATTTCCTTCCTTGAAACCGGAGCACCTGGAACAACTGGTAAGGTGGCTGTGCAGATGCTGTGTTTTGTGACCAGCAGATGGAGAAGCTTCCTACCCTGTCATCAGAGACCTAAACTCTACTCTGTCACAGCCTCCACGGGGAAAGCAGCTCAAAGACTGGACACCTGTGTGACAGACTCACCCTGCTGTACACCCAAAACAGAGCCCGGTACGTCAACTGCAGGAGCCCGCGCTTCCTGTGGAGATGGTGCAGAGAGCAGCTCCCGGGAGGGGCCTGCTTCAGTGACCTCCGGTGCTCTCCGCGTCCTAACGTTCTTTAAGAACCCTGGTTAGATGGGAGGGCAGGCGACCTGGGACCTTGGTCTGCATCCCTGGGGCAATTCATTCATTCCTTCACTCATACAAATCCCTGCTGAATGCCAGGTGATGTGCCAGCCTCTGAGGAAACAGCAATGCACAAGGCAGGTCTGAAGTCTGAGCCTTATTCTCATGGAGCTCACTGGAAAGCAGTGAATTCAGACAATTAAACTAGTAACTGGCACAGACTGTAACTGACGTCATGATGGGGAAAGCACAGGATGAAGCTCAGGCTCCTAGCTGGTCAGTTAGAAGGATACAATGAGGCCTTTCCACTTCACAAGGGGCGACGAGTATCACACGGGACAGTGGGTTTGGGGAAGCTGTGCAACACCGTACAAGGTGTAGAGAAACCTAACACATGATGCTCAACACCTCTAGACTGGTTAAAATAGCATCGTGACTAAAAAAACAAGAAAAGAGTTTATAGTTTAGGGCACTCTATCCCCAAATACTGAGAATCAAAGAGACGATATAATGCAATGCTATCAATGCATGCTATCAAAACTTTGAAAAAACAACTGCCTTCAAATGTACTTGACAGTATTTAAATCAGCACAAATGTTACTGGGGCACAATCAAGTAAAATGTTAAAAAGAGCCATAAGAATAATAAGCAATCCTATTTTCCTAAGGAAATAATTCAAAGTAAAAGAAAAAAAAAAAATCTAGAAAATAATCAGACAATCTACAGTATACTGAGTAAATGGAATATTGCCTGACCATAAAAATAATAACAAAGTGAAAACAAAGTATTTAAATGAAAAATGTAGAACATAAAGTTGATCATTAAAAATACGTGTTTATTGATAAAATCAGAAGTAGCCTAGACAGATGCAGTATTTAAAGTGAAGGAATAAGGTATTTCAGACTATTTTTATATTTTATAAAGCTGTCAAGTATTTCATAGAATAAAGTAGTTTCTGCTGTACAGATTACAGTATCCCCTAATTCCTGAAGATCATATTAATATCTTTGAAACAAATTATTTTTTAAAAAACAAAAGTCGAAAACTGGCTAAAAAAATTTTACTTAAAGTTCTCTGATAAAGGAAACTTAATGACTTACTATGTTTGACCAGAGCCAGTAAAATTTCCTGAATCAAATGGGCAAAGTGGCAGAAGCAACAGAAGTTATACAATTACAGAAAATAAAAAAATTAAGAAATATCAACTTTTACAAGTGTGTAACTTACTGTTTCGATTCACTGTGACAAACTTCCAGGGTTGGATCATTATAAATAAAGGCAGCTTCTAAATCATTGATCCTCACTCGGTATATTCTACACTGTTTGCTGTTCAACTTGATTCTATTTAAGTTTGCAACTGTGGGAAATATAGTCAGTTCCACAAAGCCCTGTAAAGATAAGGAATAATAACTTCATTATGATTAATACTGGTATACTTTACAACGTATTTCTTTGATTTCTACTACTTGTACACACACTATACTCCAGAAACAGAATCTCAAATAGCCACACACATACAAGTGCTCCCCAGGTAACTTCACCTCAAGGATGGTTGGCCGAGTGACTAAAAGGGTATGAATTCTGTACACTTTATCATTCTGGTGTTTCACATTCACTATCAGTGAAAATTAAACCAGATGCTAGAAAAAAAAGTAAAATGCCTCAAATATAAAAATTTTATATATGAAATTCTCAAATATAAGAATTTATAGACAGACTGGAACCCAAACAGGGAGGCAGGAGAAAAAAATCCAAGAGCGAAAAGAGATTCAAAACCAGTTCAGGGAGTAAAAGAGAACTGCCCCTGGGGACCTCCCTGGTGGTGCAGAGGTTAAGAATCCACCTCCCACTGCAGGGGACTCAGGCTCAGTCCCTGGCCAGGGAACTAAGATCCCACACGCCACAGGACAACAAGGTCCGAGAGCTCCAATGACTGACCCCACACACTCTGGAGCCCCCGAATCACAGCAAGGAGCCCCAGCACCACAAAGACAGATACCGTGTGCCCCATCTAAGACCAGACACGCCAAAGATAAACAAATGTTACTAAAAAAAGAAAGAAAACTGTCCCTCAAAACAGAGTAAACACTATACCATCAAAGCTAATCAGTATGCACCTCTGCTCATGGGAGGTAAATCAGGGCACGTGAAGTAGCAAGAGTTACAAGAAACACTCAGGCAAGGAGGGAAAAATCCACTGCAGCCTCCAAGAGCAGCAGACACATCTAAGTGCTGGCTGATTTTCTACCAAGCAGTCCCAAAGGCCGTACCTCAGCCTGGTGGCGAGCAAGCTATCTGAAGCATGGACCAAAGACACGAGAGACAGTTACATCCACTGTCCACTACCCTCTTGCTCTGAATCAAATCGGAAAGACAGATCAGTGAAACATGGAACGTATGTCCAGCAAGTTTAATATTCTGGGTTGAAAACACAAAATATGGGAGGGCATGAAACAGTAACATTTCAAGGGTTGAAACAGGAATATCTAAAATAAAACTCAGACAATAACCATAGAGAACAACATTACAACAATTTTAAGGGCTATTATTAAGCACTACTATATGTTACACATTACACTAAATACTTTTGTATATTTTAATCCCATTAACAACTTCAAAAGATAAGTATTACTTTATACAGATTAAGAATTAAGAAAATCAAATCATTACTAAGCGGAGAACTGAGTCAAACCCACATCTACATGATCACAACTGATCCCCACTATGCCACAATGTCTCACAGTGCAATGCTTTTCAATAATACCTAAGAATTTTTTTTTTTTAGATAACATTCAGCCCAACCTCTCAAAGCCCATCTAGATCCCCCTTCTCCCCAACTGACAAATAACAGAGTCAAACATCTTTAAATTAGACCATCTGAACAGATCTATTTGCCTGGAAGCAGATAAGAACAAAAAAAGCAGAAGCAAAACATTTGATGAAGTCTGAGTTGAAAGGTGTTAAACTGTGAGCAACTGTAGAAAGATCTAAAGTCCCTTAACTAGCACATCAGCAATCCAATGACCAATCGACATGGATGATCCTGGATTAGACGAAAGACTAAGCAAAACTAAGATAACATCAAAAGTGACCCAGAAAAGATTATGGAAACTGCTGTCAAGAAGTAGTTACATGAGCAGAAGAATAAGCTTCGGCTTTCTAAACTAAGGGCAACAGTAATAAAACAGTGAATGCAATATACTGTATCACAACAGGGAAAGCCCAGCCTCCTTGAACCATCAGGTCTCTGACACCACCGAGAGCCCTAACCTACACCTGCCTGCCAGGCGCAGACCCACCGACTTGCCTCACAGCTGGAGCAGGACGCAGCCCCCAGGGCTCCTAACTGCTCCCTCTTCCTGCTCCTGCTCCCGCCCCAGCACCTGACCCTGACCGTGCTCCTAGAGTCCCTCCTAGAGTCCCTCTGCTAGTCAACCTTTTTGAAAGCTCCTTTACTTCCCAGCCTCAGATGAAACATCTCTTGATTCCCCTCTGAAAAGAAGCTCTACATTCTTTTATTCAGTATAAATTAGAGGAGGGGAAAACAGGAAACCACCCTCTTTCCGCTCTTTCTAGACTTTTTTCAGGCTTTTGCACAGCACAGGCTGTGAGAGCAAGGGCAGAACAGTGTCCTCGTGTTCTTGAGGTCCCAGCTCAACTTCTCAGTAGGTGTATGAGCTTGTGCTAAGTTACTCTAGCTCTCTATACCTCGGGTTGTGGCGGTGGTATTGGTGATGTAGTCAGTCATGTCCGATTCTGCAACCCCATGGACTATACAGCCTGCCAGGCTCGTCTGTCCATGGAATTTTCCAGGCAAGAATACTGCAGTGGGTCGCCACGTCCTACTACACGGGACCTTCCTGACCCAGGGACTGAGCCTGTGTCTCAATCCTGCTCTTTTGTCTCCTGCATTGACAGGAGGATTCTGTACTATTGAGCTACCTGGGAAGCCCGTACCTCAGTTTCCTCATCTGCAAAGCAAGAACAGCAACGCTCCCTACCTTTTGGTGTTATTGTAACTGAGCAACTTAAAACAAGGAAAGCACTTAAAATCATAGCTGGCATCCAGTAAAAGTTTTTGTTATTCTTAGATTCCACTTCCTTTCCTATGCGTTCATGCCACACAGAACAGCATCCTCTGTTCCTTTCATTAATAACTCCCAAATTCCCCAAAATGTGTTGAAAGTTCCTACTTTCCCTTTCTAACCCATCACGCTGGGACACGAACATGGACCCAGTTGATCCGGGCGGTAAGTTCCTGCATTTCAGTTCCTACCATCTTCACAGCCGTTCCAGGACAGCAATCACGACTGCACCCCGAGAGACACTCCATCAGTGCTCAGCGCCGCCCCGACGCCGACGTTTTACGCCTCGATGTCCGGAAGCCTGTGCTTCCCTTCCAGACCTCCCACTCGACCACACAGCACGCCCCCGCTCCTGGCCTGCTCCGGTTCCTCTCCACAGCCCTCCCCGCTGTTCTCAGGGCTCCTGTCTCCCCTGCCCGTCTAAGACCCTCACCCTGAGCCACTCTTCTGTCGACCACCAGCTCTGGCCCTCCCGCTGCGCGTGCCTCCCTCCTCCTCCTGTCGTGAGACGTCGCCTCTACCCCTCTGCCAGAGGCACCCTCCGCAGTGCTCTCAGAAATCACGGTCTATTGATCGCCTCCTCTTACAACACCACCTCTCCTCTCACAGGACCTTTCCCCACGCTCACAGACATCTGCAACTCTCGCTTATCTTTCTGTTAAGTCTTAACTTCTATGTCACCTCAAATAAATTATTGTTTGCCCTTTTCCTTGAGTTACTATATTTTGGTTCAGAACTGACACTAGTCCCTGGAGTCCCAGAACATTACAACAGTCCACTGGGGAGATTAGAAGTCGGGGTGTGCGTGTGTGTGTGTTGGGGGGGACGGTGCAGAGGGGGATTGCTTTTGCCAGGCAGTGCAGCTTATGTATCTTAGTTCCCTGACCAGGGATTGAACCTGGGCCCTTGGCAGCAACAATGCAGTCCTAACCACTGAACTGCTAGGGAATTCCCCAGACTGGTGACCTCTGGAGGTCAAGTAATAAAGGGGTTTAAGGGGTTCCCACATCTATCTCAGTGTAGGCCTGGTGTTTATTACCCAGTCCAAACATACAGGATACGTTTTAGTAACTGGCAAACCCTCACAGTCATTCTCTGATCTCGCTGAGTGAGGTCTACGGAGGAAGGACTGAGAGGACACCAACAGGCCACCTTTCCCCCTTCTCCAAGAGTAAATCAACACAACCCAACACCTCTGGGGAATGGCAGAGATCAGCGCCCCCAGAGACGCGGACGATGCCTACTCCACCTTCGTTTAACTCAGCTATTTGGCCAGTGCAAAAGCCAAGTGGGTCTTGCAGAATGATCGTGAACTATCACAAACTTGCCAACCACAACCACAGAAGTGACACTCTGACCGCAGCAAACCAGCACAGCTCCTGGTAGCAAATACTGCCGTGAATTATCAAGCAATTTTTTCCCCCTCAATTCCCATCAGGGAAAAAAAACAGAAGCAGGTTGTCTTCTAGACATAAGAACCCCATCACTATCATCTAGTAACTAATAACTCTATCAACTCTCTGTTCAGTCAAAACAAAGTTCAAAAGTCTCCTGACTGCGGGATAGCCCAAACAGAATTACACTCGTATGTTATACTGACAACACTACACCATCTGGACCTGGTGAGGAAGGAAAGGCAAGTTCTCAATAACACCTTACTAGAAAACCCATGGATGGCAGAGGCTGAGTCAAATCTCATGGACACTCAGGGGACTGCCACATCAGCAGAGTTTCTAAGGTACCGGTGGCTCAGCAGAGCCGGGAGCACAGGGCCGTGCCGGCAGACAGGGACGCTGCACTGACCCTGGCTTCCTCCACCAGGATGACACTGCAGCGGGTCAGGCGTGGTCCGGGCGGGCCCCCCTCGGGCCGTGTGGCTCAGCAGAGCCAGGAGCACAGGGCCGTGCCGGCAGACAGGGACGCTGCACTGACCCTGGCTTCCTCCACCAGGATGACACTGCACTGCCATCCGGGGTTTCAGAGGAAACCCGTGACCTCTTCCGCCAACAACTATTTTCTATGTGCAAAGCAACTACTGCTTTGCTACTAGACCCTGCAGGAGAGACCAAACACACGACCATGCGGCTTCCAACAGTTTCAGGGAGTTTCTGTTAACCTGGAATGGCCATCACGAACTGAGTGCGTGCAGCTTCCACCTTTTAACAGAAGCGACACCCCCAGACCAGGCCCAGCAGGCTCCCAAGGCACAAAAAGCAAACAGCGTGACCACTGACTCAGAGCCCAAAGAGACCTGCTCCCATCCAATCTCCACTCCCCCCTTCAATCCACACCCAGGACCTCATGGAGAGCTCCCCAAGTTTAACAATAGTACAAAGCACAAGCCTCAATTATGAATAAGTCTGTACAGCATGCTAGCACAGTTGAACCTGGATGGCAGCTGCCATCAGAACTCACTGAAGTGTAGTCCTGAAACACAGTGGAAGAAAACCCTCCTGTGGGCTGGATGCCGGCAAACAGAACAGGTGGTAGAGCGTCTACAGACATAGGAATGACCCAAGACACTTCTGCACTGATCCGGGGGCAGTTGCTAGGTTGGCCAGCTGGTTAGGAATGTGTAAAGAACAAGACTAAAAGACTGAAAATAAGAGGGTGATGGGAAAAGTGTACACATGAATTTCTCAGAGTAGGTATAATATGAAAATGTTATCACGTAAATGACTAACAGAAGCATCCTCAGAGACTGCAGAGGGGGCCCTCCAAAATCAACTGGCAAGATCATCTATCCAGCAGATGTGCCCAGACTCTTTCCCCTACCCTGCTAACACACAAAGTGGTCACGGTGGCAAGAATGGAGGCTACACACGAACCCAACACCGTGCTCTGCCCTCAGCAAAGCCTGATCTGGCCATCATCCATGCTGAGCGCCCACCGCCCCCAGCAGAGGATCAAAGCTTCTAACAAGGGGTCCTCCCAGGAAGGGTGAGCTAGTCACTCAGCAGTAAAATGACTCCATTAGACAGCTGGTACCACAGAGGGGAGACAGGAATTCACCCTTACAAAAACAGACACACAGTCCAGATATTCCTTCCCTGTTAATACAATGTACATCCGTGTCAACATACTATCCCACACACACTTCCAGGTGTAGAGAAAAGTGTGGCAGAATTTACACACAAATTTTACATGCAAAATTAATTTTGTCCTCTCATCCAGAAGTGACCAACATGATCAACTAAAGAAGGCTCAGCTACAGCACAACCGAGACCTCCAAGAGGAGGCCACCCTAAACCAGTGAATGACATTATAACATCAGGTCACCTCTCCATAGCCAAACAGACCTGGGAGCCAAGGGGCAAAAGCTGGAGTGGCTATGTTCCCTACTGCTTCAAAAAGCCACTGAAAGAATTTTGCTTCCTGTCTTGAAGCCCTCAGGTTTGGGGCGTTCAGAAGCCTAGTGGCCAAAGGAGGAACGCATCCACCAGGGCACAGAGCCACGGCTTTATTAAATTGGAAGCTGAGACTAAGCCACTTCAGGCTCCTCATGCCATTGAACCAACAGGCACAGTAAGGGGTCACTGTCCCGGCTGAGAGACTAGCAGCAACTGAGATTCTGTTACACAACAGAAGCAAGCACTCCGTTTGCAGTTCAGGGAGTTCAATGGAAGGCCTCTGAGGTCCTCCTGACAAACAGTCCTAATCAATGGAAAACCGCAACAACCCCAATGACGTCGAAACCAGCAAGGATGCAAAATGAAGGTCTACGACAGACCAAAAGAAATGCTGTCAAGAAAGAGAAAAAAGGAATAGGTGGAAGAATAAGAAAGTTATGTACATAAACTTTGACCTTGATATCAACCGAAGAAAGCAAAGGCTATAGTAACTAATTTTCACATTCTTTTACCCACATTTCTTCTACTACAGGCAATAGCTAATATTTCAGGTGGGAAAAATGCTGAAACTGCCATTTCTTCACACAAATGGATTACTTCAGGGATCAGCAAACTTTTTCTTAAAGGGCCAGAGACTAAACAGATATTACAGGCCTCACAGTTTCACAGCTATTCCACTTTGCCATTGTAGCTCTAAAGCAGCTTTAGACAGTTTATAAATAAATGGGTGTAGCTGTGTTCAAATAAAACTTTACTTACAAAAACAAGTAGTTAGCTAATGCCACACGTAACTAATGCTACAATAGCTGATGGGACTTCCTTAAGCTGGGAACACTGTCATCTAAACAGAAGTGTTGAGAGGATGATCTGGAGGCAAAAGGGATTAGACTGTTGTAGATATCTTCCTTTTGCCCTTCCTAATCTGCCCCCTACCCTACTCTGTATCCAAGAAGATGCATTAACTGGGCACTAGCCTTCCAGCTGCTGGTCAGGGTGGTCAAATGAGAGGCACAAAGAGGAGACGGAAAATAGAAGAAACAGGAGCTCTGCAGATTCATAACCCTGGGTCTTAGGCTATCAACGGGGTTCCTAGAATGGATATATCAATCCATATGGATATTTGGATATAGATCATATATGGATATATATATGCATGTACATCAATCCATATGGATATAACAATCTATACATCTAAATTGGGGGGAAGGCAATTACTAGGTTTCAAACACCTTTACATAGAACTTTACTACAAAGCAATGCCAGGGAAACAAGGTCCGGCAAAAATCAAAAAACAAAAGCAGCCTCTGAACAGTCAAGTTAGTGTGTGTGTCAACCTTAATTTTTTCACAGAAAAAAATCTCACTGTGGATTTATTCTTGTTTCATACACAATTCTAAAATGTTTGGTAATGTAGACTTTCATATTCCACAACATATTCAAAGAAATAAATTTTAACCAGAAAACAGGAAAAAAGGAAAGGGAGAATTGAGGTGTTGGCCAGTATAGTAGCAGGCCATGGCTCTTGAAGTCATACACGTTTGAATTCTAATTCATATCTATTCTCAAAACCCATGACCTGGAGCAGAAAGTTTCTACGTAATGTAAACCATGGTGTTGTTATTGCTTATAATTGCTAAGAATATACTTACCACAACAGATTTTCTCTGGAAGTTTATGTTGTTGATGCAGACGACCTGATGGGTTGTACATTAAAGAATAAAGAAAATAATTCAGTTATTAAACAATGCATAATTCAATCCCAGTGTAAACAAGAACTGTGTTCTAAGCAGCTCAAAATCATACTTATTTTTCATGTTAAAACCCTAGAAATTAGGGTAACTTGTTCATTTAAAATTCAGCAACAGCCACAAAAATAAATTTTTTTGGACAAAAATGCAATTTAAGAAAAAGATACGTTAAACTGCAAGGGGCAGTAAATCTGCTGAAATTACCTTGTCATTCAAAACATTTTCGCCCTACAAAACTGTGGGCAGCTTCCAGTTTCCCACTAGGCTTTCCAGGCCCACTAAGTCAGTTTCAAGCGATCACTGAAACTAATTAATTTTAACTAATGAAAACCAAACCTAGGAGAAGTGTTAGTCGCTCAGCCGTGTCCATTCTGTGACCCCATGGACTGTAGCCCGCCACGCTCCTCTGTCCAAGAGATGCTCCAGACAAGAATACTGGAGTGGGTAGCCCTCCCCTCCTCCAGGGCATGTTCCCGACCCAGGGATCGAAGCCAGGTCTCCCGCATTGCAGGCGGATTCTTAACCGTCTGAGCCACCCAGAAAGCCCCAGAAGAAAGGGAGATGCAGACAAAAATACTTATAATTTATACGGCCTTGGGCTTTCAAAGCCCTTGTCTCCTTTCTTCCTGTTCATTCTGGCGGGGTCAGAGCCAGTCGGCGGCATGAAGGGGCCCGGCGGAGCTCGGCTTCCCGGCCTCCGGGCGGCGGCGGGGCATCACCGGCCTTGGGCACCCGACGCTCGCCGTTCCTGCACGCTCCCAACAGTCACGCCCCAGTGGGGGTGCCCTCGGCTCCACGCCCGGCCCTGCCCGATTAGCCGCGGCAGCCCTTCACACTCGCTCGGGGGACTCGGATAGTCCGTCGTCTCCGCCGAGCGCCTGTCACGGAGACGCTCCCCACAGCAGCGTCCAGTGGCGCCCGCCAGCCGACATCTTTTTCGTCACCTCTGACCCCCTGACGTCAGCGGAAGTAGGGCAGCGCTGAGGCGGCAGCCGGAAGTCTTGTTGGCCGTGGGCGGGGCTTGGCGAGCAGCGGGCTTTGCGTTTGCTTTTTAGTGTGCAGACGGCGGCTGAGAACCGTTGAAGCTGAGGAAACTTGACAGATATTTTGTGGATGACGCGAGCACAGCAGGACGGAAAGGCGAAACATTAAATTTTAGAGGAATAAAGATGTATCGCAAAGACTGAAAAGCACGGGGACGAGGTTTTCAAAGTGCCAGGGGCCGGGACGTAGGAAACCAGGAGGCGTCCCTCCTGCTGTGTAAAAAGAACCCTTAACTCACCGGAGCTGTGACTTAGGCTGGAAAAGACGAGATTACACCTCAAGGAGTCTAACTCGAGCTCGAGTCCTCACTAGGCATTGCTGCCTCGGTATTTATTGAAAAATTAATTAAATAAGTGGATTATACAGATGTAGAATTATTGAAACACCGGACTATTTTGAGTCATCTGCATTTCATGTGCATGAGAATAAAACGGTTGTAAATTCCAGTGACAGTTAAATCTTTGTTAATTGTGGATTACCCATTAACTTTTTTTTTTTAACTTTGGACCAGGTTTAACCCTTCAAACTATCCTGATGACAAGTTCATTAGCTAAAATTAATTTGAACTTTGGTCTAAAGAAAAACACACTAGGAAAATAAAGATGTAAAATAACTTTATCAAGCATTCCAAAACCAGAAATTACTTGTAGTTTTTGAGTATTACCTGTGTCAGTATCCTTCATTATAGGATTATAAACTATTGTTAGTATTCTTCACAGGGGATTAGTATTGAAAGGGTCTTCTTGAATTACAACCTTTTTAATACCATTTTGCATGGAAGATGGAGAATATTTATCAAGATAGATGCAACTGGGTTAAAAAGAGGTCACTGGGTTAAGGAAAGAATGGGAGGCAAATAAGCAGTGAAGTAGTACACAGACTTGCATGCCCAAGAGCGTATCTGAGGTAGGAGGTAGACAGGCCCCTGGCTGGGCAGCCGGCGTCTGTCAAGTGTAGAAAACTGAAGCTTTGTCTTCCCCGCACTCCAAGGGCAGAGCTAGCTGCAGAAGCCGCACTCTGCTGGAACTGAGGTAAGACGGCCATTCCCGAGGCCACGGAAACCGCCTGACTGCACAGCTGCAGAGAGGCCCCTGGAGGCAAAAACGGGAGGCAGGGCACCGAGACTCCACTCGTCTCTGTGGCGCAATCCATCTTTAGCGAAAAGTTGCGCTTGGACCTTAGAGCACCTCATCTCCGGAGAACACATCAGATGTGGGGAAAGAAGAAGATGGGCCAAAGGAAAACAAAGACCAGGAAGAACTGTCCCAGCGAAGTGACTGAAGGCACCTTTACGGCGCTCCTGCCCGTTAGGGAGGACGGCCACAGCCTTTCTTTCTGTGTGTATTTCTGCCTTACTCTGTCTTAAACTGTCCGTCTCTGTGCTCCCCCGCTTGTTATGCTGTTATCTCTGAAAGTAAACTTTGTACCTGTATTTAGTTTTTGCCTCCTCAAAACATTTTTGTTTTCAAAGGAGGTGACAGCCAGGGGAACTTTACTTCTTGCCTCTAGCCCCTGGTGCTTCCCATGGCTCAAACAGTGAAGAATCCACTTGCAATGCCAGAGACCTGAGTTCAATCCCTGGGTTGGGAAGATCCCCTGGAGAAGGAAATGGCAACCCACTCCAGTGTTCTTGCCTGGAGAATCCCATGGACTGAGGAGCCTGGAGGGGCTACAGTCCATGAGTTCGAAGAGTCGGATACGACTAAACGACTAACACTTTCAATTTCACTTTCTAGCCCCTGGTGGACTAGCAGCTTGGATTCTGTTTCTTATTCAGGCTACCCAGATTTGATTCCGGGGCAGGGAACCAAGATCTCTCTCAGGACCACTCACTGTTGTCTTTCTGAGATCATATCTACAGCAGCCAGGGGAACAGGAGCCATGAGCATCAATACAAACAACTACCTTAAGTAACTGATAGCAGCATGTGATTTCCTGATTTGGTGGAAGGTCAAAAGTAGAGGGGAACTCACTTGGGAAATGGTATTTAAGTAAATAATTCTCTTCTAGGAAATTATTCGTATTTAGTTCTCTGAAAACTTTCAAATTTATTAATCACTAGAATGTCAAATCCTAATTAAAGAAATGCAATTTTCAATATAAAAAACCAAACCTGTTACTCTATAAATGAACTCATATAGACTGCCAAGATATACTAAATGTAGAAAGTAACACTTTTGTCCTTGTTTACACTGTGTACATGAAACAAATATATCCTGAAAGACAAAATATCCTATCACCTTTAAGAAAATAGAGCAGTAGTTTTAAAATACTTAAGATGAGTCGAAAAGGCCTCAAGGCATTAGGTTTTTCAAAGTCTGCTATACAAATACATAAAAAAACACTTTCTTATATCCAGCAACTTTAGTCCCAAAGAAAAAACTTGTTCTTTTTAAGAAATGGGTCTTCTTGAGTTATAAACTTTGACACCATTTTGCATTGAAGATCGAGCATATTTTGTGAGTAGTGCACCAATGGTTAGCTTCTCTCCACACAAATCTCTGTGGGAACGATAAAAAAATTAATGAACAAAATAAAACCAAAAAAATGAACATCACAAATAGTCTAGGGAACATAACATGATATTCACAGCACTAGTTCTTTATATCTTTCTCCCCTAAGTCCACCTTTCCAACAAACATAAGGGTATGTATTTGTGGGAGAGATAGGTGTAAAGAGAGGTTACTAAGCCATAACTGAACTAGATATATTACACGTATATATTATCGACAACCTTCATGGTAAGAGTATGAGTCATGTATTATCTAACCCCATGTTAGATATAAGGAAACTGAGGCTGGGTAAAGAGCAGAGAGAGGCCCCAAGAGGCCCAGTGAGGAAGTGGTAGGGTTTGTTAGTGGATTTTGGGTCAGTCTGGCAAGCAGTAACTTCAGGGTGAACTTCTTATGAATTCTGACTTTTCCCAAAATGTTTTAAACTAAGGCAGCAGGCAAGAAAGAAGGTGGCCGTTAGAGAGGAATGCTTGCCTTACAGTCACAGGAGGGATCACAGCAGACTGTCCCTCTGAGAGCTGCAGTGGGCAGGAAGAGCAGAGAAGTGGTTCTAGACACAGCAGAAAGGCAGAGAGCTGACACACACCCTGCCAGCCACATCAGTACTCATGCAGAATGAGAAGAGGAGGGCCAGCCAGAACTTGAGAAAGCTGGGAAGGAAGCACACAAAACAACACTGAAGCCCTATGCTACTGTCAGAAAAAGAACAGTCCTCGAAATCCATTCGTAATAAATCACTCACTGAATATATGGAGCAATATCTTCTTCTGTCCACTTCTCTCTCAGAGAGAACAGACTATTGAAACGTTCCTGATCCCCCTCTGGTAAGTCTTCTGCTTTCAACAGAAATATGATTTCCGGTCTTGACTGTCTATCCACCAAGGCCAAACCCTGTAAGAAATGAGAAAAAGGAGAGTTCAAGTAATGGTCTAATGTTAAAAAAAAAAAAGACTCATTCTTTTACCTTATGTTGAGCTTAGCCCGAGGTATTTAAAACCTCAGCATCGTGAAGCTGAGCAGCTTACCTTTTTCATAAAGAGAGCACCTCTGAGCAGTCACTTCCCTTCCCTTCTAGAATCTGGCTTTTACCACCACCAGCCTAGTGAAAAGGCTCTAGTTCTAAAGCTCACTGTGAGCTGTCACTGCCAAGCCCATGGGCCCTTTATTGGATTCCTCTCACTAGCCCCCTTTACTTCATTAGTATTGATCACCTCTTCCTCTTTAAGCCTACATCACGATTTCATACCTTTTCTCCTGACCTGATGTTTTAATTCCCTGGGCCCCTAGACCACCCCTCTAACTGTTTCACTGGCACTATCCTGGGACTCCATCCACCACTCACTCACTTGCTAACGACTGTAATATTTGCACTCCACCTCAAATCCCTCGTCCAAGCACCAGACCTCTTCAGCTGAACTTATATACGAACTCATTGTGCCTGCTGCCCAAACCTGCTCTAAGTTCCACTATCCCAGGAAGCCTAGGAAGTGAAGGTTCCAGTTGTGTCCGACTCTGCAACGCCATGGACTATACAGTCCACGGAATTCTTCAGGCCAGAACCACAGAGTGTGTAGCCATTCCTTTCTCCAGGGGATCTTCCCGACCCAGGGACTGAACCCAGGTCTCCCGCATTGCAGGCCGATTCTTTACCAGCTGAGCCACAAGGGAAGCCCAGGCATCAACCTAACTGTAAATGAGCCCAAAAGATCTTACTGAGGTGACAAATGTTCTAAAACTAGACTGTGGTGGCTGGAAACTCATTAAATCTACTACAAATCCTTTACAAACGGGCAGACTGTGATATGTAAATTATACTTCAATTAAGTGGGGTTTGTGGGGTTTTTGCTTTGTTTTTTTAAAGGATTTTTGTGATGGATTGAATGTGGAGTGCACTCCTCAGGCAGGGAAATTAACTGTCTCCATATTCGGTTCCAACACAGCCTTCCTTTGACCTCGTAACCTGCGGAGTCGTGGAGGGAGTCGCGCCGCCCCTACCTTCAGCTGATCCGGCCTGGTCGTCATTCCTTCCGGAACACTCTGTTGCCACACTTCGTGAAACTCGGCGAGATTGAATTTCACTGCATTCTGAAGTAGCATCTGCGCTGTAGCTCTGCATATCTTATCTGCACTCAGTTCAAAATAAACTTCACCTAAGGACAGGGCAGCAGACGGCGTCACACTGTCTTCTGAGCTGAACCACCGTCCCCTTTCCCTCGTTGCAAATTCCCAGAAGGAAGCACACACAACTCAGCTCCCAGCCCCCCGTGGAGATCTGAGTTTTAACAGGAAGACACTTCAAAAGGTATGCCAAGTTTTACACACCAAGTTAAAACACCCATTAAAATACTCTCCCAATCTCACCTTCCTCTGTGTATTTCTTTCCATAACATTTAAGACAGTGTTCAATCATTTCCCTGAAAAATTTTAAACACTTATTTGAAAAGTTTTCACAATTTTATGCATTAACTTTCAAACGCTACTGCTAACTATAAACTAAGATATAAATCTGAAATACTGGGACTTCCCTGGAGCACAAGTTTGATTCCTGGTCAGGAAACTAAGATCCAACATACTACGTGGTACAGCCAAGAAACTTTAAAAAAAAATAAAAACTAAAATATACTGGAAAGCTATGATGTGCCAGGCCCCATGTTAAATATTTTTATACAAATCATGTGAGCATACATTTATTATAAAATAACATATATAATTATTTATTTATATTTTTAATGGCAGGAAAAAAAGTGACACATTTATTCACTCCAGTGACCCAAATTCCCAAGTCCTTTTTAGTTGTATCATTTTTTAGATTTCTATGCAGTATTAATATATAAAGAGTTTATGCCCTGGGTTTAGTCCTACCCTGGATAATAATTTTCTTTCCCTTTAAGAAAATCTGGAAGGATGGGGAATAAATACTTACTCTGGCTCCAATGGTCCAAGTTCCTGAAGGCATGTATTCAAAGGAACTTTGCTAAAAGACCAAGATTCGGAATCCACAAGCTGAGTTATATGATTCAGAAGTTTCATCTCATAATCAAATTCAAGAATCCTCCAATAACCTATAAATTCCCAAAGTTAAATTTACCAAAGAACATTCATTTTAATTTAAACATATTTAATTTAAACAAATGAACTGACTGATAAGACTGATACAGTAGCAGTATACTCTTGGCCCACTGCAAAAAAGAGACATGGTAAGTCTTAGCTTTCTTGATAAACAATGCTTCTGTTGCGGCTTTTCTCCCAATCGTTGCAAACTCTGTCAAGGGAGGTCAGGTGGTTTTTAAAGGGTACTTCCCACATGACCAACATTTTGACTTTTTTTTCAAGTGCTTTAAACTTCAATTACCTCCTAATAATCTTGTTCTAAATGAATGGGGAATCCGGCAGCTGGTGCGGCCATTTTCTGAGAAGGTCACACAGATGAGCTGCAGGTCTCGGGCCGGGTATTCCACACGGAGACCTCGGCAGCAGGGCGCTGGCACGGTTACACTCTCCCGCCAGCCACCTTGCAGAGGCGGTCTCGTGCTCATGAAGAAGTCCAGTTCAAGGACTTCCCTGGTGGTCCAGTTGTCAGGAATATGCCGTGCAATGCAGGGGATGTGGGCTGGATCACTGGTCGGGGAACTAAGATCCCGCATGCCGAGAAGCAGCTAAGCCTGCACGCCACGAGAGAGCCTGTGTGCGCCGACTGCCGAAGCCCGAGGAGCACAGCTGGAAAATGTGCACCACAGCGAAGGGTCCCGTTAAGAGGCAGAGAAGACCCACATGCCGCACAACTGAGACGCCAGGCAGCCAAATGGAAGATCAAATATATTTTTAACAAAGAAGTCTAGCTCATTCACGAGATAACAGACTCAGGTACGAAGTGGACCAGCAGCAGAACAAAGGCTGGGTGCCAAATATATTTCCCAATTCCTGTGAAAGCTGATGAAATGCCACCTTATGACTGAAGACACTGCCACGATCCCCGGAGAAACAAATCAAGTGCACACCCATCATTCCCAAGGGAGAGTGCGCCTATTCTTATTCTGAATAAACATGGAACATTCCATGCTAAAACACGGTATTTTTAACAAAAGCAAAATTCCAAAGTTTTGCTTTGTTTCTTTGAAATGTGCTTGTTCCGAAGCAAAATTGAAAAAGACAACTAGGAAAAAAATCTATGCATCCCACCAACCCATGCACACACCAAAATACTATCCATTCCCATGCAATAAACAAAAAATGCAGAGGGCTGCATTAACTCCATTTTTCTATTCTTAACCTTAATATTCATGGTATCCCTATACCATAGTAATTAGAAGCAGGCATCCACAATTAAAAACTCAAGGAACCGCAACAAAGAACTAAGTGCTTCCAGTTAGTTCTGATGTCATGTGCAGCTGTTTTACTCAGCAGAATTGACCACAGAAGCTAATCTTGCTTGGAAGATTGTGAGTAAATTGAAAACTGCATCCACCAAACAAAGCCAATTTCCTCCTTCCTAACACATGGGTGCAGAATTAAGCTGCTTCGCTGGGCAAGTTTGAGAGGGGTGAGAAAAGCACACAAACATCTCCTCAAGCATGAATGCAGGCCCAAACGTGGGGGGTGGGGAGGGGAAGGGCTGGGGTGGGGAGGAGGGGGCTCCTGCTCCACCCCTACGGGCCGGACGAAAGTCAGAGCGTCGCAGAAGGTTCTGCTGGGCTACTCCATCAATCTCTTGCTGCTGCTGCTTTCACACAGGTCTATCGCATAAACTGCTTCACACTTACGCAAAAGCATGTTAGTGATCACAAGAATAAATGTATCTTCCAAGCAGTTTGGAAACACAATGAGTTTATTCTGAACCAGGAGTTCAAGTACCTGGTTTGATGCCTCATCCTGTCACTATCTCGACATGGAGCCCTGGACCAGTCTGTTTCCCTTTCCAGGCCTTGGTTTCCTCACCTAGTAAAGACAATGAAGGGCACAGACTACCTGATATCTAAGACCTTTCCTGATCAAATGTGGCTCTTCCATTACCACTTAGTCCAAAGGAAAAGGCCTGTAAGGAGCAAATAAAGTCACTGGTCAGAGACTGACATCCTTGTTAAAGGTGATCACATGGAGTCTCTGCCCCACACCCCAGAACAGAAATATCGTCATCTCTGAGACCAGAAGAGGACTAAATAAACAGTATGCAACAGCGGTAAACACAGGGAGATGTAAAAAACCCCTCTCGTATTATACCCAACTCCACCACTGTTGGTAACAGAAAGTAACGCTACCTCCAATTTCACAGGCATTGAGAACTCGTAACTGGGTCATTATTTCTTCCTCACTTGCCTGAATTTGATCAAGCAAATCTTCAGTCGTATACTGAAACAAACAAACAAGAAACGCATTTTAGGACAAATAATTTTTTTCAAACATTGAATTTTGAGGGAATAAATACATAGGACAGATAAGGCAATATTTATAGCTTAATTTCTTCAGTTAATATGTAATGATAACTAGACAAAATCAGAGAATGTCTTAGAAGAAAACAGCAAATCTTTGTGATGTTGAATGTGGCAATCATTTTAGATATGATGCTGAAAACACAAGCAATAAAATGTAAACACATTATGTGGATTTCATCAAAATGAAAATCTCTGTACATTTACCACAATTTTTTTATAAAAAGTCAAGAAAGTGAAACAACTCATAAAATAGAAGAAAATATTTACAAATTTTATCTGTCAAAAGAGCTTGTGTTTAGATTACATAAAAAACTCTCTAACAATTTAATAATAAAGTAATCCACCTGACAATTGGCAAAGGATTTCTGTATAAGCATTCTATATAAAGCCCATAGAGAGTGACCACAGGACCCATCAATTTCACTCTTTAGTGTGTGTGTCTATACATAGCCAAGAAAAGTTAAAACATAGGTTCACTAGACACTTGAACATGAATGTTCACAGCAGTGTTACTCCTAATAAGCAAGTAATCAACAACAATAAAAAAGCAGAAATACCCAAATGTTCATCAACTGATGAATGGATGCATAAAATATGGTATATCCCTAAGACGGGGTATTACTCAGCAATGAAAAGTAATGGATGAACCTTGAAGACAGCATGCTAGGTTAAAGATGCCTGCCAGAAAAGGCCACTTATCTAATTCTATTCATACAAAATGCCCAGAAGAAGGAAATCAAGAGACAGAATGTAGATTACTGGCTGCCTAGGGCTGAGGTGGGAGACAGAGAGGAGACAAAGGCGGGACTGAGAGGTCAAGGCTGAGGGGGGAGAGAGAGAGAGAGAGAAAGGCGGGACTGAGAGGTCAGGGCTGAGGAGAGAGAGAGGCAGGACTGAGGGTCAGGGCTGAGGGGAGACAGAGAGAAAGGTGGGACTGAGAGGTCAGGGCTGAGGGGAGAGAGAGAGAGAGAGAGAGAAAGAGAGAAAGGCAGGACTGAGGGGTCAGAGCTGAGGAGAGAGAGAGAGAGAAAGGCAGGACTGAGGGGTCAGGGCTGAGGGCAGGGAGAGAGAAAGGGGCAGGACTGAGGGGTCAGGGCTGAGGGGGGAGAGAGAGAGAGAGAGAGGCAGGACTGAGGGGTCAGGGCTGAGGGCAGGGAGAGAGAAAGGCGGGACTGAGGGGTCAAGGCTGAGGGGGGAAGAGAGAGAGAGAGAAAGGTGGGACTGAGAGGTCAGGGCTGAGGAGAGAGAGAGAGGCAGGACTGAGGGGTCAGGGCTGAGGGGAGACAGAGAGAAAGGTGGGACTGAGAGGTCAGGGCTGAGGGGGGAGAGAGAGAAAGGCAGGACTGAGGGGTCAGGGTTGAGGGCAGGGAGAGAAAGAGGCGGGACTGAGGGGTCAGGGCTGAGGAGAGAGAGAGGCAGGACTGAGGGGTCAGGGCTGAGGGGAGACAGAGAGAAAGGTGGGACTGAGAGGTCAGGGCTGAGGGGGGAGAGAGAGAGAGAGAGAGAAAGAGAAAGAGAGAAAGGCAGGACTGAGGGGTCAGGGCTGAGGAGAGAGAGAGAGAAAGGCAGGACTGAGGGGTCAGGGCTGAGGGCAGGGAGAGAAAGAGGCGGGACTGAGGGGTCAGGGCTGAGGAGAGAGAGAGAAAGAGGCGGGACTGAGGGGTCAGGGCTGAGGGCAGGGAGAGAGAAAGGCGGGACTGAGGGGTCAAGGCTGAGGGGAGAGAGAGAGAGAAAGGCAGGACTGAGGGGTCAGGGCTGAGGAGAGAGAGAGAGAGGCAGGACTGAGGGGTCAGGGCTGAGGAGAGAGAGAGAGAAAGGCAGGACTGAGGGGTCAGGGCTGAGGGCAGGGAGAGAAAGAGGCGGGACTGAGGGGTCAGGGCTGAGGAGAGAGAGAGAAAGAGGCAGGACTGAGGGGCCAGGGCTGAGGGCAGGGAGAGAGAAAGGCGGGACTGAGGGGTCAAGGCTGAGGGGGGAGAGAGAGAGAGAGAAAGTGGGGACTGAGAGGTCAGGGCTGAGGAGAGAGAGAGGCAGGACTGAGGGGTCAGGGCTGAGGGGAGACAGAGAGAAAGGTGGGACTGAGAGGTCAGGGCTGAGGCGAGAGAGAGAGAGAGAGAGAGAGAAAGGCAGGACTGAGGGGTCAGGGCTGAGGGGAGAGAGAGAGACAGAGAGAAAGGCAGGACTAAGGGGTCAGGGCTGAGGAGAGAGAGAGACAGAGAGAGAGGCAGGACTAAGGGGTCAGGGCTGAGGGGAGAGAGAGAAAGGCAGGACTGAGGAGAGAGAGAGAAAGACAGAGAGAGAGGCAGGACTAAGGGGTCAGGGCTGAGGGGAGAGAGAGAGGCAGGACTGAGGGGTCAGGGCTGAGGGGCGAGAGAGAGAGAAAGGCAGGACTGAGGGGTCAGGGCTGAGGAGAGAGAGAGAGAGAGAGAGAGGCAGGACTGAGGGGTCAGGACTGAGGAGAGAGAGAGAGAGGCGGGACTGAGGGGTCAGGGCTGAGGGGAGAGAGAGAAAGGCAGGACTAAGGGAACAGCTAAGGGGTAGAGTTTCCTTGGAGGGGTGATAAAAAATATTCTAAGCTTCATCAAGTTTATGATCACACAGCTCTGTGAATGCACTAAAAGCTGTTGAATTACACACTTTAAAATAAGCAAATTGCTTGGTATATTAATCAGATCTCAATAAGGCCAATGACAAAGAAAAAAAGTCTATCAGTTGAACTTCTAGTACAAATATGGTGGAAGGTGGTAAGGGACAGAAGAAATGAGATTGACAAAATATTGATAAATGGTCAACAGAGTCAACTTATCAGTCTTTCTGCTTTGGGGTATGTGTGAAATTTTCATAATATGAACTTTAAAAAGAATTTCACCATTAAACAATGTCACTATAGCTCTATTTTTAAAATTCCAATTTAAAAAATGAAAATAACAGTCTTACTTTTAAGTGACTGGAATCCTTTTCTTTTTCACTGTCAGGTCCTTCATAGGTATTTTCCATCAAAAGTTTCTTTAACTTCTTTAGTTTAGGTCTACATCTTCTTAATTCCCAGTAATTGTTAGTAAAACCAAAGATCTAGAGATTACAAATACATCATAATCTTTTAGGGGCCATCCTAAAAGAAAATGTCATACAAAATTTCATCCAACACATCTATCCTCCATTAGAAGCAAGAAAAGGGAGCCAAGTCATTCTGCTTTCTGCCAAGAAGGTGCTCATCCAGCCGTGTGCTTGACATGGCTACACATCTGCAGGTCACATCTGTTTAAACCTCAATCAAGAAGACACTGCCAACATACTGAGAATGGATAATTAAGCTTCTTCCTTTGTCATTGTTGTTCAGTGGCCAAGTCACGTCCGACTCTTTGCAACCTCATAGACTGCAGCACACCAGGCTTCCCTGTCTTTCATGATCTCCCAAAGTTTGCTCAGATGCATGTCCATGGAGTCGGTTATGCCATCCAACCATCTATTCCTGTCACCCCCTCCTCCTGCCTTCCACATCTCAAGTGTATTCTGGAAACTTAAGAATGTGCCCAGAAAAGAATGACCAGGAAGGTGCCAATTCTGCAAACCAGGTGGAAACATAGAAAGAATATATTTAGGCTGAAAAACAGAAAGTAAAGAAGAGACATTATCACAGTCTTCAAATTATGCATAGATATTAAAGTGAAGAGGGGGCACTCTTGCTCTGTATTGCTCATGATGCTAAAATTAAGCAGATGTTAAAAAAGAAAGACTTCTATTCAATGCAAGAGCTTCCACTGGGTAGAAGAGCAACTAATTCCTTACTGGACTTGAGAAACAGTGAGAGGCCTGTCACTCAAATCAAGTGATAGTGGCAAAAGGACAGATAAATTGCTGTTATCCTTCTCTTCAATCCCCAGGATTTGCCCAATCAACACCAGCACGTAGTAGATGCTCAATAATTGTTTCACATGAAAGAAATGGAAAAAGGTTGAAATGGATTCTCTCTGGGATCCACTGTAGCTCTAAGACGGAAGGGCAGGGGACGCATCCACTCTCAAACCAGAAGCTGTGACTGATGAGACAAGGTCCAGAGCCGGGCAGAGATGCCGCGGAGTCTGAGCAAAGCTCAAGGACCAAAACAGAAAGACCACTGAGCTTGTGCACAGTTCACAAAGAGGCACCCTGCCCGCTGGACCCAGCACACAGATGTTGGGGTGTGCCTTTGTGTTGAGGGAGAAAAGGAAGTTTAGTATGGACTTTTAATTAGCTGCCAACATTGAAAAATAAGATTTTGCCCCCTAAAACCTAAATTTTAAGCTTCACTTGGACAAAAGAAATCGGAAGGTCTGGCAATGCTGGACGGCTTTCCCACAAGGCCAAGAAGCACCAACTTACCTGCCTGAGGCCTGTGCACCCCAATCTGTCACAGACCCCCATTCCCTATGACCCCCGAGCCTGGGTACCCACTGCCATTTATCAATGCAGTCTGCTCTGCTCAGGCGCATTCCTTACCGAGCCTCTTTAAGCATCTGAAGTGCAACCCGAAGATTCTGAAACTCTGGCTAGCAGGTCTCTGTCCCAGAGCACAGAACTCCGGTAAGAAGAGCTCAGAGGTACTCACGGATGTTCCTACCCTCTCCAAAACACCCACAAGACAGGTAAAAATAACATCTTTTCCAAAAGGATGAAAGTCAAAATTTATAGCTCCTTACAATCAAAGACATAACTCTACAGAAACCAAAGTAGGATATTTACTGGCAGTTCCCCTGTTCCAGCGACATCAAATGAACCACTCAAGTGTCCCAGTATTTTCCCTTATTTCTATTCCAATTCTATTTTTAGGAAGTAGTTGGTTTGAAGTTAATCTAATAGAATTAAGGTGCTTTGACTATATATGTGTAACTATCTAGCCAGGATAGAAACTTTTGTTTGGTATTTGCCATCAGTAGTCTCCAAAGTAATTAAGAATTTGTTATACATGGCTATGGACAGTAAAGAACTAAACCAACTTCAAAGGTGAGAAACAGACTTCCTTCAAAAACCTATTTTTTCATTTCCCTATGCCACCTAATGCACTAGCTATAGTTTGAGGAAATCACCTTTCAAAACCTATCCACAGCAAAACTCCCTGAAAATAGGTAAAACTTTTAGAATGAGTCACCTAACAGTAAATTTTCTATATTACAGAAAATGGTCAGCTTATCTGGGACTTAAACATTACATTGGGAAAATAAAGACAACTTTACATGACTCCAAACAAAAACAATGCTGAGAAATTTCCAATTTCATCAGAGAAATTTTCAGATTCTCTGTGATTATACATTTCACACCTTCAGTTTTTTTTTTTCTTTTTTTTTTTTTTTTGGCCTCATTGCATGGGAGATCTTAGTTCCTGAAGGAGGAACCGAACCCACGCTGCCTGCATTGGGAGCACAGAGTCTTAACCACGGGACTACCAGGGAAGTCCCACACTTCAATAATTTAGTTTTCAATTAAAAGCATGTTGTCTTTTGCAAATAAGTCAGGAAATAGAAGACAGTACCTCAGTGTGAATAATGTTACAGTGTGTTTCTTCCATCTTCAGCTGCTCTGGAATTTTACAACCAGGAATAAAAAGCAACATATTGGAAGTGTCTGCTACTTTCAAATCGTATGTTTTGTCTTCACTGCACAGAACAGCCTGCTCATCCTTATCACCACGAATCACTAGACTGCAGGAAAATGGGGGGAAAAAATACATGACTTATTGAGACACTAATGGCCAGCCTCATTACACACAGTTCCAAAACCCTCTAGGTTTCCAGAATTTAAAACGGAGTCTTGAGGCTATGTCTGGCCCCTCCTCTCACAGGGCACCCCCCCCACCCCCAATGATGGGCTCCACAGGGCAAGGACTCACTAAGGAAAAATAACTCCATACAGGAAAAAAAAAAAACCCACCAAATCCAAAGAGGCCAAATGTCACCACATGGCTTCTTTGTGTAAACCGCTGGGAAGAGTATCTGTAACCTGCAGTCAAGATGTCACAGCTTTCTAAAATCACTAAAGCAATACTTTTCAAATTTATGAGTATGCATGTTAGGGAACCCTGTTAAAAAGCAGGTCAGGATGCAATTCGTCTGGGATGGGACATAGGATTCTGCATTACTAATAAGCTCCCTGATGAGGACTATGCTGCTGGCCATGGTACCCACCCAAGTGGTCCTTCCTGTTTTGGCCTGAGCAACCCCTCACCATCAAATGAGCACATCCTGGCCTAATCATCACCTATGCTGCAAAGAAACTGGGACCTTGAGAAAAGAAGGCCACAGTGCTGAAAGAAAAATGTGCAATGGGTATGTTTACAAACTAGAGTAAACGATGTCTCTGACAAGGGGTCACAGGTAGAAAAAAAGCAAGAAGGAAGAGGGTAAGGTCAAAAGTGAGAAGGGGGAAGGAGAAAAATAAATGACGAAGATAATGGAGATAACAAAAACGGAGTTGATTCTGGCAGTCTTCCTTGTCTATATTTAATCCTCCTGTACCCAATTCACTTCTTTTAAATAAGTAATAAAAACCGTGAACTAAAAGACTGAATTAAAAAAAAAAAAACTAATCTTTCATTTAAGTGAAAATAAAGGGTGGTGTTTTTTTTTTAAAGCTTCCTGGTGCTAACAACATTTAAGAGTCCCAAGTACCTACTCTTAACATATATGTCCACATTGCACCATCTCTTTCAAATATTTTGTTTAAAACAACAACCCCTTCCCTCACCAAAAAATTTAAAAAAAATTTTTTAACATTCCTTTTCATTCTGGTTTTTGCCAGCTAGATTAACTATAACTGGACAAAGCTTGTGCTCACACCTTAAGTCTTTTCTCAAAGTCCTGCCAACTCAGCTGGGATGAAAACCCACAGTGATGCTTCTCCCTCAGTTCCTGAGAGATCGTTCACTACTAGCATCTGAAGACTAGCCTATAATAATGTTTGATGACTAAAGTAAGAAAAGTGAAAGACAGCCTAAAGGCGGCATAATTTAAAAAGAAAACAAATTTATTTAACTGCACCAGGTCTTAGCCGCAGCTTGTGGGATCTAGATCCCTGATCAGGGATTGAACCTCGGCCCCCTGCCTTGGGAGCGCAGAGTCTTAGCCACTGGACCACCAGGGAAGTCCCCAATTTTTAAAAGCCTATAAGATAACAAAGGTGAGTCACTCTAGTTGTGTCCGACCCTTTTAGAGTCCACGGTCTGCAGCCCACCAGGCTCCTCTGCGCATGGGATTCTCCAGGCAAGAGTACTGGAGGGGGTTGCCAAGCCCTCCTTCAGGAGATCTTCCCAACCCGGGTCTCCTGCATGGCAGGCAGACTCTTCACCACCTGGCCACAACTACATAATAAAATGCAGGTGTGAGAGGAACAGCAGTGCAGAAGAAAGTTAAACAAGAACCCTAACTCCTCATGTCCAGGGGCTGCACAAAGCTGCGACAGAGAATGGACTTCTCCTGCATGTTTTTTAACCCATGGTCTTGCAGCAAATGTGTAGGAGACCTAGAACTAGAAAACAGCTTTAGATTATCAGGAGTGACCCCAAGCAAGTTGTTTGTTAGTTTGTTTGTTGAGGGCCTTCCACAATTACCAAATCTGTTTTTTAAAAAGTTTTAAACCTCTCCCCGCAAAGTCCTGGCTACACCCTGGGTAAAATAAACCTAAGGAGAAGGCGAGAGGAACTCTGTAATTTACAATGTTGACACCATCACCGGGCGTCACGGTAAAACGCAGGTGCTCGGCGCACGGCCTGGGAGCGCGGTTCTGGAACAGCCCCCGACTTCCGCGGACGCCGCTTCCGGACCCGCGCCCGCCAGCAGCCGCCGGCGCAGCGCGGGCTCCTCTCTGCGCCCCCGCCCCCGGGTCTCTTCTCCGGCCGCCTACTCGCTGTGTCCCCCCTCGGCCCTGTCCCCCGGCCCCCTCTCTGCACCCCCCGTGTCCCCCCCACCTGCGCCCGGCGCGCAGCTGCGCGCACAGCGCGGGCTCCAGCTCCAGCAGGCACACGTCGCCGGTGGCCGCGGGCCCGAAGCGCAGACAGTGCGCGGCGGGCAGCAGCTCGGCCGCGTCCAGCTTGGCGGTCTGCAGCGTCGCGTCCACCTCGGCGCGGGTCCTCTCCATCGCCGCCGGGGGCCGGGGGGCGACCGAGCCGGGCCCCCGACTCGGGAAACCGCGCGGGAAAAGCGCGCCGCCGGGGGGAGCGCGGCCTCAGTGGGCGGGCCAGGGACGGGGCGGGGCGGCGGCGCAGGCGCGCCCGGCGGCCGGGCGTGCCCGGGCGGGGCCGAGACCCCGGGGGCGGGGGGAGACTGCGGTCCGGCCCCTCCGCTGCGCCCGCGCCGGGTTTCCGCGGGGCCCCCGCTCTCCTGGCCGTCGGCACAGCGGCGGGCGGGCCTTGACACACTCGTTTTGCCCGCATCATTGCATGAATCTTTCATCACGTGGCTCAGCTGGTAAAGAATCCGCGTGCGTTGCGAGAGATGGGGGTTCGATCCCTGGGTTGGAAAGATCCCGTGGAGAAGGGAAAGGCTGCCCACTCCAGTATTCTGGCCTGGAGGATCCCGTGGACTGTGCGGTCGGACACGCCCGAGCGACTCTCGCCGACCTAAGCTTCCCCGCGTGCGCGCTGCCGCCCAGCCGGGCCGGTCTCTGAGTGACCGGTGGCCGGGCCCCAGGCCCCTCTGCCCACACTGCTGTGCTGGGCTCAGGTGGGCTCCCGATGCGCTCCTTGAGGACAGCAGACGTGACCGTCTCCGAGATGAAGAATGCGAACATCTTCCGTTGCTTGGGGGTTTCCGTTCTGAAAAGAGCCCAGAGATTCGGTGCTCCCTTGCGGGGGAACCTGGACTCTGCCCCAGGGCCGCGCTGTTGCTTCTTGGCTGTTCTCTTGTCTCTTCATCCGCTCCCATCCCCAGTTCGCACCTGTTGGAAAGGCCTCCCTGCCCAGGAGCTCCACGGAGTCCTGCTCCGTTTCGCCTTCCTTCACCACGGCCTGGTGCCAGTGGATTGGCTCTTCACACGTCAGGCGAGCAGTTCGGTTTGGTAACGAGATCACCCAGCCAGAGTGGGATGTGCGACTGAAAGGTGCCGCTGCTGCTGCTAAGTCGCGTCAGTCCTGTCGGACTCTGTGCGACCCCATAGACGGCAGCCCACCAGGCTCCTCCGTCCCTGGGGTTCTCCAGGCAAGAACACTGGAGTGGGTTGCCGTGTCCTTCTCCCGACTGAAGATGAAACCTCACCATATATTTGTGGTGGAAGCCTTTCAAAATATGCCTCCCTGGAGGAAAGAATTGCACATGGTAGGAGAAACAGAATAAAGCAATGTCCTGCAAAGCACATTACCTTGTATTTACTTAAAAATCACTTCGGACAAGGAAGTTCTTATTCATAGCAAGATTTATTTCATTCTATGGGAACTACAGTAGCTTAGATGTTTAACGTCACATCTTTTATGAATTAAACTTTTTAGGCTTTGCTTGCAGAACAGTTCAGATTTTCCCCACTAGGGGGTAGTGTTTCATGTTGCACAGAGTAGCCTGATTTGCCGTTTTGTTCTCCTTTGCTTCAGAAAAGAGAAAAAACATCTATTAAATATTTACTGAGTCAAGCACTCCGCTGTGTGTCCCATACACATTCCCTTCTACTCTCCTGGAGGAGGGAAAGGCTACGTGCTCCAGCATTCCGGCCTATAGAATTCCATGGACTGTAAAGCCCGTGGGGTCGCAAAGAGTTGGACACAGCTGAGCAACTTTCACTTCACCAACTTCATCCTTGCAATAATCTAGGTCAGATCATGGCATTCTGCTGTTCAAAATCCACCAGTGGATTCTGATCACTTTCAGAATGTGTTGTCATTGTTGTTCAGTGCTAAGTTATATGCCAAAGCGTTTGACTGTGTGGATCACAATAAACTGTGGAAAATTCTGAAGGAGATGGGAATACCAGACAACCTGACCTGCTTCTTGAGAAACCTGTATGCAAGTCAAGAAGCAATAGTTAGAACTGGACATGGAACAACAGACTGGTTCCAAATAGGAAAAGGAGCACGGCAAGGCTGTATATTGTCACCCTGCTTATTTAACTTATATGCAGAGTACATCATGAGAAATGCTGGGCTGGAGGAAGCACAAGCTGGAATCAAGATTGCAGGGAGAAATATCAATAACCTCAGATATGCAGATGACACCACCCTTATGGCAGAAAGTGAAGAAGAACTAAAAAGCCTCTTGATGAAAGTGAAAGAGAGAGTGAAGCAATTTGCTTAAAGCTCAACATTCAGAAAACTAAGCTCATGGCATCTGGTCCCATCACTTCATGGCAAAGAGATGGGTAAACAGCGAAAACAGTGACAGACTTCATTTTGGGGCTCCAAAATCACTGCAGATGGTGATTGCAGCCATGAAATTAAAAGATGCTTACTCCTTGGAAGGAAAGCTATGACCAACCTGGAGAGCATATTAAAAAGCAGAGACATGACTTTGTCCACAAGGCCCATCCCATCCAGGCTCTGGTTTTCCCAGCGGTCATCAGCACACCAGGATCCCCTGCCCTTCACTGTCTCCAGCAGTTTGCTCAAATTCATGTCCGCTGAGTCGATGAAGCTATCTAAATAAAAGTAAAGTAAATATCTTAAAAATACACAGTGTGAGAGTTGTGAATTTTCGTTTTATCAGGGTCTTTATGAAGACTAGAGCTGGGAGGTAACCACTCAACATAAAGGAGGCAGGGGAGAAGCCAGTTTATATGTGATTTTAGGAAATATGTGCAGTCAAGCATAGTTAACATTAGCGTTAGTCGCTCAGTCGTGTCCAACTCTTTGTGACCCTGTGGACCATAGCTGCCAGGCTCCTCTGTCCATGGAATTCTCCAGGCAAGAATGGTGGAGTGGGTAGCCATTCTCTTCTCCAGGGAGTCTTCCCAACCCAGGAATCAAACCCGTGTCTCCTGCAGTGTCAGCCAGATTTTGAGCCCCCAGAGAAGCCTACAGTCTCGAATGCATCTTGTTAAAAGATTCCTGCTGATCACAAAGAACAGGTGTATCCAGTAGGTGGTCTCAGTGCTTTTCTATGTCTGGGGTCACCGACATTCTTCTGAGATGCACACCTAACTATCTAAGGGCCTGCTCATCCAAAGCGTGGATTGCCTCCTTGAGTTTTTTATCCTGAATTCCTTTCAGGTTGCCCTGGCCATGGTCAACCAGAGTGGGTTAAGATTTAACCCATATAGAGCAGGGTGGTCAGCAATGCTCTTTGTCTTCGAGATCCTGTGTCCACAGGGTCAAAGTCCTTATCAAGGCTCATAACACCCTATAGTCTCCACCCCACCCCTCCCCCAGGTGCCCTGATGTTTCCTAAATTTACAGGAAGCACTGCTGCCTCAAGACTTTTTTGTTTTTAAATCAACTTTCTGTTAGTCGCTCAGTCATGCCCGACTCTTAGCATCGCCATGGACTGCAGCCCACCAGGCTCCTCAGGCCATGGGATTTTCCAGGAAAGGATACTGGAGTGGTTTGCCATTTCCTTCTCCAGGGAAGTTGACTTTATTGAGATATAATTTAAGTAAAATAAATTGCATCCATTTAAAGTGTATAAATTAAGGATTTGACAAATTTACACACTGATGAAACCACCACTACAGTCAAAATGCACAGAACATTCTCAGTACCCCCAGAAGTCTCCTTATGCCCATTGGAAAAAGGACAATAAATATTTATTTAGTATTAACTTCTAATTACTTCAGGTTTGCTTTGCTCTTCTTTTTCTATCTTCTTATAACTGATTTAATTGATTTTAGGCTCCTCTACTAATATGCATACTTAAAACTATAGATTTTTCTCAAAGCTCTGCTTTAGCTTTAGGACTGTACACATTTTAAAAGGTTAACTTTTGTTATCACACAGTTCAAAATATTTTCTAATTTTCTTTGTGATTACTTCTTTGACCTATGAATTATTTAGGAGTGCACTGTATTCCAGATTGTATTTATGATTTTCTAGGTATTTATTCACTTTTAGTTTAATGTTGTATGGTATGGCTTATACATGGAGAATATACTGTATGTGATTTCAATCATTTTAATTTTATCAGACTTATTTTATGATCCAGCTGTGACCACTATTTTCCACCTCTTTTAATTCTTTTCTTCCTTTTCTGTCCTCCTGTGGATTTCTTGAAATCTTTAAAAAAGAATCTCATTATAATTTACCTACTGATCTTTTAGCCATTTCTCTTTGAATTTTTAAAGTAATTGTCATAGGGATTAAAATATGCATCCTTGAAAAGGGAACCTCTTGTGCTGTTGGTGGGAATGTAACTTGGTGCAGCCCCTATGGAAAACAACATGGAGGTTCCTTAAAAAATTAAAAGTAGAATTTCCCTAATGGTGAGGTGTTGTCTCAAGAAAATGGGAATATTTAGCTTCCCTAGTCCATGTTCACTAAAAGCCAGGAACACTCCCACTAAGGAGACAAACCCCCCCCCCTCCCCACCTCCACCCAAGTTTCCCAAAGGCCTTCTTGAGTGGCCGTTTTCCTCCAGAGACCCAGTATCATTTCAGTTCACTTCAGTTCAGTCTCCTAGTCAAGTCTGACTCTCTGTGACCCCATGGACTGCAGCACGCCAGGCCTCCCTGTCCATCACCAACTCCCGGAGCTTGCTCAAACTCATGTCCATCGAGTCAGTGATGCCATCCAACCACCTCATCCTCTGTTGTCCCCTTCTCCTCCTAACTTCAATCTTTCCCATCATCAGCGTCTTTTCTGATGAATCAGTTCTTTGCATCAGCTGGCCAAAGTATTGGAGTTTCAGCTTCGGCACCAGTCCTTCTGTTGCAGAACCAAGCACCACACTCAGAGTTGGAGAACTCAGGGTTATTACGCCTTCGGGCCCAGAGGAGTTAACGCTCCAAGCTCTGACCCCTGAACAAAGGGATTACAGAGTTTTTATAGACAGACTGGTTTAAACTGAGGGGTTTCGCTCGCCAGGGAACAGTGGTCAAGATGGGGAGGGGGGTGCCTGGCCTGGATAGGCACGATTAAGCAGGTTTGCAGGGGCCGGGTGATGGCAAAGAGCAGGACAAGCCTCAGTGAGATAAACTCCAGTTCCTAGTACTGCAAGTCCGCACTTCCTGAGACTATGTGACCTACGCGATCCAGGCTTTGCAAGGGGAAGGTGAGTTACGGAGGCAGAAGGAGGTAAAATTTTAACTTTTCCTCTTCACTTCCAATGAATACGCAGAACTGATTTCCTTTAGGGTGGACTGGTTGGATCTCCTTGCAGTCCATGGGTCTCTCAAGAGTCTTCTCCAACACCACAGTTCAAAAGCATAAATTCTTCAGTGCTCAGCTTTCTTTATGGCCCAACTCTCACATCCATACATGACTACTGGAAAAACCATAGTTTTGACTAGATGGGTGTTTGTTGGCAAAGTAATGTCTCTGCTTTTTAATATGCTGTCTAGGTTGGTCATAGCTTTTCTTCCAAAGAGTAAGCGTCTTTTAATTTCATGGCTGCAATCACCATCTGCAGTGATTTTGGAGCCCCCCAAAATAGTCTGTCACTGTTTTCACTGTTTCCCCATCTATTTGCCATGAAGTGATGGGACCAGATACCATGAGCTTAGTTTTCTGAATGTTGAGCTTTAAGCCAACTTTTTCATACTCCTCTTTCACTTTCATCAAGAGGCTTTTTAGTTCCTCTTCACTTTCTGCCATAAGGGTGGTGTCATCTGCATATCTGAGGTTATTGATATTTCTCCCTGCAATCTTGATTCCAACTTTTGCTTCCTCCAGCCCAGCGTTTCTCATGATGTACTCTGCATATAAGTTAAATAAGCAGGGTGACAATATACAGCCTTGACGTGCTCCTTTTCCTATTTGGAACCAGTGTGTTGTTCCATGTCCAGTTCTAACTGTTGCTTCTTGACTTGCATACAGGTTTCTCAAGAAGCAGGTCAGGTGGTCTGGAATTCCCATCTCTTTAAGAATTTTCCAGTTTGTTGTGATCCACACAGTCAAAGACTTTGGCATAGTCAATAAAGCAGAGGTAGATGTTTTTCTGGAACTCTTGCTTTTTTGATGATCTGGTGGATGCTGGCAATTTGATCTCTGGTTCCTCTGAATCCAGCTTGACCATTTGGAAATTCATGGTTCATGCACTGTTGAAGCCTGGCTTTGAGAATTTTGAGCATTACTTTACTACTGTGTGAGATGAGTACAATTGTGCGGTAGTTTGAGCATTCTTTGGCATTGCCTTTCTTTGGGATTGGAATGAAAACTGACCTTTTCCAGTCCTGTGGCCACTGCTGAGGTTTCCATATTTGCTGGCATGTTGAGTGCAGCACTTTCACAGCATCATCTTTCAGGATTTGAAATAGCTCAACTGGAGTTCCATCACCTCCACTAGCTTTGTTGATAGGTGAGTGATCACACCATCGTGATTATCTGTGTCATGAAGATCTTTTTTTGTGTAGTTCTTCTGTGTATTCTTGCCACCTCTTCTTAATATCTTCTGCTTCTGTTAGGTCCATACCATTTCTGTCTTTTATTGAGCCCATCTTTGCATGAAATGTTCTCTCGGTATCTCTAATTTTCTTGAAGAGATCTCTAGTCTTTCCTGTTCTATTGTTTTCCTCTATTTCTTTGCATTGATCACTCAGGAAGGCTTTCTTATCTCTGCTTGCTATTCTTTAGAACTCTGCATTCAAATGGGAATATCTTTCCTTTTCTCCTTTGCCTTTCACTTCTCGTCTTTTCTCAGCTATTTGTAAGGCCTCCTCAGACAACCATTTTGCCTTTTTTGCATTTCTTTTTCTTGGTGATGGTCTTGATCACTGCCTCCTGTACAATGTCACGAACCTCTGTCCATAGTTCTTCAGGCACCCTGTCTATCAGATCTAATCCCTTGAATCTAGTTGCCACTTCCACTGTATAATCATAAGGGATTTGATTTAGGTCATACCCGAATGGTCTTGTATCATTTAGTGTCATTGCAAAAGAAAGTCACGCGGTGGCAGCATATACCAAAGTGAAGTATTTCTGACACAAGGTCAAGAACTTGGGAATGATAGGGACTGAGACAGGAGGACCTCAAATTTATTGGTAATGTTTTATTTCTATCGGTACAAAATGGTGGCAAAAATATTGAAGCTAGTGTGAATGATGAACACATCAGAATTTAATTTTCTTCTATTTTTACATTTAACTTTTAAAGACAACTTCCCTTCCTTAAAGGATCAACAGAAAGATCTGGACAGGATATTGTTAAGCCATCAATCTACTTCCACTCCCAGAAAGAGAATAAAAACGTGGCAGCTGGAGACTCTAGACTTGTATTAATGGTTAAGAATAATGTACATCTTTGAATACCATGAGAATGTGTAGACAGAAACCACAAGCCACTTGGGGGAGTGCAAGAAATGGCACAGAGGTGAGATTCCAGTTCATCTTTAAGATCAAGTGGCAATAATACAGGTGTATACGAAGAGGCAGTAACAGTAATATGTGTGTGTGAGTTGCTCAGTCGTCTCCGACTCTTTCGCAACCCCAGGGACTGCAGCCCGCCAGGCTCCTCTGTCCTTGGAATTCTCCAGGCAAGAATAGTGGAGTGGGTTGCCATTTCCTTCTCCAAACAGTAATGATAGTTAACATGTTATTAAGTTTGTAGTCAACAGTATTTTTTCACAGACTTTATTCATCTTCTCACACTGCTGTTCACCCCTTTTCCAGAACTATTCAAAGCGTGGTCTGCCAGCTGATAACACTTACCTGTATGGAGAGACACTGAGACTCACAGATATTGAGAGAAATCGTTTAGAAATGTTTATAGCAATTTGACAATTTTCTGTCCGTTCGCCAAACAGTAAAAAATGGGGGCTTCTGCTTTGCATGTGTTTTAAAATTCATTTTTATTGTATTTTGCCAAAGTGCCAGTCTTCAGTGGATTAAAAATGCACATACTCATATGCCCGTGCAAGCACACAGGTAATCCATATCGACCACAAATCTGAGGAGCACTGGTCGGAGAGCGTGAAAACCACAAAAAGTCATGACGCACGTGAATAGGGAGAGCAGGAGCAGAAGGCACAGGTTTAATAGCTTCTGTCTGTGACAGGCGGGCTCATTCAATTTTATTTAACCCTTCCAACAATCCTGTGGGATTGGTGGTATTATCCTGGTTTTGCAAAGGGAGACGAATTTTAGAAAAGATAATGAACTTGTCTCAGTGGAGCCAGGAATCAAACCACGATCTACAGGAATTTTCCTTCCTTTGGAGATCGGGATGGATCGCCGTGTCCGCGCCCTCTTCTCGTTCAGGGGCACCTGCTCTTCACACGCTGCTCTGGGCCAGCTGTGCTCACAGGTCCTCTGGACTCAGATCACGAACCTTCCCCTTAGTTAGGAGAAAGGGTCTGTTTTCTAGCCAAGTGGAACATGGTGTGTTTCCTACATGAAAAGAAAGATGAAAACAATAATAGCCCACCGGCATCCCAACTCCTGTTCATATCTACACACACAAACACACACAGAACCTTCTCATTAAGCATGAAAAGTAAATTCCACACTACCTCTCACTGGAGTAGTGGTATCAGGTTTACTACTGACTTGATTGCCACCCCCCCCCCCCCCGCCCCTTATGTTAAGGTGTTTTTAAAATAGTTTTTTTAATCATAAACTTTTAGGATAAAAGTTTTTATCATGAAGTTTTAATCACAAACTATTAAACAGGAAAATATTTTACATAATTTTTTTTCATTTTCATTTTTCAGATGAAGAAAGCTGGCTGAATTCAAATGAAAACATGACTAGATTTAAAGGGAGAAAAGCCAGAAGACAATCATAATAGTGATATGATTTACAATATGTAGTTAGAGCTTTTGGATAAAACAAAATATTCTTTGAACAACGAATAATTAGGAATAGGTTAATTTTTTTTCATTTTACACTTTCAAAAAGCTTAAAACTATTAATCAAAGAGAGATTTAGTGGGGCCAGGTCTGCCTTCTCTTTTCTTTATATTGAAGACCTATTAATAATCAAATATTAATTAGAGATAACTTGAGAAAAATGGATTTGTCTGGAAACAAAAACACAATGGAAAGTATCTGGCAACAATTTCTTCACCTTTTTCTCCTTCTTTATCTTCTTCTTTTGCATATTAAAAGCAATAATGAGAGACTTCCCTGGTGGTCCAGTGGTTAAGAATCCACCTGCCAATCAATGCAGGAGACACAGGTTCCATCTCTGCTCCAGAAGATTCTTTGTGCTGCGGAGCAACTAAGCCTGAGCTGAAGCCCCCGGACCCTGAAGCCTGGGCTCCACAGTGAGAGCAGCAGGAGGTCCAGGCCCTGCAATAGAGTAGCCCCCACTCTCCACAGCCAGGGAAGAGCCCAAGCAGCAACGAAGATCCAGCACAGCCAAAAACAAAGAATAAACAAAAGTACTTCAAACAATAATGACATTAAAGAGGACAGCTATTGAACACGTAGCATATACCTGGGAACTTTACATAATGTTGTTTCACTTAAGTCATACAACATCCCTATAAAGTAGGAATTACTCCTGCTATATTGATAGAAAATTGAGTCTCAGAGAAGTTAAGTAACTAGAATAAGGTTGCAAAGTTAGTAAATGACAGGCTCAAGACAGAAACTGCATGTTTGAAGGTGAAATTCATGCAAGCTCTTGATAGTCTTTGTAGCTATTTTAGAATAAAAACAGGAGCAAAAGCAAGCTGTTGATCTAATTAACCCTGGGCACCATACTTATGTTATATGATTCTCATAGTTTTTGGACAATGAGGCTCAAGTTGCCTCATGTTTCTGGGCCTGCTTCCTGAGTAAAATGAGGGCAATACTCATTTTACCATTTGTTGCGATTAAAGGAGGTAACAACTACCTGAAGCATCTTTAATGCAGCAGATGTCAACAACGTGGAAACCACGATTATTTTTATTTTGTACAGGAAGAAATGTACAAATATGGGAATTAAGCATATTTTGTTAGGAAATTATAGGAATGCCTCTGGATCCCAAGTTCGTCTGATTCCAATCCAGCATTCTTCATTGATTACCCCATGGTGCTGAAGAAGATTCTTGAGAGTCCCTTGGACTGCAAGGCGATCCAACCAGTCCATCCTAAAGGAAATCAGTCCTGAATATTCATTGGAAGGATTGGTGCTGAAGCTGAAACTCCCAATTGTTTGGCCACCTGATGCGAAGAACTGACTCACCGGAAAAGACCCTGATGCTTGGAAAGATTGAAGGCGGGAGGAGAAGGGGGCGACAGAGGATGAGAAGGTTGGATGACATCACCGACACTATGGACATGAATTTGAGCAAACTCTGGGAGTTGGTGATGGACAGGGAGGCCTGGCGTGCTGCAGTCCATGGGGCCGCAAAGAATCGGACACGCCTGAACGACTGAACAGCAACAGCAAAGGTAGGTAAGCTGTCTCTGGTGGAAGGTTGGGCGATAAGCATGGTTAATTTCTTGAAGCCCTTCAATGACGTGTGCACCCTTCCCAGTTCACTGCTTAGGGAAATGATGGTTTCTACCCTGGCAGTCGGGGACGTGGACGATATAATAAAAATGCCGGCACCCTTGCGTAGTAGCCTCCCCGCCCGTGCCCAGGACCTCGCAGACCAGCTGTGCGCGTCACGGAGGGGCCTGCGGACCAGACCCACAGGCTCAGCCCGCGCTCAGAGCCGCCCCGCCGCGTGTTGATGTTTCCCTCTCGGCCCCGCCCCCGGCCACGCGGGGATCGGCCACGCCCCGGGTGGGCGGGCTCTCCGGGCACCGCCCACCGCCTCCTCGCGGCAGCCAATGGCGTGTGAGCTCCGCACCGCCCCCAGCAAACATGGCGGGGGCGGCGTCAGTGCGGGCAGGCTGGGGCTCGGAGCCGAGCCCACGGCGGACAGCGGAGACGGAGGGCGCGGCGCGGGCCATGGAGGGGGGCGGCGGCGGCGACGGCGGGGCGCGGCAGCGCGAGCTCGAGCGCATGGCGGAGGTCCTGGTCACCGGCGAGCAGCTGCGGTGAGGCGGGGGGCCGTGCCGCGGCTCGCGGGGCGCCGCCAGCCCGCGCTCCCGCGGCTCCACTGGCCCCGGCTTCGCTGCGGCCGGGCAGGCGCGGGCTCGCGGGGCGCGCGGGGCTCGGGAGGGGGGCGCGCGGGAGGCTCCGGTGTCTTGCCACCCTGGCCCCCGGGCCAGGGCAAGGGGCGCATGGGCAGCCCGCAGCCGACCTCACCGCAGCCCCGTTCCTGCAGCCCTCCGCTGCTCGGACGCGCGGCGGGGGGTCTCGGGCGGCGGGGGCGGTGGGCGCGCGGGAGGCTCTGGGGTCTTGCCAGCCTGGCCCCCGGGCTGGGGCAAGGGGCGCATGGGCAGCCCGCAGCCGGCCTCAGCGCCGCCCGGTTCCTGCAGCCCTCCGCCGCTAGGACGCGCGGGGGGCGCGCGGGGCGGCTGGGAGCTCGGGCGGCGGGAGCGGGGGCCGCGGGGGCCTCGGGAGGTGGGCGCGCGCGCCCCTGCCAGGGCGCCGGGGTCTTGCCCGGCCGGGCGCGAGGGGCGCGTGGCAGCCCGCAGCCGGCCCCGCCGCGGCCCTGGTCCTCCGCGGGGAAGCCGCCAGCCCGCGACGCCGTCACTTAAGGTGCAGATTTCGCGTCGCTGCCCTGAGCCCTGGTGTCATCATCTGTGAAGCGGGGCTGATCACGGCTCCCCCCGAAAGGTCTTTATGGACCCGAACGGAAGGCTGGAAACCCCGCGCCTGAGCCGGCGTCCGCACGCGCCCGTGGGTCGGCGCCCGGGTCCGCAAGGGGCGTGGAGGCTCGGGTCCCGCCCTGTCCCCGGGCCCGCTCCCTGCGCACGCCTCGGGAGGAGCGCACTGGCCCGGGCCGCTGCGCCCTGACTGCGTCCCCGCGCCATGCACCGGCGGGGCCTCGGGCTCAGACCCCATCACTCCTATCCCGTCGCGGTCCTTGGATGCGTCTCTGAAGGTTGTGCTGACGGTCTGACCGGTTCCGCAGCTGCTGGGCTTGTGGTCTCAGATCGGTTTGCCAGGGAAAACAGAACTACTTGGCTTTAGCGTCAGAGCCACTTGCTTGTGGGCCGCTAGTCCCGTCAGACGGCATGCGCGCCCCTGCCTTCTCCTTGTTGGCTTGAATCTCCAGGTTCGTTTTGGTGTCTAAAACGCTGGTTTCAGAACCCGGAGGAGAGAGACCCTTGCAAAGATCCCTAAAGGTTTGGGAACCACTCTCCTTGCTGCTCTTAGATTGAGGAAGCAAATATTGGAGGTCAGAATTAATTGAGTTTAACGTTACTAAAGGCAAATTGCACTTTCTATTCCTTGGTGGTTTTTAATATATAGCCAAAATCCAAGAGAATAAAAGCTGCTTTTCCATCAAGAGATTTTCTAATTGAAAAAAAAATCAAAGTAAAACTTTTCTGATTCAATTTGAAACACTAACATTTTAATTTATCAGCTCAATTGAGTACATTTCACTTCCTTTTAAGAAATGGTTAAAATGGTATGTTCTAGATTATGTGACTTTTACTACAATGAGACATTTAAAAAATACATCACATTATGAAAGATTGTTTTCCAAAGGATACTCAAACTATCATCTCAATAATAAAAGTAATAATAAAAGAAAAAGTAAAATATTGCATGGTGCCTCTCCAGAAAGCACTTTCTCCTTCAATCACAGGCGTGATTGCCCCATCCTTAGGGGGGTCCCCGAAACACTTCCCCTCTTTCCCCCTGCACCCCTATGCGCTGAGGCAGGTTTAGTGTAGGAAGACAGAGGGCTCCCTCTCACTGGGGTTGGTAGACCTGGGTTTGAACTTCTGCGCAGCTACTTTGTTGCCAAGAGTCACCATTAAGTTGTTTTGAGGAGAACTTTAAAGCCCCGTGTATCAGGTTTGCTACTTTTACTGGTGTGGGAGGTCTTGGACAAGTTACTTAACTAGGAAGGAGGGCTGCTAATGGAACCTGCCTCCTGGTGTTGTGATGAGGGGTCAGTAGCTGAGTTGGTGCTTGGAGCAGTACCTGTCCTGCAGTCAGCACCATGCCAGCCTTAATGTGACGGTTCTGTGACTTTGGACAAGTGAACTCACGTGTCTGGGCTTGTCTGCTCACCTGTAAAAAGGCAAGATGAGCACTCCACAGGTTGATGACTTTCCTCTGGGCTTCAGGTGTTAAGGAGCATTCAGCTGGGGGTTGTCATAGTTAATGAGGTTATTGGTCGCCTTGTGTCACCCCACGTGCCTTCCAGCTGAGCCGGATCTAGCAAGAAGGCCTGCTTGCTGGCTGAGAACACCGGTTTAGAACCAGCTTGCTGGGGCTTCTGATTCCGGCTCCTCCATTTATTAGTCCTGTGACTTGGGGACGGTTTGCTTAACTTCTTGGTGCCTCGGTTTCCCTTCTCTTGCAGGGATTTTGTGAGGATTGAGTGAGGAGATGCTACCTGTAAAAGGCTTAGTAAATGTTAGTTGTTGAATTTTGCTTCGGACCCGTGTCATCATTGCTTTTTAAAAATCTCTACCATCTTAGCACTGTGCCGAGTACCAAGTACACATCTGTTCCTCAGCTGTCTGAATGACTAGTGTCTGTAATTAAATAGACTACCGTAATACTCGGAATTGAGGGATCTGAGTGGCCGTGCACGCCAGTGGCTTCTTGGTTACCAGAGGAACCTCCCACAGAGGAGTAGGGATGCAAACCTCCTTGCTGTCATGATCAGAACATGTTTTCACATACTGCTGTCTTGCAGACTGATTGTGGGGACTTTGTGATGTCCAGGCTTCCTGCCTCTGGTTGCTTTACAGACACACACACAGAATTGCTCTCTCCCTTCTCTTTCCTTTCCATTGCTTTCTGGCTCATGAAAGACGAGGCAAATAAAAGTGATGAGGAAAGGAGGCACTATGATTGGTATTATAAATGCAGAATTTGGCTTCCAGGTCCAGCTCTGTGAATGCTATTTAACATTTGTTTATGAATGTATATATGGATGTTTCATATATGGATGATGTATTTATTTTTAACTATGTTTACAAGTCAGTTACTCGCTTTGGGCCTCAGTGACTGTGCCTGCAGAATGGGAATATTCTTCCAAGTAAGATTTGTGGTTTTGGATCAAATTGGGCATAACGTGGGAAGGAACTTTGTAAAATAAATCAATAAATCAAGAGTAGTGGTTGCTATGATTATTATAAGCTCCAGATGTGAAACTGGGGGCTGGCTCCACAGTCCTGACACTTGGGAAGGGCAGCTGGTTGCATAAGGGTATGAAATTGAGTAACATTTAAAGACATATCCTGCTTTATTTTCTAGCCTGACTGTGGAATCGTTTTCCTAATCTCTTTGTGCTTTCCCTTGTCCTAAAAGATTTACTTCCTTGCCCAGTGTATTTGCATGTTTTAATATCTTTTTTTTTGAGTGATGACCTTAACAAGAGCAGGGTTTTTTTTTTTTATAAAAATTTTTTAGACATATGTATGTATTTTTGGCTTTGCTACGTCCTGGTTGCTGTGTGGGCTTTTCTCTAGCTGTGGGGACAGGCTTCTCGCCGTGGGGGCTTCTCTCGTTACAGTGCGTGGGCTTAGTTGCTCTGCGGCATGTGGGCTCTTCCCCCACCAGGGATCGAACCTGCATCTCCTGCATTGGCAGGAGGATTCTTTACCACTGAACCACCAGGGAAGCGCCATATTTTTGTATCTTAAAAATGTATTTGGATACCACTTCATACCCCCAGGATGGCTACGATCAGAAAGACAGATAATAACAAGTGTTGGCAAGGTTTTGGGGAAATTTGCACCCTTAGACACTGCTGGTAGAAAGAGAAAATGATGCAGCCACTTTGGAAGTCATTCTGGCATTTCCTTAAAGACTCAACATAGAATTACCACATGACCCAGCAATTTTACTCCTAGGTATATATTCAAAAGAAATGAAAACACATGTCTATATAAAAATTGTACACAGATTTTCAGAGTGGCATTTTTCCTAGTAGCCAAAACCAGGAACAACTCAAA
Organism: Odocoileus virginianus; assembly: GCF_023699985.2. Classification (NCBI taxonomy): domain Eukaryota; kingdom Metazoa; phylum Chordata; class Mammalia; order Artiodactyla; family Cervidae; genus Odocoileus; species Odocoileus virginianus. Next base: position 65,462,572 of record NC_069688.1, read on the forward strand.
TGTCTGAGAGCTGACAAATGGGTTAATTGTGTGTGACATATCTGTGCAAGAAGTGTTACTCGGCAGTAAGAAGGAGTAGAGTACTGATAAAAGCTGCAGCATGGATGGACTTTGACTCATGCTAAGTGGAGGAACACACAGAAGGACACGTGTCTCTGACGCCTCTGACGTGACGCGTCCCAAGCCGGCAGATCCGTGGAGGCAGAACGTGGCGCCAGCGGCGGTGGGGGAAGGGAGGGTGGTTGCTGATGGGTGCAGAGCTTCTCCGGGTGATGATGAAACGTTTTCAGCTTGACTGTGGTGATGGTAACATAACGGTGTGTGCTTAAAAACCACTGAACTGTGGTCACTCAGTGGGTGAAGTGTGTGACGTGTGAATTATATCTCAGTAAAACTATTAGACAGATGCGTTTGGATGACACATCAGAGTGATGAACGACAAAACATGAAAACTGTTCAAATAAGCTTTTTGCTCTCGTTTTGGATTGGCCAAAGAATGCAGTGATTTTATTATTAAATTGATAACAGCATGACTGTCACACCAGATGAGATGGGACTGATATTTTACATATATCTTTTTTTATTAAATTTATTTTTTGGCCACATGGCACATGGGGTCATAGTTGCCTGACCAGGAATCAGACTTGTGCCCCTGCATTGGATGTGCAGCATCATAGCCACTGGAACCAGGGAAGTTCCTGCATGTATCTTTTTACAGTATCCTTCTTCTTTTTTTTTTTTACTCTATCACTATTATTCTTGATACAACACAGAGAAAACATGCCATAAATTGTCTCAGCACATTCTTAATTTGAAGATAATTAACTATGTAAATCACTCATGATAGTGAGGCTTCATACTATAACTTTTAAAATCATTACTTGTGTTTATATGTTTATGTATAAATCTCTTATCTTGACATTTGCCATGCAGCCGTAATTATGACATTCTAATGACAACATCCAAAATCCACCTTGTTTCTTCTATAGGCTAATTCCAAATATACTTAGCAAGAAAGTGGTTTGTACAGGAGCATTTAAAGAATCCCAGAGACTATCCCTGTTTTCTCTGTGGTGATGGTAGGTGTGATAGTAATTACAATAATACTTGTGTGTGCGTGCTAAGTTGCTTCAGTCGTGTCCAACTCTTTGCGACCCCATGGACTGTAGCCTGCTGGGCTCCTCTGTCCGTGGGATTCTCCAGGCAAGGATACTGGAGTGGGTTGCCATGTCCTCCTCCAGGGGATCTTCCCAACCCAGGGATCGAACCCGCATCTCTAATATATCCTGCATTGGCAGGTGGGTTCCTCACCACTGGTGCCACCTACTTATATGGCATTTATTGTCTGCTAAAGACTCTTCCAAGTGCTTATATGTATTAGGAATGTGTGTTAACATGGATTATATGTATGTATGCCTTTAACTTTATAGCTACTCTGTAGAAGATAGGCTTGTTATCCTCATTTTACAGATGGGAGAGCTGAGGAGCAGAGCGTGTAAGCTGACTGCCATAGATTATTCAGCAAGAGAGTGCTGGAGCTGAGAGTTCTTGCTCTTAAGCAGAATGCTAGACCTCAGTTTAACGGCATCTCCAATGAATAATTTAGAGGGCTAGGAAGTGTCAGGATGAGACCAATGCAAAGCAGAATCATGTTTATAAGACTGTCATATTCTGGTGTGATAACTTTTGCAGACAAGCAAGGAAGACAGATGATTTCTCCCTTCTGCTGGGAAAAAGCTAATTAATTTCTAGAAGTGTTTATGTTTTGACAAGATAGAATGGTCACTTTCTTCATTAACTTGTAAACCGGGTGTTCTTTGCCACGTGAAAACTTAATTTGAACTCCACTCATTCTGAATTTGTAATCATTTTAACGCGAAGATAAATTACAGTGCACTGTTTTGCCAGCTGTGAGGATGGGCGGGTGGGAAGGAGAATTCAGAATGTAATGAGGAATGCTTAATTAAGAAGGAAAATGCTTTAAGCTTTTCAGTTATACTCATCTACCTAGACTAAGTATGCTAATTACAAAAATCTCATCCAATCATTAAAAGCTGGATCCCTAAAAGCAGTTTCCTAGGCAGTGAGCTTTAGCTAAGTTGTAGGAAATTGCAGTTCTTTCAAATTGTTTGATATATTTGCCTTTTATCTACAACAGACTGCCTTTCCAGACTCCTACAGGCTTGCTGTCGCCTTGGTCATAAAAACGTATTAAATCAATATTGAGTAGCTCTTCTGAATTTGCTTTGCCAATGTTAATGCAGCATGCAAACTAAAGGTAAAAAGTAAGCTGATGGAACCAAAGCCCAATCTACAATGAAGTAAATATGAGATAGGAAATTTAGAAATGCAGAATAGAACAAGGAGAAATACAGTTGACCCTTGAACAAGGTGGGGGTTAGAGCACCCACCCTCTGCGCAGTCGAAAATCCGAGTGTGACTTTACAGTCAGAGCGTCTCTGTATCCCTGGTTCCCCATCCATAGATTCAGCTCACCATGACGTGTGGTACTTAAGTATTTATACTGAAAAAAATCAAATAAAACTGGACCTGAGCCGCTCAAAAGGGGTCAGCTGTAGTTCATCTTATTGCCCTTTGAACGTAAGGAACTTGAAGATTGGCTTAGAGCACGGTCCCCAGCCCGGCCGTCGACCAGGTCCGCACTGGACGCGGGGGCGCGGCGGGGCCGCTCTCTCCCGGCCCGAGACGGCCCGCACCAGACGCGGGGACGCGGCGGGGCCGCTGGACGTGGGGGCGCGGCGGGGCCGCTCTCTCCCGGCCGAGACGGCCCGCACTGGACGCGGGGACGCGGCGGGGCCGCTCTCTCCCGGCCGAGATGGCCCGCACTGGACGTGGGGACGCGGCCGAGACGGCCCGCACTGGACGCGGGGACGCGGCGGGGCCGCTCTCTCCCGGCCGAGATGGCCCGCACTGGACGTGGGGGCGCGGCCGAGACGGCCCGCACTGGACGCGGGGACGCGGCGGGGCCGCTCTCTCCCGGGCCGAGATGGTCCTCACTGGACGCGGGGACGCGGCGGGGCCGCTCTCTCCCGGCCGAGATGGTCCGCACTGGACGCGGGGGCGCGGCGGGGCCGCTCTCTCCCGGGCCGAGATGGTCCGCACTGGACGCGGGGGCGCGGCGGGGCCGCTCTCTCCCGGCCGAGATGGTCCGCACTGGACGTGGGGGCGCGGCGGGGCCGCTCTCTCCCGGCCGAGATGGCCCGCACTGGACGCGGGGGCGCGGCGGGGCCGCTCTCTCCCGGCCGAGATGGCCCGCACTGGACGCGGGGACGCGGCCGAGATGGTCCGCACTGGACGCGGGGACGCGGCGGGGCCGCTCTCTCCCGGCCGAGATGGCCCGCACTGGACGTGGGGGCGCGGCCGAGACGGCCCGCACTGGACGCGGGGACGCGGCGGGGCCGCTCTCTCCCGGGCCGAGATGGTCCTCACTGGACGCGGGGACGCGGCGGGGCCGCTCTCTCCCGGCCGAGATGGTCCGCACTGGACGCGGGGGCGCGGCGGGGCCGCTCTCTCCCGGGCCGAGATGGTCCGCACTGGACGCGGGGGCGCGGCGGGGCCGCTCTCTCCCGGCCGAGATGGTCCGCACTGGACGTGGGGGCGCGGCGGGGCCGCTCTCTCCCGGCCGAGATGGCCCGCACTGGACGCGGGGACGCGGCGGGGCCGCTCTCTCCCGGCCGAGATGGCCCGCACTGGACGTGGGGACGCGGCCGAGACGGCCCGCACTGGACGCGGGGACGCGGCGGGGCCGCTCTCTCCCGGCCGAGATGGCCCGCACTGGACGTGGGGGCGCGGCCGAGACGGCCCGCACTGGACGCGGGGACGCGGCGGGGCCGCTCTCTCCCGGGCCGAGATGGTCCTCACTGGACGCGGGGACGCGGCGGGGCCGCTCTCTCCCGGCCGAGATGGTCCGCACTGGACGCGGGGGCGCGGCGGGGCCGCTCTCTCCCGGGCCGAGATGGTCCGCACTGGACGCGGGGGCGCGGCGGGGCCGCTCTCTCCCGGCCGAGATGGTCCGCACTGGACGTGGGGGCGCGGCGGGGCCGCTCTCTCCCGGCCGAGATGGCCCGCACTGGACGCGGGGGCGCGGCGGGGCCGCTCTCTCCCGGGCCGAGATGGTCCGCACTGGACGCGGGGGCGCGGCGGGGCCGCTCTCTCCCGGCCGAGATGGCCCGCACTGGACGTGGGGACGCGGCCGAGATGGCCCGCACTGGACGTGGGAGCGCGGCGGGGCCGCTCTCTTCCGGCCGAGACGGTCCGCACGGGGCGCGGCGGGGCCGCTCTCTCCCGGGCCGAGATGGTCCTCACTGGACGCGGGGACGCGGCGGGGCCGCTCTCTCCCGGCCGAGATGGTCCGCACTGGACGCGGGGACGCGGCGGGGCCGCTCTCTCCCGGCCGAGATGGTCCGCACTGGACGCGGGGGCGCGGTGGGGCCGCTCTCTCCCGGCTGAGATGGCCCGCACTGGACGCGGGGGCGCGGCGGGGCCGCTCTCTCCCGGCCGAGACGGCCCGCACTGGACGCGGGGGCGCGGCGGGGCCGCTCTCTCCCGGCCGAGATGGCCCGCACTGGACGCGGGGGCGCGGCGGGGCCGCTCTCTCCCGGCCGAGATGGCCCGCACTGGACGCGGGGGCGCGGCGGGGCCGCTCTCTTCAGGCCGAGATGGTCCGCACCGGACGTGGGGGCGCGGCGGGTCTGCACGAAGAGTCACCATGCTGTAGCTTCTCAGACGTTTCCAAGGGTGACGAGGAGAGGCGAGGTGGAGAACGAACACAGCCGGGGCCTGGGGGACGAGACGGCCTTTCATCCCTGCGGTTTTCGGATAACAGCTGCTGCCAGGATGTAGCGCGAGCGGGCGAATGCCGGGGCCTGCAGCTGGAGCAAGCCCACGGCAGCGGCTCGGGTGTTGGCAGCCAGCGTCGGAGCGGCCCGGCTCTTTCCACTTGGAACCTTTGGCTGTTGCTCGTGGCTCTGTTATTGTTGGTGCATGCGTTATTTCTCTAACCTTGATGACACTGCCTCCCTGCCATACTCGTGCCCACAGATTTCTGATTCTGGGCTTTACCCCGAGGTTCCTTCCGTGGAGGCAGACAGTGGCCCAGCGCCCACTCAGGTCCTGAGCCCTCCTCTGATCGCCCAGCTGTGTGAGCTCTCCCTTGGGTGCTGAAGCTGCTCCAGCTCCGCCGAGCCGAGCCTGGTGCTCCGTGGCAGAGCAAGGAGGCTTCCGAAGGATGCTCTTTCAAAATGCTCAGAAGCTTCTCCGGTCACGACTTAAAGTATGAGAAACAAAACGTCAGCGTGAACATCCTCTCACTAAGATAAAGCCACGTCTCATGCTATGCTGTTTTCATTACGGTTAGGTTACTGCCTATACTGTTACTATATGCGAAGTTTCGCTGTTTTCTAACAAGTTGTAAAATACTGGAGGAATACACAATGAGTGGTGTGGCCCCAAAATAAGAAGAAAAAAAAAACAAGGAGGAACGGGAAGGGGCTAGTGCGGAGATGTATAATGAGGTGCTGCTTTAAGAACAACAAGGGTATAAGTGGGGGCTTCCGACTCAGTTGGTAAAGAATCCGCCTGCAATGCAGGAAACTCGGGTTCAATCCCTGCATCAGAAAGATCCCCTGGAGAAGGAAATGGCAGCTCACTCCAGTATCTTCCCTGGAGATCCCCATGGACAAAGGAGCCTGGCGGGCTACAGTCCATGGGGTCACAAAAGTCGGGCATGACTTATCAGCTAAACCACCAGGGTATAAATGTGCAAATTAGCAAAGACGATATATTAAGAAAGGACTGTTTTTTCCATCTTAAAAGAAGATTTAGCACATTTTCAGTTGAGAATCCTGGGTTAGTTTTCTATCAAAAAGCAGTTCTATTTATAAGGTTAGTACACTGTTTATAAAGAAAGCTGAGTGCTGAAGAATTGATGCTTTTGAACTGTGGTGTTCAAGAAGACTCTTGAGATTCCCTTGGACTGCATGAAGATCCAGCCAGTCCATCCTAAAGGAAATCAGTCCTGAATGTTCATTGGAAAGACTGATGTTGAAGCTGAAACTCCAATTCTTTGGCCACCTGATGCAAAGAGCTGACTCATTTGAAAAGCCCCTGATGCTGGGAAAGATTGAGGGCAGGAGGAGGAGGGGTTGACAGAGGATGAGGTGGTTGGATGGCTTCACTGACTCAATGGACTTGAGATTGGGTGAACTCCAGGAGTTGGTTATGGACAGGGAGGCCTGGCGTCCTGCAGTCCATGGGGTTGCAAAGAGTCAGACATGACTGACCAAATGAACTGAACTGACACTGTTTTCAGGCACATATACAGAGTCCAGTAAAGTGTGAGTGTTTTGACTTGTAGAAATCCTGTTTTCCTTCCTGATTCCTTTCCTCTCATAGCTCAGCTGGTAAAGGACCACCTGCAATGCAGGAGACCTGGGTTCGATCCCTGGGTTGGGAAGATCCCCTGAAGGAGGGAAAGGCTGCCCACTCCAGTATTCTGGCCTGGAGAATTCCGTGGACTTTATAGTCCATGGGGTTGCAAAGAGTCGGACACGACTGAGTGAGTTTCACTTTCACTTTTCTTTCCTCTTCTCCAGGAGGAAAGGCGAATGGGGTAAACTTGCATCCTATTTTCATTGAGTGTTTTTATAGAAATTCTACTTACCTTTGCTGTTTAACATTTCCATAAATGAAAATGACTTTCACCAAATGTGTTCACTGCAAAACCCAGAGGTTTATTCCGTGTGGTGACATAAACTGTTTTACGTTGATGCCAAGTGCCTCTTATATCATCTTAAGTTAAGCTATTATAAGCTTGATAAAATAAGACTTGACCAAAGCTCCTACTTGTACTATTTTCTTCTTAAAAACACAACAAGACTCAATTTAGAGATAAAGTTTTAAGGCAGTTATCTAATGCATAACCATGATTCATTTTCCTTCACATTAGTTAGAATTTACTTTGTTAATGACTATATTGTAGACTCTGATAGTCACACCTAACAGTGGGTAAGGTCTGTCTCTATGAAAGAGGATGAATAAACCTTGGTTGCCATGATAAAAGACACTTACCCGGCTACTATGCTTGTGAGAGTCAAATGTCATCAGAGTATTTGTGAAGTCGCTCAGTCGTGTCCGACTCTGTGCGACCCCTTGGACTGCAGCCCACCAGGCTCCTCAGTCCATGTGATTTTCCAGGCAAGGATACTGGAGTGGGTTGCCATTTCCTTCTCCAGGGGATCTTCCCGACCCAGGGATTGAACCTGGGTCTCCTGCGCTGCAGGCAGATTCTTTACCGACTGAGCTACAAGGGCGAGTATTTAAGGACATTTAAATATGAGGAACATGAGTGAATCACAGCTTTTTCCTCCAACGCTTTATTGTGGAAACTTTCAGACATATAAGTGTAGAGAATTCCACAGTGAATATCCTTGTCTCCTCTGCTCAGATTTCACAATTAACATTCTGCCATGTTTGCTTTATCACATGACTGTCTTTATATCCATCCTTCTGTCTAGTCATCAGCTCATCTTATTTTTTTTAGCATTTCACAATAAGTTACAGACAACAATACACTTTTTCTAAACCTTCAACATGGAATTTACTAGCTTGCAGTATTTGTTTTTTTTTTTTTTTACATTTTTCAGCATATATTATAGTGTTTATTTTTAATTATGAAAAATAACCATATTAAAGGAGACAGAAAACAGCAGTATTTGTTTATGATTCTTTTTTAATTTGAAAAAGAGTAGGAGTTTATCGATTCATTCTTTCTTTATTGAAGTTAATTTGCGATGTTGTGTTAGTTTTAGGTGTACAGCGAGTGGTTCAGTTGTGTTAATGTATGTATACTGTCTTCAGATTCTTTTCCATCATAGGTTATTATAAGATACTGAATATAGTTCCCTGTGCTATCCAGGAAGTCCTTATCTGTTTTATGTATAGTAGTGTGCATCTGTTAATTCCAAAAGTAATTTATTCCTCTCCCCCACCTTCCCCTTCGGTAGCCATGAGTCTGTTTGTATCTGAAGGGTCACAGTCCGTGGGATGGCACAGAGTCAGACAGGACTGAGTGGCGAACACTTCCCTTTTCCCCTTCGGTAGCCACGAGTCTGTTTGTATCTGAAGGGTCACAGTCTGTGGGATGGCAGAGAGTCAGACAGGACTGAGTGACGAATACTTCCACTTTTCACTTGCACGTGTCCATTTTCTTAGACTCCGCTTATGAAGTGAAAGGGAAAGTCGCTCAGTCATGTCTGACTCTCTGAGATCCCATGGACTATGCAGTCTGTGGAATTCTCCAGGCAGGAATACTGGAGTTTGTAGCCTTTCCCTTCTCCAGCAGATCTTCCTGACCCAGGAGTCAAACCGAGTCTCCTGCATTACAGACGGATTTTTTACCAGCTGAGCATGTAGGTGGTATTATATGATATTTATCTTTCTCTGTCTGACTTACTTCACTTAACTCTAATATTCTCTAGTAACATCCATTCTGCTGCAAGATTTTTTTTTTTTAGATAAAACTTATGTGATGAAATGCACCCTTTGATGAGTGTTGACTAAGACAGACATCTGTGAAACCCGAACCCCTATCCTGATATCTTTGAATGCTTTTGGCGGCAAGAAACAGCAAATCAACTCAGTATGTTGGCCCCATAACTGGGAGTCCAGGAGACGCGAATAACCAGCTGATGCCGTGTGCGTATGTAACTATGTGCCTCCTGAAACAATACTGTGTCCTTCGAATTAAGCTGCTCTACTCTGGACTTGTCATCTACGGGGTCCTTACCTCCCTTCCCTTTCCAGAAATGGTCAGCAGAAGTGCGAAGCTGAAGGAAAGGTTAGATTTTACTTTTTGAAGCCAAAAGCTGTTTCAGCAGCGGCATGACAGGCTGTGTTATCCTGCCATATCCATGCGGGATCCCTCTCAGTATCTTATCACTAATTCCGTAAATAATTTCCAAACCCCATCTGGATGTCAGACACTGGGTTAGGTGCTGGGGACGGGAGGAGGACTTTCATTTCTCAGGCCTCCTTCTGTGATCATTTGCATCTCTCAGCGTTTCAAGCACACTTTTGGCCTCCTATGGATCAGAAACTTTATTTTTCACTTTTATGGTTTATGGTTTTCAATTTGTGAAATACACCAAGTGCAAAATAATAAAAACATGACTCTTAAGATAGCATTTCTGAACTTGCTTCAGGCAAGGGTCCTTTGTTCATTTGTATTTGTCCTGCAGCAGAATTAATTTCAGGAAGGGGTGGATACCCCAAGGGAGTGGAATCTGCAAGGATGCCAGTGCGGGGGTGGGGGGGGAAGCACAAATAGCATATATTACATGAATCTAATGTCTCAGGTGTCTTTGGATAGTAAACTTAGTTTAAAACCTGAACACACTATAATTTAATAAATTCATATATTTACAATAAATGTAAAAATCGAGAGACACTGAAAATAAATTATTGAAAATCGAAGGATGGGGAGTTTTGAAGATGCTGTCGGGCATTTTGGCAGAGAAGGACACTCAGAAGCGGAAGCCACGCTTGTAGTGTAAGGGACGAACACTGCCCCGGAGACTCCTGCAGGGCAAGAGGGGCAGCGACTGAAGAGAGATGGAGGCCGGGGGCCTGGGACGCCAGGTGCATGAGAGGTGATGACACCAGGCGACAGGAAGCCTGGTCGTCAAGGCCACGGTTTCCCAGTGGTCACGGATGGTGGTGAGAGCTGGACCATAGAGAAGGCTGAGCGCCGAAGACTTGATGCTTCTGAACTGTGGTGTCAGAGGAGACTCTCGAGAGTCCCCTGGCCTGCAGGGAGATCCAATCAGTCCATCCTAAAGGAGATCAGTCCTGGGTGTTCATTGGAAGGACTGATGCTGAAGCTGAAACTCCAGTACTTTGGCCACCTGATGCGAAGAGCTGACTCATTTGGAAAGACCCTGGTGCTGGGAAAGATTGAGGGCAGGAGGAGAAGGGGACGACAGAGGATGAGATGGTTAGATAGCATCACTGACTCAATGGGCATGAGTTTGGGTAACTCAGGGAGTTGGTGATGGACAGGGAGGCCTGGTGTGCTGAGGTTCATGGGGTCACAAAGAATCAGACGCGACTGAGCGACTGAACTGAATGGGCTCCTCTTCCCTAACAGGCTGGGGTAGAAGATTGGTTCAGTACAGACATCTTCTCATAGCGTGTAGAGAAGTTTGATACATGAGAGTTAGAGATGATGATAGTCGTCGTTGAGCAGGGTGATCACAGTGTGTGTGTTTATAGTGAAGAGAGGGAGAGTCGGACAGTTCAGGCGTTCACTAAACAATAACAACAGCACAGTATCAGGCCTTGTTCTGTGCGTTTGCGTGTACTCACACTGTGTTGCTGAATCCTGATGATAATTCTGTTATCCCTATTTTTAAATGCTAGAAACGAAGGCATGAGCACTTTGACCCAGATCACATAGGCAGCAGATACAGGAGCTTGGTGTTGAATCCAGGCCCCTCTGGGTTGCTGTTATATGCAAACAAGTACGGAAATAACTCTGTACTATCAAGAAGTGAGGCCCGTCGTCTTGCCTTCAAGTCACAGGCTAAGCCAGGTGCATAGGGGACAAAGATACAGGCATTTAGATAATATGTGGGGGCAGTGTAAGAGGAGTAATGTGTTGGAGTGGTTTAAACAGTGATGGGAATTTCTTGGCTTATATGATGTTGAGTTTCAGAGGTGAGGCAACTTCCCGTGAGAACCCCAGCTCTGTTTCTCTTGACCTCTCTTGATTCCGCCTTTCTCGGTGCTTTTACTTTGCCTTCGTGAAGCTGCTTCTGTAGCCTCTGGGGGCTGCCAGCGCCAATCCAGATCGAGGAGAGAGGCCTTCCTGAGGGCCCAGCGGGGAGGCTCTGTGCTTCCGCTGTAGGGCTTCAGGTCTGCTCCCTGGCCAGGGAAATTCTGCATGCCACAAGGAATGGCCAGAAAGAAAGAAGACTGAAGTGCGGGTTGCCTGCCGTCAACCATCTACAGAAGTCTCGAGGAGCGCTCGTGTTCTCAGATCATCTTGACTTACAAGATTTAAGACAGAGCAACGTCCTTCGCTGGCTTACCCATCTGCAATGTGGCAGCAAGAAGGATGGTGTTACTCTGACTGCCTTAAGTTGGGCAGGACGCCTGCCCCCCACCCTGGGGTTACAGGTGGGGTCACAGCTGCCATTCTATGGTGAGGCTTCATTGCGTGTTGAGGGGATAAGCCCAGTGTCCTTCGTAAAAGATTATTTAGGCTCAGTGATGAGGAAACACTGGAAAAAGAATTGTACAGTGTATGATGTCATTGAGGCCAAATTTTAGGGGAAATAAAGTTGGGAGGTAGGGAGCTTATAGAGAAGAAAAATTGCTCACAGAAAAGCCACAGGAAGATACACTTTGGGAAAGGTTAGGAGACATTGGTGAGGCTTCCCTGGCGGCTCAGTGGTAGAGAATCCACCTGGCAATGCAGGAGACGGATGTTCGATCCCTGGGCCAGGAAGACCTCCTGGAGAAGGAAATGGCAACCCGCTCTAGTATTCTTGCCTGGAGAATTCCATGGACAGAGGAGCCTGGTGGGCTGCAGTCCATGGGGTTGCAAAGAGTTGGACAGGACTGAGCATGCACACAGGCAGGAGATGTTGGCATATATCCTGGACACTAGTGCTTTCAAAGTCCTTTTCCCTCTAAACCTCCTGGTCGTGACGGTCACCTGCTCACCACCATATGCTCCCTCCCTCACCTCCCACCCCTCGCCACTGTCTGAATTGGAAGAGATGCCTCTGGTGTTTGGGTTTTGCTCAGTAATAGAAGTAAAATAGAACTCTCAACAGATGACTAAATTGGAGGTGGCTCAGGTTCAAATTGCAGAGAATGATTGTTGCCTCACTTGGGTTTTGATGTCTTTCCAAGTAACACCTCCACCCAGAAGGACTCCCAGCCAAAGCTGTAGAAAAGTCGTCTCTTTGTTTAAGCACGGCTGCTTTAGGAATAATTAAGTTGCAGGCTTTCTGGGGAAGCTGCAGAAATGTTCTTTACTTACATAACTAAGAAAGGTCTTTCAGTTCTTGCATTTCAGTATGTATTGTTAGTGTTTTCCCTGCCTTCTCCAGGAATTGGAAATAGGAGGTACGTTCAATGATCAAGAAGGCAGGCTTTTTGCCACTGTTAGGAAGATTTAAAAGCTTATATCTCATTGCACGATTGCATTGACTTCACAATAGTGACTTTGGCGTCCATTTTGTACCACATCTTACCATGAAGATAACTAACAAAAATAAATCCAAATTTATTCTTCTGGTTTTATTCTTAGATAATAGCCGCATGAGTTTAGCTCTTTAGTCTTCAGAATGGGTGGCGTGTGCAGCGTCGCAGTAAACCTTTTGTCCTCGAGTCCTGGCAAGGACCTGTGATCTAAATTGGGACTTTTCTTATGCCTGTGTTGGCTGCAAAAGAGAGACGCTCCAGAGAAACCCGTCAAGAAGCGTCCTTGGAATCTAGGAAGCTGGGCTCAGAGCCAGTGCGTTTGCTACGTGTTCACCGTTTGCTGACTTGGCAGGAATCAGGGCTTTAAGCCAAGAAGAGCAGAACGTGATTACTCAGGTCTTTATCATAATTTACAGTTATGCCTCTCAAGTGGAGGTGTATGGTTAGGGCCAGGAATTCCTTAGAAACCACGATCCCAATGCACCGATCCCAATGCACCGGCGGACAAAACCTTCTGATTATTTCCAAGCTTAATGAGCCAGAGGGCTTGCTTCAGTTGTCTTTCTGCAGCGCCACTTTGGGTGGTTATTTTGCTGCTAGATAACTTGATTTAGGGAAGGAGAGGAAGTTGGTCTGGCTCTTTGTCAGCAGTTCTGGAAGAATGTTTATTCAGGGTGGAGTTTGAGCACTGTGAGAATTCGGGGATTATCGGAACCTTTTCAGTCCTTTGATGTCGTGCCTATCCAGCAAATGCTCCTTAGCTGACCTCCTGCCCTCTGCCAGAGAAGGCTGCTCGTGGCCAGGACTCAGTGTGTGCCTCACAAGCGTCTAAGTGTGTGGGTGGGGAGGGGTGGACCCCATTAGCGTTGCAATCATACTTATGAAATCTGACATACGTTTGGGGAAATCATTGCAGTCCTTAGTGGTGGCTTATGCGAAAGAAAAAAAAAAGATTTTTTAATGAAATTTAGCCTAGCCTTCCTTAAAAGAACACCCACCAAATTTTTTTTGTTTGTTTTACTCTTTAGTGAAAAATGCTCCTCTTGATAAGAGCAAAGCAGTAGATTTGAAATTATGTAGCTTGGGGCTTTCTGGGAGATAGGCCTTTATGGAGATTATAGTACAATATGTAAAAAAGAAAACACACTTGTTTAGAGCTATTTGGTGGTCTATGCAGAGATGTGTTCAGAGGTTAAATCTGAGATATTCAGTGTGTTGCCTAAAACCGCGTGGACTGGAAGGCAGATACTCACTGTTTCCCCGCGAGGCCTTGAGAACGGCGTCTTCTCTGTGGGCCGGGACCGCCTCCTGTACCAGCAGGATTGGTCAAGGCAAGTGTGTTTCTCACGGGGCAGATGTGTTCTTCTCCGGGAGCCCTGCGTCCAGTTTGATGGGCCTCCCGGAAGAGGGTCACGGGGATGCCCTGCCTCCTCTTCCCCTTAGACTTAGGAATGGAAGGTGTCAGCAAAGGGCGACACCTTCTCATTTTTTTCCCGCCATACCACAGGGCGTGTGGGGTATTAGGTCCCCGATCAGGGATGAGACCCCCTGCACTGGAAACACAGCGATTTCACCGCTGGGCCACCAGAAAAGTCCACCAGCCTCGGGAAGGGAGCGTCCCGCTCTCACTGCCAGCCTGTTCTCGTGACTCAGGAGAATGGGTGTCACGTCAGGCTGTCTGCAGCTGTCTGTCCTCCCTGTGGAGTGAGCGGGAGAAGGTGAGTCCCGCGGTTTCTGCTGTGGATTAGAGAACCTTTGCTGGGGTGACACCTGGCCCTCCACCCCGACTGTTCCGGAGTTGGGCGTGAGCGTGCAGCGGCCTGACGCACCGCGTGGCTCTGCTCCACAGGAAGGCCCTGGCCCCCGCCTCCCAGCCTCCTGTAACGCAGGCAACAGCGCGGCCTTAGTCCTGGGCTGCCGGGCGCCCGAGAGCCAGAGCTGGGGAGTGCCGGTGCCCTGCCCCGAGGCCTGCAGCGCTGGGTTGGAGCTGCGGCCCCTCCTGCTGGGGAGGACCGGGCTCCGGTCCAGGGTAGCCCCCCGCCGTCAGGGCGAGTGGGCCTCTCGGGTGCCGGCCACACAGGCTGCCGGGTCCTTCTGAGGACCCTGAGGAACATGGCACCTTCTTATTCCTTAGATCAGAGCTTCTCTGCCTAAAGCGCAGGCAGAGGCGTTTCAGTGCGCCAAGTGCATTTTGACTTACTCTGAAGTTCTGAAACGAGGACTTTAAACTTTACCTTATTTTATAAATGAGGGTATTTAGTTAAAAAGTCAAACTCGGTTAGGTCTTTTAACCTCTGGCCCTGTTGTTAATTGCTTAATACCCAGCTTCCTTTTGCTGGGACCTTTGAAGTTTGACTTGCCTCTGAATATTCTGTGTTGGGCAGAAATTAAACTTAGATACATATTAATACTTATGTCTACACACATGAAAAAGATGAGGAACAACATTAATGCCCTGAAACTTTTATTAGGAAATAGCTGAAAGCTGAAGGGGCTTGCCTGGTGGCTCGGTGGGTAAGGCTCGGCGCTCCAGTGAAGGGACCTGGGTTCCGTGCCCGTGGGAAAACCATCCCTCAGGCTTCAGCCAAGAGCCCGCATGCCCCAGCAAGGGTCCTGTGAGCTGTAACTAAGACCAGCGCGGCCAACATGATTTTTCTTTTTAAAGAACATTTAAGAGCTATAAAAGCTTGGGTTAGTCGTGTGACTGCATGTCTGTTTGCACTGCTGCGTGAGGCTCACTACCCGGAAGCATCTGATGGGTAATGTACGTGCCCTGCGTCACGTTAGCTTGTGTGTTTTACATGAAGATAGTAGTAAATGCACTTCACCTGTAAATTAACTAAAAACATTAGAAGTTAATTCTGGAATGTGAGTCGAGCGGGTCGTATTTTGGGCCCTGGAAGGATACTTACTTATTACCTCTCAGCGACATAAAAGTTGCATATCCCCAGATTTGTGTTTTGCACGTGAGAACAAGATTAATAGTAGGATCTCATGTGAGAGACATTAAAAGATGTTCCAAATATTATTCTGGAGCTTTTCAAAGGGGTTGCTCAACTTCTGTTTAGAGCTGGAATGAGTTTTCACTTAGTTAACTGTAGAGCCTTTAAATAGACTAATACAGAGATTTTGACTCGTCCTCAAATCAAAGAGCATACATTGAAACAGCCACATGAGCACTGGGCATTTTGTTCAGGATCCTCTGGCTTCCTTTGCAGGAATGCATAAGGCATTAATGATTATAACTGAATTTTCACACCAAGGCTTTAGATTTGTAGGAAAATAGGTCCTGTGGTTTAGGTGTTGATTTTAGGATTAGAAGAATGCAAAACTTTCAGGGTTGGGGAATTTTGGATTCAAGACAGAATAAGTATAAAGATTTTCTAAGCTCTCGGGAAATTTGGGCATAATGCTAGAATTTTCAAGTATCCTGAGAGAAAAAAAGTAAAGACTTTACTTAATTAGCCATATAGAATCCTAAACTATTTGTTTTCTAATTATCTTCCCCATCATGTGTGCCTCAGACCTGTGGCATTGTTACAGAAGATGACACGAATAATGTGTGACTACAGAGTTATGTTCTCCATGCGCTCTTGCCCAAAAGCCCGTATTCCTTTTGGCAAAAACCATGTCAAGACTGTATATGTTACTGTTTTAACCAAATGTGAAATGCTTACTTTATTTTCTCACATATTTTTTTTTCCTTCACCCAACCCTCTGTCAGCCACTTTAGATACAAAATAGTGTTATAAGGTCATATTATTCTTTAATGTCTCCTTTTCCTGTGATACAATACTTGCTTCATTTTTGTCCTTCATTGAACAGTTGCTTGAGTGTATACATATGTTTTCAGGATTCTTCATAGCACTAAACAGGAAATTACACTAGAAATTGGCTATTACTTAGCTGGTTTGCACTTTAACCACTGACAACTCTTCTCACCCCTGTTAATTCTTACTCTTGGTCTCAGGACCTAATCTAGGAACTGGATAAAGAAAGAATTACCTGCTTTTTCTCCATTCATCTCCATGTGTCCTGTTAGTGGGAAGAGTTGTGTGTCAGACAGGAAAGAAGGCATATCCATTCATTTAGACACTTGCATAAGCTTAACGAAGTTAATGCTCTACATCTATGCAGAAATCTGTGCATATTTAAATTGTTAGTCAAGAACCTCAATTTGATAAAGTATCTATTTTCAGGGGTGAGTCTTTTGTCATCAGCAATTGGAATAGCTTTTGCTTTATAAAACCTTTTTTTTAAAAACCCAACAAATCTGTTATGAAACAACCATTGTCTATATTCTTTGAATCTCTGTACAGCTCAAAGAAACTTACTGGCCTGTGTCAGGATCTTGCAGGGACTTGCCTGCTGGTCCAGAGGCTGAAGCTCTGGGCTCCCAATGCAGGGCACCCAGGTTTGGTCCCTGGTCAGGGAACCGGATCCCACATGCTACAACTCAGAGTTTGCATGAAGCAACTAAAGATCCTGCATGCCACAACTCAGTTTGCATGCAGCAGCTAAAGATCCTGTGTGCCACAGCAAAGATGGAAGATCCTGCATGGTGCAACCGAGACCCGCGCCGCCAAATAAATAAGTAAATACCTCTCAGTGTCTGTCCATCTCGAAGGTCCTAAACATCACCTGGAATTTCTTACCTATCTGATTGGAAATCCTTCCAGCAGTTGGCCCTGCTCCCTTAGTGAGAGTCTTAGGCATATTCTCAGAGTACTGTATACAGTTCCTGTTTTCTAAGCTTCCTTCTGCCAGATTTGTAAGAGGCTGTATATCCTTTCAGTAAAATCCCTTTTTGCTTAAATTAACCAGAATTAGTTTTAGGCTCTCATAACCATCATTGACACAGAAATTAGTACCAGGAATGAGGCATCTAACAGAAATCACAGATACCTACTACATGAATGTATTTTTAAAATTTTCCTTTTTTCTTTTTTCTGTGCTGAAAGCAGAGTCAGGGATATTTATATAAAATATTGTTGGTTACAAAGTGTCAACAAAGACTAACTACTTGGAATAGAATAATCATCTTACAATCCCTCCGATTTGTTTGAGCTTTACTCATACAAAAAGTGTTTGACTTGTAACCACATTTGTTATGTAGAAGGCTGTATGCGATTCTATTTTTGAAACTCGTGGCATCTCCACTGTTTAGGAATAGGGCAGAATATAAATAAATGCTTGTTGGCTGATCCCTTATGGAAAGTGAAATTGCTTTTAGTTTTGAAGTCATGAAATTTCATTTTTTTCTTTCCTTCTTAAAAAATAGGGAAACTGAGATTTTAGGAATTGGACTTCTCTCTGCTTTAGATTTGACATTGAGCATAAGAAGCAGGGTGTCTTATTTAATTCATTTGGTCATGTGCAGTTTTAAATCTCTTTATGGACAAGGACACTTACGCAGTTCTATCGTGAACCAGTTAACATTTTTAGTCTGTTTATATTTTTAGCCTTTCACTTCAGTGTGTTGTTTAAATTGCTAGATATTTGGGTACAAACATAAAATCCCACTTTAGAGTCATGCAACTGGATGTAAGATGACACACAAACATATTAGTATTTTTAGCTTTCACGGATGCTATTACATATGATAAATTACAGCCTTGTGGATCCACAGCACCTATTGATGGTTCAGATGCCTTCAGAAAAAATGGGAGGAAGTCATACTGTGAGCCTTTGGTCTGTAAATTCAGGGTACTTGCTGGGTGAGATGAATATATAAAAAAGTTCCATGATAACAATTCTTTCCTTTATCTGAGTTTATGTGATAAGTATTTGTGATACAAATCACAACTAACATGTAAACAGCATTTTTTTTTTTATTTTAGAAAGAGATTTTATATGTGTCATTGTATTTTTTCTTAACATTTTCTTGATCCTTAACCTGTGAGTTAGGAGAAATCTGAGTGATTATTCTGATTTAGAAGAAAGTTAGAAGCTTTACTAAAGTTCTTGTTCATTGTTATGTCCCCAGAAAGATGGGTTGATGGAAAAAAATTTGCTAAGTGATAAAATAAATGCAGCTCAGGGAGATTAAGTGACTTGGGCCAAGGACACACAGTTACTCAGTGATGGAGGCAGAACTCAGATTTAAAGTTCTTGATTCCAAATCCCATGTGCAGCTTTCTAATGCGGATGCCCCAACAAGGGCACCTGAAGTTGTGTTCAGTGGTAAGAGGTAAGGTGAAGAAATACGTTTGAAAGCTCAGAATGCATCTCTCAAGTTGAATGAGGGATTATTTTACAGCTAATACTAAGTTCTGGTGCATTCAGATGAAATTTTAAAAAGTCAGTTGGAGAGGTGCTCTTGAGGACCATGTCACTTTGGTGTTCACACCAAATCATTACATTTCAGGGTCTTTAGACATAAAAGTACCATTACATGGTGGGTTTCCCTTGTGGCTCAGCTGGTAAAGAATTTGCGGGCAATGTGGGAGACCTGGGTTAGACTCCTGGGTTGGGAAGATCCCCTGGAGTAAAGAAAGGCTGCCCACTCCAGTATTCTGGCTTGGAGAATTCCATGGACTGTATAGTCCATGGGGTCACAAAGAGTCGGACATGACTGAGCGACTTTTCCTCTCTCACTCACTCACTCACTTACATAGTGGGGACAAGGAAAGTGAAGTTTGCAGAAGCGCGTGCTCCATGAAGGCGGAGTCCGCATACACCTTGTTACTTGTTACGTACAGTGCCTGATGGATGTTCAGTTAACGCTTGTTGACTGGACAAGGTCCAGCAAACTAACACAGTTGCTCGCAGTCACAGTTTAGTGAAGGTCTTCCCAAAGGATTGCTCGTAACGTGGTTGACTGACACGACGTGTCCATGTCATCAGCATGATCGACGGGTTGAGTTTTAGGCTGGGGGGACCTTAGCGATAACCTGTCTAGTCAAGCCTTTTAAACGACGGCTGCTTGGCTATCTGACATGGTGTCAGAGTGAGGATGGACTGACCTTGGTTCCTCTCTGCCCCCACTTTCCTCATGTCATCCCTAAAGTTTTTAAAAGGAGTCACGATGATTCCCTCTATTGGAGACCAAGTGGCCCCAAGATTGTTATGTACCCCAACATGGTGGCCCAAATGTAGTTAGTGTGTGCAGGGCCGTGTACCCCAGTTAGTGTGTGCAGGGCCGTGTACCCCAGTTAGTGTGTGCAGGGCTGTGTACCACAGTAGTGTGTGCAGGGCCGTGTACCCCAGTTAGTGTGTGCAGGGCCGTGTACCCCAGTTAGTGTGTGCAGGGCCATGTACCACAGTTAGTGTGTGCAGGGCCGTGTACCACAGTAGTGTGTGCAGGGCCGTGTACCACAGTTAGTGTGTGCAGGGCCGTGTCCACAGTAGTGTGTGCAGGGCTGTGTCCACAGTAGTGTGTGCAGGGCTGTGTACCACAGTTAGTGTGTGCAGGGCCGTGTACCACAGTTAGTGTGTGCAGGGCTGTGTACCACAGTAGTGTGTGCAGGGCTGTGTCCACAGTAGTGTGTGCAGGGCTGTGTACCACAGTTAGTGTGTGCAGGGCCTGTACCACAGTAGTGTGTGCAGGGCCGTGTACCCCAGTTAGTGTGTGCAGGGCCTGTACCACAGTAGTGTGTGCAGGGCCGTGTACCCCAGTTAGTGTGTGCAGGGCCGTGTACCCCAGTTAGTATGTGCAGGGCCGTGTACCACAGTTAGTGTGTGCAGGGCGTGTACCCCAGTTAGTGTGTGCAGGGCCGTGTACCACAGTAGTGTGTGCAGGGCCGTGTACCCCAGTTAGTGTGTGCGGGGCTACACACCCCAGTTAGTGTGTGCAGGGCTGTGTACCACAGTAGTGTGTGCGGGGCCGTGTACCACAGTAGTGTGTGCAGGGCATGTACCCCAGTTAGTGTGTGCAGGGCTACACACCCCATTAGTGTGTACAGGGTTGTGTACTCCAGTTAGTGTGTGCAGGGCTGTGTACCCCATTAGTGTGTGCAGGGCTATGCACCCCAGTTAGTGTGTGCAGGGCCGTGTACCCCATTAGTGTGTGCAGGGCTACACACCCCAGTTAGTGTGTGCAGGGCTACACACCCCAGTTAGTGTGTGTAAGGCTGTGTACCCCAGTTAGTGTGTGCAGGGCCGTGTACCCCGGTTAGTGTGTGCAGGGCCGTGTACCCCGGTTAGTGTGTGCGGGGCCGTGTACCACAGTTAGTGTGTGCGGGGCCGTGTACCCCGGTTAGTGTGTGCGGGGCCGTGTACCACAGTTAGTGTGTGCGGGGCTGTGTACCCCATTAGTGTGTGCGAGGCTGTGTACCCCATTAGTGTGTGTGGGGCCGTGTACCCCAGTTAGTGTGTGCGGGGATGTGTACCCCAGTTAGTGTATGCAGGGCTACGCACCCCAGTTAGTGTGTGCAGGGCTAAGATGGAATCTGAGCCTGTGACCTGTCCTGAGTTCGTCTCTTCTCAGCCCCGCAGGCATCCCCGCAGGACTGGTATCTGAACTGTCTGAGCTCAGCGTGTCTCTGCGTTTCTGATTTGCTCTTCCCAGGTTTTGCAGTGCTGGGTCTCCACCTTGAAGTCAAGATTGAGACTGGCCAGCCCTCACTGGCAAGTTTTGAATGTGTCTGAATGGGCCTAGTGACTTATCATACAGAGTGCAGTAAGTCAGAAAGATCAAAACAGATGGCGTGTACTAATGCCAATACATGGAATCTAGAAAAATGGTGTAGATGATCTTATTGGCAAAGCAGAACTAGAGATCCAGACACAGAGAACGAACACATGGATGCCGGGGGAGCGTGGTGGGTGGGATGACAGAGAGCTGGGACTGCCGTTTGTTCACTGTTGACACCACGTGATGACAAGTGAGAACCTGCTATGCGGCACAGGGGATGCTCCTCAGCCTTCTGTGGTGACCTCAGTGGGGAGGAAACTCAGAAAAGAGGGGACGTATGTGTGCATATGACTGATTCACTTTGCTGTACAGAAGAAACTAACATAGCGAGGTAATGCATCTGGAGTCCAATAAAAAGAACACTTAAAAGCATTCTGGAAGCACCGCTCTCTCCCAGCCTGTCTGTAGGCTTTCTCCCAACCTGGGCTCGGGGATGCGTCTGAGAGCTGGGTGTGGTGCTCTCCCGCCCTGCCGCCTCTCTGCAAGTGGACGGAAGAGGAAGGAAAAGGTTTTGTTTGACTGCTCGCTGAAGCTTCTGTCTTCCAGGTAACTGCAATTAAAGAGAAAAAAGCTGTGAATAAACTTCTCATGTGCATTGTGAGAGGCCCTTACGTGCCAGGCCTCAGTGATGATCCTGCCCCTGAGAACAAAAGGTAAACCAGAGAACTCCTGTCTTCAAGGAGCTCACAGACCAGAGTCCAGCCAGCTAGTGCCAGGGGTGGAAATGTAGGTGGTTACGGCGCAGCAGGATGAGGTCTGGGACAGAGGGTGTCTGGGGTCCCTCTGGGATTGTGGGAGCCTCAGAGAGATGTGATGGACTCTGCCTTTGAGGGCCCTCTGAGCTGGGCTTGGAAGATGTTTACTCAGGAAGCAGGACCGTGAAGGGAGGAGATGCCTTTTAGAGAATAGAGCAGGTAGAAAGACCTGAAGCTGGGACATGTCATAGTGTGTTCAGGAAAGCCTGAGTTGTCCTGCAGTCCACCGGTTTTCACTTCTTCTTTTTCTATCTGGATTCCTTTTATTTCTTTTTCTGCTCTGATTGCTGTGGCCAAAACTATGTTGAATAGTAGTGGTGAGAGTGGGCACCCTTGTCTTCTTCCTGATTTTAGGGGAAATGCTTTCAATTTTTCACCATTGAGGATAATGTTTGCTGTGGGTTTGTCATACATAGCTTTTATTATGTTGAGGTATGTTCCTTCTATTCCTGCTTTCTGGAGAGTTTTTATCATAAATGGATGTTGAATTTTGTCAAAGGCTTTTTCTGCATCTATTGAGATAATCATATGGTTTTTAAAAATATGGAACGCTTCACGAATTTGCGTGTCATCCTTGCGCAGGGGCCATGCTAACCTTCTCTGTATCATTCCAATTTTAGTATATGTGCTGCCGAAGTGAGCACAGTCCATCAGTTTTCAAATGTCCTGCTTGCCGCTCCGTATCTGTGCAGGTATTTTGAGCACAGATTCCCCCCAACATCAGCATGTTGCCTGTGATACCCGTGGAGTGCTGTATGGATGCGTTATGCATACCATAAACACACCTACAAAATAGAAAAGTAAAAGAATCCTCGTAAAGTGGGATGAATACAGATGTTCTGCTCTTGTCCAGCCACACTCCGAAGGATGGCCTCAGGTTCCTCCTGTGGAAGCCGCTGTCTAGACTCAGCCCCACGAGGGAAGTCGGCCTTTAGTCCTTCTCACGGCTGTTTCTCCCCCGCCTGGCGCTGTTTCTTGCGTTACTAGGCACTTGTTGGGTTGCTGATTTTTCAGTGTCACTGGAGAGTAAGCCTCCCTGATAGGTTCCTTTGTGGCTCAGCTGGTAAAGAATCCGCCTGCAGCGCAGGAGGCCCCGGTTCGATTCCCGGGTCGGGAAGATCCTCTGGAGAAGGGACAGGCTGCCCACCCCAGTGTTCCTGGGCTCCCCTGGTGGCTCAGCTGATCAGGAATCCTCCTGATAGACCTGGGTTCGGTCCCTGGGTGGGGAAGATCCCCCGGAGAAGGGAAAGGCTGTCCACTCCAGTGTTCTGGCCTGGAGAACTCCATGGGCTGTATAGTCCGTGAGGTCACAAAGAGTCGGTCACGACACTCACTGGAGGGTAAGCCTAAGGTGGTGAACTGGTGACAGACGCCCCCCGGCTTTCCTTACGGATGAGCTTGGTGGATTTTCCCAGGACCTGAAGCAGAGCACCAGAGCTTCGGGTTCAAGCTCTGACTCCCGCCGTTTATCTTAGGGGGAAAGCCCCTCAGAATTTCTCTGTGCCTCCCGAGGGCATCTGCACTGTTCAACAGCGGTGACGCTGTTCCGCCTGCCCCGTGGCGCTGGCGGCGAGCGGCTCATCAGAGTGGCATTGGAAGCGCGTGGCGCCCAGGCAAGGCCGTCAGAGGGGCGCGCAGCCCCGGTCTGAGCCGCGGGCAGTGGGAGGGCCGCTCTTCTCCCACCAGGGTTCTTGTGGGTAATGACAGCAACACCGAAAGCGGATCCTTCTGTTTGGACTTTCAAGAATAAGGGTCTGATCTTCTAGCCACAGAACTGTCTTTTTTTCACACGGCAGCACACAAAACAGAAGGTCTGTCATAGTCCTTACAGCTAATAAATGAGTTTAAAAAAGACTTAAGGCAGTGCATGGACTTTTTAAAAAGCACAGTTAACATTTTATTATGGATTAGTTAAAATTATAGGATAGGGGAGGGATAAATTAGCAGTTTTGGATTAGCAGAGACTACTATGTATAAATTAAACAAGGTCCTGCTCTATAGCACAGGGAATTATATTCAATCTTTTGTAATAAACCATAATGGAAAAGAATGTGAAAAAGAACAGGTATATATATGCATAAGTGAATCACTTTGTAATATACCAGAAACTAATGCAGCACTGTTAAATGAGGTATGCCTCAATTTAAAAAAAAATTATATACTTATGTGTATATATAAAATACAGATTTCTTCTGCATGTTTCAGAAGAACCTAGATATACCCTTTTTAAAATCTTTTCCTCCCAGAAAAATTTCTTATACACATGCCAGCTGATTGATTTTATCTTTAGTTAATCAGCCTACAAATATTTATTGAGAGCTTGTGGGGCCAGCTTTTGCTTTCATTGGAAAAGATATCAAGAAATAAACAGCACGATTCTTGCACCAAGGAGACAACTTTTTAGGTAGAGAAGTAGAATAGGACTCCATGAATAAATGGAGGATAATTGAACAAAATATTGTGAAGAACCCTGGGAAATTAAAGCAACAGTTTTAAAAAGAAGAACTCCCCATGACTAGAAAAGGAGGCAGTGGCTTCGTGGGACGAGAGGGCAGATGAGCAGGTTTTGTGGGAGTGGGAGGGCGGAAGACGGATTCCGGGCAGCGGGAAACCATGGTTAAAGAAACGGGACTCAGTCCAGGACGGCTGAAGACACTGCCTGGGTGGCTGGAATAGGCAGGGAGTCATTCCTAGAGGTTGGGCGTTCTCGAGGAGGAGCTGGTTTGGCAGGGAAGGTGACGAGAGAGCGTGTGTGCTGAGGGGTGGGCGTGTGCAGGGTGGGAGAGAGAAAGGGGGAGCTGTGAAGTGGCCTGTGTCCGGCCTGTTCTGTGTATGCTGGGTTGGGTGGAGACCCAGCTGGGGCGCTAGGCTCTGACAGTGCAGCTGGGAATGCAGTGGGTGGACACCCCTGTCCTCACGGGGCCCCCTGAACTAGAGTCAAGAGAGGGATCGGAGGGATCGATGCCGATTCTGGAATCAACTATGAAGTTTGGAAGTACCATGGGATATAAAGTAAGACTGTAGAACACGTACAAAACGTGCATATCCTCAGTGCAAACAGCACTTTGTTATCTGGCTTTGAGTTTTCACTCCTTACCCTTAGCCCAGGATGTTCACCGTTCTTTTGGTCACCTCCTGACCTTCAACTCATATTTTCAGCAAATGGCAGAATAAGCATCATATTAAATAAAAGTTCGGTGACCTACTGTAAGGCTCAAGTGTAGTGGTACGTTACAAAGACAAGTGGAATTCCTTCTCGGTTCTGATAGCCACACTGCCAGTGTGACGCCTGGACTTCAGTCGCCGGGACACGAGTCTTCAGGGCTTCCCAGGTGGCTCTGCCAATGCAAGAGACTCGGGTTTGGTCCCTGGGCCGGGGGGGAGCAACCCGTTCTAGTATTCTTGCCTGGACAATCTCATGGACAGAGGAGCCTCGTGGGCTTCAGTCCATAGGGCTGCAAAAGAGTTGGACACGACTTAGCGACTAAACATGATTCCCTGTGGAAAGTTTCACTGGTTGAGTTTGGTTTGGGTAGGGGCTTATCCTTTCTTTGTATTAAAAGCTCAGAGAAGATTTATGAAACTAGGTAGCGTGGTCATTGCAGCAAGTTAAAAAATAAAAAATAGGAAAAAGACTAGAGGAAACAGGATTCTTTGTTGTGGAGAAGAGTTTTGGACACAATCATGATAGTCCAAGAAAGACTGTGGAGTATTGTGTGGCTCTGAACTCAGATGCGTTGTTTAATCTTATTTGTTCAATAGCTTATGTTCACCAACTCTTGTATTAATTTTATCCAGACGATTCTTTTTCTATTATTAAACTAACACAAACCCCTATTATTTGGTTTATATTAGATCTCTTTATTAAAATGCATATTTAGGGATTTCCCTGGTGAGTCATGGGTAAGACTGTGTGCTCCCAATGCAAGGGGCCCAGCTTCCATCTCTGGGGGGGAATTCAGATCCCAGATACTGCTTCTGAGCACACTCACCACCACCAGAGAAGCTTGTGAGCCCAATGAAGACCCAACACAACCAAAATAAATCATAAATTAAAAACAAAACAAAATGCATATTTAATTGTTTAGTCAGAACCCCTCTTATTCTGGGCTGGTTCCACTTTCTGCCTGCGACTCCTCTCTGAAAGCAAGGAATCTGAAAACCTGAGTGGCTGTTGAACCAAATAGCAGTCTAATCATATTGCTTATTTATCCCATCATTATGTAATCAGTGAGAAAGTTGCAAGTCTGATGAACGGGGCCTGGTTTGCAGGACATTGTGTGTTTTTTCAAGGACCAAATGAAATAATTTAATGTCTCAGACACTCACAGGACAGACACTGTGATGTAAATGAGCCCCTTCAGAACAGACTCTGGGCTTAAACACATGCCTTCAGTTGGGACTCGCTGGTGGTCCAGTGGTTAAGACCCTGTGCTTCCAACGCAGGGAGGCTCGGCTATGATCCTGACTTGGGGAACTGAGATCCCACCTTCCCCCTGGCCAAAATAAACAAACATAAAACCCACTAATTCAAAGAGCGCAGGTATCATTTGCTTCTTGGTACCTAGAACGAAATTAAAAGATGCTTACTCCTTGGAAGGGAAGTTATGACCAACCTAGACAGCATAGTAAAACGCAGAGACATTATTTTGTCACCAAAGGTCTGTCTCGTCAAGGCTATGGCTTTGCCAGTGGTCATGTATGGATGTGAGAGTTGGACTGTAAAGAAAGCTGAGTGCCAAAGAATTGATGTTTTGAACTGTGGTGTTAGGTGTTGGAGAAGACTCTTGAGAGTCCCTTGGACTGCAAGGAGATCCAACTAGTCCATCCTGAAAGAGATTAGTCCTGGGTGTTCATTGGAAGGACTGACACTGAAGCTGAAACTCCAATACTCTGGCCACCTGATGTGAAGAACTGACTCATTTGAAAAGACTGATGCTGGGAGGGATTGGGGGCAGGAGGAGAAGGGGACGACAGAGGATGAGATGGTTGGATGGCATCACCGACTCGATGGACATGAGTTTGGGTGAACTCCGGGAGTTGGTGATGGACAGGGAGGCCTGGCGAGCTGCGGTTCATGGGGTCGCAAAGAGTCGGACACAACTGAGCGACTGAACTGAACTGGACCTAGAATGAGAGTTTGTTCTGTTGGCTTCACTTCCTAGCCTCACGCACACAGTAAACAAACGTTGGGATGGAAAGACGCTAGACACAGGTGCAGTAGCAGAGTGAGTTTAAACTAGGAAAGGCCTTTCAAAGACCTTCTGGAATCTTAATGATGTTCAGAGTCCACTCTGAGCTTCGTTCCCTTGCCTCTGGTCGCCTAATTAGCAGTGTGACTTTTTAGCTGTGGAAATGCCACTGCGGTTCAAGTGACAGGTGTCAGGAGAATGTGGCTGAGAGCTGGCACGATCTTTAGGCACCCGGCTATCTTTAGAAGACACTGTCTCTGTGTGATGAGCGCTGTAGTTCACAAGCAGCCACAGGTGTTCGGAGCCATGTTAGTATCTGGGGCTCTAAATAGAGTTTGGTAAGGTTTCAGATTCTCTATATAGTCATCAGTGGAGTTTAAATACCTGCTCATCCACCAGAGCGAAACACGGAGTTGGAGAGAAGACGGAGTCTCTGGGGTACTCACAAAGTGATGGAGGACCCTTGAGAAGCATGAACATGTGTGTGCGGGAGGGTGGGAGGAGGGCTAGGGAGGGGTTTGGGATGGACCCCGCTGTGTTTCGGGCGGGGAGCCAGCAGCTCCCCCTGAAGAGGCAGGGGCCTCTGCCCGGCGCTGGGTGGCAGCCGGGACGGGAGGGCGTTCGGGGGAGAAGGGGTACATGGGTGTGTCTGCTGCCCGCCTGAGACTGCCACACGATTCTTCGGCCGAACTCCAGTATAGAATAGTTTAAGACAAGAAGTAACTTGGATACCAATAAAGCTTGATTTAACTATATATATGTAAGAAATTAGAGGACAAAAGTAAAGGATTGTTATAACTTCCTTCTCTTCTTCCTTATGACAAGTTTCATAATTTGTGTTTTCCTAAAAGTCTGGATGTTTAGACCAGCTCTTCTCACTTACTATAATATGGTGTGAGGTGTCTTGTTTTCATGTTTTATCTCTTTTGTAATGGGTGTAGCTTTGTTTTCTCAGTTTTGTTTTAGTTCATGACTTATGTATTTATTGGCATTTCTAATAAATTACTCCTGAGTTTGTCATTTAAAAAAAGAAAATAAAAACATAAGTATGCAATAACACTACAGATACAACCACAGATATAACCAGCTACAGTCATGCAGGAATATTCTTACTAACAGATGAGGTTAGATACTCTCTACAAGTGTGGTGTCTTGGTAGGTGAGTTATTGTAAGGTCTAGATGTGATATGTGGCTTTGCCGCTTGGAAACTCTTAGTGGCCAGTTCCAGCCACCAGAGTGAACCTTCTTCTCGTCTACAGATAGGGAGGGATTCATCACCTCGCCCCCAGCCACCTCCCATGGCTATTTGCAAAATCAAATAAGATGAAGAGCATGGAAATCACTGATAAGCCATGATGTGCTCGGCACATGGCATTATTATTATGGAGAACCATGTTGGGACTCAGACACGTGGAAAACCGCGTATGCTCAAGTCAGTGCCACGAGCCGGTCTCAGGGGCAGCGTGGTCCCTTCTCGACCACAGATGATGGTCTGCTGCGCTTCCACCTGCTTCTCTCTGACCTGCAAAGAGTCTGAGTGAGCTGAAACCCAGGTAAGTGTGGGTCTAGGTACATGAGGTTGTATGCACCAGAGGTAACATACACCAAGTGTGTTCTGCAGCCAGAGTGGTACACAAGTAGCCTGAAAATTTAGCTGTAGGTGTCGAGTACCTGCAAGGGTCACTGTG
Organism: Odocoileus virginianus; assembly: GCF_023699985.2. Taxonomy (NCBI): domain Eukaryota; kingdom Metazoa; phylum Chordata; class Mammalia; order Artiodactyla; family Cervidae; genus Odocoileus; species Odocoileus virginianus. The sequence continues at coordinate 65,491,074 of NC_069688.1, forward strand.
TCGAGAAAGGCAGTCCCGGGCAAAAACACTGGAGTGGGAAGCCACTTCCTCCTCCAGGGGATCTTCCCGACCCGGGGATCAAGCCCAAGTCTCCTGCATCTCCTGCATTGGCAGGCAGATTCTCTACCACTGAGCCACTTGGGAAGCCCAGGAACAGTTAACTCCCTCCCATTGAATGTTTCTCAGCAGCTTTCTTCTGACCTTTTTTTGTCTAATTGTGTGTGTGAAAGTGAAAGTCATCATGTCCGACTCTTTGCGACCCCATGGACTATATACAGTCATGGAATTCTCCAGGCCAGAATAGTGGAGTGGGTGGCCTTTCCCTTCTCCAGGGGATCTTCCCAACCCAGGGATTGAACCCAGGTCTCTGCATTGTGGGCGGATTCTTTACCAACTGAACTACCAGGGAAGCGTGTGTGTGTGTGTGTGTGTGTGTGTGTGTGTGTGTGTTTACATCACTGCACATGGAATTACCAGTATTCTCTCTATATATAATATAAATGTTTTAAAGGAGGGCTGTATTACTTATTTGTTTATGGCCGTTTTCCCCTTCTTCGTGTCTGTGCGTTGTCACCTTTTCCGCATGACAAGCAAAGATGAAACCCCAGCTTGTGTTCTGAGCATCGCTTACCGTTAGCCTTGTCCTAGACACTTTGGGAAATGTGACGGAAGGAGACAGTTTTTTCCTCGTTCAATTTGTGCTGTAGTTGGAGAGACAGAAGTCATGCAAGTAAGAGTAAAGTAATAGAAAACAGTGTATGGGTAGACCTGAGCATCCTGGAAAATATGTCAGAGAGGCGTCAAGGAAAGCAGGTCACATCTAGTGGTGGAGAGAAGACATTACAGAAAAAGACTGAGTTGAGCTAGACTTCAACAGATCCTGAAGAAGGAAGACCATAAATCTAGAGAGAGAGGCAGAAAGGAAGGTGATGCATTTGCTGAAACAGATGAAAAGGAAAACCCTTGTTGGGTAGATTCAGTTTTAACTGGATTGGGAGAATTATGGAGACTGTGACTGGTGTGTGTGTGTGTCCTAAGCACATAGGATACAACATTTTCATTTGAAGAAGCAACATCTGTTTAAGTTACAGAAACTAGTCCACGCCAAGCCGTTGTTTAAGCTATGCCTGGTATGCAGTTGGAGCTCCATAAATGTACATTGATTGAGGAATCTTTCACAAGCCCCTCAGCTGAAAGCTGCCTCCACCATAACCACAGATGTGCCTGACACCACTTTGGAGGGCTCTTGGAATATTTCTGAGGAATCCTCTGCTTTATTTGTTCCCTGTTGTAGACCCCCCACACACACACACACACACAAAACCTGTACCCCTTGGGCAGCTTCTGTGTCTGTCCTGGGAGCTGAAAATAGACGCCAGTAACCCTAGTCGGGGTTTGGGCAGCCTGCTTAGCACAGGATCCGCTCTGATACGTTCATCCTCACTTGGAAGCTGGAAGGAAGTGAAATTTGCTGTTTTGTGCTCCTCAGCCTTGTGGTTTGTGGCAGATCTTTTCAGTACAAAATGTGCCCCAAACGGCCTGTTCTATTTTGATCTGGTGAGTGGGGATTTACCCTGGAGGCTCTTCAGAATGTCCATTAAAAAAAAAAACCAGAGAAGTTAAGAGTCAAAAGGAAGTTTAGAGATAAATCTGATCGGCTTCCTCCTTTTCCGGATTAGGAAACTGAGGTCCTAAGTTGGTTAGAGCTTTCCTCTGGGTCACGTTCAGTTCAGTCCAGTGGCTCAGCGGGGTCCGATTCTCTGCGACCCCATGGACTGCAGCAGGCCAGGCCTCCCTGTCCATCACGGTCTCCGGGAGTTTACTGAGACTCATGTCCATCGCGTCGGTGATGCCATCCAGCCATCTCGTCCTCTGTGGTCCCCCTCTGTCTAAGTCAGGCTACTGGACGGGAACCACACACAGTAGGGTTCTGGTGGCCTCACACGGCCCCCGGCGCCAACAGGGCATCTGACTTCCGCGGATCCACCCCCGGCAGGAGGGAGAAGCCGGAGTCTGAGCCCCGCTTGTGCCCTTCTCCCTAGCGGGCCAGCCCTTTCCTCCTCTTCCCTCAGTCACCTGTCTGCGGGGATCCCTGGCGGGGCAGTGGTTAGGACTTCACCCTTTCTGCGCCGTGGACCTGGGTCTGATCTCTGGTGGGAGACCTGCGATCCCAGAAGCGGTGCAGCGAGACCAAAGAAAAGCATCGTGCGCCTTCCTTCTTAGCCGTCCTCTCTGTCCACTCGGGGACGGGCTCACAGCTCTCACACTTGCCGCTCAGCTGGTACATGTAACGTGAGCTTGTTGCCTGTTTCTCAGCCGAAGACCTATCTTTAAGAAAGAAAGAAACCCGCGCACCTTCTTATTGGGTGGAAGACCCTGCTCCTCAAACAGGAGTGGGCATCGGCGAGCGGGTGGGGAGCCGTTTAAAGGGAGGGGGCCCTGCAGCTCGGCGGCGGAGAGGCCGCCCGCGTGAGCTCAGCATTAGGGTGTTGACAGGTGCGACTCCCCGGGGAAGGCACCCCGGGCCTGGAGACGCCCCGAAAGTATGTCCCCCTCTGGCCCCACCCCGTCCCCGCCCCCATCACCCTTTCCCCTTACGCCCAGCCCCATGTTGGTTCTGTTCCTCGCCAACCCAGCGGTTCACGGAGGTGCCCCCTAAAGCCGCATCCGCGCCAGGGGCCTTCGGCAGAGAGGCCGCCCCCGCGCTGACCCCCGGACCTGCCGCCTTAGAAGCTCGCAGGTGCGGCCCGGCCTCCTGTGGCCCCTCGAGGCCTCCAGGTGACCTTCACGGAGGGTGTCCCTGCTCCGCCCTGCGCGCGCCTCTCTCACGTGAATCTCTGCCTCCGTCTGCACGCCGCCCGGCTTGTATTTTTTATATTCCGGTGAGGAGCGGGGGTTTGTGGGGGTGCGCGCGCGTGTGCACTCAGTCGTGTCTGACTCTCTGCAGCCCTGTGGACAACAGCCTACCAGCTTCTCGATCCACCGGATTTCCAAGCGAGAATTCTGGAGCGTGTTTCCATGTCCTACGCCAGGGGATCTTCCTGACCCAGGGATCGAACCTGCATCTCTTGCATATCCTCCACTAGCAGGTGGATTGTTTCCCACTGTGCCGCCTGGGAAACCCAGGAATCGTATTTTGAACAATATTTTAGTTATTATGTCATGATCTTTTGTACTTAATTTTTATGTGCATTGTTTTTCCTCAGGGAAGATGTTTCGGTTTGCAACGTTACATATCTTGTTGGGATGCAGTGGTCTGGGTGTTGGCAGAGATGACTCTCAGGCTCTTGCAGAGAGGGCCCAGGCCGGCTCTCTCGTCAGTGACAGAAGTGCGCCCTGGGCTTCCCTGGTGGCCCAGTGGAGAGTCTGCCCGCCCGTGCAGGAGGCAGGGGTTCGATCTCTGGTCTGGGAGGATCCCGCGCGCCCTGACCCCTGAGACCCCGAGTCCATGCGCCCCGAGCCTTAGAGCCCCGGCCCCAACCCCTGAGCCCCGAGCCCAGGCGCCCCGACTGCTGAGCCCCGAACCCTGGAGCCAACGCCCCGACCCCTGAACCCTAGAGCCCATGCCCTGACCCCTGAGCCCCCGAGCCCTAGAGCCCACGCCCTGACCCCTGAGCCCCGAGCCCACGCACCCGGAGCCCTAGAGCCCACACCCTGACCCCTGAGCCCCCGAGCCCTAGAGCCCACGCCCCGACCCCTGAGACCCCGAGTCCATGCGCCCTGAGCCTTAGAGCCCAGGCGCCCTGACTGCTGAGCCCCAAACCCTGGAGCCAACGCTCCGACCCCCGAACCCTAGAGCCCACGCCCCGACCCCTGAGCCCTAGAGCCCATGCCCTGACCCCTGAGCCCCCAACCCCTGAGCCCTAGAGCCCACACCCCGACCACTGAGCCCCGAGCCCACGCACCCGGAGCCCTAGAGCCCACGCCCCGACCCCTGAGACCCTGAGTCCTAGAGCCCACACCCCGACCCCTGAGCCCCGAGCCCACAGCACCCCGAGCCCTGAGCCCCGAGCCCACGCACCCCGAGCCCTGAGCCCGTGTGCCCCGAGCCCTGAGCCCCGAGCCCACGCACCCGGAGCCTTAGAGCCCACGCCCTGACCCCTGAGCCCCGGAGCCCACGCACCCCGACCCCTGACCCCCAAGCCCCAGAGCCCACGCCCCGACCCCTGAGCCCCGAGCCCACAGCACCCCGGGCCCTGAGCCCCGAGCCCTAGAGCGGGCTCCACAGCCAGCGAAGCCGGCAAGTGCGAAGCCTGCACGCGCAGCTGGAGAGCAGGCCTGCCCGCCCCAGCGAGAGAAAGCCGGAGAGCAGTGAGGACCCGGCACAGCCAAAAGTGGACAAGTAAACTGGTTTAAAAAATGAGTAGGAAGTTAGGTTAAGACAGAGAAGCACTCCTTGACACGCCGCTGGGTTCGCGGCAGCCTGTTTGCGGCTGCCCGGCTGCGGAGGTCAGCAGGTGGCCTGGTCGGAGGCAGGACTCCGAGGCTGGACTTGCAGCAGGGAAAACACAGGCGGGTCACCTCATTTCTCCGTCTGTCTTCCTGACTCGGAAACAGCGATGCTGGGGCCGGCTTGAACTAGACGGCTGGAAGTTTTTGCCAGTTGAAACAGTTGAGTGATTTTAGTTACCAGTTTGGCTGAGACCTCAGAAGAGGCGGGATGGATTCTCACAAGCCCCACGGAAAGCACGGCCGTGCTGTGTGCAGGGAGTGACTGAATACTTCCTCACCTTCGGTTATCTCTGCTCCTCTCGGGCGGCCCAGCTGGTAAAGGACCCACCTGCAGTGTAGGAGACCTGGGTTGGATCGCTGGGTCGGGAAGATCCCCCGGAGAAAGGGCCAACCCCCTCCGGCATCCTTGCCTGGAGAATCCCACGGACAGATGAGCCTGGCGGGCTACAGTCCGTGGGGTCGCAGGGAGTCGGACCCGACTGAGCGAATACACTTTTAACCAAGAACGGGCTTAACAAAGAGCAGCCGTTGCTAACCTAGCCCGATCATCCTGAGATCAGTCCCAGAGACATGAGCCAACTTCAGTTCAAAGTCCTGCATCCATGCTAGAAAACAGTGGTCATCAACTGAGGATTGCATTTGCTCTAAAAACCAACTGAAGAGCATATTTAGTGGTGTTCGATGGAGCTTCTGGCACAATCTGGCAAAATGTATTACATCATCATAACAGCAGGAAGAGTTGATGTTTATTGAGAGCTTACTGTGTGCTCAGCACTTAACATAGAATCTCTCATCTCATCCTCACAATATGACACATACATTATTATTCCCATTTTATAGATGAGAAAGTTGAGGCGCTGAGAAGTTGAGTGCTCTGCCCATCGTTACACAGCAGGTAATGACAGTGACTTGGACTTGAGCCCTGGTCGGTCTGGTTCCACAGCCCCGCTGACTGATGATGAACACTCATCATCAGGAAGGCAGGAGTGGAATTTGGGGACTAACGCAACTGAGTCCCTATTCCTGCCTGAGAGGTATATTTTCTTTCTCTCTTTTTTCTTTTCTTTGGCCATACCACGCGGCATGCAAGACCTTAGTTCTCTGACCAGGGACCGAACCCGCGCTCCCTGCAGTGGAAACGTGGCCCCTTGGCTGCTGGACCGCCGGCAAGTCCCGCTCGCCGTCACCTGCAGAGCTCCGTTTGCTGGGCACGTGCCAAGTCTTGGGGACCAGGATGAAGGACGGGATGTGGTGTTTGCCCCGGCTGCACACTGCTGCTCTGAGTAACGAGCAGAGCTCTGAGTTTCGGGAGGAAAGTGCCAGATGCGGTGCCCTCTTGTGACAGGGGTGCCGCGGGCCAGGTGGCCAGGCTCAGAGCCGCCCCTGAGCCGTCCGAGAGCTGCCTGGCCCTCTGAAGGGAGCAGGACCAGTGCCGCCCTGCCCTCTCGAGAGAGCAGGACCCGTGGACTCGGGGCCCAGCGCCGGTCCTGGGAGTCCCTCTGTGTCCTCGGCGAGTTCCACGAAACATTCTGGGCTTGTTTCTTCACGTGTAAAATGGCACTTAGAGGGCTGATTCTGCTGGGTACGGAATGTAAACAAGTAATGACATGTTTGGAAAAAACTCTTGGAGCTTCTTGGAAAGGCACTTTGTAAGCCAGAAGAGTACCTTTCTTGTGACTCATCAGAGGAAGAGATCAGAACTTGAGAGGCTGATATTGTTTCTTATTCCTCGGAACTGGAGACCTCCTAGAAAAATGCTCGCATGGAGGAAGAATTCAGTGAGAAATCTCAGATCTAATGAGATGAGGGAGGCTGACTTAGGGACCTTCCTGCCCTGACCTGGTGTTTACATCTTATCTCAAGGATGAGATGAGGGGTTTCAAAAGGCCTCGTGAGCGGTTACGCACACATCATTAAAAGTGTCTAGTAGGACCTTGTTTATCCATTCTACACACAACTGAGTCATTTTGCTGTAACCACCACAACATTGTGATTCAGCTATACTTCAATAAAGAATTAAAAAAGCAAAGTGTGTGTTAGGGGAATTCCCTGACAATTCAGCGGTTAAGACTCTGGGCTTCCACTGCAGGGGGCAGGGGACATGGGTTTGATCCCTGGTCTGGGAACTAAGATCCCGCATGCTGTGTGCTTGGAACAGACAGAAACAATAGCAGGTTTTGTTGTGTATCCTGAATGAGCTGATGCCGACTCTCTGGGTAGCATAACTCACTGTGTCCACTTCTGGCCCTTGGGTAATATCATGTTAATTATACAACACTGGCTCAAGGCAGTCATGAAGACAACGTGATGACTGCTTTTGTAGCAGTAATCCCCATCTGTAGTTATAAGGTAGTATTTGTGTGGTGTATAAATTGCATGAATTTTCACCGTCCCTGGCATTTTAGCATGACTGGAATGTTTTCTCTTTCTTAGCCTATATGAGCATAAAATAGGCAGAAGCCAGGTGCTTCTGTTTAAAGTTTGATGGCATGGAAAGCTCTCTAAATGTAAAAATTAGATCTGCGTTATTTTTAAACCATCGTCATTGCTTTGCTGTGTGATTTTTTTTTTAGCCTTTTATTTATGGGCCGCGCTGGGTCTCCTTGCCAAGCTGAGGCGTTCTCCAGCCGCGCTGAGCAGAGCTGCCCGTTTACTGCACAGATTCTTATCGCGGAGTGCGGGCTCGGTCACCCTGCAGCGTGTGGGATCTTCCTAGACCAGGGATTGAACCCGTGTCCCCTGCGTTGACAGGCGGATTCTTAGCTACTGAATCACGAGGGAAGTCCTGCTCTTTGTTAGAAACCTAGCTTGAGCACATTAGGGCCTCCCTGGCAAGTCAGCTGGTCAAGAATCCGCCTGCAAGGCAGGAGACCCCGGTTCGATCCCTGGGTTGGGAAGATCCCTGGAGAAGGGAAAGGCTGCCCACTCCAGTATTCTGGCCTGGAAAAATCCCACAGACTGTGTAGTCCACAGGGTCACAAAGAGGCGGACGCGACTTTCACGTTCACTGTGAGCACATCACTGTCACCTTGCCAGCTTGCTTCCTTATCTGTCTCTTGAGTATGACAGTGCCTGCCTGATTCACAAGGGGTCTTGCTGGGCTCTTTCTGATGGTGCTCGGTTCTGATCAGATGTAAAGTGTTAGTGTTATTATTTCTGCCAACACTCCATCATGATTTTAAGTACTGCCCCTGAGACGTGGGGCTCGAATCAGGCATGCTTCCTTCCCAGGCATTTACTTTTTCAGTTCACTGAGGTGACAGGACACGCAGCGTACGTGGGACTTTGCTCTGGGCTGACTTGGCACGGGCTGTGAAAGGGCTCTGTTCCTGATTCACAGAGCCCTTGCTCACTACCCTCCTGAAAAGGGGTCTTGCTGATGGAACGTTTGACATTACCACTAGAGGAGATGGCCACCGCAGCTTTCTGTTGTGGGTGTGTGAACACGTGTGTGGTCTCAGAGCAGTTCCCTCTGGCTCCCCAGATCACACATGCTCTCTTTACGTTAACCGGTTCTTTTTTAAGTATAGTCTTTTTCTATTGCAGTAAAATATACACAACATACAATTTACCATGTTAACCATTTAAAAATGTGCAGTTCAGTAATGTGACGTCCATTACACTAACCAGTTCTCTATTCTTTCTATCACCATCTGTATTATTCCCTTGTTCTCATCAGGCTGAGAGGATTCAAGCATCTTCTTGAAGCAAAGCTACATGAAATGTCTATTATGACCCTATTTCCCGTAAGAGTATATGTATATAGCTGCACATGTGGACGTCATAGATTTTTTGCAAGAATACATAAACAACTATTCATACCGTGTTCCTTTGGGAAGTGGGAGTTGGAGCTTCGCTGGCGGTCCAGTGGTTGACTTCACCTCTCAATGCAGCGGGTGAGGGTTGCGTCCCTGGTCTGGTCACTGTGATCCCACATGCCTCGTGACCAAAAAAATTAAAAGCCAAGTCATAAAACAGAGGCAGTAGTGTAACAAATTCACTAAAGAGTTTAAAAATGGTCCACATCAAAAAATATTTATCTTAAAAAAAAATGGGGGTCAAGGAATTTCAAACCCCTCCCAAAGTAAAAACAATAGTCTAGCACACGCCCACACACATGTCTCCTGTCTTCAACAAGTATCAGTTCATCACCAGTTACCCAGCTTGAGGTTATGCACTTTTGAAATTTTTTAATCTACCAAGGGCGTGAATTTGTTTGATCATTTGAATTTTTAATTATAAAATAAATCCAGATACGAAAAGAAAATGCAGTGTGTTAGCTTTCACTGGTTCCTCTCTTATTTACTTATCCTTTTAGACTTGGGACCTTTCAAGGGTGGGTGAGTAAAAGTGACTTCCTCTGAATTCTCTGGTCCCCAAGGACAGATAATAGCCATTCCTGAACATCTGGAAGGGACAATAGCTTGGGTTGAAGGCACATTGATGTCAGTGCTGTTGCCCAGATCACAAGGCTCGCGCTGTCAGCCACACTGTTCTGCTGGCTGTGTGTTTTAATTAAACTGTTTACTTCGGCTGAGATTTATGACGCTGTTTTTAAATGAGACTATGTGGTTTCTAGCCCTCTTTTGTTCTCTGAGTCCTGCAACCCGCTGCAGTTTTCCACAAGCTGTTTTTTTTGAAAAACAATTTCTGCCTTTCTTATCTGATGGATGGTAGTTTTGTAGGGATTATTAGCACCCTGTGCTCCGGAGTGTTTGTTCTCCTGGAGCTGGAAGAGGAAATTGTTAGATGGCACTTTCAGCAGCTGGTTCGCTGGCCGCGGATAGAATATTACAGAATCACCTTCACTCTAAAGCCTGTGAACCAGCTGTCTGAAATGAATGACGGGAAGGTGGCTTTTGTATTTAAATTCTCCAGCCAGTGGCATAGAAAATGCAGTTGAAACAGAGATGATTCTTCTTCCCAGGGGTTCAGTGTGGATTGATTTGGACTCTGTCTTCAGAAGACTCTTCTGCCCCATGCATCTCAAGGCCCAGGGTATCAGATGGATCAGCTGATTTTTCCCATCAGTGAGGCTCTGTGCCCTGCTGTGTACTAGGCACTGGAATTACAAATCAGCACCTCTCCCCTAGCATCCCTCACCCCGTCTGACAGTAACACAGTGGGGCAAGTGCTTTACTAGTGGGCGAGCAGAGGAGGGAAGCTCGTTTTCTGATCTGGGGTGGCTGGGAAAATGTTCTCAGGGGAGGCGCTTTTAAGCCGAAGAGCAAGTAGAATTTTTTTTAGCTATTACAGGCAGGAGGAGGGGGTGTTTGAAGCCGAGGGGTGTCTGTCTTGAGGGTAGAGTGCAGGATGTCCAGACTGTGAGATGGGCACGCCGGTGCACGCCGGGCAGAGACGGTGAGAATGCTTGGAGGGGCCGTGCTCACCGCAGGCCTCATGGAACTGGAGCCGAGTCTCCTGCAGCCGCCGGTAGGGGCTGACCCTGTTCCGGGTATTCTCGGAGCGCGGCAGCTTGAAGGAAGAACTGAAAGGCTCGAAGGAACCCGACCCGGGCCTGCGTCGGGGCCTCTGGCCATCTCTTCCCCTCTGCCCTCCTGGAGCTGGCCTGCGTGCCCCCCTCTTCCCTGGTTGCCAGGTTTCTTATGATCCCAAGGATGTTTAACCTGTGTTGGCTTGGCCAGAAAGTTCACTTGGGTTTCCCGTAGCCTCCTATGGAGGAATCTGCACGGACGTTTGGGTTAGCTTGGTGGACAGTCCTGGACGCGGGGGTCTGCGTGGGGGAACCACCGGGAACCAGGGGCATCCGGCCGCGAGCCCCCACCCCGCCCCCTGCTCTGAATCGGGACCCTCCTCACTGCTCTGGGCTCCTCACTGGCTCCCAGTGGGCTCCGCCTCGAAGGAAGGTTCCCCACACAGACAGGGCTGGAAACCGACGGCCCTGTTCCCGTGTTGGATGGAGCCGTCCTGATGGGCTTGGCCGACGGCTGTCCCTTGAGTGGGGAGAATCCTCTGGCTCTGGTCCCCTCGCCGAGCAGCCGGTGGGCGCGTGGGGACCCCCGTGAGTCAGGGGCTCTCAGCCAGGCTTTGCCCCGGGCGGGGAGAACCAGCTCGGCGAGGGGGGGAGGGGTCTGCAGGCTGCCCGGGGTGGCTGAGGTGTGGGAGGCGGTCTGCAGCTGCAGAGGGTGTGGGCCTGGCAGATGGGGTGATGGGCATGTTTGCAAGGGCGTCTCAGTCCCGCTCAGCATCTCACCAGGTCTTCCTGGAGAATGCCATCCCAGAGAGGCTCGAGTGTGCAGAATTTCTTTTTTCCCACAAGACTTTGAAATATTGTCTCCTCTACCTGCTTCTTGGGGATCATGCATATTCGTGTATTAAACACTGTGGAAATTTGTAAGCCGTAAACTGAGTTCAAAGAAATGGAAATGCTTTTTCAAAAAACAGAAAAGAGACACACATGCAGGGGAATCCCCTGGTGGCCAGTGGTTAAAGTCCGTGCTTTCACTGCCGAGTCCCTGGCCAGGGAGCTAAGCTCCCACAAGCCACACAGAATGACCAAGAAACAAAACCCACATATACACCCACACAACGGGGATTAAACTTGGGAAGTGGATTGCCCCGGAAGTGAAAGCATATACGTGTTGTTTTTTTTTTTTAAGATAAATTCCTTAATATTGGATGTTCACTAAGTCGTGGGGTGAGAACCCCCACTTTTTTTGTGAGAAGTTTCCCTACTTTTTAGAAAAGGGTGTCATTTCTGTTAGTGTCCCTGTATCCTTATTTGTTCACCAAATATTTATTAAGTACGCACAGTGCCAGGCAAAACACTTGGTTATTTAGCGTATGAAAATTCTTATCTCTTTATTGGGATAGTTTTTCTGGAATTTTTCATACTTATCTTTAGCATTCTGTGTTTCTGTTACAGAGAAACAGATGGTAACAGTTATTGAGCATTTTTAACCCCTGGTAACATGTCTGAAAAGATCAAGTTCTAGGCTGCCTCCCAGATCCAGAGCTTTTTCTCCTCGATATTGCTGCCCGCTTTCCTCGACGTGGAAACGCACCAGGTCCTGGTGGGCTGCGAGGGGAGTGACCAGAGCCGCCTCTTCCTGTATGGCGTGAGGTTCAGAGGGAGGCAGTCCTGCTCCAGAATTAGCACCAAGCTCAGTGCCGAAGGGATAGCAACCGAAAGGCTCTGTTCTGTGGTGTTTAAAGAGAAACATCACCCAACACGTGTTTAAAGAGAGCTATCACCCAACACGTGTTTAAAGAGAAACATCACCCAACACGTGTTTAAAGAGAAACATCACCCAACACGTTCTTTTTTAAGTTGGAAGGTTTACAGGAGCCGAACCTTGTCTCTTGGCTCATAACATATTCCTCCTCCACCAAATTATAGAGCAGCTTATTCCACATCTCAATTTCTAAATAAATTGGTCCTCAGTATTCTTAGATTCTTGACAGACATCTTGTCTAAGAATTAATGTTTTGCATTCTGCCACTTTGAGCATGTTAAACAAATTACTCAGTGTCATTGTCACTGAATTAATTAGAATGATTCATGTGATGACTTTAGCACACCGATGTGAACGTGCTTTTTTTTTTTTTAAATTAAGGCTCGTTTACTTCTTATTAATACTTACAGCTCTACTTTATATCATTTGTGACTTTAACATTAGCAGCCTCAGGGAGCTGTCATGAGAATTAATGCCAGTAAAGCAGTCAGAGCTGCCTGGCTTTTAGTAAAGGCTCAAATGCTGTCTTTATCCTTACTAACCGGCTTTGCGACAGTGTGAGATAATCAGGGTGGATGCCGTTATCCTGGTTTTGCCAGCAAGGATGCTGATGCTCAGAAGTTTGGTCCTCTGGAATTATTGGCCATCAGGATGAGAGCCAAGTCCTGTGTTCCTGACTGTCCTCATAAGTAACATTTTGGGGTTTAGTATTTCAGCATGTGAATTTGTGGAGGATGAAAGCATTCAGGCCACAGCAGTTAAGTCACTCATGTGAAAATGCTTAGTGCAATGCTGAGCATATAGTAGGAACTCCGTTAAAAGGGTTCTTTTCGGGACCTTGCTGGTGGTCTGGTGGCTGAGTCTGCCTCGCAATGCAGGGGATGTGGGTTTGATCCCTGGTCAGGGGGAGGGGCTCCCGCAAGGCACTGAGCAGCTCAGCCTGCGTGCCCCGGCGAAGACGGTGCGTTCTGCAGCCAAATCCCAATGCAGCCAGACAAATAGATAAATACTAAATAGAATAAACGGTTCTTTTCTTTCCATGCGCTGGTACCTGTTAGGACTCTCATCTCTCTTCTCTCCCTGCCCCCCTGTCGACGCCCCAGCTGAGCACTTCATCCCCAGACTTCTCAGGAGCCTCCATCTTCAGCAGGGGTGACTGTCTGCACTCAAGCTGCCACAGTCAAGATTCTCCGACGGGGTGGCTTAGACGTCAGCAGTTCCCTGTCTCACGGTTCTCAGGGCTAACGGCCTGAGGTCACGGTGCTCATGGGGCTGTCCTCTGAGGCCTCTCCTTGGTGGACAGATGGCCGGCTTCTCCTTGGTGGGCAGATGGCCGGCTTCTCCCTGTGTCCTTACTGGTCCAACTTCTTGGCCTGTCTGTGTCCTGACCCCCACTTCTTGTAAGGACACAACTCCTGTAAGTCCAGGGCCTGCCCTGCTGACCTCATTGCTTCTAATTACCTTTTAAAAGAGCCTGTCTCCAAATGCAGCCACATTCTGAAGTACCAGGAATTGCAGCCTCAGCGTATGAATTTTAGGGGAACCCGGCTCAGCCTGTGACAGTGGTGAAGCAGGAAGAGCATCTTGGTCTCAGAGCTCCAGTCCAGAATGTTCCCAACACAGAGTCACAACCCCTGGGATTCACAACCCGTTACATCCCCTTTAGTGCACTCCTGCAGGCTCAGTGCGTAAAGAATCCGCCTGCAATGCAGGAGACACAGGAGACCTGGGTTCAGTCCCTGGGTTGGGAAGATCCCCTGCAGGAGGGCATGACAACCCACCCCAGCATTCTGGCCTGGAGAATCCTCATGGAGAGAGGAGCCTGGTGGGCTGTACAGTCCGTGGGGTCACAAAGAGTCTGACACGACTGCCGCGACCGAGCACGCACACACGTTGGGAGCCTCAGGCGGGAGCAGGGCCTGGTTCCCTCCTGCCGGAATGGGGGGTGGGGCCTGCTCTGTGTTGGGTGCTGTGCTGAGTTGCTGGCGCTTAGCAGACATTGGGCCCCCATCTCAGCGTCACCGAGCACAGGATCGCGCAGCTGCCTCCGTCTGCTGGAGGAAGAAAGGGACGCTCACCCAGCTTCTGTGTGGTTACTCAGTCAACCCCATTTCTCTACAGCATTGAGATAATGAAGTAAGACGGACGGGAGTCACGTGGGTGAAGCCGGGGATGTAGCCTGCCAGGCTCCCCCGTCCACGGGACTCTCCAGGCGAGAATACTGGAGTGCGTTGCCATGTCCTTCACCAGGGGGTCTTCCCGACCCAGGGATGGAACCCAGGCCTCCTGTGGCTCCTGCGTTGCACACCACTTGCCCCAACCGGGAAGCCCTGGTCTGTGTAAAGAGCCTCACAAGGGGCTTAGCTGTTGCCCCGAGGAAGGCGAGAGCAGCAAGGGCAGGCATCTTCGTGCGTTTTCCGACTTCGGTCTCTACTGCCTGGACGTCCCTGACTGGGCCGGTTGGGTAGACGCTCATTCGTGTTTGCTGTGTCTCGGAGTGAGTTCAGAGGGCGTGCATCCTCAGCGGCCTGTGATGAAGAGGAAGTACTTGGTTTCCACAGGTTTCTAGAGGTTTACTAGTTGGTTGGTTCTAACCGTAAGCCCCCTGGTGGAGAGCGAGTGAGGGAGGGAGGCGGGGTGGGGTGAGAACGCTCTCCGCAGTGACACGGAGCTCGTGTGTCCTTCTGGATCTGCGGGTGGGGTCACTTTCTGGGGCCTCTGGCTCTGACCCGATGGAAATGGCCGCTGACATAAAGGTGTTAGGATGGCCTCTGATGTGTCTTGGGCTTGAATTTCGTTACTTCTCTCTGGGACTGATTCAGTGATGCGTGTTGTCATCAGAATTCCTAGTGATTGCCAACTTTTCTTTCCAGGCTCAGGCTGCATGAAGAAAAGGTGATTAAAGACAGGCGACATCATCTTAAAACCTACCCAAACTGTTTTGTCGCAAAAGAACTGATTGACTGGCTGATTGAACACAAGGAGGCGTCTGACAGAGAGACGGCTATTAAACTCATGCAGAAGCTGGCGGACCGGGGCATCATCCACCACGGTGAGCGAGGGGGCCACAGAGTAGTGAGACAAAACGAAGGGCTATACTTTCTATTTCATTTTATTTAAAAAGGAATTTTAAAAAGGGAAAAGGTTTTTTTGGCCACACGCTGTAGTGGGTGGGATCTTGGTTCCCCAACCAGGAGTTGAACCCATACCTGTGACTTGGAGTGCAGCGTCTTACCCACAGGACCCCCAGGGAAGCCCTGAATCTTCTGTTTCAGATGTGAACCCACCCGTTTAAGAAACAGAGCATTTACTTGGTCTCTTGTGTACCTCTGCCCAGTTATATTCCCTTCCTTCTTCCAGGAGGCATCTGGGTCTATTTCTGTGGACTTCTTTATGCTTTTTCATTTCTGTGCGTGCATCTCTCAGTGTGACATGCTGTTTTAGGTCACTATGGAGACGCACGTTTCTGCTTCGCATCCTGTTTGTGGGATCCGCTCACGCTGGCAGTGTGTCTCATTTGCTCCTTTTCACGGCAGTGCGTGCCACGTACCGTTTGGCCATCATACCGTTGTCCACTCCACTGGCGGACGTTCGGGCTGTGTCCGGGTTCTGCCGTTACTGTGTTCCAGTGGCCGTTCCCGACTGGGTCTCCCTGAAACGTCTAACCCTGGCCACGAGCTTTCACATGCTGCTGCTCTCTCAGGCTGAAATGCTGACATCTCCCCTTTCGCTCATTTTCCTCTCCTTCTTCAGGTCTCCACGTGCATTCAGACTCTTCAGAGAGGCGTTCTTCCACACGGCGGGGGTTCTAGGTGCTCCTTTCATGTCTCCTCAGCTCTTTCGTAGCCAAATCACGTCATGTTTTAATTACGTATCGACCTGTCTCTGTCTCGCTAGATTTCACATTCTTTAAGGCTGATGCCTACCCTGTTATCATGCTCAAGAAGAGTTTGTGGAAAGAAGAATGAGTTGAGTTTTGTGACTCTCTTAAATAGTGATGATGATGATAGCTCATAAAACTGAGCACTTTTCTGTGCCAGGGACTGTGTTAAATACATGTATTAGATTGCAAAGTAGTATGCTTGAGAAATTAGGTAATAAAACAAATCTTGATCAGCATCTTCATCTGAATAATTAATAAGAGGTTTTTTTTTCTCATTTGCATCTCTGTGTATCTTGTCTTTCAGTATGTGATGAGCATAAGGAATTCAAGGACGTCAAACTCTTCTACCGCTTTAGAAAGGATGACGGCACCTTCCCCCTGGACAATGAAGTGAAGGCCTTCGTGAGGGGACAGAGGCTGTATGAAAAGTAGGTTGCCCATGGAGCCCTCCGCTCCAACCTTGTGGGGCTGTTTCCTCTTTTACATTTTGACTTCAGCCCGGCTCTTCCATGACGGATGGTTGCATAACTGTTCCTTTTAGTATGAGAAAACTATCACTCACTTGCTTTTCTCTTTGCCAGAAATGAAGTCGATTTCATAAGATTCTTCATAAGGCATTTATTTCAATAGCATTTTCTGTATTTAGGTCGGTTTAACAAAATCCGAAAGTGAAAACGGAAGCCTGGCCCTTGGCGCTTGCCATCCAGCAGTGCAGGTGCCTGCTCTTTTAAGGGCTAGGGTGTGACTTGGAAGCGTAGACCTGTAAACGGCTAGAGCAGCATTGTCAGGTACGGGGAGTCCAGGCTCAGGCCAGGAAATGAGCAGTGAGAGGCCTTGAGAAGGCAGAGTGGGTGAAGAGGAACGACCCCGCAGCTCTCTGGAAGAGGCCCCGAGTGTTCGGTTGATGGGCCTGGACCCTCCCAGCGCTTCGTCTCTGAGCTGAGCTGCTCTTTCTGCGGCTCTGTTCCCATCCTACCTTCCTTGTTTTTTCCAGGGCAGCCCTTAGCGAAAGCAGCGGCACTGTTTCCTTAACTCTGACTGCCTTTCTCAGCACGCATTCATGACATGAAAGCGCCTCCTCTGTGGGTGGGTGTGTGGGGCAGAGGCACCTGGTTACCACGGTGGTCAGGAGCCAGGCGGCTTGAGTTCTCACCGTGGGGCCTCGCCCTTCTGAGCCTCAGCGTCCCCCTTTCCGGCGTGGAGGTGGTGATGGCGCTGTTCACTGCTGCCGTGGGAACGCCAGGGACCACTCATGTCAAGCGCTTCAGGACTTGGCTCGGTCCCTCTCGTGTGCCGTCAGATCCCGCGGGGGACAGCCGTCTCGGACACCGACCTGATGTCGCGCCCACCCTGGGTCCTGTCTCTCCCACCCCTGTGGCCGTCCGTTCCCTCTCCCTGGCGCTGGCTGTGCAGACGCTTCCTGCCCCGTCAATGCTGGTTCTCCTGGCCCCCCGGTCGCCTGCTCTCTGTCTCCAAGTATATAAGCTCGCCTCTCCCTGACCCGTGTGACCGAACGGGAGGCCTCCTCAGCACCTCCGTTTGTGTCCTGGAGTGTGTGTGTGTGTGTGTGTGTGTGTGCGTGCCGTTGCTGCTTCCTTAGTTCCTTCTGGAAAATTCTAGTGGGTGTTTAGCATTTAGGCTACCCTGCTGGTCCGTTTAAACTGTTAAGATTTTATGTTGTCAAAAGCATGCATGGTGGGTGTTCCCTTTTGGCCCAGTGGTTAGGATGCTGGGCCACCCTGCTGTGGCCAGATTCAGCCCCTGGCCCGCAGACTGAGATCCTGGGGAAAAAAAGAAACATATCATTTCCATGGAAGGGCGCCAGGGATTCTGTAGCCCTCTTTTCTAGCTATAGATTATCTCCTGGGACCTGGGTAGTCACCTTATGGGAGCCGGGGTTAGCAACAATTGAGACATCTGACAGAGAACTTTTGTCACTAGTGGGACGGGTGTGCTAAGAGAAGCTGAAGGAAGCTGCTCATGGCGTCCAGAAAACGCTCACCCAGCCCCACCCCCGCTTCTCCATTCAGCCTAAACTGTGTGTCTCTGGCCATCCACGCCTCTCTGCTGCTCTGGGCACCTACTGTCCACGAATTGTTCCGCACGCACTTAGTGAGCCCTCCCCACCTGGCAGTCCCTGGAGATGTGCCTGGGTCAGAGGCGGACGAAGCTTCTGCCCCGCGGAGCTCGCAGGCTAGTTGAAGAGGCAGACGTTGAAGGGACAGCGTGTGAAGAGGAGTGCTGTTTAGTACACGGTTCACAGTGATAGAGAGAGAGGCAGCCTTCCCGAGGCGGGTGAGGTGTGTTGGGGCCTGACGTCCCTAAGAGGCGGCGTTTGAATGAAGTGTGGATGCGCTGGGACAGCTTCCCGGGTGGACGGCGCAGCCGGGGGGAGGCTTGGGTGGGGATGCGCTCAGCGTATTTCAGGACAGCGAGGAGGCCAGAGTGTCCGGGGAGGGGAGGGGGGTGAGCGGTGGGCCGGGGACCGGGCCAGGCCGCCACGGTACTGACGGGAGCCCGTTGGAGGGGGGGGGGGCGGCCCCGGTGGTGGCCCGATGTGCTTTCTCGCGGGAGGCCCCCTGGTCCAGCAGACTCTGGCACTCTGTGTTCAGTGTGACCTTTCCTGAGCGTCCGTCCATGTCCCCTTAGGATGGGCTTGGGTGGTGTGCCTGTGCATTTACCCCGCGAGGGCAGTGTGAGGCGTTCACCTTGGTGCATCTGCAGCATTAGACCAAGAGGTTTAGGCAGAGGAGCTGCTTTATCCTTCTTTCTATTGCCTGCAGGTTCACCTGTGTCTCACCAGGCATAGACGGTAAATAACTTGCTAGAAAGGGTAACTAGACGTTTGACATCTGGATGAACTGACCAGTTGCTGGACTTTGTGTGTGTGCCGTTGGCTTTTTATCCACTAGTGTTGAGTGTCTCATTTCCAAGTAAATTTCCTTCCTCAAACTGCTTGTAAAGTTAGCACTAGGAGAAGTCATTTCATCAGCCCTTAACCTGGCATGAC
The DNA here is from genome assembly GCF_023699985.2 of Odocoileus virginianus. NCBI lineage: Eukaryota > Metazoa > Chordata > Mammalia > Artiodactyla > Cervidae > Odocoileus > Odocoileus virginianus. The sequence continues at coordinate 65,509,615 of NC_069688.1, forward strand.
CTAACTGTCACCTCACAAATCTCGGCTCCTACTGTTTTCAATTGCCAGAATGCGTATGGAGCAAACTCTCAAACCTTTGGAATTGATAGTTCAGTTTACCTATTTGATCCGTTTAGTTTAGCTGTTTTTAATGCATTTTCTTTGTTTCTCTGGCCATCTTTTTCATGAATCTCAGCATGGATCATTATTTTCTAAGTTTTGGATACTTAAAAAGATAACATTAAGAAATGTTGGTTGTTATTATGATTCTCATTTTCAAGAATTTTTATTATTTGAAAAATTGACTCTGGGACTTCTCTGGTGGGCCAGTGGTTAAGGCTGTGTGCTTCCACGGCAGCGGTCGTGGTCAGGGGACTGACATTCCACATGCATGGCACAACCAACAGCAACCAAAAAATGCCCTTTTCCCTCTGAATTATTTCACCAGATCCTGTGTTTAGGATGTTTGTGATACTTGGGAAAGAAGGTGTTGCAAAATATATGTTCCTTTAGTTGTTTCCCTTTTAAGATAATAATAGATAATAGTTGTTGATTGATAGATGTATATCAAATGTCTTGACTAATCCATTTTATTTAATCATCATAACAACCCCCTACTTAAATGCTTTCATTGTTCCCATTTTATAGATGAGAAAAATGTCACAGGGAGAGGATAAATATCTTATCCAAGGTCACATCATTAATGAAAAACAAAACCAGTTGGGTATGATCGCAAGGGTCCAGAGTCCGAACTTATTGTTACTGCGCTATTAGTGAATCTTTTCTGTTTCCTTCAGTGGAGATTAAATGAATGGAGTCAGTATTTACTTCAAAAATATAACATGGAGTTTGTGAGTATCTGAGTATAGCATTTTCTATAAAAAGTTACTGAAAATGTTCCAGGATTTTAAAGTGGACATAGGAAAGGAGGAGTAAAATGATTCTTGTTCATGGTAAATCTCTGTGATGTTCTGTAAATATAATAAAAACAATGTCTTTTATTTGCACATTAAGCTTCTGAAAGCGCTGCGTTAGGTTATTTTATCTGAACCTCCTGCAGAGAGTGATCATAGAATGATAAATCATAACAGTAACCGTAGTGATGAGAGCGTTGTCGTTGTTCAGTCGCTCAGTCGTGTCCGGCTCCGCAGCCCCGTGGACTGCAGCACGCCAGGCCTCCCTGTCCTTCACCCTCTCCAGGGGTTTGCTAACTTACATCCTTTGTGTCGATGATGGTATCCAGTCATCTCGGCCTCTGTGTTCCCCTTCTCCTCCTGCCCCCAATCCCTCCCAGCATCAGGGTCTTTTCCAATGAGTCAGCTCTTCCCATCAGGTGGCCAAAGTTCTGGAACTTCAGCTTCAGCATCAGTCCTTCCAATGAACACCCAGGACTGATTTCCTTTAGGATGGACTGGTTGGATCTCCTTGCGGTCCAAGGGACTCTCGAGTCTTCTCCAGCACCACAGTTCAGAAGCACCAATTCTTCGGCGCTCAGCTTTCTTTATATGCGTGTGTGTGCTGTGTGCTCAGCCGTGTCCAACTCTGTGCGACCCCGTGGGCTGTAGCCCGCCAGGCCCCTCTGTCCATGGGATTCTCCAGGCAAGAACGCTGGCGTGGGCCGCCGTTCCCCTCCAGGGCTTTACATGCATAGTGAACAGTAACGTAGAAGGGTGGGGCCTCACCTCACTGTCCCAGGAGGAGGGCGTCTGGACCCGGAGCGGTGGCGGCGGCTCCGTGTTGCTCCCGCTGCTCCGGGGGCAGGAGATGTCAGCCCGGATAGCAGGTACGGGCGGCCTCCCTGCCTGCCCCAGCCCCGAGGGCCTGGCCCCTTGTCAGGATTTCCTTTGCGCTCTCCTCTAGCCTGTTTGTTCTGTGTTATTAATAGGCCTTTGTGTAACTTGGGGGTTTCTGGCTGGTTTTGCTGAAACGTGCTGCTTGGGGGCCCTCTGCCTTTCTAAGCCCTGGTGCTGTCCACCTCATGGATTTGTGGGTCCACGTGGACGGGTTGGTTTCAGTGTGGGCGCAGGGCTCCCCGAGGTAGCAGCCATCCCTGCTGCCAGCTCCGGGGGGTCTGAGACGGAGAGCTGTGCCCTGGGTCTGGGCCAGACGAGCCATCGGGAGGACTTCGTCTCAGCCCCGCAGGCCCCTGCGCTTCAGCAGGCTTCCCCCCGCCTTCCCGCGCAGCCGTGGGCTGAGGATGCAGAGATGGGGCGCAGGTCTCCCTGTGGGGCCTTCCGGTTCCGCACTCACCTCTGCACAGACACACGGACACATGGACACAAAGATTCACAGATACACACTCACAGACACACGGACACACGGACTCACAGACTCACTCATAGACTCAGTTACACAGACACACAGACACACGGACTCACGGACTGACACACACACTCATAGACTCAGTCACACAGACTCACGGACACACGGACTCACGAACACACGGATTCACAGACTGATAGACACTGAGACGCACATACATACACGCTCATAGACTCATGGACTCACAGACACATGGACACACGGACTCACAGACTCACAGATGCACATACATACACACTCACAGACACACAGACACATAGACGCACACACATACACATTCACAGAGTCACAGACTCACAGATACACAGACAGATGCAGAGACGCACAGACACACAGACAGACGCACAGACACACAGACAGATGCACAGATGCACAGCAGGGGGACGGATCGCAGGTGTTCCCAAACAGGGCAGTTCTTAGTTTTCTAATAACACCTTTGAAAGGAGGAACAGTGTCAGTAACTTAAAGAAACAGTGCAGAATCTATATGTTGCTTTCAGATGGTAGGTGTTTTAAATGAATGTTCCAGACTACAAAGCTTGATTGTCTTGGAGCACTTGGCACCGTAGATCTATTCCAGAAAAAAAGGGTGAGCTCGGGATAACCAAGCGCTCTGTGTACTAATAAACAGAGTCAGCTACACAGAGCACGTGAGTTGGGGTACAGTTTGGACCATGCTTACTAAGACTAATAGTTGAAATGCACATTTTTAAACTAACCTTGATCTCATCTTCAGGTGTAGAGGAGACTTCTCAATTTTATTATTACTTTTTTAACTGAGTTTTTATTTTGGGGTATAGTTGACTTACAACATTCTGTTAGTCTCAAGTGTGCAGCTAAGTGAATCAGCTTAGACACATACTTATTCCATTCTTTTTCAGATTCTTCTCCAATATAGGTGATTATAGAATACTGAGTCTAGTTCCCTGGGCTATACACTGTGTCCCTGTTGATTTTCTATACATATTTTGTATATAGTACTGCATATATGTTAATCCCAATCTCCTAATTTCTGAGACTTCTCAATTTTAATTTAACTTAGTCTTAACATGGAGTTTAATCCATTCTAGGTCTGGCTCATAAAGGCATTAGTTTTTCATCCAGAGGGTCTTAGCCTTCTTATTATCAGGATTTTTCTTATTATCAGTTTCTGTCTCCAGTTACCAGTGGTCCGTTTATTCGGCGTAAGAGCGTACACTGGTTGAAGAATTAAAGTCCCAGTATGCCCTTAGGCGTCTTCCAGTCCCCACCGCCTCCTTTATGTTCTCTATTCCATAGAACTGGAGAGAAATATTAAGGGAAAACTGTGTACACAGGGGAAAAGACCTTTTGTGTATTTTATCTTATCAGAGCTTTCTCTACCATGTGCCCCTGAGATTTTTTTCCTGTTCCCTCCCAGTGGCTGAAACAATAAATATTTGTTGAATGAACAAAGAACTCTACATGCAGTGATTGCTGTGAGCTGCTGAACTGGTGCTGAAGAGAGCTTGCTTTTCATGCTAAGCACCGGGAGTCAGAGGTGTACCTTACCTTGCCTCTTTAAAGCTTACAGAGCATCCTGGCCGTTGACATGCCTGATGCCTGTGCAGCTCTCTCAGATATACCCAGCAGGCACCGTTCACCCCATTGCAGAGATGGACACACGAGCTGAAAGAGGTTTAGTGGCTAATATGTGTGAAAACATGGAGCCGGAGTGTTTTTTTTAAAAGAGGCTTCAAGTTTTTTTCTCTGTCTTCCTGCATTTGCTGAATAAAAGTGCTTTCCAAACTGGGATCTTGAGGTCTGCAAATTGATTCAGGTTTTATGTTCAAAATAGGTCTTGATTTTGCAGACTGTAACAAAATTACTTCCTAGTGTATTATATACAGGGTTTCACAGCTCACTGGTACTGCCATATTAATTAGTGGTTTCACAGATTCTTGGAGTAAATTTTTCCTTCTTGGATTATTTGAAGGGTATCCTAAAATTTCAGTGTAAATGGATTAAACATTGTTACCTTCTGTAGCTGTTGCTCAGGGTGACAAGGCATGGTTTTGATGCTGTGTGACTCTGGTGGAGAACTGTCAAGAGTCTTGCGATCTTATCTTGCTCGCTGACGGGCTCACCTGCACCACTTCCTGGATGTGGGCAGGAGACCTTCGGGTCCAGGGACAGAGGGCAGGCCATCATTCTCAGAGCGAGAGCGGCGTCAGTTTCTCAGCGGTTCTTCCAAGCCTCAGCTCCCGAAGAGCAGCTTGGTGAGGTGTCGCGGATGCCTGCCAGGGTGGGGGCACAGAAGAGGAGCCCCAGGCTCAGGGAACCTTGTAATGTCTTCAAGCAGAGCTGCTTTCCGGCCCAGAAGAAGACATCAGCTTTATCCTCCAGATCTGTTCACTTGCACCGCTGCTTGAAAAGATGGTAGAGCAGTAGGAGAGGCTGGAGGAGGTCTGAGGATGCTGGAGATGCTGCTGCGGGGGCTAACAGGGCATCACTGACGCTCAGAGTAAACCAGGCCTTTACGTGTGCTTTCTTAGTGAAGCCTCCTGCACCAAGGGGTAAGGACCGTGATTCTCCCCTCAGCAAGTACGGAGCTCGAGGCTAGAGGGCTGAGTGAACTTGCTTACCTTCCTGGAGCCAAAAGTCAGGAGGAGCGTTTCAAACCCTGGTTTCCAGCCCCCGAGCCCATGAGCCCACACGGAACCATTTTTCAGTTTTCAGCTTTGAGTTTGCAAATTTCTGCAGCTTCCATCTGAGGTTATGGCAGGAACGAACACCACTCAACAACGGTAAGCAGAATGCAGCCTGATAGAGTTTTCAGTGGGCCTGCGAGAAGCTTTCATCACCTGGCTCCTACCAAGGCCTTGCGTCTGGATTTGGAAATCGTGTTTCTTCCTGACTGCTTCTTGGCAACGCCGCGCTCTCCCTCTGTGTAGTAAATAAGTGGCAGTGGTTTTGGTGCTTTGTTAACATGGAGACAGGCAGCAGGTCAGCCGCACTTGTCAGGAGTCATCAGCCCTAGATCGTCATCTACAGATTTCTAGCCCTGGTTGATTATTCAGAAATGACTTGATTTAGAGGTAGACTCACCTAGCTGCTTCAACAGTAGACTTGATTCATCGACGGAGATTCATTGCCGGTCCTTTCTGCCAAGTTTTCCTAATCTTGTGTAATCACACGGCAGTGAACCAAGCTCTGTAACATTGATTTTGCCAATCAATCTCTGTAGTTATTTTTCAACTTGGTGGAATGGAAAAACCGTCTAAGATTTCTGGGGTTGGAGAAGCGTGTGTCAGAGTTCTTCCTCGGCCACTTAGCGAGACAGTCAGCCTTCCTGAGTCTCTCATCTGTAGAATTGGAAGAACAGGCGTAACTCGCAAACTTGCCGTGAGGACTAAATGAGGTCACGTTGAGCAGACTCTCACCTCGTACTGGCTTTGTCGAGTTTCTGATATAAAAGGGAAAATGGTTGTCGTCCAAGTTATCCTTGCGTGACCCAGGCTGCATAAAGACACACGTGCTTTTATGCACGAGAGTTGGACTCTGCGCCGTGAGAGGAGCCCAGCCTGTGTGCAGGACATGTCCGTTTGTCTTCCAGACTCCTCCTCTACCCTTTCCCATGCGGCCGGGGGCCCTGGGGCTGACTCCTGGCCGTGTCAACAGGCTGCGTTGCTGTTGCGGGGCAAGAGGGAGGCCCCGGCAGGAAGTAGGTGGACGGGAGGACTGTGCTGCCTGCTCCCTCCGCATGTGAGGGGCCCAGCCCCCATCAGCAGCCTTTCCGTGATGCCCGGCCCTCCCGGGCTCTGGACACTGCCCTCACTCTTAATCCCGGGGCCTGGGGTTGTTCTGGTCATGGTCCCATGGGCTGAGGCCTTCATCATCTCCTCTAGTTTCCCGTAACCCTGCCCGTAGCTTGAATGGTTCTTTTATGATACACTACCTGCGTGGTAAAGAATCTGCCTGCAGTGCAGGAGACATGGACCCAGTCCCTGGGTCGGGAAGGTCCCCTGGAGGAGGAAATGGCAACCCACTCCAGGATTCTTGCCTGGAGAATCCCATGGACAGAGGAGCCTGGCGGGCTACAGTCCACAGGGTTACAAGAGAGTTGGACACGACTGAGGCCTGAGCATATAAGGAAGCTCCCAGGAACCTCCTATTAGCCCATTTGTAATTAAAAAAAAAACCATTTATTTATCTGGCTGCGTCAGGCCTCAGTTGCAGGGTCTTCACTGCAGTGTGCACGATCTTCCTTGTGGCAGGCAGGATCTAGTTCCCTGACTAGGGGTTGAACCTGGGCCGCCTGCATTGGAAGCTCGATGTCTTCGCCATTGGACCAGCAGCACAGTCCAGCCCGTATGTACGTTTTTGTAGTTTCCTGCTGGGACCCTGATTGGCGGAGCCTGTGAGACCCTACCCCGGATCTGAAACGAGTCCTCTCCTATCTCCCTGAATGGACAGGCGTGCAGAATTGCCCCACTCCATCAGTGAACATTTCACTGGCTCTTTCTGTTTCTTTCTGAGCATGTACCATATGACGATGTGATGGTCAGAGCTGACATGGGGTACTCTCCCTCTCGTATGAGTATGAAGTATGGTTGGGTTATAAGAAGTCTTTTTGGCTTGCTTTCTGCTCCCGTATCAACCTGCATTCTAGCTCAGCAGCCACACCAGCTGTTTCTCCAAGATGGTTGTGCTGATGTTTCCATCTCTCCCGCTTAACTAGAAGCCGTTTGGGATCGTGCACCTTGCGGTTGCACGCAACGTCGGAGCCTCAGCGTCCAGCATAGCGCGTGTACCAGATAGATGTTTGCTGAAGAGATGAACAGGTCAACACATGCCCGGCCAGCCTTCCTTAGGAGCAAAGTCACTGGGCGGCCCCTTTCTGTGCCAACCTTGAGGCATATGCAGATTGGACTGAAGCCAGGGGTACATACTTGCTCGTCTAAGATCACTATTTGTATTGACTCATTGTAGGTTCTGATCACAAACATTCAAAGGATAAGGAGGATCGTTACCACCATCATTTTAAGTCATCGATTATAGCCATACTTACAACCATCAGGACTCATAGTGAGGCTGAATCTACAGCCACACTCAGGACTTCTGTGCATTAGAAAAAGTACCTCACCATCTTTAGAACACACCATGCTAAATATTTTAATTCTTCCTGTACTTCCAAGAGGTAGAGATTTACCCCATCAATTTACAAGGAAGGAAGGAAGGAAGGAAGGCTAATTTGAGATGGGCCAAGTTACCTGCTTTAAACCTCCAGTTGCTAAAGAGGGACCCTGGCCGAAACTGCAGCTCTTTCCTTTCCCATGAATGGCATTAAAAGCTAAAAACCTGTTACTTGAGCGAACCTGTAGAGGTGGAATCCTGTGTCCAGCGTGCTCTGAATCCAGTGACTCTAGTTCGCTCCGTGTGTCAGTTGATTCCATCTGGAAGAGATGAAGAACGCGGAGTCTTCTAGCGGAAACGGCTTCGGTCTGTCTCCAAGTGTTAGTCTGGAGTGAATGATCCAGGCGGTGGGGCAGGGCGAGGCGCTGTCAGGCCTGCTGCAGTGAGGCCGAAGAACACCCACGGAGCAGAGGAGGAAGGGCCTCCTGGGAGAAGAGTGAAAGTGGACCTCCAGGATCGCAGCAGTGGGAGGCTTCTGGGGGAGTGGGGTTGAGGTTGGAGCTTATCCTTCCATTATTAGAGGCTTTGTGGAGTGGAGGCTCCTTGGGTAGGTGGCATTGTCTTTAAATGCAGAGATGACTCCAGGGGTGTAGATGCTTTTTTGTTTGCTTTGCTTTGTTTGCTAAATGGAAACATCCCTGCTTAATCACTTCTTCATGCAGAGCTGGGGAGTGTCAGCCATGGCATTTACTAATCTCAGAGCCCCAACAGAAGGCCTTCAGACCAGAAGGAAAGAAAATCCACATAGCATTTTTAACTCTCCTGAAGTCAAATGTGTCGTCCAACTTTAACTAGGAAGTTACATGTATTGAAGTATAGTGTATATACATTTCACGTGAGTGTGCAGCTCCCTGTTCACAAACTGAACACATACGGAACAACCACCCGAACAATATTTTTATAAAATTGTCCTCCGTATTCTACCATGATTCAGTCTCCTAAATAGGATTAACTTTTACCTCAGTGTTAGCATTCTCTAGAAATAAAATTTCCTTTGAAGTGGTTAAACATTTGCTTTTCTGCATTTTATATGTCCTCTTCCCAGCGTGCTTGGAATGGGTCCCTTTGGCTGGTTGGGAGGTGGTCCCACCTGGGAAGGACCGACAGGACTTGCTGAGGGTGAACCTCCAGGGAGGTGGGTGTTGGGGGCTGTGTATGTGTGTGTGCCCGCGTGCATCCCTTGTTCACTGAGGCTTGGCGCCGGGCGCTGTGCCCGACGCTACAGAGATTAGCTCTGGCTTTGACCGCACCGTGGAGCTGAGCGTTCTGCCTTCATGGCACACAAGAAGGAACTCAGGGTCCCGGAGCCCGACCCCAGCCCGGAAGTCACAGTTCAGAGGTTCAGACTGGAGGCTGGCCACCACTGCTGCTGCCGCCCTGGACCCGTGGAGAGAAGGGTGTCGTCCGGCCCGGCTCCAGACTGCTCCCGCTGGACCGGGTGTCGCTGTCTGCAGAGACTGCCCACCTGCCCTGGGCCAGAGACGCGGGGGACTGAGCAATCTCTCCTTGCCAGCACGTGGCCCTCCCCAGCGCAGCCTCCCCTCTATCCGTGCCAAGAGGTGGCTGAGTCTCCACGAGCATCCCCGTGAGCACCAGCGGCTCCAGTTCACTGGGTGTTTTCTCTCGTCTCTTTTCTCCTGGACTGAGGCTATCGACTGGCCCTTTGCTGGTGATGGTCTCCGCTGGTTTCTAGCAGGTGGCTGAAAGCACAGTGGACAAGAGCAGTTTCAAGCTTTCCGGAAGTCTGGGAACCTTGCTTCGTCATCGTCCTTCCAGAGCAGGAAGTTTGACTTGCTCTTTGTGTTCCAGCGACCGATGCAATGCGGGGTAGGTTGGTGACCCATGTGTTGGGAGGGGGCTTATGATGGCGCAACGGAAGACCTCGGTTGAAAGAAGAGAGAAGAGACTGCTTCCCGTTCTTTTCCGTGTTACTGTAGCGAATAGGCAGGACCGAGCAGCCTCTGTCGCAGCCTGCTGACTTGCAGGAAGTAGCCCCTGTTTATGGGTCCAGTTTTCTATCACTTCCCCTACCTCTTTAAGGCATACTCATTTGGTTTTCCCTAGTTGGTATCATCTTTACTTCTTTCTCAAGTACTTTATCTTACCCTTTCTAACTGTCTTTCTTTGCCTTTTTTTCCCCTTTGTTTTTGGCAGCAAATCCTTCTATTTTCTAATAATTATGGAAACATCCAAAATAAATAATAACCATTCCCTTAAAAGAAGCCTTTATAATCTGTTTGAGAACGCAGTTGCCCTTGACAGTGGTTTGAAAGCCTCACAGAGGTTTGAATCATTTTGAATTCAGTGGAGCAGTGCTTGGTTTCTTTCCTTCCTGTGTAACTTTATGGTTATGAAACCGTAGCTGAATGCAGCCTTTTAGGACAGCCGTGGCCTTGGAATTCACACTCGGCTTCTGCCTGAAGCTGATTCAACTTCAGTAACAACACCTGAGATGTTTAATGCATCCACACTAAAAGGCTGGTAATATTTGATACAGCAGCACTGAAAACCACGGGGAACGTGAACATTACAACTCCGGTTCCGAATTATCAGCCTCGTCAGAGCACAAAACCGACACTGAAAAAGTTCTTGCTTTTTTTTCCCAGAAAATTTAAAATAGCGAGCAGAGAGGAAGGGATTTTACCCTTCGGAGATAATGACACTCTGTCACCGCTGCTTGTGGCACACGTGGCGTCAGCCAGCTGATCAACAAGTATGTGTCCAGTACCTGGTGTATACTGCCTCCCGGGGCTGGGTTTTCTAAGAAGTAAGAGCTCTGAATGCATGGTGTCTGTCCTTCAGAAGCTTCTAGCTGAGCTGAAGGGGTAAAAATAGTGTGCTAAAAATTGAGAGACTTTACATGAAACTATGGTACTGACTTGAAGTTCAAAACAAGGAGAGGTCTGTGTGAATCACTTCTAAGTCGGGATATTTTCAGAGGGGGCAGCGGTTTCTCCAGCCCTTAGAGCCCGTTGTGCAAACGAGCAGATACCCCTTTGCCCTTCCCTTCAGACCCCTGCCATCCGGCTCGTCCTCCGGGACGGCTCCTGGGGAGCGGGCCCTGCGTCTTGGGCCTCACGTGTCACTGGAGCCAGGCTGCCTTGTGCAGTGTACAGCCTGCGCCACTGTGCAGTGAGCTTCCTTTTTTTGAAGAATGGCTTAAATTTTTCCAGGGGAAGGGAGGGAGGAGGATGTGAGGGAACAATATGAGTAAAGAAGAATGATGAGAGAGAGTATGTTCTGTCCAGTGTATGACACGAAGCAAGTGGAGGAAGGTGAAAGGTATTTGTTGGCAAAGGGTGTACAATGCTGTTTTTCTTCCTTTTCCTTCACCTTTTTTTAGTATATACTAGTGTTTTACTGACATATAGTAACCAGCTTTCGGTTTACTAATTCCAAACCAAATGATTATGAAAATTTTGTCTGTTTATCCATATCACATCTATTCTATAGGAAAAAAGCATAGTATTCAAAACTAATCAATGCTTCCATAAACATTTCCCCATAATTCGTACTTTCTTCCTACTCACACAAGTCAGTGTTATTTTTTCAAACTGTATTTTAGAAGCATACATCTAAGTATGTGATTTATACATGGGGAGCAACTGTGTTATACTGAGTATCGTTGTAAGCATTGTGTCAGGGACAAGTCATCTGGTTACATATGAACTCGACCTTACGGACTCTCTCGTGGCCCAGCACTTAAAGACTCCAGGCTCCCAATTCAGGGGCCCAGGCTCAATTCCTGGTCAGGGGAGCTGGACCCACACACCACAACTGAAGACCCTGCACATTGCAGCTAAGACCCCATGGGCTATAACTCAGTCCTGGAGCAGAAAATAAATGAAAAAATAATTAAAACATACGTAAAGAAACTTAACGTAACTTCTTTATTGATAAATTCCCCCCACCCCATTTGTAAGCATAGTATATTCTGTCTGGGGAATAACTTGAGTGATAGAGAATTCTATTAAGAAGAAAGGAAAAAGCATCCAGAAACTGCCCCCAGGGTAAAGTAACTCAATATTTGGATGAATAAATTTTTAATTTCTAATGATTATCATGTATATAATTTTATGTTTTGCTTTTCAAACTGGTTTATCATTATATTAACACATGACCTTTTTCGGAAGCTTTCTAGACTCGGAGGCGTCCTTTGGGCCTCATGGCCCGTGGGTCACTTTGGCTCCCTGGCCAGCTGTGCCCTGGGGTACTGTTCACATGCGTTCCCACATTACAGGGGCCTTCTTGGGCCTTTTGAATTTTTTTCAATGCACAAGGAGATTACTATCAGCTGACTTCTATTCCTGTTCTGGCCCCTAAATGCAGCAGTTCCTTCTATTGTGACGTTGCCTTTCCCCTGGGCTAAAGTGAGCCTGGGAAATATGACTCAGATGTATATCCAGGAAAGGGTGAGCGCAGTCACAGGCCCAGTAAAATCTGTGGGTACTTTCCGGAGGTGAGTTTTGTTAATGCCTAACACCTCACGGTGGGCGGCAGTCCGAGGGGTCGCCCAGAGTCAGAAGAGACTTGGCGACTGAGCCACCGCCAGCACCTTCCGGGGGCTCCGTGGTGAGGAGTCCGCCTGCCGGTGCCGGAGACCCAGCTCTGCCCCCTGGGTCGGGAAGGTCCCCGGAGTAGCAAGCGGCAACTCGCTCCAGCGTGCTGGCCTCGGAAATTGCGTGGACAGAGGAGCCTGGCAGGCTGCAGTCCGTGGGGTCGACTGAGCAGCACTTGTGAGGCGTGTGGCTTCACATCACGAGGACAGTCGCACACAGGACCATTTTGACTAAAGATGAATTTGTTCCATAAAAACAAGACTTCCGGAGCACCGTTCCCATTTGTCACCACTAATTAAAATAGAATTGCTGTTCTTGTCTGTAGAAATATACACAGAATATTAATTCATTTTGCCATAAAGAAAGGGGTTAAATCTTATGGCCCCATCTAGAAAACCTTAATCATCATAATTGTTATCATCACCATTACGGCTGAAATGCATTCAGTGCTTAAGGTGAATTGGGCCCCGTGATTGAAGCATTTTGTGTATTGTCACACTTAGGCTGCGCAGCAGCTCCCCGGGGGGCACTGTCTTCATCCCCAGCGATGCTCGGGGAAGCAGTCAGGTAGCTGACAGGTGTGCACAGTTAGGATTTGAAGCTACCTTTGTCTTTAATCTCGTGATTTTAAACCAGTGTAACTCAGGCAGTTGACATTCTGTGACTTCTGAGCCCTAGCAGCTTAAGAAGGCCTGGCATGGCTGCTTGGCTTTTAACAAGAGTCAGAAAGATAATTCGATGGAGAATAAATAGTCTTTTTAACAAAATGGTGCTGAGATAACTGGATAACTGCATGCAAATAAGCAGTTTGATCCTTACCTCATGCCTTCTAGAAAAATTAACTCAAAATGGATTATAGAACTAAATTTAAGAGCTAAAACTATAAAACTCTTAGAAGACAGCATAGGAGTAAACTTCCATGGGCTGGTGTCAGGCAGTGTTTCTGACATGTGACCCCCAAAGCACAAGCCACAAAAGAGAAAAATAGATAAATTGGACTACCTCAAAATTAAAACCTTTGGGACTGCAAGTAGCCTTGAAGAAAGTGACAAAACAACGCATAAAACGGGAGAGTTCAGTTCAGTTCAGTCGCTCAGTCGTGTCCAACTCTCTGCGACCCCGTGAACCGCAGCACACCAGCCCTCCCTGTCCATCACCAACTCCCGGAGTTTACTCAAACCCGTGTCCATTGAGTCGGTGATGCCATCCAGCCATCTCATCCTCTGTCGTCCCCTTCTCCTCCTGCCCCCAATCTTTCTCAGCATCAGGGTCTTTTCAAATGAGTCAGCTCTTCCCATCAGGTGGCCAAAGAATTGGAGTTTCAGCTTCAACATCAAAATGGGAGAAAATATCTGCAAATCATCATCTGATTAAGAACTTGCATCAAAGAATATGTAAGAGATGCTTAAATTCAAGTAACCTCATTTTCCAGTGGACAAAGCATCAGAGTAGATGCTTCTCCAAAGAAGATATATAAATGGACAACAAGCATACAAAACCATGCTTAGTATCAGTAATCATCAGGGAAATGCAGATCGAAACCACTCTGAGACATCTCTTCACACCCACTAGGAGGGTCCTGGTGAAGAACAGACGGCAAATGCTGGAGAGGATGTGGAGAAGTTAGAGCTCTCACACTTCACTGGTGGGAATGCAGAGCGGCATGGCCACTTTGGGAAATGTCTGGCATTTTCGCAAAAGATTAAGAAGAGTTATTATATGACCCAACGATTCTGCTTCTTGGTGTATATCCAAGAGAAGAGAAAACATGTCCACATAAAAACTTGTACATTATGTGTACATGAGGGATGGGGATGGGGAAGTGGGGAATGACCGCTAATAGTACAGTGTTTCCTTTGGGGTGATAAGGTATCTTACAATGGATTGTAGTGATGGATGTACACCTCTGTGTATATACTGAAAACCATTGCATTTTGCATGTTGAATGGGTTAGTTGTCTGGCAAGTGGATTATATTCTGTAACATCTTACAAAAAAACCTAAGCACACTTTTTGGCCAACCCAATGTATTAATAATATTCTCATTATTATTAATGTCTTAATGTGTTAATGAAAGTGTAAATACAATTCTGGCAGCATCTGCTTCCTTCCTCTTGAGCTGTGTGTCTCAGTGTCCGGGGCGTCTCACGGGAAAGGCTGTGCTGACGGAGGGGCACCCAGGCCAGACGTCCAGCCCGCGCCGCCGTCCGCCTGCGGTGCGTGACGGACCCCAAGCGAGGCTGGCGGAGGAGCTGCCCCACTGAGCCCCAGGCAGTCCGTGGAGCTCGGAGACGCGATCAGTGCTGCTTTCCTAAGAAAACTGTTTCCTGGAGTGTAGCTCACTTACAGTGTTGTGATGCTATCAGCATGCAGCAAACTGACTTGGTTATGCATATGTATTAACGCGTACGTATGTATACATGTAGATGTGTGTGTGTTTACATACAGATGCATGTGCTGCGTGTCTGCATCTGCTAATCCCAAACTCCCAGTCGGTCCCTCCACACACCTTCCCCCTTGACAGCCACGAGTCTCTTCTCTCTCTCTGAGTCCGTTTCTGTTTCACAAATACGTTCATTTGTGTCATGGTTTAGATTCTGCATATAAGGGATAACACATGGCATTTGTCTTTCTCTTTCTGACTTACCTCACTTAGTCTGATAATCTCCAAGTCCGTCCATGTGCTGCAGATGGTATTTCATTCTTTTTTATGGCTGAGTAGTGTTCCGCTGTGTACATGTACCCTATCTTCTGTATCCATCCGTCAGTGGACATTTAGGTTCTTTCCAAGTGTTGGTTATTGTGAATAGTGCTTCTGTGAACGTGGGATGCAGGTATCTTTTTGAATTAGAATTTTGTCTGGATATATGCCCAGGAGTGGGATTGCTGAATCTTAATGGCTTCCCTGGTAGTTCGGCTGATAAAGAATCTGCCTGCAATGCGGGACACCTGGGTTCAATCCCCGGATTGGGAAGATCCCCTGGGGAAGGGAAAGGCTACCCACTCCAGTATTCTGACCTGGAGAATTCCATGGACTGTATAGTCTATGGGGTTGCAAAGAGTTGGACACGACAGAGCGGCTTTCACTTTCATGGCACCTCTATTTTTAGTTTTTTGAGAAACTTCCATACTGTTTTCCATACTGGCTGCACTAATTTACATTCCCATAAGTGGTGGTGGTTTTAAGTCACCAAGCTTTGGGGCAGCTTGTTGCATAGTAAGAGATCATTGGACCAAGTAGTGAGTCAAATTATTGTTTTAACACCATGACTACATGTTGACACTAAAATCAAATCCCCAGCAAGGCTTTGTGGTAAAGAGAAGAATCTGGGCAGGAATAGCACTTGATTCTAAGGGGAAATGGGGTCAGAAGACCTTCAGGCTTGCGGGGCATGTGTAAATGGTAGATGAGCCCAGCCAGGCGGGCTTGCCAACTGGTCTCTGCTGAAGCTCATGTTGGCAGCGGCAGCTCACCAGCCGTTTGTCCAGCAGCCACCAGCCCCTCAGCAGGAGCCTTGGAGGGCTGGCCATTTGTGTCTCTGGTTACACGAAGTGACCCAGACAAACCTCTGTCCCGCTGTCCTCGCCATACCCCGAAAGGAAGGTTGCTGAGCTGGAAGGGACAGTGTGGTTGGCAGCAGGTGAAGGCTGGGCGTCCGTGTCTGTATCTTAAATAGAGAGTGTCAATCAGGAAGGAACTTCGGACTCACCTTGTCTCCATGCGGGGTCATTCTAAGGGTGGCTTCCCCCCCACACCTTTTTTGGCTGCCCTGTGGCATGAAGGACCTTGGTGCCCTAATTAGGGATCGAACCCACGCCCCCTGCAGTGGAAGGATGGAATCTGGTTCCCTGAGCTGTCAGGGAGGTCTCAGAGGGCCGTTTTTCACATACTCCCAGGTAAATGATCTGTCGCAGGGGAATGCAGAGAAATGAGTTTCATGTATTCATCCAGCAAATACTTCTTAGGACCTGTGGTACTAGGAAACAGCTGTCCACCCCAGAGACAAGGAGCCTGGTCTCAGAAAGCTCATAATTAAGTGAGCTGGTCATGCCTGCAGGGATCTGAGGAGGCCTTGCAGGGAGCCCTTAATAGTGGCACATGGTCCAGCTTTGTGGGGTGGGAGATTTCCTTGAGGAATAAAGTCTGAAACCAGGAAACCAAGGAAGCTAGTTTCCCTCGTCTTCGCTCTACCTTCTTTGAGGGCCAAAGAAACGGAAGAAATAACGCCATGCCTCGGCATTCTGTTTTCTAGATTCCCATTACCGATGCAGGCTCCCAGGTCTAACCCCATGTGGCTCTACTTTATGCAGTTTATTTCCAGGACCTTCTGGGATTCATTCACTGCCCCTTCAGTACTTTCCAACTGATGTGACAGGTTTCTCTTTGTGGGTTTCACATGTGCTTTGCCATTACCCCCTGATAGGAGGTGGCTCAGTGGTAAAGAGTCTGCCTGCAATGCCAGAAGACGTGGGTTTGATCCCTGGGTAGGCAAAATCCCCTGGAGAAGGAAATGGAAACCCACTCTCATATGCTTGCCTGGAAAATCCCATGTACAGAGGAGCCTGGCGGGCTACAGTTTGGGGTTGCAAAAGACTTGGACACAACTTAGCGTCTAAGCAACAACTAAACAACATTGATATGAATATATTCTAGCTATCTATCCCTACAGAACAAGTCACCTTCACACTGCGTAGTTTAAAACAGCAGATGATGTGTTATTTCTTCTGATCCTGTGGGTTTTAGGGCCATTCCTGTGCTGGGGTCCCCCTGGGCTCATTCGTACTGTTGCTGGGGGTCAGCGGAGCTGGAATACCCAAGGCGGCCTCCTCCTCGCATCTGAGAGAGATGCTGGCCGCTGCCCTGGCCTTGTGGCCTCTCCACCGCCAGTAGCTGCACCAGCTCCCTTACCCAGCCGCCTCAGTGCGGCGTTCCGAGGGGGTGAGAGGACGTTGTACAGCCTCCAAAAGCCTTGCCTTGGAAGACAGTGGTGCTGCCTCTGCTGCGTCTGGTGCCGCTCACGAAGGTAGCCCAGGGTGAAGGGAAGGGGCAGCAGACTCAGCCTCCTGATGCGAGAAGCAGTGGAGTCACGCTGGGAGGAGGCCTGGGAGGAGCCGTGGTGGCCGCCTCCTGGGAGGTGTCTCCGGGATCCTGCCCGTCGTGTTGACTACGTGTGGTGGTGGTTCCTTCTTCTAAGAAGCGCCTGGTCGTGATTATGGGCTTCCCTGGTGGCCCAGACAGTAACGAAACTGCCTGCCATGCAGAAGACCCAAGTTGGATCCCTGGGTGAGGAAGATCCCCTGGAGAGGACATGGCAACCCATTCCAGTATTGTGTGAAACACGATTCTACGGCTCACACGTACTCAGCGGCTCTGGCCCTCTGAAAGCAGCCTCCCAGCTATCTCTAGGCTGGATTGACGTACAGAAGAGGGCTGACTTGGGAAGAGACCTAAATAATATTCTTTTCTGCAGATTTAACTTTTTTATTGAAGTGCAACTACAATGTTATATTGTAATCACTGCAAACGAGTATTGTAATTTTTCTTGAAGATAATTTGCAGTGTTATGTTCGTTTCAAGTCGACAACAAAGTGATTCAGTTATGCGTGCATACATCTCCTTTCTCAGTTTCTTTTCCAGTGTAGGTTAGTGCACGATATTGGGTGGAGTTCCCTGTGCTCTAGAGTAGGTCCTTCTTGTTTACTTATTTGTATATAGTAGTGTATGTATTAATCCTAAATTAACCCTGATTAATCTCTGCCAATAAGATCTTTTTTTAAAGAGTTCTAAAGGTTTTTAATGAGTTCAGTTGAATGCTAATACATTTCACGTGTGTGTGAGTGCTAAGTTGCTTCAGTCATGTTGCAGTCTTTGTGACCCTGTGGCTGCAGCCTGCCAGCCTCCTCTGTCTTTGGCATTGTCCGGGCAAGAGCACTGCAGTGTGCTGCCTCGCCCTCCTGCTAGGGGTCTTGCCGCTCCAGAGACTGAACACAGGTCTCTTATGTCTCTCGGATTGGCAGGCGGGCTGTTTAGCACCAGGACCACCTGGGTGGCCCGTAGATTTATAAATACTCCTAGTCGCTTCACGGCCTTTTGGCGAAGATCCAGTATGGTGTCTCTTCTTACAGCATGTTAAAAAGCAGAGATATTGCTTTGCAGACAGAGGCGCGTCTAGTCAAGGCTATGGGTTTTTCCAGTAGTCATGTATGATGTGAGAGTTGGACTATAAAGAAAGCTGAGCACCGAACAATTGATGCTTTTGAACTGTGTTGTTTGAGAAGACTCTTGAGAGTCCCTTGGACTGCAAGGAGATCAAACCAGTCCATCCTAAAGGAAATTGGTCCTGAATATTCATTGGAAGGACTGATGCTGAACCTCCGATACTTTGGCCACCTGATGCGAAGAACTGACTCATTGGAAAAGACCCTGATGCTGGGAAAGATTGAGGGCAGGAGGAGAAGGGGACGACAGAGGATGAGATGGGGGATGGCATCACCGACTCAATGGACATGAGTTTGGGTGAACTCCGGGAGTTGGTGATGGACAGGGAGGCCTGGTGTGCCGCAGTTCATGGGGCACAAAGAGTTGGACACGACTGAGCGACTGAACTGAACTCTTAAATATGAAAGCATACACTATGTGCTTAGAACTTTTTTTTTAACAGAAGTTTTTAATGACAGCAATCCAGTGAAGACAATAGCACATGTATTATTTTCCTCATTTATTTTGAGTTTAAGGACACTGGTGCAGTAAAAAAAAAAAAAAGAAAAGAAAAGAAAACCATGTCATTAGTTTGTGGCAGAGCTGTGTCTGAGTCCCAGTTCTCTTACTTCCCAAAGCTGTGGCCCTTTCATGGCTTGCAGTGGAACTCTGAAGGTTCTGGGAAGACAGGAGATGACTCAGAGGAGTCCCCAGGGCTGTTGGTACAAATTTATCCTGCCCTGAGGAAGGCACCATGACTAGTTAAGTATGACACTCTGTATATACATTGTCTTTTGTATCATTAAGTTGTTTTACTCAGACTCACATGTGGTTCTCACAACAGATGGGTGAAGCTATCATTATACTCTCGAGAGAAAGGAAGATTAAAAAAAGAAAACAGTGACTTGCTTTCCATCTCACAGGTACCATGTGACCATTCTGGATAAACTTAAATCTTGAGACTCCCGATCCTGTGTTCCGGCCACAGCAGGACTGGGCTGCAAGTCTGAAAGCGTTGCCAGGGAGCGCATGTCCGGGTGTGCGGGGTCGGTGCCCGCGCACGACGCGGCTTCTGAGCGTCGATAAACAGTGCGCGCCATCCTTCTGCATTCCCATTTGGGTGAGGACTGCATTTTCTCATGGATGGAGGGGAATTGTCTTACAGGGATCCCTAAGATTTCCTCCTGCTCTAGAGTGAAATGATGCATTTTGTGTTGTAAATCATTGTTAGTTTGAGAAGATTATACAGTGGAAGTGACAGATTCAAGGGATTAAATTTGATAGAGTGTCTGAAGAACTATGGACAGAGGTTCCTGATATTGTACATGAGACAGGAAGCAAGACCATCCCCAAGAAAATGCAAAAGCAGCAAAGTGGCTGTCTGAGGAGGCCTTACAAATAGCTGAGAAACAAAGAGAAGCTAAAGGCAAAGGAGAAGAGGAAAGATATTCCCATCTGAATGCAGAGTTCCAAAGAACAGAAAGGAGAGATAAGGAAGCCTTCCTCAGTGATCAATGCAAAGAAATAGAGGAAAACAACAGAATGGGAAAGTCTAGAGATCTTCAAGAAAATTAGAGATACCAAGGGAACATTTCATGGAAAAGTGGGCACAATAAAGGACAGAAATGGTATGGACTTAATAGAAGCAGAAGATATTAAGAAGAGGTGGCAAGAATACACAGAAGAACTATGCAAAAAAGATCTTCATGATCCAGGTAACCATGATGGTGTGATCACTCACCTAGAGCCAGACATCCTGGAATGCAAAGTCAGCTGGGCCTTAGGAAGCATCACTACTAACAAAGCTAATGGAGGTGATGGAATTCCAGTTGAGCTGTTTAAAATCCTAAAAGATGATGCTGTGAAAGTGCCGCACTCAATGTGCCAGCAAATTTGGAAAACTGAGCAGTGGCCACAGGACTGGGAAAGGGTCAATTTTCATTCCAGTTCCAAAGAAAGGCAACGCCAAAGAATGCTCAAACTATTGCACAATTGCACTCATCTCACACACTAGCAAAGTAATGCTCAAAATTCTCCAAGCTAGGCTTCAACAGTATGTGAACTGTAAACTTCCAGATGTTCAAGCTGGATTTAGAAAAGGCAGAGGAACCAGAGATCAAATTGCCAACATCCGTTGGATCATCGAAAAAGCAAGAGTTCCAGAAAAACATCTATTTCTGCTTTACTAACTACACCAAAGCCTTTGACTGTGTGGATCACAACAAACTGTGGAGAATTCTTCAAGAGATGGGTATACCAGACCACCTTACCTGCCTCCTGAGAAACCTGTATGCAGGTCAAGAAGCAACAGTTAGAACTGGACATGGAACAATGGACTGTTTCCAAATTGGGAAAGGAGTACATCAAGGCTGTAATTGTCAACCTGCTTACTTAACTTATATGCAGAGTACATCATGAGGAATGCTGGGCTGGATGAAGCACAAGCTGGAATCAAGATTGCTGGGAGAAATATCTATAACCTCAGATATGCAAATGACACAATCTTATGGCAGAAAAAGAAGAGGAAGTAAAGAGCTTCTTGATGAAAGTGAAAGAGGAGAGTGAAAAAGCTGGCTTAAAGCTCAACATTCAAAACACGAAGATCACGGCAAGTAGATGGGGAAATAATGGAAATGACAAATTTGTTTTCTTGGGTTCCAAAATCATGGCAGATGATGACTGCAGCCATGAAATTAAAAGACACTTAGTCCTTGGAAGAAAAGTTATGACCAACCTAGACAGCATGGAAACATGTATATTATCTAGGGTGAAACAGATCACCAGCCCAGGTTGGATGCATGAGACAAGTGCTCGGGCCTGGTGCACTGGGAAGACCCAGAGGGATCGGGTGGAGAGGGAGGTGGGAGGGGGGATCGGGATGGGGAACACATGTAAATCCAAGGCTGATTCATGTCAATGTATGACAAAGCCCACTACAATATTGTAAAGTAATTTGCCTCCAACTAATAAAAATAAATGAAAAGAATGAAAAAAAAAAAAGAAAAAGCAGAGACATTACTTTGCCAACAAAGTAGTCCATCTAGTCAAAGCTATGGTTTTTCCAGTGGTCATGTATGGATGTGAGAGTTGGACTCTAAAGAAAGCTGAACACCAAAGAATTGATGCTTTTGAACTGTGGTGTTGGAGAAGACTCGAGAGTTCCTTGGACTGCAAGGAGATCTAGCCAGTCCATCCTAAAGGAGATCAGTCCTGGGTGTTCATTGGAAGGACTGATGCTGAAGCTGAAACTCCAGTACTTTGGCCACCAGATGCGAAGACCTGACTCATTTGAAAAGACCCCGATGCTGGGAAAGATTGAGGGCAGGAGGAGAAGGGGACGACAGAGGATGAGATGGTTGGATGGCATCACGGACTCAATGGACATGAGTCTGAGTAGGCTCCGGGAGTTGGTGATGGACAGAGAGGCCTGGTGTGCTGTGATTCATGGGGTTGCAAGGAGTCGGACACAACTTAGTGCCTGAACACCAGCAGAATGTTTGAACTGAAAGAAGGCCAGCCCCTGTGGATGCTGGGGTCAGAGGTGAGACTGTTCCACAGGGGCGGGTCAGGGTCATGCATGCATTGTAGGCCATAGAAAGGGTTTTGGTCTCTAGTCTAAGAGCAATGAAAAGCCATGGCGTCGTATCTTCCGCAGGGTCAGACATTATCGGATTTGAATTTTTACTTTTTACTTTTTAAAAATACTCACTCCTGTGGCTGCCTCGCGTATCATTTGCGGCCTGTGGAGTCTGGTTCCCTGCCGGGGCTCAGACCCTGAGGAGACAGCGCTCACAGCCTCTGATGCTGTTAGAGTCAGCCGGAGCAGGGACTCCCAGGGTGCCCTTGTGCGGATGCGGGTGAGGCCTGTGCCCGGGGGGCTGTCTGCAGGTGGAGCAAAGACAGAACCCGGGAGCGAGGAGGGTCGGGCAGGCGGTGAGCCGCGCTGTCGGGCGAGGGCGCCCTAGGGAGTCACGCAGGCCACTGCCTCAGTTCAGGCCGCGATAGCAAAAATGCTCTAGACTGGATGGCCTAAATAACAAACGCCGTTCCTCACTGTCTGGAGCCTGGGAAGTTCAAGTCAAAGCGCCGGCTGACCTGGCGTGTGCTAAGACCCTCGGTGCGCAGAGGTCCTCTCACTAGCGGTCCATTCCTGTAGAAACAGTGATCGCAGCATGGGCGTGTAGGGGACCACACTTTGCCACCCAAAGGTGTCTCTTTGGCACGTGGATTACTTTGAGCTAAAAACAATCAAAGCCCAGAAGGACTCCAGAGGAAAATCTGACCTTTGACCTAAAAAAATGTAGATAGAGGACTCGTTCCAGGAAAGGAGCGCTCAACGTGGATGACCCGAGTCCGAGCTGCGTGCGCAGACGGGGAGGCCCCTGAGGAAGTCTGTCTGTCCAGATTCCGCTCTGTGTCCTGTTGTGTCTGCACGCCACCGCAAGCATTTGCTTACCAAACGTGCTTTTTTGTCTTCGTCTGAGTCTCTTTCGTCCTCTTTGGAGTCCTGAACCACAACCCCCATCATCCTCTCTTGACTTCGGTGGTGTTTAAGGCTGGGGTTTTGCCCATTTTGGTGAGTTACTCAGTTTCCCGTGTCTCTCCCCCTGTACGTATTATTTAACTTTTGTATAACTTTGTCCTGTTAATCCGTCTCATGTCCGTTTAATTCATAGACCAGCCAGAAGAACCTACAAAGGTACAGGAAACTTTCTTCCTCCCTAATGGAGCTCCCCACTCATGAAATAATCACTTCCCAAAGTCCCTGTCCCTAAATTGTACCACATTTGTCTTTAGTGTTTCAACATATGTAAATTTTGGGAAGAGACAAGCATTAAGTCCATAGCAAGTAATCCAATGATTTGGGAAAAGGAATCATGCCTTTAGGAAAGAAATATGAGACGTTTTTTAGAGAGGGCGCAATTTGGTTAGTAACTCCCTTTCAAGAAGGCTAAACTGAATACTGAGCTTCCCAGGTAGCAGAGAGGTAAAGAATTCACCAGCCAGTACTGGAGACTAAGAGATGTGGGTTTAATCCCTGGGCCAGGAAGTTCCCCTGGAGTAAGAAATGGCAACCCACTCCAATATTCATGCCTGGAAAATCCCATGGACAGAGGAGACAGGCAGGCTATAGTCTGGGGGGTCACAGAGGCAGACATGGCTGAGCAGCTGACCACAGACACACAAACTGATTACAGTTTGCTAAAGCTAGAGTTTTGGATTGCACTTTCAGTGTTCTTACTAATCACCAGGAAAAGATGCCTCTTGTTCACTTCTGAAGCAGCTCCTTGTCTTGATGGCCGCGTTTGCGGCAGCAGTCAGCAGCCACGTCTGTCTGTCTGAGAGCCTTGCTGTGACACTGCTCGGAGGCCTGGGATGTAGGATTTCAACTGAATGATTTTCCTTCTGTGTAGGTTTCTTTTTCTTTTTTTTAAATTGAAGTATAGCTGATTTACAGTATTATTAGTTTCAGGTGTACACCATCGTGATTCCAAATTTTCATAGATTATTCTCTGCTGGGGCTTTGTCGGTGGCTCAGCCAGTAAAGAATCCACCTGCAATGCAGGAGACCCAGATCCAGTCTCTGGGTCGGGAAGATCCTCTGGAGAAGGAGAGGGCAACACACTCCAGTATTCTTGCCTGGAGAATCCATGGATGGAGGAGCCTGGCGGGCTACAGTCCGTGGGGTCGCAAAGAGTCGGACAGGACTGAGCGACTAACACTTTCACTTTTATATTGTATTTGAAGTTGTTATAAAATATTGTCTATATTCCCCGTGCAGGACCACATCTCCCTGCAGCCTGTTCATCTTACACGTGGTCGTTTGTGCCTTGTAACCCCCTCCTCCCGTCTCTCCCCGCTCCCCACTGGTACGCGCAGGCTGCCTTATTTCCTTTCCTCTCCTCCGCCAGGTTGATGAGCCCCGAGAACACGCTCCTGCAGCCCCGGGAGGAGGAGGGGGTCAAGTACGAGCGCACCTTCATGGCCTCGGAGTTCCTGGACTGGCTGGTGCAGGAGGGGGAGGCCACGGCGCGGGAGGAGGCCGAGCAGCTCTGCCGGCGGCTCGTGGAGCACGGCATCATCCAACACGGTGAGCGCGCCTTCCCTGAGCCCGGCGCACGCCCGCGGCCGACGCTCTTCCCTCTCCCGGCTTCTGCCTGGGCTCAGCCCAGCTCACCTGTAAGCTGGGGGTCAAGTTCACGTTTCATGCCTTCTCATTCTGGGACTCAGACCAAAGGAGCATCCACTCTCTGGCATATATTGTGGGTTGTTGTGTTTTTTTTTTTCCTTTGGGAATATATTGTTTTGATGGATGAGGCCCCAAGTACGAGCAAGCAGGCAGATTCTTGCAGTGTCTCCAAAAATCTCTGCTTGGGTGAAATTAAAGGCCACAGCTTCACATCCGACTGGCTACAGCTGGTCATCTGGTCAAGTCTGGATGGGAAGCAGATGGCCCTAACACAGCTGGTTGCAGTGGAAGAGTGAAGATTTGCTGAACTGTGGTTCAAGCTGTCATGCTGAAGAAGTATCCAAAAGGCCTTCATCAGATTTCCCCCCACCTTTTTTTAAGGGCTGAATCATAATACTGCAGTAGATTAGTAGCATATTATTGAAGAATCGTATTAGTTACCTATTGCAGTGTAAGGAGTTCCTCTAAAACGTAATGCTATAAAATAATAGTGTTTATTACCTGGTACAGTTTCTGTGGGTGGGGAGTCTGGAGAGGCATAGCCGGTGGTTTGGCTTGGCGGTCTCTTATGAGGCTGGAGTCGAGACGTTGTCCAGGGTGACAGTCTTCTGAAGCCCTGGCAGTCCAGAGGGTCTCCTTCACAGCGCTCACTTGGATGTGCACCAAGTCATTGCTGGCTGTTGGCAGGAAACTTCTGCCCATTGCTCTGTAGACTTCTTCATAAAGCTGCGTGGGAATTCTCATGACATGGATCAGGCTTCTTCCAAAGGCCGTGATCCAAGAGAATGTGGGCAGAAGCCACGGTGGCTTTAGCAGAGCCTCGGAGTCACACACGGTCATTTCTGCACCTCTGCTGGTTGGCAGGTCAGTCCCGTTCAGTACAAGAGAGGACGTGTGAGGGTGTGACTGCCGGAAGCGGGGATCACTGAGCCCCCTCAGTTCCCATGAGGCTGGTTCCCACGGGAACACAGGCTCTGGAACCCCAGCACCACTGGTTACCAGCTACTTACCCTCTCTCATCTGTAAAATGGGCGAGCTTGCGTAGGGTGCTTGTGTGTGTAAACGAGGCAGACACACAGTGCTTGTTTCAGTGCTCTGCTCTGAGTAAGTGCTTGACCGATTCGTTTCCTTTGTAAATATTTTCACTTATTTGTTCATCTGTTTGGCTCTGTCGGGTCTTAGTCGTGGCCTGTGGGATCCTTCACTGCGGTGCAGGGACTCTAGCTGTGGCTCCAGAGCACGTGGGTTCATTGCTCTGCAGCTTGTGGGAGCTTGGTTCCCTTACCGGGGGTCGAACCTGTGTCCCCAGCACTGCAAGGCAATCCTTCACCCCGGATCACCAGGGAAGTCCCTCAATCAATTAATACAGCAGCGATCGTAGGCTTAGAACAGTGAATAAACGGCGGAGCTAGATAAGCATTTCGGCCTAGGAGTCAGTAGGAAAGGAAATACCTGAATCATTCTTGCTATAAACTCCCCTCCCCACACTTCTACACAGGCCTAGAATTTCTGCCCCAGGGTTAGGGAAAAAACAGTGAAATTATAGAGATGAAAGAAACTTTTGAAATTATTTGGAGCAGTGTTTTACAAACTTCAGATTGTAACCCTTTAGTGGGTTTAAAAGGGCTTCCCTGATAGCTCAGCTGGTAAAGAATCTGCCTGCAATGCAGGAGACCTGAGTGTGATCCCTGGGTTGGGAAGATCCCCTGGAGAAGGAAAAGGCTACCCATCCAGTATTGTGGCCTGAAGAATTCCATGGACTCTATAGTTCATGGGGTCAAAAACAGTTGGACGTGACTGAGCGACTTTCACTTCAGTGGGTTTAAATGTTTAAATTAAAATATTAAGAAAAATTTTAGCACAGGGAACTGTATTTAATATCCTGTGATAAACCATAGTGGAAAAGAATATGAAAAAGAATATATGTATAACTAAGTCACTTTACTGCCTAGCAGAAATTCATAGAACATTGTAAATCAACTGTACTATGAATAAAATTTTTTTAAAAAGGAACCACTAAAGAAAAAAAAATTTTTTTTCAATTGACTAGATTGGACTGTCATAATACTGCTCAAGGTATGGTCCATGGATCCTCAGGGTCACCTCGGAATGTGGCAGAAATGCAGAATCTCTGGTACTACCCACGTCCCACTGAATCTGATCTACATCTTAGCATAACCTTACGTGATTCAAATGCACTTTAAAAGTCTGAGAGGCAGTGGATTGGATTTCACTAGAATAAATCTCAGAGCACGTTTTATATAGTAATGTCAAGGATTGCTTTGCAAAATATTTCAGTTAGAAATATGCTGTATACATCGAAACATGTATATTATCTAGGGTGAAACAGATCACCAGCCCAGGTTGGATGCATGAGACAAGTGCTCGGGCCTGGTGCACTGGGAAGACCCAGAGGGATCAGGTGGAGAGGGAGGTGGGAGGGGGGACCAGGATGGGGAATACATGTAAATCCATGGCTAATTCATTTCAATGTATGACAAAAACTACTGTAATGATGTAAAGTAATTTGCCTCCAACTAATAAAAATAAATGGAAAAAAAAAATACGCTGTATAAACATTTGGCCATGGTCACGTGTGCCGTGATTGGTAACAGAAAAACTTAACTGTGCGCTTGGTTCAGACACTTTGGAAACCACTGACCGGGAAGCACTGGTTCAAAAGGCACTCAAGCCACTCAGTGGTTTGGGGGTGCTTTCTCCTTTCTGATGTTGCCACAGTCACACTCACAACTGTTCACTGATGGTCTAATATGTCTACAACTGGGCTATTGATTGAGGTTTGAAAGGTGACTAGAATTGTAAAATGTCAGTGTGGTCCCTGGCCTTAAACAGCTTGTAGTCTTGTAGGGATTATAAAATGGATATAGAAGCAGTTAGAGAGTAATCGAAGATGTATGCTGTATTTTATTTGTTTATTTAATTTATATTGTGTGCCAGACATTTTTATAGTGATTTTGCACATTAACTTTTTGAAACCTCTTTAACTTTTGGAGGCAGATATATATATATATATATGTGTAATATATGTATATATATTTTTTCCGTGTCAGATGGCATGTGGGATCTTAGCTCCCCTACCAGGGATTGAACACGTGCCCCCTAAAAGTCTCAGTCGTGTCCGACTCTTTGTGACCCCATGGACTATACAGTCCATGGAATTCTCCAGGCCAGAGTACTGGAGTGGGCAGCCTTCCCCTTCTCCAGGGCATCTCCCCCCGGGGAAGCCCTGAGGCAGACTTTCCGTAGAGTTGGCCCAGACGTTCTTTGGGTTTTCTCGGCACGTTGTGTGGACAAACCCGAAGGAACATCTTGGCCGGCCCAGCAGTCGTTCTTGTTTGTGCTCTGCTGTGTCCACCTCTGTGCGGCCCCGTGGACCGGGGCCGCCAGGCTCCTCTGTCCGTGGGATTCTCCAGGCAAGAGTGCTGGGGTGGGTTGTCATTCCCTCCTCCAGGGGATCCTCCTGACCCAGGGATCAAACCCACGTCTCCTGTATCTCCTGCATTGAGATTCTTTACCACTGAGCCGCCTGGGAAGCTATGTTGCTGTTGCTAAACGTATCTTATTATCGTAAGAACAACTAACGTGAAATCAGCCCTCTTAACACATTTTTAAGTGAACAAATTAGTATCATTAACTGTAGGGCAGGTATTTTTATTATCGCCATTTAAACAGATAAGGAAGCCAAAGCATCAATAGGTTAAGTTATTTTTCTGAGGCCACTTAGGTAGTAACATCCAAGTGGGTATTATTGGTAGTATGCGTGAACTCAGAATTGATTGGAGTGACTGGGACTTTCCATTGGTGAAAATGCCATTTGGGTTGGAGTTCGTACTGTCATTTTTGCTCCAGACAGAAAACTTGGTGATAGCAAGTTCTAGAGAAAACCAACTTTTTATACTACCATTTGCTGACTGATGCTATACACCTCGACTTCAGAGAGAAGACAGAGGATGCCACAAATTGTTTCCAAATGATTTCCAAAGAGTAAGAAATTACACCTCAATTATAGTGTAATTCTGTAATGCTATAAACGTAAATGCTGCAGTGTTGTGACAAAGGATAAAACAGGGTGTTACTGATTTGTTTTCCATGGTTTTAGGAGGATTGAATATCTCTATATAGAGCAGTCAGAGTTTCCAAGGGAGTTCCCATTTCTCAGCCCAGCAATTCATTGCTAGATCACAGATTCTAACTTTGAATTGTGAAAATTTGACACCACATATGTGTATGTTAGAGTTAATGATAAATACCAGTGAGTGTTCTAAGCCAAGCTCTGAGTTGTTCAGCTAATAATTAGTTTCACTGGTTAAACATTAAAGAAAGTCAACCTTTAGGCTTTGAGCAAAAGATTTCTGGATAAAAGTGTTTCCTAGCTTAAAACCAGTAGGCGTAAAAATCAGGCCCACTTATGAAATCCTGACCAGCTTCATTTATGAATGGTGCTCTTTAATCAAGACAGAATTTGTTAGCTGAGTAACTAGCTTGCATGAAAATGTATATGAATGTGTGTATATAGAAATGCTCCTACATGTTCACATGTATGTGATTATACACCTGTGTGGATGTTGGTTAGTATGTACATATTTATCTAGATTTTTCACTTATTGAGGTTTACCATGTACCAGGCACTAAACACGTTACAAATTTTAATGTATAAATACATTGTGTATTTAATATTTACATTTCACATAGGTGACATATATTGTATATATAATCTCATTAAACCCTCACAGCAATTCTGTGACATTGGTATTACTATTATTATTATAGTTTTACAGTGAAGAAATCTGGAATTCAAAGCTTTAAAATATTTTTCCAAGGTTGCATAGCTAACCAGTAGCTACTAGTCCTTGTGCCTTAGAAAGGTGTTTACCTTGGTCCAGGATGTATGGATTGAAGGCAGGAGGAGAAGGGGATGACAGAGAATGAGATGGCTGGATGGCATCACTGACTCAATGGACATGAGTTTGAGTAAACTCCGGGAGTTGGTGAAGGACAGGGAGGCCTGGCGTGCTGCAGTCCATGGGGTCACAAAGAGTCGGACATGACTGAGCGACTGAACAACCACCTGGGTGTATGGAATTGGGTGTGACTGGCTGCCTGTGGAATGGACAGATAGGATTTATATCCCAGCTCCTTCACTTGCTGTGTGACCCTGTCCACATCTCAGCTCTTCCATTCCTCAGGTTGTGAAGTTTATGAGACTGGGGTCACATTATGTACCTTTGAGAGTTTTGGTTGGTTGGTTGGTTGGGTTTTTGGTTTTGTTTTTTGAAATCCTAGGACTACCCACGTGTACTAGAAAGACTCAATATACGACTGGACTTTCGGTTCAGATTTTTATGGTGCAGTGACGCAGAGAAGGGTCAGCAAGGGGAGAAGAGGTCCTGGTTGTCGTCTGGGGACGCCCAGGGGCAGCGTCCTCGGTTCTGCCTCCCAGGGAACTGACCCCTCCTCCAGCAGGGGCCTGCAGTGGCGTGTGCGGAACGTCTGCCCAGGGAAGCCCGCTTGAAACTCAGAGACCAAGGTTTTTCTCAGCGGCTGCTCACAGGGGCGTAGACTTTGCCTGCCTGGGCAGCCGCCTGCCGGCCGTCCAAACTCTCAGCAGGGAAGCACGTGTTCTCCATCGGTCACACTGTTTGTGCAAACTGTCTAGTCAGGCTGGTACAGCAGAATGCGGTGCCCCAGGTAAGCAAAGTCGCCTTATCAGATGGTCACGTAGGGAACCTTCCAAAAGTCAAGTTCCCAGAAGCCAGCCGTGGACCCGCCCCACAAGCAGGCCGTTCTGTCTCAGGGCTGCCACGGTAACTCTTTCCCGCACAGAGCTGCTGGGAGAATTAAATGATAGTGGTGGCTAAAAGCTTTTAGCAGAGTCTACCTGTTATGGCCCTCAAATGCAAGCTATTACGCTTGATCTGATCATTTCTGAATAACTGTTAAAATGTACAGAGTCCCTCCTAAATACCAGACACTGTTCCAATCACTGTCTTCATTTACTCATCTACCCCTTTAAATAATTCTATGAGTTCGTTATCATAATAATTCTCATTTTTAAAATGAGGTTAAGTAACTTGCTGGAGACAAGAGCTAGGAAAATGGTAGACTCAAGATTCACATCAAAGCAATCTGGCTGTTAATCACTAAAGAAGATTGGGTGCTAATTATAAGATTCACTAGAGGAGGAAAAAAATTCTCAACTCTCATGGCATCAGCTCATAGAGGCTGTCAGATAATACAGCTGTGATTGTTGTTAGTTCATAAAATAGTACATGATTCCCTTTCTGCACACAGTGACCAAGCGCCTTGAGATTTTTGTGTGACCTTTGCAAACATGATGAACACATTTCTTCCTCCCATAAATATCTCCCTCAGCTGCTTGAGCTGCTCTCCGGCTATCTTGTCCTTACAGGGAGGGTGGTGGACAGCAGAGAGTCATGTGGGTAAATTGCTCACAGCTGCAGCAGCTGACCCTGGATAATCAGGCTACTGCGACTGTGTCCAGGCGTATAATTTCCTCTTTTAAAGATTTAGTCAGAGCACTTTAACAATTTCAACACTTCATCAAGCCCCCTTTCTTTGTCTGAAAAATTTTATATAACATTGCGCAATGCGCAAAGCAGTTTTCCATGTATTATATTTTTAATCCTCCAAGCTGCTCGAGGGTAGTTTTGGTGATCCCATTCCCCAGTGGAAACAGTAACGGATACGTTCTCCCTGGGAGCAATGAGGAAAGAACTTGGGGTTTTCTGCAAAGGAAGCTAGCTGCCAGATCCAGACAGGAATTAACCCCATCTTCTCAGTCATTAAGAACACTGATGAGTTCAACCCAGCCTAGGATATTCTAGCCAAAAGAAAAGAGAGAGGGAGGGAAGGAAGCATGAAAGACGGAAGAAAGTGGGGAAGGAAAAGGACGCTGATGACTGAGGAGGCTGAAGACAAGACTGCAGCTTGCCCAAGGCCGTGTGATGTTGCAGGAAAAAAACTCATTCTGACGCTTGTTTAAGTTGTAAGGACAGTTTTATTTAAGACTATTGCAATCGGAGCATTGCAGCGGGGGGAGGGAGATGGCTCCCGTCCAAGGACAGCAAGAACAAGTGGGGATTTACAGCCTCGGAGCAGGGCAGGGGGATGAGCAGATGGAAAATTATGGGAGGCGTCTAGGGTCGAGGCCAGGGACGTGGACATCAAAGGTGCAGGATAAATTCAAGCAAATAACAGGAGTAATCAGGTGTCACTGTTTGGGGGGGATGGCAGGATTCTGTGCTAAGGCTGGGCTAGGTCGGTCACATGGCCCCCTCTTGATCCTGGGCGATCAGGGCCCTTTGACTGACAGACTCACCACATAGGGGAGGGCATTCTTCCACAAAAAGGAAGAAAAATTGTTTTGGAAGTTCTGTAGCCGTAGAGATGGGAGCCCAGGTCGAGGGCTGGTTGAAAGGAGGGCGCGGAGGAGCGGGCTGGAGCCTGGATCCTTCATCAGCGGCCCGGTCCTGCCTTTCCCCCTCTGCGTCACGCCTCTCCTACCCACATCCTCTCACTTATGGTTTTGGTAACTCCTTGCCACCACCAGAGTGAAGATTTTCCCGTTACGGTTGGTGCCCAGCATCTCCGTCTTTCTTTCCTCTTAGCTAGAACGCAGGAGCTCTGAGGACAGAGGATCTGTTTTCTTGTCTCCGTATCCCCTGGGCACGCCTTGGCGTTTCTATATCAGAGACTCACTGAAATGTGCATTGAGTGAATGAAGGCAGTAGTGACCACTTTTTGAGCGTGTTCCACCAGGTGGAGTTCCGTGAATATTGTAGGCAGGCTCCATCATCATTTGCTTCGGACACATGGCCGAGCTCGCGAATAGTCAAACACACCGCCTGAGAAGCAGCAGAGCTGCTCTTGGGGGTCTGGTTGCCGGGAGCCCCCACAGCGGGGGCCGTGTTTTCTGCCCGTGCCCTTGCTCTGTCTGGAGGCTGCTTGTGGAGGACAGCTCCGACTGGCTGAGACCGGTCACAGGCCCACATCCGCACCCTGCGTGGGAGGGCCCTCTGACGGCCGCACCAACTGGTGAGGGGACATTATCCCACCAAAAAACCAGAAGTTATTTTGGAAGTTCTGTTACCACTAGGAAGTGAGTTCTGGGCAGTTGGAAGCAACAGGCAGGCTGACCTTCACTGCTATTAGTTCATTTAATCTGCCACAAATCACTTCACTGGGTCTTATTATCCCTGTTGCTTTAGATGACAATACTAAGTCATTTGCAATGGGTATAATCATCTTTAACTCCTAAATATTAAGCTCTGAATAGAAGAAAATAAAGATTGGGTAGAATATTTTCTCAATCTGCTTTCAATAATTAATACTTCATCACTACTTCAATAATTAAAGTGTTATCTTTATCAGCAGCTGTTATTTACTATTAAAACTTTTTCCTTTCTCAATGTACAATTTCTGGGCATTTTCCTGCTGTGTCCCCTCTGATAGGCGTGGCTCTGCTTTGGTTTTCATTCCAGCGGAGTCTAGGGCAGCAGGAAAGTTGGCACAGCCCGCATGCTGTTGCCATGCCCACATAAGGGGCAAGGTTCCTTGGTAAAGTCACAAGCCAGTCCTTTGGCACAGTGTAGTGTTGGTTTTGTTAAAGGACAACAGGTCTGTAGCTGCTCTGAGCCTTGACTTTTAGAAGGAATGACGGAAGTGAGAGATGCCTCGTCTCACGTAACCTTCCAGAAGAAGGGCGTTCCGCGCACAGAACAGAGTCTTCTGTGAACAGTGTCGTAACCGAACACGTTTCTCTCCTTCGTTGACATCTGTATAGCTTTTGTTGGGTGTCCAGAAACTGATCCTCTACGTACAGACTGTGTTTGGCTCTGGTGCCTGGGCCCCTACTGACTCTTCTTAGCTCCTGACGCCTTGTGGGCCAGTGGCCGCTGCAAGTACGTGGGCCTCAGTTTCCCCAAACGCGACATTTTTACAGCGGACACTGTCTCTGTGCAGGCGAAGTTAATGAAGGCGTGCAGTCTCCTATTAAGGGCTCAGCCTGTGTGATCTCAGTCCTTTATATAATTTAAGGACTGAGCTGGGTCTCCGTGGTCATTTTTGGAGGGACGTGGAGGCTGGGGTACCAAGTTCATTAAAGCAGCAGCCTGGCGGGGCCTCCTCGGTGGAGTGATGGCTCAGACGGCTGACGCGGCTCTCTCTTCCCCTCTCCTGGGCGAGGCGCAGTGAGCGGTCAGTCCTGGTCACTGATGCACGTGAGCTTGGCCACAGCCCTCAGGGAGGCCGGGGGTGAGGCAGAAGGTCGAGGTTCTCACCGAGGAGCGGACCGCCTGTGCTCTCTGGCCCGTCACAGAGGCCTTGCGTGCTCTGACCCTGTCTCAGGCTCCAGGAAGCTCCTGTCTCAGCGAGAAGCTGGAGAGTAGGGCAGGGATGTCGCGGGGGACCCAGGCTCTCCCCGGCATTCCCCTGAGAGTCCCCGCAGACGCTTCTCTTTGCCACACGGCGGCATCTCGTGGTTCTTCTCTCGGAAGTCTCCCACCCGCCGCGTAAGGCTCTAGATTCTCAGCTGCTTGCTTTAATTCAGTTTTTCTTAGCTGATACACCCTCTCAGACTGCATCTGGGTCATCTTGTGTTCTGGCCTGCAGTTCTTTGGAAATGCTCCTTCTTTCTATCTGCCTCCTCCTTCTCCCCTCTTCCGCCAGGAATGGAAGAACAAACTCCAGTCTGTTGATGCCATGGAGTGATTACTAGGTGTAAAACGGACTGTATATTAAACTACAGTGAAGTGTCAACTCCTGCTGGTCAGAATGGCCATCACCAAAAGTCCACAAACAATAAATTCTGGAGAGGGTGCGGAGAAAAGGGGCCTCCGGCACTGTTGGGGTGATGTGAGTCGGTGCAGCCCCTGTGGAGAGCAGTGTGCAGTTCCTGAAAAACTAAAGCTGGCAGCTCCTCGGTGGCCGAGAGGTTAGGATCCTGTGCTTCCGCTGCTATGGCCCAGGTTCAGTCCCACGAGGTGCAGAGAGCTGCCCAAAAAAGAAAAAGTTAGCATGTGATCCAGTGATCCCACTCCTGAGCAAAAATCCAGAAAAGATGAAAACTCTAATTTGAAGAGATACAAGTTTGCAGATGTTCATAGCAGCAGTATTTATAATAGCCAAGAGATGGAAGCAACCTAAATGCCTATTAACAGATGTGTAGATAAAGATGATGTGGTATATGTATAGTGGAATATTACTCAGCCATAAAAAGATTGACATATTGCTACTTAAAGGAAGATGGATAGACCCAGAGATTATCATACTAGGTGAAGTAAGTCAAAGACCAATATTATGTGACATCACTTATATGTATAATCCAAAAACTAGTACAAGTGAAATTATTTACAAAACAGAAACAGAGTCACAGATACAGAGAACAGGCTTGTGGTTACCAAAAGCAGAAGAGGTGGGGGAGGGTGGAAGATAAATCAGGAGTACAGGATTAATAGATGCCCAGCACTGTAGGTAAAATGGAGCAGGAAATGGCAGCCCACTCCAGTACTCTTACCTGGGAAATCCCGAGGGCAGGATCCTGGGCCCATGCAAAGAGTCAGACCTGACTAGTGACTGCGCATGCATGCATGCATGCATGCATATGTAAAATAGATGAACTATTAAAGTTATCTGTATAGCACAGGAAACCATATTCACTATCTTAATAATAACCTATAATGGAAACGAATCTGAAAAAAATATGTATCACTGAATCACTTTTCAGTTTCACCTGAAACTAACACAATATTATAAATCAACTATATAATTCAATTAAAAAGAAAAACTGGCCATATGTAAACTCTGATCATTGTAACTGTGAGAGTATTAAATTACAATTTAAGAAGGGTTACACACAGGCACACACACATCCTTATTACAGTTGGGAAAATATGTTTATTAATATTCATAACCAATGTTAGTGTAATTTAGAGAATGATTTTTTGTAAAAATGTTTGTATGTTGTTTTAAAATTGACAGAACATTTTGAGGTCTTTAGCATCCTGTCTAGCTTTGTCCTGAAGGTTCCGCTTCACTTTCTTCCTTCTCTGTCCCAGGAACAGCCTTTCACATGAGGGGCCCACCCCCTCCTCTGTCCTCCGCCCGAGGAAACGCTGCACATCGGGGTCCCTGGTCTCCCCGTTTTACTGCAGCCACTGCCTGGTGCCCGGGTTTCAGCCCGACTAGAAACCACCAAGGCCAGCAGGCCCGGGAGCAGGGCTGAGTGTGTTGGTTTTGGCCGTTGGCAAAACCACTCCTGTCACTGAGGCCCTTTTCCATGGTTGCTGAGCACATAGTCTCAAGCAGGGATTCCTATCAAGTGGAAACAAAATGTACTTCCTCATCCAAATGAATAAAACAGTACTTGGGCAGGTAGTGTGAGGGGTCGAAGAACCTCAGCAGACAGCGTAACAACTCTGGACCACGTGACTGTCAGGAGCTCAGGATGAAGTTATCTTCTAGGACAACGGTTCTCCACGTCCTACACCTAAGTGATGAGCTCCTCTGCTGGTCAGCTGATCTGTGCCTGTGGGATGCCAGCCTTTAGACTGGATCGCCACAAATGCAGTCCATGTTTGTGATTTTAACTTTTCAAATCGCCCCAGCGAAAAAACTAGAAACAGGTAAAATTACCCTTAGTAATATATCTTAACACACGATCTCCACAAGTTCTTTCAAAATACAATCAGTATGAAAAATAGCAGTCACCTGTCTTACCTTCTTTTCTTAAATACTTGATCTTTAAAATCCAGGGTGTATGTTACATGTACAGCTCATCTCAATTCAGATTCACCGCATTTCAAGTGCTTGTCACTTGTTATGGAGAACACAGATTTAAACCCTTTTTAAAAAAATAATTGTCTGTCTTTCTTTCTGGCTGTGTGGGCCTCTGAAGCTTCGTGCGCTCTCCTCTGGCTGGGGTTAGCAGAAGCCTTGGTGCTGCGCTTAGTCAGGTCTCCTCGGGCGGAGCTCGAGGCCCCGGCCGCGCGGGCTCGGGACTTGCGTCTCCCGGGCCTTAGTGCTGAGCCTGTCACTCGGCGCGTCCCAGTCTCTGTGACCCGCGGACTGTAGCCCACCAGGCTCCTCTGTCTGTGGGGCCCTCCAGGCAAGAGTAGGGGGCGGGCAGCCTTGCCCGCCTCCAGGCGGCCTCCCTGACCCGGGTCTCCGCACTGCAGGCGGCTTCTTTCCCGTCTGAGTCGCCAGAGAAGCCCCTGGCTTTAGAGCCTAGGCTCAACAGTTCTGCAGGGGCTTACCTTCCGGAGCACGGCGTCTTCCCAGGGCAAGGGTCAGACCTGTGTCTCTTGACCACCGACCCACCAGGGAAGCCCTCCGGCCCTTCTGAAAGCAGCGCAGGGTTGGCGGTGTCTTGGTGACTGTGTGTTTCGGTTTTCAGCTCCTCAGCTCAGAGAGCTTCGTTCCTCAGTGCTTGAAATGCTGAGAATTTGTGTTGAGGACACATCTCGGTGTCTCTACTTTGCCGTGCCGGTTTGGACGCCCAAATAAACCAGGGTGCCAACCACACTGTTTCAGGAACGGAAACCACAGTTCTCTATTTAGCACAGTGGTTTCATGGTCGTGTTTTCTTTCTCCTCTGATTTTTTAATATTTCCTTTGATTAAATATTTCCACAGGTCAGAAATTGTTGGCTGCAGTCATTTGGACTGAGTCTGATCTCAGTAGTTCTCTTTAGGCTCAGAACAGGCTTATCCAGTATACGGCCCCAAACTCAGGAGCATTGTCTTAAATTCTCGGTCTTCTGTTGTGGGGTTCTTTGGGTTTTTGTTGACGAAGAGCAATGTTACCTATTCGTGCATGGGCATCATTTGCAATCCTGTTGTCAAGAGCGCTACGGCTTCCCGTATGTGTATTAATTGCACTTGCTTTGGATTTAAGAAGTTACTGTGACTTCTCTTCCACAGATGGAAACAGTGAGACCCAGGACTGTCCGTAAGCAGCCGTGTCACCAGGGAATCAGAGCTGAGCAGGAAGGCGCATCTGCTGCCTCTCAGGCGTGCTGTCTGATCGCCCTTGGCTCCTGAGTCCAGCATAGCTTGTTATAAGGTGTGGGCTGTAGATGAACAGAAAGTGTTGGTTTTTTAAGCCTTTGATTTCAGTCTCCAGAATAACAGAACTGTGTTTTACTACCTATAGGAGAAAGCAGAGCAATGCCTGCTTGAACAGAACCGGGCAGGGCGGGGAGCGGAGGGAGGGCGTCCTTTTTGTTTAGGGAGAGTCACCTTTCCCGGAGATTTCTACCTGCATCACAAGGGCCGGATCTCTGTCACATGGCCTCTTTTCCTGGAAGGCAATCAGTGGGTCCTGCTGCTGTGGCCGGCAGTCCCGCCCTGTGCAAATAACGGAGGGGGAGAGAGGGAGATTGGATTTGGACAGGCAGCGGGCCGTGTCAGCCGCAAGGACAAATGTCTTTTTCATTAAGTAACTAAGTGACCTTCCCTCTGAAACGTGGGCTTCCAAAGAACGGTGTGCCTCCTGCGTCCACACAGGGAGGTCCCGGGAGCTCTAAGTTAGCTTGAAGCAGGTGGGCGTCCTGCTGTTAAGGCTGTTTTGACGAGTGTACCCTGTTTATGTCAACATCAAGGGACAAGGACAGCTGTCTGTGCTGGCGTCACAGCCTTTTCTGTATGAACTAAAATCACTCTAGTACATGAAGTTTACTGGTTAAAAATGAGGGGGCCGGGATGGGGAACACATGTAAATCCATGGCTGATTCATGTCAGTGTATGGCAAAAACCACTACAATGTTGTAAAGTAATTAGCCTCCAACTAGTAAAAATAAATGGAAAAAAAAAGTAGGTGAAATTATTCCTATATCTTCTATCTTCCTTATTTTTAAGAAAAAGTGAGTACAAATATAAATAATATAGAAAATATATGAATAGGATGCTAAATTTCTAATTTAAAAATGAAATAGATATGAAACAAGCAACAGATATTCTTGGGAACTACTGCACACGGAACCATAGTCAACATCTTATAATAACCTGTAATGGAAAAAGTCTGAAAAGTAATACATGTGTATATGTATAACTGGATCGCCTTGTTGTGTGCCTGAAACGCTGTAAGCCGACTGTCCTCAGTAAAATGTCTATGTTAAGGAAAAAAAGAAAATATACGGAGACAGGTTTTTTGTGGGTTTTTTTAGCTACTAAATCTCACCACTGACACCCTCCTTTGCCGAACATCTGTTTCCTCCTCCTTCAAGGGTCCTAGTCTCTCCAGTCTCAGAAGGAGCGCCTCATAAATTATTATGCAGTGAAGCACCCACAGGTTGCATGGTAGCCTTCCCTGGCGTGCCGAGGCGACATCATCTGGGAACAGCTGTGCTGGGCTTCCGCACGCGGTGGTTCCGGGATGGCATTTGTTGTAAGACCTCCAGTATCGCACTGGATGTCCTTGTTCGTGGTGTTGGCCATGCTGAATTTACTTGGTGTAGGTAGGATGCCTCCTGTTCCCCCAGACCACTCAGAGTTCCTTCCAGACACACACAGAGGTGAAGTCTGAAAGGGATCACACCTGGGAAAGGTGTCCTTGGGACCCTGACCCCGGTGGGCCCTCACGGGGAAGCATACATGTGGCCGCCTGCACGCCTCTGGGGACTGCAGACGCTGAGGAGCCGTTTCCCTACGCTGTCTCACTACTCCCACAGCTCGTCTTTATGGATGAACAAAACTGGAGCTCAGGGAGATTAAGTCACTTAATAAAGAGTGAAGCCAGCGTT
This sequence comes from Odocoileus virginianus, assembly GCF_023699985.2. Lineage (NCBI taxonomy): Eukaryota > Metazoa > Chordata > Mammalia > Artiodactyla > Cervidae > Odocoileus > Odocoileus virginianus. Next base: position 65,548,795 of record NC_069688.1, read on the forward strand.
CGACCTGGAGCCATCTATAGGAAGAAGCGTGTTTACCAGGCCCCCGCTTGGCCCTTTTAATAAGCAGTTGCAAGGAAATCAGCGTTTTACCCTGGCGAAGCATTTTGTAGGAAACATGTTCAGCCAAGCTGTCCTCTGTTACCTGGCGACGGGAGTAAGAAGGGCAAGCAGGCTGTGTTTCTGGGTTTGTGAGCCTGTCTCGCACTCAGCTGGCATTATGATGGGATGGGGGACCGTCTGCAGAGTGGAATAAGGGATGGGGTCCTTAGACTTAGTGTTTCTTTCTCGGATCTTCTGGTTAGTGACTGTGGGACCTTGGGCAGGTTGACCTCGTGTAATCTCATCTGTAAACTATGAGTAATTGTGATAGCTCTCTCTGCTGCTTTGAGAACTGAATGATAATCACGCCATGTGCTTAGCACAAGGCCTGGTACGGCGTGTCACTTTGTAAATGTTGGCTGATGGTTACTCTTATCGTCGATATATCCTCATCATCAGATGCCTTGATGGGCAGAGATTAATAGGTTTAATGGCCTCATCCATTGCTGGTCTTAAACAATATCTTATATGTACTCTATTATGAATATATACTTTAAAAAATAAATCAACACTAAAGGCCCTTGGATTTATGTCAGTAATTCCAAAAGATCTGGAATAGACTTGCAGATATCTTTCTTTGAATTTTGTATGTGAAGTGTTCCATTTGCCAAAGTAAATTTGTCTTCAGACCTCTCTGCACTTGTGATACGAATTAGTCTCTGAAAAACAACCTCATCTTTGAAAAACATGTGCTTTGTTCTGAATTTTATCACTAGCAGTACAAGGTTCTGGTCTTTGGAAGGTACCCAGCTGTTATTTAAAGGTGCATAGAGAAGAACAAAATGTAACTTGACCTTCCATCTGCTGATTACCTTTGCTTGTCTGGCAGTCAGAGCGGTAGCAGAAACCTGTACGATCTCAACGTGATGCTTTCATTTGCTTCTTCCCTGCTGTCTTACTAAAGATGCCTCCATCCTTGTTTCCTCTTTTCCATCTCCTGTCCTCCCTTCTGGCAATTAAATGAGTGTAACTGGGTTCTAACTCGGTGTATGTGAAGTGTTTTGCTTTAGTAATGTCAGTTCATAGAACGTTATGCCCTAAAATCAATTTCCTGCTTTCATATCCTCTTCTAAATGTTGTCAGGACTCAGGAAGTAATAATTTTAGTTCTCTGATGCACTGTTGTTACTGCCTTTTGAAGAGTTCTGTATCCCAGGCACCTAGCCGTCCCTGTGTGGTGTAAAACACTTGAACACAATTGCCCAACCTTCTTGAATCAAGGACTGCGCTGCTTTGAAAAGCAGAGCTTCCAATTCCTGCGTCCCTTTAGGAGGCTTGCGGTGGGTGGTTATGGCTTGAAGTGCAGTCTAGATTTTCTTTAATGAATAGATTTCATCTTCTGTTGTCATTAATGTCAACTCATATTTTCCAGCAGACACATGATTTAAGCAGCGTAACATTCCTATTTGTTAGTCTTGACAGTATCGTTTTTTAATGTGCTGCATACTGAGTGACGTGACATGGTTGGCCTCTGTGGGACTGTGACCCAGCAGGAGCACATCCATCCCAGGACTCGGGAGACAGCTGAAAGCTTTTGTTGGAAGGGAAGATGCAGCGTCTTCATAGGCAGAATTGAGTTGCCTTCTAGAAACTAATTCTAGGGACTAGATCTACCACGTCTTACTCCTTGGGGTTTGTCGGTGCTCTTAAACAGCGCCTGTGAATGCTAAGTGGTCCTTCCAGAAGGACGTACAGGGTTCAGTAGGCTCGGAAAAAGAAAACAGGAGGAAGGGAGCCAGTGGTAAGGTGGCGTGGCATCCCTGATGCCCAGAAAGACCCTGCAGCCACGACTGTGCCCCTGTGAGGGGGCAGGCCGCGCCCGCCTCTGCTGCTGTGGGACGTCCTTAAAAATGGTTTTCTTTCTTTAGTTTGTCGGTGCTGGGCCTTCGTTCTGTGTGGTCTCTTCTCTGGCTTTGCTGGGTGGGCTTTTCATGGGCTCTGGGGTGCGTGGGCTTCAGTGGTTGCACTTCCTGGGCTCAAAAGCACAGGCCCAGTAGTTGGGGCACACGGACTTAGTCGCCCCGAGGCGTGTGGGATCTTCCCAGACCAGGGATCAAACCCGTGTCTCCTGCACTGGCAGGCGGATTCTTTACCGCTGACCACCAGGGAAGCCCCGGCATGTCCTGATGTAAGGACGTTGATCACAGCTTGTGAGGGTCTTCTGCCTGGAAGGTGACCTTGAGGACCTTTTCGTTTGACACTCCTTGCACTTCCAGTCCAGGCCCCCTCAGCCTCATCCTTTGCTGGCCTTTGTTCTCTGCCCTTATAGTGGTCAGCATCCTTATTACCCTGTCTGTGTAAGCACCCCACACCGTTGTGGGCTGTAATACAAGGCCTGTGGGAGCCTACTTTCCCCACGAGGCCTTGAACCTGTGCTTCCTGCTGTGGGAGTGTGGGACCCTAACCACTGGTGGTGCTGCTTTAGTTGCTAAGTCCTGTCCGACTCTTGAAACCCTGTGGACTGTAGCCTGCCAGGCTCCTCTGTCCATGGGATTTCCCAGGCAAGAATGCTGGAGTGGGCTGCCATTTCCTTCTGCAGGGGATCTTCTGGATCCAGGGATCGAACCCAGGTCTCCTGCAAAGCAAGCGGATTCTTTATCAACTGAGCTGCAAGGGAAGCCTTACTCCTGGACCACCAGGCAACTCCCAAGCCTTCTTGACTCTTCTGAATTCTAAAACTTGTGAAAATTCCTGATGAGTTGCTATCTAGGGTGCAGTTGATATCCCCACGTTCTTTCCCCTCTCGCCTCCTTAACCCCACCTTCTTACTTTCTTATCACACTGCTGGGTTCAGTGTGAATTGCTGTTTCGTGATGTCTGTTGTGTTATGTCATCTGTCAGCAGATATTTCAAGGCGGGGTGAAAGTAGGTGATCTTCCTCCCTCCAACTAGATAAGTAGCCTAAAACATCTTTTATATTCAATGGAACTTATGGGGCTTAAGATGAGAAGTTTTTAGATTCATCCTTAGAATATATGTGTGAGTGGAAGAGAGGCCAATTCTCCTTCCTTCAGATAATCAGCTTTAAAATTTTTCTTCCTTTGACAAAATCATCCTAATAATTTATAATGGGGAAAATGTAGCTATATTGTGCTCCATAAGAATGTCTCTGAACTATGTCACTTTATCCGTTTGGTAGATGTACTGCGTGATACCCCCTCCTGCTTTCTGAAAGTGAAAGCATACAGTGAACAGGGATCTGTTTTCTTTTCCCAAATGTCAGCGTTGTGAGTTCAGTGCTTCTGAAGCCCGTGCTTCCCTGATGACAGGACTCTATTGTGTTTACGTCGCTGCAGCTTTCTGCCTGTTTCTCCTATTCCTCCTGTTTTATGCCTCACTTGAAGCTAAGCCAAGTCAGGCCCCTGGAGAGTTAGACCAGTGCAAAAGGGAAGGCTCGGACAGGCCCAGAAAGTGTGCATGGGATGACTTAGAAATCATCGGTTTGCAGTTACAGCTGGGATGAGAGCACGACCAGCATATAGGCTCTGCGTGTACACTGGGAACCTCATCTCTTACCTCATCCTGATTAGATGTTCGTCTCCAGGAGCAATGCAGTCAGCTAGTCCTCAATTACTAGACATTAATTTTAGTTCCAACTTTGTGTAGTTGCAAATAATGGTGATGTGTACATCTTAAGAAATATGTGTTCTCAAGAAGCAAAGGAGAAAATTGTTACATTATATGTGGACAACACTTAGCATAATGGAAAGGTCTGGTGTGGATTGGAGATTGGAGATTAGGATTGGAGGAATGAAAAATTGGAATGACCTCAAGATTAGACATACCAATGACTGTTCTCCTTGGTTTTCTTTCCTTGTCTTTGATATCTTTTTCCTAGACCTTAGGAGTTTTCTTTTTTGTGGTTGGTTTTTGTGTTTAACAAAGAGCAATTTGCATATGTAGCAAGTGAAATTTGCATTTTATATGGAGATTGTCTCTTTAAAGTACAGAAAAGAATCAATTCATTCCTCTCTCTGGAATATAAACTATATGTCATTTAGCCATTTTTATTTCTCGAGACTTACATATGTAATTTGTGTGTGCATGCGGTCAGTCACTCAGTCGTGTCTGACTCTTTCTGACCCCATGGACTGTAGCCGCCAGGCTCCTCTGTCCATGGAACTTTCCAGGCAAGAGTCCTGGGGCGGGTTGCCATTTCCTCCAGGGGATCTTCCGAACCCAGGGATTGAACCTGAGTCTCTTGAGTCTACACTGGCAGGCAGAGTCTTTACCACCTGGGGAGCCCACATATTTAAGTTGTGCCTATAACAAACGAAGTCTTTGGCTTTCTTAATCTAATTCCTTCTTAAAACTTCCTTTGTCTTAACTCACTGCTTTATGTCTTACTTTTCTTTGACCTCTGAGATTTAAACATCTTGCAGTGGGGTACTCGCCACACTGGCCATCTGGTTAAGATTTTGCATTTCTTATGACCGAAGGTGCCAGCGCTGCCCGTGGGAGCTGAGCACAGAGCTCCTTGAAAGCAGGGGGCAGGCGGACGGAGCGGTTCTGCGCAGACCCTGAAGTCAGCCTTCGGGAGCCTGGGCAGAAGAGCGCTGCGGGTGATCCTCGGGCCCCGTTCCAGCCCTCTCACGGAGGCTGCCCCGTTTCTTCCTCACAGCAAAACCCTGCAGGCAGTTTGAGGTCTACATTTGGTAAGTTGCCCAAATCTCTCAGCGCAGAAAGGTGGCAGAACGGCAGCGAAACCGAGTCCTCCTGGCTCTCGGGCCGCCGCTTTTCATCGCGCAAAACTGCTTTCTGCGAGTCGTCCAGCATGAGAGAGCCTTCAGGAAAGCTCTGACTTACCTGTTTTGCTCTGAGACGAAGCGATGTCTCTCTGGGAAGACTTTGGCGCTGACGAGCTTGGAAGGGCGAGCAGATGACGCGTCCTGGTCCAGCCAGCGTGCTGAGGGGAGACGGCCGGGCGGGTGCGGCGCTCACTGGCTGAATACACGAGCGCTGTCACGCGTGGCTGACGGACGCTATAACACGGCTGCTTGCACTCTTAGCGTTTGTAAGGACGATTATCTTTGTTCCACCTAGGATTGCGTTCACAAACAGCAAATGTATGAAACTGAGTGTTTGTGTCTTTAAACTTTTAATGAGAGGGAAAAATTAAAGAGCACTTTTAAAAGCCAAAGAATTCATTGAAAACACGGCAAGTGACACATGCAATTGTTAGGTCCCTGTTCTGAGAGAAGGATTTTGACTCCATCTGTGCTAACCACACAGCTGAAGGAGGAACACGTGGAGAACTTCGTTTCACAGCGTATGGCTGCTCCTGAGGCCCTGAAAACCAAATCAGTCCTTGAAAATGGAAGTGAGGCTTTGAATGCAGTGTCGCATAAAATTGAATTCCCGTAAGTCAAATGACAGTATATCATCAGCAAATGATGGTCACAGTGAAAACAACAACGGGCTAAGTCACTTCAGTTGCGTCCAACTCCTTGCCGACCTATGGACTGTGGCCTTGCGGGCTCCTCCATCCACGGGATTCTCCGGGCAAGAATACTGGAGTGGGCTGCCACGCCCTTCTCCAGGGGACCTTCCCAACCCAGGGATCAAACCAGCATCTCTTCTGTCTCCTGCATCAGCAGGCAGGTTCTTTACCACTAGTGGTTGTAAAATAACAAAGGTACAATTCATTGAGTTCTTTCAATCTTAGCATTATGTTTAACATGGATAGTCCACTATCTTATACAGTCCTAGTTTGCCCTGATTTGGTCATGTTTAAGCATGTAGATTATTGGAGTCACAATGTGATGACAAAGCGCTATTTAAACTTACTCCTTGTATCTTATCTTAGGGGATATGTTTACCATTTTAGATATAGGTGGTATAGAACTCCGGAGGTAGAGAACAGTAATGAATCAATCCTTGGCTCAGTAGGTAAAGCCTGCAGATAACTTCAAATTTCCATTTCAATTAAAAATGTTTTTAAAGTACTTTTATCTGTCATGGAATTGGTTTAGGTTTAGAATGCTATTCTGGATTTAGTTATACCAAAGCCAGTGTTCCTGTCATTCACTGTGCAAAGACAAAACAGTAGGTGTTAATAAGGGTATATAACAGTACTGTGTGCTTTCAGGTTATAATTTAAGATACTGTTGCCAAAGTCACCTTGAGGATTTTAAAAATCACAGTAAACTCAGAAAAGGTTGCCAGAAAAAAATAAGTTATCTATAAAATTAGTATTATAGTATCACTGTGTTATGTAGTGATAAATTTATATAAAAACTTGACTATCATGGGAGCCACTATTTATAGATATCAAATCAAAATGTAATTGACTTATCTTTTGGTGTAGGATGTATTTATGATCTCCTGAATATAAGAATGTATTATTTCCTGAGAGCATGAAGCACCATCTCTGACTTAGATGTGTCTGCCTTCATGGCCAACATCATTCATTTACCTGAAGTGAATAGTTTTTTGTTGTTACTGTGTACTTGCTAAATCATGTCTGACTCTTTGACTCTTTATGATCCCATGGACTGCAGCACACCAGGCTCCTCTGTCGTCCACTGTTTCCTGGAGTTTGCTCAAATTCACGTCCGTTGAGTCAGTGATGCATCTAAACATCTCATCCTCTGCCACCCTCTTCTCAAATTGCCTTCAATCTTTCCCAGCTTCAGGGTCTTTTCCAATGAGTCAGATCTTCCCATCAGCTGGCCAAAGTATTGGAGCTTCAGCTTCAGCATCAGTCCTTCCAATGAATATTCAGGACTGATTTCCTTTAGGATGGACTGGTTTGATCTCCTTGCTGTCCAAGGGACTCATAAGAGTCTTCTCCAACACCACAGTTCAACCATCAATTCTTCTGCGCTCAGCTTTCTTTATAGTCCAACTCTCAGATCCGTACATGACTACAGGAAATTATTTGACAACAAAAAGGAGTGAGGTTAAAAAAAAAAAAGAGGAAAATGCCAGTACACGGCGTTACATGGATAAACCTTGTAAATATTATGCCAAGTGGAAGACGTGAGTCACAGTGGACCATAGCTCATGTGACTATAATCGTACGAAATGCCGAAGGCAGGCAGCGCTGGAGGGATGGCATGTTGGCCAGTGCTTGCCTGTGAATGAGGGTTATGGGCAGATTGAAAGTGAAGCTCAGGAGCTGGGTTTCTTTGGGGGTGATGGGAATATTTTAAAATCGCTTGTGATGCTGGGATGCACACCTCTGTGAGCACATTCTAGAGTTGAATAGATAAAGAACTGTGCATATTAAGTGGGTGAATTATCTTGTATGTAAATTACATTTCAGTGATGCTGTTACAGAATGCATGTAGAATCTCTAAAATAAAACCAGGTTTTGACCTGTCTTGCTGAAATTAAAAGGGAGGAAAAAAAATCCTCTCAGTTTTTTTCTTTTTTTCAAAACTGCAGTTTTGACTGCCTTTAATTATGAAGCAGTCGGAGAGAAATTTCTGTTAGAGTAGAAATAACAGTCTAGTTGAAAAGAACAGAGAGAAAAACTGGATTAAAACCCCACATTTTAAATCTCGGATAAGCGGAACAGGACGGGCGCATTCTGAAACTGACCTCGCGCGCGGGGAGTAGCGTCCAGTGGCCGTTCAGACGTCAGCGCCGTGCAGAACCTTGTCCTGGCGGGGGCTGCGCTGCCTCGCCTGCTGGGTTTATGGCGTGAAGACTCCTGTTCCTGGTCTCCCAGCCCACTGGAAAAGCGTGTTGTTGCTGTTTGTTTCTTAAAAACTGATTGTGTTTGTTCCTGACCTTTGTCTCTGCTGGGCCCTCGCTGCTGTGCCGGCTCCTCTCCGGCGGCCCTGCACGGGCTTCTCGTGGCTCCTTCTCTTGCGGAGCGCGGGCTGAGGGCCTGGAGGGCCTCCGTGGCCGCGGCGCCCGGGCTCAGGGCGCGGGCTGGGGGCCTGGAGGGCCTCCGTGGCCGCGGCGCCCGGGCTCAGGGCGTGGGCTGGGGGCCTGGAGGGCCTCCGTGGCCGCGGCGCCCGGGCTCAGGGCGCGGGCATGTGGCCGTGGGGTGCGGGCTTAGTCGCTCTGAGGCGTGTGGGGTCTCCCTGGACCAGGGATGGAGCCCGTGTCTCCTGCACTGGCACGTGGATTCTGTACCACTGAACCACTAGGGAAGCCCTGATTATCTCTTTTATTCACAGGCACACACTTCACCTACAAGAAAATGCACATGTCTCAAACGTGTAGTTTGATTTCACCTGGGAAGCCCCCTGATGATATATATATGTGTATATATGTTCCTGATCATATATATGTCTGTATATATATATTCATGTAAAAATAAGATGCAGAACATCCTCATCGCCCCAGAAAGTCTCCTCCTGTTCTTTCAGTCCCTCACCCCTCCCCCTTTCTGATTTCTATCATTATATGCGAATTTTGTCTTTGCTTGAGACTCATGTAAATTGCACTCAGTATGTCTATATCTTGTGTCTGGCCTTTCTAACTCGGCTTCATGCTCTTGGTATCAATCCATGTTGTCTTCTGTGTCAGTATTAATCCATGTTGTCTTCTGCGTCAGTAGCTCATTGCTCTTTATCACCGAGCAGTGTTTCATGGCATGAGTGTAACAGTTCACTTCCCTGTTCTCCTGCTGATGGAAACACTGTCCCCAGTCTTCAGCTCCTGTGAATAAGGCTGCAGTGAGCATTTGTTTTCATCTGTTGTGAGTAGAGTCCTGATAGTTGTGGGGATATGGGCTGGATGAGATGGTTAGATAGCATCAGTGACTCAGTGAACAGGAATTTGCGCAAACTCCGGGAGACAGCGAAGGACGGGGAAGCCTGCTGTGCTGTGGTCCAGGGGTCGCAAAGAGTCAGACTGAAAAACACGGGGGGTATACGCGTGCAAATATTTAAGATCTTTCGACTCTTCTCCAACTTGGTTTTCCATTTTCTATTCCCACTAGCAAAGTGAGACCCCCAGTTCCTCCATATCCTCAGCAACACTCTAAGCTGTCACTCTTATCACAGGAGGCTCAGTCAGTTCAGTTCAGTCGCTCAGTCATGTCTGACTCTTTGCGACCCCATGAACTGCAGCACACCGGGCCTCCCTGTCCATCACCAACTCCTGGAGTTTACTCAAACCCATGTCCATCGAGTCGGTGATGCGATCCAACCATCTCATCCTCTGTCATCCCCTTCTCCTGCCCCCAGTCCCTCCCAGCATCAGGGTCTTTTCCAGTGAGTCAGCTCTTCCCATCAGTTGGCCAGAGTATTGGAGCTTCAGCATCAGTCCTTCCGATGAACACCCAGGACTGATCTCCTTTAGGATGGACTGGTTGGATCTCCCTGCAGTCCAAGGGACTCTCAAGAGTCTCCTCCAACACCAGTTCAAAAGCATCAATTCTTCAGCTCAAATTTCTTTAGAGTCCAATTCTCACATCCATACATGACCACGGGAAAAACCATAATTTGACTAGACAGACCTTTGTCAGCAAAGTAATGTCTCTGCTTTTTAATATGCTGTCTAAGTTGGTCACAGTTTTTCTTCCAGGGACTAAGTGTCTTTTAATTTCATGGCTGCAGTCACCATCTGCTGTGATTTGGGAACACAAAAAGCCTGTCACTGTTTCCATTGTTTCCCCATCTATTTGCCATGAAGTGGTGGGACCAAATGCCATGATTTTAGTTTTCTGAATGTTGAGTTTTAAGCCAACATTTTCACTCTCCTCTTTTACTGTCATCAAGAGGTTTTTTAGTTCTTCACTTTCTGTCATAAGGGTGGTATAATCTGCATATCTGAGGTTATCGATATTTCTCCTGGCAATTCCAGCTTGTGCTTCCTCCAGCCCAGCATTTCTCATGATGTACTCTGCATATAAGTTAAATAAACAGGGTGACAATATACAGCCTTGACGTACTCCTTTTCCTATTTGGAACCAGTCTGTTGTTCCTTGTCCAGTTCTAACTCTTGCTTCCTGACCTGCATACAGGTTTCTCAAGAGGCAGGTCAGGTGGTCTGGTATTACTATCTCTTTAAGAATTTTCCACAGTTTGTTGTGATCCACACAGTCAAAGGCTTCCCTGGTGGCTCAGAGGTTAAAGCGTCTGCCCGCAATGTGGGAGACCTGGGTTTGATCCCTGGGTTGGGAAGATACCCTGGAGAAGGAAATGGCAACCCACTCCAGTATTCTTGGCTGGAGAATCCCATGGACGGAGGAGCCTGGTAGGCTACAGTCCATGGGGTCGCAAAGAGTCGGACACGACTGAGCGACTTCACTTGCACTTTACTTTCTTTCACACCCTCAATGGCTTTGGCGTGGCCAATAAAGCAGAAGTAGATGTTTTTCTGGAACTCTCTTGCTTTTTTGATGATCCTGCGGAAGTTGGCAATTTGATCTCTGTTTCCTCTGCCTTTTCTAAATCCAGTTTGAATATCTGGAAGTTCACAGTTCATATACTGTTGAAGCTTGGCTTGGAGAATTTTGAGTATTACTTTGCTAGCATGTGAGATGAGTGCAGTTGTGCACTAGTTTGAACATTTTTTGGCGTTGCCTTTCTTTCGGATTAGAGTGAAAACTGACATTTTCCAGTCCTGGGGACACTGCTGAGTTTTCCAAATTTGCTGGCATATTGAGTGTAGCACTTTCACAGCATCATCTTTGAGGATTTGAAATAGCTCAACTGGAATTCCATCACCTCCGCTAGCTTTGTTCATAGTGATGCTTCCTAAGGCCTACTTGACTTTGCATTCCAGGCTGTCTGGCTCTAGGTGAGTGATCACACTAACATGGTTATCTGTGCCATGAAGATCTTTTTTGTACAGTTCTTCTATGTATTCTTGCCACCTCTTCTTACTATCTTCTGCTTCTGTTAGGTCCATACGATTTCTGTCCTTTATTGAGCCCATCTTTGCATGAAATGTTTTCTTGGTATCTCTAATTTTCTTGAAGAGATCTCTAGTCTTTCCCATTCTATTGTTTTCCTCTATTTCTTTGCGTTGATCACTAAGAAAGGCTTTCTTAGCTCTCCTTGCTATCCTTTGGAACTCTGCATTCAAATGGGAATATCTTTCCTTTTCTCCTTTGCCTTTAGCTTCTCTTTGTTTCACAGGTATTTGTAAGGCCTCCTCAGACAGCCATTTTGCTTTTTTGCATTTCTTTTTCTTGGGGATGGTCTTGACCCCTGTCTCCTGTACAGTGTCACGAACCTCTGTTCATAGTTCTTCAGGCACTTTGTCTATCAGATCTAATCCCTTGAATCTGTTTGTCACTTCCACTGTATAATCATAAGGGACTTGATTTAGGTCATACCTGAATGGTCTAGTGGTTTTCCCTACTTTCTTCAGTTTAAGTCTGAATTTGGCAATAAGGAGTTCATGATCTGAGCCACAGTCAGCTCCCGGTCTTGTTTTTGCTGACCGTATAGAGCTTCTCCATCTCTGGCTGCAAAGAATATAATCAATCTGATTTCGTTGTTGACCATCTGGTGATGCCCATGTGTAGAGTCTTCTCCTGTGTTGTGAGTCTAGTGAGTGTGAAGTAGCATCTCATTGTGATTTTAATTTGCATTTCCATATTATCTAATGGGGGCAAGTTTCTTGTCATATGCTAATTGGATTTTTGGAGATAGAGTCTATTCAAGTGTTTTGAATTTTTGAAGAGTTATTTGAGACTTCAGCATGTTGCTGGGCAGTTTGCAGCATTCTTGGTTACTTCCCGGAGACTGAAATGGCCTCGGCACGTGGCTTTTGAAGCCTGATGTCACCTGTTCTGCATCTCCATGATTCATGAACTCAGAGTATAAAATTGAAGTTGCATATGGACCACAATAAATCCCTGAGGTATAAAGGGTATTGTAGCATTGGGTGTAAAGTCTTTGTCAAGGCTTTTGCTCCTGTCTGTTGGCTGGAGTTTCCCAGCTACAGTGCCCAGTGTCTGCAGGATACCAGATGGTCTCACCTGCTGTTTCTTCTCCCCAGTGTCCAATAAGCACCCATTTGTGGACAGCAACCTTCTCTACCAGTTCAGAATGAACTTCCGGCGGAGGCGAAGGCTGATGGAGCTGCTCAGTGAGAAATCCCCGTCCTCCCAGGAGACGCACGACAGCCCCTTCTGCCTGCGGAAGCAGGGCCATGACAACCGGAAGTCTGCCAGCTTCATGTCAGGTGTGTGCAGGCCGCTCTGAAGGAGCACATGTGTGTCTGCTGGGAAATAACAGTCACACCTCACCTCTGTGAATTCTGTCCTCAAGAAACATTTATAACCAAAAAATTATATATTTATTTATTTTGCCCCCAAAAGAAAACATACGCACACACCACCAAATTGTTCCTGGGAAATCAACTTCCATGCTGTGAAGTCTGTTTTATAATTTTATGTATTTAAATTACAAAAGACCATTCAAGCTCTCACCCATACCTTATTTACTTTTCATTTACAAACAATTCTGGGTCTCTGGTGTTTCAGGCAGATTCTTTACTGCCTGAGAAACAATCCGTACATATCATTAATTATCCAGTTTTCTAAGTCCAGCATTGAAAATCTATATAAGGATGAATAAGACTTTTGAGGGCATATACAACTAAAAGGCAACTAATTATCAGTCTGTCACACAGAGCAACTTAAAACTATGAAAGGCAGACATAGGAGCTCAGAAGGCACAGTATCCTGGGGCATTATGTGCAAGGTCAGACAGTCTCATGTTGACAGGTAACCTGGACGGAAATGATGACTGATGTTCACAATGATAACCCCATTTAAAGAAGCTGAACTGAACAGAATAACCTCATTCCCTCAGAGAAGGGTAATGACGTGTCATTCTGTATAAGAGGATGGAGTGCTTACTGGGCCATCTTCCACTCTGAAAACTCGACACTGACTCAGGAAACTGGTTACCCTAAGACTTGGAGCCTAAGGCCTCAGGCTTTACCCGAAACCCAGAACAAAAGGAAAATGTGTATTGGTTATACACAGGAGGCGACAGTGAGAACACTTAGAACTAGAAGTCCTGGGAGCCTTCTGCATCTGGCAGGGAGCCGAGCTTGCCTGCATACATTTTCGCATTGAAGCCTCACTGTTACTCTGCGAGGAAAGACTTTCCTTATCCCCACTTTATGGGTGAAGAAATGCAGTCAGTGAGCTGTGGAGTGGGTTAGGCAAGCTCCCACAACTAGAAAGTGTCCCAGGAATTCTGTCCTAACCCGGCGCTCCTGTCCAGCCTTCCTCATCCCAGGCTCCTCAGACACGGCTGGGATGGGGCAGAGAAGGAAGCAGGGGCCGCGCCAGGAGAGGAAGCGCTAGCTGAGGGTCAGCGCCTAAGCCTGTGCTTAGATGCCCTCCAGCTGTGTGCCCCTAAGGCGGCAGCCTCCTGCAAACGAAAGGAACCGTCCACAGCCTCCCTGTTCTTCACTGAGTCCCAGAGACCTGAACAGGTGACGGTGGTAAGGACACAGTAACCAGGGTGACCGTGACGGCCAGCCTGGCTTTGGGCGTCCCGGGGCCAGGCTCTCCGCGGCTCCTTTCCCCGCGTCCCGCACCGTGCTCTCCTCCCGCTGGTGAGAGCCAGCCAGCTCGGCGGAGGGAAAAGCGAGGTGGGATCCCTGAGGCCGCTGCTGCAGTACTGCACGCCTTCAGAGCCCGAGGTCATGCCCTGTGTTTTAATCTCCTTCTGGGTGATTAATGGTATAATCTTCAATCTGGAGGCACTTATTGTCACGTTAGTTCATTAAGTGTCTTGCCAGCACTTAATTTACATCCTCTCAGGGATGCTTGGCAGGAGCATTTCATGTAGCTGAGTGCTTCCCCCTGTATTACCACGCCTGCACCAGTCCCCACAGGGGAGCATTATTCCCACTTTACAGTTGGGGAAACTGAGGCTTACAAAACTCAAGGGACTACGCCCAGCTTGTGCTATTCATAAGTGGCGGAGCTGCCACTCAGACCCTTGCTTTTCCGATGACAAGGCCAGAGGGCTTGATTCTGGCACGCGGAGGCTGCCCCACGACCCCGGCAGCTGCAGGCGCTCCTGTTCTCGAGAACAGAGCTCACCGCCATGCATCACCGCGCCTGTCCTCGGGGACCCAACCCACGGCTATGACCTGAGCGTGTCCTCGGGGACCTGGCCCACTGCCGTGGGTGACCGCCCATGTCCTCGAGAACCAAGCTCACCGCCACGCGTGACTGCACGTGACCGTGCGTGTCCTCGGGAATCCAGCCCATCACCGCGCATGTCCTAGAGAACTGAGCCCACTGCTGCTCGTGACTGCGCGTGTCCTCGGGGACCTGGCCTGTCACTGCACATGACCTCGGGAATCCAGCCCATCACTGAGCATGTCCTAAAGAACTGAGCCCACTGCTGCGCGTCACCGCGCATGTCCCTGGAGACCCGGCCCACCACCGTGGGTGACCATGCGTGACCTCAGGAACCCAGCCCACCGCCGCGTGTGACCAGGAGTGTCCTTGAGGCCCCGGCCCATCACCATGACTGACCGCGCATGTCCCTGGAGACCCAGCCCATCCCTCGAGTGACCGCGCGTGTCCCCGGGACCCAGCCCACCCCTCGAGTGACCGCACGTGTCCCGGGGCCCAGCCCACCCCTCGAGTGACCGCGCGTGTCCCAGAGGCCTGGCCCACCCCTCGAGTGACCGCGCGTGTCCCAGGGACCCAGCCCACGCCTCGAGTGACCGTGCGTGTCCCGGGACCCGGCCCACAGCCGTGACCGCGCGTGTCCCCGGGACCCAGTCCACCCCTCGAGTGACCGCGCGTGTCCCAGGGACCCGGCCCACGCCTCGAGTGACTACACGTGTTCCAGGGCCCGGCCCACCCCTCGGATGACCGCGCGTGTCCCGGGGCCCGGCCCACCCCTCGGGTGACCGCGCGTGTCCCGGGGCCCGGCCCACCCCTCGGGTGACCGCGCGTGTCCCGGGGCCCGGCCCACCCCTCGGGTGACCGCGCGTGTCCCGGGGCCCGGCCCACCCCTCGGGTGACCGCGCGTGTCCCGGGGCCCGGCCCACCCCTCGGGTGACCGCGCGTGTCCCAGGGACCTGGCCCACGCCTCGAGTGACTACACGTGTCCCGGGGCCCGGCCCACCCCTCGGGTGACCACGCGTGTCCCGGGGCCCGGCCCACCCCTCGGGTGACCACGCGTGTCCCGGGGCCCGGCCCACGCCTCGAGTGACTACACGTGTCCCGGGGCCCGGCCCACGCCTCGAGTGACCGCGCATGTCCCGGGACCCGGCCCACGGCCGTGACCGCGCGTGTCCCCGGGACCCAGTCCACCCCTCGAGTGACCGCGCGTGTCCCAGGGACCCGGCCCACGCCTCGAGTGACTACACGTGTTCCAGGGCCCGGCCCACCCCTCGGGTGACCGCGCGTGTCCCGGGGCCCGGCCCACCCCTCGGGTGACCGCGCGTGTCCCGGGGCCTGGCCCACCCCTCGGGTGACCGCGCGTGTCCCGGGGCCCGCCCCACTGCCGTGCGTGACCGCGCGTGTCCCCGGGACCCAGCCCACGCCTCGAGTGACCGCGCGTGTCCCGGGGCCCGGCCCACCCCTCGGGTGACCGCGCGTGTCCCGGGGCCCGGCCCACCCCTCGGGTGACCGCGCGTGTCCCGGGGCCCGGCCCACCCCTCGGGTGACCGCGCGTGTCCCGGGGCCCGGCCCACGGCCGTGACCGCGTGTCCTCGCCCGCAGTCAGCCCCAGCAAGGAGATCAAGATCGCGTCGGCCGCGCGGAGGAGCAGCATGAGCGGCGGCGGCGGCGGCGGCTACTTCAGCAGCAGCCCCACGCTCTCCAACAGCCCGCCGATCCTCTGCAACCCCAAGTCTGGTGAGTGGCGGGCGCGGCCCGTCCGCCTGCCCGAGGCTCCGGGGACGGGTCGCGGTTAAGCGGATTCCCTCATTAAGCGGAGGGGGACGAACGGGGGGCTCTCCGCGCGCGGTGCGGTTTGGGGGCGCCTCCTCTTGGACGGGGGCTTCCCGGCGGCGCTAGTGGTACAGAAACCCCAGCCAGTGTAGGAGAGGTGAGGGATATGAGCTCGCTCCCTGGGTGGGGAAGACCCCGCCCCACTGAGGTTGCCTGGAGCATCCTCGGGCGGAGGGACCCGGCGGCTGCCGTCCAGGGGTCTCAGACTTGGACACGATGGGCAGGCGGGCAGGCAGGCGCGCCTGGGGGAAGGAAGGGAGGACACCGCTTTGCAGACGGGACCTGGGCTGCAGTGCGCACCCCGTGAAGGCGGCGGCTGACCCCAGGTGGCGCTCTGGAGTCGGGGGGGGGGGGGGGGACTTGGAGAGGGGTCCCGTCTTGGGCGAGGTGGCCAGGCTGTTAGGACCTCACGCTGACCGGCCGTTGGATGCTGGCCGCCCCTCGGAGCGGGGCACGGCCTGGGGAAGTCGGCTGTCTGCAGACAGGGTTCCCAGGACAGCTGCGAATCCCGGCCGTCTGAGGGGCTCTGCGCCAGCAGCCCCACCTCCGGGAGAGGCCGCGGGCTGCCGCTGCCTGGATCTCACTGATGCTTGGATCTGCCAGGTCTCTGCACCCGCAAGGGAGAAGCGCGGAGCTCTGCAACCCAGCCACCCCTGCAGACGACTCTCCGTGCCTTGCGGTTTCAAACTCTACTCTTCAACCTCCATAGACTTTATGTTCCAGGGGAAAAAAAAAAAAAACCAGCCACCTAGGCACACAGATTGGTAATGAACTTGCAGTCGGATGGAATCACTTCCTCAGCCCACAGGCACCTGGACCCAGGGATACCACTGCCTTCTCTCTGCTCCTGACCCCCTCCCTCCCAGGAGTGGACTGTGGTCCGCTGGGGTCAGCGGGGCCTTGAGGACACCTGCCACCCCACTTGTGTAGTGCCGGCCCCCCGCATTCAGAGTCACCTTCAGGGAGCAGGCTCTTCTTTGCGCTGAGTCCTCACCAGCAGGTGAAGATGCGATGCTGAGAGGCCACAGCCCCCTTCAGTGAGCAGAGCCTCTCTGAGAAGAAAGTGAAAAGCTTCCATTAGAATAAGGACAAATAGATGTTCAAAGGCTTTAAGAGAAAACAGTCATCTAATGCTGTACTCTAGGCAAGTGAGTGTTTTCCTTAGTCTAACTTTTTTTTTCTGCCTTCTGTAGTGGAGGTCTAGCTCTCAGGATAAAGTTTTAACCTGCAAGTAAATGGAGGAACTTGCTTCCACACCTGCTGGGGAATCTTTGCGCACCCGTGTATGACCAAGTTTTTCAGTTACTAGAGCACTGCTGATAAGGCAGTATGAGAAGAACCTTAAAGCTAGAAACATCATGTTCGAAGTCCTAGTGGAAACCGAGCACCTCCAAGTTAAAAGAGTTCAGCTTCGGGGAAGTGTCGGTTGTGCTAAAGCCGTTGTGTGTGTTTCTGATTGCCTGGAGGAGTAGGAGGTTGTGTTTCTTCTTCTTTCTCCTTACCCGCTTGGCCCAAAGCGGGAATTTCACTGACGTGCAGGCAGAAATGGAAGGTTGGGTCTCTAAGGACCAGAACCGTCAGGACTTCACTGTGGTTGGTAGATCCTACCTCTGCGTTCTGACAAGCTCCTCTTTCATCTCTTTAGTGGACTCCCAAGATGGAAGGAGCTCACCTGCGATTTTTTTTTCCCTCAAGTAGGTAAGCAGGCTTCATGGTAAGGCATTTAAAGTTAATCATTAGTTATCCATCAGCATGTATTTTTAATACTATATGTAAATGCCCTAATCCAGATTAAGTGCTATAAAAAGTAATATAATCAGTATCATTGTGATGAGTAAATAAGTTCTCAAGGGTATGAGAAGAGAAAGCTAGAAATGACTCCCTAGGTTTCAAAGTTTCTGCACATTTTAACATAGGAGAAAGCGACAGTGCATTAAATGGTCAGCATTGTTGCCAAGTATTACAATATAGTGTGACTCAAAGTCACGATGAGAAGCCATCTGACCCCTCTCAGAATGGCTGACATTAAAAAGAACTCACATGACAAATGCTGGTGAGCGTGTAGGGGAAAGGGGGCCGTCATGCACGACTGGTGGGAATGTAGACAGGTACAGCCACTGTGGGAAGCAGTGTGGTGATCCCTGAAAGAAGCAGAAGCACCTTGTGACCCCGCAGTCTCACTTCTGAGTGTTATCTTTAGGAGAGGAGAACGCTCATTTGAGATTTCATTTGCACCCCCATGTTTATAATAGCCAAGACATGGAAGCAACCTCAATGCCCATCAGGGGATGCATGGATAAAGGAAATGTGATAGATCACACAGACACACGTATACACAGTTACTCCGCAATGAAAGTGAAGGAAACTCTGCTCTTTGCAACAAAATGGGTGAACCTTGCGGTCAATATGCTAAGTGAAATGTCAGACAAACAGTGACAGACAGCACCTGATCTCACGTGTATGTGGAACGTAACAGAAACCTCATACGTTCAGAGAGCAAGCCGGTGATGGCCAGAGGGGCCTGGTCGAGGGGCCGGAAGGTCGAGTGGGCAAAATGGGCGAAGCGGGTCAAAGGGCACATGTTTCCAGTTTCTAAACATGTCCTGGGGAATGCAGTGTACCGCGTGGTGACTGCAGTTAGTAACACTGCACTGTATGTTTGAATGTTGCTAGGAGGGCAGAACATTTCTTTAGTATTTTTATCTATTTGGGTGCACTGGGTCGCAGTCAGCAGGAGGGACCCTTAGCGACAGCAGGTGGGAGCTGGCTGCTGACCAGGGGTTGAACCTGGGCCCCTGCTTTGGGAGCTGAGGTCCTAGCCACTGAACCACCAGGGAAGTCCCCAGGGTAGATCTGAGAAGCTCTCATTTCAAGAAGAAAAAGCTTGCAGCTACATGAGGAGATGACCTTAACTGAATTAGGTGATCATTTCGTAATACATACATCATTCTGTTGTAACCTGAAATGAATCTAGTGTGTCGATTATATCTCAATAAAAGTAGACGGTGTAATGATAAATGGTGGCTGTTGTCAGATATCACAGTGCAGTGTGATTCCAACATCCACCCCCATAAGCCCCAGAAGGGATCCGAGGACTGAGAGTGTGGCGGGGTTGACTGACGGGAATAAAAAGGCTGCAGTCCTCTTCCCCCACCTCCTGGCCCTCTGCTGAGAGCTGCTGTTCTTGATCTCACCCTTCTCGCTCTGTAGGGGAGACCGTAAACCCATGTCCTTCTTTATGAGCTTTCTGAAGGCAGAAGCTCGCACCCCTGTGACCGGTGAGGTCAGCAGGAAGCTCCCCGTCGCCCTCGCCCTGCCCGACGGCCTGGGTCTCGCCGCCTCTCGTCCTCCGCTGGCCCTTGGCCCGGGACTGGCCTCCGGCCCCCGAAGGCCCCCGCAGAGGGAATGGAGGCTGCGCTTCGTGTTGAGCTCCCGGCCCTGCCACTCCAGTTTCTCTGCGCTCAAGCTCATGGTGTCTCTAACTGAGATCAGACGGCCCCCAGGCCACAGGCTGCCCTGGGCCTGCCGCGGCAGTCTCTGTTCCAATTCTGCGTGAGCACCGCGTGGACGGGGTTCATCTTTGCTGGGTTTTTCGGCTGCAAGTCAGGAAGGGACCGCGGTCTTTGCTGTCTGCTGGAGCCCAACACTGATCTGATGGTTCAGGTGTCTTGGGGGGCCACACGCAGCCATACTGGGGCTTCTGCGCCCTGTCTTCTGAGGGTGGGCAGTGGCATCAACGCTTGAGTTTAAATCTTGGTTCCATTTGACTCTGAGGCCTTGGACACAAGGTCCTTAACTTTTCTCAGCTTCTGTTTCCTCCCTAGTAGAATAGGGACAAGGATGAAATGATCCATTAGTTCTTGTGATGGTGAAACAGAGTATAAAGTGCTGAGCAGAGTAGCCAGCACGTGTTAAGGATGCAGAAAAGCTCGTGGGTGTTAGGGTTCAGGGCCAAAGGCAGTGTACGTGCACAATCTGTGACGTTAACGAGGAATTCCACGGAGCTCTCTGGTGAACAAGATGTGTACAATATGATTGGGGGGGGTTGTATGGCATTAGCCCTGGAAACATGGTTCGCAGTCTGCCAAAGCCAGAATTGCTCTTAATTTTGACAATTTGAATGCCTTGCTGTTGTTGTTTAGTCACTAAGTCGTGTCCGACTCGTTTGTGACCCCATGGACTATAGCCCACCAGGCTCTTCTGACCTTGGGATTTTCCAGGCAAGAGTACTGGAGTGGGGTTGCCATTTCCTTCTCCAGGGGATCTTCCTGACCCAGGGATTGAACCCGATCCTCCTGCATTGCAGGAGGATTCTGCCCCCCTGGGAAGCGTTGAATGCCTCAGTTCAGTTCAATTGCTCAGTCGTGTCCAACTCTGCGACCCCATGAATCGCAGCACGCCAGGCCTCCCTGTCCATCACCAACTCCCGGAGTTTACTCAAACTCATGTCCATTGAGTCGGTGATGCCATCCAACCGTCTCATCCTCTGTTGTCTCCTTCTCCTCTGTTTCCCTTCTCCAGCCGATCTTCCCAACCCAGGGATTGAACCCAGGTTTCCCACATTGATTCCTTACCAGCTGAGCCACAGGGAAGCCCGCTGAATGCCTATCCGGGCTTGAAAGAAAGAAATTCAAGAAGTCCCTTGGCACTCTTGCTTCCCCTCCCGCTGCCCCATCTCTGCTTTCTGTAAGTTAGGTTTAGGGTTGTTTGCACTCATCTCACACGCTAGTAAAGTAATGCTCAAAATTCTCCAAGCCAGGCTTCAGCAATACGTGGACTGAGAACTTCCAGATGTTCAAGCTGGTTTTAGAAAAGGCAGAGGAACCAGAGATCAAATTGCGAATATCTGCTGGATCATCGAAAATGCAAGAGAGTTTCAGAAAAACATCTATTTCTGCTTTATTGACTATGCCAAAGCCTTCGACTATGTGGATCACAATAAACTGTGGAAAATTCTGAAAGAGATGGGCATACCAGACCACCTGACCTGCCTCTTGAGAAACCTACATGCAGGTCAAGAAGCAACAGTTAGAACTGGACATGGAACAACAGACTGCTTCCAAATAGGAAAAGGAGTACGTCAAGGCTGTATATTGTCACCCTGCTTATTTAACTTATATGCAGAGTACATCATGAGAAATGCTGGGCTGGAAGAAGCACAAGCTGGAATCAAGATTGCTGGGAGAAATATCAATAACCTCAGATATGCAGATGACACCACCCTTATGGCAGAGTGAAGAGGAACTAAAAAGCCTGTTGATGAAAGTGAAAGAAGAGAATGAAGCAGTTGGCTTAAAGCTTAACATTCAGAAAACTAAGATCATGGCATCTGGTCCCATCACCTCATGGGAAATAGATGGGGAAACAGTGGAAACAGTGGCAGACTTTATTTTTTGGGGATCCAAAATCAGTGCAGATGGTGACTGCAGCCATGAAATTAAAAGACGCTTACTCCTTGGAAGGAAAGGTATGACCAACCTAGATAGCATATTAAAAAGCAGAGACATTACTTTGCCAACAAAGGTCCGTCTGGTCAAGGCTATGGTTTTTCCAGTGGTCATGTATGGATGTGAGAGTTGGGCTGTGAAGAAAGCTGAGCACCAAAAAATTGATGCTTTTGAACTGTGGTGTTGGAGAAGACTCTTGAGAGTCCCTTGGACTGCAAGGAGATCCAACCAATCCATCCTAAAGGAGATCAGTCCTGGGTGTTCATTGGAAGGGCTGATGCTGAAGCTGAAACTCCAGTATTTTGGCCACCTCATGCGAAGAGTTGACTCATTGGAAAAGACCCTGATGCTTGGAGGGGTTAGGGGCAGGAGGAGAAGGGGACAACAGAGGATGAGATGGCTGGATGGCATCACCGACTCGATGGGCATGAGTTTGGGTAAACTCCGGGAGTTGGTGATGGACAGGGAGGCCTGGCGTGCTGCGATTCATGGGGTTGCAAAAAGTCGGACACGACTGAGTGACTGAACTGAACTGATGTTTGCTAATATTTTCTGCCTCTGTTTGGCTGGAGTTGTTAACTGGGAGGCAGGGATCTTTGCCACTTTGGGTCACTGATGTCAGATTGAGGCACTCAGGAAGTTTGTGCTGAAAGACTGAACAGAGGGCTAAGAGGGTTTGTGCCCTGACCCTGCGTCTGTCTTGCAGTGTTGAAGAGGCCCGTCACTTCTGAGGAACTCTTGACTCCCGGGGCTCCGTACGCGAGGAAGACGTTCACGGTAGGCTCATCCTTCGGTTCTTCTCCTGCACCGCTTGTCTGAGCACGTCAGCTCAGCTGATGAAGCACGTCAGCATGGCGGCCTGTCCATGTTAAGTTTAGGGATGGACTTGGAAAGGTTCTCCCAGTTCACCTTTTGTTTTGAGCATCATTATGACAGTGTGAGTTTCTTGACCCTTTGGCAATAAAATGCATTAGGACTTGACACAATTTATTATTAATAATCCAGCATTTCAAATTCCTTTTGATGTTTCCCTAAAAAAAAATTCATTATGAAACTATTCTTATATAATGACAGATTTAAAGGCAGGTGGTAGAACAAATAATGCCAACAATCCCTTTCTGCATTATAGGTAATTATAAAAATTATTTAAACCATGTGGTTGTTTAGTTACTAAGTCATGTCCAAGTCGGCAAAAGAGTCTTTGGCGACCCTGTGGACTGTAGCCCACCAGGCTCCTCTGTCCATGGGATTCTCCAGGCAAGAGTACTGGAGTGGGTAGCCTTTCCTTCTCCAGGGGATCTTCTGGACCCAGGGATCGAACCCGTATCTCCTGCACCGCAGGCAGATTCTTTACCACTGAGCCACCAAGGAAGCCCTATTTAAGACATGAGGGAGTCTTTAGAGAAGGAAGCTTGTTCTGTGATGACCAGTGGAGCTTTTGACAATATTTTAGTGCCCTGAATTACAGAAGGACCTCATTTGGATGTCCTATGTACCTGTGAGCACCTCCTGACC
The DNA here is from genome assembly GCF_023699985.2 of Odocoileus virginianus. Classification (NCBI taxonomy): domain Eukaryota; kingdom Metazoa; phylum Chordata; class Mammalia; order Artiodactyla; family Cervidae; genus Odocoileus; species Odocoileus virginianus. Next base: position 65,571,708 of record NC_069688.1, read on the forward strand.
ACCTGCCCTCTCCTGGAGGGTCTTCAGCCTTCCTCCTTCTTCTGAGGCCCCCTGGTTTTCTTCAAACAGAACCCAAGTGCTGGTTCACGTGGTTTTTTTTTTTTTTTTAAGATTTTTGAAATGTGAACCATTTTTAAAGTCTTTATTGAATTTGTTCCAGTATTGCTTCTGTTGTATGTTTTGGTTGTTTGGCCGTGAATCATGTGGGGTCTTAGCTCCCCAGCCAGGGATCAAGCCCACAGCCCCGCATTGGAAGCTGGGGTATTAGCCTCTGGACCCCCAGGGACGCCCCCAAGCTGCCTGCTTGGCCTCACCTCCCCCGCTCCATCCACCTGCCTCTGTCTCTGGTCTCCTCACATCTGCATCAATGGGTTCTTTAAAACACTTCTCCTCATCCTTTGCTTAGTCTTCTGATGTTTGTTTTAATACCCCAAGGTGGGAGAAAGCTTTCCACTCGCATCCGTGCTGCAAACATTTGTCAAGGACTAGAGCACATTCTGAGCACCAAGGAGTTCAAGCCGGTTGGGTCCATTCATAGCCAGTCAATATGAAAACAGCGCTGGTAACACATCCATATCAGAGGAAAAGGTAAACCGTACGTTTGGAAGTGAAATCACGTATGAAGAACCAAGAGTGCCAAATGCTAAAGCTAACAAAGTACCTGACAAAGAGCTTCTCAGCTCTCCCCTGGTGGTCCAGGGGCTAAGAACCCACCTTCCAGTGCCGGGGATGTGAGTTTGATCCCTGGTCTGGGATGATGCCACATGCCACGTGCAACTAAGCCCGTGCGCCAGTTACTGAATCCCGAGCAGCCTGGGGCCCATGGTCCACACGTAGGAAGCCGGCGGAATGAGAAGCCCGCGCCTCGCAGCTGGAAAGCAGCCCCTGCCCGCGGCGGCTGGCGCAGCCCAAACAACGTAGGTCAAAAAGAATCTCTCAGGCAAGCAAAACCAGTTCATGAGCACTGAGCCTGCCCTGAAAGTCTTCGGGAATGGTCACAAACATCATTTACTTCTCTGCTTTTCCTCCGTCTCCGGCATTCAAGAGACAGTGGAGTGTATTTTTTAGGCATATTTCTCTTTGGTTTTAAATATCAATGCCAGCATTGCTAGTAATTGATTGTGAACGGCTGTCGTCTATATTTTGGCTGGGGTATGTGCTAGAGACGTGTCTGGGAGCTGCCCAGCAAATGTAACTGCCAATTCTAATCACAATTCTGTCGGGAAAAAGCACTCTCCAATTTCAAACAACTTTTGGACCAGAGTTGACTTGAGAATTAAGAACTTTGTGTCCTTTTTCACTGTCTTTTCTTGGTACACTAAATTGTGTTTCAAAAAAGCCAAGACTCTTCATGTTTCTCCTCCTCAGGAATTGAAATGATTACTTTAGAGTTCAGTGAGGTAGCAAGATCATGAGGAAAGTGTCCTTTGGATGCAGGAGAAGAGAAATTGGACCCGGAGGGAAATTTCAACCGTATTTTTCAGATCATCTAAACTTTCCGTTAGAGTCTGATGGTAAACAGCCTAAGAAAGAAGCCGTCTGCCGATTGTTTGTGGAGCAGTGTCTTCACAGAAGCAGCTTCTTTCCGCGGACACGTGTTTCTCGGCCACAGCTTCTGCGTAAACATGTGGGCCTGTGTTTGCGATGGAGGCAGGCAGCTCCGTCCCGGCCGCGCGCAGACGAGCCGGAGGAGGCTGCCTCCAGCCGGCGTTCTCCTGTCTCCTGGAGGCTGGGCACTAGGGCCGTCTGTGGGTTGCTGACGGTGGTTTTCCTCCCTAGATCGTCGGGGACGCGGTCGGCTGGGGCTTCGTGGTGCGCGGGAGCAAGCCGTGCCACATCCAGGCCGTGGACCCCAGCGGCCCGGCGGCGGCGGCGGGGATGAAGGTATGGTGCGCTGAGCCTGCGCGCGCGTCCCACCTGCCTCGCCCTGCGCGCGCGTCCCACCTGCCTCGCCCTGCGCGCTTGCTCCCTTCTGCCCGCCCCCCTCTGCCCTTTCTGCGGCCGGGTTGAAGCCAAGAGCTTGGAGGTGAGGTCGAAAGGAAGAGGGCGAGCCTTCCTGTCCCCAGGGCTCCACCGCCTTGTTTTCTAAATCTCCCTCCGTTTTTTGTTTGTTTTTTACAGTTCTCTCCTTAACCAATACTTAGTTTGAAAAAAGAAAGTTTCCTTTTGCATAAGTCTTTTTATGTTGTTGTTATAGAAACATTTTAATTTAATTTTTATTTTTTAATTTATTTTAATTGGAGGCTAATTACTTTATGATATTGTGGTGGGTTTTGCCATACACTGACATGAATCAGCCACGGGTGTATGTATGTCCCCATCCTGAACCCCCCTCCCACCTCCCTCCCCATCCCATCCCTCTGGGTCTTCCCAGTGCACCAGCCCCGAGCGCCCTGTCTCATGCATCAAACCTGGACTGGCGATCTGTTTCACATATGATAATATACATGTTTCAATGCCATTCTCTCATATCATCCCACCCTTGCCTTCTCCCACAGAGTACAAAAGACTGTTCTATACATCTGTGTCTCCTTTGCTATCTCACATATACGGTCATTGTTACCATCTTTCTAAATTCCATATATATGTGTTAATATACTGTATTGGTGTTTTTCTTTCTGACTTACTTCACTCTATATAAGAGGCTTCAGTTTCATCCACCTCATTCAAACTGATTCAAATGTATTCTTTTTAATGGCTGAGTAATATTCCATTGTGTATATGTACCACAACTTTCTTATCCATTCATCTGCTGATGGGCATCTAGGTTGCTTCCATGTCCTGGCTATTATAAACAGTGCTGCGATGAACATTGGGGTGCACATGTCTCTTTCAGATCTGGTTTCCTCAGTGTGTATGCCCAGAAGTGGGATTGCTGGGTCATATGGCAGTTCTAATTCCAGTTTTTTAAGAAATCTCCATACTGTTCTCCATAGTGGCTGTACTAGTTTGCATTCCCACCAATAGTATAAGAGGGTTCCCTTTTCTCCACACCCTCTCCAGTATTTCTTGTTTGTAGACTTTTGGATAGCAGCCATTCTGACCGGTGTGTAATGGTGTCTCACTGTGATTTTGATTTGCATTTCTCTGATAATGAGCGATATTGAGCATCTTTTCATGTGTTTGTTAGACATCTGTATGTCTTCTTTGAAGAAATGTCTGTTCAGTTCTTTGGCCCATTTTTTGTTTTTGTTTTTTTCCATTTATTTTTATTAGTTGGAGGCTAATTACTTTACAATATTGTAGTGGTTTTTGCCATACATTGACATGAATCAGCCATGGATTTACATGTGTTCCGCATCCAATCCCCTCTCCTGTCTCCCTCCCCATCCCATCCCTCTAGGTCTTCCCAGTGCACCAGGCCCGAGCACTTGTCTCATGCATCCAACCTGGGCTGGTGATCTGTTTCACCCTAGATAATATACATATGTTTGATGCTGTTCTCTCAAAACATCCCACCCTTGCCTTCTCCCAGAGTCCAAAAGTCTGTTCTGTACATCTGTGTCTCTTTTTCTGTTTTGCATATAGGGTTATTATTACCATCTTTCTAAATTCCATATATATGTGTTAGTATACTGTATTGGTCTTTATCTTTCTGGCTTACTTCGCTCTGTATAATGGGCTCCAGTTTCATCCATCTCATTAGAACTGATTCAAATGTATTCTTTTTAATGGCTGAGTAATATTCCATGGTGTATATGTACCACAGCTTCCTTATCCATTCATCTGCTGATGGGCATCTAGGTTGCTTCCATGTCCTGGCTATTATAAACAGTGCTGCGATGAACATTGGGGTGCACGTGTCTCTTTCAGATCTGGTTTCCTCAGTGTGTATGCTCAGAAGTGGGATCGCTGGGTCATATGGCAGTTCTGTTTCCAGTTTTTAAGAAATCTCCACACTGTTTTCCATAGCGGCTGTACTAGTTTGCATTCCCACCAACAGTGTAAGAGGGTTCCCTTTTCTCCACACCCTCTCCAGCATTTATTGCTTGTAGACTTTTGGATAGCAGCCATCCTGACTGGCATGTAATGGTACCTCATTGTGGTTTTGATTTTCATTTGTCTGATAATGAGTGATGTTGAGCATCTTTTCATGTGTTTGTTAGCCATCTGTATGTCTTCTTTGGAGAAATGTCTGTTTAGTTCTTTGGCCCATTTTTTGATTATGTCATTAATTTTTCTGGAATTGAGCTTCAGGAGTTGCTTGTATATTTTTGAGATTAATCCTTTGTCTGTTGCTTCGTTTGCTATTATTTTCTCCCAATCTGAGGGCTGTCTTTTCACCTTACTTATAGTTTCCTTTGTTGTGCAAAAGCTTTTAAGTTTCATTAGGTCCCATTTGTTTATTTTTGCTTTTATTTCCAATATTCTGGGAGGTGGGTCATAGAGGATCCTGCTGTGATTCATGTCAGAGAGTGTTTTGCCTATGTTCTCCTCTAGGAGTTTTATAGTTTCTGGTCTTACATTTAGATCTTTAATCCATTTTGAGTTTATTTTTGTGTATGGTGTTAGAAAGTGTTCTAGTTTCATTCTTTTACAAGTGGTTGACCAGTTTTCCCAGCACCACTTGTTAAAGAGGTTGTCTTTTTTCCATTGTACATTCTTGCCTCCTTTGTCGAAGATAAGGTGTCCATAGGTTCGTGGATTTATCTCTGGGCTTTCTATTCTGTTCCATTGATCTATATTTCTGTCTTTGTGCCAGTACCATACTGTCTTGATGACTGTGGCTTTGTAGCATAGTCTGAAGTCCGGCAGGTTGATTCCTCCAGTTCCATTCTTCTTTCTCAAGATTACTTTGGCTATTCAAGGTTTTTTGTATTTACATACAAATTGTGAAAATATTTGTTCTAGTTCTGTGAAAAATACCGTTGGTAGCTTGATAGGGATTGCATTGAATCTATAGATTGCTTTGGGTAGTATAGTCATTTTGACAATATTAATTCTTCCAATCCATGAACTCAGTATATATTTCTCCATCTGTTTGTGTCCTCTTTGATTTCTTTCATCAGTGCAGAAACACAGCAATCAGAGCAGAAAAAGAAGTAGAAGGAATCCAGATAGGAAAAGAAGTGAAACTCTCGATGTTTGCAGATGACATGATCCTCTACATAGAAAACCCTAAAGACTCTACCAGAACATTACTAGAGCTAATCAATGAATATAGTAAAGTTGCAGGATATAAAATTAACACACAGAAATCCCTTGCATTCCTATACACTAACAATGAGAAAACAGAAAGAGAAATTAAGGAAACAATACCATTCACCATTGCAACAAAAAGAATAAAATACTTAGGAGTATATCTACCTAAAGAAACAAAAGACCTATACATGGCCCATTTTTTGATTGGGTCGTTTATTTTTCTGGAGTTGAGCTGCAGGAGCTGCTTGCATCTTTTTGTCGAGTCTTACCTGAGAACTCCACTGTCTCTCTTCTACACAGAGTACGTACTTGGGTGTTTATGCCGCCAGGAGAGCATGTTAAGACCATAACAAACAGCAAATAGTCAGAAAAAGAAAACAGGAGTCATGGAGTTTGCAAGAAAAGTCATGGCGTTTGGAAGAGGAGTTTAATCTTTTTTTTTTTTTTTTTACCAGCTCTGTGAATAAGTTTCATAACATCTCATTGCCTGCTTCCTCCTCTCTGAAATGATCATCTTATTTCATTCTGCTATTTTATGGATTAGGTATGTTGAAACACTTGAAAAAGTGCAAAGACCTACACACACATCAGACAATTGAGTGAACTGTGTAAGATTTTTGAAAATAATTTTTTCCTATTTTTTGTATTAAAGTAATGAATATAAAGTTAAGAAAATTTGGAAAATACACACAAGAAGGAAAAAAAATTATAATTTCTTATCTTTACTAAGTGAGAGATATGTACATTTTTAAGCAGCACTTTGGAAGTATAATTGATATAAAGTATATAGCTGTTAACATCTTTGTTTATATTCTTCCAGATTTCTTGTATGTATATGTACATATATACATTGTTTTTAGTTATAAAGAAATATGGTATAAGGAGATATTGAGATCATTGGTTTTCTGCTTCAAGACACCTTTATCTCTCAGTTTTGTCCTGCCTCACAGAGGATGTTATCTCTTGCTTATCTGGGATCATGGGCAGATGCAGAAGATGTGGAAGCCACAGGCTGTGGCTTTATATCTCTAAGACTCATCCATGCCCATCAGTCCCTCTTCTAGAGCAGGAGGCCAGTGGAGTTGCAGGCGTGGTTTGGGCCTGCACTGCCCTGGTTCCCAGCGCTCACCCCCTGGCCGTGACTCACCTTCTGGACAAGAGAGTGGGCCGCCTAGACCACACAGGTGAGCCAGAGCAGGGATTGCGGCCGGTCTGGATGACTGATGCCGGGTTTGGGACTGACTGCCCCCTGATTTGAGCACCTCCTTCATACAGGGGTCTCTCTGGCGACTCAGAAGGTAAAGAATCTGCCTGCAGTGCAGGAGACCTGGGTTCGATCGCTGGGATGGGAAGCTCCCCTGGAGAAGGGCATGGAAACCCACTCCAGTGTTCTTGCCTGGGAAATCCCATGGACGGAGGAGCCTGGTGGGTTATAGTCCATGGGGTCCCAAAGAGTGGGACACAACTGAGCGACTGAGCGGAAGCAGTTTCCTTTCACAGGCTCGTGCTCTGGGCACGTTCCATGCGCCTTGTTGGCCAAGTCCGTCTGTATGCAGTGGGCACGGTACCAAGGAACCCAGAGCAGGAAAGTTGGCAGAGAGCATCTGTCTCTATCCTGAGGCTGAATTTTTTCATTTTCTAGTGGGACTCTTGGCTGTGGGAAGTTTCATATTTTGTTTCCACAGTAAAGTACCTCTGTATAAATTATTTTTGGCAGAGTGCTTCACTTCTGAGCACACACTCATTTGTGTGGAGCTTTGACTCAAAGCACATTTCCTTTGGGGAAAGCAATGGATTTACATTGCAGCTAAAGACCTTGGTTTGCTTAGCTAGGTGTATTTCATTGATTTTAGTTCATCGTTATCAATTAATATGCATAACTGTTCTAGATGTTGTCGGTTGATAATTAACTCCTTGATGTATCTTCACTGATTGATGGGTAACCTGGGATATTTTTGTCAGTTTCAGAAGCTGACACTCATGGTTTATATTCTTAGTTTCTCAGGGGAGGTGTACAATGGTTTTTGTATGTTGTAGGGCAGTACAGAATTCAGCAGAACTACATTTCCAAACTTGCATTATACAGCTCTCTAGTCCAGCAAAGTGAAGAGCTGACTCATTTGAAAAGACCCTGATGCTGGGAAAGATTGAAAGCAGGAGGAGAAGGGGACAACAGAGGATGAGGTGGTTGTATGGCACCACTGACTCAATGGACATGAGTTTGGGTAAACTGTGAGAGTTGGTGATGGACAGAGAGGCCTGGCCTGCTGCAGTCCATGGGGTCACAAAGAGTCGGACACGACTGAGCGACTGAACTGAAGTGAACTGAGTCCAGCAAAATATCCTGCCCTGAGGTTCTGTGATCAAAATAGTTTTCAACTGCTGCACACTTTATTCCTGTCTCGGAAATTTACAGAAAAGCACATTAGCATACTAAAAATGCTGGGAAATTGAGCCAAAGAAAAAAGTCTGTTTAAATTATCTAACAACATGTATCATTTAATAGAAGCTCTGAAATGGAATCTTAAGACTAAGATTAAAAAAAAAAGACTAAGATATAGCCCTATTTTAAAAAACTGCTTTTAATCAAACTCTGTATTGGGGTGAATATATTGAGATGTATTTTTGAGTTGTACTGTTGGGTAAATGAAAATGACAGATACAGAGTGTAAGAAGTCAGAAAGAGAAAAACAGATGTCATATATTAATGCATTTATATGGAATCTAGAAAAATGGTACAGATGAACCTATTCGCAGGGCAGGAATAGAAACACAGATGTAGAGAATGGATCTGTGGACACAGAGGAGTGAGGGGGGTGGGGAGGTTGAGGGTGGGACGACTTGGGAGAGTAGCACTGGCATATATACACCAGTGACAGTGACATATACACCAGTGACATATACACCAGTGACATGTGCACCAGTGACATGTGCACCAGTGACATATACACCAGTGACATGTGCACCAGTGACATATGCACCAGTGACATGTGCACCAGTGACATATACACCAGTGACATGTGCACCAGTGACATATACACCAGTGACATGTGCACCAGTGACATGTGCACCAGTGACATGTGCACCAGTGACATATACACCAGTGACATGTGCACCAGTGACATGTGCACCAGTGACATGTGCACCAGTGACATGTGCACCAGTGACATGTGCACCAGTGACATGTGCACCAGTGACATATACACCAGTGACATGTGCACCAGTGACATGTGCACCAGTGACATGTGCACCAGTGACATATATACCAGTGACATGTGCACCAGTGACATGTGCACCAGTGACATATGCACCAGTGACATGTGCACCAGTGACATATATACCAGTGACATATACACCAGTGACATGTGCACCAGTGACATGTGCACCAGTGACATATACACCAGTGACATGTGCACCAGTGACATGTGCACCAGTGACATGTGCACCAGTGACATGTACACCAGTGACATATACACCAGTGACATATATACCAGTGACATGTGCACCAGTGACATGTGCACCAGTGACATATGCACCAGTGACATGTGCACCAGTGACATATATACCAGTGACATATACACCAGTGACATGTGCACCAGTGACATGTGCACCAGTGACATATACACCAGTGACATGTGCACCATGTGACATATACACCAGTGACATGTGCACCAGTGACATATATACCAGTGACATGTGCATCAGTGACATATACACTAGTGACAGTAACATATATACCAGTGACATGTGCACCAGTGACAGTGACATATACACCAGGGATATATACACTAGTGACAGTGACATATACACCAGTGACATATACACCAGTGACATGTGCACCAGTGACATGTACACCAGTGACATATACACCAGTGACATGTGCACCAGTGACATATACACCAGTGACATGTGCACCAGTGACATGTGCACCAATAACATATACTCCAGTGACAGTGACATATACACTGGTGATATATACAGCAGTGACATATACTAGTGACAGTGACATATACACCAGTGACATATACACCAGTGACAGTGACATATACACCAGTGACATATACACCAGTGACATGTGACATGTGCACCAGTGACATATACACCAGTGACATGTGCACCAGTGACATGTGCACCAGTAACAGTGACATATACACCAGTGACATATACACCAGTGACATGTGCACCAGTGACATACATCAGTGACATGTGCACCAGTGACATGTGCACCAATAACATATACTCCAGTGACAGTGACATATACACTGGTGATATATACAGCAGTGACATATACTAGTGACAGTGACATATACACCAGTGACATATACACCAGTGACAGTGACATATACACCAGTGACATATACACCAGTGACATGTGACATGTGCACCAGTGACATATACACCAGTGACATGTGCACCAGTGACATGTGCACCAGTGACATGTGCATCAGTGACATGTGCACCAGTGACATGTACACCAGTGACATATACACCAGTGACATATATACCAGTGACATGTGCACCAGTGACATGTGCACCAGTGACATATGCACCAGTGACATGTGCACCAGTGACATATATACCAGTGACATATACACCAGTGACATGTGCACCAGTGACATGTGCACCAGTGACATATACACCAGTGACATGTGCACCAGTGACATATACACCAGTGACATGTGCACCAGTGACATATATACCAGTGACATGTGCATCAGTGACATATACACTAGTGACAGTAACATATATACCAGTGACATGTGCACCAGTGACAGTGACATATACACCAGGGATATATACACTAGTGACAGTGACATATACACCAGTGACATATACACCAGTGACATGTGCACCAGTGACATGTACACCAGTGACATATACACCAGTGACATGTGCACCAGTGACATATACACCAGTGACATGTGCACCAGTGACATGTGCACCAATAACATATACTCCAGTGACAGTGACATATACACTGGTGATATATACAGCAGTGACATATACTAGTGACAGTGACATATACACCAGTGACATATACACCAGTGACAGTGACATATACACCAGTGACATATACACCAGTGACATGTGACATGTGCACCAGTGACATATACACCAGTGACATGTGCACCAGTGACATGTGCACCAGTAACAGTGACATATACACCAGTGACATATACACCAGTGACATGTGCACCAGTGACATACATCAGTGACATGTGCACCAGTGACATGTGCACCAGTGACAGTGACATATACACTGGTGACATATACACCAGTGACATATACTAGTGACAGTGACATATACACCAGTGACATATACATTAGTGACAGTGACATATATGCTAGTGACATATACACCAGTGACATATACACCAGTGACATATACACCGGTGACATATACCCTAGTGAAAGTGAAAGTCACCCAGTCATGTCCGACTCTTTGCAACCCCATGGACTATGCAGTCCATGGAATTTTCCAGGCCAGAATACTGGAGTGGGTCTCCATTCCCTTCTCCAGGGGATCTTCCCAGCCCAGAGATCAAACACAGGTCTTCCTCATTGCAGGCAGGTCCTTTACCAGCTGAGCCACCAGGGGAGCTATGATGTGTAAACTAAGAGCGAGTAGAGGGAGCCCAGCTGGGTGCTGTGTGACGACGGCGGGGCTGGGAGCCCAGCTGGGTGCTGTGTGACGACGGCGGGGCTGGGAGCCCAGCTGGGTGCTGTGTGACGACGGCGGGGCTGGGAGCCCAGCTGGGTGCTGTGTGACGACGGCGGGGCTGGGAGCCCAGCTGGGTGCTGTGTGACGACGGCGGGGCTGGGAGCCCAGCTGGGTGCTCTGTGACGACGGCAGGGCTGGGAGGCCCACGAGCACAGGGATGTATGTGTGTATAATGATCGTACTGTTGTACAGCAGAAGTAAACACAACATTGTAAAGCAGTTACACTCCAATTTTAAAAAAATACTTTTAATGAAAATGAGGGAATGCCATGCTCTTCCATATAATTTATTTGTGTGTATTTATTTGCTTAGTCCATTGCTTTGTTACAGAAAGTGATGAATAGATGATTTCCTATTTTTGCCATATGCATTTGTTATGAAATGAGTTCTGTGAAAAGCACTTGTGTAGCCCAGTCCTGGAGGCTTGCTCCGCTGACCTGTCGCGTCACACTGCTCCTGACTTCAGGGCAGTGTGTGTGGCTGTGCAGCCTCTGTCTATATGGGCGGCAGCACTGACCCCATGAGAGCCTGTCCTGGGAACGGAGCCAGTCACCAGGGCAGTGCCCTAGCCACTGGGTCTGGGTGGTAAAAGTTGCTCCAAACTGGCCAGACGCCTTTAGCCCCGCCGACCGGCACAAGCTGACCTAAGACAGTGCAAAATGCCCACCTTCGCCTCCCGCGTCACTTTCTCCCAGGAGACCAGGCTCGCCCCTGAGGTCAGCGCCCGAGGTCTCCTACTCTCCAGTGTAGACGGCGCTTTGCCTCTGGCCCTCTGGGACCTTCCCGTTCAGCGGAATTTTCCTACTTTTACCGTGGCTGCTTAATTTCACTCCTTTCCTTGCCAAAACAGAAACCCTGTTGTAACCAAGTTACCGTTTTTTCATTTCTCGCTTTTAGTTTGCCTTGGGGCTTGGAAACTTGTCAGCAGCGGGGCTCCTTTGTGTGAACTGGAGAGCCTGGGTGCTGTGTTCCCCTCTTGATGCTTCTTGATCTTTCTAAACCCAGAGAGGAGCTCTTTGCCTGGCTTAAAGGGAACCCTTAGTCCATGAAGGTTTCCCAGGTAGCTCGGTGGTAAAGAATCTGCCTGCAGCGCAGGAGATGTGGATTCCATCCCTGGGCCGGGAAGATTCCCTGGAGAAGGGCGTGGCAACCCCCTCCAGTGTTCTTGGAGAATCCCATGGACAGAGGAGCCTGGTGGGCTGCAGTCCATGGGGTCTCAGAGTCAAACACAACTGAGCGACTGGGCGAACACACGTGCTTAATCCATGATGAGGCGACTCCATCGTGCCTGTGTTAGGATTTCCTTCTCTGGAAGTTCTGGAGGAGCTCCAGAGCACATGCCTCCTTAGGGAGAGTGAGGAGGCTCACCCGCCTTTTCCTCTGGATGGGATTGGAGGGGTCTGTGACCTGCCCCGCGCCCAGCGCCTCCATGCTGCTGACCCTGCAGCTGGGGGCGGCTCAGGCAGCTGAGCTGCGGCGGGGGCATCGCGGGGACAAGGCCAGGGAAGCTTCCAACGTGAGTTCCGTTGGAAATGGGATCGACTCTTAGGCATTTCAGTCAAAAGCCTTTCACGGCATCTCCCGCTTTTTGGAATTTTGTTTTCGCTTGTCTGCTTTTGTTCTCTCCAGTCACCTCCTCCTCCTCCTCACGCAGCCGTAGCACATTTGTCCCAAGACGCCAGAAAGGGAACGGTGTCACCAGAGGCGCCAAATAGAGCCTTGTTTTCGGTTTTGTCTGAATCAAGACCCAGGTAACAGAGGGCAATTCATTACACCTTTTCCGGTAAAGTGTTTATACTTATTTCACACTGCTTTCCTCCCCTCTCCAGCCTAGAGAATAATGGTGATGGGATCATCGGAATGCTCACTTGATCCACCATCTTTGAATTCAAAGTTACTTTTTAAGAAAATTTTGTTTTCTGGTGGCACTGTCTTTAATATTTACTCACTCATCTTGCCGAGTCAGGCCCTAGTTGCCGCGCTTGGCCTCTGTTTGCGGCGCACAGACCTTGCTGCCCTGCAGCACGTGGCAGCGTGGTTCCCCGACCAGGGATTGAACCTACGTCCCCTGCATTGGACGGTGGATTCCTAACCACTCGAGTGAAAGTGCAGTTAGTCTCTCAGTCGTGTCTGACGCTTTGCAATCCCCTCAACTGCAGCCCGCCAGGCTCCTCTGTCCACGGGATTCTCCAGGCAAGAACACTGGAGTGGGTTGCCATTTCCTCCTCCAGGGGATCTTCCCGACTCAGGGATGGAACCCGGGTCTCCAGCAATAACCACTGGACCACCAGGGAAATCCCAGAATTGTTCTTATTTTGAAAGTTCTTTTACCTAAACAATGGAATCTGCAGACCTCTGGTGTGGAGGACCTTTGCTTGGCATGGCACTTCTGGAGCGGAGCACGAAACATGGGGACCTCAGGAGCTGAGTCACCCCGTGCAGTGCGCTTTGGTCCCCGCATCCCCCCTCGGTGGCTCCTCTCATCCTTCAGGGATGCCATTCCAGTTCGTCTGGCTCATTTCAGCTCGACGGGGAATGGAGGAAGGAGAGAAGAGCAGTGACTTCCCGAGTGTCTTCTGTGTCCCTGACCTTTGTGTGCTGAGTCCGCTTCACATCCGCAGCTAAAGAGTAAAATCCTAAAGGAAGAAACAGTCCCAGGAGGAATAATTGTATTTCTTTAGTCTCTTTTCCTCTGCGTTGAAAAGGGATAAAATTCCTTCCCCAAGATATTCTACAGGCTACAGTTTAATAATGTCACTTAAACTTGGTTTCATATCACAACCATTAATGACATCCTCTCTCTTTTTTTTTAATCACAAAAGTCTGTCAAGTCTAAAGCCAAATGTGGGTCCCATTCTCTATCATAACTTGATTTTCTTGATCCTCTAATAGCTATCTTCCATTCGAGTCAGAGAAGACTGACAAATACATCATGATTGTGCCTAGATACGTGCCTAGATTGTGCCAAGTAAATCTAATTGCATGACTTCGGCTCTTTCTTGTTTAATCACCAAGTCGTGGACCCCATGGACCGCAGTCCACCAGGCTTCTCTGTCCGTGGGATTCTCCAGGCAAGAATCCTGGAGCGGGTTGCCATTTCCTTCTCCAGGGGCTCTTCCTGACCCAGGGATCAAACCCGGGTCTCCTGCACTGCAGGCGGATTCTTTACCACTGAGCCACCTAGGGAGTTTGGCTCCCCCTTACAGTGAGAGTGAATGCCAGTCGCCTTCTGTGACCCGCACGTCCATCGCCTGGGCTGTTTGGGTCACAGCGTTGCCTCCAGCATGTTTTGCTCGCAGCTCCTTTGGCCTCGGGCTGGGTGACCGCTCCCACCGTTGTCATTCAAGTTGCAGATTCAATGTCAGTTTTTCAGAGAAGCCTTCTTTAAACAGCTTGTCTTCCTCCAGTTACTCGTAATTGTATTACCCTGTCTTCTCTTTTCAAGATATAACACTCATCGGAATCAGATAATAGTACTTAATAGTTTATCATTTGTCTCCAGTGGCTCCACAAATGGACGGACCTTGTCTGCCTTTAATATCCCAGTCCTTTCATGAGCGCTGGAAGCACACGGGCTGCCTGACCCGGCGAGTTGGTGCTTCTGGAGAAAGACTAAGGAGCTTACTCATTGAGCACCTGCGTTGTATTCCCACACCTTTCATACCCACTGTCTCTTTTATTGCTCTTACAAGTCTTGAAAGGGGGGTAGGAAATGTCCTCCCCACCTTGCACATGAGGAAACCGAGGCCCACTTAGTCCCTTTCTCAAGGTCACCAAGCTTGTGAATGCCAGAGCTAGCTTCAAATCTGGTCTCTTTGCCCCAAACTCCTAATATTTCCTTTTGTATTCAGTTCAAGATGAGTTGTTGAGGTGGTCACATGTTCACTTGCCTTTGCTTGGAGAAAATATAATAAATAATTCTTATTCTTGGCACCAGCCCCTCACCTAGGTCAGGACTAGATCTTGCGGGGTCATCCAAGTGAAAGACATAAAAAAAAAAAAAAAAAAGCATGTCTGCTAGTTTAATCAAACACTTATCTGAGCAAACCATTCAGCCTTCAGACTGTGAAGGAATTTGAGCCGTATTTACAAATAAGAAACAAAAGATATCCTTGCTCTTTTCTGGAAAGTTTTTTTCTTTTTTCCTGGTGGGAATAATTAAATCCTGTGAGAAATGGTGTTCAAGTTTTCATGCAGCCTCATGCCAGCTCTCAAAGGGATTCCAAGACTCCTGGCTTCTCCTCTTGTTTCCTGCTGTTATGAATTGATGGATGTGGATGTATGGGGCCTCTTTTCACTGTTTGTTTGTTTCTGTGTGTGTTTATATGGAGACAGAGCTATCTGAGTCACAGTAAGGAATTAGTGGTCATTGTGTTATTTTTTTCCTCCTTTCAAAAATTCCTATTTCTCATATAGAAGAAAAATGTCAAAATCCTGCTTTTTTGGTCTTTCCTCCCTGTGGCCACAAAGCTGATATGTTTCATGGAATTTTCCTCCTAACCAAGAGAGGCCAAGTTGGCCTCCCAAATTCCTAATTAATTTGCCAAGACCATTTTGGTCACTGGAATAGCAAATGGTGGGATGACAGTCAACATGTGTGAAGAAAGCTGCACACCGCGATGTTTACAAGCGGCTCCTTTCCAGTGGAGCAGGAAGGCCATTCGTGCGGATGCGCTGGGCTGTGCTCTCCTCTCGGGGACGTGTCTGTTCTCAACCGACAGGGAGCGGAAGGGCCAGTCCTTGCTCACCCGGGCGCGGTGGGCGGGGGAGTCGGTGGCTCTGGCTGTGGGGCCTGCTTCTCGGGGCTCAGCTCCGACCTCCTTTCTGCTCCCTGTCTTCCCTGCCCGCCCTGGAGAGGACAGACAGCTCGGCAGTTCTGTGTTCAGTGCGTCTTTCTTGACCACCTGCCGTCATGTCAGGCCTCCCTGGGATTTATGGTCTGGAGAGGGAGAGTCACCCCAGAGCTCCACTCTGGAGGGTAGAGTTATAAACAGGTGCGGGGGGACACAGAGGACCAGTCTCCTCTCCCCGTGGGCCCACGGGGGATGACAAGGGGCACGTCCCCAGGGGAGGATGCTTGAGCTGAGACCTAAAGGATGGGTAGAAACTGGGACTCTGTGGAGGTCCAGCGGTTAAGACCGCTTCCAGTGAAGGGGGCACAAGTTCGATCCCTGCTTGGGGAACTAAGAGCCCACACGCACTGTGGCATGACTGAAAAAACCACACACACACACACAAAGAATGGGTAGACATCAAGTAGACCTAAGTATATCTGTGCGTTGTGTGCACACACGTGTACACGTTCATGCCCATGGATGCAGTGTGTTCACATGTTCAGGTGTGTGTACAGACACACACAAGGAGAGTTTATTCCATGAAGAAGGAACTAGGGTGGAGCTGTTGCCGGGGGCAAGAACGGGGAAGGACAGCTTGGGAGTTTGCGGTGGATGTGTACACGTTGTGTACACGTGGACGACCAGCAGGACCTACTGTGCGCACAGGACCCCTGCCCGGTGTCACGTGGCAGCCGGGATTGGGGGGGAGGGGATACATGGATGTGCATGGCTGAGGCCCTGTGCCGTCCGCCTGAAACTGTGCCAACGTTGTTCATCAGCTGTACTGCAGGGGGCAGGACAGAGTGAAAGGATGGAGCACGGTTCTCGGAAGGAAAGGGTGACAGCTGAGGCTGGACTGCACTGTGAGGGGTTTGGGGAGGAAGGCTGGCAGTGAGCTAGAGCAGTGTCTCTCAGCCTGCTTTTTATTCTCTTTCTCTTAAGGAGCATTTTACAGACATTTTTCCCCTTAGTCATCTCTTTCCATAAAATGTAGATACCACAGATAACTGTAGACCTGTTTAGTCCTATCTGTATGTATGAATATGTAAGCATGTGCTTCATACGTAAGAAGAGGAAGCTTGTTTTTTACACTCCCAAGAGGTAGTTTTTCTCCCCTTTGGGAACTAGGTCACCCCCAGTGAAAATGTGTGAGTTGGAGGAGGGAAGGTTAAGAGATTTATAAAGCTGGATTTTGAATTGAGTCATAACTTTCGTGTGACAGAAGACACAGCCTTTAGTATAGGATTTGGTGAGCTGTGGAACGTGCACACCCGCGTGGCTGCCGTCCACACGGAGTGCTTCCCGCTCCGGGTTCCCGGTCAGCCCCCTCCCGCCAGAGGCAGCCACCGTTCCCACTTCTGTCTCCAGAGACTGGGGCAGGCGTTTAGAGGCGGGCAGACTCCAGGACTGCCCAGGCCTCTGCTCTGACTGGGCCCGTGTGGAGCCTCCTCAGGGTCCGTTAGCGTCGGGCAGCATCCAGGCTCCCCCGCCCAGGCCTCTGCTCTCCTGACTGGGCCCGTGTGGAGCCTCCTCAGGGTCTGTCAGAGGTGGGCACCCGCCCGATGCCTGACTGTGCCCGGCTCTGAGCGGCTCCCCAGCTCGTGGGGCGGCTCCGAGGCTATCTCCGTCTGGGGTCCTTCCCGCCTTCCCAGGGCTCCAGCCTTCTGCTCTGAGTTGCCGTTTTCCTTGTGACCCTAGAATTCTGCCGGTTCCTTCCACGCCCCCCCGTGTTTCTGCCCTGAGCTCGTCTAGAAACCCATGTGAGCACGCTAAGGCACTCAGTCGTGTCCGACTCTGGACCCTGTGGATGACAGCCGCCAGGCCCCTCCGCCCATGGGCTTCTCTGGGGAGGACGCTGCAAGGGGTCAGGGCCACTGCAGGAGGCAGGGACACCGCAGGGGGCGGGGACACCGCAGGGGGCGGGGACACTGCGGGGGTGGGGACACTGCAGGGGGAGGGCGGGGACACTGCAGGGGTGGGGACACTGCAGGGGGCGGGGACACCACAGGGGGTCGAGGACACCACAGGGGGGGCGGGGACACCACAGGGAGCGGGGATACTGCAGGGGGCAGGGACACCGCGGGGGGGGGGGGGACCGCAGGGGTGGGGACACTGCAGAGGGTGGGGACACCGCAGGGGGCGGGGACACCGCAGGGGGCGGGGACACCGCAGGGGGGGGGACACCGCAGGGGGCGGGGACACCACAGGGGGTCGAGGACACCGCAGGGGGCGGGGACACCACAGGGGGTCGAGGACACCGCAGGGGGCGGGGACACTGCAGGGGGTCAGGAACACTGCAGGGGGTCGGGGACACCTCAGGGGGTCGCCGCACCCACCCCAGGGCGTCTTCAGACCCAGGGACGGAGCCCGCATGTCCCGTCTCCGTCAGCAGGCCGCTCCTTCACCTGGGAAGCCCCCAGAAGGGCGCCCTCTGCTGCTTCCTGAGGCCACGGGGTCCTTTCTGAACCCGTATCACCTGGCGAGCCTGTCGCAGCCCTTTCAGAGACTCCCAGACGCTGACACATGTACATACTGTGTATAAATAGATGCTAAGGAGAACCTCCTTACAGCACAGGGAACTCAGTGCCCCGTGGTGACTGAAGGGAAGAAATCTAAACAGAGGGGATTCGTGCAGGCTCGGGGGAGGGGGCGTATGTCTACCTGTGGCTGATTCATGTTAATGGATGGCGGAAACCCACACAGTATTGTAATTATCCTTCAGTTAAAAGTGAATAAAATTTTTTAAAAGAGGTGATATACGTATACCTATGACTGACTCACTTTGCCGTACAGCAAGAAGCTAATATAACATCATGAGACAACTATACTCCAATAGAAATTAATTAAAAAGAGATCTCCGAGAAGATTCCCATAAGTCATTTCTGACTTCTTCCTTTCATCCGATGCATCCTGTGGCCCATCCTGTGTTCACCGAGGGCTCCAAGTTCTTGCTTGTGTCTGGCACTGGGTCATGGGAGTGCACAGCCTGGGTGTCAGATGCCAGGTGTTGACTCCCAACTTCACCGTTTCCATAGGACCCGGGATAGCGACTTAAATTCTAAGCCTGAGCACCCTTTTTTCTTTTCATTGAGGTATCATTGATGGGCAGTATTATTTAAGTTTCAGATGTACAGCATAGTGGTTAACAATCTTTAGGACTTTCCTGGGGCCTCAGTGGATAAGAATCCGCCTGCCAGTGCAGGGGACTCGGGTTCGACCCCTGCTCCGGGAAGCTTCCGCGTGCCAGAGCATGTGCTGCAACTCCTGAGGCCCATGCTTCGCCTCCACTAGGAGAGGCCCTCATCCCTCAAGGAAGAGTAGCTCCTGCTTGCTGAAACAAGAGAAAGAAATGAAGACCCAGTGCCGCTAAAAGTTAATTCACTTAAAAAACAATTGTTAAAACGTTATGCTCCCTTTATAGTTATTGCAAAATATTGGCTGTTTTCCCTGTGTAGTACTATAGGTCCTTGTAGCTTGTTTATTTTTAATCTTTATTTATTTGGCTGTACCGAGTCTTAACTGCTGCCTGCAGGATTGTCAGTCTTCATTACAGCATGCAGGGACCTGCAGGATCTTTAATTGTGGAGTTTGGACACCTAGTTGCAGCATGTGGGATCTAGTTCCCTGACCGGGGATCGAACCCAGGCCCTGGAATTGGCAGCCCAGAGTTTTAGTCACTGCACCACCGGGGAGGTCCCAGATTACTTATTCTATACATAGTAGTTTGTAACTTTTAATCTCCTACCCCTATCTTGCCCCTCCCCTGCTTAAATTCTTCACCTGCAACATGACACTTACAACAGTTGCAATTAAATGAAGTGTGACCCAGCATGGTGGCTGGCTCGCAGTGAACACTGTTTGCAGGTGTCTTTATTATATTGCTTGTTAGAATCTTTGTGTTATTCTGTGTCTTCTGGCTGACTCTTGCTTAAGTAAGTTTATATTTACAAACACAGAGCACAAAGCAACAAAACAGTAGCCAAAATAGGATATCATGGGAAACAGAATCGATGTGGTCATGCGTTTCTGCCGTATTGCAGCATGCCGTTACAATTCCGTCACTTTCTTAGAAACTCTGAATCTCTGTTCTCATCTTAAAATGGCAGTGTTGATTGCTTGATGGTGTGGCTGTGAGGATGAACAAGGAATGTGTATAAAGTGTCAAACCCCTTGCCTGTCACATGGTAGCCATTTCGTGAGCATCAGCTAACATATTTCATCATAAGATGCATAGAACGTAAGATGTGACCCAATTTCAGAGTTTATTAAACGTGCATCCAGAAATAAACAATTACGGGCATTACATCAAATTCCAGTCCCACTGATGGCTATACTTGTACCAGTGGGTTTGTTTTTGTTTCTTGTTAATTGGGTTGGGAAGATCCCCTGGAGAAGGGAATGGTAACCCACTGCAGTATTCCTGCCTGCCGAATCGCATGGACAGGAGCCTGGTGGGCCACAGTCCATGGGGTCGCAAAAGAGTTGGACACGGCTGAGCGGCTAACACACACACACAAGCCTGTTTTACGTTGAGGTGAAACTAAGCACTTTTATTCGAAACTGTGGAAAAAGGAGTCTTTTACAAACCAAAGAATGGCAAAGTTTAGAAGTATCTCAGTATAGTCCTGAGCTCTTCCCAAGTCGATCTGCTGTGGGGTCCAGTGCTGGCTTCTTCTTTATTTTGCTTTTTTATTTACTTTTGGTTGTGCTGGGTCTTCGTGGCTGTATGCCAGCTTTTTCTAGTTGCAGCGAGCGGGGTTACTCTGTGGCAGCGTGAAGCCTTCTCCTTGCCGGGTTTCTCTTGTTTGGAGAACAGGTTCAAGGTGCACGGGCTTCAGTAGCTGTGATGCTCCACGGTGTGTGGAGTCTTCCCAGACCAGGGATCAAACCCACGTCCTCTGCGTTGGCAGATGGATTATCTACCGCACCACCCGGGCAGCCCTCACACTGGCTTTCTTTGCACTCTGTCCCAGGAAACAGAAGGGCAGCTGCTGAGACATGGACAGCCTGGAACCCCTCAGTCCTTCACAGACAGATGGGAACTCGATCCTTCTGTGTGTGTGTGCTGTGCCCAGGCGCTCAGTCCTGTCCCACTCTTTGTGACCCCGTGGACCGCAGCCCGCCAGGCTCCTCTGTCCATGGGAATTCTCCAGGCAAGAATAGTGAAGTGGGTTGCCATGCCCTTCTCAGGGGATCTTCCCAACTCAGGGATCAAACCCAGATCTCCTGCACTGCAGGCGGATTCTTTACCAGCTGACCCACCAAGGAAGCCAATTTTCCTGGGTCCCAACTACATAGTGTGAGGCCAGCTCTGCAGGTCTCTTCAAAATCAGGGAACCCCAAGCCTGCCTTCAGGTGTAAAGTCAGGGACCTCCCCAGACTGACCTCTGTCTGCTAGAAATTCGAAGCTGTCCCAACCAAAACTGGACATCCTTGTACAAAGCTATACTCCTGGATTTACCCATGACCAATCCAGGTGTCATGGGAAGTAAAGATAAATATAGTAGTGTCTTTCCTGTCTCTGCAAGTGCGTGACCTACAGAAGATCCCACAGTTTAAGGTGGTATATCAGGGACAGTTAGCTTCCTTTATGAACTACGAGAAATCTTGGGAAACAAGTGGTTTAGTTAGTATTTCTTTGCCACATAAACATTGAAAGAAAGTTAGTTAAAGACTGAGATATGTCGCTGAGGTCTGTGTTTTCACTTGGATCACTTTCCATTCCCAGCCCCACCTCAGGGTCTAGGATGGCTGCTGTCACTCCAGCCATTAGGTTTACATCCCAGGTATCCACACAGTAAGAAGGGAAGCAGAGGGCACTGTCCCTCCCTTTACGACGCCCCTGAGAAGTTGCACACACTGCACCTGTCGCCGCTAGAACACAGCCACATGCGGCCGCACTTAGCTGCAAGGGCATCTGGGAAATGTGGAGTTTATTCTGGCGACTCTGATGGATTCAGGTGTGTCCTGGTCCCGAAAGAGAAGACGTATTGAAGTCCTAGCTCCCAGTACCTAAGAATGTGACTTTGGACATAGGATCTTGAAAGAGGTAATCAAGTTGAGATGAGCTCATTAGGCCTTCATCTAGTTTGACTGGCTTACTTATTCAAAGGGGCTATTTGGACATAGATCCACACAGAAGAAAGATAATGTGAAAACATGTGTGGAGAAGATGGCCACGTGGTGGTGAGGGATGTATCTACACACCGAGGATTGCCAGCAAGCATCGGATGCTGGAGGGTGCAAGGAGGCGGTCTTCTATAGAGCAGGAGAAAGGGCATGGCCCAGCAGGCACCGTGATCCCACACTCCCAGCCTCCAGAAGGACGGGTCTCCTATAGAGCAGGAGAAAGAGCATGGCCCAGCTGGCACCGTGATTCCACACTCCCAGCCTCCAGAAGGAGGGGTCTCCTATAGAGCGGGAGAAAGAGCATGGCCCAGCGGGCACCGTGATCCCACACTCCCAGCCTCCAGAAGGAGGGGTCTCCTCTAGCACCGTGATCCCACACTCCCAGCCTCCAGAAGGAGGGGTCTCCTCTAGCACCGTGATCCCACACTCCCAGCCTCCAGAAGGAGGGGTCTCCTTTAGCACCGTGACCCCACACTCCCAGCCTCCAGAGCTACGAGATGGTGAATCTGTGTGCCTAACGCACGTGATGCACTGTGGGCCCACTGGAAGCAGAACAAGCGAAGCCCCTGTCCTCATGGAGCTTCAGGTCCAGAGATGAGGCAGATGGTAATTATTCACTCAGACGTTTAATTACGAACTGTGATGTGTCTGTTTGGTAGGAATATGGTCTCAAATAAATGCTTTTGTAAGTGTGCTCGTTTCTTTGTTTTCAGAATTCCACGCTCAGGATTGCAAAGTCCTGTGCTGAGCCTGCCATTTTGCCTTTAATTTTAGAGTCTCTTGCTTCTACCCAGCAGTTTTTTCTGCCAGACAAAGCCGACTATTGTTGGTGTGACAGTTCCCGCTTGCAGGTCTCCCAGGAGAGCCTGTGGGGGGGGGGAGACGACAGGAGCCCAGTCGGGAGGACACTGGCTCGGCAGAGGGCCGGCCCCTGGGACGGGAATCGACTGAGTTGATTGAGCGCTTTGTTTTCCAGATTCCTGTCCCGCCCCAAGTCTCTTCCATCTCGGTGAACATCATGACCGTCCACCCTGCTGCTGAGACCAGAAGCCTGGAAGTCATGCTTGCCTTTTCTTTTCCCTCCCATTCCAGAAGCTTCCAAAGTGTATCTCAGATGCCTCTGTTTTTCTTTCTTTTCCCAAAGCCAAGCCACTGTCTCCTCTCACCAGGACTACTGTGGCTCTGACTGGTCTCCTTACACCTGCTCTTTTTTTCTTTACATGTAAAACTTTTTTTTTCCAAATTTTTGGCTGCTCTGGGTTGCTACACACAGACTCTCTAGCTGCGGCAAGCCGGGGCTTTTCTGTAGCCGCAGTGTGCGAGCTTTGCGTCGCAGTGGCCGCTCTGGCCTCACAGCAGGGCCCTGGGCGTGGAGCCGCGGGAGTTGTGGCCCGTGGGCTCCGTGGCTGAGGCTCATGGGACCAGGGGTCACCCCTGTGTCCCTTGCACAGGCAGCCCCCCAAGCCCTGGGCCGGCAGGGAGGCCCGCCTACACCCACTCTGCGGCCTCATTCATTCTCCGCCTGGCAGCCGGGGCAGCCAGGCTCTGCCGCTCTCCTGCTTGCCGGCCTTCGTTGGTTCCACGTTGCGATCAGGGTAAACTCTCAGAGGGTTACCTCGGCCTCCCAGGCCCAGGTGATCTGACCTCTGCTTGCCTTGCAGACCTCCTCTCCTGGCCTCCTTCCTCTTTGCTCATCTCCATCACCACGTGTTAGTTCCTCAAGCCAGTGGTTGCTCTCTCTCCGTAAAGTGAAGGTGAAAGTCGCTTAGTGTCCGACTCTTTGTGATCCCATGGACTGTCCATGGAATTCTCCAGGCCAGAACACTGGAGTGGGTAGCCTTTCCCTTCTCCAGGGGATCTTCCCAACCCAGAGATTGAACCCGGGTCTCCCGCATTGCAGGCAGATTCTTTATCAGCTGAGCCACCAGGCAAGCTTGCATTTGCTGTTTCTTCCACCTGGAATTCTCTTTTCTTGGCTCCTTGTCTTTGACACCTCACTTTTCACGCTTCCTCCTCTTTGGTTTCGCTGGGAAGCCTTTTTTTGTTTGTTTGTTTGGGATCTAGGTTCCCCAGTCAGGGGTCAGGCCTACACCCACTGCAGGGGACGTGTGGTCTCAACCACCGGGCCACCAGGAAAGTCCCAGGAAGGGAAGTTTTCGTAGCTTTTCTGCCCATGTCTCATTGGCTGAGATTGTACTGTTCGGTCACTTCAGAGGGGGCTGGGAATTGAGTGTTTCATCTTCTGCCTTGCCTAGGGCGAGAGAAAGAATGGATGGAATGAGGTGAGTTGAACCAGACCGACAGTGTGCGCCAGAGCCCTCAACGCTCTCAGAGCTGCCTGCTTATTTCCTTCACGGATACGCACGTGTTTCCCTCGATCCCTTCCAGAACACACGCTCTATGAGGGCGGGGATAATAGCTAACCCTTTTTTTTTTTTTGCTACATGCTCATTAAATGTTTGTTGAATCAAGAAATTAACTTCTGTGGGTAGAAACAGTGCAGACTCTACTTCAAGCAGCATCACCACTTTACTAGAGTAAAAAAGCTTCTTAGCACGGCAGGTAGACAGTGGAATTTCATTCTAACAACTACCACACCACATGACACTTAACAGGTGCTCACCGTTATTTTTAAAATCTCAATTAACTGATTCCATTATTCAAGTGTCAAATAAATAAATGGGAGTCAGTTCCCGAAGCTCTGTAATTATAATCTAAGACAGACAAATATAAGGTGTCCCGCAGAGCAACAGCAGCCATATCATTCATACGAAAATCACTGGCATCTGGCCTGGTGCAGAGTTGGTGCCCATGTTTGTCTTCTAAATGAATTTGAAAATGGATGTCCAGACAACGTATTAGTTATTTCAGGTAAAGAGGCAGATGGCATTGAATGTAGTTGTATAAAAATGTAGTCTTTCCGTTTAACATTTTGGGGCACCCGTCTGATCCTTTCAGTAGATATAATGGAGAACTAGTGAGAACAGTTTTAAGATCAATTAAAGCCACATTTGTTGAGTGATATCATGTGATGAGAACCGTGCTAGGTGCATTATCTCTGCTTTATCACTGTTAGCAGCAATTCTGGACAGAGGTATCCTCTCCATTTTTACAGACAGGAAAAAAAATGTGGTTCAGAGGGTTAAGATCTTTGCCTGAGGTTAAGATTTGTGTATGAATTCAGACATGCCTGGCTCTGGACCCTGTGCTTTGGAACCCTTATTGTAAGTGTGTGGAACTGATTATATCACGAGGAAAAATAAGCCCCAAATGCCCTTACTGTGTCTTAGGGATTTAGCTGATCCTGTGGACAGAGGATAATGCTGCGTTTGGGTTGGCACTCCTGTGCTTGTTGCGAAACTGTGTCCTCTAAGATCGTGACAGTGATGGACGGCATTCTTGTGAGTTAAGAAATTCAGATCAATAAAAGGCTTGACAGTAAAGGTTGAGCTTTGAAAACCAGAAAGAATGTGTCTGTGTCTCCAAGCTTTCTGGATCCCAAGGATTCGAGTTACCCAAAGCAGTTCATCTTTAAGCTGTAATCAGCCAATATAAGCTAGGCTCCCGAACGGGTATGTTCTGCTGGTTGGAAGGCTGAAAGCATGAACCTTAGTGTCCCATAATAGCAAGCGCAGATCCTGATGGTGCAATCATAGGGAGCCTCTCACAGCATGCGAACTAAGCGCTGTCAGAAGCCGTGCTCCGCCCAGCGTCTCAGCACCTGCGGCCCCCACTCTCCCTGGCACTGGTCCGCGTCCTCACCGCGGCTGCGCCCAGTCTTTAGACCTGTCTGCCTCTGCCCTGAGGATCCGTTTCCTGCTCCCTTTCAGCCCCGTGCACACACATCCTCCCCATAAACCGGAGAGCGGATATTCAGAAGGCCTCTGATTGGCAGGGACCCGCGCAGCTGTGGTCACTGCAGGCCTCTCTGGGCCAGAGTGGACCTTGCTGGTCTTTCGACATCGCTTTCAAATTAGTTTGACTTCTGGGAGGGGAAAGAAGTCGTTGACAGCATTCAATGGTCATTGGCTCTCATCCAGGGTAGATTTATAAATGTGTTGGAAGTTCACCCATATAAAAATGTCTTTTGAATTTCCAGCACCAACAGAAGTGTTATTTCCACTACCAGTAATCAGAAACTTAGAGCTGCAAAGATTCCACTGGTTCTTAACATTATGTAGGGGTCACATGCCTCTTTGAGAATGTAGTGACAGCTGTGGGCATTTTTCTAGAAGAAGAGGGGGGTGTGTGTATGAGAGAGACAGAGAGAAAGTGAGAGACAGAATTACGGATTCACACAGCTTAACTGTTTATGGATCGTCTACCTTTGGACCCCAGGATCTGAATCTCCTGGTCTAACCTCCTCATTTTACAGGTAAGGAAAGTAAAGTCCACAGAACTGAAGTGACTTATTCGGGCTTAAGGAAGATAACCAGAACTAGGATCTGAGCACTCCTGACTGTGCTATGAAATTGTGCGTGTGTGTGTGTGTGAGAGAGAGAGAGAGAGAGAGATCAGTTTTAATGCCTGGCCTGCCCTGCCCTGGGGAAACCCAGTTTGTATTATTTCCATCCCTTCTCTGCTCCACCCCTGCCATCATAGTCATTTCAGTAATTAATATGATCTGGCCTCTCTTGAGTTTATATTATGTTCAACTGTTTTTAACAGTAATAATGAAAATGCTTTGCTTTGGTTAAAGATGGGTCAAAGAATATTTTGCATTTCTCACAACTTCCTGAAACAGAGCTGAGCAAGTACTATTAACTCCATTTTACACGTTAGAAAATCAGAGACCCAGGTTAAGTTGTTCGGGGTGAAGTGCAGAGCGAATTCCCGCTCTTCTCCTGCCCTGGATTCCAGCTGGGGGCTGGAGTTCTGTCTAATCCTCTGGTTTAAAACGAGCATGAGCAGGAACATGCAGGCCCTTCAGGGAACGCCCTGACCACTGCTCCCCAGCCTTCAGCATCCCTCAGAATCACCGGGAACCCCTGACGACAATATCCAGAGGGCGGGACTGCCGGGTCTGGGGCAAGGCTGGGACATCAGCGCTTTTCAGAATCTCACAGGTGATTTCCTCGTGCAGCCGCCAAGTGAGGCGCCACCCAGACCTCTGAAAGGATGTGCTCAGCGCTGCCTCATCCTTCCATGCTTGGAAGAGGGGCTATGCTGGTTCCATGCCTCAGGTTCAGACGGAAGGCGGGGTTCCGTGGCTTCTCTCTGAAAGATCCTGCAAAGGCGTGTGGATGGTGTGTGTTCCCCACGGAGGTGTTTCCTCGCTGCGTTTCAGTTCCGAGCATGTCTGACTCATGACATCACACTTCTCACGAAGCCAGACGGCAGCCCCCGGCCCCCGACCGTGTGCCCGAGCCCCCATGATGTCTGCGTTCAGCTCGGCAGCTTTGAGTCGTTGCAGCGGGGCCTGGTGGCGTTCCGGAAGCCCGGGTCCCCGAGAGCCAGCCTCAAACACGGCTCTGCTGCACGGCCCGAGGAGGCACGGGCTTCCAGGACGGGCTTCCAGGACGGGCTTCCAGCCCCTTTGGATGACGAGGCTGCCACAGCGCTGCCAGGGCACAGCTGCGGCCCCATAGCCTGGGCAGATCCCACCGTGTCCTGTTCTCTTTTAACGGCAGAGGTTTTTTTAAAACAGAAGGAAAATGTACCGTATGCTGTCCTGAGGCAACTTTAAGGTTGGTTTAAGGAGTTTGATTTCTTATGAATTCAAATATGTTTCGGGTATTTCGGTTTAAAACATGGATTTTTCCCTGCCAAGGAGAAACTGTTTCCTTTCCCCCTCCTCCTTCCTGCTAGACCTGCAGCCACCCAGATTTGGCTACAGCTTGTGCTGAGTGGGGAAAAGCTCCCCGGGCAGGCGTTGAGATGGGGCTGTCTTGCTGGGGGGCAGGGAAGGCCAGCCATCTGCCCAGGAGGCCCCCAGAGCCCCCCGCTCTCAGACGAAAGAGAAAGCTGCCTTTGTCTGGGGCCGCGTGTGACCAGCTGCTGGACCTCGGTGGGGCCACAGTGGCCTGCATGTACCCACAGCTGGGCCGATGAGCTCGAGTTCCAGAATAATCAGGGCCAGGCACAGAGCATGTCTTTGTGGGCCCAGAGGTGGCCTGACCGCCTGCTGCCTTGAGAGGTCAGGGGGCCGGGTACCAAGTGTTCTTTGTTTGCTAAGTCGCTCAGTGGTGTCCGACTCTTTGCGACCCCATGGACGGTAACCTGCCAGGCCCCTCTGTCCATGGGATTCTCCAGCAAGAACACTGGAGTGGTTGGCTGTCCCCTCCTCCAGGGGGTCTCCCCAACCCAGGGGTCGAACCCGGTCTCCTATGTCTCCTGCATTGGCAGGTGGGCTCTTTACCACGAGCGCCACTGGGGAAGCCCCAAGGTGCCGTGGGCCACCCCTTCCGTGTCAGCTGGAATCCAGAGCTGCAGGTCTGTGTGTGGGGCCCGATGTGATGCCTCTCAGACTCTGGAAAGTCTGAGGTCACCCTCTCTCGGAGCTTCTGATCGTGTGGAGATGGGATATATACAGAGAGAGCTGGAAAAAAATATGTCTATAATTAGGTGTTCCGTTTGGGGTTTTTTGTTTGTTTGTTTATGTGTCTGCACCAGCTCTTATTTCAGCTTGCAGCATCTTCTTTGCAGACGTGGGATCTCTGGTTGTCGCATCCGAGCCCTTAGTTCCCCCACCAGGGACGGAACACAGCCCCGCCGTGGAGCATGGAGCCTTAACCTCAGGACCGTCAGGGAGGTCCCGGGCATTCCGTTCTGCTGTCCCGAGTCCACGCCCGCCCCCACTGCACCATTCACCGGCTCTGTGTCCGGACCCCCAGTGTGAGTCCTCACCCCACACACTCAGCGCTCTGGGACATGTTCCGTCTCATCCGGAGGCCAGCGTGTCTCATCCGCACAGCAGTGCCTCCGAGTCCTTGCTCACCTTTGCCGTCAACCTGCTTCTGTCAGTCCTCAGCCTCCCTTCTCAGATCTTCCAGACCTGTCTGTGTAGTCAGTTTCCATCTCTCAGATTTCCACTGCCGGAGCCGGAGCTCTGACTCTCTCACCCTCTGTCTCAAGCCTGTGCAACTGGTCCTTTTTGACGCTTCTTTTAGAGGGTCTGCTGGTGGGCGAGGGAGTCCTTGTTGGACTGGCAGTGGGAGGAGCAGGTAGATACAGGCTGGTGGTTGGGGCGCCAGGGCAAGCTGGAAGCTGCCAGCCCTTCTGTGTTCATCTCTCACCTCAAGGGCGATGGAGAACCAGCTGTGAGCCCATTAGCGTCGCTGCGTGCGTGTTAATAACTTCTTCCTACGACTCATTTCCCTCTCCCTGGGCACTCAGTGAGTCCCTCGGTTGTTTATGGTTCCCAAACCTTTATTTCTGGTTGGGTGGCTCCACCTTTCTTTACTGAAGGTTCTGGAATGGGATTACTGGGGAGGCTGGTGGAGAAACCTCTGGAGGACTATGCGGGAGCCCTGGGTTCGATCCCTGGGTGGGGAAGGTTCCCTGGAGAAGGGAGCAGCTCCCCACTCCAGCGTTCTGGCCTGGAGGACTCTGTGGACCGTACGGTCCATGGGGTTGCGGAGCTGGACACGCCGGGGCGTCCTTGCATGCTGAGCTCATGGCCAGTGGGGTTGAAGCCACTTCCTCGGCTGGGGGCAGGACCCTGGTCCCGAGTCTCACAGGGCGGGGCGGGGCAGGCCGGGCCGGGCCGCGGCCCACGGCGTCTCTGCCCCACGGCGTCTCTGCCCCACGGTGTCTCTGTCGGCCTCTGTCACCAGGGCAGCGTGAGCCACGCCGGCCTGCACACCCACTTTCCAGATGGTACGTGGACTTCTCCTGAGCCCACGCGACTCCGAGGCGGCCTTGGAGAGGGACTCTGGGAAGCGGGCTTCTCGCTTGGCTGAGTTGACACCGAGTAGCTCCATTCCCTTGCTTATATCTTTGTCCGTCCTAATAACCGGCCCTCAGAATGTTCCTGGTACAAGGAGGGGACGGGGAAGGTGGACGGATCCGTCCAGTGAAGGATAACGCGGTGCCCACACAAGGGGCAGCTCCTTCTCTGCACGCGGTCCTGGTGCAGCTGTTGCGTGTGGAACTGTGTTGCACAGTCTGGAATGAGGCTGCTTTCACCGCTGTCTCTGTGAGCAGCAACCCACTCTGTCTTGCTCCCTCTGGCTGCTTGAGGCCAGGGCCCAAAGTGGATGAAGTGTTTAAGGCAGGAGTCCTGGGTTTGGTCTTCTCTCTCCAAACTTCTAAGAGAACTGGTTCTGGCAAACCCGAGTTGTTTACACAACCTGGCTTATTTTGGCTACTTTGTGAAAGAAGCAATATGACCAGCCTGAATGTGGCCATCTGGAAAATGTTCCTGGAAGCATTGTTGAGTACCCAGATTGGAAGTCAGCTTTTCAGGGTCAGCCTATAATCACTTTCTTACATACAGGCTTAGCAAGAGGAGTTTGGTCCTGGCTGAGAAGCCAGTGAATTAGCCTTAGAAGTAAACATTCATGCAGGCTGACCGGGAGGGTAGACCGCCTAATGCAGCAGTGTCTGGTATGTCCTCTGGGCGTGGTGGGGAGGAGGAGCCGGTCTCTGTGGGGCTCAGACGTGCTACACCTAATGGGTGTCGTCTCCCGTCCTCTTCATCACACAGCCCTATGAGCTGCAGATTAGCTCTGAATTATAGCCGAGGCTGAAAGGGTGACTCAGAGCCTCTGGTTGTGCAACTGAATGGCAGAACCAAGAGCCAGGTTAGCCCCCGTCTGTCTGGCTGCAGGGCCCTGAATCCTCCATCATATCACGGTGCTCTTCGCATCGGTGGACATTGCTTTCTTTTCTGCTCTTCAGCTCGTCCACGTGGCTGACCTTGGCAAAATGTGTTCTCAGCCCTGCCAGGGCTTAGGCATTTCCCCAGGAATGGAGACACCCACACATTCTCTGCGTCTGTGTGCGAGGCTTCCGAAGTGGACGTGACCTGGAGTATAACACGCTCGGCCATGCCGCGGGAGCCGGGAGGTGGCCGGCGTTGCCGCCCCAGCCCTGCGCCACGTTGGTGTGGAGCTCTCCTGACCCTTTGGCGCAAGCCCCCGAGCTGAGACGGTCTGGGGAAGCTGGTCGGCAGCCTCTTCTCTGGCCGCTCGGATCGCCTGGTCCTCGTAACGGCCGCGGCCGCCGGTCGAGTCAGGAAGGGGCTCCAGAGCAGAAGGGTGGGTGTCGCTCCCCTCCCTGGGAGCTCAGTTTCCACTAGCCCTCTCCGAGACTGTCTCAGGGTCTGGGTCCCAGATATCCTGCCCCACAGGCGGTTGCTCCATGCTTAGTCCTGTTTATAGTCCTTTTACTTTTCCCGTCAAAACCCCACCAGCTAGACAGGGGTGTGCGCGTCTGTACAGAGCGCACATGCACGCGCGTGCACACGTGCCTTTCGTTCTCAGCCCACATCGGAGCAGAGGAGCAAGACTGCCCTCACTCAGGAGGCCCTGCCGCCCAGCGGCGAGGCCTCCCCGCTGCACTGCAGGGGTCTGAGCGCCACCTGCGGTGGGGCCTGCGAGCCCGCAGCTGTGCGGCACAGCCGAGTGAAACAGTAAAGGCAGAAGATCCTCAGGCTCGGGGGCCTGAGCTCCACCCACGGTGGGGCCTGCGAGCCCGCAGCTGTGCGGCACGGCCGAGTAAAACGGTAAAGGCAGAAGATCGGACTCACACTGACATGCTAGAAAACACCATCAGTGCACAACAGACCCCCCTTGTGATTAAAATAATCTATGAAAAACGCCTGGGGGGATGGCGGTGGGATAGAGGCTCAGGACAGAGGGGACACGTGCACACCTGTGGCTGACACATGCTGGTGGACGGCAGAGACCAGCACAGCCCTGTGAAGCAATGATCTTCCAATCAAAAACAAATAAATTTAGAAACTATATGGAAAACACATAGCATTTGTGAAAACAAAGTTGTAATGCATGTTTTTGCATTATAAAAACATGAATAACCTTATGAATAATGTTAATGTGTTCTGTATCTCATTGAATGTGGACATCTTGGGTATATTAATTTTACATTTTATAATTCAGAAAAAAATTCAGAAAACATAATTCAGTATAATTCAGAAAAAATTATAATTCAGAAAAAAAGCATAATAATTTCTGGGTGTCAAATGGGCTAACGAGAAACACTCTAAGGGTAAACCACTAATTGAGTAAGGGTTTCTTGTGGAGGAAAGAATTCGGGGTCAGTGAGGAAGCGTGACCTGGAGCCTCTTTGCTTTGGCCGTCGGCTCCTGTGGGAGTGAATGCTTGTGGTTGGAGCGTGTCTCCAGCTGGTGGAAGACCCAGTCTGCAAAGAGGGGAATTCTAGGGGGCTTCCTGCGTCCCCGGGGCGCCAGCTGTGTGTGGGCGGAGCGGGGGGCGTGATCACAGCGTATCTCCCGCCGTGTGGAGCCGCCCGGGTGTCGGGTTCCTCCAGCAGAGCAGGACGTCCAGGGGGTCCCGGGGTTATCGGCGCCCGCGTCGCTTCTCTTCGGTTCCCTGAACCTTCTTATAACGTGGGCAGAGCACCGGGCCAAAAGCGTGCAGTCTTCAGCTCACGCAGACCCTGGACGCGGTCCCCGTGCAGTCACGCGTTGCCTGTAGGGTGACAGAACTGCCAGCGTGGGCCACGGCTCCTCTGTCAGCCTGGCCCGCGTCTCGGAGCACGCCCAGGAAGGCGCACGTTCACCCCGACTTGGGGAGCCCCAGGCTCTCTGGGCTGACCCCGAGCTCCTCTCGGCCGAATCCCCAGCAGGGCGTCACGACCACTGCCGCCCCGTGCTACCGGGCAGAGTGGACCAAGGCTGGGCCTGAGTCTGGAACACACCTTTGACTGGTTTGGGCTGGAAGGGAGCAGACTCTTTGAATCCAGCAAGCACTTCCAATTTTCCGTTGGCTACAAAAGTTCTTTAGCTGCTGTTTGTTGTTGTCCTTGTTGTATTGTGAAAGAAAGTTGTTCTTGCACACATTGGCTTTCCTTCAGGGCTAATTGTGGAGTCTGCTCTCTGGGGACACCACAGAGCCCTATAGCCTCTGAAAAGGCATCAAATGCGGGGAAGGCTGTAATTCTCCGGAGAGCGGCTCCTGTGTTTGTCTGAGAACCGGATCTCTGCCTCCTCCCACGCCAGCCACTCTCTAGCCAGCTGCATACTTGGTGGAGAGATTTATGGAACCGAACCTACAGCTGCAAGTTTTCTTTTTCTTTTTTTCCAGGAACAGTGTTCTGCTGTCAGAGCTGTTATGCAATAAGCACAGACACATAATTTATTTCCTCCAGGAATGTTCACAACTCCTGAGTAGTACCTTGTTGAATCTGTGTGTTTATAAACATACAGCATTCTGTGGATGGAAGGAACTCATTCAATAGATCTATGACGTCTTGACTCAGCTTATGTCTCTAGTATTTTGTTCAAGGACCATCCGTGAGTCTAGTTAAACACTGTATGACTACTTCAGTTCTGGAACAACTTTGTTAAAGTGAATATCTTAGGGACAGGAGCAGAGATTCTTCTAACTGAATCCCACTGTTCTGCTTACTTTAAAATTATGCTGATTATTTACTGTGGCTTATGGAAGACTCTTGAGAGTCCCTTGGACTGCAAGGAGATCCAACCAGTCCGTCCTAAAGGAGATCAGTCCTGGGTGTTCATTGGAAGCACTGATGTTGAAGCTAAAACTCCAATACTTTGCCCACCTGATGGGAAGAGTTGACTCATTGGAAAAGACCCTGATGCTGGGAGGGATTGGGGGCAGGAGGAGAAGGGGACGACAGAGGATGAGATGGTTGGATGGCATCACCAACTTGATGGACATGAGTTTGGGTAAACTCCAGGAGTTGGTGATGGACAGGGAGGCCTGGTGTGCTGCGGTTCATGGGGTCGCAAAGAGTCGGACACGACTGAGCACCTGAACTGAACTGATGGATTCTTTATACTTATGGAGTTCTGTTGGATTGGGAAACTTTTTCTCCTATCACCCCATAGGGTTTTTTTATGTTTTCTTTTTAAGCTTTTCTTTCTTTTACTGAAGTATAGTTGGTTTACAACAGCACATTACTTTCAGGCGTTCAGCACAGCACATCTCTATCATCACTGAGTCAGTGATTCCGCATAAATAAATGTATATGATATTCTTCTTCAGAGTCTCTTCCCTTACAGGTTATTACAAAATATCGAGTTAGTTACACGTGTTATACGGTTTATCGTTTTTGGTTGTCTGTTTTACAGACAGTCATGTTATACACACTATATATTAATCACAACCTCCTAATTTATCCTTCCTATTTAAATTTACCCATTTAAAGTAAATATGTTTACATTTCTGATCTGAATGAATAACTGCAACTTGACGTCTATTTTTGTTTCCCAAACCAGAGCCCAACTGGCTTCCCACCTGTGGACCTTTGCAATGGGCTGACTCTGTTCCAACAATCTGCATCCACGGGGCTCTTTTGGAGGGAAAGATTGTACGGGAAGAGGGACAGAGGAGAAAAACATGTTTATTTAGCTTCACTGATAAACACTGGGCTTAGTACCTCATCAGGTTTGATTCCCATAATAAACACAATCCCCATTTTACAGTAGAGTAAAATATAACTCAGAGAATTTGTAGCTTGGCTGAACTTGTAAATTATAAAAAGTAAGAGTTTAAAAAATTGTACTCTATAGAAAATGTACAAATTATTCATGTACATCTCAAACTATATTACAAAGCAAATCACTAGAAACTACTACCGAGGAATTCTAAGATCATGGATTAGTTGTCTACTTCTGAAATTTGTATAACTTTATCATATTGCAATCTTCATATTGGGGACATGTTTAGAAGTGGACTGCTGGATCATAGGTTATGCACATATGTTACACTTAATGAGAGCAACTGTTCTGTCCTTTGTTGAAAGTGAAGAGGATAC
The DNA here is from genome assembly GCF_023699985.2 of Odocoileus virginianus. Taxonomy (NCBI): domain Eukaryota; kingdom Metazoa; phylum Chordata; class Mammalia; order Artiodactyla; family Cervidae; genus Odocoileus; species Odocoileus virginianus. Next base: position 65,606,463 of record NC_069688.1, read on the forward strand.
TCTGCACCATCACTGTAATGCATCTTGTTGCTGTTGTTGGCGTCACGCATGTCAGATCTTAGTTCCCTGACCGGAGATCGAACCCACGCCCCCGGTGGAAGGCAGTCTTAACCCTGGACCGCAAGGGCAGTCCCTATCGTTTGTCTTTCAGACCTCTGCCCTTGCTGTTATTTACGTGTTGGGAGCACTTACGTGCGTGAGAGCGCCTCCTCCTGCACTCCGTCATTTGTACTCGTCTCCACTTCATGTCTAAAAATCCTGTCTGCCTTGCAGATGTAATGGAAGCAAACTCCTGGCCTAGTTCTTAGCGTCTAAGCAACCAGGAAACCAGTTGTTATAATAGTAAATAGTTGTTTGATCACTAATTAAGAGGAGTCATTGTTTTTTTCTCTCTAATATTTTTGACTGGGCCACATGGCTTGCAGGATCTTAGTTTCCCAACTAGGGATCGAACCTGAGCAACAGCAGTGAAAGCCTGGAATCCTAACCACTAGGCAACCAGGGAACTCCCAAGTCGGCATTTTTTCTCATTTTAGAGCTGAAAGGTGCCGTGAGGTCTCTAAGAAATATACATTTTTTTCCCCAGCCAGCCCAACTGATTGGATGAAGAACTGATGCTTGGAGAGGGAAGTAGCACATTCAGAATGATTCAGCTCTCTGGGTGCAGAGCTGAGGTGAGAGTTTATCTCCTGACTCCTGATCTGGGGCTTTCTCCACTGCCCCATGCTTCATTTGACTGTGGGTTAGTCGCTCAGTCATGTCTGACTCTGCGACCCCATGGACTGCAGCCCTCCAGGCTCCTCTGTCCGTGGAGCGAGTTGCCCGTTCCTGGTCCCAGGGATCTTCCCGACCCAGGGATCAAACCCAGGTCTCCTGCGCTGCAGGCGGACCCTTTACCACTGTGCCACCTGGGAGCCTCCTGGGGGAATCCTGGCCGGGGAGGCAGGCAGGAAGGAGAGAAGCAGCAAATCCCGGAGACACACGTTTTAGGAGTGTTTCTTTTATGCGAATAAGCTGAACTCTACAGACAACTGAAGAGTGCCTCACACTGAACGTGGCAGCGTCCGTGCCGTGTTGACGCCTGACGCCCACACTCTCACCCACCGACAGGACACGGGCGGACCCTGGGTCTGCCTGGCCCGTTTCCACTGGGAAGCAAAGGTCGCAGTAACAGAAAGGGAACGCCAGTTAAAGGCACAAAATAGCTGATGTAACTGCCATGGCAAATGGTGTGGCTTGGGGGAGGTTTCTGGCTGAGTTACATGCAGCATTGTTACCAAGGGTAATTATACAATCCTTTATTCACCTTCTGTCCTTCCCCTGGGAATCTTTAAAATCTGCATCCAGGAATCATTACTGTTCACCTCACTCTAGCCAAGAGTTAAATAAATGTGGTTATTTAAATTTGGTTGAGGATCATAAGACCTGATAGGTGTAGCCCAGTTGTAAAGATTAGTCTGAGTTATGTTTTTTTATTTCAGTATTTATTTTATTTATTTATTTGGCTGTGCTGGGTCTTAGTTGTGGCACGTGGGTTTTCAGTTTTCATTGCGGCGTGCGGGCTCTTAGCTGTGCCGAGTAGGATCCGGTTCTTGACCAGGACCCCGACGCCCTGCACCGGGAGTGTAGCATCCTAGCCGCTGGACCACCGTGCAGGACCTGAGTTACACTAAAAGAGTCAAACTGCCCCTTACCCGGAGAAGGCAGCGGCAACCCGCTCCAGTGTTCCTGCCTCGAGAGTCCCACAGACGGCGGAGCCTGGTGGGCTGCCGTCTGTGGGGTTGCACAGAGTCGGACACGATTGCAGCGACTTAGCGGCAGCAGCAGCCCCTTACATTGTCCTTCAGTTTCTCCCCTGATGATGATGAGGTGAGCATTATTCCATTTTTCAAAGATGCTGGAGGGAAAAATCGAATCATTGTTCCTAAGAGACTTGTGTGTGAGAGGTGCTTAGATGCTGTATCGAGGTGTGTATCCATGTGGTGTCAGTGGCCATTTGGGGGGAACTGATTATCTGTCTCTCAGGGGACAAGGTAGGCTGGGGCTTCAATATACAAGCATGTAAAGAACTTTGGAAATGTTAGGTGGTCCTGTTAGCCATTAGGACACTGCCCATGCGGACTGGCAAGCTGCACCCTGAGAAGTGACCCTGGTGAACGGATCAAATGGCTAGACTTTCCCAGGTATGGATAACAAAGGAAAGAAACTTAAAATCATCCATAAAAATATAGTGCTGTGTTTAAATATTTATGTTGTTGCTTTCACAGTCTTGTATGTTAGATTATGGAAGCCATGGTGTAATAATTTGGAGCAGAGTTTAAACAGCTTTGTGGCGCTAATGGTAAAGAACCTGCCTGCTAATGCTGGAGACATAGGTTTGATCTCTGGGTCAGAAAGACCCCCTGGAGAAGGAAATGGCAACCCCCTCCAGTGTTCCTGCCTGGAGAATCCCAGGGATGGGGGGACAGATGTACTACAGTCAGTAGTGTCACAAAAAGTCGGATACTGCTGAGCATGCATCATTAAAGAAATATGATCAATTAAAATACACCTTTTTTTCTTTCTAAACTTCCAACAGCTTTCAAGTGTTTCTTAATCTATTCATGACTTCCTTAATCTGGCTCGCCCTCAGCCTTCTTTCTAGTAGGATAGCATGGATGCCTTGTGGGATTTGTAGAGAGGAATTCTACTTTTCATGGGAGTTTGATTAGGGTGGTCTCTAGACACATCTGACGATTCTGCCTGATTGGGAATTTCAGCGTTAGCTTGCCTGTCACACCTTGGTTCTGCTTTCTGCCTCCTTTGATTAGACAAGCGTCCATTTCCTGCTCTCCGGGACTCGGCTCTCCCTGATTATTTTCTGTATCTGTCTGGGTCTGTGTTTTTTCCTTGTGACTGTTTCTGTCTCTGAAATGTTATCTGTCTTGGTCTCTGTCTTGCTCAGTGTTTTATTATTTCCAGGGAAAGCCTGGAGCAGGCTTCCCTTCCAACCCTTCTTTCTCTTTCAAGATCAGAAAGAAAAAGAACAGCTGAGAGTAGCTTCCGTAGGAAATTTCCGTGGCAGGGATCCGAGTGCCTAGTGGAGACAAGATCTCCGGGTGGAGAGAAGGCCCCGAGGCCGTGCCGGTGCAGTGGGCGTCCTGCACCCCACCCCACTTTGGACGGAACCCTCAGATGACTGTGATGGACCCCAGCCATACCAGGGCTCCGGTGCAGTGCGCAACCCCAAGGGCACTGCGTCTGCTCAGAGGGTTAGCGGTTAGCGGTGAGCGGCCGGCGGCCAGCACGGGAACAGGGGGCAGTTAGTGCTGAGGATAGTTCCTTGGTTTGGCTCCTTCTCAGTAGGAAGCCTGGGGTGCAGCCTTGGTGTTTATCCAGCCTGATTGCAGCCTGCGTTGTCCGAGTCCTGCCCCCTCTCTTGTTACTTCCTACCTGACCGACTCCGGTTTCCGGAACCTTCCTGCACTGCCCTGTTGCTCAGACATCATGTACCCAAGACTTGGTAGGGTTTTGTTCTTCCTCTTCATTAAGGATGATGATGTTCGGTCGCTCAGGTGTGTCCGACTCCCTGCCACCCGTGGACCGCAGCACGCCAGGCCTCCCTGTCCTTCACCTTCTCTCGCAGCTTGCTCATTAAGGATAATGTCTTCCATGTCCCTTCTTTGTAAAGTGAAGGTAAAAGATACATACGGGAAGACAAGAACTTGAAGGTAATATGCAAAAATAGTAAGTAGTTATATTCACTTGAATTATGAGTAGTTTTTCCATTTCTGCAAACTTCTCTAACACAGCTGGTATACTGCTTTGTTTTTTAATTAGTAAACTGGTGTTTTTTGTTTTTTTAAAGAGAAACAAAACCAAAGCACTGTTGAGACGGAAACGGACATGTGAACCAGGGGAGGAGGATTAAGAGGCACACACTTCTAGCTGGAAATTAGGACTAAGTGTACAGTATAGGGAACATAGTGAAAAATACTGCAATGACTTTGTAGGCGACAGGTGGTAACTAGAGAGGACCATTTTGTAATGTATAAAATTATCGAATCACCATGGTGGCACACCTGAAACTAATATAAGTCAATTACACTTGAATTTTAAAGTAAAAACAAAAGGTAAAAAAAAAAAAGTGAAGGTGTCCTCCTTGTAGGAGATGAGTTCAGAGCAACTACGGGTCGCTTAGGAATGAGCTCTTTTCAGTGAACTGTGGAAATGAGGGCATTGCAATCAAATCTTTGAAAACTGATCTGATAAAGATAATTGTAAACAGAAGAAAAACACACAGCCTCACTTGAATGTTCATAACCACCCGGGGAGGCATCTAAAGCCCTCTGACCCCAGGTGGGAGCCGGAACAGACCCACGGTCAGTCTGTTCAGGGGCCATCACATGTCTGTGTGTCTGTGCTTTTTCATGTTAGTAGAGAAATCATTTCTCCCGGGCTGTGTGCTTTCTGTTGTTACTTGTAATGTGTGTTGATTTTCAGAACATAGTGTACCAGAGATGCTGGTTTGAAGTTCATTAAAACCAAATACATCGCATAGCAGTACCTGCCTTTCCAGATCATTTTGCACATTTTTAGTAACAGGACCTTGGAACTGCTAAAACCACAGCACTTGTTGGGACCACTTAGGGAGAGATGACGTCTTTCCAGCAGCCTGACTCTAAAAATACTACTTTAAAGATAAGCAGGATACATGTTTGAAAGGCCTTTTTTTTTCCCCCACTCATTCAAGGGGAAAAAATGAAATAAATGTCTAAATTTCTGTATCGTTGAGGATTTTAAGTGACACAAGACGCAAGTCAATCTTAGCTGAGTCAAAACCTTCTTACAAAGTTGGAAGAGGCTAAAGATGAACATCACAAGATATTTGAGGGAACCCAGACTGTTTAATTAGGGCTTCCTTGGTGGCCCAGGTGGTGAGAGTACTCCTGTCCGCCTGCAATGCAGGAGACCTGCTTTGATCCCTGGGTGGGGACGATCCCCTGGAGGCGGGCACAGCTACCTGCCCAGTATTCTTGCCTGGAAGATCCCATGGGCAGGGAGCCTGGTGGGCTACTCTCCATGCAGTTACAGCAAGTCAGACAGAACTGCGTGACTAACACTTTCATATTAGTTTTGAAGCACCAAGCCCTCCTCTCCTTATCTCTTTCTCTCTGGTGGCCCCAGATCAGGGATCACAGATCTGAAACGCCTCTCAGCTAGGTGTAAGAAAAACAGGAAGTGCTGAGGACCCCAGCAAACGAGAGAACATGGACCATTAAAAGGGGCAGCTATGGAGCCGTGGTCCAGCGGCCATCCACGTCTGGTGTGGTTAGATCTTCAGACTCTTCCACAGAGGCCAGCATCTGGAATTTTTTTTTAATTGTTTTTATTTGTTTAGTTATTTGGCTGCACCGAGTCCCAGCGATGGCACGCAGGATCTTCAGTCTTTGTTACCGCATGCAGAGTCTTTAGTTGAGGAATGTGGCGTCTAGTTCCCTGACCAGGGGTCGAACCTGGGCCCCCTGCGTTGGGAGCCTGGAGCTTAGCCACTGGACCACTAGCAAAGTGCCCTAGAAACCTAGATTTTTGTGTGAAAATTCCCTAATTTTTAAATGTTGGTCAACGGAAACAAACACTTGGTAGGGGACAGAGAATTCAGTTCTGGCCAAGACTAACTGCTGCGGGGACTCCCTGAGCGACAGGGAGACGCGTCTCACCCTCGCGAGCCTGAGAAGTGTTCTCCAGTGTAGGCTCACCTGGCAGCTTCTGCCCTCTGCTTGGACGACACAGAAAGAGTCTTCATCTGTTTGCAGGAAAGAAGCGCCTTGCTCTAAAGTCAGCACTCTGGATTGGGAGGGGATGGAATTCTCATTCTTGACTCCTGAGTATGCTGGAGCAGAAAACACACAGCTCTAGCAAGTGTCTACATTGTTGTTGCTCAGTCGTGGAGTCGTGTCCGACTCTGTGACCCCATGAACTGCAGCCCGAAAGGCTCCCCCGTCCTTCACTGTCTCCCGGAGCTTGCTCAAACTCACATCCATTGAGTGGGTGACGCCATCCAACCATCTCATCCTGTCGTCCCCTTCTCCTCCTACCCTCAATCCCTCCCAGCATCAGGGTCTTTTCCAATGAGTCGGCTCTTCGAATCAGGTGACCAAAGTATCAGAAATTCAGCTTCAACATCAGTCCTTCCAATGAACACCCAGTAATGATTTCCTTTAGGATGCACTGGTTGGATCTCCTTGCAGTCCAAGGGACTCTCAAGAGTCTTCTCCAACACCACAGTTCCAAAGCATCAATTCTTCGGCCCTCAGCTTTCTTTATAGTCCAACTCTCACATCCATACATGACTACTGGAAAAACCATAGCTTTGACCAGATGGACCTTTGTCAGCAAAGTGATGTCTCTGCTTTTTAATATGCTGTCTAGATTTGTCATAGCTTTTCTTCCAGGAAGCAAGTATCTACATTACAATAGCACTAAATTGTCCTGCAAATTAGTCGTAGTTTGCTCCGGGATGTACTCTGACCTGCTCACGTGACCATGATCCTGACTTCAACCATGGTTGAGAACTGCTGATTCTGTACAAGATGTGCTTTGGGGGAAAAAAAAAGTGCCCTGAATTCACGAGACAGGTTTGTGGAAATGGGAATGGAGCAATAGCAATTATTCTCGTATAGAACAACACTGTAGTTTGTAAATTGAGTGGAGGATACAGAGGTTTATGACAACAGCCTGTGTCTATTGAGTAAACAAACACTGTTCTTGCCACTCTGTACATTCCATTTGGTTCTACATATGACCTTGAAAAAAAGATATTTTTAAAGGAAAAGAAGTTAATTGGAGCCACTGTGGGTATAGGGCTTGATATTTGCAAAGCAATTTTAAATTCATTCATTTGAACCTGTGAAGATGAAAGTGTTTTTGCCCAACTCTGTCTTATAAGTGATGTCACTGAGGCCTAGAGGAGGACAAATGCCTTTATTAGGATCACCCAGAAAAGGGAGACTAGGACTTGAACCCATGTCGCTGGATCCCAGACCCTTTGTCCATTCCACAGGCGCACAGCTGCCCGTTCAAGATGTTCCAAGCTGATTCATCTAAGTAATAGGTATAGGTGTCTTTAGACTTACTAATACAGTATTTTATATGTTGTATTTCATATTTACATTTAAGATATGACATACAACTTATTTATATTTCATATTTATTAACTTTGTTAATACAGTGTTTGAGTTTCTATTGATACTACCCACTCAGAAAACAATAAAAGGAAATTGTGATTTTCAGGTGTTTTAGTATTTCCACATTCTTCGTGTCATCAACTAACATAATTTATTAATAAATAATTGAGAGCAGGTGTGCACCGGAATGGGCTTCCCAGGTGGCACTAGTGGTAAAGAGCTCACCTGCAGGAGATATGAGTTCAGTCCCCGGGTTGGGAAGACCCCCTGGAGAGGGGCATGGCAACCCACTCCAGTGTTCTTGCCTGGAAAGTCCCATGGGCAGAGGAGCCTGGCGGGCTACAGACCGTGGGGTCGCAAAGAGGTGGAAATAACTGTCCGACTTTCACTTTCAGCTTCAGCTTAACCAGTTCTGGTGAATCCTTGTTTTTCGCTTCTGGCGAAAATTAGGCATGATTGCTGCTGCTGCTGCTAAGTTGCTTCAGAGTCGTGTCCGACTCTGTGCGACCCCACGGACGGCAGCCCACCAGGCTCCTCCGTCCCTGGGGTTTTCCAGGCAAGAGCACTGGAGTGGGGTGCCAGTGCCTTCTCCGTAGGCATGATTAGACCTTCCCATTAGACAGGATAGCGCCTCTCAGCAGCTGCAGCTTGCATTCCCTCAGGAAGTGGGGGCTGGAGCCTGAGGTTAACACCCCTGGTAACAAATTCATTGAATTACTCAGTCTCAGGTGTTCCTGATGGTCCAGGGGTTAAGACTCCCTGCTGTCACTGCAGAGGGCTGTGGTTTCGATCCCTGGCTGGGGAACTAAGATCCCACATGCTGTGCAGTGTGGCAAAAATAAATACATACGTTAGTTGTTTTAATTTTTATTGGAGTATAGTTGGTTTACAGCGTTGTGGAGTCTCTGCCGTCCAACAACGTGGATCCGTTGCACATATTCCTATAGCAGCTCTTTTTTTAGATTCTTTCCTGTATTAAGTCATTTCAGAGAATTGAGTCGAGTTCCCTGTGCTACGCGCTCACCTATTTTATACGTGTTCACTGTGCCAAACAGCTTCAGTCGTGTCTGCCTCCGCGACCCAGTGAGCTGCAGCCCGCCCGGCCCCTCTGCCCACGGGCTTCTGCAGGCAAGAGCACCGGAGTGCGCGGCCGTTTCCTCCTGCAGGGGTCTTGGAAGCCCGGTCTCCTGTGGCTCCCGCCTTGGCGGGCAGGTTCTTGGCCGCTAGCGCCGCTTGGGAGGCCCGTGCGCAGTCGTGCGTGCCTGTCCGTCCGGTCTCCAGCGCATCCCCCACCCCTTGCCCCAGGGAGCCGCGTCTGTTTTCTGCGTCTGTGACTCTGCCTCTGCTTTGGAGATGCTCTTTTAGGCCGCACGCGCGGGCGGCCCGGATCCTGCCCGCCTCTCCCGCCCGGCCTGCTTCCGCCGCGTGAGTCTCCGGGCGTCCGCGCTGCGGGCAGGGCGGCCCGGATCCTGCCCGCCTCTCCCGCCCGGCCTGCTTCCGCCGCGTGAGTCTCCGGGCGTCCGCGCTGCGGGCAGGGCGGCCCGGATCCTGCCCGCCTCTCCCGCCCGGCCTGCTTCCGCCGCGTGAGTCTCCGGGCGTCCGCGCTGCGGGCAGGGCGGCCCGGATCCTGCCCGCCTCTCCCGCCCGGCCTGCTTCCGCCGCGTGAGTCTCCGGGCGTCCGCGCTGCGGGCAGGGCGGCCCGGATCCTGCCCGCCTCTCCCGCCCGGCCTGCTTTCGCCGCGTGAGTGTCCGGGCGTCCGCGCTGCGGGAAGGGCGGCCCGGATCCTGCCCGCCTCTCCCGCCCGGCCTGCTTCCGCCGCGTGAGTGTCCGGGCGTCCGCGCTGCGGGAAGGGCGGCCCCGATCCTGCCCGCCTCTCCCGCCCGGCCTGCTTCCGCCGCGTGAGTCTCCGGGCGTCCGCGCTGCGGGCAGGGCGGCCCGGATCCTGCCCGCCTCTCCCGCCCGGCCTGCTTCCGCCGCGTGAGTCTCCGGGAAGGGGAGCGCAGCGCGCGCGGCCCGCCGCGGGACTCAGGCGGCGCTCTGTCTGTCCTGCAGGTCTGTCAGTTCGTCGTCTCCGTGAACGGGCTGAACGTGCTGCACGTCGACTACCGCACGGTGAGCAACCTGATCCTGACCGGGCCGCGGACCATCGTCATGGAGGTCATGGAGGCGCTGGACTGCTGAGCGCGGCCCGGCGGGCGGGCAGGCCCGGGCGCGCGCCGACCGGCGCGGGGTGGCGGCGGACCGCGACCTCCGCGCCGCCCCGCCCGCACACGTCTTCATTCGCGTTTCCTGCAGACTCCCTGCTGAATGTGGGAGGACCAGGGAGTCCGTCTTTAAACAAGAAGGAACTTAAAAAGACAACTTCTGTCGGTGCAGAAACAGTTTGAGACAGAATTTTCTTTCCCACATAGTTGCATTGCCTTACTCAGCTTCCATCTATAGTTCTCATCCATTGATTTTGGGCTTGGTTCACAAAAAGTTGTTGAGATGCTTCTCTCGCCAGAACAGCAACGTGCTAAAATCACCCTCGTGGGAATCAATACAGTAGTTTTCCTAGACTTTAAGTAGTACTCTCACCAAAACGAGCATGGATCTGTTGATTAGAGGATCTCAATTTCACTGAATTTCAAATTAAAGCAACATCCAAAGGAATAGTACTTGTTAACTGGCATCTTGAAGGTTCTAAAGCACTTTTGACTTTTTCTTAATTCCTGCCTTTAGTATCAACTTCTAACTTAATGTGTGTTTTCAATTATGGCAGTGGTCAAAAAGCAAAAATAGTGTGATGACGTGGGTGGGATAGAAAGAGAGATAATTACTTAAAACTGTATGTGCTGTTTTCTCTTTCTGAGCCTGAATCATTCTGTTAATCAGCAACAGCAGTTTTCTAGAAATAATTCGGAATATGTTGAATGTCAAAACAGACGAGTTTGTATGTATATATATAATTCAAAATTATGCCTCTGGCAGGATTTCACTCTGAAGCTGTCCCTTGTGAACTGCAGTATCCTAGAACTTGGCCCATATATGATAAAACATGAAACTGCATTGCCTTATTGGCCTGAATCTTCACTAGCCTTCCAGTGTGACACATTCTAAGGACATGACATGCTGCTTACTTGGTGGGATTGCTTTTCACCAAAAGCACCTTCTTGCGTTGTAACTTTTTCGCCCACTTGTACATATGCATGTTTCTTTTTTTTTTTTTTTTGGTCTCAAAGAGGATGCATTTTGGAGCTTGGTGTATAGAGGAAGTTTTTCAGAGTGCCAAATTAGGGAGTCAGGGAGTGCTCAGTTCCTTTTATTTTCATATAACACGTTCTAAATGACAAGGCTACTTCCTTATCACGTAGTAACAAAATATGAATGTTGTGCCTCAGCCTTTTTTTAGTGATGGGCTGTAACGTGGTGGTGCTGGTGGAGTGGACACGCCTTGCTGAAGATGTCAGACGTCTGTGCTTCTGGTGACCCAGCTCTTCTCGTCTGTAGCCTTAGGCCGAGAGCAGGGTTTTGCAGTAATGTAGGGTGCTAGCGTGAGTCCTGTCGGCCGGCCTTGGGAAGCCCTGCCGTACGTTTATACATGTGCCAGGCACTGTGCTCTCTCTTCATCCTCATCACGACCCGCGAGGCAGCTGGAATCGCCTCGTGTTTCGGATTGGAAGCTCAGTCTGAGCAAGTTTAGGAGTGGTCTCTAAGCTCCCACAGTGGCAGGAACTCCTGGTGACAGAGGCTGGATTCAGACACGCTCTGTCTCGTGCGGACGCCCTGTCCCCCCAGCCCGTCCCCCCTGGAGACCGTCCGTGACGCCTTCTTCTGGCCCCGTGCCGCGCTCACACTGTGCCCGGGCGGCCAGCGGCGGCGTCATCTCCGTGTTACAGCTGAGGAGACAGGCTCATCAAGGCCGGACTCTTAACAGTAAGTGGGAGGCATTGACCATCAGGCTTTAAAAGGTCGTCCTAAGTGCCTTCTGGGCCTGGGTGTTCACGGGAGCCTCGAGAAGGCAGGCCTCCGGGAACGGCATCCTCTCGCCTGCTCCTCTTCTCCCATCCCGATGACTGTTCGGACGTTGGCACATCTCCACGTCCCTTCAGCCAGCCTAAGCAGCAAAGGAGAGTTTTCCTTGATTCAGAGAGTGGCGTTGATGTCTTTGCTCAGATGAAGACCCGGGTGAAGGAAGGGGTACCAAGGTGAAGGGAGGGAAGCCTTTGGCTCCCACCACCCTGAGCTTAAAGCCCAGACGCCAGCGAGCTCTGCTTCAGGAGCTGTGGTCCCAGCCCACGCTGTATCCTCCCCCTGTGAACGCTCCTCGCCCAGAGGACCCTGTTGCGCTTTCTCCAGCTTTTGCACACGCGGCTTTTCCTCCCTGGAATGTTCTTCTTTCTCTGTCTTTGCCTGGAACAGTCTGTCTTACGAACTCCCCTGCGGTGTTGTGTTATATATTCCCTCTGAGAAATCTTTGCCAGCAGCCTGGTTCTGGGATGAATGCCCTTCTTAAATTCCCAGGGACCCCTATATACCAGCCTCCTGTGATCCCAGCACTGCTGACATTTCCTAGGAAATGGTCCCGTTCCTCGTCTGTCTCCCTGAGTTCTCTCTAAGCGTCTGCAGGCCGGGACTGAGTCCCGCTCCCCAGGTGTTGCCTTCGCCTAGCACGTTTCCTGACACAGAGCAGGCTGTCAGCTCTCCACTGCTGTCTGAGCAATCAACCCACAGCATAGCTTCTGATGCTACTGGTTCGCTCGGGAGCCTGTGGTTGGTGTTTGGGGCAGAGCTGTGCTCGGGGACCGACCACAGCCTGATGTCCTGGCTGAGTTCACACACGCATCTGAGGTCAGACAGGCTGATGCTCGGGGCTGGCTGACTCTGTCTGGCTGTGGCCTGGGGCTGTGGCTGAGACTCCTCTGATGGATTCACTCGGTCTTTCCCCATAGCTGACCCAGTCTCCCTGTTGGGTCTCATGAGATCAAAGAGAGGAAGCATAGAAACTGCAGACCCTTCTGTGGACATGCTCGGAGGTCACACAGTGTCCCTTCCGTAGCCTTTTCTTGGCCAGTGCAAGTCACAGAGCTAGCCCAGAACCAAGAGGTCAGCAAGCAGACTCCCCCTTGTGATGGGAGGAGCTGCCAAGAGTCTGGCTGTTTTTAATCCACCCAGAGTCGATAACTACCTTTTGAATAAAGGCCTAAGGAGTTACCTAGTTGTTGGAAGACTTCAGCAATCAGATGTCAATCACTGACCACCCTCCGGGTAGAAGTGCAACAGTTGTGAACAAAGGCCCACGCCCAGTGAACACTGAGGAGTCAGGAAATCCTAAGACCTAAAGCGCGGGTTCGCCCTTTGCGGTCGCTGAGGCTTGGAGCCGTCTTGTTGGGCGGTCCTGGGTCCAGCACGCCCCTCCCCGCAGTGCAGAGTCCTCTGTGTGGCCCCCGCGCGGAGGGTGGGGTGGGGATGACACGCGGTTGTGCCCTGTACCCCTGGAGGTGAGGCCTTGAGTTGTTAAATCATAGCATGTTAAAAAGTAAATATTTTGTATGGTATTTTGACAGTTGAACTGCTTTAAAATTTAGAAACTCCATTCCTAAACGGAACACCAAGAATTATTCTGAATTAGCAGGAAGCAGGATTTCAAAGAACTTTTGTGTCCTACGTATGTGTGTGTCTGCGTTTTGGGGAATTGTGTGTGAGAATTGAGATCGCTCATGGAGAATCTCTGAAATGACTTAGTTTGTTCCCAGAAAAGACACGCTTGGTTTTCCAGCTGGCTGTGTGCCGTGTCTGTGTGTTAGTGATGGAGACAGAAATCACTTTACGTCAAGTCATTAGCATAGGGTGTGCAGTCAGCGGTGATTTGAAAGCCATGTTGGTTGATTCTGCTGTAGAGAGAAAATGCAGCCGCCCTTTGGGTTGGTTCTGCTATCTGATGTTCTCTTATTCATCTCTGTCAGATAATGATATGAACTGATACATTTCTGGTTGAGAAATGGTGGGTAACATGAAGAAGAGATCCATGTTTGAGTAGATTAGGTACGATCAACTTCACACTACCTTATGAAAGGTGAATGCATTGGAGTGGTAACAATTAACAGTTTAAAAATCACTGCTTTCAGTCCAAAATAGAGTCTCACTTTTCCAAATACTCATTCCTTTCAGATATGTCATGAAAATAATCTGCTTTCAAGATCTGTTTGGATAATGTTAAGTATTCTCTCCTGTTGAATATTAATCGTGTTTCATTTTGATGTTCATGATCAGAATAGCCCAAGATCATTTCAGTTTTGCAAATTGGTTGGAGTCTGTTGGTGTCATTGACCATGGTTTTACTCATTCAAAGAAGAATTTCAGGTATAATATGTTTTTCCTCAGCTCAATACCAAGAGGACAAATCTACCATGTACCAAAAGGAAGTTCATAATCAAAGTCACTATATGGTATTGTCAAATGCATTAATATATGTACTTAATATATATGTTTATTTTTAAATTAGGTTGAAATTTATTTTGTTTCTTAAAAATTATAGCAAAATAATTAAAATTATAATATAACAATAGACAGTATAGCATGAAATAAATGTTAAATTTTTAAAACAATGCTTTAGGATTTCAGCTTTTCTTTTCTTTAGAACAAATTAACCATTTTTTTATCCTAAGAGTTGCATTGTAAATCTGATCTACAGCTAATTTATCAGAGAAAACATGTGGGGCTGGTATCTAATTCTCTAATGTAACCAAAAGTGCCATTTGTAGAACTACTTAATGATGGATGTTTTCTGAAGCTCTTTTGCCTGGGGTAAAAAAAAGTGCATTAAAAAGTTTTTTTCTCTACTGTATTTGATTTGAAATTATTTTCTCCCTACACAGTTATTGATGAGTGTTGCGAAGAGCGGACTCATTTGTAAAGACCTTGATGCTGAGAAAGATTGAGGGCAGGAGGAGAAGGGGACGACAGAGGATGAGATGTTGGATGGCATCACTGACTCAATGGACATGGGTTTGGGTGAACTCCGGGAGTTGATGAAGGACAGGGAGGCCTGGCATGCTGTGGTTCATGGGGTCGCAAAGAGTCGGACACAACTGAGCGACTGAACTGACTGATGGAATAGTCTATATGGGAAAATGCTATGTGGTTGCTATTTTGAAATAATATTCAAAATATTTTGAAATTATTTTCAACTAATTAGGAAATCAGTTCCACAAGTCAATGCATGTAGGGTATAAGTAAGGAAGTGAGTGATTATCCAGACTACACTCAATATTAACCAAAAGAACATTACCTCTTTCTCTCATTTATTCATTTATTCCCTTGTGCGTTCATTCACAAGCCTCACTGAAGGCTTGTTTCGAGGGGCAGTACGTGTAAGGCCCCCCGGTGGCTCAGTGGTAAAGAATCCACCCGCCAGTCAGGACACATAGGAGACAGGGGTTCGATCCCTGGGTCAGGAAAATCCCCTGGAGAAGGAAATCACTACCAACTCCAGAGTCCTTGCCTGGAAAATACCGTGGACAGAGGAGCCTGGGCAGCTACAGTCCACAGGGTCGCAAAAGAGTCGGACACGACTTAGTGACTAAACCACATTATATAGGCCCTAGGAATACAAAACTGACCAGACAGGACCCTGCCAGTTTCACGAGTCACGTCTAGGCCGTCTCTGGAAAGCTGCTCTCTCTAGAGACGGGGAAATATGCAATCCTGGGGTGATGCACAAACCACCGTCCAACCCCAGGACCAGAGCAACAGTGACAAAACCTTATACTTCCGTGCTGTCCCGCCCCGGTCCTGCCCCCACTTTCCCTCACCCAAGGTGAGCATAATGGTGGATATTGTTTACCGTTCTCTTGTTCTTTTTTTCTTGGCCAGGCAATAGTCAGAGCGCTAAGTCCTAACCACTGGACCATCAGGGAACTCCCCCCGTTGTTCATTTTTTGGGGGTGGGGGCGGGGAGCGTGCCATGTGTCACGTGGATCTTGGTTCCCCAGGCAGGGATTGAACCTGTGCCCCCTGCGATGGAAGCATGGTGTCTTGGCCACGGACACTGAGGAGGTCCCTGTTCTTTTTGTTCTTAATCTTGTTTGGGTGGTTGTGTTGCTTTCTTTTTTAATGAACTGTAACAAAAGAACATCCAGCTTTATATAGACTTCTGGGACTTGCTTATATTTGTTCAGGATAATATTACTAAGATTCGTCTTGATGTTTGTGTATAATTCACTGTTTACAGCTTCCTGAATTTTCTGTTTGTCTATTTTCTTGTCAGCGGGTATTTGGCTTGCTTCCATTGTTGCTGTTGTGGTTGTCGTAAGTAGGATTACTATGAACAGCCTGGTACCATCTCCTGGGGACAAGTGTAGGAGTTTTTCTTAGGAATCCACTTAGGAGAGTCAGAGGGCATGTGAATACTGACTTTACGAGGTCACATTTAACTCCCTTTCAAAGTGGTTGAACCAAAGTAGTTGCCCATCTGAAATATAAAAGTGATAGATGTTGAGCAGTATCTTCTCCAAATTCGGAAACTTCTTAATTTTTGTCAAATGTTTATTTGGTCAGTGATATTGAGAATTCTAATTTGCTGCAAAGCTCATAAAGTTTAAAGTACAGAAAATGTCAGAAGTAGTTTGTCATCCTAACATATTACATCAGTGTCTTCATAATTCCCAGGATGTTTCTGAAACATTTACCATGCTACAGCTCTGATTATTATGAGGCAAGAATTATTGGTGTTGTCAAAATCTTGATTCTCTGTGCACCAATGCCAAACAGGAATACTGAGACAGAGTTACAGAAGAGAAAGAGTGACTTTTTTACTGTGCCAGGCAAAGGAACACAGTAGGCTGGCGCTTCAAGAACTCTGCCCGCCTCGCTGGAGAACACACAGGCTGTATAGTCAGGCAGGCTCCCCAGGAGGCACTCGGGGTAAAGACCCCGTCTGCAAATGCAGGAGTGAGAGGCGCAGTTCGATCCCTGGGTCGGGAAGATCCCCCCGAGGGCAGGGCAGCCCACCGCAGTATTCTTGCCTGGAAAATCCCATGGACACTGGAGCCTGGGGGGCTGCGTCCGCGGGGTCGCAAAGGGCAGGACCCTGACCGCACACACACAGGCGGGCAGGGTGTGTGATGAGGATCAGCAGTCCGGCTTTCTTCTTTCTTCTGCAAAGTTTCAAAGGGTGGAGCTGCTGCTAAGATTAGGGTCTGGGTGATCTGGTCCTAATCCAGCTTCTCCTGTCCCTGTAATCTTGCCTAGGGTGGCTTCCTGACTGCTCCTCCCTTGATTAGCAACTGTTCTGCCCTTCGGGAGCTCAGGGAAGGTCATGGAGGTTGGAGTCTTGCCTAAAAGAAATGGAGGACAGAAAGCCCTCCCTGACCAGGAGCCCACAGGGCGCTGCGGGCACCGCTGGAAGTCACACAGGATATATTCAAAACTGAGGGACGTTCAGTTGTGTCCGACTCTTTGCGACCCCAGGGACTACACAGTCCATGGAATTCTCCAGGCCAGAACACTGGAGTGGGTAGCCTTTCCCTCCTGCAGGGGATCTTCCCAACCCAGGGATGGAACCCAGGCCTCCTGCATTGCAGGCGGATTCGGCGGATTCTTTACCTGCTGGGCCACGAGGGGAAAAGGCCTTGGATGTGGCATGGTTAGTTTTTATAGGCTAGTGAATGGGGGGGTTATTCTGTTTCAAGCAAGGGGTGGGATTTCCAGGGTTTGGACCGCCGTGCGCCCTTGGCCTTTTAGCTTGGCTGCACACTGGTGGCTGTGTCATTCCTATGCTGATACATCACAGTGAGCTTACAATTGAGGCTCAGGGTCTCCTGGGAGTTGAACCTTCTTCCATCTTGGATCTAGTCAGTTCTAACCAGCTTTTGTCGTATCCTACAGCTATGCCATTCTTTTAAAGGTTTGCCCTGCCCCCTTCCTTCATGTTTCACTACAGTTCAGTCGCTCACTCATGTCTGACTCTTTGAGACCCCGTGGACTGCAGCACGCCAGGCCTCCCTGCCCATCACCAACTCCCAGAGCTTGCTCAAACCCATGTCCATTGAGTCGGTGATGCCATCCAACCATCTCATCCTCTGTCGCCCCCTTCTCCCATCTTCAATCTTCCCCAGCATCAGGGTCTTTTCAAATGAGTCAGTTCTTCGCATCAGGTGGCCAAAGTATTGGAGTTTCAGCTTCAACATCAGTCCTTCTGATAATTAATGTTTGTTAAATAAAAGTGTGTGTTTGTAAAAATCTCAAACTTACAGTGCACTCTCCTGAGATGGAAGTGGGTTTCGAAGTCTCGATACTGCCGCCTCTTTCCTTCCTGTTTCTTAGATGGCCCCTGGAGAGCACCCCTCGCCCCTGGAAGCAGGCGTGTGTGTGTCTTAGTTTTCCCTGGGTCCTCCTATAAGGTCAGACTGACATCTACTGGGGCACAGGAGGCCTTCAATATGGCATCTTTCTGGGAGAAAGTAAATTTACAGCAAGGACAGGGAGAGATAAAGGGAACTTACTGTTGTAATCCCCTACCCCAGCCTTCCTGGAGGAGGACACGGCAGCCACGCCAGCGCTCTTGCCTGGAGAATCCCGTGGACAGAGGAGCCTGGCGGGCCGCAGTCCCCAGGGCAGCAGGAGTGGGCATGCCTGGGCACGCCCGCACCCCGTCCTGTCCCTCCTGCCTCCCTGGCCCCCGGCCACCTCTAGTTTGCTTTCTGTGTCTGTGCGTCGGCTTCTGTTTTGTGATCCTCACTGGTTGGTTGGGTCTTTTGGACTCCACACGAAAGTGACATCACACAGTATTTGTCTTTCTCTATCTGACTTATTTCCAAGTCCATTCCTTTTTAGGGCTGCGTAGGAGTCCATCGCGTATCTATGTATATAGTGCCTTCTTTTACAGGGGTGTTCAGGTCACAGACCCACCATGGAAGGAATCAAGGCAAATCTCCGAACTCCAGGCTTCTAAGAAAAGCTTCTCCCTGACAGCAGTGGGAGCTCTTGAATGTCCACTGTGTGCCGTGCCCACATTAAGCACCTTGTGCATGCTGCTGTTTTATTTCCTGTCTGCACATCATCCCAGGTAACCGCTTTCTAATGCATCTCACGGTGTCTCATCAACTGCACCTTTCCTTTTGATCCTCTGCCTCCCCTACAGCCTCCATCGAGAACACAAGGCCAGAGCTTGGTGATACAGCTGGACTTTGCACTCACGCACCAGTGTACGTACACACGTGTGAATGAAATTTGCATCTTGATGCAGATTGTGAGAGTTGCTGCTGTCTCTTCATCCCTGACAAATTTTTCCTTCTTGGATCTGTTGTGCTTTTCATACATGAAGTAGAAGTCAAGAAGACTGTGTCAGACTTCCCTGGTGATCCAGAGGTTAAGAATCTGTCTGCCAGTGCAGGAGATGCAGGTTTGATCCCTGGTCTGGGAAGATCCCACATGCCTTGGAGCAGCTAAGTCCGAGCACCACAGCTGCCGAAGCCCAGGCACCCTCGAGCCTGTGCTCGGCAACAAGAGAAGCCCCAGGATGGAAGCCAGGCCTGCAGCTGGAGGGGGGCCAGCCCGCGCGGCCCAGCCAGAAGAAAGCCCGAGGAGCAACGAAAACCTGAAACGTAAGAAACAGTTTTAAAAAAGAGTGTGTTGAAGTTTTCACTGAGAAATGGGAACATGTCATCTGATTCTGGAAGGCTCCCCCAACATCCTAGCTAAGTTACTCTGATAGACTTTCTTAGGAGAGAAAGGGGCTGTGGATAATGCAGGGTTGTTGGCGCCCAGGAGGAGAAGCGCGATGGTGACGCTGGGCTGTTTAACACGCGCACGGGATTGTCAGGGGGCTGCTTGACTGCAGCTCCCAGCCTGTGAGGCCGCAGAACTGCCCCCAGCCACGCTCACCAGCGGGGCTGGAGTGCCCTGTCCTCACTCCTCGGGAACGCCTTCTGTCCGCCTCAGCTCTGCGGCGGCGCCTCTGGGTGATGTCAGCCTCTGTCTATGAAAAGCAGCAAGTCCAGAAACAAAGCGCGCATTGGTGTGCCGGGCCAGACTGGTGGGGCCGGACAATCGTGGGGTCTCTGGGGGCTGAGGCCCCCCGAGGGACACAGACTCCGCTCATGTGCCGGCGGGAGTCTCCCCCACCCCTGACCCCTGCACCCTGGAGGGAATTCTACTGCAGAAGATGAAAAGAGTGCTTGCACAGCTTCTCATCCCGTGTCCTTTTGTGGTGAAGAGTTTCTTCATGGTTAGTGTCCAGACTCGGAGAAGGCAATGGCACCGCACTCCAGTGCTCTCGCCTGCATAATCCCATGGACGGGGGAGCCTGGTGGGCTGCAGTCCATGGGGTCGCTAAGAGTCAGACACGACTGAGCGTCTTCACTTTCACTTTTCACTTTCGTGCACTGGAGAAGGCAATGTCACCCCACTCCAGTGCTCTTGCCTGCAGAATCCCAGGGACGGGGGAGCCTGGTGGGCTGCAGTCCATGGGGTCGCTAAGAGTCAGACATGACTGAGCGTCTTCACTTTCACTTTTCACTTTCATGCATTGGAGAAGGAAATGGCAGCCCACTCCAGTGTTCTTGCCTGGAGAATCCCAGGGACGGGGGAGCCTGGTGGGCTGCCATCTATGGGGTCGCAGAGTTGGCCACGACTGAAGTGACTTAGCAGCAGCAGTGTCCAGACTAGGTTCAAGGAAAGCTTCCTTTTTAACGAATTTACGCTGACCGTGAGCTGGAGTACAAGGCTGTTTCCTTTTGATCCACCTTGCCTTTTGTTTCCTTGACACCAACTGACTTTCTCACTCTTTTCCTTCCCCATTTTGACTTAAAATCTGTTATTTCTCCTTATCAGCCTCCAGCAGGCTCTTCCAGCAGTTACTGAGTGCTGAAGTCTATCTCTGGGATGCTGGCTGGGAGGGGGAAAGCGTCAACACGAGTGTGGAGGTAAAACCGTGCCACAGAAGTCGCCCCGGAGAAGCCGTGGGGAGAGGCTGCGTCTGCTGTGGATGCGTGCTGGACCACAAACAATAGAACCACGTCCGTGGCTCTGCGCATCAGCCCCAGTTAAACCACAGGACTCAGGGAGGCTTGTTCTCATGCCCTGAATTGTCGGCTTCATGTTCGCTCCATACTGTGTGTCTTGTCACCGAAGATTTGAGCAGACTCCTTTTGGTAAATCTCCCGTCCCTATCATACAACTCCATAACAAAATGCTTCATTTCCAAGCATAGACAGTAAAGACGTTACGAGGTGCTGTTCTAGTGCCCTCACTTGGACAGCTGTCCTGGGGAATGTGAAATGCACCAGCACACGAAATGAATAACTGTTGGCCATTTCCACAGCACTTCTCTTAAATCCTCAAAACACTCATGAGGTTGTTGTGAAAATCAAATTAAATGAGATAATCCAGGTAAAGAGCTGACTATATGTCTGGCTTAATATCATTCTAGTTACCATAGTAAAAACAGAGTAACCTCACACTTCCGCACGTACCAGCAGGGACGTGTGAGTGTGGTGGACTCACTAGATGCTTGATCACCAAACCGGAGTCCTCCTCCTGGGCACAACGGAAGTCTGTTATCCAGCCGGCCTTGCATCTGGGAGGGACGGTGGGGCTCACTTCTGGCCGAAGCCTTGTGGGAGAAAGTTAGAGATGCCTCTGCCAAGGCCACCTGCAGCGCATTCTGTGAAGCAGTGCTTCTCCCCTCCGGTGGAGCCGGATGCGAAGGGCGTGGCACTAGACGGCTCACGTGACGGAGGGAGCCTGGACCCGAGTCTCCCCTGGGGGAGGGCGTCCCGAGTCACATGTGCGCAGGAAGCAGCCTCGACCCGAGTCTCCCCCGGGGGAGGGCGTCCCGAGTCACATGTGCGCAGGAAGCAGCCTCGACCCGAGTCTCCCCCGGGGGAGGGCGTCCCGAGTCACATGTGCGCAGGAAGCAGCCTCGACCCGAGTCTCCCCCAGGGGAGGGCGTCCCGAGTCACATGTGCGCAGGAAGCAGCCTCGACCCGAGTCTCCCCCGGGGGAGGGCGTCCCGAGTCACATGCGCGCAGGAAGCAGGCTCCAGTGTCTGACCACTGAGACTCGAGGGCTTGTTATCGCAGCGTAGATCGCCTTACTCTGATACTGACACAGTGATACGAAGGGAAGGGAAACAAATATTATCTAAATCAGTTATCTGAAATCAATTTATTACCAAATAGGGCAAAAAGTAAATATTCACACACGAAGCAAGTCTGCAAAGCCGTGTGGAACTGTAGGGAAGCTACAGAGCCGTGGTCCTGACTTTTTGGCCCCAGAGCCGGGTTTCGTGGATGACAGTGTTTCCATGGATGGGGCGGAGGTGAGGATGGTTTCAGGATGATTCAAGTGTGCCCCATGTATTGTGCACTTTATTTCTGTTATTGTTACATCAGAGTCACCTCAGATCATCTGGCATTAGATCCCAGAGGGTGGGGGCCCCCAAATACAAGGCATCAGGCTATCAGAGGTTCAGTCCCCCATTTGCATGATGACGGTAAGGGCTGAACTGGGCTATGAACCAGGTGAGCTGGACTCCAAGACTGTGTTCTTCTTTACTGCCTCCTACCTCAGTTTGGGACGGACAAGTCAGGGTGCCTGCCTCCTGCATGAGTCAGTGATGAAGTGCAAAGTCTCAGAGGTTAACCTGGACTGAACGAGGTTAGCCCAGGGCTTTACTGGGTCACACACGGTGCGGAGAGAAGACCAAAGGACAGAGCAAGAGAGGCCGTGCTGACCATTCAGAACAGGGGGACCTGCCTCACGGAGGGCAGTGCACCCAAGCCTGGAAGCCCGCAGGGGACAGGGTGCTGCAGAGACGGGGTCGGGAGCGCGCCTCAGCCTGGAGACTGCGCGTCCTGTGATGCTGGCCGAGGGGACGCCTCACAGACAGGACAGCGAGGTGGACGCGAGACACCAGAGTGCGGACAGAGAGGAGCCCCGCCAGAATCCCTTAGAGGAGCCCCGCCAGAATCCCTGCGGACGCCAGCCAACACTGCGTGTCATGATCACCGGTTACCGAAATGCACAACATGTAGAGGACTGCCGGTGGTCCAGTGGCTGAGACTCCGCACTCCCAATTCAGGGAGCCCGGGTGCAATCCCTGATCGGGGAACTAGCAATAGATCCCACATGCTGCAACTAAGACCCAGTACAGCCAAAAATAAATACATATTTTGAAAAATGAAGGAAATGCACAATACATAAAGATTGGCTCCATTATCACTTAGGGTAGTCAGATCTGGAGTTCACAGTTTCTCCAGAAACCGCCTCATCTCCAATGTTTCTGAGTACTAGACACCTGCATTTTAAGAGCTCAGTCAGTTCTCATTGGGATAGACATACTAAGAGCTGGCAAAACTTCCCAACAGCCTTATCACATACACAATGTTGAATATGCTTTTGGTTTGCTGGCCCTCTTTTTCCCGAACAATGCCTATACTCTGGAGGTGAACAGCCTCTCCCTCATCCTGTGTGGTTACAATAAGATGTCTCTTATGGTGCCCTAGTTTCCCCTAATGAAAGAAATCCAGGTTAAACAACACTTTCTTCCAGGACTTTGAGCAGAATAAACATACATGGGAAACAGAGTTAACACTCATGAACCCAGGGGTCCCTCAAACCTACCCAGGATCTCTTCTTCTCTAAGCCTGGCCCCAGAGCCTTCTGACGCAATCTGCGGGCTCTGATGACCTGTGGCGAAGTGTGGGGTAAAGGCATGCAGGTTCAGGATGAGGCGGTTGGGGGAGCTTGGAAAAACCAGGTTTCAATTCCACAAAACAGGTGGAGGCCAAGGACCAGATGGAGAATCAGGTATCTGCCAAAAAATTCAAGCCAGTTAAGTTGAGGAAATTAGATTTCCTGATTACTTAGAAAAGAGCGGTAGGTCAACTAGGATGTTTTTGGTTGCAAATGACAGAAAACCAGTTTGAACTAACTAAAGAGGGGAAAGGACTTTATCACTTTATTTAACCACACTGCAATAGGAGCAGTGATTATGTAAATTGTCTCCCACCTGGAACCCTTCGAGAATGAAAGAGGGAGACGTCAGTGGCTAAGCCGGAGCAACGACGTAAACTGGGCTGCCTTGGGCGGACTGGGTGTCTGCTCATCTCTGTGCAAGGGAAGAGCCTTGAAGGCCGCCGGGGGTCTCTCTCTCTGTGTAGCTGATACTTTTCTCTACTTTCTGTTTCTCTTCCGAGGGCTTTATTTGCACAAGCATACGTGGTAGCGGCTTCCCAGGTGGCTCAGTGGTAGAGACTCTGCCTGCAGTGCAGGAGACCCGAGTTTGATCCCTGGGTTGGGAAGATCCCCTGGAGAAGGAAATGGTGATAAACTCCAGTATTCTTGCCTGGGAAATCCCATGGACAGAGGAGCCCGCCAGGCAGCAGTCCATGCGGTGTCAAGAGTCAGACCATACAGATTGCAAGACAGAGAGAAAAAGATGTTTCCAGCTGCTCCAGGATGAAATATCCTGCCCCAGAATTTCAAGGTGTCACCTGACTACCCCTGGACCAACCTTCATGAACAAACGGATACACTGCTATCACCGGTTCACCTTGGGCCATCATGCCCTTCTTGTGCTGAAGATACAGGAGCACCATTAATCAACAGTCCTAGCCATTTGAAGCAGCATTTCCCCAAAGAGAAGAGTCATTCTGGGAGACAAAACCCCATATATCCATTGTGACAGCACCTCATATAAATTGCCTGCAGTCAAGTCCACTGATAGTATGGACACATAAAACAGCGTTGTTGGATAAAATGCATGTTATGTTAAGCTGTCCGGATGCCAGAGCTAGCTGGTAATAGGTTAAACCATGAACTCTGCGAACCAGGAAACCCTTGACAATCCATTTTCACAATGTGCATTGTTCTATCCCTTTAGAATCTAGTATATAATAGTCCATTAGAGACCTGGAAAGCCCCCAAGGCTTGGAATTCCTATAAGCCTCTAGAACCGCTCAATTGAAGTGAACTTACCCCCAAAAACCATTGGCAGAAGCATAAGGGCTATGGGTACCTTGGGTTTAAATGGGAAATTGGGGAACAGGAAGCGAAGTGAGGACTCCTGTGCAAGGACCGGGAAAGAGGATGCTGGAGACAGACTCTCCTCCCTCCCAGCCTGGCCCAGCTCCGGATTCTGCCCCCGCTGGCTCCCGTTTCAGCCCTCTTGTTGGAAAGTACCTTCCTTTCTTTCTCTCTTTTGCCCTTCTTTTTCCCATGCCCCCTGCATTGGGAGCGTGAAGTCTCAAGTGTGGACCTCCAGGGAAGTCCCAGCACCACGATTTATGATAAAACTTGGAATCTTCCGCCACCCTGGGCTGGTCCTCTTCACTTGGTGGAGGAGCGCGTGGTGCCTAAAAATCAGCCGACGTCTCTTTGCCTCCTGAGAGCCCTTCCCTGGGAGAAAAAGGAACGCATAAATGTGTGGGAGGCTGCCTGGGTGACTGTGGGCTTCCCCCCAAAGAAGGCGCAGGGCGGAGCGCGGGACTCCTCGGAATACGACTTCACAACGGGTCCCTGGCCACCCTGGAGAGACAGCGCCTACCACCTACCGGAGAGAGCTCTTCAACCCCAGGCCCTCGGCGCCCCCCGGAGGGCTTCAGCCGGAGCTCTGCCGCAGAGCCAGAGGGCTCCCTGTGGGGCCGAGGGCCCGAGCAGCCGGAACGTTGCCTCCAAGCGCCGCCCTCGGAAGCGCCCGGGGGCCCAGAAAGCAGAAGCGCCCGGGGGCTGAGAAAGCGGAAGCGCGGCCGCTCGGTGGAGCCACACGTTCTGAACGCGAGATCCCACACGGCTGTTAGTAAGCGCATCCTCTCCTGCTGGGCTCAAGAACCTGGGCCAGCATGCGAATGCACACCAACAGCATGTGAATACACACGCAAGCCTGGACATCCTGGGAAGGAGCTCCGGACACGCCTCATAGCTCACCCTGTTCAGAGTCCAGGGTCCTGGAACAGCCGAAATCACCACCGCAGTGCAGTCCGCGGTCACTGTGCGTGTTGGCCCTCCCATTTTGTCCATGTGTTTGTTTTTTCCTCGAATGTTTCCTCTGACTTAGCTCACAGTTCAAGGCAATCTCTTTTTCAGTTTTTAATGCGAACATGGAGAAGTTGCTGTGGACGCCTTCCAGACTGAGCCGCTGGGGGTTGGGGGGCAGGAGCTCTGAGCTTTCCGGGCCGAGCTCTGAGCTTTCCGGGCCGAGCCCTCTGCTCCAGGCGCTGCCCGGCATCATTCACAACAGTCAGGGTATGGGAAGAGCCTCAGTGTCTGTCAAGAGGTAAATGGATCAAACGAGGTGATGTATGTCTGTGACGATGGAGTATCACTCCACCTTAAAAGAGGAGGCAGCTTGTGACAGACAGCTGAACCTGGAGGGCATGATGCCCCCTGAAATAGGCCAGAGACGAATACTGCATGGTGTGACTTATATGCGGAATCTAAAAAAAGGAAAGTTGACTATACAGAAACGGAGAGTGGAAAAGTGATTCCCAGCCTGGTGAATGCAATTGGTAACACTGCATTGTATAGTTGAAATTTGCTAAGACAGCAGAACTTAAATGTGCTTGCCAAAGAAAACAATTTAAAAGGGAAAAGGAGAGAGAGAGCATTAAAGAAAAGACTAAGCTGCTGAAGAGAAAATTCACAGAGACTTGAAGAGACTCTAGTCGAAAGGGAGCATGTGGTGGAGTGTATGAAGCCTGTTTCCCCAGCGCCGCCGGGATGTCTCTGAAGTACCATCTGTCGTTCATCTCGGGGCCCCCGCGTCCTTTCCCAGGACGGCTCGTCACCTGCACTCTCTGCTCAGTCAGCTTGACTCTCACAGGTGGTGTTCCTGGGAGCTCCCCCCAGTAAACTTGTTGCCATAAGCCTCCCTCTTGGAATCTGCTTCCAGATAACCTGGCTCATGGTAAGGGAGAATACAGATACAGACAAGTGCATTGACCATAACTGTACATTCAATGAATTTTTACAAAATGATCATACCTATAGCTCATGGAAGCCTGTGTGTGTGCGCAGTTGTGTCTGACTCTGCAGACCCATGGACTGTAGTCTGCCAGGCTCTTCTGTCCATGGAATTTTACAGGCAAGAATACTGGAGTGGGTTGCCATTTCCTCTTCAGGGGATCTTCCTGAGGCAGGGATTGAACCTGTGTCTCTTGCATTGCAGGTGGATTCTTTACCACTTGCACCACCTAGGAAACCCCATTCCTGGATGACCAGCACCCAAATCAAGGAATATCCAGCCAGGGTGGACAAAAATGTCCTACTGCATAGCACAGGGAACTATATTAAATATCCTGGGATAAACCAAAATGGAAAAGAACATAAAAAAGAATGTGTGTGTGTGTGTGAAAGTGAAAGTGAAGTTGCTCAGTCCTGTCCGACTCTTTGCGACCCCATAGACTGTTGCCTACCAGGCTCCTTCGTGCATAGGATTTTCCAGGCAAGAGTACTGGATTTTTATATTATATACACACACACACACACACACACACACATATATATACATATATACATGTGACTCACTGCTGTCCAGCAGAAATTAACATAGTATTGTAAATCAACTATAACTCAATTAAAATAAATTTGTTTTTTTAGAAAAGCCACCCCGCATGCTGTCTTCCCGCTAAGAGTCACGAGGCTTTTCGAACAACAGTTGATCGTTTATGGACTTCCGGCTGCTCGGGCCTCGCGGCTTCCGCTCGCTCGGCTGCAGGGAGCAGGCGCCGTCCCTCGCAGGGCGGGGCGCGGCTTCCCTCGCGGAGGCGCTCGGGCTCTGGGCGTGGGCCTAGTGTGAGGCGGGCAGCCTCGGTGGCCCCGAGGCACGCGGGATCTTCGCTCGTCCCTGCGGCGGCTCACACCACCACTGGACGCCAGGGAGGCCCTGCTACCGCCTCCGATAGCGTGGATGTCTCTGTTCCAGGGCTTTACTGAAAGGGTGTCATAGAACTGTTCTCTTTTTGTGTCAAGGTTCTCTCGCTCAACATGTTGTGAGATTCACTCATTCATCGCTAAGGTCATACTTGATTCATTCCTAGGGCTATGTAGTATTCCACTGTGAGAATATAATGCCATTTATTTTTCTGTGCTGTGGTTGATGAACATCTGGGTAGTCTCAGTTTGAGGCAGCTGTGAACAGCATTGCAAATTCTGTGAGTGGGCATGAGCGCTCATGGGGCTTCCCAAGTGGTGCTAGTGGTAAGGGAATCCACCCGTCAGTGTAGGAGACGCAAGAGACACAGATTCGATCCTGGGTCAGGAAGATCCCCTGGAGAAGGAAACGGCACCCTACTCCAATATTCTTGCCTGGAAAGTTCCATGGGCAGAGGAGTTTGGCAGGCTTCAGTCCATGGGTTCACAGAGTCGGACACGACTGAACGAGCGCAGAGCACTCACTGTAGGGAATTTAATACTTTGTTAATTAGTAGATATTGCTGTACAGTTTTCCAAAGTGCCTGTACTAAATTCTGTTGCCAGTTGCAGACCATGAACATTAAGACCAATTCTTGTGTCTTCCATCCTGAGCCATGGTGATGGTGAGTATATTGTGGTTTAAATTTGCATTTTTCTGGAGGCCAGTGAAAGGGAAAGTCACTCAGTCATGTCCAACTCTCTGCAACCGTACGGGCTATACAGTCCATGGGGTTCTCCAGGCCAGACTACTGGAGTGGGCAGCCTTTCCCTTCTCCAGGGGATCTTCCCAACCCAGGGATCGAACCCAGGTCTCCTGCATTGCAGGCAGATTCTTCAGGTGAGCCACCAGGGAAGTCCAGAAGCCAGTCATGTTTCTTGGCCATTTGGATATTCTCCTTTGAGAACGTTCAAGCCTTCACCCATTTTCTGTTGGGTTATCAAGACAACTCTTTCTTCACTGTTAGCTGTTGGGAAAGCCTACAGAGGTCATCTTCAGTGTAGGGGGAAAGAAGAGTGGTATTGTCCAAAGACAAAGACTGCAGGGAGGAATGTAGGCGGTGACAAACATGAGCGTCAGAGTTTCTGGGCAAGGGAAGTAGCAAGGAGATTCACCCTCAGCAGCAAAGCCGTAGACTCACGTGGGGAGCATGAACCGAGGTGAAGTCCAGGGAGCCACAGACACAGATGGGCTCCAGCTGCGGCGTGCAGGGAAGCCAGAGTGTGGCTCTGAGGGGTGCCAGCAAGGATCGAGGGAACCCACTCCACTGCTAAGACTCCACACACACGAGAAATGCTCTTCACAATTGCCAGAATGGTGAGAAAAGACTGTGGATCTTGAGTGGCATCCAATAAGAGGCTGGGGTGAGACCGAATGGTTGTTGTTGGTCCTGTGTATGCAGGCAGAGTCGAGATCATCAGTGGAGAGCATGGTCCTGGAGCATAGGAGAGGGTGCTCCTTTCAGGTTCACTCAGCCCCTGCGTATGAGAAACAACAAGGGCAGAGGGACCCGGACACAAAAACAGCGCCACCCCCCGCTGTGGTCCTGGGGGCCGCCACAGCCTCAGACAGAGGCGGGTCTGTTAGGGCTCTGGTCCTCTTTCTGCCTGTCTGCACGGCCTCGGACCAGTCCTCACCTGCCCGGGGAGTGCTCAAGCTACTCTGGATCTTGCTTTTCTTTCTTTCTTTTTTAAATAAAACAATTCCTTATTTGGCTGTGCCAGGCCTTAGCTGTGGCATGCGGGATCTTTCTGGTTGTGCCACGTGGGAACTTCAGTCGCAGCGTAGAGGACCCGGTTCCCCGACCTGGGATGGAACCGGCCTCTGCATTGACAGTGAGGAGTCTTAGCCCCTGGACCCCCAGGGGAGTCCCTGGGTCTTGCTTTTCCATCAGCTTGATGTGATGCGTCTCCTCATGATTTGTTGATGCCTGTGGCTGAGCCTAAACACTGGGGCCCCATTCAGTCTTTTCCATACCCCTACCCGAGGACTGACGCTCTGGTGAAGACCTTGTCCTAAGTCGTGTCTGACTCTTTGTGACCCCATGTACTGTAGCCCACCAGCCTCCTCTGTCCATGGGATTCTCCAGGCAAGGATACTAGAGTGGGTTGCCATTTCTTCCTCCAGGGGATCTTCCTCACCCAGGAATCAAACCCACGACTCCTGCAGTAGCAGGAGGATTCTTTACCACTGAGCTACCTGCAAAGCCCAGTTTCGGCCTTGTTGGTTGGCTAAGAATAGATTCTCTTCAGGGAATCATTTTAGAGTTGGGGCAAAGATGGAAAAAAAGAGATACTTTCCATAAGCCTAGTCCACCCTATTGATCCTGCAGGAACGTGTGCCTGTTAGTTATTAGATAAGGACACAGGAAAAAAATGACTATCATTTATTGATTCAATGATACTTTTATTGTGCGTCTATTAGGTTGTAGGTGATATGTGCCCTGGAGACACAGCAGGACACAAGACACACACAGTGACTTCATGGAGCATTTATTCCAGCAGGTCACATAGACACTAAGTAGGTAACATCAATAAAATATAAGAATAGGGAAGCTCAGAGTCCATTCTCTCAAAGTGGTTAACCTTCTTTTATGTTTACGTTTTTTAATACGAAGAACTCATTGAAAAACTCTAAACACAGTTACGAGGACATGGGTTCTCAATGGGGGTTGATTTTGCCCCCGGGGAACATTTGGAAATGTCTGGGAACATATTTGAGCATCTTAGGGGTAGCAGCCCTGGATGCTGCTAAACATCCTGTCGTGAGGAATTCCTTAACAGTCCAGAATTAGGACTCTGTGCTTTCCCTGCTGAGGGCTTGGTTTCAATCCCTGGTCAGGGAACTGAGATCCCACAAGCTGGGCAACACACTAAAATAAAGTAAAATACATCCTACAGTGCACAGAACAGCTTTCCATAGTAAAGAACCATCCTTCCTCAAATACCAATAATGCCAAGGGTTAGAACCCTGATTATTCAGCTGATGCTGAAGCTGAAGGTCCATTACCTTGGCCACCTGGTGCGGAGAGCTGACTCATTACAAAAAACCCCTGACGCTGGGAAAGATTGAAGGCAGGAAGCGAAGGGGACAACAGAGGGTGAGATGGTTGGATGGCATCACCAACTCGATGGACATGGGTCTGAGCAGACTCTGGGAGATAGTGAAGGACAGGCAGGCCTGGCGCGCTGCCATCCTTGGGGTCACAAAGAGTCGGATGTGACCGGGGGGGGGCTGAACAACAAAAGAGCCCGGATGTTGCGGCCATATGCAAGACTTCAGCGTCTCTCCTAGACATTCTGCCGTGTGCAGCCCCTCCCCTACAGCAAGAAGTCAGCGGACTCCAGAGCTTCAAAGTGCTGCCGTGGAGAAACCTTGCTCTGCACTCAACCCTGGCCCTGTCCCGGCCAGGAGTAGCTTCTTTATTGTTGTTATTTTCAAACCAAATTCTTTGGCATTATATTCCCTCCAAATAACTTAGCAGCACTTACTATGAGACTGGCATCATGCTAAGACCTTTCCATTTATTATCTCATTTACTCATCAGGAAAATAGAATATGCATAATGTTATCTTCATTACAACTAAGGAAACAGGGGTTCAAAGAGATTAAAGAATGTCTCCAGAGTTACCCAGCTCGTAAGTGGCAGAGCTGGCATTTGGAACCAGGTTTGACAAAGCCGAGGCCTTTAACCAACTTCCTTGGCTGGTCGTCATGCTGATTTCATCACTTGACATTCCTTAAGGTTTTGTAGTCGTCAAAGCGCTTTCACAAGGTCAGCCCCAAAGGAGGGTTTGCGGTATAGCACTGGCTTCAGGTCTAACCTGTGTCCTCACTCACCTTGTGAGGTCAGATAAATGACCTCTTTTTTCTCTTCTTTTTCGAATTCTTTCCCCATTTAGGTTATTACAGAGTACTGAGCAGAATTCCCTGTGCTACACAGTAGGTCCTTGTCGGTTATCTACTTACACATAATTTCACTCATTCATCTATTTGTCTCTGGCTGTGCTGGGTCTCTGCTGCCGCATGGTCCTTTCTCCAGTGCCCGCGAGCGGAGGCCCCTCTCGGGTGCAGGAGGACGTCTCATCGCAGCATCTCATCTCGTCGGGAAGCCTGGGCTCCAGGGTGTGTGGGCTCAGTGGCTGTGATGTGTGGGCTCAGAGCACAGGCTCAGGAGCTGCGGTGCTCGGGCTTAGCTGCTGCGTGGCATGTGGGACCTCTCCCGACCAGAGATCGAACCCGTGTCTCCTGCACCGGCAGGCAGATTCTTTACCACTGAGCCGCCAGGGAAGTCCTGGGTATCCAGTTTAAATATGGCAGCACACACACGTCAGCCCCAAGCTCTCAGTCTCTCCCTCCGTGTCCTGCCCACCAACCCTTCCCGTTCGGTTACCGTGAGTTTGTTTTCTGAGTCTTTGAGTCTGTTTCTGTCTTGTAAATAGGTCACCAGTCTTAATGGTGGAGGGAAAGAGACCATGGTGCTTCCCACACTGGCACTTAAAACTTCCACTTACCCTGGCATGCATCACTTCTCACAGTTCTTTGACCAAATCCCTTGGTCACACCTACCCCCAGTGAAATTCCAATATGCGCTTGGGGAAAGAACTAAAAATATCTGGTGCACAGTGTGAATGGCTCCTGCAAATACGTTCTGTGTTGGTTAATTTTAAGTGTTGGCGTGCCTGGGTCTCGACGGTGCCCAGATGTTTGGTCAAGCATTATTCTGGCTGCTTTTACAAAGGGGTTTTTGGATGCTATTTGCATTTAAATCAGTGAATTTAAGTAAAGCAGATTGCCCTCCACTGTATGGCCTCATCCAATCAGTCAAGGGTCTGAATAGAATAAAAAACTGACCATTCCCTGAGCAATAAGGAATTCTATCATCAGTTTTTGGACTTAAAATATAACATCAGCTCTTCTTGAGTCTCCAGCCTGTGCACTCACTCTGCAGATTTTGGACTTGCTAGCCTCCTTAATCATGGGAGCTAATTCCTTTAAGTAATTATTTTATACATGCATCCTCTTGGTTCTGTCACTCTGGAGAACCCTGACTAATAAATGAATCCACACTATGTAGGATGCATGCTGATGTTTATTTTTTTCAATTTAATTGCATTTTATCCTCTGCTATTCTATTTTTTAAAATGCTAGTCACAACTAATAAGTAGATTTCAAACTCTCCTGTGGATTGCAATTATAAACTTCAAAAAGACTGACTTACATTCAACTGGAAGTGAAACAGTTAAGCGTAAATTCTGATCGTAGCCAATCAGAGATTATTTTACTAGTTTTACACAAGAAGTGTCATCATGTCCATGTGTCTGCTTAAAGGGAAACAGAACAGAACCTTGCTTTATTCTAACACAACTAGCCAGGCTTTCTTCTCATTACAGGAAGCAGCTCTGACCACATTCACTGATAGAGCAGGAGCAGGTTATTGACCGGGCAGAACATGTGCAAACCGCCAGTGACTGAACTGAGCAGGTGTCCAGAGTCAGGTTGCAGTATTTAGCAAACAAAGAAAGGCTACCTCTTGAATGCTGGATGTTATGGGTTCCATGGTTAGGAAACTTCCAGTACCTCAGGCATTATGAAACAACAGCTGAATTTGTAGGGACTCAACTCACATTCTAGAGTGATAATTATTTACACTTTACAATTAATGTTCTATAATTATATGGGTTGAATTCCAGTTACTGTGTAATGGTATTCTGCCAGAGAATACCAATTACTCTTTACCAAGGAACTGCTGAAAATCATTAGTCTGTGTAAGTAAATCTGTCCCAACAAATTCTATTGTTGTTTCATGAAGCCCCGAGTTAGAGAAACCCTCTTGTTGTTTAGTCACTAAGTCACGTCCAATTCTTTCGCAACCCCGTGGACTGCAGCCCACCAGGCTCCTCTGTCCATGGGATTTCCGAGGCAAGAGCACTGGAGTGGGTTGCCACTTCCTTCTCCAGGGATCTTCCCCACCCAGGGATGGAACCCACGTCTCCTGTGTTGGCAGGCGATCGTTTGCCGCTGAGTCACCAGGGAAGCCCTGAAGAAACCCTCTAGGAATGATCATAAATAGATATATAAAATGGACAGGATTACTGATTTAAAATAGAGGCATTCAGATACAAAATAGGTCAAACCACGTTTTCACAGGGCCACTGCATAAAGACCACAGCAGACAACGGCAGAGGGCCCACTCACAGACTTTGAGCAATGCTGTCCCTCAGAGTTGTGCAACGTGGTGGCTTTGGGCAGAGAAGCAGTCTGCCTTATTGAATGTGCCTCCTAGGGCTTTTTCCCTCTGGCTGTACCAGGTAACCAAAGCTCTTAGGAGTCAGTGATAGATTAAAAAAACATTCCTCGACTCTATTTCCATATGAAGGAAAAGAGGCTTAGTGAAGCCGCGATGGGGACATCACCAAAGTGTTGACGAGAGACAGTCATGGGACCTCCCCCTGCAGTTCAGTGGTTGAGACTTCAGCTTCCAATGCACGGGGTGTGCTTGAACCACACACATCCTTGGTCAGGCGG
Organism: Odocoileus virginianus; assembly: GCF_023699985.2. Classification (NCBI taxonomy): domain Eukaryota; kingdom Metazoa; phylum Chordata; class Mammalia; order Artiodactyla; family Cervidae; genus Odocoileus; species Odocoileus virginianus. The sequence continues at coordinate 65,640,052 of NC_069688.1, forward strand.
GCTAAGATCACACATACCCCATAGCCAGAAAAACAAAACATAAAACAGAAGCAATATTGTAACAAATTCAGTAAAAGACTTCAAAAATGGTCCACATCAAAACAAACAAAAAATACACACACAATAAAGCCATTATCGTATTTAGACCAGTGCTCTTGTCTGCTTCTCTATTTAAGACAGTTCACACCTTCTGGTTGAAGGGCCAAAACAAAACTCAAACAACCCAACAAAATAAAACACAATCTTTGAGACAATGCGTTAAGTGGAACACTTAAACTGGAAAAATACAGTTGAATATATGTGTGTAAAGACAGAAAAAAAAAAGGTCTAAATTTTCTGTGAATATAACAGTTCGGTTTGACGTGATTTACAGGAATTTAAAAATGGTGTCACTTAGAGTTCCTGTATGAAAAAAACACAAAGGGAGGAACTTCAGTTCAGTTCAGTCGCTCAGTCGTGTCCAACTCCTTGCGACCCCATGAACTGCAGCACGCCAGGCCTCCCTGTCCATCACCAACTCCCAGAGTCCACCCAAACCCATGTCCATCAAGTCAGTGATGCCATCCAACCATCTCATCCTCTGTCATCCCCTTCTCCTCCTGCCCCCAATCCCTCCCAGCATCAGGGGCTTTTCCAATGAGTCAGATCTTCGCATCAGGTGGCCAAAGTATTGGAGTTCCAGCTTCAGCATCAGTGCTTCCAATGAACACCCAGGACTGATTTCCTTTAGGATGGACTGGTTGGATCTTCTTGCAGTCAAAGGGACTCTCAAGAGTCTTCTCCAACACCACAGTTCAAAAGCATGAATTCTTTGGTGCTCAGCTTTCCTTAAAGTAACCCTAAAATCCAGAAGCTTCTCCCACTCAGCCCATAGTTTGGGGTTGTCTTTGGGCTCACAGCTTTCCCAGTGAGAGGATACCTGAATGGTGGGGTCTGCCTGACATTTTGCTGTTTATTTGAGGATAAGACCGAGCCAAGAGTCAGTTCATTTAAAATATGTGAAAAGAGGCAAGTAGCTTGTCTTACCTACTAAAAAGGCCAGACACATTGAAAAAATTAATAGGTCTCTGCCTCCTGCTGAATCCAGCCCCTCAAACTGGGTGGAGAGCTGTGAAGAGAGCAAAGGGCAGCCCTGGGGGCTGGTGGAATCCGGTTGGGCGTGGGTTCTGTGTTCGAGAGAAGATGCACCGAGCTTTCTTTGCAAAGAGAAGCCCTGTGACAGAAGTCGGCGGAGCCCTGGTCCAGAGACTTCTGTTGCGGCTGTTGAAGAAACGCTCACCTTGAGTGCCTGACCGACAGGTGATGGAGCAGTGTGGAGAGGCGCTGCCCGCTGGGGCGGGTGGTGGGGCTCCGATGGCGCAGAGGGCACGCGCCCCCGAAGCCTCCATTCACCTCACCGGATGTTTCAGAGCGACGCACCACAAAATGGCGGCCGCTCCAGTGTTCTCGCCTGGAGAGGCTACGGATGGAGGGCCTGGCGGGCTGCAGTCCATGGGGGTCACAGGGTCAGACACGACTGAGCGAGTGAACAACAACAAAATGGCGGCCGCTCCAGTGTTCTCGCCTGGAGAGTCCACGGATGGAGGGCCTGGCGGGCTGCAGTCCATGGGGTCACAGGGTCAGACACGGCTGAGCGACTGAACAACAACAAAATCACCGCCTCCTACAAAACAAAACAAAATGAAACACCCCTGTGGGCCCATGCTTGCCTCAACCCCGCACATTATTAATCCACGCCTGTGTCTTCTGAAGAAGCTCACAAATTTGCCACTGGCTGGTCTTTTAAAAATTGTTCTGTTTTTTTTTTTTTTTGACATGGACCATTTTAAGTCTTTATTGAATTTGTTACAATATTGCTTCTCTTTTGGTTTTTTTGGCTGGGAGGCCTGTTGGATTTTAACTTCCCTACCAGGGACCAAGCCCACAGACCAGGACCAAACCCACAGACCAGGGATCAGACCCGCAGACCAGGGATCAAACCCACAGACCAGGATCAAACCACAGACCAGGATCAAACCCACAGACAGGGATCAAACCCACAGACCAGGATCAAACCCACAGACAGGGATCAAACCCACAGACCGGGATCAAACCCACAGACAGGGATCAAACCCACAGACCAGGATCAAACCACAGACCAGGATCAAACCACAGACCGGGGATCAAACTTACAGACTGGGGATCAAACTCACAGACCGGGGACCAAACCCACAGACCAGGATCAAACTCACAGACCAGGGATCAGACCCGCAGACCAGGGATCAGACCCGCAGACCAGGGATCAGACCCACAGACCAGGGATCAAACCACAGACCAGGATCAAACCCACAGACCGGGGACCAAACCCACAGACCGGGGATCAAACTCACAGACCGGGGATCAGACCCGCACACCAGGGATCAGACCCGCAGACCAGGGATCAGACCCACAGACCAGGGATCAGACCCACAGACCAGGATCAAACCACAGACCAGGATCAAACCCACAGACAGGGATCAGACCCACAGACCAGGATCAAACCCACAGACAGAGATCAGACCCACAGACCAGGATCAAACCACAGACCAGGATCAAACCCACAGACAGGGATCAGACCCACAGACCAGGGATCAGACCCGCAGACCAGGATCAAACCCACAGACAGGGATCAGACCCACAGACCAGGATCAAACCACAGACCGGGGATCAAACTCACAGACCAGGATCAAACTCACAGACCAGGGATCAGACCCGCAGACCAGGGACCAGACCCACAGACCAGGATCAAACCCACAGACAGGGATCAGACCCACAGACCAGGATCAAACCACAGACCAGGGATCAAACTCACAGACCAGGGACCAAACCCACAGACCAGGATCAAACCACAGACCAGGGATCAAACCCACAGACCAGGATCAAACCACAGACCGGGGATCAAACTCACAGACCAGGGATCAAACCCACAGACCGGGATCAAACCACAGACCAGGATCAAACCCACAGACAGGGATCAAACCCACAGACAGGGATCAAACCCACAGACCAGGATCAAACCACAGACCAGGGATCAAATCCACAGACCAGGATCAAACCACAGACCGGGGATCAAACTCACAGACAGGGATCAAACCCACAGACCGGGATCAAACCACAGACCGGGATCAAACCCACAGACAGGGATCAAACCCACAGACCAGGATCAAACCACAGACCAGGATCAAACCCACAGACAGGGATCAAACCACAGACCAGGGATCAAACCCACAGACCAGGATCAAACCACAGACCAGGGATCAAACCCACAGACCGGGGATCAAACCACAGACCAGGGATCAAACCCACAGACCAGGATCAAACCCACAGACAGGGATCAGACCTGCAGACAGGGATCAAACCACAGACCGGGGATCAAACTCACAGACCAGGGACCAAACCCACAGACCAGGATCAAACTCACAGACCAGGGATCAGACCTGCAGACCAGGGATCAGATCCACAGACCAGGATCAAACCTATAGACAGGGATCAAACCCACAGACAGGGATCAGACCTGCAGACAGGGATCAAACTCACAGACCAGGGCTCAAACCCGCAGACCAGGATCAAACCCACAGTCGCTGCACTGGAAGCGAAGCCTTAACCACTGCACCACCGGGGAAATCCCACAGTGTTCTTCTTACTGGCTGCTCACAGGGACAGTCTTGCTCCAATGATTTACCCAAGAACATGATGATAATTCTTTCTGGAGACAAGGATAGAATTCATTATATTAATTTTATCCAGGTGTGGCTATTTACTAAGTTAGTGTGTAGACTCTACACCAGGAAACAAGATTATATTACTGACCAGTACTATCTGGGTATGGAAATGTGTTGATTTCCTGACTTACGTAAACTTTATCAAAGTCATTAAGCCAATAAAAATATGTAACATTTATCATCCTTCTGTATACTATATACTTTGCATGGAATATCTCATCATCTCACTTAACGCTTGCATTGATAGGTATTGCTGTTAATTTCATTTTATGGGTAAGAATGCTTCTGAGGACAGAGAGGATGTGCAACTTTCCAAAGCCACACAGTAAGGGGCAGAAATGGGATTTGAACCCCGGGGGTGTGGCCAACTAACAATCCATAAATCTAACTCCTTAACAAACATTAAATCTCTTGTCTATCCATGGACTCCACCACTTATTTTGAGTTCCTGCCCTGGCCAGTGGAGGGAGACACTACAGAGCTTTACACTTGCAGCCATCTCTACTTCTGCGGCCTGGCAGAAGAGATTTTCATGAGGGGTATTCCTTGCAGCCCCTTGAACCCTATCTCTTCTTTTTTTAAATATTAATTAATGTATTTATTTTGGCTGGGTCGGGTCTTAGTTGCTGCACGTGGGCTCAGCTGCACATGGGATCTTAGTTCCCCGACCAGGGATCAAACCTGCACCCCCTGCGTTGGATCAGCAAGGAAACCCCCCTTCCCTCTTCTTGGGGCATTGTTATCTCTGTTGAAATTCCTCAGAGCAATGGTGAAAGTCTTAGAGTAAGGACCTAACTGCATGCTTCCTGCCAACTGGAGCAAGTGAGGGAACATCCCGGTTACGCGAGGCTGGGTAGATGAAAGTTCTGTCAGCAGGAAAGCCTGCTGCGTCATCCTCGGTGAGTGAGTTAGGACTGGATGGCTGTCCCCGGGGCTACGACTTCCAACACTGGCGACACAGATGGCTTCCTTTTGACTTCAGGTAGCATGCCAGGTACAGAAGGCGTGCCCCTTGAAGAGTGGACATGTTTTGGGGTACAGGAGCTTGGGGAAATGTTTGAGGTGCGCCTGCTGGGAATTAACAGAGAAGATCTTTTTAGTTCAATGCCAGTCAAGCTGCTTTCTGCCCAGGGACTTGGTTTCAGGTCCCTAGAGAAATGAGGATGTAAAGGGATTACTAGTGAATCAAACAGTAAAGCAGAGCTGGGCAGCCTAGGAAAGGGAGGGGGCAAAGCTGTCGAGCTTGTGCTGTCAGAGAGGACTGTGGCCCAGATATTTCAGTATCTTCCCCTTTAGCAGGCTGTGGCTGTTGGCCTTGTCCCGGCCTGGCACAGGCCCGAGTCCTCCCCAGGCTGGCTCAGCCTGACTGGCCCCGTCCGGCCCACCTGCAGCTCCCCCCTAAGCCCTCGGCCTGCCCAGAGCCTGCGGGCTCCACCCCGGGCAGCCTCGTCCTTTGCAGAGGGCCTGGGCAAGGCTGCAGGTTCCCCTCTCTGATGCCCTCCATGGTCTCCTGGAGCTGCAGGAACTCCTGGGCCCCTGGAGAGAGAGCTGCCCGGAGAACCGCGAAGTCCCGGCCTCCCCCTCTGCTGACCGCATGGACCACTGGGTCACCAGCAGTGGGCGTCACTCACGGTCCATGGTCTGGACTGAGAAGGCAGGGCGAAGTCTCTCTTCCTGCTGGCTTTCTGCTCCAGGCTTAGCCTTTCTCCCAGAGCGGGGAGATCAGGACTCTCTGAGCCGTGCATTCTCTACCTTCCTTGTCTTCCATCTGTGATCTAAGTGACTCACGAATAGCCTCTGGATTTTAGTTGCCTTATTTGGTCCATCCTCACTTTCTTCTTCCTACAATCCCATCAGTTAAAAGAGTTGAGCTTTTCTTTTCTTTTCTTTTTTTTTTGGTTGCACTTTGTGGGTCTGCAAGACCTTGGTTCCCTGACCGGGGATTGAATGTACGCCCCTTGCAGAGGAAATGCAGAGTCGTAACCACCGGACTGCCAGGGTGGACTCTCTCATTTCCTTGAAGCATGGACCCTCGAAGCGAGAGGTCTTGTGTACTGGCCATCATGGGCAGAAAGGGTGGCTTTCACAGAAAGAGCCTGTGAATCAGTCCCCCAGGCTTAACCTTCCTGTAGTTAAAAAAGAATTCCACAGTTAACAGCTGCAGCGAACTCTCATTCTCTCTCCCCATAAAGCCTGATTTTCTTGTCTTTCTAAGAGGGCAAATACACTCTATCTATGGCCCTGAGGCTTAGCAACGGCTCCTCCTCAGAAGGGAGAGATGCAATAAAAGGCGACTCGAGGGCAAAACGTGCCTGCTAACACTTGCAGACCGTGTTTTAAAGACTGTCGCCCGGTAGCTGTTCCCCGAAGGCCCCCTCTGCAGTGAAGAGCAGCAGGTACTTCAGTTGGGAGCATGTTTCTGCTGAAAGTTGATTCACGATTTGCTCAGGCGAAACCCTTCCTCTTCAGGACCAGGTGTCCCTAATCCGAGTCCAGTCAATGCAGGTCTTACCCACCGGCCTCTGGCGAGCAGTTAACCCTTTCCAGCACACAGCAAGTGCTTTCATCCAGGAGGCCGTTTGAGACACACGCAGTGGAAAAGCTGTTCATCCTGCAGCTGGGAAACAAGCCGCGGTCTTCCTTGTGCCAGTCTTAGCCTCTGTTTCTGTTTTACTTTTTAGTTTATGCCTTCTGTGTTTTAAGGGAACTTAAAAGGACCCTTAATAACCTCTCTGACCTTCCATTTCCTCCTTCAATTAGATGCCCTTGTAAAGGATCACTGTCAGAATTTATATTGTTATTTAAAAAACAAAACCCAAAAAACAAAGCAACAAAGAAGCCCCCCTCCACCCCGCCTTTGGCGTTCTCCATCCATAATGTTGTGCAATGCCGCCCCCTTGTGTTTCTTTGGGGTTCATTTAGTTTTAAAAACTAAATTCTTCATTTAAAATTGATCGAAATTCTTAATTTAAAAATTAACATTATGCTCAACTCCCAACTGTTCCTGATATCTGGTTTAAAAAATAAATTAAAAAAAATGTGTTGAGCATCAAAAAAATAAATAAATAAAAAATAAATGAAAAGACGCTCCCTTATAACTGCCAACCCCACTCCATTTAACGAGTCACCCTCCATTTGGAGAGCTGAGGACACTGTTATAGCCCATCTGTCACTTGGGCACATGCTGTCCTTGTTTTGGGGAAACTGTGGAAATCATGGTCTAAACCCAAATTCCAGTGGCCTAAGAGCACTTAAGGACCTTAAAATGATTTCCACTGTGCACTTCCCTCAGTGAGATTCAGTAAAAATCATATTTTTGAAAACCAGTGTTTTAATAGAAGTATAACACATGTACAGAGAACACGCAAACCGGAAGTGTGGGGAATTATCGAGACCTGCGCCCACGCTGTCCCCGGCCGAGGCGGGAGTCATCTCCCACATCACCGGGGCCCCGGGCTCCCGAGGTCCCCAGTCCCCGTGCCCCAATCCCTTCACAAAGGTGCCTGCTGGGCTGGCGCCTGATGCCACAGGTGCCCGAGGCGGGGGCAAGGGAGCAGTGTGTGTCTTCATCTGGGGCGAGTGTGGGGGGTGACGCCACATTTCATGAGTTGCACATGTAACATACAGTACATACCACACATAATGTATGTTACACATCACATATCAAAGCGGGGGGGGGGGGGGGGCCTCCTGCTGGCGCGAGTGGGAAGAGTCTGCCTGCAATGCAGGCGATCCGAGGACCCGGGTTGGATCCGTGGGTCGGGAATGTGCCCTGGAGAAGGAAATGGCAACCCTCTCCAGTGTTCTTGTCTGGGAAATCCCAGGGACAGAGGCGCCTGGGGGCTACAGTCCATGGGGTCGCAAAGAGTCGGACACGACTGAGGATGGATGCATCCTCAGTCAGCAAGGATGGCTGGCTGGCTGGCTGGCTGGCTGGATGGATGGATGGATGGATGGTTGGATGGAGGGTGATATCACATCTTACATATTACATATATAAAAATACACTGAGACATCATACACAAAAATAAACTCAAAACAATTTAAAGACTTAAATATATGATATGACACCATTAAACTCTTAGAGAATATAGGCAAAACATTCTGACATGAATCAAGACAGTATTTTCTTAGCTCAGTCAGCCTCCCAAGGTAAAATAAATAAAAGCAAAAATAAGCAAATGGGACCTAATCAAACTTAGATATTTTTGCACAGAAGGAAACCATTAATAAGACAAAAAGACAACCTATGGACTGGGAGAAAATATTTGTAAATGATGTGACCAACAAGGGCTTAATTTCCAAAATATATAAACAGCTCGTGCAGCTCCATATCAGATAAACAAGCAACCCAACCAAAAAGGTGGGCAGAAGACCTAAACAGACATTTCTCCAGAGAAGACATACAGATGGCCCAGAGCATTTTATAGTAACTTACATGGGAAAGAATCTGGAAGAGAATATGTGTGTGTGTATACACGCACACACTTATGTATAAAACGGAGTCACTCTGCTGTGCAGCTGACGCCAGCATGACATCGTAAATCAATCATACTCCAATTCTTAAAAAAGGGAAGAAAACAATACATTGAGCTCTGTGCTTGTTTGTGCATTTTGCTGCATGCAAATTGCACCTCAGTAATTAATTCCAACTTTTCTAGTTGGTTCTCAATGGTAGACCTGACTCAGAATAGCCATGTTATGTGAACACCTTCCGTAAGCACAGTACGATCATCAAAAGCAGGAAATTAAAATCATTACCATGCTGTTAACTAAAATGCAGACCACATTCTAATTTCATCAGCTTTTCAATTTCTGTCCCTTTTCTGTCCCGGGTCCTCTCCAGGACCCCGCAGGACACTGAGAAGTGATGTCTCCTTCGTCCACTCCATTCCAGGTCAGTTCTGGCCGGCAGCTTCTGTTTCAGGCCCGCAAATCCAATCACGCCTGGAGTTTCAAGGTATCTACCGGCTTCCTTGGAGAGTGGGTCCTAGACGCCCTCATTTCAGCAGGCCGTCTCTTCAAGCCCATGTCATCCTGATGCAGCCACCCGCCGTCCCCGAGGACACCTTCCCCCTCGCCTCTCCCAAGGACTCGCCGCCAGGGCAGGCCGACTCCACTCACCCGGACTCTCAGGGAGTGAGGTGGCCTCTGTCGCGTGAGCCTAGCAATGCGAGCGATGCCTGCCCTGTCACCTTCACGGGTTCAGCAGCGGCGCCCACCGACAGCTAGCGGCATCGTCACTTTTCTTTGTCAGTTTCCTCGCGGGAGCCAGGGCGGGACGAGCCGGGGATGGCTGAGACTGCATCGCCGTGGCCGGAGCCATCCGCTGTGTCTGGAGAGGTGAAACAGCCTGGAGGTCGGAACACACAGGTGTGTGTGAGAGAACAGCCGGTGCGGGGCAGGGAGCAGGGCTTGCACCCCAGCAAGGTCAGACTCTTTCTGCAGCGCATCGTTCATTTGTCGGCTGCTCTGGCCTGTGTTGCTGCGTGTGGGCCCGCTCTCGTCGTGAGCGGGGCACGGTCCTTTGCCAGGAGCCGCCTGCCCGCAGCGATGGTTTCTCTGCTGTGGAGCACGTGCTCGGGGCCGGAGGGCTCAGTGGGTGCGGCTCCTGGGCTTGGCTGCTCCGTGGCGTGTGGCGTGTTTCTGGACCGGGATCGGGCCTGTGTCCCCCGCATTGGCAGGTGGATTCTTAACCACTGGACCCCTGGGGAAGTCCCCGTGAGGATCTTAGTACTTGCTTCAGGCTCTGTTTCCTAGAGAATGTCATCGTAGACGAAGGATTTATTTAAAATCATGATGGCTCATGTCTCAAAATGAACCTATGTCATGCCAGGCACTGAGTCAAGCACTTTCTCTGGATTATTTCATACAAACCTCCCAGTGGTCCAGGAGAGTGACCTTATCTTGCAGCTGAGGCAATCAACCCGCAGAGAAGTTCGATAACTTCTAGGATGCTCTGTTTTAGGAACACGCTGTTCTTCTGCCCCAGTGTATATAGGATTTCTTGGAGAACTTGCTTACCAGGGCACCGCAGTATTAAGGACTTGGACATTCAGTGTCTATATGATTCATGCAAAAAGGATTCTATCCAAGGAATTAAAGACATAATACTTAATTGTAAAAGGTTGAGAAGGTTTTGTCTGAATGAGGAGCTTATTAAAATGTAGACGAGCATAGAACAAACTTGCTTGCCTTTTTGTGGTGATGTGTAGTATTGGGAAAAAGACAATTTTGTGTGAAAGATAAACCCATGAAAATTTAAGAGTTAATTTTGGGGGAAAAGATTGTCCAAGTCAGTTTATGTGAGTGACGTAGGTAGGTTTTGGTCCATTATTGGGTTTTTACGGAATAATTTGAGCAGGTTGAAACCAGCTTCAAAAAATAAACGAAAGAAGAAACAAAATCTTAAGAAACAGGACACTAGAGATGATCTATTTATACCTAGCAAAAGCGGGTATTGCTTTGTGAAGCTTTTCTTTGTAAATGTGTTAGAGTGTGTGTGTGTGTGTGGTGGCGGAGTGGCCACTAAGCTGTGTCCAGCTCTGGGTGGCCCCACGGATGGGAGCCTGCCAGGTTCCTCTGTCCCCGGGATTTCTCCAGGCATGAACGCTGGAGGGGCTGGCATTGCCTTCTCCAGGGATCTTCCCGACCCTGGAATCGAACCTGGCTCTCTTGAGCCTCCTGAACTGCAGTTGAATTCTTTACCACCAAGTCAGTGGTATAAATTTGTTTTCATTGTGATGAAAAAGGCTTTTAAAACACTGACAAATTTGGTGACAGCATCACCAAATGTTTTAAAAACAAAATGTTTTTGAAATCAAAGATGTGTGTGTTCAAATATTTACCCAGTGATAAGTTTTGTAAGAATTGTAGTCTAATCCATTTGCTCACTTGCTGCTCTCCAAAGGGAGAGTCTTGTGGAAGGCATTTAGAGAATCTTTTGAAGTTTCTTTTTGTGAGGAAGACTCTGTCTCTTAATGCTTGCGAAACATCACTAACATTTCTTGGAGGCTCTGCTCCAAGTATGCTTTTACACATGATGGATGGGGCCCCACAGACCTCTGCACCTGGTTCTCACACACCATCCATCAGAGCATCTTTCTCATCCTCTCCACACCTATGAGGATCTAAGGTTGCTCAGGGACTTGGGCTAGTACTTGACTCAGATCTGACATATTTTTGGTCCAGAAGATGTTTATTCTCAGAATCATTTCTTTCCAGATGATTCATACCTGAGGCCAACAAAGCATCCAAGTTTTAGGGAAATTCTTGCACAGGAGAAGACGGGGAGGTCATCTAGTGAGATGGAAAACAATTGGACTTTGAAGGAATCTGAACTCCCTTTTGGCAAGCACCCTCCCTTTTTCCAGGCTCACTGCCCAAGCAGAGATGCACTCGGCCTCTCGCAGGTGCCAACATGATGCAGTAGAAACCATTTCACGGCAGAAGGGGAGGCTGGAGAAGGCCTGGCTTAAAGTCAAAACAGACAGTCTGAGGATGGAGGGAGATCCAGCTTCTTAATGTTGCCCCAACACTTGTGTTTACAACTAGATTCCTCCTCCCTGGAATTGTAATTTTTACTCCTGGAGCAGAGAACATTTTAAAATGCTTTCAGACTCAGAAAAGACCCACCCACAAATTAAAAAAAAAAAAACTGTAGAAATTAGAAAAGACAAGCACAATAATTATAGAGAGCATTAGCAACAGAGAGAAACAAAAAGAAGAAAATGTATCTTATCTCACAACCCATGGGAAGCTGTGGTTTACACCTTGGCATATATTTTTCCAGAGCTTTTTCTCATGCACATAAGACACAAGTTGTTTGTTTTGCTCTTGTGATTATCCTTGTCATTTAAAATTCAAGTGTAGGAGACTCCCTGACAGTCCAGTGGTAGAGACTCCATGCTTCCACTGCAGGGGGCACAGGTTCAATCCTTGGTCAGGTAACTAAGATCCTGCAAGCCGGTAGTGGCCAACAAAGAAAATTAAATAAAATCATTAAAAAAATAAAGTTCACATGTAGTGATGATCATTCCTTAGGATAATTTCTAGAAGCATAATTTCTGCATTTCCTGAGTCAGAGATCACACACATTTTCAAAGTCTTCTCCCTTAGAGTCAGTTTTCCTATATACTCCCACCAAACTCTGAGAGATGGTGGACAGGGAGGCCTGGCGTGCTGCAGTCCATGAGGTCACCAAGAGTCAGACACAACTGGGCAACTGAACAACAACCTAGCCATCCTTTCCCCTCTAACTTTTACACGCAACCTGGATGAATGTTGAGATTCACGGTACTGCTGTTGTTCCACTATAGTCTATAACATCCCCTTTTGTTGAGGAATTATTTTATGAAAGACAATATCTGATCATTTCTCTGCAGGGTAGCAGAATATGCCATCCCCAAATATGACACTTTGGTATAAAGATTCTTTTGAACTGAAGGCAAATGAGAAGAAGCAGGTACAGGAAAAACTCTCCACCCTCCCTTTGTTTAAGAGCAGAATACAAACTTACAAAGGTGTCCCTCCCTGCTCTTCTGTTCCATACAGGGCAGAAGTTATTCACCAGAGACAGCTCTAGTCCCTTATGAGTTTATGAGATGGCATCAGAGGAATCTACATAACAAACCTCACTAGACCTTTTCTTTTATTTTTTTAACCAAACAGTTTAGTCTTTGCAGAAGACCACAAGAGTGAAACACCCATACTAGTATCCAAGTAGTAGCTAATCTGTTCTGAACAGGGTTTAATCTTTGGTTCCTATATATAGGCTCCGGTCTCTGAGAGCTTCAGTTCAAAGCACAGGAACTGGTAACATAAGCTTGAATATTGAGGGACGGGTTTGCACCCCTGGAGCATCAATATGTAACATGTGATTTGTCCTTAAGCTGTCGGATCACCTTGATTCCTCTCCTGAAGGTGTTTCCTACCCATCGAGGCAGAGTAGGCTTTCCAAGGTGGGAGAGGAAAACAAAAGGTACCCCTTTCTGCTGTGATGCCAGGGTTCCTGAAGCCCCTGGAGCCTCCGCTCCTCCTCTGTAAAACACCGTCAATGAGGGTGACTCCCCTAGGGCAGCTGTGTGGAGGAAGCTGCCCAACACACCCTGAAAACTCATCATCAAAGGTTACACTGATGGCAGTGATGATGGTGATGATGATGATGGTGATGATGATGGAGATGGTGGGGATGATGGTGATGGTGATGGGGGTGATGATAGTGATGATGGGGATGATGGCAGGGATGATGATGATGATGATGGTGATGATGGGGATGATGGGGATGATGACAGGGATGATGAGGATGGTGATAGTGATGAGGATGATGATGGAGATGATGGGATGATGATGGTGATGGAGATGATGATGGGGATGATGGGGATGATGGGTGATGATGATGGGAATGATGAGGATGATGATAGTAATGATGGGGATGATGATGGGGATGATGGTGGTGATGGGGATGATGGGGATGGTGATGATGGTGGGGATGATGGGGATGTTGGGGATGATGGAGATGATGATGGGGATGTTGGGGGTGATGGGGATGATGGTGGGGATGATGGTGATGATGGTGGGGATGATGGTGATAATGATGGTCATGATGGGGGTGATGGGGATGATGGTGGGGATGATGGGGATGGGGATGATGGTGATAATGATGGTGATGATGATGATGATGGTGAGGATGATGGTGATAATGATGATGATGGTGATGGTGATGATGGGGATAATGATGTGGATGATAGTGATGGGGATGATGGTGATGATGGTGGGGATGATGGTGATAATGATGATGATGGTGATGATGGGGATGATGGTGGGGATGGTGGAGATGACGGTGATGGGGATGATGGTGATAATGATGGTGACGATGGTGATGATGGTGGGGATGATGGTGGGGATGGTGGGGGTGGTGATGGTGATGATGATGGGGATGGTGGGGATGATGGTGATGGTGATGATGGTGATAATGATGGTGATGATGGTGATGATGGTGGGGATGATGGTGATAATGATGATGATGGTGATGGTGATGATGGGGATGATGGTGGGGATGATAGTGATAGTGATGATGGGGATGATGGTGGGGATGATAGTGATAGTGATGATGGGGATGATGGTGATAATGATGATGATGGTGATGGTGATGATGGTGGAGATGGTGGGGATGATGGTGATAATGATGGTGATGATGGGGGTGATGGGGATGATGGTGGTCATGACAATGATGCTCACTAAACCTTTTATGTACTATAAAGTTGCCCCATGTATTTGTAGTCCCACAGTTTGCCATCCCTAGAAACTCAATCTTTTTTGCTTTGTCACTTCTTTAAAAATGTATTGCTCTTTTGTTAAGATGTTCTACAAGTCCAGGTTCTAACCACTTTGAATTACTCATCACTGGATACTCCCATATATATGCACAATGCACATGTTAATATTGGCTTGTTTTTCTCTTGTTAATCAGATTTTATTGGAGCCCTAGCTGGAGAACCTACAATAGACAATAGAAAAAAATTCATCCTCTAGACCCCCAAATGTAAATATTTTTTATTTGTATGCCATATAATTAAAATGAGCTGAGGAGATAATTTTAATACATCTCAGATACTGTGAACTGATATTGATGAGTACAGCAGTTTAGATGTGTGAGTATAACCAGAAAGTACAGAGTCAGCTCTTTCAGACAAAGCATGACCAATTGCAGGACTTGCCTGGTGGCCCAGTGGTTCAGAATCCGCCTTCCAATGTAGGGGACACGGGTTTGATCCCTGGTCAGGGAACTAAGATCCCACATGATGCTGGGAAACCACGGAGCTCATGCACAACTAGAGAAGCCTGCATGTCACGTGCCACAATGAAGACCCAGCACAACTGAAAAAAAGGAAAAAGAAAAGAAAAATGATCAAGGGATGGGGAGCTTGTCTTCTAACAGGTATCTCTGAAAGGCAACATTGCAGGGGAAAAAAAGTTACAAGATAGGAGAGGCAATTTACATTTTCATACTTAACCAAATTTCACAGGAGAAATCCAAACACATTCTACTTTTAGCTCAAATTTTACTTTCTTAGTGGAGCCTTCTGTATCAGTCAGGGTGCAGAGAAGCAGAACCATTAGCAGATAAACACAGTGGCAAGAACTAAGCAGTCTTTGTAACACTGTGTCTGGACAGAGTGTTTATCTTGGCGTTTAAGAGTTCTTTACACATTGCTCGTATTAGTTCTTATCTGCAATATATGCCACAAATATTTTCTTCCACTTTTTAATTTGTCTTTTGACTTTGCTTATAGAGTTTTGTGCCCTGTAAAGTTTCTTTTAAAAATATTTTAATGTTTATCTAGTTGAATTCATGAATGTTTTATTTTACTAGACTTTTTAGATGTCTTTAGAGTTTCCTTCCAGATTTCAAATGAATGCACCTCTTTTCTTCCAATATTTGCATGGCTTCATCTTTATCATTGGAGTTCTTACCTGTTTGCTGTTTTTTTCCTTTTGTACAGGTGAGTTGGGTATACAATTTTATCTTTCTTAAAGGCTTTCCAGTTATTTTGGTCCAATGATTGGAGGTGTCAACTTTATCATACATTACATTTCCATATATATATATATATATATATATATATATATATATATATATATGTATGTATATGTATATTTGTACTTTGTAGCCTAATCTGATCCATGTCCTACTCATGAGTTAGGCCCATGTTCTTGGCCTTAACTGGCTTTCTGATGTATTTGACTCTCAGTGATTTCTGCCAATCACCACACCTCAGTGTTTCCTTGGGTATTCTCACTTATTTATTTTTCATGTGATTTTTAATATTAATTTATCTCATTTTAAGATAAAAGCTTTTTGGTATCTTTATGGAAGCTTTATAACATTTTTAAGGTCAACTTATGAAAAAATTACATCTTTATGGTACTGAGTCATTTTATTGAAGAACAAGGGATGCCTGTCCATTTAAGTTTATGTCTTCCAGGAATGTTTTAGCACTTTTTCATGTAGATTTTCTAAAATTCATGTTGAGCTTATTTCTAAGTAATTTTTTTTCTTTCTTTTTTTTTTTTGCTATTGTAAATGGGATTCAAAGTTACATTATTGTGTGTGTATGAAGTATATTAATTTTGTTTGTTAATTTTATATTTTGCTATTTTTCTGATTTTTAAAATTGTATGTTTTCTAGTACTGATTCTCTAGAACCACTGAGTTTTTAACTTTTAAACATTAGTTTTTTCTTTTCTCAAAATGCCTTTTTTCTTCCCAATCTGCCTAGTCATTTTTATAATCTCTTGTTCATACTTATATTCTTAATTACATCTTTTGTTTTATAAGCATTTTAAAATAGCTTATTAGTTCCACTAATAAAGTTTTTGCAGATCTAACTTAGTTCTATCATATTTGTATTATTTCTGCTGGCTGTTGCTCATGGTCCATTGTTTCCTATGTGTTTTGTGACTTTTTTTGACCATGTATTCATATTCCTTGGAACTCTGTCTGTGGAATTATTTGAGACTTCCAGGTAGAGTGGGGCTTCCCTAGTAGCTCAGATGGTAAAGAATCCGCCTGCAGTGTGGGAGACCTGGGTTGGGAAGATCCCTGCAGGAGGGCATGGCAACCCCCTCCAGGGTCCTTGCCTGCAGAATCCCATGGACAGAGGAGCCTGGTGGGCTACAGTCCACGGGGTCGCACAGAGTCGGACACGACTGAGTGGCCAAGCACAGCACCGTCAGTCAGAGCGAGTTCCTCCAGGGAGGACCCCGTTTGCTTCTGCTGGATGTTGAGGGACAGTATCAGCATGTGATTAATTCAGAGCAATTCTTAGCCTTGAGGCTTTAACATTCACACACAGTAGAACGCAGGCCACAAGCATGAGTGCGGACGGTCTTAGAGCTACACCTTCTGGCGCAGTATCATGTCCCACTCACTCATCCAGTTCCAGAATTAGAATAATAAGCCAAAGCAACACTGTCTGTTTCTGAGAGTGGATTTATCTCTGGATCTCCTTTCCTTTGACGACATGTCTGTCTAGGTTCCCAGCTTTATGTGAGGGTCTCCTGGAAGCGTGCCCTCTTGGGGGCCCTGCCGGTGAGCTTGAGAGGCTGTCTAAGCCGACCAGCCTCCGGGGCTGGCAGACGCCTGCTTGCTCACCTCTGGATTCCTGCGTCTTATTCATTTTTACCTTCTAAGGATTGAAAAAAATTTGTTTCTTACTGGTTTAACAATGTATTTTAATAGCTTTTGTTTAAACATTTTACATAGCTTTTTGTTTTTTTAAAACAAATTTGGGAATTTGTTAAGAATATCTAGGCTGTCTCACCTGGACTATTGGACTTGGGGGTTTAAGGTGATTTTTAAAACACTGAAATTAATTAAAATGCTGCTATGATGATCAGTGAGAAGAAAAGTTTACAAATTATAAAAAGTATGAGCACGTCTCTAAAAACATCTAGAGATCCCTATATTCAGAGGAAATAATTTTAAACACAGTGGATGCTTCAAGGAGGTTGAATATTGGGTGACTCTCCTTTCTTTTATTTCTCCCTTTGTAGTTTTTCATAATGAACATTAATTATTTGGCTAAAAATATTTTTAAAGCTATTTAAATTTTTATAAAAATTGGAATGGAAACATTTCAAGGCTAAGCAGGAATGGCGTTAGTCTTTTTCAAAACCATTTGCATGTCTTTCGTAATTTATCAGCTTTGATTTAAAGTCTCTTTCTCTCTTTCTCCCCGTTTCTCTCTCTCTCCTTCCTACCCGCCTCGTGTCTTTTGGCCTGCAGGCAAAATCACTAGGGTATAGGCTTTGTATCTGTGGGCCCATCTGGCTTCTAGGAGTGAAACGCTTTCCTCAAATGAGGCTGTCAGCAGGAAGCGGGCAGGCGAGGGTAGTTCTCCTTCCCTGGAATCTTCCAGAAGCCTGAGGGGGTTGAAGGAGTGAAGTGACGTAATGACGTAATGACGTCTTCCCTGGAAGCATAAATAGAGGAGCTGTCCCCCAGACGCCTCCCAGCGGCTGAGTCCACCACCTCGAGTGAGTGTTTCCTGGCTGCGGTGACCGACCCTTCTTTCTCCCCCACCTCATTTAACTAACTCCAGACGAAGACGCTCGCAGCGTTCAACCCTTCTAGAGTTTATCTTGTTAGTGAGTCTTTCTAGAATTGACTAGAAAAGTACATAGAAATTCAGTATGAAAATCAGTATGCCGTGAGCTCCAGGGATAACAGAACCTTTTCTGGGTGAGGGCGCAGGAGAATGCCACCCCCGCGAGACCAACTGTGCTGAAAAGCAGCAGCTGCAATGCAACGACAGTGTTCGGGGAAGCAGAAGGAACGCACCTGAGACTCGAGGAAAATTCCACTCGCATGCATCATTCAGTGAGGGGGGGAAAAGGGATGACCGTAAGGTCAGTCAAGTCAATTAGTTTTCTTCAGTTAGTCCCGCAGACTTGGGGTGGGCCAACAGTCATTTTAATTATGAAGTTCAAACGTATAAAATATATTCATAAAAATTTAAAGGAATGCCTTTCTGAGATATATTTCAAGTTTATCAGAATTTCACAGCTTCACCAACAGAATTTTTACTTCCTCTCTTCGTGACTGAGTTGAAGAATTAAATAAAATCGTGAAAATAAAATCATGTTACAAAGGAATACAAATTGTACACCAGGAATAAATCTACTTTCAAAGGTCAGGTGGATACGTTTGTTTTGATCATTGATTTGAAACCTCTGAGATGAAAGTGCATTTTTGTCCTGTGCTGTAAGAAAAGATTTTGAAATCGTGCTCAATTTTATCATCACAGGTTGTCCCAAATTACTTCATTATCACAAGTGCTGACGGATCAGACTTGGCAAGTTCACTTCACAGGAGATTTGGAATGAGCTGAAGGTTTGTCAGGGTTTCTCCCCCGAGTTTAAGGCTGAGTCCCTGGGGAGATACCTCCTGGAAGCAAGGGATGTATCTAACCTTGTATGTTCCTGGACCCTTCTCCAGGTTTCTATATGGAACTGTTGTGCAGAGTTTGAGGAAATCAAGCGCAGTAAATATGCAGCATGTTGAACTCCATCCTGAAAAAGTAGTGCTTCCTGGGGATCTGCTATGAGCCACAAGAAACCTTTTTCTTATTTAATTCTTCAAGATTGTATTTGTTTTTCCAAGTGGACAATACCGTTTATTCTTTCTATAACCATAGTTTTGTGGTGAAGATCATGCATGATAGTTTATTTCAGGAAGCTTTGAAAGCACAATGACTATCCCTTAAAAATTCTTCTTCTCACTCTCAGAAACAACGTTTTGCTCCAGCGGGAGGGGGATATGTGTATCCTTACAGCCGATTCATGTCGTTGGTACGGTAGAAACCAGCACAGCATTGTAAAGCAATTATCCTCCAGTGAAAAATAAAAATCATTAAAAAAAATAATTTCAGATGAGGATGCAAGTGAAAAAGACAGACTTGGCTGTCTGAGAGATTCTTCTGGGAGCGGAATCTGACCAGAGCACGCGTGTTTCGAGCTCCCCTTCTCTCGCAAAGTGCGAAGTCTGCCTGGACGCCCCTCTGACCTCGTGCTTCAGCTGTGCCCATCTCTGTCCTCCGAAACGGCGTCTTTGGTGCTCTGCCATCCTCCAGGGGCCCCCGGCCGGCCTTGCCCCCATTCAGCCTCCGCTCAGACGTCCTCCCGGGCCCTCCTCCTCTTCCTCGCGTCCATCGCCGACAACGCCATGGAGTGAATTGAAGACGCTCAGTCCTGTCCGACCCTTTGCGGCCCCGTGGACGGTAGCCCGCCGGGCTCCTCTGTCCATGGGATTCTCCAGGGGAGAACGCTGGAGTGGGTGGCTGTTCCCTCCTCCAGGAACCTTCCCAATCCAGGCATTGAACCCAGGTCTTCTGCACCGCAGGCGGATTCTTTACCCTCTGAGCCATGAGGAAACCCGACCAGTGACATGATGTGAGATAGCCTCTGGTTTGGGTGTTTTCTGTCCCTCCCTCTCCGTAAGTCCCCAGATGTTCCTGCTGGATAAGTGCTTGTGACTGAAGGAAAGTGTAACTGAATGGATGGCTCCGGAGCCTCTGTCACCTGGATCACACAGCCAGCATGTGCTGCCCATATGGAGTCAGCTGGACGACTTACAGCTGATGGCAGCCACGCGGGAAGAACAGAGGAGGCCTCGCGGACGGATTGCTTCCAATTCCACGCAGCAAGCACTTAGCTCACCCCCGTTATGAGTGAGGTTCTGAGTGGGCGGTTAATTCTAGCACATCTGTGTCTCTGAAGGACTCATAATTGATTTTTACACAGGAAGAACAAGAGCAGAAAGACTTCCTCAACCAGGTGGGACCCCTCACCCCCCACCCTGGCTCTGATCCTGTTGAAATAAATGTAATCTGACAAACCTTTGTCGAATCCCCACTATTGTACGATCAAGGCACCAGACTGCTAATTAATCCCACTGATTGGCTTGATGAGGGTGTTGATCCTTCCCGTTTAAATAATGGCAAATCTAATACTCAGGAAAAATATTTCAGTACAGCAATACAGCATCAGAGTGTAGGCTTTGCGGGCCGCATTAGCCTAAGTGTTTGCAGGGGTACAGATACTCAGGCTATTAGCGGGGCTCCCCGGGTGGGCCAGCGGCTAAGGCTTTGCTTTCCAATGCAGGGGGTTACAGGTTCAGTCCCTGGTCCGCAAGTCAAGATCCTACATGCCTCACAGCCAAAACACTCAAAAACATAAAAAGAGAAGCAATACTGTGACAAATTCAAAAAACACTTTAAAAATGGTCCACATCAAAAATAATAAATAAATGATGCTCTTAGAGTTCAATCAGAGTCGTTCACCCCCACTGCTCACTGGTGCACAGCTGATGGAGACAAGGAAAATGTACTTATTACACATTAACCAAAAAATCATGTTTTTCTCATTATGTTCTGCACACTTCAGACTCACTTTTTTGCAAATCCTTATACAGTTAATTTCTGGTGTATTTGTGTCATTTCACGTGAGTATATTTTAAATGCACACACACATACATATATTAGGACTTTGTTATACAAAGGATGGAATGAAGAGTGGAGGGTCCAAAGCAGTGCCTGGCACAGAGAGAACCTACTGGGGGCCCGACACTCTTCTAAGGGCTTAATGGGTTCATTAGACTGGATGAACTAATTCACTTAATAGTCACAACATGCCCCTGAGCTAGGTGCTCTCCCATTCCCATTTCACAAATTAGGAACCAGGAACAAAGAGATTCAGTAACTTGTGCAAGGTTAGTAATTGTGCCAAGACTCTCTGCCAGAGCCCTTGCCCTTAACCACTCTACTCCTGCCTCCGAAGAAGCATGCATTTTACCTGCGCAGGGAGGGAAGAAATGCATTAAACGTCGATCAGAGTTGACAGCAATAAGACAGCCTTCTCAAAGTAATATATGATTTTTTTTTGGCAAAAGTAGACAATAATTACTTAAAGAGCCCAAAGGAGGGAAAGACAATTCTGCCTGAGATGGAATTGACCAGAAAAATCAAGAATGGCTTCTTTGTTGCAAGAGCAATGCTGGAAGCAGGGAATTCGGGTGTAATACCTTCAAAGTTTTGACAGAAAATAATTTCTAGGCTAGAATTCTTTTTTTTAAGTTTTTTGAAAAGTACTTTTTATTTTGCTGCCGCACGTGGTCTCAGCAGCGCGCAGACTAGTTGTGGCATCGACTCTGCACACTCAGGCTGGGTAGCTGCAGGGCACAGGCTCAGTCGCCTGCAGCAGGTCGGGTCTCAGTTACCTGATCATGGATTGAGCCTGCAAACCTTTGCACTGCAAGGCAGAGTTTTAACCGATTCTTAACCACTAGCCCACCAGGGAGCTCCCTAAGCTAGAATTCTATGCACAGCCAAACTAGTAAAGAAATTTGAACATAAGGACATACAAGGTCTCAAAAATGTATCGCCCACCTTTCCCATGCATGTGTACCAGGATATCA
This sequence comes from Odocoileus virginianus, assembly GCF_023699985.2. NCBI lineage: Eukaryota > Metazoa > Chordata > Mammalia > Artiodactyla > Cervidae > Odocoileus > Odocoileus virginianus. The sequence continues at coordinate 65,661,769 of NC_069688.1, forward strand.
CTAGAGAGTGGCCTTCTTCACAGTGAGGGAATCTTTATCATCATCTCCTTATTTATATGCGATGATGAAGGTTCACTAAGCTTATTGTGGGAGTCATTTCATGATGTATGTAAGTCAAATGACTTACTGTATGCTTTCAACTTTATGTCAATTATATCTCAATGAAACTGAAAGAAAACATTGAAACACTAGACAACAAAACAGAGGGAGTAAAATTCAATCTCGGGAGATGGACGGAATTGTGAACAGGATATCCAGCCGAGGAGAGGACCTCAGAGTAGTAACTGGGGGGGATAAGCACAATTCCGGTGTCCAGGGCAGTAACCAGGCGGGTGCAGCGGGACTCAGAGACGAGCTGTTTGGAGCTGCCAGCACCGTGCCTGCTGCTATTGAACCACTTGGGGTTTTTTTTGTTGTTAATTTGGAAAGATTTCTGGCCGCGCCGGGTCTCCGTTGGCGCGGGCGGGCTTTCTCCGCGCTGCTGGCGGGGCGCGCTCCATCGCGGTGCAAGGGCTTCTCATTGCGGAGGCGCCTGGTCGCAGAGCCCGGGCGTTAGGCCGTCAGGAGCAGTGCCGCGCCGCACGTGAGCCTTTCCAACCAGAGGTCGAACCCGTGTCCCCTGCACCGGCGGGTAGGTTCCTACCCACTGCACTATGAGGGAAGTCCCGAACCATCTTTTGACCAACGAAAACTCCTGGAGAAAGTGTCAACCCAAACGAGGGAATACACTGAGAGAGAGGAAGGTATGCTCTCCAGGAAACAGGGAAGCCAACCTTGGAGAGGAAGGAGGAATTCCAAGCTGGGCAGGAAACCAAAGCCAGGTGACAGCTGAGCTGCGGGTCTGACGGGAAGCCTGCTTGGAGAAGAAGGGGTGTTTAAAAGGACTTTTACCTGATGCCGGGGACTTACAGCGTCACGGAGATGCTTTGGAAGTAGTTGGAAAGATTAACAGAAAGGAAAAGGCAGATAAAGGAAAAATCAAGACAATTACTAACGTCAAAGACCTAAATGTAGAAGGGAAAACGATCGCAATACATTATGATGCTTTTATAAGAATACTTGCATAGTGTAGGAATGTAAACATTGCAAATGGAGTTAACCAAAAAGTGTCATCCAATCATCTTGGGAAGATAAGAGAGGAGGGGATGATGGCAGCCTGAAAGAGCTACATCCTCTTCTACCATAATAGGAAATATAGAAATAATGTCTAACACGGTTTGTTAAACACACAGCAGTGTATGCATCATATTGAGAAATCCAGAGGTTTGAAAATGTCAGAAAGAAAACTGCTAAAAGAGTCAAAAGTGATTACCTCTGGTGAGCAAGACAATATTTTTTAACAAGTTTTTAGTGTTCTTTAAAATTCCCAGGTGGCTCAGTGGAAAAGAATCTGCCTGCCAATGCAGGAGATGCAAGACATTCAATCCCTGGGTGGGGAACATTCCCTGGAGTAGGAAGTGGCAACCCACTCCAGTATTCTTGCTTGGAAAATCTCATGGACAGCGGAGCCTGGTGGGCTACAGTCCATGGGGTCGCAAAGAGTCAGACACGACTGAACACATACACATGCAGACTTTAAAATTGTACGTATAAATTATTTTAGTAAAATAGTGTTTAAAATATGAAGTGTCCACATGGGCTTTCTCAGTGACTCAACGACTTGGTATCCAAATGACTCTCAGTAAAGCTTCTCCTTCCATGGTGCTATTATTTGAGATGATATTGAATCTAGTAATATCTGCCACTGATTCTTTCTGGGGATTTAATTCACTGGATCTCCGTTTCTTCATCTGTAAAGTGATGTAACTACCGTGTGTGTGTGTGTATGTGACCTCTCGTGCCTGCTCCGGCCCTGTTATGCTATGAATTATGAACAGGACCTATTATACAACATTCGCACACTGACAGGTCGTTGTCCATCGTGAGGAGCTTGGGTGCTTTTGAAGTCCTGACTCTGATCTGGGCGGTGGAGCCGAGAGGATGAGGACCGTCTCAGTCACGGGTCCAAGACCATGAAAGGCGACTGTGAGGAGGAGGGTTATCAGCAGCATGAAGGGCACTGTGAGGTTGACCTCTGTGACGATCCTTACCTTGCAGAGCTGATGTATTTAAAACGGGATGACGTTGTTGAGCTTTCCTGGTGGTTCAGACGGTAAAATCGTCTGCTTGCAATGCGGGAGACCTGGGTTCGATCTCTGGGTCGGGGAGAGCCCCTGGAGAAGGAAACGGCATCCCACTCCAGTCCTCTCGCCTGGAGAATCCCACGGTTGGAAGAACCTCAGAGGCTACAGTCCTTGGGGTCACAAAGAGTCGGACACGACTGAGCGACTTCGCTTTTGCTTTCGCTGTGCTTGAATACCTTTTGTAAAGTGAAAGCACAGGCTGCGTCTCTGGCATCCTTTGGAAAGGGGTCAGCGCGCTCTAGTGGGAGAAGCTCTGACTTGGGAGTGAAGACGTCTGCATTCCAGGGCCGACTTTGCTAGTAGCCCTTTGGGTGAGTTAGACAGGATCTCCCGTCTTTTATCTCAGGTTCGAGTTTGGTAAACTGAAGACTGACTTGGAGTTCTTCTGTTAGCAGTTAAAGAAACCAGATTTGGCACAACTAGGGTAGCTCACAGAACTGAGACAGAAGCTTCAGGAAGGACAGGAGCCAAAGATATTGTGGAGTTCTGGGCAGGGCTGATCTTCAGATGATGGGACAAGAGACCCAGGCAGAGCCCAGCAGGAAGGGATGCTCACAGCCACCCAAGAACCTAGCGGTGCTCGGTGCCCGACAGGTGTCTCAACCCGTCTGGGCTACTGTGATGAAATTCCAGAGTCTGAGTAACTCACAAAGGACAGGCACATTTATCACAGTTTCAGATCTCCGGTTTCCAGCATGGAAGAGGGAAGGCTCACCTGAGATCCCGGTGGGAAAGGCTAGGGATCTCTCTAGGTAAGACCCTCAATCTCATTCACGATTCATGATAAACCCTTGTGAGGGAAGCAACCCCCAAGGCCCCACCTCCGAAAATGATCACCACTGGGAGGATTTCAACATGTGGCTTTTGGGGAAACACAGAGACGTTCAGACTGTAGCGCAAGGGGCGCCTCTTCAGCTGCTGGATCGAAGGGAGCTTTGGGGCAGTGACCCAGGAGGGGGTGGCAGAGAGAATACACAGGCTTGTGTGTGCTCGGTCACCCAGTCGGGTCTGACCCCATGCACTGCAGCCCACCCGGCTCCTCCGTCCATGGGATTTCCCAGGCAAAAATACTGGAGTGGGTTGCCATTTCCTTCTCCAGGGAATCTTCCTGACCCAGGATCGAACCCGGGTCTCTAACGTCTCCTTCTTTACTGCCAAGCCACCTAGAAGTCACACAGTTGTGGGGAGGTAACAGACAGGAAAGTATTTCAGCATTTTAACAGCCAGTGCAGCTGTCCTGATGGGTTTCTGCTGATGTCTAGATGTAAGGAGCTATTCCAGAAAAACATCTATTTCTGCTTTATTGACTATGCCAAAGCCTTTGACTGTGTGGATCACAACAAACTGGAAAATTCTGAAAGAGGTGGGAATTCCAGACCACCTGACCTGCCTCTTGAGAACCTATATGCAGGTCAGAAAGCAACAGTTAGAACTGGACATGGAACAACAGACTGGTTCCAAATAGGAAAAGGAGCACGGCAAGGCTGTATATTGTCACCCTGCTTATTTAACTTATATGCAGAGTACATCATGAGAAATGCTGGGCTGGATGAAGCACAGGCTGGAATCAAGATTGCTGGGTGAAATATCAATAACCTCAGATATGCAGATGACACCACCCTTATGGCAGAGAGTGAAGAACAACTAAAGAGCTTCTTGATGAAAGTGGAAGAGGAGAGTGAAACAATTGGCTTAAAGCTCAACATTCAGAAAACTGAGATCATGGCATCCGGTCCCATCACTTCTTGGCAAATAGATGGGGAAACAGTGGAAACAGTGAGAGTCTCCAAAATCAGTGCAGAGGGTGACTGCATCCATGAAATTACAAGATGTTTACTTCTTGGAAGGAAAGTTATGGCCAACCTAGACAGCATATTGAAAAGCAGAGACATTACTTTGCCAACAAAGATCTATCCGGTCAAAGCAATGGTTTTTCCAGTGGTCATCTATGGATGTCAGAGTTGGACCACAAAGAAAGCTGAGCACTGTGAAGAACTGATGCTTTTGAACTGTGGTGTTGGAGAAGACTCTTGAGAGTCCCTTGGACTGCAAGGAGATCCAACCAGTCCATCCTAAAAGAGATCAGTCCTGGGTGTTCATTGGAAGGACTGATGCTGAAGCTGAAACTCCAATACTTTGGCCACCTGATGCGAAGAGCTGACTCATTTGAAAAGACCCTGATGCTGAGAAAGATTGAGGGCAGGAGAATGGGACAACAGAGGGTGAGATGGCTGGATGGCATCACCGACTCGATGGCCATGGGTTTGGGTGGACTCTGGGAGCAGGTGATGGACAGGGAGGCCTGGTGTGCCTCAGTCCATGGGGTCGCAAAGAGACTGAGCGACTAAGCACAGCACAGCGCGCCACAGGCCCATCTGTCATCGAGAAGGTCCATCAGCCCTTGGCCAGGAGGAAGGGTGCTAAAGGCTCTCTGCTGTGCTGTTGCAAGACCAGGGCAAATACTAGGAGTCCCAGAGGTGGGATATCAGGATGGAGGGGGGGGTGTGGGGTGGAGGGTGTGAGGCCAGGAGCTTGGACCATGGTTGTTGTTTATAGCGTGTTATCGATATAATCAGCTTGTACTTGCCAGCTGACTGAGGATGATCCTTCTGTAACCAAAATAAGGGGGAATGGATGGGCTGGGGAAAAAAAAAAAAAGAATAACAGGTGACCATCACAGAGGGGTTGGAGTAGAACGGCCAAGAGTTAATGGTTTGTGAGTACTGGAGGAAATGCGTGGTGGTCGTTTTGCTTTTCACCATGAGTAGGTGATGGGAGGACGCTTCTGGAATCTGGTGCTGGAGTCAGGAGTAATAAATGTTCTGCAGTGTCTGGGGCAGTCACACTGACCTACCCAAAATGTCAGAGCGCCTCTATTGAGAAACACTGCGGGAATCAGCCATAGGGGCTGCTAATGAGAGGAGCCGCGTGTGCCTTGGACAGGAGGGAAACTGGGCGAGTTTGAGTGAGACAGTCGCCACTTGTCATTTAGGGAACTGGGTCCATAAACGTGTCTGTCATTTAATCTGCATGACTACCGCCTGAGATATAATTAATGACTCCCTTCTTATACACAAGGAGTTAGGCTCAGAGAGGCAAAATAACTGCACCAAAGTGAGATAAGCAAGGGGCAGAGTCTCTTCAATTTAGGACTGAGTTCAGGGTCTTCCTGCAGGGGAGAAAGGGGTAACAGGGTGTGTGTGGAGTTTTGAGAGAGAATCACAGTCAGGATACAAGCCCAGGATGAGATTCTAAGAAGAGTTTAGAATCAATGACTGAAAGCTGGAATTTTTTGATATCTTCGAAAAGGCCTCAGCTATTCACGTATTCTTTCAGAGGCATTTTTTTCTTCTTCTTTAGATTGAGAGAGGAGACCATTAGTGGGGTCTTCTGGGTTTGTTTCTCTAACTGAGTTCTCGATATTCTTCCAGGTTCTGACAAAAGACCTTAAGATAAATGTTGAGTAAGCGCTCCCTTGAAAGGGCTGGAAATTGACACACGGCTGCAATTAAGTGGAAAACTGATTAAAACCAGCCATTCTGATTCAAGAGTAACTGCAGCTTATCTAGTTACATTGAAAGTGAAATAAATGCAAGTCAAAAGGTTAAAAGATGAAAGAAGGACGAGTTAGAATCTTTTAAAATAGCCTGATACATCATTACAAAACAAGTACCTTATCATATAAGACTTTTATGAAGCAACTATTCTGCTCCTCTGCATGACTTTTTGCACATATATATTTTGCATTTTAAAATCATCAGAGAATTCCTCATTTCCTGTGATTATTACTTGCCAACACCCCGCTACCTCCCCCAAGGGAATTACAGGTAAAGGGAAACTCACACCAACGAGCTGTTTCTTGGTGAGCATGAACGACCCAGATTGGACGTTATTGGGGGGGTGGGGGCGGTATGGAAGCTGCAGGCACTGCTCGGGGATTCAGGTGGAGTTAAGTGCGGGGTTGCAGCAGTTCCGGCCCGTCCGTCTGTCCTTCCATCTGTCCTTCCAGCCCCGCTCTGTCGCGACCCCCAGCGCAGGCAGCAGGTGGCGCCCGCAGCCCCGCCGCGGAGCCGACGGAACCCCGGGTTCAGACCAGACGCGGTCTCCATAAACACGTGCGCTGCGAACCGGGTTTAGCGAAGGAGCCAAGCGGCGCCTCGGCCCGGTCCCGCCGTGTTTGCGGAAGGACCGACAGACGCGGGGCGGCCGTGAGGGCTGGGCCCGGCTTTGCGCTCCAACCGCAGGGCCGGCGGGGGGCAGGGGTGGGCGCCGAGGAGGGGGCGAATACGGCAGACTCGGGGGGCGGGGGAAGGCTGGGAAAGCCGCAGGCCCTCCTGGAAGCGAGGTGCGCGGTCGCAGCCCACGTTCAGTGTCTCGGGGGCGCGCTCCGGGCCTTTCAGAGCACCGCCCCTTGCTGTCTTCGCCATCACCTGCTTTTCCAGTTTTCCGAGGCGACCGCGTACTTTTCTCCCCGAAGGGGCGTCTTGACAGATTCCCGGTGTGTAACCCCCTCCCGACATGTGCGCGCACCAGCCGCGGGAGGGGCGGGAGGCTCTTGGTTCGGTTAAAAAATGGGTGAAGCTGATGCCTTTCCCGGGGGGGGGGGGGGGGGGTGCGGAGACCCGGCGCCTCGAGTACTTCACGGGCGGACAGGGCCTCGGGGCGGCCCGGACCAGACCGCCGCGGGGTTTGGGGGCTCGGCCCGGGCTTCATCGCAGGCTTCCTGACTCGGGATCTCGGTCAGGGGGCCTGCGCCCCGGGGCCCCTCCGACGCCAGCCCCTTCAAACGCACCAAAGCGCCTGAGAGCGCTCCCGGGCGGTGCGCCTGCTCACGTCCGTGCGTCGCTGCCCCAGTTCTGGGAGAGGGACACGGGGTCCCCTGTTCTGTTTTTCTGGGCGGTGCCGCAGAGCGCGGGCGATCTCAGTTCCCGGGCCAGGGCTGGAACCCGCGCCCCTGGCAGAAGAGTCTTAGCACCGGGACACCAAGCCGTCCCAGCGGAGGGTCCCCCGGGCGCCTGGACCGGGCTTCTTGGGGCTGCGGAGGCCGGCACGCGGCACCTGCACATGGACACTGGCCTGGCGAGGCCGCCCGCCGGCCTCGGTGCGCGGGGACGGCCCGAGCGGCTCCTTCCTGGCCCCGCGCTCGCGGCCGCGGCGCCGGGCGGCCCCCGGGCGTGTCCGGGGCGGCGGGAGGAGGGGGGAGTCGTTGGGGACGGGGGACGATGCCCGGGGCCCCGAGGCCTGCCTCCCCCCGCCCCGCCTCCAGCTTCATAAGCGGCCGCCCGCGCGCCTCCCTCCGCTCTTATCTGATCCCGGGCGCCCCGCAGGAGGGAGCGCCGGAGAGGAGGCGGCTCCGGGCGGGGGAGCAGGGGTGGAGGCGGGGCAGGCCAATTAAAGGGGCGCCGGGCGGGCAGCGCGCAGGAGAACGGACTCGCGGCGGAACTGGGACGGTCCGCGGGCACCGAGAGCCACGCGGTCTGGGCTGGAATCGTGCGGGCGCAGGTCAGTGTCAACCTCTGCTTCTCTCTAGTCGGCCTCGAGTCTGTTCCTGAAGGAGGGAAAGCGCAGGCAGCGAGCCCCCTGCGGACGCGGGCCGGCTCCGGGGACCTGCTCTTCGCGCGCCCGCGCTGCCCGCGGCGCTGAGGGGCCGGAGGCGCGCCCGCCGCGTCCCGCGCGCTCGCCCGGCAGCGAGGTCGGAGCGGCGCGCGGCGCACACGCCCGGGCTGTTCCCCGGAGCCTTCGCCCCGGGGCAGGCGGGCGGCGAGCAAACGGCGGGAAGGAGCGGGTTTGGTTTCCAGACGGTAGACGCCAGCCTTTCCGAGCAGAAAGGGCCTCCTACAGGCTACCGTTAGGGTGAGAAAGGGGTTAGGGATTGCTTTGGAGGACTGTGTGTATTACAAACAGAAAGCGCGCTGATGGCTCCGCGGGTAGAGAGTCTGCCTGCAAGGCAGGAGACATGGGCTCGATACCTGGGTCGGGAAGATCCCCTGGAGAAGGAAATGGCTACCCACTCCAGTATTCCTGCCTGGAGAATCCCATGGACGGAGGAGCCTGGCGGGCTACAGTCCATGAGGTCGCAAAGAGTCGGACACGCCTGACGACTAAGCACTCGGGGGTCAGTTGGGAGAACCGTCAATGGAGATTACGGGGTGCAAAACTCACCCCGACACCCGCGGGTGATTAGCGTTGAGCACCAGGTGCTAGTCGAAAAGAGGAGCAAGCCCGCAGCGCAGCGCCGCGGGGTGTTGGCAGCAGCAGCGGCTCGTCCACGTCTCTGCGCCCGGAAACGCGGCTGCTTCGCGCGTTTTGCTTCGGTGTCTGGACCCAGGAGGTCGCGGCTTTAAGATGGACCGCCAGGCTGCGGCGCTGGAGGGCCTTCTCCTCCCGGGCTTTCTCGCCCCCTCGCCCTTTCACCCCTCGTAACTGCTCGCTGCCTCAGGCCCTCTAGAGCGCGCGGCTGGGGGGAGGCGAACCTCTGCGCCAGCTGGGATTTAGCCGGCCCCGCGCGCGGGCAGCTAAGGAACCCGCCTGCGATGCGGTAGACCCTGGTTCCATTCCTGGGTGGGGAAGATGCCCTGGAGAAGGGATAGGCTCCCCGCTCCAGTATTCTTGAGCTCCCCTGGTGGCTCAGCTGGTAAAGAATCTGCCCGCAAAGCGGGAGACCTGGGTTCGATCCCTGGGTCGGGAAGATGCCCTGGCGGAGGGAACGGCTACTCACTCCAGTATTCCAGCCTGGAGAATGCCATGGTCAGAGGAGCTGGCGGGCTACAGTCCACGGGGTCGCACATGACTGAGAGACTAAGCACACAGCACAGACAAGACAGGGTTAGCGCCCCTCCGGAGGAGCGGCTTGTGCCCTGGGCTGACCTCGGTCCCAACAAGGGTCTGAGCGCTGCCCGCCGTCATTGCAGCCACGGGCGCCCTTGTCTAGGAGCTGGGGGCTTGCGTCCTGTCCGGGAAGCGCGCTCCGTGGCGCGGAGCTCAGGGACCCGGAGTCGCCCCCTCTGCTGAGACTGTCCCGGGGCAGGTGTTCACGGGGGTCTGGCGTCCCCGCTCTCGGGGACCTGGACCCCAACCCTCCGCTGACCCCGGAACGCCGTGTGGAGCCGCACTCAGAGCCTCTTTCTCTCTGCGAGTTTTGGATTCCCTTCTGGAAATTTTGGAGTGTCAGCTGCCTGCAGCAGCAGAAGGGGCTGGGGGAGGGCAAAACCCTACAAATATGCGGATGTGTGGTGGCCCCGTGAGGAGCAGAATTGGGAAAGTTTTGCTGAAACTCTCCCCCTGAAGGCTCCGGAGCTCCTCAGCTACAGAAGGTTACGGGCCCTTCCTGGCTGTGGCTGTGGTAAGGAGGCCCCAGCACCCAGCACACAGGCGAAACTGGATCCAGGGAGGGGAGCTGATGCTGTGTTTCTAACAAGGTGGCCGGCTCTGCCCGCAGCTAGCAGCGGGAAATGTGGCGTGAGTGAGCGAATGCATGGCTAACACTTGCACTTTGGGTTGCTTCAAAAGAGCAACTTGCAAGAATTTCCTTTGAACCTGGTCCCCAGGGTGTGGTTACTGTAAGACAGACTTCAGGGCAGCATGTTTTATAAAAGCAACTTTATCGAGTTATAATTCATATACCACACATGTGTGCAATTCAGTGTTTTTTTATATATTCAGAGCTGTACCACTGTCCCCACAATCAATTTTAGAACATTGTATCACTCCAAAAAAAAAACGAAATTCTGTACCTATCAGCAGTATAACTGCTCATTTCTCCCCAACCACACCATACCCCACCCCCCGAAACCCTTGGCAACTGCTCACCGACTTTCTGCTGACGTTTCATACAGACGGAAGCATGCAATGTGTGTGGGCCTTCGTGACTGGCGTCTTTCACCTCCTGAAGTGTTTTTCAGGCTTATGGATTATGCACAGGACGCTGTATCCTAAGCACTGGGTGTCTCTCCCTCTGCTTGGGGGCCCTGAGCCAGGTGAGACCTGGACCTCCACTGCATCCCTGACCTCCTGGGGGTCCCTTTGAAAGGACAGAAGCCTCCCTGGTGGGGCCTCTCGGTGACTCCCTGGGAAGGACTCCGTGGAGCCTGTCAGAATTCCTGGAGCAGTTTTGGGCAGGTCCCAGACTTAGGATGGATGGGAGAAGTCCTTTGGCATCGATCCTGCTGCTAATGGTCCAGCTGTGGATTTCAGAGAGCTCTTGGGGCCTCCTTCCACCAAATCTTGGATTTGGGAGTCCACCACGGCTGGCTTTAAAGAATGGAGTGAGCAAATGGGTATGACTGGCAGGGCACTGGAGCCAGCCTCAGCCCAGAGGAGGGCTGAGAAAAGGCCCAAGGCCCATCCCAAGAAAAGGCTCCTTGGGGTACGCTCCCTTTGACTCTTAAAGCCTTCCTCGAGTCACCTAGTAAAACATAGAGAGCTGTTGCCTGTTTTAACCTGGCAGTCTGCAGTTCGTGACTCTCTGAGCCACATATTTGCTGTCATTTTAATCCAAGCTCAACCAAATGACTGCTGTGGAGCCTGGCCCAAGGTTCCTTTCAGAGATGAGGGCCTTCCTGTATGGCTGCAGGCTGAGGTGGTGGCGTTTGAGCACTGCTGAGCTAACATTATCCGGGATTGTGACATGTGTAGACAGCAGATGGTAACGGGCACCGGGAAGGAGTGGGGGGCTGGGGGGGGGGGCAGAGGGGAGGAAAACTGAGGGCCAGGCCAGGAATAAGCGTCCTCTTGAGCAGGTTTGCTCCGCTGGCGATGGATGTCAGGGAGAGTTCTCCGCTGCGTCTCCTCTCCTATAACTGACCAAACGCACAGTGGCGGACTGTGCTACTCTTCTCTGTAGAGGTAGGCTTGTGAAGACCGGGCCTCATCCCGGTCTCGTGGGGACGTGGGTGTGAGTGGTGGAGACGGGCGTGTATTTTGAGTCCCTGCTTGAGTCCCTGCCACGTTCTCTCTCAGAAAGCACATGTAAGTCTCCCAATTCCTCGTGGACGTAAATGTTGTCCTTCTTTTAAAGATAAGATCACCGAGATATAAACTGCCTGCCGGGGGTCCCAAAGCCAGCAAGTGGCTGATACAGGATTAAAGGAAAGTCTGCATGAGATGTGCCCGTTTCTGCATCTGCCTGTTGGGGGGCGGGGGGGGGCGAAGGGGGGCCGGAGCCGGGGCACCAGCCGAGGACGCGCGGGTCCGGGAGCCGAAGGGAGGGTGGGGGCAGAGGGCGTGGCCTGTCCGGGCCCCTGGAGGCCGAGCGTGGGGGCAGAGGGCGTGGCCTGTCCGGGCCCCTGGAGGCCGAGGGTGGGGGCAGAGAGCGTGGCCTGTCCGGGCCCCTGGAGGCCGAGCGTGGGGGCAGAGGGCGTGGCCTGTCCGGGCCCCTGGAGGCCGAGGGTGGGGGCAGAGGGCGTGGCCTGTCCGGGCCCCTGGAGGCGGAGGGTGGGGGCAGAGGGTGAGACCTGTCCTGGCCCCTGGAGGCGGAGGGTGGGGGCAGGGGGCGTGGCCTGTCCGGGCCCCTGGAGGCGGAGGGTGGGGACAGAGGGCGTGGCCTGTCCGGGCCCCTGGAGGCCGAGGGTGGGGGCAGAGGGCGTGGCCTGTCCGGGCCCCTGGAGGCCGAGGGTGGGGGCAGAGGACGTGGCCTGTCCGGGCCCCTGGAGGCCGAGGGTGGGGGCAGAGGGCGTGGCCTGTCCGGGCCCCTGGAGGCGGAGGCTGGGGGCAGAGGGCGTGGCCTGTCCGGGTCCCTGGAGGCCGAGGGTGGGGGCAGAGGGCGTGGCCTGTCCGGGCCCCTGGAGGCCGAGGGTGGGGGCAGAGGGCGTGGCCTGTCCGGGCCCCTGGAGGCCGAGGGTGGGGGCAGAGGGCGTGGCCTGTCCGGGCCCCTGGAGGCGGAGGGTGGGGGCAGAGGGCGTGGCCTGTCCGGGCCCCTGGAGGCGGAGCGTGGGGGCAGAGGGCGTGGCCTGTCCGGGCCCCTGGAGGCGGAGGGTGGGGGCAGAGGGCGTGGCCTGTCCGGGCCCCTGGAGGCGGAGCGTGGGGGCAGAGGGCGTGGCCTGTCCGGGCCCCTGGAGGCGGGGCGTGGGGGCAGAGGGCGTGGCCTGTCCGGGCCCCCGCCCGCCTCCGTGCCGACTCTGAGCTTCGCCGGCTTCTTCTCCAGGAAGCAGGGTGACGGGAGCTCCTGCAGGGTCGCTTCCAGGCCTGGACCGACCTCGTGCAGCCTGAACGGCAGCGCTGGTGTCTCTGCTCTCCTGCTTCTTTCTCCTTCTCTTCACCTTTCCCCCCTCCTTCTTCCTGCTTTCCCTCTTCTTTCTCTGCTTCCTTTTTTTTGAGGCGATTCTGACTAGGAAGGCTACAGGGAATTCTGACAACCGAGAGTCTTTTTAAGTCAGGGCTTAGAGTCTAGACTCTGCACTTTAACCCTAATTTTCACTTTGTACTTCAAGGCCATTTTTTCAAATCAGTACTCTTGATGAATTTTTCTGCTAATGGGCCTTTGTGGAAACTCAAGGCAAGGGTCCCTGACTTTTAATTGTAGGTAGCTGTGTTTGGTTCCCCGCCCCGGCCTGCCAGCCACACACACACAGAGCTAAGCTGAGTTGTGAAAACTGAACCAGAGAGAGGCTAGGCTGTGCTGAGCTTATCCAAGTGTCACAGGTTGAGTCTGTAGCTAGGAGTACTCCAGGGTGGAGGGGGGTGGTCTTCTGTTGAATGAAGATTTACTCCTGGATTGGCTTTCTGTCTGCTTTTGCAAAGGGGAACATGCTGAACTGATATTAAAAAACAATGTTCTATTGAGGTTTAGAATGGAAAATAAAGATTGCTACTGTAGGAAGCCCAGGAGCAGCATCTGGCCAGACTTGGAAGATCAGGGAAGCCTTCCTAGAGGATGAGATGTCTGTCCTGGATGTGCAGCTAGCCTCTGTGATGTTTGCAGATACAGACTTCAGTTAAAAGCGATTCACATTTCTTTGACCACGAAGCCCTGTCGGTCCTTTAAAAATAACGACAACAAAAAAAGCCAAGTGATGGAACATTGCTGAATCAAGGAACTGTCACTGTAATTTGCCATGCTTTGGGGATGGCTCTTCTGTCACGCAGGATTCACAGCAGCCTACTTTAAGGCTGAGACGCTACATTTCTGAGGACGACTTGCAGTCAAATCCCTTGCATTTGGGCTTCTCTGGTGGCTCACGGGTGAAGAATCTGCTTGCAATACAGGAGACACAGGAGGCGAGGGTTCGATTACTGGGTTAGGAAGATCCCTTGGAGTAGGAAATGATAACCCACTCCAGTATTCTTGCTGGGAAAATCTCATGGACAGAGGAGCCTAGCAGGGTCCATGGGGTCACAGAGTATCAGACACATCTGACACGACTGAGGCGTGCACACCCACCCACCCCTTTGCAGTTGAGCCATTCACTGGGCTGCTCTGGTCCTACAAGAGGCCTTTCTGTGGTTTAGAAGAAAGGCCCTTCGGGTAGACCGTGTGGGGAGGAGAAAGGGCACCCTTTCCCCTGGAGATCAGTTTTCACCCAGGCTGGAGCCAAGGCCTGCGGCTTTCCAGCGTTCCGCAGCCTCGGCCAGTGCAGGGTGTGCGGTGTGTTGGCTGTGCACCTCAGCCCTGGTCATTCAGTCACTGATCGCTCAATTAATATCTATCGATTGGCTGTAATGCACTTTGAACGTTGTGGAGTATGGGTTAAACTGCCCACCTACATGTCTTCTAGTACCCAAGACTCAGAAAGTAGAGTTACTGGGGCCGTGAAGTTAGCTGGAGAGTCACAATGGGATAAGAAGCAGAGGTAATCTGTTGGAGACTGATTACCCTTCCTAAAGATTTTTCACTTTTAATAATATTTTAAATAAGCAAATTTTAGCCTTGTTAATTTTTGCTAATATTAGTTTCAGGTATCTTTGGTTTTTAATGCTTATCATTATTAATCCTTTCCTTCAACTTAATTAGGATTTTATTTGCTTTTCTTTTTATGGCTCCTTTAAGTGAAAAAATAGATCATTGATTTTAAAATCTTTCTTCTTCCTTATGTAAATATTTATCTCTAATTCTTAGGTTGCATCCCACAGGTTTTCATGTGGAAAATATTTTTATTTTTATTCCCTTCCAACTATTTTTAAAATTTAAAATTTCCATTGTGATTTCTCATTTGACCCATGGATTAATTAGAAGCATGTTGCTTAACTTCCATTTTGATTTGTAAAGATATTTTATATTATTAATTTCTAATTTAATTCTGTTGTCAGAAAACATACTCTGCAAACTTGGAGTCTTCTGAAGTTTATCAACTCATTTTAGGGCCCCCAATGCCTACTTTGTAAGAAAAAAAAAATTTAAAGGTGTATCCTGTAGATATTAGATGTAGTGTTCAATAAATATCAATTAATAGTTGATGGAGTGGTTCACATCTTCTACATCCTTACTGATGTTTTGTCCAGTTGTTCAGTCCATTCCTGAGAGCAGTGTGACATCGCTAGCTTTGTTTATTATTGCTTTCTTTGGTTCTCTCGGTTTTTGATCTTTGTATTTTGAAACTCTGTTTTATTAACTGCATATTCGTTTCTGATTGCTGAGTTTTCTTGACTAGTGACAGTGCCACTCCCTCATGTCCGACTCTGTGACCCCGTGGACTGTATAGCCCGTGGGATTCTCCAGGCCAGAGTGCTGGAATGGGGAGCCTTTCCTTTCTCCAGGGGTCTTCCCAACCCAGGAATTGAACCGGGGTCTCCTGCATTGCAGGCGGATTCTTTGCCAGCTGAGCATCAGGGAAGCCCTAATTGACCCTTTATTCTGAACTGTCCAGAACTCAAGGGGCGTCTTGTTTTTGTCTGTGTGTTAGTTCACCCTACTTGTGGCTCACTCTTTTCTGAGGCACCCTTTCTCAATTTTAGTCCCTGGCATTCCTGAACTCTTCTACCCTTTGACACTTTATGCTAATAAGACTGTGGCTTTCCACTTGATTTCTGATCACAGTGCCTGCACAGTGGGGAGTTCGAGCAGAGGAAGAAAGACTAGTCACCAAACTAACAGTAACACAACTAGGGCTTTATTTCTGACTTAGAGCTGTTTTCTCCTGGGTCGTGATGCTAACCGAAAAGAGTGATAAACACTGATTTCCTCCAGGGTCTGTTTTTAAGTAGACTTCTTGACCAATTCTGAAAAGCGTTTTGGTTGTTCTAGATGTGAGGAGGATGGTACTTTCAATGGAGAGAAGAAATTAGGAAAACTAAACATCAACATGCTGGACTGTAACATTAGCCCTGTTTTTCGTCTTTGCTTTCTTATCTGCAAATCTGTAGACACAGATCATCAACTGACTGTAAAGTTCTACAAAATGGATCTGTTGTTGTAATTCAGTTGTTAAGTCGCGTCCAACCCTACTTCCTGCCAACAGCAGCATGCCAGGCGCCTCTGTCCTCCACTACTCCTGGAGTTTGCTGTCTCCCAGGAGTTAAAATGGATATTAAAATAATAATGTAGAATCTGGAAAAGGGCTTCCCAGGTGGCTCTGTGGTAAAGAGTCCAGCTGCCAATGCAGGACACGTGGGTATGATGCCTAGGTCAGGAAATCCCCTGGAAAAAGAAATGGCAACCCACTCCAGTGTTCTTTCCTGGAGAATTCCATGGACAGAGGAGCTTGGCGAGCTACAGTCCATGGAGTCATAATGAGCTGGACACGGGTTAGTGACTAAACAACAGAGTCCAGAAAGAGTTAGAACATAAAGGTCATTTTGTCCAGTTGCCCTGCCACCAATCCAGGAGTCCCTCTACAACATCTCTCATGGGTAAACACAGCCAGCTTCTGTCTCAGACCTGCTAGTAAGAGCGACAGACGTGTTCT
The DNA here is from genome assembly GCF_023699985.2 of Odocoileus virginianus. NCBI lineage: Eukaryota > Metazoa > Chordata > Mammalia > Artiodactyla > Cervidae > Odocoileus > Odocoileus virginianus. Next base: position 65,677,790 of record NC_069688.1, read on the forward strand.
GAGTGTTAGAGAATGCTTCTGTCCAAACCCACATCTCTGTGGTCTGGAGACTCTGTTGATTCTAGTTCTATTTGCAGAAGCTGCACAAAATAATCTTGTTTTACTTCCCTGTGAGAGCCCTTCAAATATCTGAAGACATCTATCACGTGCTTCTGATTCTTAGTTTTCCTAGGCTTGATTCAAGCTTAGTCATTCCCATTGTTTTTCAAATCTTCTTTGCATGGGCTTGTCAACCAGAACTGCTGAGTCTATGAATTATTCTTAAGTCAAATATTCCAAGTCTTCTTATGGTTGATGATTTTGAACCTGTACAGAGCTGTCACCTGGACAAGGATAAAAAATGGATAGGAATGTCCTTAGAAAAGTTTAAAGTAGTTCACCCATGTGAATAATGGTGACTGTGTCCTTATCTGGATCTTCTGTTTTAGTCTAGAGCTTTATACCAAGTTCGTCCCACACCTTCATGAGATGGGGGACATAAAGACTTCTTGAGTCTCTTCGTCCTTTAGTATCTACCCAAGCAGTAAATTCATTGATGATTTAATTGCCTTTGGCTTACATTCTTTCAACCTGTTGCTAGCATGCTGCTAGTTAGAACTTTTTGAGAGCTACCTGTGTTTCTAAATACATTATTTACATTATCACAATCCTATAAGGTAGATGTTCGCTTGCACATTTTACAGATAAAGAAACCAAGTCATGGAGTGGTTAAACTAGTTAGTCGGGAGCCCCTAGCAAATTATTGGTGGATACATCTTCCGCGCGCCCAGATTTCCACTCATAGTTCTAGTCTGTGTCACCTCTGTTGTATTTCACACTTATTTCATTTAGTTTTGTAAATTTGCTTGTGGTCTTCTTTTTCAATAAAATCATTGTGAGCTGACACAGGGATCATATAGTATGAAATTTTGTATCTCCCTTAGAGTAGAGTGGCTTGGTGGCTCAGAGGGTAAAGAATCCGCCTGCAATGCGGGAGACCTGGGTTCCATCCCCGGGTCAGGAAGATCCCCTGGAGGAGGGCATGGCAGCCCACTGCAGTGTTCTTGCCTGGAGAGTCCCATGGACAGAGGAGCCCGGTGGGCTGCAGACCACAGGGTCTCAAAGAGCTGGACACGACTGAGGGACTGACATGAGCAGAGAGCTTTGGTTACTGTACAACTCGGCAGTGACTGCTGGAATGAAAATCCTGAAGCCACAAACAGCAGTTTCTGTCAGGGCCTGGCATCCCAGATGGCTGGCAGCAAGTTTAAGTTTATGGCTTTTTGTATGTCAGCGCTGACTGAGGAGAACACTATCCGAGGTCTGCATGCATGTGTGTGTTAAGTCTGTGTGTGTGCATGTGTGTTTATATGAGTAGTTTACACAAACTTTAGGATAAATATTTTAAGGGATTTTGATAAAACTGGCTCGCATAAGGCCTCTGCACCTTATTAAGCTTAATTGTATAAATGAGGTTAGATAAGACAAACATATAAAGTAGAGGACGGGTCAGTTAGTCCTAATGGGGATAGTTTTAAGTTACTGATTGCATAATTGAGTAACAGTGTTTTGAGAAAACTTGCACTAAACTTTATCAACTTTCCCCAAATTGGGTTTATACCTTCTGAACTTACTACAGCTAAATGGTCATTTCTAACATGATGTTTTTAAACCAAAAAAAAATTAAGGCAGTACTGTTTGTTTTGTGCAAGGTTTTAGGCAATGTTTCAACAAATTAGGCTTTGACATTTTGAAAATATCTCATGGCGGTTTAACAGAAATTGGAATTTTTTTCTTGCCCCTATTTTACTGTCCAAATGAAAGACTTGGCATAAAACCTTGGGAAAATGAAAATTCCACTTCTCCCAATATGGTATTACTTAATCTCATTTAAAATAAACAACAAGAAAGGAAGAATTTAAATAAAAGCTATAGCTACAGTTTTTTTTTCTGTATAAATAATATGCAAGGAAGGACTGATAGTGAAGCTGAAGCTCCAGCACTTTGGCCACCTGATGGTCTGACTCACTGGGAAAGACCCTGATGCTGGGGAGACTGAAGGCAGGAGGAGAAGGGGGCGACAGAGGGTGAGATGGTTGGGTGGCATCACCGACTCAATAAACATGAATTGAAGCAAACTAGGAGATGGTGAAGGACAGGGGAGCCTGGCGTGCCGCAGTCCATGGGGTCGCACATGGATTAGTGACTGAACAACAGCAATAATAAGCAGTTTTCAGAAAACGGTTGCCAAGACAAGGGTAGCACCAATTCATTGGTCTGTTTATTTATTTATATTGTGTGAAATGCAGACCAGCTTCTAATGTGGCATGCTAAGTATTGCTTCACAATGCCTTGACTGCACTGGACCGCAGTGCTCTGATGAGAAGAGAGAAAGGCTTTGGGCTGCAGCTTGTAAAAGGACTTCCTGTCCTGTGGTAGCCTGGTTTTGTGGGATGCCTGAGAAAACCCCTGCTGTTAGAGGGCTTGGCAGAAAGGCAGGTTGTTTGCTTACCTCTCCTCTCTTTGCCACGGTCTCATTGAGCCTGGTGGCTGTAATATTTGGGGAACAAAATCTTAGAATATTTGTTTTGGGTTGAGTGATTCCGTTGCTGCAGTTCTCCTTTGAGGGGCATGGTCTTGATCCTGATGGAGCTGATGCCTGCTCCTCTATCTGTCCAAACCCCCCGTGTTCAAGCCTGTCTACAGAAAAGTCACTCACAGCCCTTTGGAGTGCGTGCATGCCGAGTCACTACAGCCATGTCCGACTCTGCGCGAGCCTGTGAACTCTAGCCCGCCAGGCTCCCCTGTCCGTGGGGTTCTCCAGGCCAGAACACTGGGGTGGGCTGCCATTCCCTTCTCCAGGGGACCCTCCCAACGCAGGGGTTGAACCCACGTCTCCTGCGCTGCCGGCAGACTCTTTACCTGTAGTGCCGCCTGGGGAGTCCCACGACCCCTGGGGTGACCCACCTGCTCTACCTGCCTCGGTAGTTAGCGGTCTCGACGACTCGGGGCCTTTCTCCCTGTATTTTATCTGAATTCTCCATTTGTTCCATTTCTTCTGTGCTCTGACAAATAGTTGGTTCACTAATCTGTAACAAATTAATAATAAATTCATCCAGGCTAAAAAGCCATATATATTGTATATAAAATATCCACTCAGTGTGTTGCCCGTTGTTGTCTGTATGTGAATGTCTTAATTTAAAATATTCTTAAGTAGTTAGCATTTTGGAAGTCTGGTAGGCTGCTTGGCGGAGGTATTTTTTGGACCTCTAAATATAAATGAGTACATTCTTTAATTTTTTTAAATTATAGGACCTTAACTTGGTTATTTATGTGGTTATTAAAGCATGTGTATCTTCCTTTAGTTGGCAACATGAAAGGGTTGCATGCTAGACTGTCATTGGATATTATAAAAAGTAGTTGCCAAGAAAAATTTTCTATGAATAATTACTTGAAGGAATAGAATTATTTCTCTGGATATACTGTGTTCCTCTGGAATAAAACCAGATTAAGTTCATATTAAATCATGTTGTTTTGAAGGTTCATTGAATTATCTTTAGCTACATTCACTGAAATAACTCTTGTGTTAAAAGGCAATTAAAGCTTGTATGTGGCTGCCCAAGCATATCCAGAGAAAAGTTAATGGCCTCAAATAAAGAATATTGCATTAAGGACTAAATAAACGAAAAGAACAGCAAAAATTAAAAAAAAAAGATAAGAGTAGAAAAGCAAAGATAAGTGCAGAACTAAATAAATTAGAAATAAAAAAATAATATTGCAAGTTAAAAAGAACTATACTCAAAAAATTATAATCTGGACAAATATTTAGCTTGTCTATTTCGGAGAAAAAAAAGAAAGTTAGAAAAACACCAGTTTGGTACTAATAATGGAGCCTTGCCAAGTGGCTCAGCTGAAAAGAATCGCTTGCAATGCAGGAAATGTGGTTCAATCCCTGGGTTTGAAAGATCCCTTGGAGAAGAAATTGGCAACCCGTTCTAGTATTCTTGCCTGGTAAATCCCATATTCAGAGGAATCTGGTAGGCTACAGTCCAAGGGATCACAGAGTCGGACGCGACTTAGCAAGTGAACAACAATGACAGTAAATGGAGCTATATAAGAAAATCTGATGTAGGCTGAGAGATCACACAATCCTGTGCTAATAAATGTGAAAATCAAAATGAAAAGATTAGGGGTGGGATGAGGAGGGAGATGGTAGGGAGGTTTAAGAGGGAGGGGACCTGTGGCTGATTCATGTTGATGTTTGCCAGAAACCAACACAATTCTGTAAGGCAATTATCCTTCAGTTAAAAAATAAATTTAAAATTTAAAAAATTAGAAGAATAACTTTATGGGAAAATATCCAGACTAGAAAACCAAGAAGTAAATAAGCTAAGTAGATTTATAAATAAGACAAAAGATATTCTAAAGTTGTGTAGGAAATAGCTTCCAAAAGGGAATAGGCTCATATGATTTTCTCTCTCAAATTATTCTTTGGCTTTTAAAGAGTATATCATTCTCACGCTACTTAAGCTATTGCAAAACAATGAAAATATGGAAAACTTTCTAACATTTTAAAAAATCAAGCTAGAATGATCTTGACACCAGACCTTTTAAGAAAAGAATACTCTCAGTCAATTTTGGTTATTAACATAGCTCTAGAAGAAAACAGTTATACAAAATTGACATGATATAAAATTGACACAGATACAAGAAAGATAAGCTACCTTGGGAGGAGGGTTCCCTGAGGGCTGTTTAGAGTCTGAAAACTGTCTGATTAGCAGATGTTAAAGGGACTCTTGGTAATCCAATGAGTTGCAGAGACAGTGCAGGATTGCAAAAATTCAGGCCTGGAGCACTCTGAAGGCTTGCTTGCAGACCCAAGACGGACAGAACCTTGGAGGTCCTCAGACTCTTCATCTCTGAAGACTTGACTGGCGTCAGTCTTACTGGAACTTTGGAAGGTCAAGCAGTGGCAAAGGGCTGCATTCCAGGTGAAACTGTGGCGCTCCAAGTCCTTGCCAGCTGCCCTACCTTCCCTCGTGAGTTATGTGACCCCCCAGAGGGACCCCGGGTGGGCACTCCTCCTGAGCAGAGCTGAGTTCTGCTAAGAAGCCGCTAAAGAGGTCCCAGTCACCTCCTTTTCCAGTGAGCTGCCGGGTAGAAGGACCAGCAAGGAATTCATTAGGGAAGGATTCAGGAAGCAGTTGCCCACGTCAGAGGCGCTCTAAGAATGCTGCTGCCCCAGCATCCGCATCGGATCCCGAGTCACTCCGTGTTAGTTAGACGGGGATGACCGTGTATTCCCAATCATTCTTTTCATCTACAGCATCTCATCAAAAATCTTCCTTTTATTAGTTTATGTTTAGAGTGAAATATACAGTGCCTTAAGGAGTGAATTACTTCCTGAAAATACCAGTACATGTTGGCTTGTTTGCCTGTCCCAGATGACTACATATATTTTATTTTCAGCCTTCTCAAAATACCCCTATGCTCTCTGTTTCTAGGACTGCTGTTACATCCCATGTGAAAAACAAGAAATAAAATGAAGATTTTTCACTGCAAGATGCAGTACTGGGTGTTTCCAGCATTTTTGGTGATGATTTATTTTTGCACCATTGTCCAGGGTCAAGGTATGGAAAACTTTAAGAAATTCATGGGGGTCTGGGAGTCTAGCCATGTTGGTTCTGATGATCATTTTTTATTTTATTTGCCTTACTAGTGCTTCACTGGTTCAGTTGTGTTTTTAGGCAGGGTCACATGTTGACTTTTTCTCAGTTTTACCGGCTGTTTACGTTGTAGAGATGTGCCACAACTTTGATGAAGTTATAGCTCACCAGCGGTTGAGCATGTTAATTTTGCAGTAGTTGGTTAAATAGCTCATTTTTAATACACTTCTGAAATGTCATGCAATTTGATAAGTAAAGTCAAATTTGCAAAATCAGTTCTATTAATGAGGAGCTGTAAGGTGTGTGCCTGTGTGTCTCGATCATGCCTTGTCTCTTAAAGAGAGTGTCTACAAAATATTTCTGCCACTTCATACCTGGTCCTTATTTTTGCTCCTTTATTTAAAACTGAATGCACAGTCTAAGGGCCTGACAGATGCTGAATAGATTCTTTGCAAGATAAAAAGAACCCTCTAGCATTTCTCCTACTTATAGAACAAGTGTTCTATAAATGCATTTAGTTAAAAAATGAGATTAAAGCTAAGATCTTTTGTTGTTTGTTTGGGATTTTCGAAGATCACTCGGAAAAATAAGCCAAATAGTTTCCTGCTGTTTCAGTCTCTTTTGCGAAGTCATTTCTTTGAGATAGCACCCTAAACTGTGTTTTGAAAGGGGAAATACTTTCACTGCCCACGTGGCTCCATTTCTATCACTCAGAGATTTTTGGTTGCAAATAAAAAAAACTTTCTCTGGCCAGTTTAAGCAAAAAGTATATTTACTGGTAGATAATGAAGTAGCTCATACAATAGTTAAATAAGCTTTGGGAAGTGTAGGAACCCGGGAACACGCTGGATATAGTTTCTAGGAACTAGTGACCATTTCTTTCAGAGCATGTTTTTGGAATGAAATGTCAGAGCTGTTTTCCATCCTCCCATGGCTGGACACAAGTTTCAGATTCTTGGGAGAGTCTGCCTGGCTGCCTTGAGTCCTTTTCTCCCCGCTTTGCCAAGGGAGGATGGCTGACAGAGAGCGCAGCCGAGGCTCCGTGCCGCGGGGAGGGCGTGCTGTTCCTGGAAGAAAACCAAGGTGCTGTTGGAAACTCAAGGGAGGTGACTGTGAGTGGGGAGGAGCAGGAATCTTCATGTGTTCCTTGGTGAAAGGCGGTGTTTCAGTGAGGGACTTCCCTGGCAGTAAAAGTTAGTGTTTCACGGACTTAGTGAGACTCTTCCATTAGAAATAAACATAGGTGGTCCCTGGTCAAAACAGCAAGGTTTCAGCTGAGCTGAGTGGAAGTGAAAGAAAGGAAGGAAGGAAGGGAGGGCAGAAAATCAGTCCTTGGTGAATAGTCATATTATGAAATGAAATTTCCTAAGTACCTGATAACAGTGAGGCTTTTTTTAGAATGAAATAAGCATTCCTTTTCTGCCTTTGAGCTTTGATTTCTATGAGGCTGATTGTGGTAAAAATCTTTAAAGAAAAATCTTCCCTCTCAAAAAAATACAGCACAACAAAATAAAAATACCCTGTAGTTTCAGTGACGAGCCTAACCCTGCCGTCAACAACTGGATGCTCCTTAGTCTCCCTTTGCAGTCCCCCTTTGGAATGAAGGTTGTATTTTCACAAATGTTGTAACCAGCCCCGTCTCACATAGAGTGCCTGATGTCACTGTACGAAGGGTGAGTTTGCTGGCTTTCTCTGGGCTCTCAGCGTGTGCCAGAAATCAAGCTTTACATTTAATTTTTGTCTTTTTTAAGAGGAATAAATTGTAATTGTTGAGTGGAGGTTGGCAGGAGGCTTAGAGGGAGTGGATCTATGTACATATAGCTGGCTCACTTTCTTGCAGCACAAAGTTTCTGTTGTACAGAAACTAGCACAGCATTGTAAAGCAATTATACTCCAAGAAAAAAAAGAGAGAAATAAAACAGTCCCATCTACAACTGCATCAAAAAGGAAAAAATACCTTGAAATTAAAAGAAAAGGTTTAACTGACACAGATTAACTTTTGAGTCAAGTTCATGCAAGCATCTATATTTATGCTGGAGTTACGTACATATACTTATTGAAGGGGCTCCTGAGCGCTTGCAGAAAGAAAAATCACGGCTCTGGTATTACACATCCACACGTTTTCGGCTTCCTGCACTGCACTCCCCGTGTTCCGTCGCTCTTTCTGCCCTTGCTTTGGCGGAAGTCCCAGTGCCATCCACACGTGGAGGCGGAGCTGGCTTTGAAGCTCGAAGCTGTGACCTCACGCTGCTTTCTTTCTTAACTAGCATATCCTCTTTTCAGTGTTTTTCCCCTAAAGGCAAAAACCTGAAGGAGATGTAAACTTTGTGTCTAACCAGGATTTTCTTTTAATAACTGTGAGACTGTTTATGCATGCATAAGCAATGGACGGGTTCTGTTGATAAAAGAAAATGGCAATGTTGCTTTTCGCTAGTAGCTGTAATGGGACCGTCATCATGTAAACCATTTGTAAATTGATTTTGAATGTTGATGGATTGGGTTGTTGCCTTTGCTTCACGTTTATTTCCTGGAGTAGTTCAGTGGAAGTCATTGCCGTTCTGGGCCCTGGAGCACCGTCCAGGTTCTCTGGGTGTGATCTGGGCTGTCTGGTACGGTCCCTGTCGCCCTCATCACTTCTCCTGGAGGCTCAGGTCAGCTATTGACTCAAAAGATGTTGCAAGCTAAAAGCTCGCATTTAAAGAACAATAGCCTGGGTAGAACGCACCACAGAGATTTTTAACATTTAACCTAGGAATCCGGAATGTTAGTACTTTGCCCTCCTGAGATGTCAGGACCCCTGGGGTGCAGATGGATCGGGTGACGCTTGGCGGCCTCCCCTCTGGTTGTGCTTTTTCACTGATGCTTCCCAGGCCTGCCCGCTTCCTGTGGGCGTTTATGCAAAACCTTGCAGTGAGCTCAGCCAAGGATGTCTACCAGCCCACTGGCAAGGTGGCTCAGAAACTTCGTGTACTGTTTAACATTTTAAAATTCTTATTTTTAATTTTCTTCCATAAATAATAAGAATCTATCTATAGATTTTTTCCCCCAAGTTCCAGAGGAAGCAAAATAGTATCAGTTTCTCTGTTGATCCAAATTTGCGTTTAGCCAACCATCTCTTGTAGCTCAAAATAGTAGTTCTTATGATAAATCTATACTTTCCCATAAGCTGGAGAAATGTAGACTCATTCATGTCAAACTGAGAATGGGAGGCTAGTGTGTTTATTTTGCTTGACTAGCATTCTTTACTAAAATGCAGCCAAGGGCATGTAGAAAAAGAACACTGCTCTTAAGACTGTGTCTTTAGGTGCTACTGATTTCAGATGAGCAGAGAGCTTGTTCAGGAGTAAATCACTCGTTCTTCTAGCTCAGTGAAGGGTGGCTTCTTAATATAAATCTTCACCTGAAGAAAAAGAGCATTTGGTTTGGGGTCAAAGATGGTCATGAGCCGGTATGTGAACTTGGATGAATGTCTTAGCGTCTCCTTGCTTCCCTTATGTATAAAACCGGGACAGTAATGTATTTTTGTGTGGGTATTCAATAAGTGTTAGGGATCATCCATTAGAGAAGTAAGGGTGGATGGGAACAGACATTTGTTGAGTACATATTGCAACAGATTATATCCATTATTCTCTTTAATGTTGTCACTTATTCTGTGCAGAAAGTTTTGCTGCCACCTTTACTAAAAACAAGGCTATGAAAGGAGCAATCACTTGGCTGAGATTATTCATCTAATAAATGACAGAACTGGGGACCAGACTAACATCTAAACCCCACATAATACCACATACCAATTGACATGAGTATTTCTTTCCTTCTCTGGACGCTGTCGTAAAGTGGGAAAGAAAGGCCAGGCACAGAAGTAGGTAATAAGTGCTAACTTTTCTGTCAAGCATTAGATTTTCTTTTGTGACAAACTAGTTTATATATTACACAGTAAAGATCTTACGAAAGCATTTCTTTTGAAATTCTGGAACACTGATGTAGGGTTCCAAGGGCAGGTTTTGAAGCTTGAACAACTCACACAGAAAAGCAGTGTATACCGTTTAGTGAGCTCTGGGAAAAGAGTGATCTTATTGCTATAACATGTCTGTCATAGCCTTAAATTATCACATCAAAGCTACTGAATTAATAAAGTGAAAACCTAGAGGCATAAAACAGATCACGGTCTATATAGATTACAAGAGCTCATGTGTTCAAAGTAGAAGCATTCATCCTTATAACGTAATAAAATTAGTTTGCAAGGTTGGCTTCATTAATTAAGCTAGACTAGGTTATTACATTCTAACCCTAAATTATAGTTGTCTGTCACAAGATAAGTTCAGTTCAGTTCAGTCGCTCAGTCGTGTCTGACTTTTTGCGACCCCATGGACTGCAGCACACCAGGTCTCCCTGACCGTCACCAACTCCCGAAGCTTGCTCAAACTCACGTCCATTGAGTCGGTGATGCCACCCAACCATCTCATCCTCTGTCGTCCCCCTTTCCTCCTGCCTTCAACCTTTCCCAGCATCAGGGTCTTTTCCAATGAGTCAGTTCTTCACATAAGGTGGCCAAAGTATTGGAGCTTCAACTTCAGCATCAGTCCTTCCAAAGAACATTAAGGACTGATCCCCTTTAGGATGGACTGGTTTGATCTCCTTGCTGTCCAAGGGACTCTCAAAGAGTTTTCTCCAACACCACAGTTCAAAAGCATCAATCCTTTGGCGCTCAGCTTTCTTTATAGTCCAACTCTCACATCCATACATGACTACTGGAAAAAGTACACAGGACCAGTACTACTTGGCAAATGCTCACCTCTTGAGTCAGAGACAAATGCTTTTGGGTTTGTGTTATTTTGCAAATAGATCAATTCACTAACGGGGTTGTAGAAAGAATGTGAAGTCTTGAGTATTCTGATTACATAACTTTGGCTTTTCAATTTAACAACGAAAGTTTAAAAGCTTCAATGTTTAAACAATTTTTGTTTTTCCTTTTCAGTCGCTCCACCCACAAGGTTAAGATATAATGTATTATCTCATGATAGTATCCAGATTTCATGGAAGGCTCCAAGAGGGAAATTTGGTGGATACAAACTTCTTGTGACTCCAGCTTCAGGTAAAAGAATCAGCTGTATTTTAGAGTATTAGCAACTTTTGGCACACAGGAAGCTAAAATGTATAGTGCTGAGTGTTGCGTTAATCTCATTTGAAAGACTTTTGTTTTATTTAATCTTTTGAGCTTGAAATCTTATCCTCTACTCAAGAAAATAATATTGCCTCAAATCTAAAGACTAGCTATTGGGCTCACCATAATTTTCACACTATCAAAAATCCTCACTACCTCTGTTTCAACATGGATGAATACTTTTGGTATATTGACACTTGAAAGTTACCTCCAACAGTTGTGGCCAGCTGAGTAAATTATGATTAATTATGTTGTTCTTTAGTCGCTAAGTTGTGTCCAACTCTTTTCCAACCCCATAGGTTATAGCCTGCCAGTCTCTTCTGTTCATGGCATTTTTCAGGCAAAAATACTGGAGTGGGTTATCCTTTCCTCCTCCAGGGGATCTTCTCCAGGCAGGAATCGAACCTGGGTCTCCTGGGTCTCCTGAGTCTCCTGCATTGGCAGGCAGATTCTTTACCACTGAGCCACCTACGGTTAATTAACTTAATAGAATATTATTCAGCAATGATGCATTAAGTTATAAACTCTAAGTAGACACAGTGGCCGTAAATGATGCATTAAAGCAAGAAAGGCAAAAATTAAACAGACTTACTGATCATGAGGATAAAATAGTTGTGTAGAACGTTTAACAAATTTTGGTTGTGTTTTCTTTCTCCTTCAATGTTTTTGGTCTATAATAGACTGAAACGGTACAGAGCATGTTGGGGATTCCCTGGGGGTTAGGACTTGGCGCCCTTGCTGCCAGGGTCCCGGGGCTCAGTCCCTGTCAGGGGACTAAAAGGCTGCAAGCCATGCAGTGTGGCCAAAAAACAAACGCGTGAAAACACAGAGCGCGCAGAGGAACGCTGCTGCATGGGCGTCAGGGAGGCGTGAGTTCAGACCCCGGTTCCTTCATTCCAGCGAGTTGTTGAGTCCCAGTGCCTTGGTTTCCTCTTCTGTGGAACGTGCGGCAGAATTGGTGCCCGCCTCGTGGGACTGCTGCGAGGTTTGAAACTCAAATCATGGTCTGGGAATGGCAGCACCACGTCACCTGGGAGCAAATATAGAATATGGGGCCCTAGCCTACCCTTTGCATCGGCGCCTGAGTGTGAAGTTTCCCGTGCATATTCACGTAGGAAGCTGGTCGTGGGGACTAAAGGAGCCGGTAAACGCAAAGCACTTAGAACAGTGACCAGCAGATCCTAAGGGCTCAGTGAGCCTTAGCCCTGATTGTAACAAAGAAGCTCTGTAGTGTATCTCTCAAGTCTGGTTTCTTGCATAAAATCCATTTTCACATAGTAAATGTATACTTAATTATAGCCTATTTGTATGATGTGTATATATTTATATAAATGCAACATTTGTTCTTTCTGTTGGTGATAAAAATGGTGACATAGAGCTGGACTCCCTTCTGTTGGAGACCTCAATCCCCACTCATTTAAAGAGGAAGACAGATGCTCAATTACTTCTAAGTGGCAACATCTTACTCCTTGGTGGATTTAAAATCTTAAACAAAACATACAGATGAAATGTTTAGCTTCTTGCTTGGTCACTAAAAGGAAACCTTTCCTTATTAACACATGTTAGACACAGACTCCATAGAATGACTGGTTCAGAAGACGAAGCACACTTTCCGCGTGTTGACCCGCAGAAGTGGCTCAGTTATGGACAGCTTTATTTTAGTCTCAAGCCTGTGTTCAGAGTTTTCATTTTAGAACACTGCCTGATTTTTAAATAACTTTGACTTCTAAAAATGCAGTTTGTTTTCTGAAATAAGCCATCATGGGAAATTTAAGAGGCTCTTGAACATTATTATGGTGCTAACGGTCAGTATATAAGTCCCTTATTTGTGGTACCTTTGAGAATTCCCTATGTCTTGAAAAGTAATTAGTTTCCCTCCAAGGAATCGGTAGGTTAATTTTTTTGGATTAATTGCTGGTAACACTAAACTCTTCAGAACTCCAGGCGAGTGTGACTGAAGGATCAGACCCTTAGAAGTGACTTGGGGGGCTTCCCTGGGGGTAGAGTGCGGGGGACTCCACCTGCCAGCACAGGCGCATGGGTCCCACCCCCGGTTCAGGGAGACCGCGCGTGTCGTGGAGCAGCTGACCCTCTGCGCCGCAACCGCAGAGCCTGTGTCTGTCCTGCAGCTGCTGAAGCCTGCCTAGAGCCTGTGCTCCACAGCGCGACGTGCGCCCGTGTGCCGGGTCGCCGGGTCGTGCGCGGGCGCGACGTGTGCCCGCGTGCCGGGTCGCCGGGTGGTGGGCGGGCGCGACGTGCGCCCGCGTGCCGGGTCGCTGAGTCGTGTGGGGGCGCGACGTGCGCCCGCGTGCCGGGTCGCCGGGTCGTGCGCGGGGCGACGTGCGCCCGCGTGCCAGGTCGCCGGGTCGTGTGCGCCCGCGTGCCAGGTCGCCGAGTCGTGCGGGGGCGCGACGTGCTCCCGCGTGCCGGGTCGCCGAGTCGTGGGCGGGCGCGACGTGTGCCAGGTCGCCAAGTCGTGTGGGGGCGCGACGTGCGCCCGCGTGCCGGGTCGCCGAGTCGTGGGCGTGCGTGACGTGCTCCCGCGTGCCAGGTCGCCGAGTCGTGTCCAGCCCTGTGACCCCATGGAGTGTAGCCCGCCAGGCTCCTCTGTCCATGGGATTCTCCAGGCAAGAGCACTGGAGTGGGCTGCTGTGCCCTCCGCCAGGGGATCTTCCCGAGCCAGGGGTGAACCCAGGTCTCCCCAAGTCTCTATGTCCCTTGTGTTGGCAGGCCGGATTCTTTCCCAGAAGTGCCCCCTGGGAAGCCCCCACAACAAGATAAGCCGCCGCGGTGAGAAGCCTGCACACCTCCACGAGGAAGAACTGCTCACCACGACTAGAGGAAGCCCGCAAAAGCAGTGAAGACCCGGTGCAGCCAAGAATACATAAACAAATAAAATTATTTTTTTAAAAAAGAAATGACTTGTGTGGTTTTTGAACCAACCTCAGCCTCACCCCTCGGTCATCTCTGCTGTATCATCTCCAAAAGCAGACCTCCACTTGCTTAAACACCCCCAATGACAAACAGAAATGGAGGATGAAAGCAGATAATTTCTCCATGAAAACTGGGTTTCTTTTCTGTGGTGACCCAGTGTCCTTACTGCAGTTACCCAAGCCAGTGAAACAGTCTTGACACTCCAGCATCGACTTGATCAAACCTAAAATAAATAGAGTAAATAAAAGGAGTAATAAGTGAATCTAGACGCAGGATGTGTGTAGATGTTTAAGCAGTAGGAGATGTGCTCTGCGTGTTGTTTATACCAGTCTTTCCCAAAGCGTTTTCCATGATGTTTAGCAGGATGTGATAGCTGTTATACAATCAACTGGTTTAATGGTCAAATAAATTTGAAGAGTGCCATTCTAAACAGACTTAAAGCTTTTTTATTACAGGATTCTCAAAGTCTTTAAAATAGTATATCCTCTGCCTCTCAGAGAGGAATTCTAGTACACAGAGTTTTTCTAAGGCATTTTTTTTTCTTTTTAGTGAAACACATTGTGAAAGATTCATTTGATGCACTTTGTCAAGGATGAGTTTTAAATGATAGATTTTCTGAAACCAAGTCTAGCTTCTTGGACGTACATGCGTGTGTGGCGACGGGTTTTGCAGGAGAAGGCTCAGCTCTGCCTCCTGGTAGTGGCCAGCAGAGGTGATAGGATCGTCGTTTTTCAGGCTTAACATAATTAATTTTATTGACTGCTAAGTCACTTCAGTCGTGTCCAACCCTTTGTGACCCTATGGACTGTGGCCCTCCAGGCTCCTCTGTCCATGGGATTCTCCAGGCTAGAATCCTGGAGTGGGTTGCCATGCCCTCCTCCAGGGGATCTTCCCTACCCAGGGATTGAACCCGCGTCTCTTGTGTCTCGCGCATTAGCAGGCGGGTTCTTTACTACTAGCGCCACCTGTGATTAAAATCACCATAGCCTGTGTTATACGTGATTAATTCAGCAAATTTCTGGTCCTTTTGCTGCTGCTGCTGGAGGAGCAGTCTTAAGTTAATTTTCCTTTTCTCGGGCAGTAACTGCTGCCAGAAATAGAGAAGAATGCACGTCTGCACTTTGCTTTCAAGCTGATACTGAATCAGTCGCATTTTCAGCAAAACCTTAGAGGTCAGTCTGGTTTGATGGAGAGACACTGGGAGTTTGGAATCTTTTCCAGAAAGAAGCTAACTTTTAAGTATCCAGACGATGAGTGGGTCCTTCAGCATTCTGAGCCAGTGATGCTCAGAGTCAGGGTAATTACATCGCTAACACTTCAGAGATGCTTTGGCTCGCTTTAGAGAGGCCGTAGGAAAAATACCAGTGTAGGTGATTACGTTCAGCCTGTCCATTTCCTTTCCATCACTTTCAGGTGACCTTCTTTCCTTGCAGAGTGTCTCTGATACTGAGGTCTGACTGACTTCTAATCTCATGCTGCGGCTTTCCCTGGTGTATCAAAGCAACAGTGTGTTACGTGAAGGCTGTTTGTGAATGTGTTTTCACCTACTTTAGACAACTGTTTAAGTTGTCTAATGCAGAGTATAACTGAAAATGAGGATGGAAAGTATACGAAAAATAAATAGTATGCAATGCTCACCATTATACCTATTTTTAAATATCTTCACCTTTAAAATCTAGATTTCTGGTTAACATAATTTCTTAATGGACACAGTTAATGTACTTCTTAGAACTGATTTATCTTTCTGTTTTATTTTAGGTGGAAAAACCAATCAACTGAATCTCCAGAACACTGCAACTAAAGCAATTATTCAAGGTCTTATGCCAGACCAGAATTACACGGTTCAGATTATTGCATACAATAAAGACAAAGAAAGCAAGCCGGCCCAAGGTCAATTCAGAAGTATGTATTTACAGATCATACAGTGCTGCATGGCACTCTGTTCCAGTGCTGAGTCTGAGTCTGTGGTGAATATTATACCGGGTTAATCCTGGATTGTTTAGATTTGACAAGATCTTAAGAGACATTCAGTCTAATCTTCCATGAGTTCCTCTTGTCTGTAATATTCTTCTGTCCCTTCCTTTACCCGTTTCACTGCACTGCTACTTATCCTTTCAGTTTTAGTTAAAACAGTTTTTTATTGGAACATGGTTGCTTTACGATGCTGTGTAGTTTCTGCTCCGCAGCACAGTGCATCAGCTGTCTGCACACCCAGACCCCTCTTTCTTGGGGTTCCCTCCCATCAGGTCACCACAGCACACGAGCGGAGCTCCCTGAGCCACAGGGTCGGTGCTCACGAATTACCCGTTTTCAACATGTGCACGCAATTGCCCAGTCGTGTCCGACTCTGCGACCCCATGGACTGTAGCCCGCCAGGCTCCTCTGTCCGTGGGATTCTCCAGGCAAGAATACTGGAGTGGGTTGCCATTTCCTCCTCCCGGGGACCTTCCCGATCCAGGGATCGCACCTGCATCTCTTGCGTCTCCTGCACTGGCAGGTGGATTCTTTACCACCGTGCCACCTGGGAAGCCCGTTACACACGTTAATCCTGGTCTCCCACTTCCTCCCACCCTCCCTCCCAGCCTCCTTTCCCCGCTTGGTGTCCACGTGTTTGTTCTCTATGTCTCTTTCTGCTTCGCAAATAGGTTCGTTTGCACCATTTTTCTAGATTGACACATATGCATTAATACACGGTACTTGTTTTTCTCTTTCTGACTTACATTTCTTCACTCTATATAAGTCTCTAGGTCCGTCCACTTCTTTGCAAATGGCACGGTTTCGCTCCTTTATGGCTGGGTAACATCCCATCGCATGTGTGTGCCACATCTTTATCCACTCCTCTGCTGATGGACATTTAGGTTGCTTTCATGTCCTGGCTATTGTGAATCGTGCTCCAGTAAACAGTGAGCTGTACGTGTCTTTTGGAGTTACGGTTTTCAGTATGGAAGTGCCTTAAAAAATGAAAACTAGAAATACCATATGACTCAGCAATCCCACTCCTGGGCAGCTACCCAGAGAAAACCATGATTCCTTAAGTGTTGGTTTTTAAATCCTCTCCCTGGCACTGTCCCCTGAGCCTTATCTAGACACGTCATCTACCCAGTACATAATAGCAGCTCAATAAATGCTTTCAGCACTCTGAAAGAAGGTGCTGTCTCTGCTGCAGGAGTGGGCTGGAAAGAGAATGGATGGGTGATGTCTTCATATCTGAGTCAGTTCTCAGATACTGAGCTGGTCAAAGGACTTGCATCCGGAGACACTCTAAGCAGGGGACGCTCTGAGGCGGCCCTGTCCATGCTGGCCCTGCTCCCTTAGGAAGCTTCTCCTTATGTTGACTTTAACAGTTATCTGCAGAGGTCCTGATTCTTTTGCCTTTCAGCAGGTGTTCATTCATTCTCTAATTTTTTTTTTTTTTTTGTCACTTAAGTGTATATTGCATGGCTACGAAGTGCCAGGCCCTATTCTAGGCAACACGGCACGTCACTGCCCCTGGGGACCTTATAGTCTAGGGACCAGAGATCGCAGCAGCCCCCTCTTCCTGGAGGCGTCCTGTCTGATTTGTGGGCAGAGTTTTGTGTATCGTGAATGTGAACAAGAGAGGTCGGTCCTGGTTAACCTTCTGTGTTACTTCATTGTTAAGACAGACTCCTTAAAAAACCCCCAACTCAATATTAAGTACAATTTTAAAGCTTAAAAAAATCAACAGAATTGTAAAACCAAGCCCTCAATACCCATCAGTTGCTTCAACAATTAACCATTCATGGTCAGTCTTGTCGATCTATACCCCTACACCCCCCTCTCTTGTATTATTTTGATGTAAACCCCAGACATCATTTCAAACAACAGTAGCTTATTTTTAAATTTATGTTTTAACTGGAGGGTAATTGCTTTATGATGTCATGCTGGTTTCTGCCACGCGGCGACGTGAATCAGCCGTGAGTGCACATTCGTGCCCACCTCCTGAGCCCCCTCCCACCCCACCGCATCCTATCCCTCTGCGTTGTCACGGAGAGCCAGGACGAGCTCCCCGGGTCAGACACAGCTTCCACAGCTGTTTGCACGTGGTGATGTGTATGTCCCGATGCTGTTCTCTCAGTTTGCCCCACGCTCTCCTTCCGCTGCTATGTCCACAAGTGTGTGCTGCGTCTGCAGCCCACGCTTGCCGCTGCGAATAGGTTCATCAGTACCATTCTTCTAGATTCCATGCATGTGTTAATGTTCATTATTTTTCTCCTTCTGACTTACTTCACTTTGTACAACAGGTCCTAGGTTCATCTGCCTCACTAAAACTGACTCAAATGTGTTCCTTTTTATGACTGAGAAATATTCCATTATATATGTGTACCATAACTTCTTTATCCATTCATCTGCTGATAAACATCTAGGTTGCTTCCATGTCCTAGCTATTGTAAATCATGCTGCAATGAACACTGGGGTGCGTGTGTCTTTTTGAACCATGGTTTCCTTAGAATATATGCCCAGTAGTGGGATTGCCAGGTCATATAATAGTCTTATTCCTAGTTTTTAAAGAAAATTTCCATAGTGGCTGTATCAATTTACATTCCTACCAACAGTGCAAGACATCCCCTTTTCTCCACTTCCTCTCCAGCATTTATTGTTTGTAGATTTTTTAATGATGACCATTCTGACCAGTGTGAGGTGATACCTCATTGTAGTTTTGATTTGCATTTCTCTAATGATGAGAATGTTCAAATAACACTAGCTTTTTTAAAGAGTTAATCCACAAACTGGGGAGACCATGAGTTCTAGGACTCTGTTCAGCAGTGTTCTATGTGGATTTTCCTATCTCCCCTTCCTTTTCTTCTTTCTCTTCTGAGTAGCATTTTATGTTGTATTTTCTGATTTTTTTCTTAAAAAAAAAAAAAAACCACTCTATTAACCTGCTACCTCTTGAAACTTCTGAACAAAGAGATTTGGTAAATCCACCTGTCAGCAGGACATACAGATGTTTTAAAATGTTGCATTCTTTTGAGAGTCACATCATCTGAAAGCTCTGGGAAAGGGTTTCAAGTTATTTTCAATATAAATCAGCCTCTGTCTCATTTTATTGGCACTGTGCTTCAGTGTCTGGCCTCTGACATTCCAACATGAGTAAGGGAAATAACTTTTCTTAAAGTTTGTGTGAAGCAGGAAAAAGGACAAAGAGAAACGATTCATTTCACTTTAGTGTTAAGGTTTAGTACGATTGATTATTGCAAATATTCCACTCATTAGCAGCAGAAGAAGCATAAGCAGCCTTAAAGGCTTTGCTGACAGCTGTTTACTCAGAATGTTTAAAAGGAAATGCATTTGCTTTCAGCTTGCTTAGCTCTGCTGAAATAATCTTAGTGAAACCATCTAATTGGTTAGTTAGATAAATTATATGAATCATATATGTATATATTCAAGTTCTTCATAAGTCCGTCTTCTGATACCCAGGGAAACATAAGTAACAGTCTTTGGATTTTGAGGACAAAGAGGCATGTCTGAACTGTTAGGATTCTGAATCAGGTGTGTGTATTTGGGCCTTTAAGTAGTTAAAGCAGTTTAAGGACGTCTGCAAATGGGGAGGTGATTTGCGCCTATTGCTGTGTGCATTAACTCCCATTAGCACACAGTAGGGACATGGTGGTGGTGGTGATGATTAATACTGCTTTGCTCTTGACAGTCTGTTTTCTGATTGATTTTGCCTCCTCCACGAACAGGTCAGCAGCTTGGTGTGACCTGTGTGTGACTTCTTGTGTGTGACCTAATGACCCAATTCAAAGTGACTTATTGCTCATTTTTCCCCCTTGTTCATCTGTAGAATGGATTTTGGCCTATTTTGGCAAACATTTTTTTGGCCACTATTTTTCTCTTTGGAACTAATTTTGCTAATCTCTGCCTGCAAAATCTTGCTCATATTTCAAAGTTTGGCCCAAATGTCATCTTCCTGGTAAAATTTCCCAGAGTCTCCACTTTTGCAATTATTCTTTCCCAGACCTATTTCTCCTCCCATCAGAGTTGCAGACTTATTTTCTTTTAGGGAATGTAAGCCGTCTGAGGTCATGGCCTATGTGTGGGTGGGGTTGAAGATGTGGATTTGGAAATCATCCAGGGAGAGAGGAGATAAAAGTTGTAGGTGGGGTATGCAGAGATATGAGGCAAATGTTGTTTATGATTCTGTTTCAGAAATGGAAGCAGAAAAATGTTCCAAAGAATGAGAATGTAAAGGGGGGCTGAGAGGAACATGAAAAAACCCAGGATAGGGCTTTTGTAAAAATTGAGAAAGAAAAGAATTTAAAGGAAGGGGTGTTCCAAAGTGGTTAACCCTTATAAGGAAATCAGAAGATGAGGTCTAAAAAATGGGTTTAGAAAATTAGAACATCAGCGGAAATAGAAGGATTAAGGCAGCTTGTATTTATTATGATTTTTAATCGTGGAATTTAATCTCAAGTGCCAGAAAGCCAAGAAAGCCTTCTAAGAGAAGGAATCATAAAACTAGAGAAACCCGACCTTGGCAGGTGGTAAGTCTCAAGTCTTTTTAGCAGTGGGATGGAAGCCGATAGAAAGAAGAGGAGGAATTGATGATAAAGGCAGGATTCATGGAGTAACCGTGGAGAAGGCAGGAGGGATGGTTCAGAGGAAACCATTGCTGACCCTGCAGAGCCCATTTTCCAATAAGTTTTCTGATTCCCATGAAGCGAATGCAGTAATTGAGTGGAATATCTCGCCATGAGATTACTTCCTCCTTTCACAGGGCATTTTATTTGTCACATACTATTGCCATTTAGTGGTGACTCAGGGGGTTCCTGGGGGCTCAGACAATAAAGAATCTGCCTGCAATGTGGGAGACCTGGGTTCGATCCCCGGGTTGGGAAGATCCCTGGAGAAGGGAATGACTACCCACTCCAGTATTCTTGTCTGCAGAATTCCATGTACAGAGGAGCCTGGGCTGTAGTCCATAGGGTTGTAAAAAGTCAGACATGGCCAAGCAACTAATACAAAGAAACGACTTCAGGTGCCAAGCCGTAGCAGGAAAGCTCGGTGGAGGGACAAGTGAAGTCGTGCAGTAGATTGGACTGAATGTATTCAAGGACCAAGGGTCATTCTGCGTCCTGAATTTTTCATAATGGAAGTAATGAACAAGTCCTGCTTTTTATTAGCAGGGAATTTTTTTTATTTAAGTTTGAAAGAAAGTCTTTATGGAGTTCTCCATCTTTTATTGCAGACAGACCAACTTCAAATGAGGATATATGTGGTTAAGACCTTTCTAGAACAGGGGCCACTCACAGGCCTTCCAGAAATCTGAAGACATGGCTTAAATCCTAGGCCAACACTTTCTGATTTTATGAGATATGTTTTAGCTCCTTAGCCTGCGGGTCCTTCATTCCATCATGTCTGAAATGGGGCTATCTTGCGATTTTATGTTATAAAGGATTAAATTGGATACATCAGCCCATAGTGAATACTTGACTAAAGTAAATCTGTAAGTGACTTCTGCTCTTTCTCATGACAAGATTGACAAGAATAGCAGCTCCAGTCTTCTAGAATGAGATTCTACCACGTAGCTAATTTCTACTTAAAGCTCTTAATACTTGCAAGGAGTTGAGTAAAAGCTCACTGATATTTTCTTTTAGATTCTAACCTCACGTGTTGCTGTATTTTTACTTTTCTTCCAGTTAAAGATTTAGAAAAAAGAAAGGAGCCAAAACCCAGAGTGAAAGTTGTGGACAAAGGAAGCGAGAATAAGCCATCCGTCCCCGAGGAAGGTCAGATCTGTTTCTGTTTGCTTGCTGGGGAGGGCGGGCTGTCGGCGCAGGCCCGGTTCAGGCCCTGCCGCCTCGGAGGAGCGCGGATCTGCTGCGAACGGCCCCTCAGCCCCTCTCACCCTCTCCGCCCTCCCGCCCGGAGTAACCGTCACGCTGGCCTCCTCTGTGCTGTCCCGTGTTGAATACACCACTAAGTCCTATGAATGCATTTTCTATTGGGATACTGACAGGATCTGTTCATTTCTTGCCATGTCTATTGCCAATATGCCGCTAAGCTCCACTTCCTTTCCCGGTGTGCATAGTATTTAGCAAGATCTCAGTTTGTCCTCTGCCCAGAGGGCAGAGCAATCCTTGCAAAGCAAATCCAACTCCGTATTTGACCCCCAGCCCCGTCGTGCCCGCCTCTGCACCGCCTCCCCTGCCCACACACCTTGCAACCCTCCCCAGCTTCAGCGACCTCAGGTGCCGGCCAGACCCTAACAGGGCCTTCAGGACGCCTCAGTCCTGTGACCTCCTGCCTTCCCTCCGTCTTCATCTGACAGCTCACTGTTTACTTTTTAAACATTTCCAAACACTGCAAAAAATAAATACTCCTAAAATTAGTTTCAGGATTAAAAGAAGTTTCAGGATTCAGTTCAGTTCAGTCACTCAGTCGTGTCCGACTCTTTGCGACCCCCTGAATCGCAGCACGCCAGGCCTCCCTGTCCATCACCAACTCCCGGAGTTTACTCAAACTCATGTCCATTGAGTCAGGGATGCCATCCAGCCATCTCAGCCTCTGTCGTCCCCTTCTCCTCCTGCCCCCAATCTTTCCCAGTATCAGGGTCTTTTCAAATGAGTCAGCTCTTCGCATTAGGTGGCCAAAGTACTGGAGTTTCAGCTTCAGCATCAGTCCTTCCAATGAACACCCAGGACTGATCTCCTTTATGATGGACTGGTTGGATCGCCTTGCAGTCCAAGGGACTCTCAAGAGTTTTCTCCAACACCACAGTTCAAAAGCATCAATTCTTTGGCGCTCAGCTTTCTTTATAGTCCAACTCTCACATCCATACATGACCACTGGAAAAACCATAGCCTTGTTTCAGGATTAAAGGATAGGTAAATTCTACATCTTGGATAGAGTCTACCAAACAGACAAAGTTTTTTCAATTATTTAGTCTTAAAACATACATTCTTTCCAACATTTGAAATTGTTTCAAATTTTTCTCCTAATAATTTTTATATTTATGTGTATTTTAAGAATAAGTTATTGAAAAATTTGTGTCTGTTTGGTGAACTCCATCAAAAATGTACAATTTGCCTATCCTTTAACCCTACAACTTTATTTTAGAAGTAAATATGGGGCTTCCCTGGTGACTCAGATGGTAAGGAACCTGCCGGCGGTGCGGGAGACCCGGGTTCAATCCCTGGGTCGGAACATCCCCTGGAGGAGTGAATGGCCACCCCCTCCAGTGTTCTTGGCTGGAGAATCCCATGGACAGAGGAGCCTGGTGGGCTACAGTCCACGGGGTCGCAAAGGGTCGGACACGACCGAGGGACTGACACTTTCACTTTTTCATATCAGATATATAAAAGTATAAAAATAAGTAAGAAACAACGTTGTCAAGTTAAGAAAGTAAGTATAAACAGAGTTGGAGCTCCTTGTATATCCCTGTATATTCCTTTTCTCAGTGTTTGAATTCACTGTTTATTATTTCAATATGTGTCTTTTTCATTTCACTACATAAATATATGAATTCTGAAACCATATTTTAATTATGCATTTATATTTAAAATTTTTTATACACTTAATCAAAATATACTTTTGCAACTTGCTTTTTTTCTCCACAGAATATTAGATTTTTTTTTGTTATCCATGTTGACTTATATAGAGGTAATTTATTCATCTTTGTTATATAGAATTCCATTGTATGAATATAACCCAATATATTTGACTCTTATACTCTTGATGTTCCCAATATTTTGCTATTACAAAATTGATGTAAAAATTCTTATGTCACCTTTTTCACATGTGGTAGAATTTCTCTAGAATATACACCTAGGTTTTGAATTATTCAATTATGTGTGCATGTCTTCATCTTGTTCATCTTGTCTATGGTGTCTTTTTATTTTATGTTTTCATAGCTAATATTTGCTTCTTTCCTTATTATATTTTTCTTTTGCTACTTCCTGAATTGGATGCTCATCTCATTAATTTTTTATATTTCTCCTTTTTATTGTGTACATTTTAAGACTACAGATACCCAAGTACTGCTTCAGCTCTATCATTGTAGATTTTGATATTTAGTATTGTTTTTATGTAACTCATGCTACATAATTTCTGATTTCTACTAGGCTTTCTATTTTGATTCACAGATTGTTTATAAATATTTAATTTCTAAACATATGGAGTTATTTTAAAAAGATAATGTATTTGCTCTTGGTATCTAACAATCACGTTGTGGTAGGAATATTTGTAAAAAATTGGTTTTTATTCTTTCCCTGTATTCTTGAGAATACATTCTTGATGTATTCTTGAGTTTTTTTTTTTTTACTTTTCCCTATAACCTTGAGAAAAATTTTTAATCTCTGTGTCAGAGAAATTTGTCCATTTCTTTCTGTAAATTCTGGCAATTTCTTTATATTAGAGGCTAGATTCATGATGAGTTGTTTTACTTTCCTAGTGAATAATTGTTTTTTTTAAAACAATTTTCTTTATTCTTACTAATTCAATATTTTATTATAGTGATACCAACTTATTTTGTTTAGTAATGCCATGATTTATTAATTCTGTATACTTTTAACTTGCACTCTGTGTCCCAAGGTTCAAGGTGAGTAAATCTTTTAAAGAGTATTTAGTTGGATTTTAAAAATAATCTCTTTCAATCTTTGTACTTTAATTGGTATCCATAGTCCACTTATATTTTGCCATTTATTTTATGCTATTTTGCTACATTTTCCCTTGTATGCCTTACTTAATTAGAATTGGCCAACTTTTAAAGAAAAATACATTTCCCCTTTACTGAACTAACTGATATTTAATCCTTTTATATTTTTGTATGATTATAATTAAATTTTTAGCATTCATACAGCCAAAATCTAAAACTAATGAAAATATTTACCATTCCCTAACCAGTCCAAGTTTTTATAGTACTTTAATTACCTACCTCCTATATTTTACATAATTATAACAAACACATTAATTTTAGCATTTTTTGCCTTATAAAGGTATTATAACAGTTATTATTTTAATAGTCTTTATTTGTCCAGCTCCCGTGTTTATAAATTTCTCTGCTTGTTATTCCATCTTGTATCTCAGGTTTTCTCTATGTGTTCAGTTTTCTTTAGAGAAGATCTGTGGTGGTAAACTTAATTTTATTCACACAAAAATGTCTTTGGCCTGCACTCAATTTTGCAGGCCTAGCTGGGTGCCAGTCTGAGAGTGGTTTCTGGTCATTTAGAAGATATCTCACTCTCTTTTGGCGCTTGCTCATGGCGAGTCTATTGACAGTCTAATATTAAGGTGATCTCTTTCTCTACAGATGCTTTTCAGACTTTCTGTTCTTTGTCTTTGGTGTTTGGCTGTTTTAGTACAGTAAGTCCAATTGTAGATTTATTTGTGCTTCCGTAATCTGGATTTATAACTTTCACTAATTCTGGAAATTTCTCAACATTTAATTCTTCAAATATTCTTTTTCTTAATTATCTATTTCTTTCTCTTTCCTTTCTTTGTCTCTCTGTATTCAAATTATACTTATCATAGATAGTCTGTTTTGATGATCTATGTCTCTTAACTTTCATATATTCTACCGCTCTGATTTTATCAATGTCATTTTGGGTAATTTCCTTTATCTTTCTATTAGAATACTAATTCTCTTTTTGTCTCTTTAAAATCTGCTTTTTAGCCTGTCTTTTTTAATGAGTAAATTTTTTTTCTAGAAATTATATTCGATTCTTTAAAAATTTTGCTAGAAATTTATATGGTACTTTGTTCCATTTTAGTGTTTTTTTCAAAAAATTATTCTGAAGTTTTAGTCATGTTTATTTTATATTCTGAACCAAATAATTATGTCTAGAGTATTTTAGGGATAAGTTTTACTTTTCCTTTCTTTACAGGTTTCCATTCGGTGCTTTTTTTCTCGTTTGATGTGTCACTTTAATTTGTGTGCTTATTTGTGGGAATTCTTCGCAGTGTGGTTTAGGAGTGTGCGCCTCCGGAGAGGTGCTCTTGGTTGCTACCAAGCTGGAACCCTTTTATGTTAATTTCTTTGGGGGATGCTCTGAGCTTGTCGATGGTTACAAGTTCATATGGCACTGTGTAAACAGTGTTTTTTCTTATTACCATTCTACCCACTTGTTTTAACATCCATTGATGATTCTTTACTGAGTCAGTGACTACTGTAATATTTCTGAAATGATGTTTTTTGTGGCTTCATTGTTTAGTCTGCATTTATTAGGTGGCATTCTACTGTAGGGGAGATATTTCCCTTCTTCCATATTTATTTATTTATATAATTTTTATGAATTTTTATTACATGTGATGAATAGTAGTCCATTACTATCATGAGTTTTGATGCTTAGATTATTCCAGAACGGCTCGGTGGGAGCTCTTTCAATCTCCTATGTCCTTTTTCTCTTTCGGCCACACTGCACAGGATGTGGGATCTTCATCCCCTGAGCAGGGACTGAACCCGTACCCCGTACTAGAAGCTTGGAGTCTTAGCCTCTGGACCTCCCGGGAAGTCCTTCCTCTGCCCTCTTAATATCACCCCTTATTCTCGAAGCTTTTCCTACTTTCTGGCACAAACCTTGCATTCCAGGCTCCTCTTGTAGTTTTTCTGCCCTGCTCTGAAATCAACAACTTCTTTAAGGAGTTCTGGTTTCTTTTTATGGAGAATGGTATTTAGACACCAAAATGTGGGTGCTAGATGTGTTTATGCCTCTGGGTTGTCATTGCTTCTAGGCCCTGTTTGCTGAGTACACACACACACACACACACACACACACACACCATGGTCTCCCTATCTATCTATCATCTCTTATTGTATCTTGTATCTATCTTATATCCACACCACACGGTTTATTCTAGCATTTCTCTTTCCTTATTTATAACTCCCCTTTCAAGAGTGTTGGATAACATGACTCCCCAAATATTAAATGCATCTACTTATATACTCAATCATAAAAACAGTTTCAGAATTGCTAATCTATACATACAGCAAAAAATTCTATTGACTGGAATTCAATATTTGCCTTTAGTGTGGAGTATATAATAAAATGCCTGTGTTCAAAAGGATCTTGTGTTCTTTTTGTCCCTCTTCACTGTGGTTTTACTATTCATTTTTAATACAGTTAGGTTAATTTGTGAGTACATAAAACATGACTGTGGTTCCAAAAGTTTAAAAATGTACAAAAGCATAACACTCTAAAGAAGTATGACTTCCCCTGTTTCTTTCACCCAGCCTTACTCAGCCCCTTTAAATAACCAAACTCATTAATTTCTGAATTATCTTCCTTGCATTCTTTTGAAAAAATTCTAAATATTTTTATGAGGGATTTTATGTGTAAGTTCTCAGCTGAGTTTTGGCTTAGCATTCTTGGTCAGGCAGTATTTAAAGAATGGCAATCAAGGTTAAATCTGTTTTCCATCCATGGATTAGAGTTTGATCCCAGCATTTAGCTCTAGCTAGATATTCCTAACGGAGAAGGCAATGGCACCCCACTCCAGTACTCTTGCCTGGAAAATCCCATGGATGGAGGAGCCTGGTAGGCTGCAGTCCATGGGGTCGCTAAGAGTCGGACATGACTGAGCAACTTCACTTTCATTTTTTACTTTCATGCACTGGAGAAGGAAATGGCAACCCACTCCAGTATTCTTGCCTGGAGAATCCCAGGGACAGGGGAGCCTGGTGAGCTGCCGTCTATGGGGTCGCACAGAGTCGGACACAACTGAAGTGACTTAGCAGATATTCCTAAAATGTCCTAAGTTCTCCATTCTTTTCCCAGATGCACCTTCCTCTTGCCTTTCTAAAATCTAGGATTGAGTGAAATGAATTGAACACAGGGAAACCAACAGTGTAAAGTGAGTAATGTTTAACATACGGTCTGGTAAATCCTCGCGAACATCTGCAGTTCATTTCCTTTATTCCCTAAGCACACCTATGGGGAGGCCTTTCCTGAGCCCCTGTCAGTAGGAGCTCTTTCAGTGTATCCGTTGCAATGATGATGGGGAAACAACCTCTAGGGGTTTTGTAGACAAAAGCAGGCTTCCTCTTTTAGTTCTCATGAGGTGTATGCCTGGGCAGTGAGGATTCTGAGGGCACTGGTAATTGAGAAAGCTGTCTTAAGTAAGTTGTCAGTAGTGGTGAGAATCCAGGCCAGAGTCAGGACTGCCAGGAGGTGGTGAGGGTGAGTGTTCATGGAGCCCGCTGCAGATTTTAAAAAGGCCTTCCTCTCCCAAGCCTTAATTATATAGAATGTGCTCTCATTTGTTGTTCAGTTGTTAAGTCCTGTCCGACTCTTTGCGACCCCATGGACTGCATTGCACCAGGCTCCCCTGTCTAACACTATTTTCCGAAGTTTACTCAAATTCATGTCCACCGAGTCGGTAATGCCGTCTCACCATCTCATCCTGTCGCCCCCTTCTCCTCCCACCTTCAATCTTTCCCAGCATCAGGGTTTTTTCCAATGAGTTGACTCTTCATATGAGGTGGCCAAAGTATTGGAGTTTCAGCTTCAGCATCAGTCCTTCCAATGAACACCCAGGACTGATCTCCTTTAGGATGGACTGGTTGCATCTCCTTGCAGTCCAAGGGACTGTCAAGAGTCTTCTCCAACACCACGGTTTGAAAGTGTTGATTCTTCAATGCTCAGCTTTCTTTATAGTCCAACTCTTACATCCACACATGACTACTGGGAAAACCATAGCTTCAACTATAGGCAGTTTTGTCAGCAAAGTAATGTCTCTGCTATGACATATATATATGACTCTCATATATGTGGTTCCTACTTCTCATAACTTCACATTTGGTCTTTTTCCCTAACTGAACCATGAGTGCTCCTAATTAACACTAAATGAGTTAATGTGTATAGTATTTCGAGCAAAGTGCTAATAGTTATGTTCTATTAATATTAGAATGTATAATTTCCATAAATTAATAGCATCAAAGACCCTCTCTTTTGTGTTACTGATTTAACAGTAAATGCGTGGAAGAGATTTGCTGGCTACCCTCCAGTGCTGAACGTTGAGATAAGGAATGGGAATTAACTGGTGATCATGGTAGGCAGGATTTTACCCTCATGAAGCACATAGTCTGGCCTGGACTCTGTGTGTACATGTATACCCCGTTCCTTCTCCTGCTCCTTCTCTTGGAGCAGCATACATGTAGTTACAGTTGAGCATAGCCAGAACACGCGATTACTCTCAACATGTATTTTCACTTACTGGAATTGCTTACTTTCTATAATATGTTTATGGTTCTTGGCTTGTGGCTAAGAGATCAATTTGAAGTTTACTGGTTTTCCCAGTAACTTTCATGGGCCTTTAATCCTCTAAACCCAGCACTTTGACTTTAGTTTGACCAGGTGGAACTGGTGGACATTTAATGTTGATGGTGCAGGAGTCAGATTAGCTAATGCAGAGGCGGGTGGGTGTGTTCCTTAGGTTAATGCTGGCTAGAGCTTGGCTTTTAAAGAGAAGGGGGAGGGGGTGAGTTCACTCATAAGCTGGCCCTTGGGGCTTGGTCATGGGTTGGAATTCATGCAGGAAGGGTCTAGAAGGACGCCTGGCCCATAGAACACGCTCCGTTATGTTCCTTCTCCTCTGTCGTCATCATGCTCTCCTTCACTCTCCCCCTTCTCTTCCTCATCGTTCTCATATATTTATAATCGTTGCCGAGACAGCTGACTAGTGTACCAGAAACTCTAGGGTGAACTAGAACGTCTCTGCTCATAAGCACAAGGAGAAGTTTTGGAAAAGCTGGTGTGAGTAGAATGCCTGCAGAAGGAAGCACAACGTCACGTGTGAGGCGCACACGCTCAGTTCCAGTTCTAGAGATTCCCGCAGATAAAGCCATGCCCGAAAGAGTTTCTGTTCCGAAAGTCTGAAGCACTGGAGTTAAACCACGACTATGGGTCAGAGGACACAGATGTGGTGGACCCAGAATCCCACGGTTTTCAGTTATGAAATGATTACAGAAACACTACAAACAACAGTGTTATTGAAGTCATAGAAATGGTCAAGAGAAAGATGAGAGACCGTGAAGACAAGAGTAAGTGAGATTCGAAAAGGGACTGAACAGAACATGAAGCATTCTGAGGAGCACAGATGAAAAACTGGCCACTCCCAGAATCAGGCTGGTGAAACTAAAACACCAAAGTCAAAGATAGGTTTAAAAGGGGCTTCCTCAGTGGTCCAGGGGTTAAGAATCTGCCGTGTAATGCAGGGAGCACAGGTTTGAGTCCTCCTCTGGGAAGGTTCCACATGCCCCAGAGCAGCTAAGCCCAAGCGCTGCAACAGCTGAACTGGAGTGGACAATCAGAATTTTTTGTGCACACGGCAAAGAAAGATCCTGCAGGCCGCAACTAAAACCCAATACAGCTACACAAATAAATAGATATTTATAAGATAAGGTTTAACAGACAAAAATGGGAAGAAGCTGAAATAGATTGTTGAAGCCATTTCTAACTGATGGAGATCTGGTTGTGGGTAGTTGTCTGTTCTTTGATTCTTTGGCATATTAAATAAAGCCACTGTTTTAAATAATTGGACTTCCCTGGTGGCTCAGCAGTAAAGAATCCGCTTCAAGGCAGGAGACCCAAGTTCTACCCTTGGGTAAGGAAGATGGCTTGGAGGAGGAAATGACTACCCACTCCTGCATTCTTGGCTGGAGAATCCCATGGACAGAGGAGTCTGGGGGGCTACAGTCCGTGGGGTTGCGGAGCCGACTGAGCGGCTGACACTTTTACTTCAGACAACCTTCGGCAGAGAAACTCCTCTCAGCTTCAGTGTCCTCGTTAGAAAAGTGATCATACTAGCTATAACGAGCATGCAGACTTGGGAAGACTAAATGCTATCAACTTTATAATGTGCCTGGAACATAGCAGATGCTGGACAAAGGTCAGCTTTTGAACTACCTTGTCCATTTATTTTTTTCTAATGTTTTCTTTTCAAAGAGAAAATATTAGCACACAGAATGCATAACAGTGTCTGACATTGTCAATAAGTATTTGTTGAATATTTGTATTTGGCTTGTTTTACAGTCAAGGAGAGAGGTTCACAGTCCCTTGGAGAAGATTAAGGAAGACTGTTTTCATGAAAAGAATGTTTTTTAAAAAAGGAGAAAGCAGATTTCTTTTTTTTTTTTGCTTTGCTGTGAAGCATTATAATTCATGTTTTTAGGAACTCAAAAAAGCATGAAATAGAATCAGTCATTCAGAATATATTCATTGAATACCTGCAAAGTACATTATACCTGTGCATAAAATTGTAAGGTTTCCCTGAAGGCAAGGGGCTGAGATTCTCCTGGCAATAGCGCTCTTGTTTTCCCCAAGTTCCCTTACTCCCAACCACTCCTTCTTTTCAGATTTATTTTTAATTCAACCACTCTTGACATTTTTAAAGGATTTTTGATAACTTTTCTGTTGTCTTCCAGCAAATTTTATTGTTCTTAACTTGTGAATTGTCCAGTGATAAAATATATATTATATATCTATATGTATATATCTATCTATCTATGCTGGGAAGACTCTTGAGAGTCCCTTGGACTGCAAGGAGATCCAAGCAGTCCATCCTAAAGTGAATCAATCCTGAATATTCATTGGAAGGACTGAAGCTGAAGCTCCAATATTTTGACCACCTGATGCGAAGAGCTGACTCTTTGGAAAAGACCCTGATGCTGGGAAAGATTGAAGGTGAGAGGAGTAGGGGACGACAGAGGATGAGATGGTTGGAGGGCATCATCGATAAAGAGTCTGACACGACTTAGCGACTGAACAACAGCAATATATTTTGTAGCTCTTCCTTAAATATACCAAGCTTTCAAATATCCTCATTTATAAAAGAGCTTGTAGTACATCTTGTGTTGGATCAGATATCTGACAGCTATAAGCACTGTTACAGACTTTGGCAGAGGCTTATCCTGTAGCAGTGTTTGGGCTTGTCTGACTGATACCTTCCTTCTGGTCTGAGAATTTTCTATTAAATATCTCGTTTCTATACCTGCAGGGCTGATGGTGTCAAATAAAGCAGGTGTCTCAGCCTTAGACTTTGCAAAAGTCAGGGTCTGTTTGTTATTGGTGAATTGGAATGACAGGGGTGAATGAGTTATTGCGTGTTCTCAGAAAATCGCCTTGAACAACTAAAATAAACATAAAGCCAAATCACGTGATATTATATACAGAGCTGAAAATGCATGTGAATGTAATACACCAGTTCCTGAATAGGTTCTGTGTTTGAATAGAGGTGATCAGACAAAATAGCCTCTCTTGGGTCAGCATTAACATTTGAAAGTCAGGAAATGACCAGGTCAGTCATCGTACAAATAAAATTTGAGAACTGATTTTATCTAAAAGTATTTTAAAAGGACCATATATATTTTTGAAGAAAATAAAACCTGTTTTAGGTATCTTGCAGTAGGGAACGTTTGGAGAGGTTAGAAGGAAGGAACGCAGAGGGTGGAGAGGTAATAGTAAGTCAGAGGTCTCAGAGCCGAGGATGCTGTTGGGGAAAGAAGACTGTTTGTTCGGGATGAGGTGAGAAACCAGCGTGGAGAGCTTTGAAGAGCCCGGTGAGCCGTTCAGGCTTAATTTGGTAGATCGGGAAGGAAGGGAATTATCTTAAAATTCGGAGTTGGAGGGCGCCCTTGAGCTCCCTGGAGTTCTCCAGGTGGGGGGACTGGGGAGGCTCTCCAGCCGGCGGTTGCGGGTCGCTGACAGGGCTCCCGCTGTCTCTGAAGCAGTGATCCCGAGAGTCTCGACCATCAGCAAGCTCCTTCCTGGGCTTCGCTGGTGGCTCATGGTAGAGAATCTGCCTGTCAGTGCAGGAGACGGGCTCGATCCCCGGGCCAGGAAGACCCCGCGTGCCCTGAGGAACTAGGCCCGTGCCCCGCAGCTCCCGAGTCTGTCCCGGAGCCCCTCGATCCCTTGCTCCGCGACGCGAGGAGCCCCCGCGATGAGAAGCCCCTCACCGCGGCTGGAAAACGGCCCGCACGGCAGGAAGAGCCGGCGGCCACAGATAAACAAAATTTTCAGAAAAGGAGAGTCCGTTCACGAGTTGAGACCTGTCGTCTTGCGGCATCTAGGGCACTCCTGACCCCCTCTTATGACAGCTCTTCGGCTGTTTGAGGACAGCCGTCACATCTTCTCCCAGCCCCTTTCAGTGTGTGAGCAGAGAAGTGTGATAATGTGGTATTTACAGGATGGTCAGTAACTGTTAGGATGCTGAAATGTTTGTTTGCTGTGGGTCAGGGATGGGGCTGCACACGCCTGAAAATGTCACGGTGCGACTCTCCCTGGGTGGGACACAGGACAGGTGCGCGTGACTGTGACCTCACGCTGTCCCTGCAGGCCCAGCCTGGCCACCTGCCCCCCCCCCTCCCATCCGGTCTTCCCTCCTTTCTCTCTCCTTCCCTTCCTTCTCTCCCTCCCTCCCTCCCTCCCTCCCTCTTTCCCCATCCCCCCTCCCTGCTATTTCATTCTTCCTTTCTTTCAAATACTTCTCTTCTGTCACAGGAGTTGAATAGCACAATAGCTAAATCTCCCAGGCTTTGGAGTCAGTCCTAGATTTGAATTCCAGCTTTTCTATCTGCTCCACATGTGATGAAAGGCAAGTTATTTAACCTTTCTAGTTACTTAACCTTTCTTTTCAATGGGGTGAAAAGAAACACCTGTCTTATAGGATTAATGTTAGGCTTTAATGGAAAAGACATATGCAAATCACCTGGGGAAAGCAGTCACTAAATCAGAGGTCTTTTCATTAATGGAAAAAAAGGAAGCTATGAAAAGTATCTGCTGCAATCAGCCAGTCAATCAATAACTGTGTGTGTTAGGGCTCTCCAGAGAATCAGGGCCAGTAGGATGTATATAAACACAGAAAAAGATTTATCATGAGGAATTGGTTCACATGATTGTGGAGTCTAAGGAGTCAGGCTATGGTTTTTTCAGTAGTCATGTATGGATGTGAGAGTTGGACCATAAAGAGAGATGAGTGCTGAAAAATTGATGCTTTTGAACTGTGGTGTTGGAGAAGACTCTTGAGAGTCCCTTGGACTGCAAGGAGATCCAACCAGTCCATCCTAGAGATCAGTCCTGGGTGTTCATTGGCAGGACTGATGCTGAAGTTGAAACTCCAGTACTTTGGCCACCTCATGCGAATAGCTGACTCATTGGAAAAGACTCTGATGCTGGGAGGGATTGGGGGCAGGAGGAGAAGGGGACGACAGAGGATGAGATGGCTGGATGGCATCACCGACTCGATGGACGTGGGTTTGAGTAAACTCCGGGAGTTGGTGATGGACAGGGAGGCCTCCATGCTGCGATTCATGGGGTCGCAAAGAGTCAGACATGACTGAGCGACTCAACTGAACTGAACTGAACTGGAAGGAGTCCTAAGATCTGCAGTCAGCAAGCTGGAGACCCAGGAAAACTGATGGTGTCAGTTCCCATCTGAGACCTTGCAGACTCAAGACCCAGGAAAACCTAGTGTCAGTTTTGAGCCTCATGTTCCAATCAAGGCAGTCAGAAGAGGTTCCTTTCTGTTCTATTCAGCTCTTTAGTCAATTGCACAAGGACCAGCTACCTTTGGGAAGACAATCTGCTTTACTCAGTCTGTGAATTGAAATGTTCATCTCATCCAGAAGCACCCTCCCTAACAATCTCAGGATAATATTTGATCCAATTTCTGGGCACCCCATGGACCAGTCAAGTTGACACATAAAATTAACCATCACACTTGTGTATTTATAGGAAATAAGAAGTTCTGCAAAGAGAAATAAAACAGAATAAGGGAAGAGGGTGATGGGGAGTGCTGTTTTAGATAGGGGAGTCATCTGTCACAGATGCTTTGAAAGGTATGTCTCCAGTAACACTGGGCTAAATGAGCACTTAGCTCACTCTGATTAATGTTGACTCTGAACGTGATTGAAATGAACCCTCGCTCCCCTTCCAGTAGATGGACAACGTATAATGTTAATACAACAGGTAACTAGTGACCACTCAGGTTGCATTATATGAGAATATCTGCTGTGGTGCTGGCAGCCTGGTATGATGGAAGAGGCAACCAAACATTTCCTAGACCCGGGGTCTAGTCCTGGCTTTGCCATTGTAACCCCTGAGCTATCCACTTATCTCTCTGAATTTCAGTTTCATTTTCTGAAAATTGAACACACTCATGGCTCCCCACTAGAATGTTGTGAGAATCAGAATATGCCAATGTACTGAAAAACTCTTTTTGAACCACTGAGCTCTTAGCAGATGTAAAATGCTGTCAGTTCAGTCGCTCAGTCGTGTCCAACTCTTTGCAGCCCATGGACTGCAGCACGCCAGGCCTCCCTGTCCATCACCAACTCATGGAGTTCCCACTGAGTCGGTGATGCCATCCAACCATCTCATCCTCTGTCGTCCCCTTCTCTCCTGCCCCCAATCCCTCCCAGCATCAGGGTCTTTTCCAGTGAGTCAGTTCTTCACATCAGGTGGCCAAAGCATTGGAGTTTCAGCTTCAACATCAGTCCTTCCAATGAACACTCGGGACTGATCTCCTTTAGGATGGACTGGTTGGATCTCCTTGCAGTCCAAGGGACTCTCAGGAGTCTTCTCCAACACCACAGTTCAAAAGCATCAATCCTTCTGTGCTCAGCTTTCTTTATAGTTTAACTGTCACATGCATACATGATAACTGGAAAAACCATAGCCTTGACCAGACGGACCTTTGTTGGCAAAGTAATGTCTCGGCTTTTTAGTATGCTACCTAGGTTGGTCATAACTTTCCTTCCAAGGAGTAAGCGTCTTTTTATTTCATGGCTGCGGTCACCATCTGCAGTGATTTTGGAGCCCCCCAAAATAAAATCTGGCACTGTTTCCACTGTTTCCCCATCTATTTGCCATGAAGTGATGGGACCAGATGCCATGATCTTAGTTTTCTGAATGTTGAGCTTTAAGCCAACTTTTTCACTCTCCTTTTTCACCTTCATCAGGAGGCTTTTTAGTTCTTCGCTCTCTGCCATGAGTTTCCCTAATTCACTGGCATATTGAGTGCAGCACTTTCACAGCATCATCTTTTAGGATTTGAAACAGCTCAACTGGAATTCCATCACCTCTACTAGCTTTGTTCATAGTGATACTTCCTAACATAGGTCCTTTAATGGACCGGAACCTGGTGGTCCAGAGTCGACGATGAGAAAGCGAAAGAAGGAAAGAGGTTAGCCTACACAGCCGGCTTTCGCTTTCCAGGGAATCAGCCAGAAATAGAGAGATAAAGAGAGGAAGAGAAAGAAAGAAAGACACGGGGACCAAAGCTCTGATGAAGCAAAGGTGTTTTAATCATGTTTTAATCAACATGGCATGGGCATATATACTGTTTTACAAGGTAGTTATTCTCAGTAAAGATAAAGATTAAAATTCCAGACTTACAAAACACTAGGTGATCCCTATTAAAGAGAGAAGAGGGTACTTTTCACCATAATGAAAAACTAACAAAGGAAATGCCTGGATTCCTCAGCCCAGAAAAGGTGTGCCTCTCCTCTTAATTCCTGAATATTCAGGAATTAATAAGGGCCAGAGGATTCCTGACACCTAAGGCCCACTTGACTTCACATTCCAGGATGTCTGGCTCTAGGTGAGTGATCACACCATCATGATTATCTGGGTCATGAAGATCTTTTTTGTGTAGTTCTTCTGTGTATTCTTGCCACCTCTTCTTAACATCTACTGCTTCTGTTAGGTCCATACCATTTCTGTCCTTTATTGAGCCCATTTTTGCATGAAATATTCCCTTGATATCTCTGATTTTCTTGAAGAGATCTCTAGTCTTTCTCATTCTATTGTTTTCCTCTATTTCTTTGCACTGATCACTGAGGAAGGCTTTCTTATCTGTCCTTGCTATTCTTTGGAACTCTGCATTCAGATGCTTATATCTTCCGTTTTCTCTTTTGCTTTTTGCTTCTCTTCTTTTCACAGCTCTTTGTAAGGCCTCCTCAGACACACATCTTGCCTTTTTCCATTTCTTTTCCATGGGGATGGTCTTGCTCCCTGTCTCCTGTACAATGTCACGAACCTCCCTCCATAGTTCATCAGGCACTCTGTCTATCAGATCTAGTCCCTTAAATCTATTTCTTACTTCCACTGTATAATCATAAGGGACTTGATTTAGGTCATACCTGAATGGTCTAGTGGTTTTCCCCACTTTCTTCAAGGTAAGTCTGAATTTGGCAGTAAGGAGTTCATGATCTGAGCCACAGTCAGCTCCTGGTCTTGTTTTTGCTGACTGTATAGAGCTTCTCCATCTTTGGCTGCAAAGAATATAATCAGTCTGATTTCGGTGTTGACCATCTGGTGATGTCCATGTGTAGAGTCTTCTCTTATGTTGTTGGAAGAGGTTGTTTGCTATGACCAGTGCTTTCTCTTGGCAAAACTCTGTTTAAATGCTGTTAATTCTTAAAAAAAACAAACAAACAAACAAACAACTAACTTCAAGTCAGTCTTGAAAGTAGACTCTTGATTTGGAAACTTGAGTTCAACCTTACTGGAGATTTATGTGAAAAATTACTCTGTGATCACAGTTTTCCTTCAGATGTCTTGGTTAATGACTGGCTTAGCAGAATATTTTGCTAGTGGCATCAAGAAAAGTGATTCAGAGGCATTAAATGAATCAGAGAAGTCGTGGTGAAAATGATCATGAGATTTTCTGAGTGCATACTACAATAATGTGAATAAAAATAGCTCCTGCTCCCCTTTCATTTAGCTTTACCTCTGGCATCAGAAAATATTAATATCAAGGAAGACAAGCAAACATGATGCAATCGCCCTGACCCCTAAATAACCATAGTCTCGTTTTCCAGTGTGGTGGTTCAGCAGAGCAAGAGGAAAGACCACATTTAATTGAGCCATCATGGTCTATTTTTCTAGTGCTCTACTATATGTATGAATTATGTGAAAAGAGAAATTCCTTTTAACGAGACAATGCAGTGTGGTTTACATTTATTAATGTACTGTGTGCCAAGATGTCAGCCAGACAAAGGGCATAAAAATATAAGGCACAGATCCCTCACTTCTCAAAGAGTTCAGTGTAGTCAGAGAGACAGAAATGGAAGCAAATTATAATAGCCTGGTGTTCTAAGTACAATAAACCATGTGTACTAATGCAGAGGCAGTCAAGAGGAGCGGGTAACGAATCCCATCTGAGGACTGCTGGAAGAACTTCTTGGAGTGGATGTCATGTAACCTGGTTTTTGAAGGATGAATAGGAATTTACCTGGCAGAAAAAAGCTGCTTCTGTTAATTTTCCCCTTTCTATTTTAATTAAAGAGTTGGTGAATACCCTTCTCTGTAAAAACATTGTAAATATTTCTATATTAGTTGTGACTGGATCTTTAACTTTATGTCATTAGAGCAAAAGGAACACTCTAAAAAGAAATGTTTAAATTTGGTAATTTCATACCATTCTAACTAAAGTAACACTTCACCCCCAAATTCCACTACTTTGTATCATTCTGCTTATTTCTATAAAGCTCTTTTAAAAATATGAAATTATTTTGTTCTGTTAGTCTGTTTCCTCTCACCAAGAGTTTAAGCTGCTGGAAGATAGGAGTTTAATTGTATTCTGGTTGCTCAGAATAGGGTTTGGGATATAGTAAATATTAAATAAATACATTTTTAATAAATAAATGTATTTCATATGGAAATTGGTTATTATGAAATTAATATACATAGGTTTTGCATAGACTGATTTAATACTCATTCAAACTCTTTGAATTAACTTGTATTCTCAACATGAAATTTTCTCGTGATGTCAGTAACACAGTAAAATTGGTGTAAAATTATTGTAAAAGGGACACTTTTTATGTGGACTACTTAAGTGCTAAGTACATTCATTTGGGAGAGAAGAAAGTTCTGGAGAGTGACGCTGGCCAGTGGCACGTGCTAGCTGTGGACACAGCAGGGGCAAGCGGTACGGGGACACAGACACGTCTTAGAGACCGTCCCCTGGTTTCTAAACTGATGCAGTAGGTACATTACTGAAGTCGGTGTGGTGGTGGTTTGGTAGCCAGGTTGCCTTCAACTCTTGTGACTCCATGGACCATAGCCTGCCACGCTCCTCTGTCCATGGGATTCTCCAGGCAAGGACGTTGGAGGGGGTTGCCATTTCCTCCTCAATCCCTGGATCTTCCCAATCCAGGGATTGAACCTGGGTCTCCTGTATTGCAGGCAGATTCTTTACCATTTGAGCCACCGGGATTCATGTATTACCTGGGTTCAGATCAAAGCTTGGCCTTTGCCCTGGGTGGCACTCTGGGCAAATCACACAGCCCATGTATCCATGCTTTCCAGCTGCAAATGGGACTGATGATAATGACGCGTGTCTCATAGAGCTCTCGTGGGGACTGAGCAGGGAGCCTCGAGGGCTCACGATGGACATGACTTCCAGATACAGGGTTGTTAGTTTCTTCTCGCCCCATCAGGCACCTCCAGCAGGGGCTGAACATAATGGGAATTATTTCTTCCGAGTCAAATGGTGACATTCAAGGTACTGTTTTTATTTGTGAGGTATCCCATATAACAATACTAAAAACAAGGTATTATTTTTATTTGTGAGATAGCCCTTGTAGCTCAGTCGGTAAAGAACCTACCTGCAATGCAGGAGACCGAGGTCCAGTCCCTGGGTCGGGAAGATCCCCTGGAGAAGGGATAGGCTACCCACTCCAGTGTCCTTGCCTGGAGGATCCCATGGACAGAGGACCTGACGGGTTACAGTCCATGGGGTCACAAGAGTCAGACACCACGACTTAGTGACTAAACCACCAAGCGCCGCTACCAGCCCATGTATTGGGTGCTTTCCTTCGCTTGTGATCAGCAGTCTACCTTTTTTTTTGTACTGTCTATATTTTCAGAATTGCATTTTAGATAAAGTTCACATTAAGCCAAGAACTGAATTAAAATACAGTTCAAGTTCATTTCTTCTGCTCCTTTGCTTTAATTTTAAATACAATATTGAAGGTAAGAAGAATTTATTTGTATTTAAAATAATAAATTGCACTAGTTTCAGTGTGGGGCTATCATGCATCACATTGCCGTGAACACTCGTGTACAGTGTTTGCGTGCACGGTGGTTCTCGCTGCTCTGGAATAAGTGTCCTTGAGCGGAATTGCTGGGTTGCATGGCAGTTTTATGTACATGTTTCTTTACTTGTGGCTGCTCCGGGTCGCTGTTGCTCCGCGTGGCTTTCTCTCGCTGCAGGGAGCAGAGCTCCTCTCGTGGTTCGCAGGCCTCCCCCTGCAGGGGCTCCGCTGGTTGCCGAGCGCAGACCCGGGCAGCTGGCTGCAGGAGCTCTGGCGCACGACCCTAGTTGCCCTACAGTGTGTGGAATCTTCCTGGACCAGGAATCGAACCCGCGTCTCCTGTAGTGGCAGGCATCCTCTTAACCACGGGACCACCAGGGAATTTCTATGTATACGTTTTAAGAAAACTGCCAAACTGTTTTCAGAGTGCTTATACCATTTTATAGTCCCATGAGCAATGTGTGAGTGATGCCATTTCTATACCTACTTGCCAGCATTTGTTGTTATCACTCTGTTTTATTTTACCGTTTGGATAGGTATGTATAGTGAAATTTCATTGTGATTTTAACTTGTATTTACCTGATAGTTAATGATGTCGAACATCTTTTCATGTGCTTATTTGCCATCTGAACAAGGTATACAAACGGCATATCTTTGATGAAATATTTGTTCAGGTTTTACCCATTTGCTAATTGGATTGTTTGGTTTTATTTACTAGTGAGTTTTGAGGTTTCTTTATATAGTCTAGATACTAATCCTTTGCTGAGTGTGTGGTTTACAAATATTTCTCCTAGCCTATAGCTTGTCTGTTCATCTTCACATGAGCTTTCACACAGCAAAAGTATTTTATATTGATGGAGTCCAGTTGATCAAATTTTCTTCTTATGTGTTTGTACTTTTGCTATTAATGCTAAGAACTCTTCTTTGAGCCATACATTCCAATGACTTTGTCCTAATTTTTTACTGAAAGCTTTATGATTTCACTTTTTTACCTGTAAATTGATGATCTGCTTTGAATTAATTTTGGTATAAAGTATAGAGTTTAGGTCAAGTTTTCTTTTTCTTTCTTTTGCATGCATGTTAATTGTTCCAACACCATCTGTTGAAGTACTTTTGAACAGTATAAAATCACTATATGATTTTTAAATCACATTTAGATTTAAAATCATATTGTTCAGCATATTTGTATGGGTCTGTTTTTGGCTTTTCTCTTTTTCACTTATGTATGTGTCTATCTATCTGAAATACTCACTACTTAAATATAGTAAGCAGTCTTAATGTCTGGTAAAATGATTCTTTCCACATAATTCTTCATCAAGATTGTTTTAGCTATTCTACGGTCTGTGCCTTCTTATGTAAATTTTAGAATAAACTTGTCTATGTCTTAAAAAAAACTTTTCTGGAATTTTGATAGGAATTGCATTAAACTTATCGATAATTTTGGGGTAGTTGACATCTCTACTATGCTCAGCCTTCCTGTCCATGAATATGGTAGACCTCTCCGTTGATTTGCATCTTCTTTGACTTCTTTTATCAATAGTGTAATTTTCACACACAGGTCTTGCACATGTTATAAGTATATACCTAAATATTTCATTATCTTTGGAGTAATTATAAATAATATTAAATTTATTATTTTTGCATTTGAGTGAACACAAATTGTATCTCATTGTGATCTTGATTTTTTTTTATTACCGTGATCATCAATGTAGTTAAACATTCTCTTTTTTCATTTATTAATCTTACATATATATCTCCCATTCTCTTAAGTATCTGTTCATTTTTTATGTATTCTTCATGTGGATTCTTTTCAGTTTTTTATAATGCACATGTCTTTTCCCAGTTGTAGCTTATCTTTTTATTTTATTTAAGATTTTTTTTTGATAAACAGCTTAAAAATTTTAATATCATTAGATATGTCAATCTTCTAATTTCTATTCAATTAATTTTATATCTTATTTTGGAGATATCTAGAATTTTTATCTCCAAGTCAAAATAACCTGAATGAGCTAAATTAACGGAGCGTTTTTACTGGAAACAATTTTAAAGTGGAAAATGCCAGTATTAAAAGTCCTCTTCCAAATAAGCAGAGAAACTGCTCCCTGAGACGTGTCTATAATGTGCCCGAGCAATTAAATCTTTTTATTTAAAAAGGAAAATAATATCTCCAATAATTTTGGAATAAAAAGAAAACTACTTTTCATTTCAGGAAAGTTTCCCCATAAAAAGTGAGGGGCATAGATTCTTAAAGCTTCTCAAGACTTGAATTTTCTCTGTTTATTTCCAAAACACAAACTAATTTCTACCTCATGACTTCTTACATTGTTCTGTTTTAGAATATTTCAGTGTAGTACAGAGGACTGACTCTTAAGTTAGTAGTGATTTTGAATTTGACTATTAAAGAAGGGAGATTTGGTGCCCCAAAATGTAATATATAGACTTTGGGTTGAGCTGTATTGTTTAGCTTACATAATCAGCATCTACAATTTTTCCCCATCTGGTAAAAGGATCTAGGTACTCCACGAAAATGAAAAAAAAAAAAACAAAAAACCCACAAGATCCTTTTACTACATGTGGCCTGTAGATACAGAGCTATATATGAAATTGCCTACCCTAACCATAATAGGTCAACTGTTTGCCCTCCAGGAAAAAACATATTCAATTTATTTATGAAGACTTCTTTGTTTTTATTACATATATTTTAATTTTTGTTTTATTGTCATTTTAATGTTTCAAAATGCTGACATGGACATACACACACATACACATTTAAACAAAATATTCGTGATCTCCAGTCCTAATGTGAAAACTCAGCAAAATAAGAGACATTACTTTGCCAACAAATGTCTGTCTAGTTCAAGCTATGGTTTTTCCAGTGGTCATGTATGGATGTGAGAGTTGTAAAGAAAGCTGAGCGCTGAAGAATTGATGCTTTTGAATTGCGGTGTTGGAGAAGACTCTTGAGAGTCCCTTGGACTGCAAGGAGATCCAACCAGTCCCTCCTAAAGGAAATCAGTCCTGGGTGTTCATTGGAAGGACTGATGCTGAACCTGAAACTCCAGTACTTTGGCCACCTCATGTGAAGAGCTGACTCATTGAAAAAGACCCCGATACT
Organism: Odocoileus virginianus; assembly: GCF_023699985.2. Classification (NCBI taxonomy): domain Eukaryota; kingdom Metazoa; phylum Chordata; class Mammalia; order Artiodactyla; family Cervidae; genus Odocoileus; species Odocoileus virginianus. The sequence continues at coordinate 65,720,644 of NC_069688.1, forward strand.
GGGAAAGATTGAGGGCGGGAAGAGAAGGGGACGACAGAGGGTGAGATGGTTGGATGGCATCACCGACTCAATGGACATGGGTTTGGGTGGACTCCGGGAGTTGGTGATGGACAGGGAGGCCTGGCGTGCTGCGGTTCATGGGGTTGCAAAGAGTCAGACACGACTGAGCGACTGAACTGAACTGAAGCCGTTCTTTGGGAAACACAAAGTACAGTACAAAGCAAAGCTTCTAAAGATACTGACAGCATTGTGACATTTTTAAGGATTCTTAAACACATTAAGAATATTCTGGTATTTTCACTCTGTAAGAGGTGGTTTTCACCTCATCCAGCACGGACTTACCTTGTATCAGACAACCACCCTCTTTGTTGCAAAGACTTCTGTTTGCCCTTTGCATCTTGCCCGCAATCTCTGTGGGCTTAGACTCACCCTGAGGGCAAAGCTCGGGGTGCTGCCAGTCCAGCCACTGGGCATCCTTTTCTCCATCCTTATTCAGAAGCTTGATTTAAGTAAATGAATTACTGAAATGACTTCTAGGGATAAAATCTTACAGTCACATGGACACAATATGTGAAAGGATTTGAATTGGGGGAAATTCTTGGGCTCTTTTCCAACTTTCTTCTTCCCCAAACCCTTCCTATTTTAGCACAAGTCTGCGTGTCTTTCTGAGATTAAACGGCCCTGACTTTTTCTTGAATCCAGGAAGCCCGTGTTTTCTTCTCTTATCGCTTCCTCTCGCTCAGACTTATCAGAGCCGGAGAGTCGCGCTCTGCTTCCTGGCTGCCTTCCCATCCCCGCTGACCCTCCTGCAAGGGTGTTGCTGAGATCTTTCCTGGAAAGAATCTGCACACTAAAACCCAAAGCTGGATGCTTTTGCACACACACTGCTTTTTCAAATATGCAGAAGGCTCGAGCTGCCAGCGTGCCGTGAACCTGCCAGTGTTTGCTAACTATTTCCAGAACATTGGCTCGGTTGCCAGGTATTACCATGTTTTTTTTCTCCCCTGGTGAAAATGCATTTAAAAGAAGGGTCATAAAAATATGGTTGCTTTAATAGGAACTTTATTGTATTGTTAGCACCAAGTTACCTGAAAGACATTAAAATAGATTCATTCTTTTAAAAGTTCCAACAGTAACATAGGTGCTTTTTTGGTCTATACTTTGCAGAAGTGAAATTTTTCTGTCAAACACCGGCTATTGCTGATATTGTAATCCTGGTTGATGGCTCATGGAGTATTGGAAGATTCAACTTCAGACTGGTTCGATCTTTTTTGGAAAACCTGGTTACAGCATTCGACGTGGGCTCCGAGAAAACACGAATTGGTGCATCTTTTTTTAAAATTAACAGCATCGGCTCCTAGTGTGAAACCACCGGGAAGCTTCTTAAGAAATTTCAAAGATTCTCTACCAAATGTTTTTCAGAATTTTAGGTTTAACTATAGGAATGTTCCGAGAAGGGCAAGTTTGCATCAATAAATATTTATTTCTACTAATTTTTGCTGTCACAATGTCACTCAATTAATTAGATCATATTTCAATTTTTCTGGAAAGCCAAAATCTTCTATAATAATAATTATTATTATTTTATTATTAGTAATAATAATTTTAAATAATAATTTAAAAGTTACTATTAGTTTAAGAATTTATCAGGTAAAAGTTTTCTTTTATTTAAAAAGCAATTGAATCCAGTGAAATGTTTAATCAACAACTGGAAAAAGTTTTATTGTGTGAGATAATTTTTGCCAAATTCTTGCTGTGGTAAAAAACAACAAAAAAGTTGTAAATCTTTGAGAAATATATCCATTTTATTATATAAAGTTTCCTAGTTTCACTTCTCTAAAGAGCCCTTAAGGAAACTCTTTTCTGTGGGAATAAAAACAAAATACAAACACTATAGTGTATACAGAAGTCAAAATATAATGTCATCCATGAAGCTTGTATGAGGTTGTATAAGCTGGTATCAATATTACCTCAATAAAAAAAATTAAATGAATCTAGACTTTTTATGTACAAACATGATCAGACTTTTAAAAAATTCTAAGTACCTGATTGGGTGCCTACTTCTAGATGTCTGGAAAATATATACATTCCATCAGCCTCCAGATATGTTGAAAATTCTTTAAATTGACATCAGGAACTCACTTTGAAATTTTTCAGGGAGGCAGAGAAAAAAATGTTGCAAAACTTAGCCACTCCTGCCCCCCACCCCCCCAAAAAAAATTAGGCCCTGCATCATTTTAGTCTCTTGAATGGTCCACTGGACCTTCGAGTAACCCATCATTTCTGGGTGGGCTCTCTCATCTCTCTTTCCAGGTCTGGCTCAGTATAGCGGTGACCCCAGAATAGAATGGCACTTGAATGCCTTTAACACAAAAGAGGAGGTGATAGAAGCTGTCCGAAACCTACCGTACAAGGGAGGAAATACACTGACAGGTATGTTTTTGTCTAGTCCACATTTTTGGCAGCATGTCTTGCCAAAGAACAGTTTTATTACTTCGTCACTGTGTGTGTCTTAGCATAGTATTTTTAAAGCGAGCTAGCATTTACAGGTTTTAGATGGCTCTTTTCTCAAACTGACATTAGCAGTTACATGCAGACACCTCATTCCTTGTGCGCTACAAATGTGATGTCCCAGGAAGGGCTTGGTTTAGCTGGAAGAGTACCCAGCAGTCCTCGATGCTGACAGCCTTAGTAGCTGTCTTAACCTTTTTCAATTAATTTTCCTTTCTTTTTTCACCCACTTTCTCCTCCAGTCACCCTGTCAATTAAATAAGAACACATTTCTACCTAAATTTTCAGGGAAGATAATTTCTTTGCCCTTACTCTGCAATCAATAGTTATCATGAAAATATTTATGGAGCTTTGGCTCACCAGCTTTTTTGATAAATGAGTATAGTCAGCCCTTAGCATCTGCAGCTTTGACCAATCAGGGATCAGAAATGTGTGGGTAAAAAGTTCCAGAAAGTTCCTAAAAGCAAACCTTGGATTTGTCACATGCTGGCAACTATTTACATAGCATTTATATTGTATCAGTTATGATAAGTAATCTAGAGATGGCTCAGAATGAATGCGAGGATGCACGTAGGTTGTATGCAGATACTACATCAGTTTACATAAGGGACCTGGGCATCTGTGGGTTTGGGTGTCGTGGGGGTCCTAGAACCCACCCCCTGTGGATACCGAGGAACGACTGTAATGTAAGAGCCTTTATATTGCAGTTATCCACGGCCCAACCCAAGGGCTTGCCCTGTGGCTCAGCTGGTAGAGAACCCGCCTGCAGTGCCGGAGACCTGGGTTCAGTCCCTAGGTTGGGAAGATCCCCTGGAGGAGGGAAAGGCTACCCACTCCAGTATTCTGGCCTGGAGAATTCCATGGACTGTGTAGTCTATGGGGTCACAAAGAGTCAGACACAACTGAGTGACTTTCACTTTCACTTTCAACCCCAAGGCTTTATCACACATTTTAACCCTTACAAGCTATTTCCTTCTATAGACCCACAATATGGATGCTCAGTTTAAACAATAGAGATGCTGTCATTGAATTTTAAATAAACCACTGAAATCGTGATCATTACTTTGCCAGTTTGAGGCTTAGTCTAACAAGTTTTTTGTTAATACAACAAAAATGTATTAAGCACAAACTGCATAACATTATTCAGCATTTCTTACATTTGAGGGGTATAGAATGTCACACTGAAAAGTCAGGAGTTCAATTACCATTTTATATCTCCCCTTCTTCCCCTATAAGGCAGAGAATCTGTGGTTTCTTTAGATCACTATGAACAAAATGGAAAGTGTAGCCATAATATTTGGGACAGTTGCTTCTGTGAGGGTATTCTTGCTTCGTTGTAAATTATAGAGGTTTAGATTTTTTTTTTAATTTAATTTTTATTGATTTGGTTTTTTGGCTGTGTCATGTGGCATGTAGGGTCTTAGTTCCCCAACCAGGGATCAAACTCACACCCCCTGCATTGGAAGTCTTAACCAGAAGACCACCAAGGAAGCCCCAAGGTGTAGATTTCTTGTATGCACGTCTGTCAACATTCATTGTATAGGAATCCGCTGTTCTTTATAAATGCTAGTTTCTGAAATGATGCAGTATTCAGAATTTTTATCACCTCTGTTTTGGTGATTTCAGTGTTTCATCAGATTCGTCAAAGAATAGTTCGCTGTGGAAATGAAGATGGAAGTTCACGTCTAATAAAGCTCTTCTTCTCATCTAGTGGCTAGTTTTGGAGAACTGAAAGGTTTTTTATTTGAAAAGGTTGGCTTGTCTTTACTTTTTCATGTTTTCTCCTAGGTCTTGCTTTGAATTACATTTTTGAAAACAGTTTTAAACCGGAAGCAGGAGCAAGGACTGGAGTGTCCAAAATTGGCATTTTAATCACAGATGGAAAGTCCCAAGATGATATTATTCCACCATCCAGAAACCTTCGTGAGTCTGGTGTAGAGCTCTTTGCCATAGGTACGTGTTAACTATGGTCCTGTTAGAATAACGGACATGGACACACAACCACTTAAAACTATATATAATGCAAATGCACTTCAGTGAGAGCCAAGAGACCTGAGCGCTCTCGAGTCTTTTAAAAAAACTGTAATGGTGTTTAGTTGATTTACAGGCTGTGTTAGTTTCTTGTGTGCAGTGAAGTGAACCAGTTACACACGCATATCTATCCACTGCTGTTTAGATCCTTTCCCCAGGTAGGTCTTACGGCGTATTGAGCAGAGCCCCCTGTCTCCGGGAGATCCTTATGAGCTGTCTGTTGTGTATATGCGTGTCTGTGACTCTCCCAGTTCATCCCTCCCCCCGCCCCCCCATCGGCTCTACTCATAACCAGTCTCGTGGTCTGAGTCTGACGACCTCACATTAAAAATGGAAGTGGTGGAACTAAGGATCTTACCGTGTGAGAATCTCTAGGTTGAGACACCACACATGAAGTGTTGTGAAAAGCATGAAGTGCAAAGGTTAGGTCCGTAATTGTTACCCTTTAACTAGTCAAGACTTTTGTCTTTCAAATCATTTAATAGCTATCTCTTCTGATAGTGTAGAGAGAAAGCAGTCAAGGCATTGAGTCTTGTAGCGAAGAAAGCACAGAGTTGTAGATGTGCAGTATTATTTCTTTGAAAATAACCCTTTGTAAGTATAGGTGTGTAGGGAGAATACAGATGGCATACACGCAGAGTGACTGCGTGATATTTAGTTGCTGCAGCTTTGCTCTTGATTAAATTGTTTACGTTGTCTTTGGTGATAGGAAGGCCTTCTATTTAGTAGAGACTGGGCAAAAAAAAATAGAAACAATTCCTCTGACTGCTTTCTAGATTTGTCACTCAAAGTGTGGTTCATAGACTGTTTAATTGGAGGAGTATTTGCTTATTTGCTGGATGGCAGGCATTGTGGTGGGTGATGGAGCATACAGATGAACAAGATAAATCCTTCCAAAATAAATGCCTTCCAAGTCATGATGACCATTTCCTCACTTTTCCATGCTCTTTACAACAGGGAAACTGTTTTGTTTGGAAAGGTGAGAGAGAGAGGGATTTGGGGCTTATCATCTCTAGAATATTCTTAAATGAATCCAGACTTGGTTTTAACTGAATGCCATGAAAAGTATTACTTACATTACGCTCATCGCTTCAGCATGTGTGGCGTAACTTTGTTATTGTAGACACAGATCCAACAGTGCCTTTGAGAAGCTACGGTAGGAGTCCTTCAGTCAAGGAACATCAGGGAGATTTGAGTTAATTTTTATTTTTAACTTTGCTGTACTTTTGTTCAACAACAACAATCCCTATGGAAGACTTCCACTAATAGGGGATTAATTTATGTGTTTACTCTCCATTCTGTGGTCTCGTTAACAATGAATGGATGAGTTAAAGTGAACTCATTCAGTTGTGATTTGGACTTTTCCTCTCTTTTTCCCTGGGAATTACCTGGAAATCAGTAGTATTCATTTTCTTATAACCTCCCAAAGCAAATAGTTCAGAAACAATTGACGCTTTGCTGCTCAGTCTGTTGAAGCTGTCAGATAAATCAAGTGGCACACAGCCAGGCATCTAAGAAGTAATTACTGTTGCCTCAGGTAATCTCTCTTCCTTGCTTCCCTCTTACCTCTTTTTAACATCCGTAGATAATTGCAGTGACAAGGATTTTTAAAGAAATGTTCCTTCTCCTGGAGAAGAGAAATCTACATTTACACTCATGAAACCCAACCTTGTGTCTTTTTCATTTTTTAAAAAATTTTTTTAAATTTAAAATTTTTTATCAATTGACTATTTTATTTACTTATTTTAAATTTTGGGCAACCCCCGTGGAATATGGGCTCTTATTTCCCCGTCCAGGGATTGACCTGACATCCCTGGCACTGCAAGGCTAGAGGACTACAGGGGAAGTCTCCCCCTTTTTCTAATTTCAGCGGTGAAATGTGTCATCTTCTGAGGTGTAGCTTGAGATGATATTACGGGCATATGGCTTAGGATCCAGATTGCCTGAGTGGAACCCTTGCTGTATATTTACTGGCTGTGTTTCCTTGAGCAAGTGAATTAACCTCTTATCAGCTTACTTATCTGTAAAATGGGAGAAACAGTGACGCCCAACTCACAGGACTGACCGTGAGGATTAAATGTGTTACTCTACGGAAAACACTGCCGTGCCTGGGGCGTGGGAAGCACACTTTAATGTTAGCAACCACAGCTGTGATAGACCGAAAGTTCCATGAAGGACAAGGATTTTCTGTCTCAGTTTAAGGAAGCGAATGTTTATAGAAATTTAAGCCTGAGGTTCTGATAGTGTAGAGTACTGGTTTAATTCCTACTGCTTCTACAACAGTTATGAAAGACAGAAGTCAGTTTCATCAATACATCCTCCAAACCCGGGCCTCCCGCATTGCAGGCAGATTCTTTACCATCTGAGCCCCCAGGGAAGCTCAGGATGGACTGAAGAAAGTTAAGACTTAGTCACCTGGGGACTTCCCTGGGGGCGCAGTGGATAAGAATCCACCTGCGTGCGGGGGACACGGGTTTGATCCCCGGTCAGGGAAGATTCCGCACGCCTCTAGCACTGACCGGCGCTGCAAACCCTGGAGCCCTCAGCCTGGAGCCTGGGCACCAGGTGCAGCCCCGCCCGGGGAAGCCCGTGTACCCCTCGGGCCGGGCTCCGCTCTCCCCCCCAGGGGAAGCCCGTGTACCCCTCGGGCCCGGGCTCCGCTCTCCCCGCCAGGGGAAGCCCGTGTGCCCCTCGGGCCCGGGCTCCGCTCTCCCCGCCAGGGGAAGCCCGTGTGCCCCTCGGGCCCGGGCTCCGCTCTCCCCCCCAGGGGAAGCCCGTGTACCGCTCGGGCCCGGGCTCCGCTCTCCCCCCCAGGGGAAGCCCGTGTACCCCTCGGGCCCGGGCTCCGCTCTCCCCGCCCGGGGAAGCCCGTGTACCCCTCGGGCCCGGGCTCCGCTCTCCCCCCCCAGGGGAAGCCCGTGTACCCCTCGGGCCCGGGCTCCGCTCTCCCCCCCCAGGGGAAGCCCGTGTACCCCTCGGGCCCGGGCTCCGCTCTCCCCGCCAGGGGAAGCCCGTGTACCCCTCGGGCCCGGGCTCCGCTCTCCCCCCCCAGGGGAAGCCCGTGTACCCATCGGGCCGGCTCCGCTCTCCCCCCCAGGGGAAGCCCGTGTACCCCTCGGGCCTGGGCTCCGCTCTCCCCGCCAGGGGAAGCCCGTGTGCCCCTCGGGCCCGGGCTCCGCTCTCCCCCCCAGGGGAAGCCCGTGTACCCCTCGGGCCCGGGCTCCGCTCTCCCCGCCAGGGGAAGCCCGTGTGCCCCTCGGGCCCGGGCTCCGCTCTCCCCCCCCAGGGGAAGCCCGTGTACCCATCGGGCCGGCTCCGCTCTCCCCCCCAGGGGAAGCCCGTGTACCCCTCGGGCCTGGGCTCCGCTCTCCCCGCCAGGGGAAGCCCGTGTGCCCCTCGGGCCCGGGCTCCGCTCTCCCCCCCAGGGGAAGCCCGTGTACCCCTCGGGCCCGGGCTCCGCTCTCCCCGCCAGGGGAAGCCCGTGTGCCCCTCGGGCCCGGGCTCCGCTCTCCCCGCCAGGGGAAGCCCGTGTGCCCCTCGGGCCCGGGCTCCGCTCTCCCCGCCAGGGGAAGCCCGTGTGCCCCTCGGGCCCGGGCTCCGCTCTCCCCGCCAGGGGAAGCCCGTGTGCCCCTCGGGCCCGGGCTCCGCTCTCCCCCCCAGGGGAAGCCCGTGTACCCATCGGGCCAGCTCCGCTCTCCCCCCCAGGGGAAGCCCGTGTACCCCTCGGGCCTGGGCTCCGCTCTCCCCGCCAGGGGAAGCCCGTGTACCGCTCGGGCCCGGGCTCCGCTCTGCCCCCCGGGGGAAGCCCGCCTGCAGCAACGGAGGCCCAACACAGCCAAAAGTAACTAAGTAAGTAAGTAAAGCATGTGTCCCTGTCCAAAAAAATGGGAAAAAAAAAAAAAAGATTTAATCATTTAAAAATGAGTTTGAAAGGGACTTTTAAGAAACAGTCTGCCAGGAGACGTCCGTCTGGCGAGAAAGGCGCTTTGGCCGGGTGGGGACCGGCGGGTCGCAGGGCGGAGCACCCATCACCAGGAGGATCCCGGCCGCGCCTCGGGCTTGGCCGTCAGGACCCTCCCTGTTGTCCCCAACGACAGGCGTGAAAAACGCGGACGAGAAGGAGCTGCAGGAGATCGCCTCTGAGCCGGACAGCACGCACGTGTACAACGTGGCCGAGTTTGACCTGATGCACACGGTTGTGGAGAGCCTCACGAGGACCGTGTGCTCCAGGGTGGAGGAGCAGGACCGCGAGATCAAGGGTAGGTGAGCCTCTGCCCACGGGGCGTCCCTCTGGGCAGTGAACGGCCTGTCCCTTCCTCACGCTGACTTTCCGAGCAGCGCAGTGTGCTTCCACGCTCCCGGATCATCAGAGCAGACAAGGGGATTTACGGGGGGCTGGGGGGGGGGGGTACTTTAAATCCCTGGATAGTTGTTCCCGTGCTGTTGCATGTTCAATTCAGTCGCTCAGTCGTGTCCAACTCTGCAACCCCATGAACCGCAGCACGGAGGCCTCCCTGTCCATCACCAACTCCCAGAGTTTACCCAAACTCATGTCCATCAAGTCGGTGATGCCATCCAGCCATCTCATCCTCTGTCGTCCCCTTCTCCTCCTGCCCTCAATCTTTCCCAGCATCAGGGTCTTTTCAAATGAATCAGTTCTTCACATCAGGTGGCCAAAGTATTGGAGTTTCAGCTTCAGCATCAGTCCTTCCAATGAACACCCAGGACTGATCTCCTTTAGGATGGACCGGCTGGATCTCCTTGCAGTCCAAGGGACTCTCAAGAGTCTTCTCCAACACCACAGTTCAAAGGCATTAATCCTTCAGCACTCAGCTTTCTTTATAGTCCAACTCTCACATCCATACATGACCACTGGAAAAACCATAGCCTTGACCAGACGGACCTTTGTTGGCAAAGTAATGTCTCTGCTTTTCAATATGTTGTCTAGGTTGGTCATAACTTTCCTTCCAAGGAGTAAGCAGCTTTTAATTTCATGGCTGCAATCACCATCTGCAGTGATTTTGGAGCCCCCCAAAATAAAATCTGCCACTGTTTCCACTGTTTCCCCATCTATTTGCCATGAAGTGATGTGACTGGATGCCATGATCTTAGTTTTCTGAAAGTTGAGCTTTAAGCCAACTTTTTCACTCTCCTTTTTCACTTTCATCAAGAGGCTCTTTAGTTCTTCACTTTCTGCCATAAGGGTGGTGTCATCTGCATGTCTGAGGTTATTGATATTTCTCCTGGCGTGACCATCATGTTTTATTGTTTTTAATTGAATGTTGGAGTTTGACATAACTGAACATCCACATGAAGTTGTAGGGACTTCCCTGGTGGCTCAGATAGTAAAGTGTCTGCCTGCAATTCGGAAGACCCGGGTTTGATCCCTGGGTCAGGAAGATCCCCTGGAGAAGGAAATGGCAACCCACTCCAGTACTCTTACCTGAAAAATTCCATCGACGGGGGAGCCTGGTAGGCTACAGTCCATGGTGTTGCAGAGAGTCAGACACGACTGAGCAACTTCACTTTCTTTCTTTCTTTCCATGAAGTTGTAAGAAATAATGTAGAAAGAGGTTGTGATATCTTACTGTTTCTCTCAATGGTGACACATTACAAAGCCACAGTATGATGTCACAGGCAGGAAGTTCACATTGGTCGAGTCAAGACCCAGAACGTTCCTGTCGCAGTATCACTTTTATTGTCCTCCTCCAGCTATATTCCCTCCCTGCCCCAACCTCTTCCTAACCTCTGGCCAGCACAAATCTGTTCTCCATCTCTATATACTTGTCATTTTGGAAATGTTCAATAAATGGAATTACGTAGTATGTAAACTTTGGGAACTGGTGTTTTTCACTCAGGGTGATTTCCTGGAGGTTCATCCAGGCTGTGGCATGTGTCAGTAGCTGTTGTTTTTATTGCTGCATCATGTTTCATGTTATGGATGCACCGCAGTTTGCTTAACCATTCACACAGTGAAAGACATCTGAGTTCATTCCATTTTTGGCTGTTACCAAAAAAAAAAAAAAAAGCTGGTATGAACATTCACGTGTAGGTTCTTGTATGAACATAAGTTTTCATTTTTCTGGGATGAGGCCCAGGAGGGCGACTGCTTCGTCACATTACGTGTGTAGTGTAGTTCAGCCTAAGAGACTGCAGACCGTCCTCACTGAAGCTGTAGTGCTCGGCACTGCCACGAGCACCGCCTAAGCGGTCCCGTCTCTATGCCTGTCACTAACGCCTGCTGCCACTGTTTTTTATTTTGGGCACTCTGACAGGTGTGGAGTGCACCCTCACTGTGGTTTTAACGTTCATTTTCCTGATGGCTAATGAAGCTGAACATCTTTCCCACGCTTTTCCCCTCTTTTTCAAGATTCAAATGTTTGTAAAATTCCTGCAGCACTTTGCGTTGGTTTCTGCCATACAGCAGCCAAGTCAGCCACGGCTGTGCTCACATCTCCGCCCTGACCTCTGGCCTCCCCGCCCTCCAGGTCGTCAGGGGCCCAGACAGCTCCTCCCCTGCCCTGTCTCACCCCGGGTGTGTGCTGGGGCTCCTGATGCAGCTCCTCACCAGCCCTGTCTCACCCCGGGGGTGTGCTGGGGCTCCTGATGCAGCTCCTCCCCAGCCCTGTCTCACCCCGGGGGTGCTGGGGCTCACGGTCAGCAGCTCTTCCCCTGCCCTGTCTCACCCCGGGGGTATGCTGGGGCTCCTGATGCAGCTCCTCCCCTGCCCTGTCTCACCCCGGGGGTGTGCTGGGGCTCCTGATGCAGCTCCTCCCCTGCCCTGTCTCACCCCGGGTGTGTGCTGGGGCTCCTGATGCAGCTCCTCACCAGCCCTGTCTCACCCCGGGTGTGTGCTGGGGCTCCTGATGCAGCTCCTCACCAGCCCTGTCTCACCCCGGTGTGTGCTGGGGCTCCTGATGCAGCTCCTCCCCTGCCCTGTCTCACCCCGGGTGTGTGCTGGGGCTCCTGATGCAGCTCCTCACCAGCCCTGTCTCACCCCGGGGGTATGCTGGGGCTCCTGATGCAGCTCCTCCCCTGCCCTGTCTCACCCCGGGTGTGTGCTGGGGCTCCTGATGCAGCTCCTCACCAGCCCTGTCTCACCTCGGTGTGTGCTGGGGCTCCTGATGCAGCTCTTCCCCTGCCCTGTCTCACCCCGGGTGTGTGCTGGGGCTCCTGATGCAGCTCTTCCCCTGCCCTGTCTCACCCCGGGTGTGTGCTGGGGCTCCTGATGCAGCTCCTCACCAGCCCTGTCTCACCCCGGGTGTGTGCTGGGGCTCCTGATGCAGCTCCTCCCCTGCCCTGTCTCACCCCGGGTGTGTGCTGGGGCTCCTGATGCAGCTCTTCCCCTGCCCTGTCTCACCCCGGGTGTGTGCTGGGGCTCCTGATGCAGCTCCTCACCAGCCCTGTCTCACCCCGGGGGTGTGCTGGGGCTCCTGATGCAGCTCTTCCCCTGCCCTGTCTCACCCCGGGGGTGTGCTGGGGCTCCTGATGCAGCTCTTCACCAGCCCTGTCTCACCCCGGGTGTGTGCTGGGGCTCCTGATGCAGCTCCTCCCCTGCCCTGTCTCACCCCGGGGGTGTGCTGGGGCTCCTGATGCAGTTCCTCCCCTGCCCTGTCTCACCCCGGGGGTGTGCTGGGGCTCCTGATGCAGCTCCTCCCCTGCCCTGTCTCACCCCGGGGGTGTGCTGGGGCTCCTGATGCAGCTCCTCACCAGCCCTGTCTCACCCCGGGGGTGCTGGGGCCACTACTCTCTCCAGCAGTCCCACCCTCTCCCTTGCCCACTGTGTCCACAAGTCCGTTCTCTACGTCCGTGTCTCCATGTCTTCCCTGCAAACAGGTTCATCAGTATTTTTCTGCATTCTGCATCATGTGTTAACGCATATTTCACGTGCTGTTATGCCTCTGTATATCCTGCAATGTCTGGTCATATCTTTTGCCCACTTTCTAATTGGACTCACTTTTGGGGTGTATTTTTTTGTGCTAGTTTTTAACTTTGGAGATTTCAGAATTCTTTATATTCTAGATAATAATCCGTTGTTAGATATGTGTAGATATGTGGTTTGTTAATAATAAGTGTGTTAGACACTCAGTCGTGTCCAACTCTTTGCGATCCCATGGCCTGTAGCCCGCCAGGCTCCCTGTCCCTGGGATTCTCCAGGCAAGAATACTGCAGGGGGCAGCCACTCCCTTCTCCAGGGGTTTCCTGTCTCATGGATCGAACTGAGGTCTCCTGCCTAGCAGGCAGATTCTTTACTGTCTGAGCCACCAGGGAAGGTGATAGTCCATTCTTAGGTGGTTTGTTAATATTTTCTGCCAATTTGTAGCTTGCCTTTTTTATCTTTTTAACAAGGTCATTTGCAGAACAGAAGTTTTTAATTTTGATGAGGTTCACTTTATCAGTTTTTCATTTTAGGATTAGTGCTTTTGGTATCAAGTCTAAGAACTCTTTCAGTTCAGTTCAGTCGCTCAGTCATGTCTGACTCTTTGCGACCCCATGAATCTCAGCTCGCCAGGCCTCCCTGTCCATCACCAACTCCCAGAGTTTACTCAAACTCATGTCCATAGAGTCAGTGATGCCATCCAGCCATCTCATCCTCTGTTGTCCCCTTCTCCTCCTGCCCCCAATCCCTCCCAGCATCAGGGTCTTTTCCAATGAGTCAGTTCTTTACATCAGGTGGCCAAAGTATTGGAGTTTCAGCTTCAGCATCAGTCCTTCCAATGAACACCCAGGACTGATCTCCTTCAGGATGGACTGGTTGGATCTCCTTGCAGTCCAAGGGACTCTCAAGAGTCTTCTCCAACACCACAGTTCCAAAGCATCAATTCTTCGGCGCTCAGCTTTCTTTATAGTCCAACTCTCACATCCATACATGACCACTGGAAAAACCATAGCCTTGACCAGACGGACCTTTGTTGGCAAAGTAATGTCTCTGCTTTTTAATATGTTGTCTAGGTTGGTCATAACTTTCCTTCCAAGGAGTAAGCATCTTTTAATTTCATGGCTGAAATCACCATCTACAGTGATTTTGGAGCCCCAAAAATAAAATCAGCCACTGTTTCCCCATCTATCTGCCATGAAGTGATGGGACCAGGTGCCATGATCTTAGTTTTCTGAATGTTGAGCTTTAAGCCAACTTTTTCACTCTCCTTTTACACTTTCATCAAGAGGCTTTTTAGTTCCTCTTCACTTTCTGCCATAAGGGTGGTGTCATCTGCATATCTGAGGTTATTGATATTTCTCCCAGCAATCTTGATTCTAGCTTGTGCTTCTTCCAGCCCAGCGTTTCTCATGATGTACTCTGCATAGAAGTTAAACAAGCAGGGTGACAATATACAGCCTTGACATACTCCTTTTCCTATTTGGAACCAGTCTGTTGTTCCATGTCCAGTTCTAACTGTTGCTTCCTGACCTGCATACAGGTTTCTCAAGAGGCAGGTCAGGTGGTCTGGTATGCCCATCTCTTTCAGAATTTTCCACAGTTTATTGTGATCCACACAGTCAAAGGCTTTTGCATAGTAAATAAAGCAGAAATAGATGTTTTTCTGGAACTCTTGCTTTTCGATGATCCAGCGGATGTTGACAATTTGATCTCTGTTCCTCTGCCTTTTCTAAAACCAGCTTGACCATCTGGAAGTTCATGGTTCATGTATTGCTGAAGCCTGGCTTGGAGAATTTTGAGCATTACTTTACTAGTTTGTGAGATGAGTGCAATTGTGTGGTAGTTTGAGCATTCTTTGGCATTGCCTTTCTATGGGATTGGAATGAAAACTGACCTTTTCCAGTCCTATGGCCACTGCCGAGTTTTCCAAATTTGCTGGTATATTGAGTGCAGCACCTTCATGGCTTCATCTTTCAGGATTTGAAATAGCTCAACTGGAATTCCATCACTTCCACTAGCTTTGTTCTTAGTGATGCTTTCAAAGGCCCACTTCACTTCACACTCCAGGATGTCTGGCTCTAGGTGAGTGATCACACCATCATGATTATCTGGGTCATGAAGATCTTTTTTGTGTAGTTCTTCTGTGTATTCTTGCCACCTCTTCTTAATATCTCCTGCTTCTGTTAGGTCCATACCATTTCTGTCCTTTATCGAGCCCATCTTTGCATGGAATGCTCCCTTGGCATCTCTAATTTTCTTGAAGAGATCTCTAGTCTTTCCCATTCTGTTGTTTTTCTCTATTTCTTTGCATTGATTGCTGAGGAAGGCTTTCTTATTTCTCCTGGCTATTCTTTCCTTTCCTCCTTTGCTTTTCACTTCTCTTCGTTTTACAGCTATTTGTAAGGCCTCCTCAGACAGCCATTTTGCTTTTTTGCATTTCTTTTCCATAGAGATGGTCTTGATCCCTGTCTCCTGTACAATGTCACGAACTCTTTACCTGACCTTAAATCCCAAAGAGTTTCCTTTTTTTATTTTTTCAGAAAGTTTTATATTTGACATTTAAAAATTCTTTGTAAAGGATTTGGAGTTTAGTTTAAGGTTCTAGCACTTCTTGCTAAGCAGGTTGCTTTTCTGCTTTTGAATTACTCTGTGGCTTTGTCAGGCAGAAGTCGGGCAGATTTGTGTGTGTTTAAGTCTGGGTTCTTTATGGTTCCGTTTATTTATGTGTCTAACCCTGTTCCAGTACCATGCAGTCGTGATTCACTGTAGCTATATAATAAGTCTTGAGATTGAATAGACTGAGTTCTCTCATTTGATTATCTTTTTTACAAATTGTTTTTGCTATTATGCTTCCTTATATTCCATATAAATATTAAAGTAATACTTATATAATATACTATATATAATTATATAATAGTCTAATATAGATATTAGAATCATTTTTTCCCTCCCCTGCCACACACCTGAAATTAACAGAACATTGTAAATCAAATGCACTCCAAAAAATTTTTAAAAATAAAAATAGTTTAATCACTCTGGGAAAAAAAAGAAGGTAGTTAAAGTTCAGCATTGCAGACATGGTATTTTACCACTTTTTAAAAATATAAATGCATTATAATTTTAATTTTCTTTCTCTCTCCTCATACTCTTTCTCCCTGAACCATTCTCTACAAACCCTTTGCTCTCTATTCGATCTACAGTTCCCAGCATATTTTTTGGCATATAGTTGGAGCTCAGTGGCATATGTGATACATGTAATAAAATGCCTAATGCTTATATGCCAGTGGTTGATTTAATCATTTCTTATATAATATCTCACTTAATCACTGGAGAAAGATTCTATCATTGTTTTCTCTTACGTATGAGGAAATTGAAGCCTGCTGCTGCTACTGCTGCTAAGTCACTTTAGTCGTGTCTGACTCTGTGCAACCCCATAGATGACAGCCTGCCAGGCTCCCCCGTCCCTGGGATTCTCCAGGCAAGAACACTGGAGTGGGCTGCCATTTCCTTCTCCATAGAATCATTTTTGTTCTACAAAATATCTTGTTGGGACTTTGATGGAAATTTCGTTGAATCAATTCTCAATTATCAAATACCAACTTGGGAAGAACTGACATCTTTGTTGATTCTTTTAGTCCACAAACATGTCAAATCTTCCACTTGTTTAGATATCCTTTGAGTTCCATCAGCATTTTATAGTTTTCAGGATATAAGTTCTGTACAGATTCTGTTCTGCTCACTTTTAGTATTTAATTTTATTTTGAGAAATTTTGGTTGTATTTTTAATTTTGGTGTTGTTCACATTTTTGTTGCTAGTGTGTGCAGATCTATTTATGCTTTTGTATGCTCGTATCTGATGACCTTGTTCGGTCTTTTCTGGCGCCAGCCTGGAGGGGAGGGGAGGGTGCCTGGATGCTAGTGAGCGGGGTTGAAGGTCCGGCTCTCCTTGTGGTCTCTGTGGATAGCACGCGCGGGGTGAGGCGGACAGTTTGTCACGGTCTGTAAAGGACAGTTGTCTCCTCCCTCCGTGATCTCCCCCGTCACCCGCTGTGTGATGGGCTCAGAGTAAACGCGGGCCCTGTCGCAGTCTGTAAAGGACAGTCGTCTCCTCCCTCCGTGATCTCCCCCGTCGCCCGGCTGTGTGATGGGGTCAGAGTAAACGCGGGCCCTGTCACAGTCAGGAAGGGTGGGGTCTTGGCTCCCACTCGACCTGGGTTGGCACGGGTGGGATGAGACCACAGTGGTTTTTTTCCTATGGTGTTTTTCTAGACTAGAGCCGTTGTTGCCTAAAAGCTTTGTCTTGGCGGGCTGCTCCTTTCCTGGTCCTTTGCCTAGGGAGAGCAGGCTTCGTTGGATTGTTTTTGTCTGTATTTGTTTGTGTTTCTAGGTGGCTGGGTTCCTCAGTGTTTGAGATACATGAGGCGAAAGGAGCCTCGGGAAACTCACCCCTGTACCAGTCTGTGGGCCCCACGGTCCCCTGCCCACCTGCCATCTACTTCTCAGGAGCTTAGGCTTGGCTTAGAGTTTCCAGAAACGTGAGCTGCGCTTAGCGGGGACTGTAGGAAGGAGCCGCGTGCTCTGTCTTCTGGGAGCCCGGCCATCACAGGTTTTTGACCCCTGTTCCCTGTGATATCCTTGGGCGCCAGGTTGCGTCTGACTCGCAGGGGTGCAGTCTGAGCAGGAGACATCCAGGCCCTTCTCTGAGAGCCCGGCGCTGGTTCCTGCCTGTGCCGTGTCCGGGCGGGGACGACTCGGTCGGGCTGCACGTCTGTCCCTCGTCCATCGTCCCTCTCGCCCTGGACCGGGACTCTTCAGACTCAGCTGAGCAGCCAAGTAGTGGCTTCCTGGACAAACTTCTCTGAGCCACTCAATGACACCATTTTTGGCATTGCTGTTTAGTTGCTCGGTCGTGTCCGACTCTTCTGCGACCCCACGAACTGTAGCCCACCAGGCTCCTCTGTCCATGGGGTTCCCCAGGCAAGAATACTGGAGTGAGTTGCTATTTCCTTCTCCAGCGGATCTTCCTGACCCTGGGATCGAACCTGCATCTCCTGCATTGGCAGAGGGTTCTTTACCACAGAGCAACCAAGGAAGCCTGAGACTATTTTAGAGCCCACAGTTTCCCACAAAAAACTCTACATGTGGTTGCTTGTAAGGCATGCTTAATAAAGTACTTGATCATACTTATTGTTTAATAACTATGTTTTTCCCCATTATTATGACTACTAAAGTCCCTTTAAATAAGTGCCCCTAGCAAATAAGAAATCCTAAATTTCAAGGACTTTGAACTTTACAGATCCCAAATCTTTTTCAGACCCACTGTTATAACATGTATATAACAGACAAAGTGCTTACGTAATGTTTAGCTCATAGTGGACATTCAGTGTATGTTAGTTGCTTTTTCTTTTCTTTTTACTTTTAAATGTTGGCCATTTGTTGAGTTGAAGTGTTCAGGAGAGAGAATATATCCTCTACTGCTCAAAAACATAACCTCTGATACTTAACAATTGTGAGACCTGGGCAAGTTATGTAACATCATTCTGACTTGGTTTTCTCACCTGAAAAATGGGAACAATAATAGCATTTACTGAGAACTAAATGCGGTAATACTTCTGAAGGTATCAGAAGCGTATCTTTAGATACACACAAACTCAGTGTTGTGGGGTTTTTTGTTGTTTTTGTTTTTTTTACTATTCTACAGCAGTACTTTAAGAAGTTCCTAAGAGTCAAGGACTATGTCTCATTGAAGTCAGTATTGTTAGGCCTAGCGCAGTGATTGATCCCTAAGAGGCCCAGTCCAGGCACACCTTGCTTTACTGTGCCTCTCCTTGTTGCACTTTGCAGGTATGTATTAAAAAATACATTCAAAGAATTTCAAAAAAGTGAAAGTTTGTGGCACCCTTCTGTGGAGCAAGTCTGATGGTACCATTTTCCCAAAAGCATTATTTTTAAAGTCAGTTTTGTGTGTTGTTTTTTAGACATAACGTAGCTTCCTAGGTGGTGCTGGTGGTAAAGAACCAGCGTGCCAGTGCAGGACAGGTAAGAGCCGCAGGCTCAGTCCCTGGTTGAGAAGATCACCTGGAGGAGGGCATGGCACCACGCTGGTGTTCTTACCTGGAGAGTCCTGTGGACAGAGCAGCTGATGCGTGAGTTCATCAGGCTGCAGGGAGCTGGACACGACCGAAGTGACTGCGTGCTCACGCACGAAGGGTAAACCTGGCGTGTCATGTTTTGGGAAATAAAGTAATTGTGTGACTTGCTTTCTTGAAGTGGCCTGGAACTGAACCCACAGTCCCTCTGAGGTATGCCTGTAGTGAATTAAAGCCTAAAGCCTAAAGTAAAGTTGCTCAGTTGTGTCCAACTCTTTGCGACCCTATGGACTATAGCCTGTCAGGCTCTGCCGCCCATGGGATTTCTCAGGTGAAAATACTGGAGTGGGTTGCCGTTTCCTTCTCCAGGGGATCTTCCCGACCCAGGGACTGAGCCCGGGTCTCCCACATTGCAGGCGGATGCTTTACCAGCTGAGCCACCAGTACTGAGTTAATTTACTAGAGATGAAAATCTTGGAAGCAGCAGAATCATTTCTGACTAGTGGCGTTTCCTTGGTTCATAAAATTAAACTTTGGGAAAAAGGTTCATTTTCTGTGTTTTTTGATTTAGCCTCAGCCCTTGCCACCATTGGGCCGCCTACAGAACTGATGACTTCTGAAGTCACTGCCAGGAGCTTTATGGTTAACTGGACTCACGCCCCCGGAAAAGTGGAAAAATACAGAGTCGTGTATTACCCTACCAGGGGCGGAAAACCAGAGGAGGTAATCAGGAGATGGCGTTTTCAAACCACTTATTCTCAGGGTTTCGGGTTTTGTGCAGTAGTGAAGATGAGACAGAAATGGATGTACAAGGAGACTGCTCTGTCACAAGCATTTACAGTTGTCGGACTGAATACGTTTCCATGTGTCCAGGTTGTTCTTCTGTCCCGAGCTTGTGGTGTTTACGTCTTCTCCTCTTGTTTCCATCAAAGAACCTGCAGAACTGGTCATGAATCATTTCTAACACAACTTACACTGACTTAATTTTCTTTTGGTAATTTAAGAAATGAACGAGTTCTAAGGCTAAGGGAATCAGTCGTTAGTTATCTGGCCAGAGCCCCCTTTGCTATTGATGTTTTCTTCCTACTTTGGGAGTGGTCTGAACTTTCTGCCTTAACGCAGTCTGTGCGTTCCACATAATGTGGTCATGTCGTCCTTCACGGTTTGGATTTCCTGGATGTTTGCGGAGATCAGTGCAAACGAGAGGCATCATGAAGCATCTGTGACAGACCCTTCTCATGAGTTGGCCATCACAGGAGAGAACTTCTATTGCCAGATGACTGAATGGTTCCCATTTCCTAATCTGTAATACAGAAATTCACAGGAAATATGATAAGATGTGATGAAATCTCCCTCTTTTTTTTGATGTTCTAACCTTTTGTTGTTCTAACCTCTGACTGGCCTCAGCATGTTTCAGTTTTCTTCTGCATTATGGCAGGATTTATGTGTTAGATTCTAGAGATTGTATCATCCAGACTAAGAAAAAAAAAACCCAAATCACAGTGCTTCCAGTAGCTCTATCTTTTTCATGACTAACAAACCTTTTAAATGCTGCCCAAGACTCCATGGAAAAATACCACATGTCAACTGTTACTAGGTGCATGTGATTGGCATAGCAATTAGCTTAGGAATGACACGGTTTTCATTAGGTGTGACCTAGTAAGGGACTCTTGAACATATTCCATGGGAGGTGGGTCCCATCATGTGAGAATTCAGGGAGAACTGACTACCACGGTGGAGAAGGATGTGGTGCAGATAAGAACATGTTTAATGAAAAGTTCTTGCTGGAGGTATTTTTGGTTTTTTGACTTTCAGTTTTCATGTGAGAAATTCCAGTTTCTCATTCCTCGAACTGTGCTTTAAACAGGTGGTGGTGGACGGACGCGAATCTTCCACGGTGTTAAGAAACCTGATGTCTTTAACTGAATACCAGATAGCAGTCTTTGCAATATATGCTCACACAGCTAGCGAAGGCCTGCGGGGAACCGAAACCACACGTGTGTATTGAATTCTATACCCTCTTCTGATTCTGCATAGCATTGTTCAGGCGGCCTGGCTGTGCTTACAGAGTACTGGGCCATGCCGTGTTTGCAGGCGCCATACGTTGGGAGGGATATTATAAAACTCGGGTATGTTTAGGAGAGAGAAACCTTAGTGATGATGAGTGCAGAATACATTTACTCATGTAATAAACAAATATTTAGTGAATGCCTATTATAAACTAAGCACTGGGCTTGAGTTTATCAGAAGTAGAGAAGAAGCTCTAGCTCTCCTGCTCGGTAGAAGACTGGGGAAATATGTTACATCTGTTTTCATTAGGAATATCACTGTAATTAAAATTTATGAATACTAGTCAGTCATCCTTACCTGGAAAAGACCACGATCACAAACATACACACATGCACACACATTCAGAGAATCCTGGGAAAAGATTATCTTGAGAAACTTGATCACACACTCATTTAGTTATTTCAGACATTAATTGAATTCCGAGTGCATGCCAGTTGGTATGCAGAATTGGTCTGTCTCTGATAGAACATAGCAATGTAAACAACTCCAATAACAAGGTACCAGGCATTGTGACAACCACATTCCACGTCCAACACATTATTGGATTTATTCCTGAAAACAGTAAGACAAGTGTTAACAGTCCTGCTTTTTTTTAACTTTTAATTTTATATTAGAGTATAGCCAATTAACGATGTTGTGATAGTTTCAGGTGGACAGTAACGGGACTCGGCCATACATATACATGTATCCTGGTTGGTGGTGGTTTGAGTTGCTAAGTCATGCCCAACTCT
This sequence comes from Odocoileus virginianus, assembly GCF_023699985.2. Taxonomy (NCBI): domain Eukaryota; kingdom Metazoa; phylum Chordata; class Mammalia; order Artiodactyla; family Cervidae; genus Odocoileus; species Odocoileus virginianus. The sequence continues at coordinate 65,741,955 of NC_069688.1, forward strand.
TTGCAACCCCATGAACTGTAGCCTGCCAGGCTCCTCTGTCTTTGGGATTTCCCAGGCAAGAATCCTGGAGTGGGTTGTCATTTCCTTCTCCAGGGGATCTTCTCAACCCACACATATATCCATCACCCCCTCAAACTTCCCTGCCATCCAGGCTGCCACATAGCATTGTAATACTCTTGCTTTGCAGAAATATTTTTGCAGCAATTTCTGACCTTGAGGAAGTTTTAGTCTAGCCAGGGAGAGAATGCAGACCAAGAACTTGCAAACCAACTTGTGCCATGAAGTGCTACAGGCACGCCAGTGGCACCTGTGGGCAGAGTTCAGATTTGACAGTGTGCTGGGGAAATCTAGCAGGACCTGCAGTTGATTTTGAAAACAATGTTTCAAAGTTCTTGCTGTCATTTTTTAAGCTGGGAACTTGCAGTTTATCCTTAATCCCTTTCTCCCTACTTCTCCAGTATGGCCAGTCTTATTTCTTGATTATTCTATTTGTCTCAAACCCTGTTGTTACCAACAATCACTCTCCTCACTCTCTCTCATTGTGTTGATGGGTGTTTGTTCATTCATGTATCTGTTCAGCCAGCCGCCTGTTCTGTCACTTAGGAGGTGACCCAGCAGCTAGTTTTAGTGGCTGCCGTGTGTCAGACGCTGTGCTTGGTAAGGGGTGTAGAACGGTGGTCAGAAGAGTCTCCCTGCTCTTGACTGGCCCCAGAGAAATGTGACCATTGCTATAATAAGACATAAGAAACTAAAAAATGTCACTTCTGCTTTTAAACATTCATTGTGTTTACCTTTCCCCAAAGGGCTTACATGGCTGTGTGAACAGACTCAAGGATAGTGTTGTGATGGTCTCAGGAGGACGGCAGAGGGGCTTGGCCATGCATGCCACCTATCCATTCTGGCTTCCACTCCCCTCTGGTCCATGCTCCTGTAATGCTGAGCAGCCTTCCCTGTGCTGCCGGGAGGTCGGCACTGGTCACCCATTTAAAACGCAGCCGAGTGTGCATGTGGGCCCCGCACTCCCCGACCGCCCTTCCCCGGCCTTCCCCACCGGCAGCCAGCAGTTTGTCCTCCAGCTCTGCGGACCTCAGGGCCTGTATATAAGGGAGACCGTGTGGTTGAAGACGACCTTCACTTGTAGAGCCTCAGCTGTAGACACCCTGAAGTAGGAAGCACTCTGATAAACGGCTGACCATTAACGAGCCTTCCCTTGCAGTTTCTTTACCCGTAGCTTCCGACCTTGAACTGTACGACGTGACGGAGGACAGTCTGAGGGTGAGGTGGAACCCTGCGCCCGGGGCATCCGGGTACCTGATCCTCTACGCTCCCCTCACGGAGGGCCTGGCCGGGGATGAAAAAGAGGTAACTGCCTGCTGGAGTCCTGGAATCTTTGGCTTCCTTAGCGTTGGTTTTTGTTTTTTTTATGTATAAAAATGTAATGTATAAAATTTAGAAAAATCATATTAGCCAAAGAAAATAATCACTTGTAAGCCCACCACCTAGAGGTAACCATTGTTAACATTTAGTTAACAGTCTTTTTCAATGCATTTTTAACACAACCAATGGGAATGGTTTTGTAGTTTTCCTTATAATTTTTCTTTTGCTTGTTGTGAATCTTTGATGCCATTAAATCATATTTTATAAAGTAATTTAAACAATGTTAGACTAGCCCATTGTTGGTTTGTACCAGTACATGTCTAATTAATCTCATGTTAATTAGGACATTTGGATAATTTGCTATATAAAAGAATTCCCTGGTGGTCCAGTGGTTAAGACTTGTGCTTTTACTTCCAGGGTCCAGGTTCAAACTCTGTTTGGGAGATCCCACAAGCCAGGCCAAAAGAAAAAAACAACAACAAAATAATTTTCTATATAAATATACTTTGGGGACTACTTTTAGCATATAAATTTGCATGGTTATCTGATTATTCCCTTAGGATAAATTCATAAAAGTGAAGTTTCTTTTTGCAAAGATTATGCAAATTATTAAGGCTTATACTAGGTATTACCACATTACTGTAAAGAAATTTTATGTATAATTTGTATTGCTCTATGCAGTTCACAAATGATTGTGATAGCCTCTGTACACTGACTTTAAAAAGTTTGTTTTACTAATTTGAGAGATCTAGAGAAATATGGGTTTCCCAGGTGACTCAGTGATAAAGAATCTGCCTGCCAGTGCAGGAGATGCGTGTTTGATCCCTGAGGCAGGACGATCCCTTAGAGAAGGACGTGGCAACCCCCTGCAGTGTTCTTGCCTGTAGAACCCTGTGGACGGAGGAGCCTGGTGGGCTACAGTCCACGGGGCTGTGACCAAGTCGGACACGACTTAGCAACTAAACAGCAAAGAAATGTATCTGATGGGCGTAGATTTTTTTTGTATTTCTCCCATTTTTAATGATGACTCTTTGAATCATAGCTTTTAGTCCTCATTTTTAACTTATAGGGAACAACTACTACAGTGTAGCTATACACGGAAGCTAGAGGAGACAGCCGTGACTGCTGGGAGTGTTGACTAGGCAGGTGGAACGCAGATGAGATGGAGTGCAGAACTTGGCGCTTTAACGTTCTCTAAAACCTGCCTTGGGTGACAGAATTCTTTAGGGCCAGGAATATGGTGATTCTAGCGTCAAGAATAGAATCTGGGTGACATGTATTCTTTCATTTCTGAGGCTTAGACAGTTTTTAGCCACTTGGATTTAATGTTGATCTGAATTTTCTGGTGGAAGGGAAACTTAAAAATGGTGCTAAAATGACAGTCCGCTTTACCAGGAAAGAAGAAGATAAAAGAGGACCACCAGTTCACATTCAATACAGTGTTGTTATGTGCGGTACTTAGTCGCTCAGTCGTGTCTGACTCTGTGACCCGTGGACTGTAGCCCGCCAGGCTCCTCCGTCCATGGGCTTCTCCAGGCAGGAATACTGGAGTGGGCAGCCTTGCCCGTCTCCGGGGGCTCTTGCTGACCCAGGAGTCCAACCCAGGTCTCCCGCCCTGCAGGTGAATTCTTTGCCGTCTGTGCTGGTCGTGTCCGACCTTGCGACCCGATGGCTAGCCCGCCAGGCTTCTCTGTCCGTGGGGATTTAGCCCAGCTTTTTCTTTGCGGTTGTATTGGGTCTTCACGGCTGCGGGGGCCTTTCCAGTGGTGCTGCGCGCTCCTCTGTGGAGCAGGCCTCTGGGCGTTCAGCCTGCGGCCGTTTGCGGCACGCGGGCCCCGGAGCACAGGTCCAGTCGTGGAGTGCGGGCTCTCCAGCACAGGTCCAGTCGTGGCGGCGCGCTCCCAAGCACAGGTCCAGTCGTGGAGTGCAGGCTCCGGAGCACAGGTCCAGTCGTGGAGTGCGGGCTCCCAAGCACAGGTCCAGTCGTGGAGTGCGGGCTCCGGAGCACAGGTCCAGTCGTGGAGTGCGGGCTCCGGAGCACAGGTCCAGTCGTGGAGTGCAGGCTCCGGAGCACAGGTCCAGTCGTGGAGTGCGGGCTCCGGAGCACAGGTTCAGTCGTTTGCGGCGCGCGCGCTCCCAAGCACAGGTCCAGTCGTGGAGTGCGGGCTCCGGAGCACAGGTCCAGTCGTGGAGTGCAGGCTCCGGAGCACAGGTCCAGTCGTGGAGTGCGGGCTCCGGAGCACAGGTTCAGTCGTTTGCGGCGCGCGCGCTCCCAAGCACAGGTCCAGTCGTGGAGTGCGGGCTCCGGAGCACAGGTCCAGTCGTGGAGTGCAGGCTCCGGAGCACAGGTCCAGTCGTGGAGTGCGGGCTCCCAAGCACAGGTCCAGTCGTGGAGTGCGGGCTCCGGAGCACAGGTCCAGTCGTGGAGTGCGGGCTCCGGAGCACAGGTCCAGTCGTGGAGTGCGGGCTCCGGAGCACAGGTCCAGTCGTGGCGTGCACGCTCCCAAGCACAGGTCCAGTCGTGGAGTGCGGGCTCCGGAGCACAGGTCCAGTCGTGGAGTGCGGGCTCTCCAGCACAGGTCCAGTCGTGGCGCGCGCGCTCCGGAGCACAGGTCCAGTCGTGGCGCGCGCGCTCCGGAGCACAGGTTCAGTCGTTTGCGGTGTGCGGGCCCCGGAGCACAGGTCCAGTCGTGGCGGCGCGCGCGCTCCCAAGCACAGGTCCAGTCGTGGAGTGCGCGCTCCCAAGCACAGGTCCAGTCGTGGCGCGCGTGCTCCCGAGCACAGTTCAGCCGTGGCGCGCGTGCTCCCGAGCACAGTTCAGCCGTGGCGTGCGGGCTCCGGAGCACAGGTTCAGTCGTTTGCGGCGTGCGGGCTCTCCAGCACAGGCTCAGTCCTTGCGGCGCGCGGGCTTAGTCGCTCTGCGGCACGTGGGGTCCTCCTGGACCAGGGCTCGAGCCCGTGTCTCCTGTGTTGGCAGGTGGACGCTTCACCTCTGAAGCACCAGAGAGGCCCTCACCAGGTTTAATTTAAAGTCTGATAATGCTACCTGTCCATGAGCGTGTGGGGACCCAGAATCACTTGCATAAACTGGTGTGTCAACTGGTACAGCTGCCTTGGAGAATAATCTTAAATATTTCATCAAGCTAAAGATATACACACTTTTCAAGGTATATACTGTAGAGAAACGTCCTTCAAGGACTTCTCAATGCAGGCACTTGGTCAGAACAAAATATTGCAAGCAACTGCCGTGTTCATTGACAGAATGGAAAATAACTGCATATTTTTATAAAAGAATCTCATAAGGGAATTAAATAGTGTCAACTCTGTCCCTGTGTTTCAACATGGCTAAATCTTGAAACCTAATATTGCCAGAGAAAAAAATTCCAAAAATGTTGCGTTGAATGGTCCATTTATGCACATCATTAAACATATATAGCCATCTTTTTTTTTTATGTTACACACCTATGTAGAAGTAAAGAAAAATGTATCAGTGAGATGCACTTAAACATTAGGGCAGAGGTGGTGAACAGAAAGAATGAGAAAGTTGTTTTATGTGACTATCTAGTTGTTATAGAGTATAAATAAGATCTGAAGTCAATATGACAAAATGTTCATATCTATTAAATTTGAGTGATGGATGCATCAGGGTTGATTATGTTATTTTCTTTACCTTTATATTGTATACACTGAGATATTTTTAAATTAAAGTTTTTAATTTGACCATACCACTGGCAATTGTGTGAGAGGGGACAGTCTATGGACTTATTTTTCTTCTTTCCAAAGCAGAAATAAAACCATCCCTGTCACACAGTTGTCACACAACTGAGAATGTCGGCTTATTTGACTGATCCCCAGGGTTAGAAATATCCCCCAAATCAAAAAGCGAATTGCCGATTTGGGCATCCAGTGGGTTGATCTCTTTGGAATCCTGGGAGGGGCTGGAAGTCCAGGTAGACAGGCCCCTCTGTTGAATGGGACCTCAGTACTGATCCAGTTTAATAGGACTTGAAGCAAAAATTGGGCCTCCAGTCAGAGGACTGGTGAGAATTAGGGCAGTGGTGAAGGATGCCCACGGGGCGTCCAGCTCCCAGCAGAGCGGCCTGGACCTTACCGTCTTCCTAGAGGACGTTTCTGATTCATCTCCACCCACGCTCGTCTGGGGACCAAATATTTGACAGTGTTATTCTGGCTGCAGCTGCCACTTGTCCAGATGTAAAGAGTTATCCTAAAAGAGCACGCACAGTACATTCAGTTTTATTTGGCTTCACAGCATCTGTTTCTAATACAAAATAACACGAGACAATGAAAAAAAAGGATGACTTGAAACCTGTTTGATGAAGGGGTTGTGAGGAGATGAAGTCTTAGTCCATAAAGTCTCACCTGTATTCAGTTGTACTCTGATCAGTGTGAAAAATGCATGTTGGCAAGTGATCTGATAATGTGTGTTCTTTACAGATGAAAATTGGAGAGACCCACACAGACATTGAGCTGGGCGGGTTGTTGCCCAATACGGAATACACAGTCACAGTGTATGCTATGTTCGGAGAAGAAGCCAGTGACCCTGTTACAGGACAAGAAACAACATGTGAGCGGTTCCGTCATCCAGATGAAATGCTGTAATAAAAGCCCAAATAAGTATGGGGATTCTGAGTTAGAAATATTGGTCTGGGTTGAAGCCTCTTAAGAGCTAATTGTCATGTAAGAAAGTGTATGGTTTATTTAGGGGAAGGAAGGGGCATTTCTTCCTGTTGTGTCATTACTAAGAGTCACAGGGATTCTGGAATTGAACTTTAGCCTCCTCCAGATTAGTGGTCCCCAACTTTTTGGCACCAGGGATCAGTTTCATGGAAGACAGTTTTCCGTGAATCAGGGAAAGGGGATAGTTTCAGGACGGCTGAAGTGCATCACGCTTACTCTGAGCTTCATTTCGGTTATTGCTACACTGTGATGGCAGTGGGATAGTTGCACAACTCCCTGCCACTCGCGGGCAGGGTTCTGAGTGCCCACGCCCACGGGCCGTTGGCAGATGAGGTCTCCGTGCGGCCATCCTGCCGAGCTCACCTGTCCTTGCAGCTGCTCCCTGGGGCTGGATGCCGCCTCAGCTCTGTGTCAGGCCAGCAGGCATTGGGCTCTGGGTTCTTTTCATGCACGGTCCACAGGAGGGTCTGAGCTCTTCCGAGAGTCGACTGGGTTCCTGGCCTGGCGGAGGCGGGGCACAGGCAGCTGCAGAGATGGGGACGGGGACGGGTGGGCTCTCAGTGAGGCCACAGCTCCCTGTCAAAGCCCAGAGCTGGAGCAGAGTGTGGGGGGAAATGTGGGCTTTGGGATCAGAGCCTTCAACATGCGAATCCCAGCGAAAGTCACATTGTGGGTGGGTGACAGCGGGCAAGTGATGGAGCGTTTCTGAGCCCGTAAGAGGAGGAACAGTAATCTTACGGCATGTGGTTGACAGAAGATTAAACATAATAATACAGATGAAAGTAATTAGCACATAGTTACTCAATAGTTCTTTCCCCCATATTAAAATTAATACTTGTTTCTAAAAATGTTTGATGTCCTTCATATCTCAGACCATTATCATTATAATTAGTTTTTTAATTGAGTAAAAATTGGCTATGAAAGTGTGAAAGTATTAGTCGCTCAGTCATGTCTGACTCTTTGCGACCCCACGGACTGTAGCCCGCCAGGCTCCTCTGTCCATGGGATTCTCCAGGCAACAATACTGGAGTGGGTTGCCATTCCCTTCTCCAGGGGATCTTCCCAGCCCAGGGATCAAACCTGGGTCTCCTGCATTATATGTGGATTCTTTACCATCTGAGCCCCCAGGGAAGCCCAAAAAATTGTATTGGCAAGCCTAATTTGGGTAATGTAATAATAATGTTTTTTTGGAATTGTAAATATTTATCTATTTGAAAATATGATAGAGAAAATGCTGCCCTGACAAGCTCACAATGCTTTGTCACCTACCATTAAAAATAGGGGTCTCTTCGTGGTGTTTTGAAGAAGACAGTGCAGGGGGATGGGGTGTCTCACATCACTCTGAACCTGGGAGGAAGCGAACAGCATGGCGTCTACAAGTGCTTCCCCATTCGTAGTTGATAAAAAAAAAAAAGGCCTAAGAAAATACTGTCCTGGCTACCTGAGACTGGCCTATTTGTGCACTGAGGAAGCTAGGCATTGTTCCACTGTACTGCTGAATTTAACTGAACCTGGAAAAATTTAGAGCTAAGTGTGCACAGCACTTACTTATATTGCTTTCATCTCTCCTACACTTCCTTTCTGGCTGCTTAAGTAGTGAGACTCACTAGGCCTCTAGGCTCTTTATTACCGTATAATCAGTCTGCCCTGAATTAATGACAAAGTTGGCCTTTAGAGTGAGGAAGCATTGTGCTTTTCGGGACAGCTGATTATTGTCACACTTTCTTGCCTAGTTTAGGCTCTCAAATCTATTGATCGATTGCCTGTGTTATAGATTCAAACTGCTCTCCTGCTTCTACTAACTGTGACCTTGGCCAAGTAACCTTAGATTCATGATCCATGTAATGGGGCTAATTATAACGTTATCCTTGCCGTCTAATGTTAGGATTTATTGTGATGATGTGTTACATCTCACACGCTTAGAAAGCAAGCAGTGAATCTCAACAACTGTGTTTATTGTAAACCTGTAAAAGCTCACAAAACTCTCAAAGATTATTGACAAATTTTAACCTGTTAATTCAGAAAGGGGTCCTCGAAGAAGTACAAAAAGCCTTGGAATTGGTAGTGAGGATGTGCAGAAATAGCAACACCTCTTTATACTGTTAAAGCCACAGTAGTCTTCACTTTTATCTAGGCTCACAAAGCTAGTGGGTTTTATCCAGGGCAAGATTCCTACTCCTTGATTCAAGAGATACTTACTGAAAACTTACTCTATTGGAGATAAAAATGGGAACAGAGTTAAATCCGATTCTGTAATCCTTTGAGATGACAGTATATTGGAAGAGAGAGATAAATGTGCAATAAAGAATGAATCAGGGGAGAGAGATAGGTAGAATTGAGGTGGAAAGATTATTTTGTGTAAGGTGATCATGGAAGACTTCACTGCGAAGGGGAGATACATTTAGAAATCTGAATTTCGGGTGACTCCAGGTTTTTTGACCTGAGCAATGGGAAAAATAGAGTTTTCGTTTCCTCAGAGGGACAGGTTGAGAGAGAAGATTGGGAGAGGTGACAGGAATCAGTGATTCAGATTTGGACATGCTGAGTTGGAAATGCTTAATGGACACCCAAGTGGAGAGGACAGATAAGAAACCCTTGCCACATGGAAAATTGTGGATCAGAGGAACAGAGTGACTTTGCCAGGACCAGATGGTTGTTGAGTACAATAGCTAAAATTTAATTTCAGATTTCCTGGCTTTTGATTCATTGGGTTGTTCATTTATATCAGCAGGAAATAATAGCTCTGACTGGAGAAGAAAGGCGTAGAAAAGTCACCTGCCCTTCATTTGTTTCTGAGCATGTGTAATTTGTGGCTACTCTTCAGTCTCCACGAGGAAAACTTTTTCTTTGCTAATTTGTTGATGTTCTCGGTTATAAGTTATTATCTGAGTGAAAGTTTTCATATGTCAGTAGTTTAGAAGTCAAAGATGCCGTGTTTTGAGGGTCCTTTTTATGTATTTGTTATTTAAAATTTCATTTCTCTTTTATTTCATTTACTGCGAAGTACCCTTAAGCCCCCCCAGAAACCTGAGAATCTCCAACGTGGGCTCCAACAGTGCTCGATTAGCCTGGGATGCAACTTCAAGAAGGATCAATGGTTATCGAATTGTGTATAACAACGCTGATGGGACTGAAATCAATGAGGTAAGCTGTGGAACGTCAAGTGTGTATTTCTGGTGGTTGGGTCTTAGTTTCTTAGGGCTATGTAACTGATCATCCCCAAACACAGTGGCTCGAAACAATTGCTCATTCTTCATTTTCTCTCACCGTCTTGGTGGGTCAGGAAGTGGGTTTGACTCGAGACTGTAGCCAGACAGTGGCTGGCACTGGTGACGTCACAGCAGCGTCCGTATTTCTGTCTGTGCCGGTCTGGGAAGACCGGGCCGGCTGGGAGCTGGAACGGCTCTGCATTTCCAAGCTGATTGTGTGCATGATCCTTTCAGCAAGGCAGCTTTAGGGGAGCCGGGCTTTTTAAATGCTGGCTCAGGAGTCCCCAGACATGTATCCAGAGACACAGAGAGAGTGCTGGTTGCAAGCTGTGTCACCTCTGTGAGTTAGCAACTGAAGTCATAGAAATATCACTTCACCTCCACTAGAAGGAGAGTCCACGTCCCTGCGTGGTTCAGGGTGGGCCGCAGCGCAGAGCCCACGTATGGCAAGTGGACGGGGAGGCGGATGTTGTTACAGCCATCTGTGGGAAATACAGTCTGCTCCAGGAAGTGTGGACGAGGAAGTGTGCATCTTCACAGAAATAGTAAACTAGAAATGCAGTATTTGAAAGACCCTAGTTCAATGAGCTTACATTGAAAACTGAGTCATTCAAGTTTTGTGTTGGAAGAAACTTTCAAGTAATAGAATTTATTGAAACCCATGAAGATAGAGTATTTTGCACTCAGTGACTAATACTCTTGAGAAATTCTTTCCTTGGAAATATATTTTAGCAGGCTAGATAGCAGTTATTTTGATGTTTTTCCCTTATCTTGGTCCAAGAAGCTAAGACAGCAAGGGAAATATGTTGGGTTGCATCATTTCTCTTTCTTGACCAAGTAGAGCCTGTACTTTCTTATACAGAGACGAGCTTTTCCTACAATGAAATCTAAGCAGTATTTTGCTGACTGTGCCCTCCTACAGCATGTGGGGCAGTGAGTGGGCGAAAACTGCCCGTTTGCTAACAGTACAGAAATACTGTTCAGTATCTTATTAAATCTTCATAAATCCTGAGGGCAAATAATTCTGATGAAGCTAGTCATCTAGACCATGTGCTTTGCTTTTGAAGATGAGAACCTGAAGTAGTAAAAAGAAAGAAATGAAAAGCAGTGAGCTCTCAATGTCTTTGTTATCAGTGATAAGTAAACTGCTTTCGCAAGGGTTGCAAATTCAGCTGTGTAGGAAGCTTATGTGGATAATGTACATGAGTGCAGAAATTGCTGCATCTGCAAAGAAACAGTCTCACCTGTTTTTCCTGAAACATGAGGCTCCCTTAGGTTGTGTTTCATGTTTGGCAAGAAATTCTCTACTGAAAGACTGATGACCAGTGAAGGCAAACCGTGGGTGACGATGACAGGGTGCTGGGCCTGGTGGGCACCGCGTTGCTGGGGAGTTTGTGCATGTTCATCAGGAGGCAGCCAGTGTTAGCTCCTGAAAGTTGTTGCCGCACAGAAATCTGCAGGGGCTGCCAGATCTTGTTCCCCTTGGCTGTGCGACCAGGGATTTCTTTTTATGTGAAATTTTAAAATGGTGACTCACTGAACAACCAAAATAACATAGCCATATTCATTAATGTTTGTTCACTGCAAAGCATTCTTATTTGGAAATAATTTTTCATGAACCAAAAATGAACTGTCATATGTATGCATATATGAATTATATAAATATAAGTATATATTTTTGTTGAGTGTAATTGACATGTAATGTTATATTAGTCACAGGTGTATGACATGATGACTCAATATTTGTTTACATTGTGAAATGGCCATAAAAGATCTAGTCAACATACATTTTTCCATTGAAAAATTGCAGTTGTGTTCATTGAGAAAAACATGTGCTTTTTTTGCAGTGTTTTTCAACCTTGGGGATTGCCTCTGGTACTTGCTATTTCTAATTTGTATTGTGCTGTGAAATTAGAAAACTATGTTTGATAAAACTGAATTTAAAATACGAGTAGATAGACCATGCATAAAAATCTGAGAACATCTTTTCTGAGTGAAGTGAATAAATAATGTGTGGCTTTTGTAACATTTCCATTTTGACTGATTTTTTTTTTTTTTTTTTTTGGTGTATGTGTTCTTAATTCTTAGTTTTTATTTATTTATGCAACTGAGACTAAAGGTTGCTGGACAACTGTCTTATATGAGTCAAATACTACTTTACCTAGTTTTGGAATGTATGATTTTAAGGGTGAATATCCCTACCATATTTTGCTTTACTTCTATTCATTTGAACTTTTATTTAAAGATAATGCTGCAATTGGATTGTTAGGAAATTCCCAAAATATTTTGGAATGAACTTTAAAATGTTCCAACTAAAATCTGCTTACTATGTAATGTATAATTGATTGTAAAAGCTTTGTTTTCAACTCAGTCCATATTTTCTGCTTCACTTCCTCTTTCATCTTCCCTCCTTCACTTACTTTTCCTTCTCTCTGTCTTTTCTGCATTACCTCTCTCCTTAACTTTTTGGAGACCAAAGAAAAAAAGTAGAACAGAGCATTCATTTAAACAAATGTTGACGACGCTGGTGATGATAATGATGGCGATGGTGATGATGGTGATGGTGATGTTGGTGGTGATGGCAGCTAACACACGTTGAGTGCTTACCCTGAGTCAGGCTCTGAGATTTTTACAGAGAACACTTTGTACAATTTTTATAGAAAAAGTGTTGCCAAAGCCTGACCTGTCAAACTGAAGAAGAAGCTGTCTCAGATAGCATGCCCTGCGCACAGATTTGGGGAAGCGTGCAAGCATGATGGTGCCGTCTCGGTCTGTAAATGAACGGCCGCAGGCCCTGGGCTCTTGGAGACGGGCCCGGGTTCTGGCAGCAGTGACTCAACAACAGAGTCCCAAGCAGAGCCCAGTCGCTCGGTCCCCGTCGAGGACTCTCTTCATCCCTCCTGGAAAAGGCTGATGTTCTTAGGCTGTTCGAAAAATTATTCTCAGAAATAGTTGTGTAACAATGAGATCATAGTTATTTGTTGCTATTTTCCCAAATTCTTCTCCTACATCTTAAAAGTGCTCCAGATAAAAGCAGTTCCAGAACTTAATCTGAAGCATATTATGATAACAAAAATAAATGACACCTAAAAGTTTTCACTCGTTGAAATAAAATGATCAATAATTAATGCATGAAACATAGTCTGTTCAGCATCAAATAAAAAGCTTTTAATAAATAAAACTAGATATTTTTAATAGATCTATCAGTTGAAAAAATATATAAATGTATATATATATTCAATATATAATGCTGAAATGCATATACTTTTACATATATATGTACTTATATAGAAGTATATCAAGACCTAAGTATCCATTCCAGTTAATAGTTCTATGACTCCAGGAAGGTTAATTAAGGTCTTTGGGTCTCAGGTTCCTTGTTTGTAAAACAGTCGTTAAACACCTAGTGAGAGGGAGGAGGAGGCAAAATGAAGCGATGAATGTTGGGTCCCTGACATAGTGTAAGTGCCCAGTGCATCTTAGCCAGCATGGTTCAAAACAGCAGGAAGCAATAGGTAAGTACAGTTTAAAAGAACAACTTGAATTCATATTTTAAGTATGGATTTGTCTTTTCTGTGAGTTTAAATAATGGAGCCCTGCTGTAACTAGTATTTACAACCAGAGAATTTGGAGTGTGAAACACTTAACATTTTAAGTCTTAGGAACTGGCTGACTTTCCCTTGGGCAAGTTCCTTAACTTTTTGGAGTCTCATTTTCCCCATCTTCCAATTAGGAGTAATAATTAGCTACCTTATAAGGCTGTGGTAAGGAGTAAGTACAACTGATGCATGTAAAGCACGCAGATAATACCCAGACCAGAGTAAACATTAAATGCTAAGAATTACCCATAATATTATCAGGCTTAGATTCAGAAGAAGATAATAGACGTTTTCAGTTGACTCTGGCTCTGTAGCCAGTGCCCTGGCTTAAAACGCCAGCGCACGACTGTGTAACTCGGGCAGGCCCAGCAGCTCCGCCGGTCCCTGCTCCACGTGGTGTCAGCTAAGGTGACCCCTGCATTCATCTGGGAGCCCAGCCGGGCTGGGACTTCTCAGATGACTTCACCCCCATGTCTGGGGTGGCTGAGCAGCTTGGGCTGGGCTGTTTCTCTTTAGCAGCCTGGCTCAGAGTTCCAAAATCATGAAGAGGGAAGCTCCTTTCCCAGGGCTGGCGATCTTTCTTAATGGCCTGCAGTCAGTTCCTTTGAGATGCCTACAGTTTCTGTGTTGACCGTTTGTTCAGATGAGCCCTTTGTGTAATCTCTTGTAAAATGGATTTTTGGTGCCTCCATCTCAATTTCCATTTACTTATTCTATTCACTCAATATATTTATATATAATTATATATATATATATATATATATATAAAATTCAATGTACAGTAGTAAAAAAGCTAAACAAGGTCCTGCCCTCAACAGGCTTACACTCTATATAGGAAATAGTATCTTGTACTTAGGAGATAAAATGATTCCATGCTGGGATTGGTGCTGGGGAGGGAACAAACAAGGGCAGTATTACAGGGACCTCCCCAGCAGTCCAGTGGTTAGAACTCCTTGCGGAGCTGCAGGGTCCATCCCTGATCGGGGAGCGAAGAGCCTGGAAGCCACAAAGTGTGGTCAAAAACAAGAAAGAAGAAGATATACAACAAGGATAGTGTTAAAGAATCATCCTACTGAGACCGGTAGAGAGATGAACACCTCCCCACCAGGAGATGAAATATGAGCACGATCCTAACAGATGGGGAAGGACTTATTTTCAAAAGAGCCGAGGAAATAGGGTCCCAGACAGAATGAATTGCATGTGCGCAGGCCCTGAGGTGGGAAAGACTTGGATAGAAGGTTGTTGTGGCTGATCAGGGATTTCTCTTCTTATGTGAAACTTGCCAATTAAAAAATGTTGGCTCATTGCACAACTGAAATAACACAGCAACTGTGCTCACCTCCACCTGCATGGTTGTTCATCTGCATAACTCCTGTAGAAGTTATTGTAAATGACTGGCTCCTCCTAGCAAAGCTGGCTGTAATCATTACAGTAATTTATATTAGCATTGCAAAAATCGTGTGTACTTCACTTACTATAGCTGTAATGAATGGAAATAATATTGGTTGCAACAATGTCTTGAAAATTAACTGATAGGTATTTTATTTAACTGGAAAAGGTCAGTTTTCATTCCAACTCCAAAGAAAGGCAATGCCAAAGAATGTTCAAACTACTGCACAATTGTCCTCATCTCACACGCTAGCAAAGTAATGCTCAAAATTCACCAAGCCAGGCTTCAACAGTACTTGAACCGTGAACTTCCAGATGTTCAAGCTGGATTTAGAAAAGGCAGAGGAACCAGAGATCAAATTGCCAACATCTGTTGGATCATCGAAAAAGCAAGAGAACCAGAAAAACATCTACTTCTGCTTTATTGATTACACCAAAGCCTTTGACTGTGTGGATCACAACAAACTGTAGGAAATTCTGAAAGAGATGGGAATACCAGACCACCTTACCTGCCTCCTGAGAAACCTGTATGCAGGTCAAGAAGCAGCAGTTAGAACTGGACATGGAACAACAGACTGGTTCTAAATTGAGAAAGGAGTATTTCAAGGCTGTTTATTGTCACCCTGCTTATTTAACTTATATGAAGAGTCCATCATGAGAAATGCTGGGCTGAAAGCAGCCCAAGCTGGAGTCAAGATTGCCGGGAGAAATATCAATAAGCTCAGATATGCAGATGACACGACCCTTATGGCAGAAAGAGAAGAAGAACTAAAGAACCTCTTGATGAAAGTGAAAGAGGAGAGTGAAAAAGTTGGCTTAAAGCTCAACATTCAGAAAACTAAGATCATGGCATCTGGTCCCATCCCTTCATGGGAAATAGATGGGGAAACAGTGGAAACAGTGAGAGACTTTATATTTTTGGGCTCCAGAATCACTGCAGACAGTGACCGCAGCCATGAATTAAAAGGTGCTTGACTCCCCTGGTGGCTCGGACGGTAAAGTGTCTGCCTGCAATGCAGGAGACCCAGATTCAACCCCCGGGTCGGGAAGATCCTCTGGAGAAGGAAATCGCAACCCACTCCAGTACTCTTCCCTGGAAAATCCCATGGACAGAGGAGCGTGGTAAGCTACAGTCCATGGGGTCACAAACAGTCAGACACAACTGAGCGACTTCACTTTCCTCGAAAAAAAATTATGATCAACCTAGGCAGCATATTAAAAAACAGAGACATTACTTTGCCAACAAAGATCCATCCAGTCAAAGCTATGGTTTTTCCAGTGGTCATCTATGGATGTCAGAATTGGACCACAAAGAAAGCTGAGCACTGAAGAATTGATGCTTTTGAACTGTGGTGTTGGAGAAGACTCTTGAGAGTCCCTTGGACTGCAAGGAGATCCAACCAATCCATCCTAAAGGAGATCAGTCCTGGGTGTTCATCGGAAGGACTGATGCTGAAGCTGAAACTCCAATACTTTGGCCACCTGATGCGAAGAGCTGACTCATTTGAAAAGACCCTGATGCTGGGAGAGATTGAGAGCAGGAGAAGGGGACAACAGAGGATGAGATGGTTGGATGGCATCACTGACTCAATGGACATGAGTCTGAGTAAACTCAGGGAGTTGGTGATGGACAGGGAGGCCTGGTGTGCTGCGATTCATGGGGTCGCAAAGAGTCGGATACGACTGAGCAACCGAACTGAACTGATTTTATTTAAGGATGTGAGATTAGAAATGTGAATATGTAAATCCACTCTCTCTGTTTTTAATTGAAGTGTAGTTGACCTGCAGTGTTGACTCAGTCACACGCGTCGACAGATGCCTCTTTCTTGTCTTCTTTTCCGTGTGGCTTCTAACTCGGCGTCTCTTGCTGTGACATAGCTCTGCTCTCACCCAAGCGGCCAGCAGACTGCAGTGTGTCTGATGGAGCTGTTATGACATCTCTCTCTTGCAGGTTGAAGTCGATCCTGTTACTACGTTCCCTCTGAAGGGCTTGACACCCCTCACCGAATACACTGTTGCCATTTTCTCCATCTATGACGAGGGGCAGTCAGAACCTCTGACTGGAATTTTTACCACAGGTCAGTCTTGCTATGGTTTGAAAGTCTCCAGGAGTAACTGTGTGGAGGCCAGAAGCTGGAGAGCTTCTTCAAGGGTGATTTTGAAGAGACTGCATTTTCGATATTTATTTATTGGCTGCGTCAGATCTCGGCTGCGGCCTGCGGGATCCTCAGTTGCAGCATGGGCAGCCTTACTTGCGGCCTGTGGGGTCTAGGTCCCTGACCGGGGACCGAATCCCGGCCCCCTGTATGCAGAGCGCAGAGTCTCAGCTACTGGGCCATGAGGGAAGTCCCAAGAGATTGCATTTTAATTTTTGTTTATTTTACACTATTATTACCCAATGAGTGATACTAGCTGAGTAGAATGCCTACTGGTTAATTGTTTTCTCTCAAAGCAAAGAGTGATAGAACCATCTAAGTTCAAAGGTCTTTGCTAAATAAAAGTGTGCACTGTTTTCTTCCTAATCTCACACTGTTTCTTTTGTTCTAGCGACATAAAGTTTTCACATTTCTTCCACTGATATATGCATATATTAATTGAACTTCTGAAATTCCAGCTCTTCAGCAGTTTTTGGCCTACCTACAAAAATGACAGTTGCATGCCATTTAACCTAATGCCTCAATCTATAGCCAGTTAGGTATTTTCATGCTGCTTGGCAATAGTCATACAACAATATGGCATATTTAAAATACTAAAATAAAAAATAAAGCGTGAATGCACTGTTTTTCTTTTCTGTATATACCCTGTAGTCTCTCAATGAATGTAACATTTTTTTTTATGCCTCTTGGTGAAAAAATTCTGTTGTTTGCTTTCTGGACTTAATAATTGCACTTGGAAACAAATTTAGTGAGAAGGTAATTTGGAGAGAGATGAGAAATAAGGGAGATTGAGAAATAATGTTCACAGAAAAAAGTTCAGTGATTTTGCAAAATCTCCCAAAGGCTAACTCTAGTTGGAATTCTCTTGATATCCTGTCAAAGAGTTTTAAAACCTCTGATTTCAAATAATAAAAATCAATGAGTTACAATTCACTTTGGGTGTAATTAGATGTTACGGTCTTTGTTGTATATCCCAGAAGCGTGTAAACAGTGTAATAGTGGATGTCTGATAAATGATATTTCAGTTTGATGGCAGCCACATGTACAAATTAAAAGGATGATTGTTCTTCGCTAGGATTTAACTTATTACTAAAGAGTGATTCAGGCATGAGAAGCAATAAAGCTAGAAGTGACATTTCTCAGGCTTCTGAGGCATCATTTTATTAATTTCTTCAAAATACTTGGAAAACAGTATCTTTGTAAAATAATGAATATGGCACTCTTATTTTTTATAATTAATGAAAAGAGCCAAATAGAGACTCCAAGAGTTCTGGAAAGTACTGGAGAGCTGTAAAAGTCTGCTGTGTCCCCGGTCTCCCTAACTTACACTGTGGGTGAAGACTGGAGACAGAAACCCGAGCCCACACTGACTGATTGGCTCTGCTTTCCCCGCTTCTGCGTGCTTTCCTGAAACACGGGATTTGCCAGAGCCTTCTCTACCTGGGGGCCCCGGCGAGCTGCTTGAGTTACGGGTCTTTTACCTGCTCAGTTCCCTAACAGAATCTCCCTCCTTGGCTTACAGAGGAAGTTCCGGCCCAGCAGTACTTGGAAATTGACGAGGTGACGGCAGACAGTTTTAGAGTGAGCTGGCACCCGCTCTCGGCGGATGAAGGGCAGCACAAGCTGATGTGGATCCCAGTCTACGGGGGCAGGGCCGAAGAGGTGAGTGGGCTGAGGGCGAAAAGTGCTCCAGGGCGTTCTAGCTGGGTTCCCTGGTGGCTCAGCGGTAAAGAATCCGCCTGCAATGCAGGAAACACGGGGTCAGTCCCTGGGTCAGGAATATCCCTCAGAGAAGGAAATGGCAACCCCCTCAAGTATTCTTTTCTGGGAAATCCCATGGACCGAGGAGCCTGGTGGGCTACAGTCCATGGGGTCGCAAAGAGTCGGACACGACTTAGCGACTAAATAGCAACAATTTTATTTGGAAGCGAATGCCCACTGCTGACATTTGAGTTGGTTTTTGTATTACAATACATTGAGAATCCAGAAGGACTCTATACTTTGCATGACCTGCCTGGAGTTTTATAAATGTCAAATCATATGATTTCTCTAAGATCAAAATGCGTTTTTGTTAGGGCTTTAGTTATATGTGTTATATATTTCCACTAGCTTTGATTTTTCGTAAATGACATTTAATAAAACTTCTAAAATGCCCATTTTGCAATGTTAATCATTCCTTTGCTGAGAGAACTGAAAGGAAAAAAGCCTCTGGTTTGACTTTAAAATTGAACTCAGTGGCCCTGGACTTCCTTATGCTTAGTTAGTTTTTGCTTGCACTCAGGATAGCATCTTTGCTTTTTATTATTTTTTTCTTAACTTCCTCTTCTGTTATTCAAATAAACCTAGTTACTAAGGACCAAATACTTTTCAGGTTGTCCTAAAGGAAGACCAAGACTCATACGTTATTGAAGGCCTGGAGCCTGGCACTGAGTATGAAGTTTCCCTGCTGGCTGTGTTGGATGATGGAAGTGAGAGTGAGGTGGTGACTGCTGTCGGGACCACACGTAAGTCTTCGTCGGGCCAAGGTGGATTTCACAAGCTCCCACCATTTATTCTGACGCCCCTTTCACCCTCCCGGGCTCCCTGCCCGTCAGCCTTGTTCCTGGCTACAGAAGCTTTGTCCCTAGGATTCTTCATACATCTTCACCTTTAATGAAATCAATGTGCGGAGCACCTTAGGCTCTTGGTCTATCATCATCTGAAGGCAGGCACCACATCTGTACTGTTCACAGTTAAATCCCAACACCTAACACAGTTCTTGGCATATTTTAACTGTGCAATTACTATTTGTCGAATGGAGGAATGGGTGAATGGATGGAAGAATAAATGGATGGATGGATGGATGAAATAATTTATAACTGAATAAATGAGCAAATCAGATAAATGTAGGGCAAAAGTGTCCAAGAGTTTCTGGAAAATCCCAAGTTGATCTTGGTTCCAAAAATCTATTACACAATTTGCTTGCTGATTCATTCATCCCTTCATTTTTTAAATATGAGGTATTAACCACACATTAAATTGTCTTTGCTTGGGTTCCCTGGAACCAGATTCTGAAATAGAAAATTGCATCCAGAAGGTTTGTTGAAGAGTGTAGTTGGGAGATACATCTGTAAGGAAATAAGGATGAAAGGATAGGGAACAGGGAAAAGCTAAAACTGAGCTCTCTGTGAATTCTCTTTGACATTCTGGATCTGGCATGGCCCTTCTGCGTGGTCCCAAGTTGATTCAAAGGGCCAGGTCTTTGTACCCCGTGTCATTGGAGGTAGGCCATCCCCTGATAGAATCTGCAGTCTCAGGCAAGGCAAGTCCCAGAGGTCTGAGCCAGTCTTCTAGAAGCTGCTGGCTGAGCATGTTGACCTCAAAGAAGGAATCTGAGCAAATAGCCCTTCTATCCTCTGGTTGCCCAGTGTGGATACAGAAATAGCAGATGCACTTCATATTGTCTGCCTTGCTGGTCCTGCTTGGCAGGCCCTTAGAACTGTTTAATTTCCTTTAATCACCATAATTATGCCCCATTTCAAAATGGACTTCACACTCTTATAGATGTAATTCAATATGATGGCAGGTATCTGTGATTAGAAACTAACTTCTTTGGGTTTTAGTTTCCTTGTCTGCCTTTTCTTTGAAAACTCTAAAATGCTATACACAAATGCATAGAGTTATCATCATTAGAGAATTTTAAAGTCATGAATACTTTTTTAGTTGACAGTTTTTGGACAGAACCACCTACAACTGAAGAAGCACCTACCAGACCTGTGACATCAGGTAAGAGCAAATGGAAGCCCGTGTACCCTTGAGAAGAGTTTATTCTAAGCAGAAGCTATGCTGTCCCAGTTTTATCTGATGCATATTATTGTTAGGGACGGGGCATGCAGGTTCAAATTTCTGTCCTCTTAGAACTCGCCACCTCTTCTTATCCCTGAGTGCCGATCGGTCCTCGAGTCTGCTCATCTTTGTCCCTGTGGCGCTCTCTCTGTTTCCTGCCTTCGTCTCGGCTTTCCATCTAATTGTTTAGAGGATGTTAGTGTGAGCAGCCCCAGCAGTCTCCTCTGCTTTTGAGCTCAGTGACTTCTGCTGCTGTCTGTTGGGGATTGTTCATATCACAGTGTGTGCATTTCCGAGGGTGGCTGAGACCTGGCTGGTGTACGGGTCTTCCATCAGTTATTTCCTCTCTCAATAACTTCCCCTCCGTTACCATACAGCACCCGACTGGCTGTCAGAGTCAGCTAGATACAAGTCTGATGACATTTATTTCCTGACTTAAAACCTTTCAGTGGACCTCCATTATCATTCACTAATCCATCCGTTCACTGATCATTCATTCTTCAGTTCACCTTTTTACTGAGCCCTTCTGCATGCGCCCTGATCTTTCCCATAACATCCGGAATGCTTCCTGGTCAAACCCCGTGTCTCTTCCTGGCTTCAACCATAGCAGTGTTTTTCACGCTTCCCCATATCCTCCTGCCGTCTAGAGCTCCTCGCCCTGAAGGGGAGACGTTGCGCTCTGTACCCACACCCCCTCCCCTCCCCCAGGTTTGCCCAGGAAGGTCCTTCCTCTGCCTACGCTGTGATACAAAAGTATTTCTGTGGAGTTAAGCATTTGTGTCTTAAAGGCCCGATGCCGTCAAACATACAGGAGAAGTTCAGTGATGGCCGGAGGAAGGGTAGCGTCCACGCGGGCTGAGCGCAGATGGAGGCGGAGAGATCCTGGAGGAAGGGTAGCGTCCACGCGGGCTGAGCGCAGATGGAGGCAGAGAGATCCCGGAGGAAGGTAGCGTCCACGCGGGCTGAGCGCAGATGGAGGCAGAGAGATCCCGGAGGAAGGTAGCGTCCACGTGGGCTTGAGCAGATGGAGGCGGAGAGATCCAGGAGGAAGGTAGCGTCCACGCGGGCTTGAGCAGATGGAGGCAGAGAGGTCCCGGAGGAAGGGTAGAGTCCACACGGGCTGAGCGCAGATGGAGGCGGAGAGATCCAGGAGGAAGGTAGCGTCCACGCGGGCTTGAGCAGATGGAGGCAGAGAGGTCCCGGAGGAAGGGTAGAGTCCACGCGGGCTGAGCGCAGATGGAGGCAGAGAGATCCCAGAGGAAGGTAGCGTCCACGCCGGCTGAGCGCAGATGGAGGCAGAGAGATCCCGGAGGAAGGGTAGCGTCCACATGGGCTGAGCGCAGATGGAGGCGGAGAGATCCAGGAGGAAGGTAGCGTCCACGCGGGCTTGAGCAGATGGAGGCAGATAGACCCCGGAGGAAGGGTAGAGTCCACGTGGGCTGAGCGCAGATGGAGGCAGATAGACCCCGGAGGAAGGGTAGAGTCCACGTGGGCTGAGCACAGATGGAGGCGGAGAGACCCCAGAGGAAGGGTAGCATCCACGCGGGCTGAGCGCAGATGGAGGCAGAGAGATCCCGGAGGAAGGTAGCGTCCACGCGGGCTTGAGCAGATGGAGGCAGATAGACCCCAGAGGAAGGGTAGCGTCCACGCGGGCTGAGCGCAGATGGAGGCGGAGAGACCCCAGAGGAAGGGTAGCGTCCCTGCGTCCTGCGTGGATGGAGGCCGCCGTGGTGGGAGAGATGTGCTTCGAGTGACGAGTGTTAATAGGAGGAACGGCCCAGGAATGCTCCTGGGGCCCCAGCACTGAAGACCCCGTCTCCCAGGGCAGGGCTCTGGGTCTGAGTCCTGGTCGGGGACATGCTGCGGCCAACATCGTTTAAGAAATCCGGCAATAATAAGAGAAATAGGTGAGCAGGCGACGGGCTGTGTGTGTCGGTGCTGCCTTGAACACGGAGCGCGGCCACGTGGGCCCCCGCCCTGCTTCTCCGGCTCAGACTGACAGGAGTTCTCACCATCGTGCCCCGCTCAGGGCTCCCCTTCTCGTTCCCCGGCCTAAGAGCTGCTCCCCGGTCCCCTTTACGAGTGGACACAAAGCGCTGGTGGTTTTGAGGGGTCCACGGACTCACCTTGAAAGCATCTTTTAAACCCATTTGTATTTGCGGCCGATCGGTGCCCAGCTCCCCATTATCCACTGAAGCTGAGCGGTTCTTGCCTCCCCCGGGTCTGCGTAATGGAGATGTATTTCCTGATGCTTGTTGCCACAGATCGGTGCCCGCAGATGCCTGTCCGCAGATCACCTCTGTGGCTCCTTTTGGAGTAGGATGGATGAAAAGTTCTTTAAATCCGTGGTTGTGTCTGTTCCAGTTTTCCGCACCGGAATCAGAAACCTGGTGGTAGATGATGAGACCACTTCTAGCCTGCGGGTAGCATGGGACATTTCAGACAGCAGTGTTCTGCAGTTCAGGGTGACCTACCTCACTGCTCAAGGGGACCCAGCGGAAGAAGTGCTGGGAACGGTGTGTATCAACGCAGCCGATGAGCCGCTCTGCGTCCCCTGACTAACCAGGCCAGCGCGCTGTGAATGCAAGCTTTATGCTCATTTCTTCATCTCTCTGGAAACTAATCTTTCTGTTTGACCCAAACTTGATGACTTTTCTGTCTCTGAAACTGGCTCCATCTCTGTAACCTGTTTTAAATAGATGAAGCATCTGAACCTTCTTTACCTCTTTGCTTCTGTTGCCTTGACAGCTTGTTAGAGCACAAAAATTGGGCCATAAATAGTCCATTATACACTTGTCTCTGTGCATGTGTGTGTGTGTGAGTGTGTGTATACTTTTGATATATAAACTTTTAATTTATAAACACATATATATACACATATATAATTTTTGATGTTGGGAATCTGATTAAAAGGTTCAGCAAAACATAACTCAAAGGTCTTCTTTAGGTACTTGAAGTGTTCCTAATAAAATGCCCTCCATTAACAATGAGTTGTATTTTTCCCTGACATTGACTCTGTTTGAGCAGATTTATAGTCGTTTCTAATGTATTCTTAATTGTGAGTGTCTTCCTGAGGGATTTAGATTTTTGTGTGTTTTCTTTGTTTTATTTCTATTTTTTTTCTCTGTTGAAAACCTGGGTACCCTCTTTTTTAATTAAGAAATGAAATGTTTTCATTTTTAAAATTTAAAAAATCATAATTTTTATAGGTTACTTTTCATTTAGTTAGTACAAAATATTGGCTACATTCCCTGAGTTGTACACTATATCTTTGAGCCTGTCTTACAACAATGAGTAACATTATTATCCTTTCTTTCTCTTCCTCACTTACTATAGCCTTTGATGGAAAATTATTTGTATTTTTATGATACATAAACAATTGTTTGAGCTCAAGATTCTCTCAGGAAAGTACTTAATTTCAGGCTGATGGATGAATTGCTATAATACACAGTGATAACACAGTGGGCAATAACCACGTCCACTGTGAATAACCAGAAGGTCCATGGAGTTGGTCTGGGAGCAATTTTGGAAAGTTAATGGACACTTCAATAAAACAGGTTGAATTATAAATTCACTCAGATTATAAATTTCAAATGATCCATGATTGATTGGAACATACCAAAAAGTTAAAATTGTGCTTAACCATGGTAACTAAAGATATAATTTGGATGTTTCATTTTTTCTTGTTATTGTCCTCATATTTTAATCTAGTTCCTAAAATGAAACCCATAAAAACTTCCCAAAGTGAGACTTTTGTTTTTTGGTTTTTGTTTCTACTCTTTCCAAGAAACACATTAAGCTTCTTGCTAAATATTCCCACTAATTTGGAATGAGTTACAGTTTAATCTCATGCATCCACTTGTAAGCCATACAAGGTAAAATAATAATAATATTTACTTTGGATTGTCTCTAGATAATTTTCCCTTTGCTAGTTTCTTTCATTTCACACTGTTTATTTTGAAACACTTGGACACCTAGATGAAGGAAAAAAAGATCAAAAGTTTTCAACACATATGTGCCCCAGTTAAACAAATTTGTAATAAAAATGAAAAATATTGATAAAATTTGATGGTAATTATTTACTGTGCAGAAGTATGTTTGCTATGCAAAAGAAAGTATTTTAGAATTTTTTAACTATCAAGCCCCTTTGGTGAATTCCAATGAAATAGAATTTGTGCACTCTTAATTTACAGACATATTTTCTGGGACTCTAATGGGGAGTAGTTGAGAATTTATATCTGTGTTTTATAAAACATTACTGCTTTATAAATGTAATATATTATTATTGGAAACAGAAAGGTGTGCATTTAGATTATAAAACAAAGGTATGTCAGGCACTTGAACTATATTATTAATAGTTCCCACACACCAAATGAGTATCTTAAATATTTTTTTTTATTTTTTAGGGTATAATTGATTTACAGTGTTAGTTTTTGCTCTGCCGCAGAGTGATTCAGTCACACACACACACGCATGCGCACACACACACACACTGTTTTTCATATTGTTTATCACCCTTGCGCTGTGCAGTGGGACCTTGTTTATCCATCCTGTATCTAACAGCTGACGTCCGCTAACTCCAACCTCAGCTCGACCCCTCCCTCAACCCCTGCCCCCTGACAACCACGAGTCTGGTCTCTTCGTCTGTGAGACTGTTCACATTAGGTGAGTTCAGCCAAATGAATGTCTGAAAATAATGAGGCTGACAGGGAAAGACAGATGGCTTAAACATATTACAAATATGGGAAAGGAAATGTGTCCTGGTAAGAGAAATGCCTCTTACCATCTTTCCCAATTTTCTTTCACTATAAAACCTTATTAAATTTATGCAAGGAAATGACAAGATAACATACTGAAG
This sequence comes from Odocoileus virginianus, assembly GCF_023699985.2. NCBI lineage: Eukaryota > Metazoa > Chordata > Mammalia > Artiodactyla > Cervidae > Odocoileus > Odocoileus virginianus. The sequence continues at coordinate 65,767,066 of NC_069688.1, forward strand.
TTGAAGAATAGTATAGATATATGGTGAACCAAATTCAAGCTTTAATATATATAAAACAAGGGGAATTAAATTTACTTTTCCAATTGAGTTTAAGTGAAATATTTCTGTATTTTCTAAGCATAATCAAAGCTACCAAATATTCCCAATAAAAAGCTTTTAAACCCTTAGAAAGTAAAACTCCCTGCCAAATATTTCATAAAGATTGACTTTCAACTCTGCTCAGAAATGGAGCCATGGCAATGACCTTGCCCTGAGTTTTGTTGTCAGCGGAGGGAGGTCTCACATGTCTTTATTTGTGAAAGGCTGGCCAAGATTCCAGACTTTTCTGGATCCTACATGAAAAATCTAAAACTGTGTACTGAATCTTAAGTTGCAGGAAATGTTCTAGAGCAGGGATAGTCAGAATGTAGGTCAGCCTCCTACAAGATAAGCTTGATATTAACATTAAGCTTTTAGAAACATTCATAGCTATTTGACATTGCTGGAATATTCAAGGATATGATCATATGTTTTAGCAATTTTGTTTTATTATATTTTATAAGAATACTGATCTTTAGGGATTGGGATTAAAACAACAGCACCAACCCCACCTAATCCTTCACCATAGAAAGCATGAGAATCACTTTATAAAGACAGAACTTTCTAAGACAGTGGCAAAATGAGGCATGGGGGATCCTCTGTCTACTGTGGAAACCACTTGCTGGATGATGAGCAGTTCTGATGAGCTTTGAGCAATAATGGAGCTAGATATGGAGTAGCATATTTGAAAAATTAGAAATGTGACGTATACTGGTTAGATTTGCATCCCATTTAACCATGAGTATCTTTTATAGAATTGTTTCATGAACAAGACCATCATCTGCTATGGCCTGTAGCATCTGTTTTTAATGGGTGCCCATCTCTTTATAAAAGTTCTGCTGGAGTGTAGTTGATTTACAGTGCGGTGTTAGTTTCAGTTACAGCAAAGCGATTTGGTTACACATGGGGTATATTCATTCCTTTTCAGATTCTTTTCCCACATAGATTATTACAGAATATTAAGTGAAGCTCCCTGGGCTGTGTGGTAGTGAATCTTTGGTTATCTATTTTATATATAGTAGTGTGTGTATGTTAATCTCAAGTTCCTAGTTTATCCCCCCCTCCACATTTCCCTTTTGGTAACTGTAAGTTTGTTTTCAAAATCTGTGAGCCTTTATGATTTGTAAATAAGGTAATATATATCATTTTTAAAAATTAGATTCCACATATGAGTGATATCATATGATATTTGTCTCTCTCTGTCTGACTTACTTCACTCAGTATGATAGATAATCTCTAGGTCCATCCATAATGTTGCAAATGGTGTTATTTTTATGACTGAGTAATATTCCATCACATATAGGTACCGTATCTTCTTTACCCATTCCTCTGTCAGTGGACATTAGGCTGCGTCCACGTCCTGGCTGTTGTAAATAGTGCTGCAGTGAACACTGGGATCCATGTATCTTTTCAAGTTGTGGTTTTCTCCGGGTGTGTGCTCGGGAGTAGGATTGCTGGGTCATAGGGTAGTTCTATTTTAGTTTGTTAGAGAAACTCCAGACTGTTCTCCATAGCTGCTGCACAAATTTACATTCCCATCGACAGTGCAGAAGCGTTCCCTTTGCTCTGCACCCTCTCCAGCATTTATTGTTTATAGATTTTATGATGATGTCCATTCTGACCGGTAATGTGAGTTGATACCTAATTGTCATTTTGATTTGCATTTCTCTAATAATTAGGGATGTTGAGCATCTTTTTATGCACTTCTTGGCCATCCATATGTCATTTTTGGAGAAATGTCTATTTAGATCTTCTGAGTGGGTGCTCATCTTTACCTTGCTTTGTGCAAACAAGCAGAGGTTAAGTAGAAGGAACTTTGCATACCCAAGAGAAGATTTCTGTCTTATTCTTGGAAATGAGTATCATGAGGATAAAGAGGTTTTCATAGTACAGTCAGGTGGAACAGAGGGCAGTGGTTAAAGAAAGGCTCAGACCAGATATTCAGGATTTCAATATGGCTTTTTTGTGTGTGGGTGTTCAGTTGCTCAGTTGTGTCCAGTTCTTTGCAGCACTATGGACTGTGGCCCATCAGGCTCTTCTGTCCATGGGATTCCCCAAGCAAGAATACTGGAGTGGGCTGCCTTCTCCAGGGGTCTTCCTGACCCAGGGATGGAACTTACATCTCCTGCATTGCAGGCAGATTCTTAACCACTGAGCCACCTGGGACGCCCATGGCTTTTTTTTTTTTTTTTTACCCAATAGCTATAGAACTCTCAGTTTCCTCATCTATAAAATGAGAGTAATGATACTTCTTACCTCAAACTGCTGTGGTGAAGAGCAAGTGAGTTACTGCATTCGAATACTTAGAGCAGTGCTTGGCAGATAACAGCCAGCTAAGTGAGCGCTATTGTTATAAACCACAGAAACCGCTCCCTGGCAGGGTAAATGAGCCCTGCAGGACGGTCCCACTGCTTCCAGTACCCTGCATGCTAAATCTGATTGGTCCTGAGTCCATGTGCTTCTCAGTTTGAGAGGTGACCTTATATAAGGAACACCAGCATGGGTGGTTAGACAGGCAGGCAGCTTGGAATCAAAGCCCAGGCTCTGGGCTCCAGAGGGTTATATTGAAAAGAAATGCCCAAAAGGAAACTACATGGATGGGTAAAACCAGCCAGGACAACCACGATTCTTCTTTAACATCTTCTTAATGCAGGGTCATCCAGCTCCTCCTAGAGTAAAGCAGAGCCCCTTGAGTCAAATCTCCCTCCTGGGACTGCATGGGCACCATCCTGGATATTCAGTGTCACTCCATATGAGGAGCAAAGTCATATTGCTTTAGTATAAATCACCTAATGCAGACTTCCTCTTTTATATTAACCCCCCCACCCCGGCTGCTTTTAGAGCTTAGCAATATCTTAGCAACAGCTGCTTCTGAGTTCAGCTCGAGGCTTTCTAGGGCTTATTTCATGATTTATAGGTTCCTTCCCTCATCCAGAAGTAGACAGCCGCCCTTTGCCTGCTGGCATTTTACCCAGCTCTTGAGTCCAAAACCATCTCCAGCTGTCCCAGTCTTGTGACTCCCTTAAACTTGTTTGGGTCAGTTCTTACATCCTAGCATTTTTTTCCAGCCATGATGAAGTCTTTTAAATGGCCCAGAAATGTGCCAGCATCTAATTGCTGAAGCCTGGGGAGAAAGTTTTGTGGCCTTAGTATTAAGAACATGTGGCTTTTCTGGTCTTTATATTCTTTTAGGGATGGCAGGATTCGCCACATGGAACGTTGCACTAATGTGTGGGTGGTGTCCACCCCACTGCTGGATTTTAGTTTTTGCAGCCTTTAGAGTCAGAGGAATGGTGATTTCAGATTGAGGAAGACATTTCCTTTCAGAAGTAAAAGAAACTGCAACCTTTTTTCAGTGTCACTGGTAAATATCTTTCGACTTGGAAATCTGGGATTTAATGTGTGGTTGTGGTGTTCTTGGCTAGCATCCACCCTGAAATACTGGGATTAGATGATCTCTGAACAGGGAGGAATGGAAGGCTGACTTTTCAAGAGGATATTTAAGCAGAATCAAATCTGCTGTGGAGGCTGTGTTATAGAATGAACACTCCTAAGCCATAAACACCTGCTTTCCAAAGAGATGATCGTTTTTTCTTCTGGCTGCTTTACAAATGCTGAAAAGATGTTGAGAGAAGGCTGTTCCTGAGCGTTCAAGAGCTTCCCGTTTAAGCCTTCTGCTTTAGTGATTAGATGCCGAGGGCTGCTCTGAGGGCCGCTGCAGAGAGAAATGCTCTTGCCTGGATGCCTTCCTCTCACCCCCCTCAAGCACATCTCCCTGCTTCTGATTATCTCAAAGTGCCTTACGTCCTCCTCTTTAGTAGACCAGCTGGAACGCAAGCCTGAACAAGACCATGGTCCTTTGCTTTTCTCTTCAGATTATGGTGCCTGGAAGCCAGAACACTCTCCTTCTGAAGAATCTGCTCTCTGAGACTGAGTACAAGGTCACGGTGACGCCCATCTACGATGACGGAGAAGGGGTCAGTGTCTCTGCCCCTGGAAAAACCTGTGAGTGAAGCGTCCCCCTGGGGTTGCTTGCTGACTAGTTAGGTGGAAATCACTGTCCTCTGTAATTCAGCCCATTACTGCAGGGGCGGGGGTGGACATGGTCTGAGAGCGTCAGTCGCTCACTTGAGTCCTACTCTTTGCCACGCCGTGGACAGTGGCCCGCTCGGCTCCTCTGTCCGTGGAATTCTCCAGGTGAGAATCCTGGAGTGCGTAGCCATTCCCTTCTCCAGGGGAATCTTCACGACCGAGGGACTTAACCTGGGTCCCCTGCATTGCGGGTGGATTCCTTACCATCTGAGCTACCAGGGAAGCCCCGAAAATGGTATAGATGATCTTATTTAAAAAACAGAAATAGAGACACAGACGTTGAGAGAACCAGCGCACGGATACCAGGGCGAGGAGGCAGGGGTGGGATGAGACTGGGGGTCACGTGCACACACTGCCGCGTGTGAAACGCTTAGGTGATGAGCGCCTGCTCCAGAGCTCGGGAGCTGCGCCCAGGCTCCGCGGCGACCGAAATGGAGAGGAAGTCCAGGGGAAGAGAGGCCGTGAGTGCACACGGCCGATTCACCTTGCCGTGCGGCAGAGACGGACACGGCAGTGTAAAGCAACGCTCCTCCAGGAAAAAAGAAGAGCAAAGGGGGCTTGGAGAGGAAAACCTGCTTGGATTCTGTCTTCACACGTTCAAGCTGTGTGACCGGGCACAGCGCTTCACTGCTCTGGACTTCCGTTTTCTCGCCTCTAAAACCTAAGGCCTGAGAAACAGCCGCCTCTCCCTCCTCCAGGTCTAACTGCTCCCAAGTGCTGCGGAGCCTCTCAGAGGCCCTCCGGCGTCTCTCAGAGGCCCTCCAGCCCTGCAGAGCCCCTCCAGCGTCTCTCAGAGGCCCTCCGGCCCTGCGGAGTCTCTCAGAGGCCCTCCAGCGTCTCTCAGAGGCCCTCCGGCCCTGCGGGGTCTCTCAGAGGCCCTCCAGCCCTGCAGAGCCCCTCCAGCGTCTCTCAGAGGCCCTCCGGCCCTGCGGAGTCTCTCAGAGGCCCTCCAGCGTCTCTCAGAGGCCCTCCAGCGTCTCTCAGAGGCCCTCCGGCCCGGCGGAGCCTCTCAGAGGCCCTCCAGCGTCTCTCAGAGGCCCTCCAGCGTCTCTCAGAGGCCCTCCGGCCCGGCGGAGTCTCTCAGAGGCCCTCCAGCGTCTCTCAGAGGCCCTCCGGCCCTGCGGGGTCTCTCAGAGGCCCTCCAGCGTCTCTCAGAGGCCCTCCGGCCCTGCACGTCCCTCACCTCGCTGCTCGCCCGTCACACCCGCTCCCGCGAGCGCACGCCCGCGTCTTCCCGCCCTGTTCCCGGATGCTCTGCTCGCCTCACCGCAGGGCCACGCTTTTGAACATCTAGGCGGTCTCAGGTCCCCCCTCTGTTTCAGGCCGCCTGGTGGCTCCCCACGGTCCTCAGCATAAACGCTGGGGTCCCTGCAGGGGCCCCTCAGGCCGAGGTGACCTGGACCCTCTGACCTCTTGGCCCCAGCCAGCCCTCCTTCCCTGCCCTTCGCCGGCTTTCTAAAGCTTGGCTCGGCCTTAGAATCTCGACACGAGCCACTCCGGCCAGACTGAGCATCCTCTCCCAGAGGCTTGCATGTCCGACTCCTCCTCGGCGTTTGGTCTCAGCTCAGTGCCACCCGCTCGGGCTTTCCTGCCCACCCAGGCGCGCCCCCGTCCGCTCTCTATTGCCCCGGGTTTCTTTGTCCTCTTTTGCTTTGGGGCCGTTGCGGCGCAGACTTGGGTGTAAAACAGGCTTTGGGCGTCCTGCGCAACACGAGGAACGCCGCCGCCATCCTGTCATAATGTAAATGGAAAGTAACCTTTAAAAACCGTATACAATTTGTTTAACTGTTTGATTTGCATAATTTATGAAAGAGTTCCATGATGAACACACATATATACTCAAATAAAAACTTTTAAAGACTATTACTATGGAAATACCATCTATACAATAAAGTTATTTCAAAGGTTGAAATAATTTTGGATGGTCCACTTATTTTAAGCAGTGGTTAACACAACTAAATTCTGTCAACAACAGAGTAATAATGATAATATCCATTAATATGCATAATAGTTTACAAAGATCCTTCATGCAAATAGCTTTCCTGTTTTGATAAAAAATTGATGAATGACGATTAGAATTTCACAGAATATAAGCAACATGAAAGTGTGAAAGTGTTAGTCACTCAGCCATGTCTGGCTCTTTCTGACCCAAGGACTGTAGCCCGCCAGGCTCCTCTGTCCATGGGATTCTCCAGGCAAGAATACTAGAGTGGGTTGCCATTACTTACTCCAGGGGACTCTTCCCAACCCAGGAATTGAACCTGGGTCTTCTGTATTGCGGGCAGATTCTCTACTTCTGAACTACCAGAGAAGCCCCTAATAAGATGGAAGCAAAAAAAAAAAAAATCTTACCTCTAAGACTTGCTGTCACTACTCCTGCCTAATCATCCCGGATGTGATAGTGCAGCAGAGAGATGTGTGACAGAGATTTTCACAAACAGTACTCACTCCAACATTGCTTAAAAGTAACTGAAGAAAAAGGAGCCCAAATTTCACTGAGTGAACTGCTGATCTTCAGATAAAAGTGTTTTACCACAGAGCAATTATTTTCCATTATTGAATATTTAACATTGCCATGGATTCTCCACGTTTTCTGTTCGCTTTAGCGCATTTTCCCTTGTAAGTGTTTTCGACCTGTGGGAAGATCCATTAGACGCTGTCCCCCAGCAGGCAGGCTGCAAAGGCGGAGCCACTTTAACCCTTTTTCTCCATTTTCCTTCCCCTGCAGTGGCCCCCTCTGGCCCCCAGAACCTGCGGGTCTCAGAAGAATGGTATAACAGATTGCGCATTACGTGGGACCCCCCGTCTGCCCCCGTGAAGGGCTACAGGATTGTCTACAAGCCTGTCAGTGGTAAGTCAGGCTTCTGAAAAATATAATCTTTAAAGATGGGCTATTTTTGTTTTTACTTTCCATCATTGGTTTTAAGAAATGGGAAGAGTCTCTTCCCTTATTTGGAAAAAAAAAAATGTGTTGAAGTTACCACCTCACCTAAAAAACAGCTGGTATGTTAATAAGCAGAATATATACTTGGTCTACAATTGACTTATCCCTACCCCAACCAAGGAGCCAGCCAAAGCAGACTTTGACTCCTTAGCAATAAGAGGCTTCTATGGCTTGATGGATATATAAGCTCTAAACATTTAGACTCTTCACTTTCTAATTATTCTTCTATCTCTTACTTCTTGGATTAGTTAGAAAAAGTCCATTTACCAACTTCTCAGTCTCCTCATCCTGGAAACTGTGTTAAGGTATTTGTTGTTCAGTCACTAAGTTGTGTCTGACTCTTTGCGACCCCATGGACTGCAGCATGCCAGACTTCCCTGTCCTTCACTATCTCCTGGAGCTTGCTCAGACTCATGTCCATTGAGTTGATGATGCCATCCAGCCATCTCGTCCTCTGTTACCCCATTCTCCTCCTGCCCTCTGTTCGAAAGCAACAGTTTTTCGATGCTCAGCCTTCTTTATGGCCCACCTCTCACATCAGTACATGACTACTGGGAAAACCATAACTTTGACTACATGGACCTTTGTCAGCAAAGTGATGTCTCTGCTTTTTAATATGGTGTGTAGGTTGGTCATAGCTTTTTTAAAAATATTAATTTATTTATTTAAATTGGAGGCTAATTACTTTACAATATCATAGTGGTTTTTGCCATACATTGACAAGACATGGGACACATGTCAGCTTTTTGAAAACTAGGTTAAGGTGAAAAATTCATCAGATTGAGGAAAACTTAAAAATCATCCTTTGGGTCATTAAAAACCTTTCTGCCCTCAAAAGCACCATGAGTCTCAGTTTGTATGGGACATAGCACAGAATATTTTCCCTGATCAATCAACAATTCCACTGGGTTGAAACAGAGGTGAAAATGTAAAAGCCCAAAGAAGCCAGGTGGTCAAGGGCCTTGGAGGAAGAGTGTCCTGTCTGACCTTAGACAGCAGAAGAGGCACTACGGAGCCCGTGGCGACAGCATACATGGTGTCCCTTATGTGGCAAGGTGTGGCGTAGTGTCCGTGATAAAACTGGCTGCTAGGGCAACTTGATGCCCTCCAGGGACGAAGCTGGGTGTCTGAGGTGGGTAACTCAACATGACTTCTATCACTTGCCCCGAAGCCCATGACGTCCTGGTGGCTCTACCGTGAAGGCCTCACAGTGTGGTAGATGGTGGATGGTGGGGTGAACCAGTTTCTTTGGTTAGTTCTAGGGAAAGAGCTATATTTAAGAAAAGGACTAGATGCCTTGGAAGAGCACTAGCCTGGGAGTCAGGGAGATGGGTAAGTCTTGGAGTGTAACGGGGCGAGTTTCAAGCCCCACTCTATGTGTGTCTCCTGGGCAGCCTGAAGCACAGCGGAGTAAGTACAGTTAGTTCAGAAGTGTCCCTATTTTTCCCTATTTTCTTGTAACTGAAATACACTCTGTTCTTCAGTTGCCGGCCCGACCCTGGAAACGTTCGTGGGAGCTAACATTAACACCATCCTCATCACAAACCTGCTCAGCGGAATGGACTACAACGTGAAAATATTCGCTTCCCAGGCCGCAGGTTTCAGCGATGCTCTGACCGGCGTGGTGAAAACACGTAAGGCTGACCACGGCCACATGTGGCTTTGTGCTCTGTTTTCTCTGTACCTTAAGCCCCGCGGCAGCTCGGCGGTCGGTGTCTCTTTTCTCCAGCGTGACCCTTTCTGAATGGTGCCTCATGGAAACAAAGGTGTGCTCCCTACTCAGAGCTGTGGTTCAGAGTCCTAGTTGGCAGGCAGAATGTCAGGAGCTGGCATTGAAACATACTTGATGGTGGTGGATGGGATTTCCTTCTGGAAAGTCTTTGTTGGTATTTTTCAAATTAGGTGAAATTTTCCATCCAGCCCATGTAACCTGATGCAGTCAAAGCCAGTCCAAGCTGAGCCAGGGGAAATTTGCCTTTTGTCAAAGCCTTTGCCCCTCTCCACCCTCTCACTCCATCTGTTAAAGATACTTGCACCACTCGAAAGGCTTCCTCCTCTGTCTTTTAAGGGTTTGCATGCTGTCTGCACACCATCTGGGACTTCTCCTTGGCATACATCACTCACAGACACCCATGGCACAATACAATGTTTTCCAAACTCCGGCACGTATGTGCCATATTCCTGCTGTTTCTTATGCTTCCACACCATCTGTTTAATATATTTCTTTAAATCAACTTGCAGTTTCTTTTTGTTTTTACTTAAATGCTTTCAAAAACCACATAATAACTCTCAACAGAAAACCAGTCTTTTTCATACACATTGCTTCCCTGGTGGCTCAACTGGTAAAGGATCCACTTGCAATGCAGGAGACCCTGGTTCGATTCCTGTTTTGGGAAGATCCCCTGGAGGAGGGAAAGGCTACCCACCCCAGTGGGCTTCCCTTGTGGCTTAGCTGGGAAAGAATCTGCCTGCAATGCAGGAGACCCTGGTTTGATCCTTGGGTTGGGAAGATCCCCTGGAGAAGGGAATGGCTACCCACTCTGGTATTCTGGCCTGGAGAATTCCATGGACCGTATATTCCATGGGGTCGTAAAGAGTTGGACACAACTGAGTGACTTTCACTTTCACTTTAATACACATTAAAGGTAATACATAAATGACCAAAATAAAAATGGTTTGGCTGTCGGATGACTGAAATTACCCCGAGTGTTATCAACAACACACGGCCCACATTTGAGAATGTTAGTCATGGTGTAATCAGAGGTATAAACCATAAATCTTCTTATTAGCTAAGGCCTTGAGCAAATAAGCAAATAACCTCTCACCTCTCTGAGCCCACGTTTTCTCATCTCTAAAATGAAGATATAATATTAATAGTAATAACTGTTTACAGACTGTTTGGGAAGACTAAAGAGATAACAGATAGAACGGGTCTACTCTATGCCAAGCATTCAACAAATAACCACTTTTATCATTGTAGTAATTGTGCTTTGGGAATTTGGGTCATCTCTCACTCTCACTGCTAATCAAAAAATTATTCCAACAAAAGGGTTTTTAAAAGGATGAGGCATATATTAGACCAAACCCCAGGCCGCCTGTGTCCGGCCTCCCGTGTTTTATGTAGGGCCTCAGTTCAGTTCAGCCGCTCAGTCACGTCCGACTCTTTGTGACCCCATGGGCTGCAGCACGCCAGGCCTCCCTGTCTATCACCAGCTCCCGAAGCTTGTTCAAACTCAAGTCCATTAAGTCGGTGATGCCATCCAACCATCTCATCCTCTGTCGTCCTCTTCTCTGCCCTTTCATTAGAGGAAGCTTCCTGAATTCTTTTTTATGGAAATCTTTAAAATTAAAAAGCTGGATGTGCGATCCACTAATCTGAAAAGAAATAGTGTCTCTCTTCAACAGGGCTAGGAAGCCTTTGGCCTATGGTCCTGATCTCGTACTTGGCAATTGAAATGATAGTGTAGGTACTGTGCAGTGGAAGTGTTAGTCACTTCAGTCAGGTCCGACTCTTTGCGACACCATGGACTGTGGCCCGCCAGGCTCCTCTGTCCGTGGGATTCTCCAGGCCAAAACACTGGAGTGGGTTGCCATGCGCTCCTCCAGGGGATCTTCCCAACCCAGGGATCGAGCCCGGGTCTCCTGCATTGCAGGTGAGTTCTTCACCCTCTGAGCCCCCAGGGACGCCCGCAGTAGCCTCCAGTGTTTCCGTGTGTTGTGCCGTTATCGCCGCCCAACAGCCTTCCTCAGAAACCCTGTGAGTCCCCTGTGCATTTCCCACCTCCGTCTCCACCCCTCCAGTTCATCCTCCTTTTCTCTCAAGGTCACCCTGCTGTCCGTGCAGGTCCTTCTGTCCCCGATCTTCTCGTGCTCTCTCTCCTTCCTCTTTCTCGTCTCTGTCCTCGTTTCTCTGCTCGCCTCCTTCCGTTTCATCCCTCTTCTTTAGTAAATGCGGTGAGTATTCCAAATGTATTCTAAAACAACGAAAGTATTGAATTGTTTTATCATCTATCCTTAAGGTAAAAATTAGATTGGCTTGCTTTCTCTCTTTCTCCGAAGCATAAGAAAACCCTGTAAAATGGAAAATAAATTGATTCACGGTATTTTTAAAATTTAGTGTGGGTATATAAGTCATTGTTGGTTTCCTTTTTTTGTCGGGGGAGAGGGTTTTTTCATTGGCTTAGGAAAAATAGTCTTCCTTTGCTGATCAGCAAAAAGGAACAATGTCATGATGCAAATTGTTACTAGTCCAGATTATTTTTATCATCTTGAAAAATAATTTTAAGCTATTTTTAAATTTTATGAAGTGACTGAAAGAGAAAGTACAAGAGAATGATGTGGATGAAGGCAGAGGTCATAAGGAAAAGTAAATATTATTAATTTTCTGCTTTTTCTGCTTGGATCTAAGTGGTAAACACTAAATCCTTAGTCCTCAGTTGGAGAAATGGTATTTTTACTGCTTCTTCAAATAAACTCCCTGTGAATAATTTTGGTATGTAACTGTGTTCATTCTAAGATTAATAAGAATTCATGTATTTTTAATCATGTTTTGTTTTCTGTGTTAAATCTTTCCTTTTTAAATTTTCAAAAATTCGTTCGTTCCCATTCAGTCATGCTTTGAAGGCCAGCATGTGTGAACTGCTCCTGTTTGAGTAATTTCTATTTTGTGTTTTTTGATCTTCCGTTTTGCTTAAACCATGACTTTCTTTCAGTGGTTGATGAGTACATATTGTATTTAACATTTTTGTTATGAAAGTATTATATATTAATTGAGGAATATTTTGAAAGCATAAATAAATGAAGAGGGAAGATGTAAAATCACCCATAATTTCACCATCCATCGCAACTGGCTTTTTCCAGATATATGTTTTCTTTTTTGTCTACAGAAAACAGGCAAACCCTATCATATATCACATTCTGCAACTGCTTTTTAAAGTCATAAAATAGCTATCCTTTGTGTACTGATTTATTGTAACTTGGTGGGTTTCCTACCACTGGCTGTGGAACCTTGAATTTGAATTTTACCGAAGTTGATTTTGGACTTGGGGATGGTTGTGGCATTTCTGCAGTTGACCAGGTCGTGTTCCTTTTTCTCCGCAGTGTTTCTGGGTGTGACCGACCTTCAGGCAGACGCGATCCAGATGACCAGCTTGTGTGCGCGCTGGCAGGTGCAGCGTCACGCCACTGCCTACAGGGTGGTCCTGGAATCCCGCCAGGGTAAGTGTGACCCATCACCCAGCTTCTGCCACGCACCTGTGTGCTCTGCGCAAGTTACTGTGGACAACACACACGGAACCTTAGACAGAAGCATTCTGCTTGAGGAGGCAATGCTGTGTTCCAAATCGTGCAGGATGTGGAGTCAGGTAGGCTGGTCAAGCCAGGTGTTCAAGCTCTCCAAATCTCCATTTCCCCCTCTACGGTCAATAGGTAGAACCATAGTGTAGATCTTGGGCATTCTCTGAGGATTAAGCTAATCTCTGTAAAATATTTGCAACAGTGCTTTGTACATATTAAACACCCAGGAAATGTAGCTGCTATTGGTGGTAGGAGTTGCATAGGCAAGACTGATAACATATCTTCAAACTGTGTGGTGCTATTATTTTGGTCTTTACTCTATGGAGATCTAGGTTTGACTTCAATGTTTCTCTCAGTGATTGTTTTTTTTTACTTTTGGGGATAATTGATGAGCAGCAAACTCTCATTCAGGAGATGAAATGTTATATCTATGCTACCCATGGGCAGTACTTTAGCATCACAGCTCTCAAGTTCATCTATAGTTTGGGATTTGGCTTCAAAGGTGAAACACTTAAAATGTCTGCTTATTTTCCGTAAAAGTATAAACAAGAATAACCAAAGACTGATTCCCCAAGAATGAGTTTCCAGGAACTGTTAACCTTCTTTTCTCATTATCAGCATGAATAATATTCAGAAGATGGGATCAAATAATGAAAGTTTATTTGATCAGATTTGTATTGTCAGTAGAAAAGGTCGTCTTGTTGTTTGGGGGGCAGGGACAGAGCCGACATTACAGAATTCCAGATGGCGTTTTTTACTCTTTCAAATTTGCTTATAAGGTAATTTAATTTTAAAATAATGATTAATTAATTGCTGCTGGCAGGCTTTCCTCTAGCTGCCGGTGGAGGCTGCTCTCTAGCTGCGGTGTGTGGGCCCACTGTTGTGGTGAAGCCCAGACTTGGCTCCCGGCTTTCAGAGTTGTAGCGTGGGCCCAGTAGTTGTGGCGCATGGGCTGAGAAGCCCCGTGGCACGAGGAGTCTTCCCAGACCAGGGGTCAAACCCAAGTCCCCTGCACTGGCAGGTGGATCCTTAGCCACTGGACCACCAGGGACGTCCTCATGATTGTTATTATTTTTTTATTTCTGGATAAGTGATAATGGTTTCCTCTCTTAAAAGTAGTAGAAAGGGCTAATTTTTCAGGTCTGGGTGGGACTTGTATGTAGTCAGTAGCGCACATCCCTGGCTGTGACTATATTTGAAATGCAGAAATCTCTCTTTTAATCTAATCCAGGAAGTGGAAAGCATAGTTTAGTAAAGTACTAAGAGTTTAGTAGAGTGCTGGAAATGAGCTGAAAATACAAGATAGAATATTAGAAACATAAGAAGAGACATAAGATAACATAACATAAGACATAACATAAGAACGCTAACCAAGGCTTTGTCCCCTCAGGGGTGCTAATAAGCCACTAATTCCTTGATGCCCTGTGTGTGATCCTGTAAAGGGTCCCTTTAACCAGACATTGGCTGAGCATACGGGAGTGGCTTTAATCTGCAATAAACATTGAATAAGGAAAAGTCAGGACAAATCACTTGGATTTTGTGGTGGCTTTAAATGATGCTTAACCTGGAATGTTAGGTCCATGAATCAAGGCAAACTGGAACTGGTCAAACAGAAAATAGCAAGAGTGAACATAAGTGTTTTAGGAGTCAGTGAACTAAAATGGACTGGAATGGGTGAATTTAACTCAGATGACCATTATACCTACTACTGTCGGCAGGAATCCCTTAGAAGAAATGTAGTAGTCCTCATAGTCAACAAGAGTCTGAAATGCAGTTCAATTCAGTTCAGTCGCTTAGTCGTGTCCGACTCTTTGCAACCTCATGAACTGCAGCACACCAGGCCTCCCTATCCATCACCAACTCCTGGAGTTTACATGAAATGCAGTACTTCAGTGCAATCTCAAAAATGACAAGATGATCTCTGTTCGTTTCCAAGGCAAACCATTCAATATCGCAGTAATCCAAGTCTATGCCCCGACCAGTAATGCTGAAGAAGCTGATGTTGAACGGTTCTATGAAGACCTACAAGACCTTCTAGAACTAACACCCAAAAAAGATGTCCTTTTCATTATAGGGGACTGGAATGCAAAACTAGGAATCAAGAGCTAGCTGGAGTAATGCAAATTTGGCCTTGAAGTACAGAATGAAGTAGGGCAAAGGCTAAATTATGCCAAGAGAACACACTGGTCATAGCAAACACCCTCTTCCAACAACTCAAGAGAAGGCTGTACACACGGACATCACCAGATGGCCAACACCAAAATCAGATTGATTATATTCTTTGCAGCCAAAGATGGAGAAGCTCTACATGGTCAGCAAAAACAAGACCAGGAGCTGACTATAGCTCAGATCATGAACTCCTTATTGCCAAATTCAGACTTAAATTGAAGAAAGTAGGGAAAACCACTAGACCATTCAGGTATGACCTAAATCAAATCCCTTATGATTATACAGTGGAAGTGACAAATAGATTCAAGGGTTTGATTTGACAGAGTGCCTGATGAACTATGGACAGAGGTTCGTGACATTGTACAGGAGACAGGGAGCAAGACCATCCCCAAGCAAAAGAAATGCAAAAAGGCAAAATGGGTGTCTGAGGAGGAAGCGAAAAGCAAAGGAGAAAAGGAAAGATATAAGCATCAGAATGCAGAGTTCCAAAGAACAGCAAGCAAAGATAAGAAAGCCTTTCTCAGTGATCAATGCAAAGAAATAGAGGAAAGCAATAGAATGGGAAAGACTAGAGATCTCTTCAAGAAAATTAGAAAAAAAAAAAAAAAAAGAAAATTAGAGATACCAAGGGAACATTTCATGCAAAGATGGACTCAATAAAGGACAGAAATGGTAGGGACCTAACAGAAGCAGAAGATATTAAGAAGAGGTGGCAAGAATACACAGAACTGTGCAATAAAAATCTTCACGACCCAGATATTCAGGATGGTATGATCACTCACCTAGAGCCAGACATCCTGGAAGCAAAGTCAAGTGGGCCTTAGGAAGCATCACCACAAACAAAGCTAGTAGAGGTGATGGAATTCCAATTGAGCTATTTCAAATCCTAAAAGATGATGCTGTGAAAGTGCTGCACTCAATATGCCAGCAAATTTGGAAAACTCAGCAGGGGTCATAGGACTGAAAAAGGTCAGTTTTCATTCCAGTTCCAAAGAAAGGTAATGCCAAAGAATGTTCAGACTACCACACAATTGCACTCATCCACTCATCTCACACACTAGCCAAGTAATTCTCCAAGCAAGTGTTCAACAGTATGTGAACCGTGAACTTCCAGATGTTCAAGCTGGATTTAGAAAAGGCAATGGAACCAGAGGTCAAATTGCCAACATCCACTGGATCATCGAAAAAGCAAGAGAGTTCCAGAAAAACATCTATTTCTGCTTTGTTGACTTTGCCAAAGCCTTTGACTGTGTAGATCATAACAAAGTGTGGAAAATTCTTCAAGAGGTAGGAATACCAGACCACCTGGCCTGCCTCCTGAGAAACATGTATGCAAGTCAGGAAACAACAGTTAGAACTGGACATGGAACAACAGACTGGTTCCAAATAGGAAAGGGAGTACGTCAAGGCTGTATATTGTCACACTGCTTATTTAACTTAAATACAGAGTACTGATGAGAAACACTGGGCTGGAAGAAGCACAAGCTGGAATCAAGATTGCCAGGAGAAATATAAATAACCTCAGATATGCAGATGACACCACCCTTATGGGAGAAAGTGAAGAGCAACTAAAGAGCCTCTTGATGAAAGTGAAAGAGGAGAGTGAAAAAGTTAGCTTAAAACTCAACTTTCAAAAAACTAAGATCATGGCATCCGGTCCCATCACTTCATGGCAGATAGATGTGGAAATAGTGGAAACTGGCTGACTTTATTTTTGGGGGCTCCAAAATCACTGCAGATGGTGATTGCAGCTGTGAAATTAGAAGATGCTTAATCTTTGGAAGAAAAGCTATGACCAACCTAGACAGCATATTAAAAAGCAGAGACATTACTTTGTCAACAAAGGTCCGTCTAGTCAAGGCTATGGTTTTTCCAGTGGTCATGTGTGGATGTGAGAGTTGGAATGTGAAGAAAGCTAAGTGCTGAAGAATTGATGCTTTGGAACTGTGGTGTTGGAGAAGACTCTTGAGAGTCCCTTGGACTGCAAGGAGATCCAACCAGTCCATCCTAAAAGAGATCAGTCCTGGGTGTTCATTGGAAGCACTGATGCTGAAGCTGAAACTCTAGTACTTTGGCCACCTGATGGGATGAGCTGACTTACTGGAAAAGACCCTGATGCTGGGAAAGATTGAGGGCAGGAGGAGAAGGGGATGACAGAGGATGAGATGGCTGGATGGCATCACCAACTCAATGGACATGATTTGAGTAAACTCTGGGAGTTGGTGATGGATAGGGAGGTCTGGCGTGCTGCGATTCATGGGGTCGCAAAGAGTCAGACACGACTGAGCGACTGAACTGAACTGAAGCTTAATTAAATGCAAGGCATGGCAACCGTTTGACAACACCTATAAAATCTCGACGACTTGTGTTTCATATATCTTTTTAAGACTAGCTGAGTTCTTAAACTATCACTTTAATGTAGAACGGTTGACATTTATCACATTTGGTGGTATTTGTTAAGCTTAAACAAAATAGTAACTATAAGGATCACACATTCAAATTACCACAGAGTATTTTTATCTATGATACCGTTTAAGAAGTTGACAGAGTGGGACAGAGGCTCCATTAGATATTCATTAGCTTTCATTGAAAATCATATTTATACAGATTGCCATAAAGATATCAAAACTGTCTTATCAAGGAATTAGTGAAATCCATCAGTATTTTTTTTATTATTAAATACTTTTACAATTAGCATTGGGATTCTTATCAGACAATATGATTGATGTGTCTGATAATATTGATCTGGTCGTTTAAAACCTCAGTAAGCTCTTGGTGGACTTCCCAGGTGACTCAGCTTAAAGAATCCTCCTGTGAATGCTGGAGTTGGGGAAGATGTGGGTTTGATCCCTGCCTTGGGAGGATCCCCTGGAGGAGGAAATGGCAGCCCACTCCAGTGTTCTTGCCTGAAAATTGTATGGACAGAGGAGCCTGGCAGGTTGCAGTCCATGTAGTTGCACAGAGTCAGACACAACCGAGCGACTGAGCGTGCACACACACACATGCGCGCATGCACATACACGCACGCATGCAGACATGCATGCACACACACACACACACACACACACACACAAGCTCTCGCTGAAGCCAAGTATTTTACTGAAATACGCGTCCCCGCTTCCTTCTTATCTTCCAGTTAAATTAATTTGTACTTCACCAGTATTATTTTCAGGCTGCCAAAAACCTCTTCAACTGAGCCTCAACAGTCTCAATTCAACAAGAATGAACAAAAATGTTGTTCAGTTTTTCATCAGCAGTTATAGCTGAACAACTTATGAGCCCAATTAGCCTACATCTTATTCACTCAGGTGTCCAGTTGCATATTATTAACCAACTAGACAGCAACAGATTCTAATTGACGGCCAGGGGTGGGGAGTTAATGTAGGGAAAATGTTTAAATATTTTAACTTACACAGTTTAGGTCAGGGAAGTCTTTCCACTTTGGTTTTTTTTTTTTTTTTTTTAATTGTATACTAGAATACAGGTGATTTATAATGTCATGTTTGTGTTGGGTGTACAGCCACCTGATTCAGTTATACATATGCATATATATAATATTTGGATTCTCTTCCCATATAAGTTATTAAAGAGTTTTGAGTGCTATTCAGTAGGTCCTTGAAGATTATCTGTTGTATGTATATTACTGTGCATATGTTAATCGCCACCTTCTAATTCATGCCTTGAAGTCTTCCACTTTGCACTGGGGAAGAATTAGGTTGAGTTTCTTTATCTCACAGAATGATGTGATCATGATTCCTGATCACTGCTGTCCAGGGACATGTGATCAGATGTACCTTCTTCCATGGGTGCCTGAGCCCCTGGGCTCCACTATTTCAACTCTGTAACACCTCCCGCTGGGTACACGTGCTGCCTCTGCAGAAATGTCAGTCCTTCCACTTCAACCAGAGGAGAAATGGGACCCAATTTCTCCGAATGCTAGAGAAGAGCCTTACCGCCAGGCTGGCTTATTTCTGAATGCCTCTGGCAAACTCCTCGGCTTCCCAGGTGGCATGGTAGTGAAGAACCCTCCTGCAATGCGGGAGACGGAAGAGAGGCAGGTTCAGTCCCTGGGCAGGAGGATCCCTGGAGGAGGGCATGGCAGCCCGCTCCAGCATTCTTGCCTGGGGAATCCCATGGACAGAGGGGCCTGGCGGGCTGCGGTCCACGGGGTCGCACAGAGTCGGACACGACGGAGGCGACTGGGCACGTGTGTCCGCACTGCCAGACCCCCACGTTTGATGGGTGGCGCGCTCTCTCTCTCTCTCTCTCTCATTGTGTGTGTTTTAAATCCCGTGTCCGCAAACAGATGGAGAAATATACCGTGTTCATGGATTGGAAGAATCAATATTGTCAAAATGGCTATACTACCCAAAGCTATCTATAGACTCAATGCAATCCCTATCAAGCTACCAACGGTATTTTTCACAGAACTAGAACAAATATTTTCACGATTTGTATGGAAATACAAAAAACCTCAAATAGCCAAAGTAACCTTGAGAAAGAAGAATGGAACTGGAGGAATCAACCTGCCTGACTTCAGACTGTACTACAAAGCCACAGTCATCAACACAGTATGGTACTGGCACAAAGACAGAAATATAGATCAATGGAACAGAATAGAAAGCCCAGAGATAAATCCACGAACCTATGGTCACCTTATCTTCAACAAAGGAGGCAAGGATATACAATGGAAAAAAGACAACCTCTTTAACAAGTGGTGCTGGAAAACTGGTCAATCACCTGTAAAAGAATGAAACTAGAACACTTTCTAACACCATACACAAAAATAAACTCAAAATGGATTAAAGATCTAAATGTAAGACCAGAAACTATAAAACTCCTAGAGAACATAGGCAAAACACTCTCTGACATAAATCACAGCAGGATCCTCTATGACCCACATCCCAGAATTTTAGAAACAAAAGCAAAAATAAACAAATGGGACCTAATGAAACTTAAAAGCTTTTGCACAACAAAGGAAACTATAAGCAAGGTGAAAAGACAGCCCTCAGATTGGGAGAAAATAATAGCAAACGAAGCAACAGACAAAGGATTAATGTCAAAAATATACAAGCCATTCCTCCAGCTCAACTCCAGAAAAATAAATGACCCAGTCAAAAAATGGGCCAAAGAACTAAACAGACATTTCTCCAAGGAAGACATACAGATGGCTAACAAACACATGAAAAGATGCTCAACATCACTCATTATCAGAGAAATGCAAATCAAAACCACAATGAGGTACCATGACACGCCAGTCAGGATGGCTGCTATCCAAAAGTCTACAAGCAATAAATGCTGGGGAGGGTGTGGAGAAAAGGGAACCCTCTTACACTGTTGGTGGGAATGCAAATTAGTACAGCCGCTATGGAGAACAGTGTGGAGATTTCTCAAAAAACTGGAAACAGAACTGACATATGACCCAGCAATCCCACTTCTGGGCATACACACCGAGGAAGCCAGATCTGAAAGAGACACGTGCACCCCAATGTTCATCGCCGCACTGTTTATAATAGCCAGGACATGGAAGCAACCTAGATGCCCATCAGCAGACGAATGGATGAGGAAGCTGTGGTACATATACACCATGGAATATTACTCAGCCATTAAAAAGAATTCATTTGAATCAGTTCTAATGAGATGGATGAAACTGGAGCCCATTATACAGAGTGAAGTAAGCCAGAAAGATAAAGACCATTACAGTATACTAACACATATGTATGGAATTTAGAAAGATGGTAATGATAACCCTATATGCAAAACAGAAAAAGAGACTCAGATATATAGAACAGACTTTTGGACTCTGTGGGAGAAGGCGAGGGTGGGATGTTTCAAGAGAACAGCATCGAAACATGTATATTATCTAGGGTGAAACAGATCACCAGCCCAGGTTGGATGCATGAGACAAGTGCTCAGGCCTGGTGCACTGGGAAGACCCAGAGGGATCGGGTGGAGAGGGAGATGGGAGGGGGGATCGGGATGGGGAATACATGTAAATCCATGGCTAATTCATTTCAATGTATGACAAAAACCACTGCAATGTTGTAAAGTAATTAGCCTCCAACTAATAAAAATAAATGGAAAAAAAAATTTAAAAAAAAAAAATCCCGTGTCCGATCTCGTGCACTTTTACTCTGAGATGGAGTCAGCAGGCTCGTTTCTGCTCTAACCCGACAGCTGGTCAGTGTTGTTCTCTGGGATTCCGTTTCCCCAAATGACTTCTTTTGAGGACTTTGCCTGTGGTCATACCTATAAATCCCCAAAGCGCTTGTGAATAAAGCAGCAAGGCTGTGCTGGTCAGGGGTGCCTGCTTAGTTTGTCAATGGTAAAAAGCGCAAACAGCAGGGACTCGAGTAGCAGGGTTGCCTACCCCATGCCTAGCACACCGAGACGTCCCCCAGCATCTGCCTCAGGCGCATGGAAGCCGCGGGAGTTCAGCGGACCCCATCCCCCGCTCTCTGCCCTCCACCTTCCTTCTCAAGCAGGCTGAGAGCTGGCCCCGGTCAAGTCCAGACGTACATCCTCCTGGTTTCAGCTTCATCGTCTTGGTTAAAAGAAAACTCTTCTTTCTCAGTAATTCCCACAAAAGTCCAGGACCTTGAGTCAAGTTGGCCTGGTTTGGGTTGCATCCCCCTGAATCTATCACTGAGTTCACAGGCATGGAATCAACGGCAAGTGAGACCTGGCTTTTTCCCAGCCTGTGTCTGGGGAGAGGTGGGTGTTCTTACTCAGGCTTTCCCAAGTCAAAAGGCCACGTGGGGAGGGACGGGTTCAATGAAAGAAAGATCAGATGTAAGACAGGCAAAAACAACAGCTGTCCTCTACTCATGTAAATATTATGACAGTTTTTTCATAGCCAAGAAGAAAAGAAAAAAAGATTACCAGAAGGATCAAGTCCTCTCAAGAGAGAGTGAAATCCAATCTGCTTTTGAGTCAGGCATTAGACTTTCCAAATTAAATTGTAGGCTTTTGGTTAATTGTAGGACAGAGCAGAGTTTCAGAGGCTTTGGGTTGGTTTTGAGTACCTCGGAAACCCATGAGAGCCTCCGTTAGTTCTACAGACACTGCAGGGTCCTGTCTCCCTGTCCATCTCTTTTTGAATTGATGTGGCACCTGGGGTTGGATGCCCCTCACACTGTATTCCCTCCCTAATCCCATTAACTTGGTAAATTTCTTTTTAGCCTGATTTTTTTTAAGTTTCAAAAATGCTCACCTTGTCTTCTATCTTTAGGTACTGAAATGTCTATTTTTCTGCGTCATCTATTAACCACAGTAGAGAATTGCAGCATAGTGGAGAGCCTACCTTACTAGGGACCAGATCCCAAAACAAAAGAGCATACGAAACGAAGCTTATTCCCAAGATTAAATGTCTTGAAGCACTGATACCATGTTTAGGGGTCACAGGATTTGAAAGACCCAGAGAGTAGAAAGCATGAACCATGAACTTTCGTGAATTCTATCAAATTCCAACTGAGTTTACCGGATCTGGGACCTTCTTTGTTTGTAGATCTCAGTAACCACTCCTGAGACACTTGGGAGTCAAGTTGGTGGCATGGCGGTCACCCAAAGAATGTATTTAGCATGACTTCATGAGAATGAATGCTCAATGACAGACTTTCCCCCTTGTTCCAAAAAAACAAAGTTAACTTCTAGCTTTTGGCACAAGGGGTCAAGGAAATTAGTCATCGTTTGATCAGTTTAAATGTTTTTCTTTAAGGCAAAGCCATGAATCATAAATGCCAAAAGCAACATGGATATACCCCCATTCATGCAACCCCTCTTTGTTAGCCTTGGGAGCAACCTGTTACTGTTTCCTATTAATTTCACAGTGCTTGTTCCAGTTTTCCAATGATTTGTAGGTTTTGTTTAGTTATGTAGCAGTGAAACCTATTTATACTGTTGTCAAGGGTCTATAAAGTGCATGGGTATTCATGAGAAATAGAGGAAATGACAGAAAAGTACATTTCTAGAATTAATTCCTGGAGAGTCTCACAAGTTTTTGTGAAGATAGGTAAAGATGATCCATGCATAGGATTTGGGAAATGTTTGTATTACATGTGACTCACAGAAGCTTGCCAGAGGCTCCAGAGTGGAAAGGGTCAAAATAAAATCGCTGTTATGGGGTTCGGAGCCCAGAAACCCAAGGCTGAGCTTGGACATCAGCCAAGCAGAAGGCAGGGTTTACTGATATTTTCTTACTCTTAAGTTCCTCTCACAGCAATTTAAAACCTCACAAACACTTTAAATAGTTTCGATTTCATCATTTTGCATAATATCTAATAAAGAAAATATTGATAGACCTATATCATTTCAAAGAAATATATTACTAAACATTATATTATAAAGATCACTTTTGAAGCTCTTTAATATTGACAATTATAAAAGTAAATTTCAGATTCCATTCAACAGATGGCCTTACTTTAATTACATTTTTAAAAAATCAGGATTTGTCCATAGATAAAGCCTTCTTCAGTGATCAATGCAAAGAAATAGAGGAAAACAATAGAATGGGAAAGACTAGAGATCTCTTCAAGAAAATTAGAGATACCATGGGAACATTTCATGCAAAGATGGTCACAATAAAGGACAGAATTGGTATGGACCTAACAGAAGCAGAAGATATTAAGAGGAGATGGCAAGAATACACAGAAGAACTGTACAAAAAAGATCCTCATGGCCCAGGTAAACATGATAGCGTGATCACTCACCTAGAGCCAGACATCCTGGAAGCAAAGTCAAATGGGCCTTAGGAAGCATCACAATGGACAAAGCTAGTGGAGGTGATGGAATTCCAGTTGAGCTATTTCAAATCCTAAAAGATGATGCTGTGAAAGTGCTGCACTCAATATGCCAGCAAATAAGGAAACCTCAGCAGTGGCCACAGGACTGGAAAAGGTCAGTTTTCATTCCAATCCCCAAAAAAGACAATGCCAAAGAAGGTTCAAACTACCACACAATTGCACTCATCTCACACACTAGCAAAGTAATGCTCAAAATTCTCCAAGCCAGGCTTCAACAGTACATGAACCATGAACTTCCAGATGTTCAAATTGGATTTAGAAAAGACAGAGGAACCAGAGATCAAATTGCCAACATCTGTTGGATCATCAAAAAAGCAAGAGAATTCCAGAAAAAAATCAACTTGTGCTTTATTGACTATGCCAAAGCCTTTGACTGTGTGAATCACAATAAACTGTGGAAAATTCTTTAAGAGATGGGCATGCCAGACCACCTTACCTGCCTCCTGAGAAATCTGTTTGCAGTTCAGGAAGCAACAGTTAGAGCCAGTTCCAAATTGGGAAAGGAGTACATCAAGGCTGTATATTGTCACCGTACTCATTTAACTTATATGCAGAGTACATCATGAGAAATTCCGAGATGGATGAAGCACAAGCTGGAATCAAAATTGCTAGAAGAAATATAAAAATCCTCAGATATGCAGATAACACCAACATTATGGCAGAAAGTGAAGAGCAACTAAAGAGCCTCTTGATGAAAGTGAAAGAGGAGAGTGAAAAAGTTGGCTTAAAACTCAACTTTCAAAAAACTAAGATCATGGCATCCAGTCCCATCACTTCAAGGCAAATAGATGGGGAAACAGTGGAAACAGTGGCAGACTTTATTTTCTTGGGCTCCAAAATCACTGCAGCCAGGAAATTAAAAGATGCTTGGTCTTTGGAAGAAAAGCTATGACCAACTTAGACAGCATATTAAAAAGCAGAGACATTGCTTTGCTGACAAAGGTCTTTCTAGTCAAGGCTATGGTTTTTCCAGTGGTCATGTATGGATGTGAGAGTTGGACTATAAAGAAAGCTGAGTGCTGAAAGATTAATGCTTTTGAACTGTGGTGTTGGAGAAGACTCTTGAGAGTCCCTTGGACTGCAAGGAGATCCAACCAGTCCATCCTAAAGGATATCAGTCCTGAATATTCATTGGAAGGACTGATGCCGAAACTCCAATGCTTTGGCCACCTAATGTGAAGAACTGACTCACTGGAAAAGACCGTGATGCTGGGAAAGATTGAAGGTGGGAGGAGAAGGGGACAGCAGAGGATGAGATGGTTGGACGACATCACCCACTCGATGGAGATGAGTTTGAGTGAACTCCGGGAGTTGGTGATGGACAGGGAGACCTGGCGTGCTGCAGTCCATGGGGTCGCAGAGTCGGACACGACTGAGCGACTGAACTGAATTGAAATGATGTATATCATGTTTGTTCTGACTTGTGTATTATAATAAATATTTTTTACTCATATATGTATGTAAAATAGAGACTGAAATTTAATAGTTTATTACGCTTTCAAAATAGACCAAAGTCACTGTTCAACAGTTTTGCTATTTTATGCTTAAAAAAACAGCTGGTATTTTTTAATATTTTTTATATTTTGTTTATATTTAACCACTTAATAAGTATAATGTTTTTACCAGAGTAGTTTTTAACACTGTTTTTTTAATTCCTGTAAATAAAGCTATTTAAAGTTTGACCAGATGGGTGAAATTTATGGATCAGAGGAAAATCATTCTAGAGGGAAATTTACATGATAGTTTTCTTCAGTGGTAGCAGTAATACTTTTTTTAAAAACCAATTCTCCATGTGGCTAAAAAAACATTAAGTACTCTGTGCTTATGAAGAAAACCCATTTGAATTTCTTTAGCAATTAAAGGCACCAAGGTAGGCAGCCGTGTCCAGTGAGGTGGTGGGGTGCTGGGCTGTGAGGGCCGCTCATCTGATCTCCTAACTATGGTGCTCACTAATTTCAGACGCACTCAGCAGTTCTCAAACTCTTTCATTTTGAAAAATCACGTGTTTAACTTATTTTATGATATATTAAAGGAGGGCATGGCAACCCACTTCAGTATTCTTGCCTGGAGAATTCCATGGACAGACGAGCCTGGCAGGATACAGTCCATGGTGTCGCAAAGAGCCAGACACGACTGAAGTGACTTAGCACAGCACATGGTATATTAATGGAGATTAAAGCACCATTCTCTGAGACTGGACTTCTAAGTTTGGAATTTACATTTTAGTTCAGCTACTTAGTATATGGACTTGGGTAAACTAATTTTCTGGTCTTTAGTTTCTTGTCTTTAAATTGGGGATACTTATCAGTATTATAAGGATCAAATGAATTAATACATGTAAAATCCTTAGAATAGTGCCTGGTGCATGGTGAATGCTAAGTAAATGTTGGCCATTGTTACCTTTGTTGTCATTTTTATCATCAAACACCAAGCACAGAGCCTGGTGGTATTCCCTTGTGACACTCGAGGTAAAGAATCTGCCTGTCAATGCAGGAGATATCGTAAGAGACAAGGGTTTGGTCCCTGGCCCGGGAGGGTCCCCTGGAGGAGGGCATGGCAACCCCCTCCAGTGTTCTTGCCTGGAGAATCCCATGGACAGAGGAGCCTGGCCGGCTACAGTCCATGGGGTCGCAAATCATCAGACGCAACCAAAACACTTAGCCCCCACACACACGGCCTGGTACCAAAATAAGCTCTCAGAATCATATTGGGAATTCTAATTTTTGAAAAATAAATCTATTCACCTCCACACCTGTCCAAAAGATCAGTGCAGATGTGTGCATATAATTATAAATAGGAACAATTCTCTGTTAAGTCCTCAACAGCCTTTTACTAGTCAGTCTCATTTCTGAACATATAAAATACAATTTTCAATTATTAAAAAAAACAGTGGGTATATTAATTCTTTTAAAAAAGATACAATTACTCAAACAAGTTTAATTCATTCCGGAGTTATCTGAATAGGCCGTACATACTAAGTATTTTAGAAGCAAATCATCTATTGGTGGCTTTTTTTTGCAAATCATCTATTGGTGGCTTTTTTTTTTAAATTCATGTATGTATGTTTGGTTCATTTATGTTTTGTTTTGATTATAGATACACAAAAGCAAGAATCCACTTTGGGTGGTGGGACAAACAGGCATTGCTTCTATGGACTTCAGCCTGATTCAGAATATAAAATCAGTGTCTACACAAAGCTCCAGGAGATGGAGGGACCCAGCGTGAGCATAACGGGAAAAACACGTAAGTCAAAGGTGTTCTGTCTTGATCTCTGTATCCATGAACAAATGGTATTTTAGGAATATGGTTTTGGTTCAGAAACCTTATTGCATCTAGAAAAACATTAGTCATTGTGCCCTGGAATATCTGTAATACAAACGTTGCTCTTTGTACCCACTGCCTGTGGCCCGCTGATGGCGTCTGTGTGGATTTCCCAGTCCTCCGCCCGCTGTCACAGGGGACTGTAAGGCCGTAGGACGGCAAAGTGCTTGAAACAATGGCCCCTATTGTGATGCTTCCATTGGGAACATCTGTGGTGGTGGAGTGTGCGATGAAGTGTGAGGCCTGGGTCCTGACACTGAAACAACGCTCAGTGCTCCAGCCTCGAGGGTGGGAGTGGAGCCAGGACGTGCCAGCTGGCCGACCCCGGCCTTGCCTCCTGAAGAGGCTCTGACGCTTTTTCCAAGTTGGCAGGAAATCTGACACGCTGAAGGGAAATGCAAAGTACAAAAAGAAAGCAAAGCACTTTCTACGTATTCTAAAGAGCAGGAAGGTGTCAGCTGCTCGGTATCCTTTTAATCAGATTCCTGACCTAGAAGCCATAAGCATTAAAATGGCTTGAACGGGACTGAATTCTGGGAGACGCCCGTGGGTCCCCAACTCCGTGTCTCGAACTTAAACTCGGAATCCTCAAGGACTGGCGTCTGAAGAGGTGGCCGATGAGGGCTTTCTTGATAGTCCCTCCATCCTGTATGTGACATTTAGAAAGTTATACTACTCAGGTGTACAGGTCTTTCAGTTTCTCTGAACGTGCAGAAAAAATCACTATCAATATATAATCTTCAAACACAGAAAGCCAAAGTGTAGCTAGTGGAATCATCTACTTTCCAACACCAGGACTTTATTTCAGAACCCTGAAATAGTCAACATTTTACATCACATGTGTATTTTTGAGGTATAATTTGCATTCCATAAAATTCACCCATTTTAAGTGTACAGCTCAGTGATTTTTGGTGCATTTCAAGAGTTGGGCAGCCATCACTGCCATTCAGTGTCAGGACGCTCCCATCCACCTGGAGATCATTCAGGCTCATCCGCAGTGCGTCCGCTTTCCTGCTGTCAGCTCCAGACAGTCTGCTTTCTTTTCTTAGACTTTTGTCTTTTCTAGACACTTCGTAAAAATGGAAGTATGTGACAGGTAGTCTTTTGTGTCTGATCTTTCACTTAGCGTATGTTTTTGAGGTTTATCCATGTTGGAGAATGTAGCAGTCATTTCTTGCATTTTATTGCTCATTAGAATTTGTGTTTTGAAAAAAAAAAAAGATTTTGTTTTTTGGGTAGAGGATTATATAGTTTTGAAATTATTACGGGCCTGTTAGGGCTTGAGATTTAAAGTCTAAAAAGCTTGATTGGGGTCCTTTTTCCATTGTTGCCTTGGGCAGTTTAACGTCTCTGAGCTGCTGTCTGCTTATCAATAAAATTAAATACTGTCTCTTTTAGCTTAGTTTGGTGATGGTAAAGATCCACTGGAAAGACCCCACTGAGGACTTTGCAACTGCATTTTATTTTATTGAACAAATATTTTTGGTATCACTCTTACATCTTCCCTTTAAATAAAAAATTTTCAGGCTGCACCGTGCAGCGTGCAGGACCTGAGTTCCCCAGCAAGGGGTGAACTTGTGCCCCTGCAGTGGGAGCGGGGTCTCAACTCTGGGCCCTCAGGGAAGCCCCTCGCGCTGTCTTCCTGAAAGTGAGAAAGAAGCTGCAGCCATGGGGTTAGAGCTGACTCAGACATGTTTCCTCTGGGCCATTTTTTTTTTAAGTTTTAAAGTATTCTGGAAAATTGGAAAGCTCTGACAGCACAGTGCGCGCGCACCCTCATGCAGCTAAACGAATAGAAGCCTAGTGACTGCCGTGTCTTTGGACAGTGTGCACGCTCTGAAGTTTGTTATTCCTGAATGTTGAGGCAGAGTTCTTTGCTCCCATTCATTATGTGCCTGACCTCTAAAAATATTTGAGTTTGGGGCCCCTGGTCGAGTTCAACTTCCCTTAACCTTAACCTCACCACTGTTAACGACCAGTCCAGGATTCATTTGCAAAGCTCTGCTTGATGTAAATGTTCTCCTTCTGTGGGGACATCTGTCATCATAGAGCTTCTCCCCACTGGCTCCAGTTCAACCTCCCAGAGCAAATGCAGATCAAGGCTGTTCCCTCTTCTGTGACAGCTTCTCCCAGACGTGAGGACAAGGACCATCTGTGTGTGGAGGATAGAAACGCTCTCCCAGTTCATCGTGGTTCTTCTTACCCGAGAGGTTCTGGGGCCAGATGTTCTGACCAAACATATTGATCTGGCTGCCACAGGCGCTCATTGGTTTGGTTCTGGAATTTGTTACTGTACTTGTGATATGTCTCAGCTTTTCACATTAAAGAAAATGCACAATTATAAAGACGACCAGCTGCTTCCACAGATTTTAGACTTTAGAAACATTTTATAGTGCTTTCAAAAATGTTTTGCAATCCTAGTTTTATACTAAAATGTCTCAAATGTTTCTACTTGTGAAAATTTTTAGTTGCCAAAAAATTGCCTTTAAAAAATCAAAGTGATTTTCTCTATAATGATGCAACAGAAAGTGTGAAGTGTGTAGTCACCTTCCTTCTTTGGCCATCCTCTTCTTGTTTTGTTATCCTTTTGTGTTTCGGCCATGCTGTGTGCCATGTAACGTGGTTTCCTGACCAGGGATCAAACCTGGGCCTCTTCAGTGACAGCGCCAAATCCTCACCACTAGGCCACCAGGGAACGCCCCCCTTTTCTCATTTTTCTTCCCCCCAAAACTCATTTATACCAGCTTGATCTCTTTCAATAAATTCTGCCTGTTGTATGTAGTTATGTATGTGTGAGTCAGATATATTACTGTATAGATATATATAGATAAACCTGTATTAATCAGTTAAATAGAATTCTTTGTTTCACAGATGGGATCATACCATTGTATTCTGCTTCATTTCATATAATAACTAATCTCAAACATTTTTCTGTATCAATAATACAGTTACCTCATCCCTTTAAATGTTGAATTGCTTTACTCAAATAACGTTAGTTTATTGGTTCCTGGAATTGGAAGAGACCTTAAAATTCACTTCCTCCAACCCCCCTGCCAGTGAAGGTGTTCCCTTTGCAACATTCATAGCAAACAGTCTGCCTGAGCTCAAATCCTTCCAACTATTTGGCGCTTTCTGTCTCCAGAGGCTAAACATCCCCCTGTGTGAAAGGCTGTGATTAGTTGAGAGTTTTCACTTGGATTATGCTGGGATAAGAAAAATAATATTGTCAAAGTTTTCTTTAGTGTAAAATAAGAATTTAAAAAAAGAATATGCAAAAAAATAATATTGGGATGTTTAATGCACTTAATGATGCCATAACTTGCTGGTACTTTGCATGTGAATTGGTGGGAAAGTCACAGCTCTTATGTGACTATATCCATGGCCATTAACCAAACCACACTTCCATGCTTGACACAGTTCTCACCCCTCCTCACCCAGGTTAAGCTGATCAGGACACGCTGCAGCCTCCCCATGTCCTGCTGTTTGGTTCTCAGAACTGAGTTTCCCAGGCACAGTCTGACCGTGGCCGAGGGTGAATCAGGCTCTCTTGGGGACCACGTCCTGAGAATTCAGGGTAAAAAGGGAGGAAGTGCTATTGAACATGGATTGATGGTCCATCCTTAGGCAGAATGGAGTTACTTTATGTGTGAAAGCAGCCAGAGACTAATCTGAAATAGGTTGGCAGGGTTCCTGCCTTAAATCAGCATTGAAACCACTTTGAAGTTGACAGTTTGATTGCACTGACTCCCTCTGGGTAAACTGAAGTGTGGCAAATGGCATTTCAAGCCTTCAGTCTGAGGTTGAGGAGATGGTTGGAACCAGCTTTCATGGGCTTTGGCTGATTTAGAGTGGGCCCTAAATTCACTGAGTTCTCAGAAAAGACAGCTGTCAGAATCATTGACTCCCCAGAAGAGTTATGACTCCGTGACCTCCCTCTCTTCCCAGAGAGGACGGTTAACTGATGCTTGTTCTCTCCTTTTCAGAATCGCCTCCTACTCAACCACCAACATTCCCTCCAACAATCCCACCAGCAAAAGAAGGTAAAATACAATGTGATCATGATGTGATCTTGGGTTTTGGATTTCTGTTGGACTTGTTTCTTCATTTAAAAGCCAAGGTATTAATAAAAGGTAGTTTCTTCTTAATACAAGTGCTTGTATCAGACCCTTAGAGGGTACAGATTTGCAATGAGTGGTAAGTAAGACAGAAGTCTAATGTGCAGTGTAATGAATGTAGGCAACAGTATTGTACTATAATTATGTGCTGAGATAGAGGTGCTATATATTACTACATCAACCAAATTACAATATATAAATGTAAATTAATATACATTATATACAATGTAAATTATATACACAAATGTAAATTAGAAATACAAATCAAATTAATATATTTTGCACTTTAAATTTTTGCAGTGTCATATGTCAAATATACTCAATAAAAAACCATCTAAAAGTAGAATCTACACACACAGAGTAGATTTTCAAACAAAATTCTTTCATAGTTGTTTCATTGAAAATATCAGAATGGTACATGTTCGCCAAGGAAGAGTAGTTGTGTAGTCTGGGAGTGCAGGTTGTGGTTGTGTAGTTGTGTAGGGTATGATTGTGTCGTTGTATAGGTTATATATAATTGTGTAGTTGTGTAGGGTATGGTTGTGTAGTTGTGTAGGTTATGATTGTGTAGTTGTGTAGGTTATATATAATTGTGTAGTTGTGTAGGGTATGGTTGTGTAGTTGTGTAGGGTATGGTTGTGTAGTTGTGTAGGGTATGATTGTGTAGTTGTGTAGGTTATATATAATTGTGTAGTTGTGTAGGGTACGGTTGTGTAGTTGTGTACATTCTGACTCTGTGGACAAGGGTCACAGTGTTCCTGCTAACCGCAGAAATGCTGCTCCCTGTTGTGTTTTTCTGTCTGCATCACAAAAGTTTATCTTCACTTCTTACTTGATCAGTTAAGGTAACTGTCTAAAAGACTTCCAAATGTAGTAATGATGGTTTTTTTTTTCCCATTAATGGACATTAATTAACCCTGCTATTCATTCTCAAAGCTCCTATGCCAAGTACTTGGGATACCATAACAATCTATGATTGCTGCTCTCTGCTTATTTTCAGTACTGCAAGAGAAATAGGTGTTTACCTAGGTAATTACCAGCCCAGAAGTGAGTTAGTGTAGGTTATACCATAGTAGCCCAGAACTGAGAACAGTTAACGCTGCTGCAATTTAATTACTTGTGAAGGAGGAAGAGTAATTTGATTAACATTTTCCTGTAATTGAATTCTAATTCCTGGGTCGGAAGATTCCCTGGAGAAGGAAATAGCAACCCACTCCAGTATTCTTTCTTGGAAAATCCCATGGTCAGAGGAGACTGGCAGGCTACAGTCCATGGGATTGCAAGAGTCGGACATGGTTGAGCAACTAAACCACCACCACCCATCGTATTGTGGTCTGAAAAGATGCTTGATATGATTTCAATTTTCTCAAATTTACCAAGACTTGATTTATGACCCAAGACATCATCTATTCTGAAGGATATTCCACATGCGCTAGAAAGGGGAGTGTATTCTGCTGCTTTTGGTTGGAATGTCCTGTAAATATCAATTAAGCCTGTCTGGTCGCATATATCATTTAATTTTGTGTTTCCTTATCAACTTTCTGTCTGGATGATCTGCCCATGTGTCAGTGGAGTGTTAAAGTCCCCATGATTACTGTGTTACTGTTGATATCCCGTTTTATGGCTGTGTTTGCCTTATACGTTGAGGTGCTCCTGTGTTGGGTGCACAGATATTTGCAATTGTTATGTCCTCTTCTTGGATAGATTCTCTGAGCATCACATCGTATTCTTCCCCATCTCTTGTAACAGTCTTTGTTTTAAAGTCTATTTTGTCTGATATGAGTATTGCTACTCCAACTTCCTTTTGATTTTCATTTACATGGATTGATTTACATTTTGAAGAGTGAGTTTTACAGGTAAATAATGGAGAGATGAGCACTTAACGTTGTGGAGGGATCTAAGTGCATAATGTGTTTGGGGAACCATAAGTACTTTAGTATGACCCGTAGAAAAGAGTGAAGGTAGTGTTATGAAATGGTTAGTGTGTCTGAGTAGGGAGGCTGGGCTTTATCCTATGGGACATGGCATTGCATGAGTTCTATGAGGGGAGGATGACCTGCAGAAATCTATGTTTGAGAAAGATAACCTTGGTGGAATGGATAGGAGGGAGAATAAAGGTGGATCACATAGTTGGCATGTTGTTTTAGAAGACTTCTTCCATGTACATGCACTTTAACAATTTTGTTTATTTGTCTGTGCTGGGACTTCACTGCTGTGCCAACTTTCCTCTAGTTGTGGGGAGTGGGGTCTGCTCTCCAGCTGCAGTGTGGGAGCGTCTCTTGTTGTGGAGCACAGACTCTGGGCACTTGGGCTTCTGCACTTGTGGCTCCTGGGGTCCAGAGCACAGGCTCAGTTGTGGTGCATGGGCTTAGTTGCTCACTGGCCGTGGGCTCTTCCTGGTCCAGGGATTGAACCCATGCCTCCTGCATTAGCAGATGGTTTCTTTACCACTGAGTCACCAGGGACGCCCTGCCATGCATTTTAGAATGGCTATTACGTACCAGAGTTACAATGAAAAATAATTGTCCTCACCTTACAAATGGTTAGCAGACGTTTGGTTCATGTCAAAAGAGCCATGATATTTGGTCCTGTCCAAAGTCATTTGGCATGGACCAAATACGCCCATGGACATTTTGGATAGGACCAAATTTCAAGAACCTGTTGGTGTAGACCAAAGGTCTTATTGCTGTTCTGGACAAGACCAAATATCCTGCAAAGGACAGGAGCATAGTAAGAGAGGTCTGATGCTGGAGAGTGTAAGGGTCAAGGAAACAAAGGGGTAATAAGACACTCTACAAAAATAAGACTCAGCATCCTTCCCAGCACACCATGCAATATCTTCAATGATCAACCTACACTGTGGCATCATTTCCCAGACTGTGTTAGTTAACAGCAAAATCGCATAACTTCAGGTTCTCCATACATGCCTTATGCTCTCCTGCATCTTTTAATGCTATTTGCTCTACTTGGGATAGTCAAAGCTATGGTTTTTCCGGTAGTCACGTATGGATGTGAGAGCTGGACCATAAAGAAAGCTGAGCACTGCAGAATTGCTGCTTTTGAACTGTGGTGTTGGAGAAGACTCTTGAGGGTCCCTTGGACTGCAAGGAGATCCAACCAGTCCATCCTAAAGGAAATCAGTCCTGAATATTCATTGGAAGGACTGATGGCTGAAGCTGAAACTCCAGTAGTTTGGCCACCTGATGTGAAGAACTGACTCCTTGGCAAAGATCTTGATGCTGGGAAAGATTGAGGGCAGGAGGAGATGGGGACGACAGAGGATGAGATGGTTGGATGGCATCACTGACTCGATGGACATGAGTTTGAGTAAGCTCCAGGAGTTGGTGATGGACAAGGAGGCCTGGCGTGCTGCAATTCATGGGGTCACAAATACTGAGTGACTGAACTTACTGACTGACTACTTGGGATGCCAGACTCTTCCTTCTTCCATCTTCATATCTAGCTTTTTCTAGTTTAACTATCTATGATGATTTTCACTATTGGAGCTGAAAACAGATCCTAACTGATGAGTTTATTAGACAGTTCTGATACAGACATTACAGGATTCCCTGAGGTCAGAATATTTTTATGTATAGCAGAATATGAATATCCTTTGGTTATTTGTGAATGCTCATGGGAAACACATGATTTGGAAGGCTCATGAGACTGAGGATTGATAATGTAGCAACATTGTTCTTGAATTAGTAGTTTTCATCATGATGGTTTTAGACATTGGGACTTTTGCAACTTGAACACATTATTCATTTTAGGTTCTATTTGCCCTGAGTATATTTAATTAAAAAGCCTATAAATCTTTATTATTCAGGTGATACTCAGTATTTATAAAACATCCATTTTAATTTTTCTATTTTAGAAGTAGAAAAGAGTACAAAGAAGAAAATTAAAAGCACAATATCATATCCTGGAGATAGTTCTTTCATGCATTTTGATGTATTTTCTTTTTCTTTTGTTTTATTAAGCACAGTTTTCAATTTGA
Organism: Odocoileus virginianus; assembly: GCF_023699985.2. Lineage (NCBI taxonomy): Eukaryota > Metazoa > Chordata > Mammalia > Artiodactyla > Cervidae > Odocoileus > Odocoileus virginianus. Next base: position 65,801,878 of record NC_069688.1, read on the forward strand.
GTATATTTTCAAATAGATTTTGCTCTCATTTTGAAGGTAAAACCTAATCTGGGTTTCATCCTTCCTAGCAAACACCAGGTTTTCTTTTACTTGCTTATAATGAGCAGATCTTGTGATCCCTTTCAGCTTTAAATTCAAACCATAAGTATGTAAAATTTTGTAAATCGTGGAGCTCAGGAGAACACCCTCACTAAATCCTTGTTGTCCCTAGAGTACTAACTCACTTAGAGATGGTTTATTTTACCATTTAAGTTGTAGTTAGCTTTAAGGGACTACAGTTGTAGTTAATAAAGTAAAAATCAAGCCATTTTTTTCTCTAAAGAAAAACAAAAGGTTCATTATCTTGCAGACCATGTATGTGCCAACGGCCCAAGATTAAAAGATTCAGATTATTAAAGATTAAATTGTTTGTTTCATCATAAAACAGAGTCAACCACCATGATCTGTATTAATCAAGGGGAAAAGAAGCATAGATAATCGGAAACAGGATGCGATACAAGACTTAAAAATGCTTTCAGTGGAATAGGTTTTTGCTAACCTGTTTTTTGCTTGTTTGTTAGGATTGATGTCAGTATTACTATTGATGAAAGTTTTCCGGAGCTAGCAGTAGTGTACATTTCTTGACATCAGGGGGTGTCCAAAGGGCATAGAATTTTTGAGCAAGGCTGAAATTGAAGTTTGCTTATGGCCTCAGTCCAAACGCCTATCAAGTTTTAGATTAGTCTGCTTTCATTGCGAGGCATCCCTTCCTCCTGGAAGCTAAATCCTTCTCAGGTTATTAACTCGATAAGCAGAGGGCAGGGTGCAGAGTGAGAGCTTGGGTTTCCCTCGAATCAGTAGGCAGTAGGGTGTTTGCTGATGCCTCTGTCACTAAATCAGTTTAGTTCCACATTTTTCCATTCTCTCATTTCTATTTTTTGAGGCTGAAATTGGTGTTTTTCATTTTCTCTTTAATTCTGCATGTTTGATAGAAGCTTTCATAGTCATGACCAGGATACTTGAGTATAGGAGAACAATGATGGTCAGAAAACCTAGTGAGGAAGAATTTGGAATAGGATGTATACCTTTCCTTCTGGAAGGCGCTCTAGTTGCCGGAGGGAAACCGTTACCTGCTTTGTTGGTTTGATGACGACTGTTTTCCCCTTTTCTCTGATTCACGTTCTTGCTTGGTCTCCAGTGTGTAAAGCTGCCAAAGCTGACCTGGTGTTTATGGTGGATGGGTCCTGGAGTATTGGTGATGAAAACTTCAATAAGATCATTAACTTCCTATACAGCACTGTTGGAGCCCTGGGCAAGATCGGCGCAGATGGAACTCAAGTAAGGCTGATGGATCAGTCATTAATTCATTCTATGCAATAAGTAATTATTCCAGGCTATTGTTATGGCTACTTGTCGGGGAATATGGGTAAAGAACTATACTGCTTTGACCCAACTCTCAATGAGAGACTGGACAGGTCCGAGCTTGAAACCTCTCACTGCTGCCTGACAGCGCTGGGCAGCGTGCTGTCCTTAGAGTGAGTGAGTCCAGCAAACCGGGACGTCAGCATGTGCGTCTCCTGCACACTGGGGTAGAGGAGGCACAAATCTCTGTTCAGTATTCTCCTTGCCCTGAGGACTTTAAAATCTTGAAGGACAGAGGTCAAGGCCACAGATGAGTGTAGAACAAGCAGAACATAGAAGACTAATTTATTCATTCGACAAACATTTGTTGAGGGCTTATTGGGTTAGTACTGTCGTCATGGGTGCTTCATGGAGCTCACATCCTTAACGGCAGGGGGTGGAGGAGGGTGAGATCCAGACACAAATCGGCAAACACACACATTCACAAGGTCGGGACACACACTTGTGAACTGAGCTTTACATTTACTGGTATACTTTAAATTGAGAGAGCGACGAAGGCTTCTTTGAGGAGGTGGCTTTCGAACTGAGGTGTGAGCATCTGATCCCTTTTCCCGACCCAGGGGTCGAACCTGGGTCTCCCCTACTGCAGGCAGATTCTTTATCGTCTGAGCTACCAGGGAAGCCCAAGAACGCTGGAGTGGGTTGCCATGCCCACCTCCAGGGGTTCTTCCCTACCCAGGGATCGAACTCGCGTCTCTTACATATCCTGCATTGACAGGGAGATTCTTTATCACTAGCGCCACCTGGGAAGCATTTATATCATAGTGATTAGGGACAGATTTTGAAGTCGAATTACCTGACTTCCACTGTTGGTTCTACCAGGGACCACTCTAGTAATCTTGGATGAGTTACTTGACTTTTCCTCAGTGTCCTGATCTGTAAAAAGGTGGAATAGTAGTAATTATTTCATAAGCTTGTTTCATAAAAAAAATCCTTGTAAAGAATCCAACTTTGATTCTGTGAACTTTATCAAGGTAGAAGACTTAGGCTGCCATTTATCCACCTGTCAAATGAGATGGCAAAAGGCCTTCATGCTTTAGGGAGAGATTTTTAATCTACTTCCTGAAAGCACTTAGAGAAAAAAATGCTTGTTAATGTATCATCAGATTTGGTATGTAGCTTGTGTGAAATTTTAAACCAAGGAAATTGTGGACTGGGTTAAAGAAGAAATTAAAACTATAATTATAATCCTGTTATAGTGTATGCTGTCTGGCCCAGGGGAAGGCTGCGATATACATAAAAGTAAACACACCTTCTCTCTTCAGGTTGCCATGGTTCAGTTCACTGATGACCCCAGGACGGAATTTAAACTAAACTCTTACAAAACCAAAGAGACTCTTCTTGATGCAATTAAGCATATCTCATACAAAGGGGGAAATACAAAAACAGGTGAGACCCCCAAAAGCCCAGCTAAAACCCAAAGTAATTAATTATTGCTAATTATTTAAATGACTTTTTTTGAAGCATACGCATATAGATTTTTTTTTTTTAAAGACTTTTCATTGATGAAAGACCTTTGTTCCTTCTGTTCCATCTCCAGCGACACAAAAGTGGAAGGGAATGAAACTGAACTGTTGCCTTCTTTTGTTTCAGGAAAAGCAATTAAGCATGTCCGAGATAGCTTGTTTACTGCAGAGTCAGGGACCAGAAGAGGCATCCCCAAGGTCATCGTGGTTATAACTGATGGAAGATCACAAGATGATGTGAACAAAATCTCCAGAGAGATGCAATCAGACGGTAAGTTTTACAGAGATAAGTAATAGTAGCTACCAAGGTTTCCTTAGTGGCTGAGTGGTAAAGAATCTGCGTGCCCATCCAAAGATCTGGGTTCAACCCCTGAGTTGGGAAGCTCCCCTGGAGAAGGAAATGCGAACTCCGTCAGTGCTCCTTCCCTAGGAGAGCTCCTGGACTGAGGAGCCTGGGGACCGCAGTCCGTGGGGTCGCGAAAGCGTCCACACGACTTAAGACTCAACAGCAACAGCAGTGGCACCAGTAACACTGTTAGCCTTGCTGTTTTCTGAATGCACACTTACAGGCTACATCAGCGGGACTGCATGTTTCTGAATCTGGACAGTGTGATTTTAAGAATATTTTCCAGGTTACAAATTTGTTATCTTGCTGATTTTCCCTAATACGTTTGTTACATACAGGATTCTCTATCATGAGAAGCTCCATCAGTTAAGTGCAGCCCAGGACTTCACTGGCAGTCTAGTGGTTAAGGCTCTATGCTTCCACTGCAGGGAACACAGGTTCCATTCTGCCCGCAGAGCGTGGCCCAAGAAAAGAAAAAAGAAAGACAATTAAGTGCCATACTATGAAAAGAACCAGGGGAGGGAACCCGGTCACAGAAACTGTTCAGCCTCAGCTTTCTCTTCTGTCAAATGGAGAACACAAAATGTGAGGATTACACTGTGTAAACCGACATGGCACAGACTAGCCTGATACGAATTTGTCGAGCATTGAACTGTGACCTACCTCAGGCTTCTAAGCCTGTTAATGTCTCAGTTTCTACTTCTGAAAAAAAAAATGAGATAAAGCTTCTGTTTCAACTGCATTTTATCCCGTAAATACAATAATCATTATTAATAATGTGCAAACATAGAGATGTTACTCAAATAGTAACTATTTTGTCTCAAGCACTGGCTCTCTTAAGCCTCTCTAAAACGGAGAAGCTCTTTGGGGAATGATGGGTTAATTAGCATTTGGTGAATTATGTGCATGCAGATTTCTGATGAACTGTGAAGGGTGAATTATCGACCCCCACTGGGCCTCCTAAATAAACATATTTTAAACATGCAGACATGTCTTGCATTCCATTATTTGTTTTTGGTGCAGTTTATACTCATCAGAATCTGTTTCCCTTTCCCCACAGGCTACAGCATTTTTGCGGTCGGTGTGGCCGATGCGGATTACTCGGAGCTGGTTAGCATTGGCAGTAAGCCCAGTGCCCGGCACGTCTTCTTTGTGGATGACTTCGACGCCTTTAAGAAAATTGAAGATGAGCTGATTACTTTTGTCTGCGAAACTGCATCAGCAAGTTAGTTCTTTGGAATTTGCCCCTTACATTGCTTAAAGGCTGAGATATTTATCCTGGTTAAATGAAGAGTCCCATCCTGATCTGAAAGGAAAATGGAGAGCTGTTTGTTATGTAGACATAGTTTTGTGGTTTAAAGCATTTGGAAGTGACCCTCCACTCTCCCAGGTTCAGAATTTAGGTTGATAAAGACTTTCTCTGAAAAGATGAGAATCTGTATTTGAAAGAAACTCTCTTAAACATCTGCGGCAGACAGTTTTCAAAAATGTGTTACGTCTGCTCATCAGGGTAACATGCTGGGAGGGAGACTTTTCCCAACACATGTTCTCAAGCGGCCACCTTCAATTCTTCTAACGGACCCAGGAGAGGAGGAGGGGGCTGGGACTCGGGCTTCAACAGGGGAAGCGAGAGCGTTCCAGTCTTTAGGGATCCACAAAAGGCCATAGCCACATCTGGTTTGGATTCCTTCTGCACTTGACTTCCATAAAGATTATGTTAGCTTCCTGTTTTCAGGACAAGGGAAGAATATGTTTGGAAAATATCTAAATTAAGGTTTTATCTTCTTTGTTTTGTTCTCCAGCCTGCCCACTGGTGCATAAGGATGGCATTGATCTTGCAGGTATGCAGTATCCGGAATTTTCCAATTATTAATTAACTCCCTTTTGGGGTCCAGATTTTTTTAATCCTTAATAGATTAATTGTGAAATTTAAAATCCTAATGTGCCTATTCTCTCTCTCTCTCTTTAAGGATTTAAGATGATGGAAATGTTTGGTTTGGTTGAAAAGGAGTTTTCGTCAGTGGAAGGGGTCTCTATGGAGCCTGGTACCTTCAATGTGTATCCTTGTTATCAACTTCATAAAGATGCCCTGGTTTCGCAGCCAACCAAGTATGTTTCCATTGCAAGATACTAAAGCCAATTATTGTTTATTATATCTCAGTGTGTAAATGATATCAACTTGAAATCATAATTTCAATGATAATTCCCAGCAGGATTTTCCATGATGGATAGAGCAGACGATGTTTAGATTTCTTTAAAAACATCAGACTCAAAAAAAAAAAAAAAAAAAAATCAGACTCACGTATAAGGCTGGTTGAACTTTCCTATCTGTTGACCTGAGAAAAATATAGATAGTTAATACTTGCATAGCACTGCCATGTACCAGGCGTCTAAATGCTTATGTACCATAGCTCCCTCACACCTCCCAACACCTCTATGAGGTAGAGTCATTGGTTATCTTGATTTGACAAGTAGTGAAACTAAAGCACAAAGACACTAAATGACCTGAGTGAGATCGTGTAGTTTGTTGAGGATCATGCCGGGATTTGTACCTGGCAATCAGGCCCTGGAACGCACAACCTGAACCATTTTACTTACTCTAGAGGCATGAGTTCAGAGGGGTTTTATCCTTGAGAAGTCACAAAAGCCACTCTGTATAGTTGACGTAAAAATCACATTATCTAGTCATTGCACAGTCTGTGATGAACAGAGGGATTCCTATGGTCATTTTCAGCAGTTCTGCAAACTCCAGACGTACTTGAGTTTCAGTTCAGTTCAGTCACTCAGTCATGTCCAACTCTTTGCGATCCCATGAACCGCAGCATGCCAGGCCTCCCTGTCCATCACCAACTCCCCGAGTTTACTCAAACTCATGTCCACTGAGTTGGTGATGCCATTCAACCATCTCATCCTCTGTCGTCCCCTTCTCCTCCTGCTTTATATCTTTCTCAGCATCGGGATCTTTTCAAATGAGTCAGTTCTTCGCATCAGCTGGATAAATTATTGGAGTTTCAGCTTCAGCATTGGTCCTTCCAGTAAACATCCAGGACTAATCTCCTTTAGGATGGACTGGTTGAATCTCCTTGCAGTCCAAGGGACTCTCAAGAGTCAGTCTTCTCCAACACCAAAGTTCAAAAGCATCAATTCTTCGGTGCTCAATTTTTTTTTTTTTCAATTTTTTTTATAGTCCGATTTTCACATCCAAAGTAGGAATTCCTGGTTTAAGGGGTCATCTGTCAAGACATCATCTGCTTCTTTACATTTCAAATCAATATTTGTTTTTGTCTCAAAATACCTTCAGTGTTTTAATATGAAACATTTTTCCTGTCCATATTTTGATATTTTGATATAGTGTGCATGTGAAGTGAAGTCGCTCAGTCATGTCTGACTCTTTGTGGCCCCATGGACTGTAGCCCACCAGGCTCCTCCGTCCATGGGATTCTCCAGGCAAGAATACTGGAGTGGGTTGCCATTTCTTTCTCCAGGGCATCTTCCCAACCCAGGGATCAAACCCAGGTCTCCCACATTGCAGGCAGACGCTTTCACCTCTGAGCCACTAGGGGAGCCCTATAGTGTGTATATAGGCATGCAAAAGTGGGGGGAGATGAGATTCAAGAATTAAATCCATCAGTCCAATTTATAGACCAGTTGCTTTTCTAGCTTCTTCCATAATATTCTTTGTTGAATTCAGGCCTATTGCAGTACTATATGTGGTTTTAGATAAATCTAACATCTAAACATTACCTTTCAGCAGATTTTATTTTTTACATTGTCTAGGGATGAATATTAAATAGGTATTTGAAAATCATTCCTGGAGGCCTGGCCCAAAATGAGAATTTCCAGAGGGAAACTCGCCTACTGCTCTGCCAGACTGTTCATTCAGCCGGCAGTGTCCGTCCTCCACCTTGCTAAGTCCAGTCCTAGTCCCCAGCTCCCACCTCGCTCCGTCTTCCCCAGCATTCGACAGAGCTGAGCTCGCCTCCTCCTGGACCTCCTGCCCTCCTTGAGCTTCTGTTTACCTTACAGACTGTCCGTCTCCAGTGCTGGCTCCTCTTCCCTCTCCACTTCTTGAGGCCGGGGGGACCAGGACTTGTGTATGACCTGCTTGTTTTTTCTGTCTATCCCTATTTCCTAGCGATCTTTTCAGTATCATAGTGTTGAACCCTGAATACATGCCAAGGACTCCTAAATTTGTATTTACAAATTGCCCCCCAATTTCTTTTGGCGACACTGTGCAGTATGTGGGATCTTAGTTCCCTGACCAGGTATTGAACCCACCCCCGCTGCAGTGGAAGCTCGGAATCTTAACCACCAGACCACCAGGGAAGTCCCTACTTACCCAAATTTAGACCTATATATTCAATTGCTTCCCAGGTGGTGTTAGTGGTAAAGAACCTGCCTGCCAATGCAGGAGACCTAAGAGATGTGGGTTCGATCCCTGGGTTTAGAAGATCCCCTGGAGGTGGACATGGCAGCCCACTCCAGTGTTCTTGCTTGGAGAGTCCCATGGACAGAGGAGCCTGGTGGGCTACAGTCCATGGGGTGGCAAAGAGTCAGACACGACTAAAGTGAGTTAGCATGCTTGCAGTTGCTTACTAGACAACATCCCTGCTCCTCTCTCCAGAGCCAGCCTCACCTACAGCCTTTTCTGTCTCAATGACGACTACACCTAACGAGTTTCTTAGGCAGAGAAGCCAGACTGCTCCTCTTCTCTTAGGCCTCACATCCGTCCACCAAGCCGTCCTCTTGAGCGTTGGTCCTCAGTGCCTGCATCGTCACCTCCCTGATACGAGCCACCGTCACCGTCTCTTCCCTCCATCATCGCTGCGGCCTCCTGTCTTCCCCCTGCTGCCCTCACCTTCCTAGAGTCTCTTCTCCAAACAGCATTCAGGGTGATGGTTTATAAATGTTTACATCAGACCATGTCACTCCAGAACCTGCCAGTGATTCCCCACTCCCTTTGGAGTAAACGTCAGAGCTCCTGAATGGCCAGAGGGCCCTACAGTATCTGGATCGCCGTGACCTCTTTGACATCACCTCTTGTCTCTTGGTCTGTTCTCAAGAACTACCAAACACATCCCACTTTAGTATCTTTGCGCTGGCCGGATGTCTTCATCTCCTATGAGTTTTCCTTCAGATGTAAGCTTCTCAGTGAAATTTTGTTGTTTAGTTGTTGTGTCCGACTCTTTGTGGCAGGTTTGGTGAGGCTGGCTGACTCACACACAGGCGCTCTGAGAAGGGCGCGTCTCCTTTGGAGTCAGAGGCTCTGGCCCCTCTCTCCGCTCAGAGAGCAGTCCTTGAAAAGAGGCGCCATGAAAAAGTCGGCATGGTCTTGAGAGAGGCATCTCTCATCCATGAAGAGACTCCTGAGAGAGCCGGCACTCACCGGCAGAGTCGACACGGCACTCACCCCCAGAAGCAGGAGCGATGTGTAGACAGCACTGGATGTGGCGGATCGAGATGGTGCTTCAGCGCACAGCAGATGGGAATGCTCCCAACTGCAGCGTGTGGCAGAAAGGGGCAAGGTCTCAAGTTTCATAAAAAGACCGTGTGTGATTGCTGAGTCACGTCTGACTCTTTGCAACCCCGTGGACTGCAGCCTGCCAGGCTCCTCTGTCCATGGGATTCTCCAGGCAAGAACCCTGGAGGGGGTTGCCATGCCCTCCTCCAGGGAATCTTCCCAACCTAGGGACTGAACCCGGTCTCCTGAATTGCAGGTGGATTCTTTACTGTCTGAGACACCGGGAAAGCCCCCCACCCCCCAAAAAAAACACTGTAGATAAACATTATTTATAGTACTACAACTTGAAATTACTTGTTTAATAAGAAGTGACTGGTCAGATAAATTATGGAATAGCCAAACCAGCGAAGATTGTGCAAATATTAACTATCATGCTCTTTAAAATATTTAAGGAAATATGGAATGTGTAGTAAATGATGCCAAGAAAAGAAAGGGGCAAAATTATATAAACTTACAAATACTTACAGACATTCTTTAAAGACGGGAGGGAAATGCATGACCCCAAAAGAAGGATCCCTTCTGAGTGTGGTTAATGGTGACATTTATTTCCTCTGTTTCTTCACTTCTAGTGAAAGCGTACTTACTTTTATAATCATATAAATAGCTTCTTGAAGAGTGATACAATAAAATATATTGTTTTCTTTCCATTTTTCAGATACTTGCATCCGGACGGATTGCCCTCTGACTATACAATCAGTATTCTATTCCGGATTCTTCCTGATACTCCAGAGGAACCCTTTGCTCTTTGGGAGATTTTAAATAAAAATTCTGACCCATTGGTTGGAGTCATTTTAGATAGTAAGTATATTTATTTGTAAAACGTTTGCACACGTATATGAGTAATGTACGTCATGTGTCATCTTGCCAGTTTAGTATGTATTATGAAGTAACTCACTCATTTTAAACCATTGGTAAATACTAATAATGAACTATGTTGACAGTTGAGTTATTCATTTGTCTACTCAGGCCTTCAACAAATATTCACTGAGGTCCTACTGTGTGCCGACACCAGGTTCTGGGATTCAGAAGCGAGGCAAAGAGAGACACATCCTGCGATGGGAAGACTGTAGAGAGGGCGTGGCTGGTGCCAGGAGGATCAGTGGAGGGCTGGGGTCAGAGGTCACTTCTTCTATGAGGAAATGATAAGTGTCGGATGCTTCTTTTGGGTTCCTCAACCCAATTCCGACATACGAGCTGGGGCCTGGGGAGTGTCGGGAGGCTTCTCACACAACACCAGGCAGTTCTTGGACAGCAGCAGTGTATCTGAGAACTCAGCTTGAGTCAGACACTGTTTTCCCAGAGCTGTTCTTGGACCCGCAAGCTGAGGATGGTTCCTACACGATGGCCTTCCCCCTCCTGGTTCAGCAGGTGGCAGGCTCAGTCCATTCCTGCAGGCTCAACCCGTCACTGCAGGCTCTGTCTGTTACTGCAGGCTCAGTCCATCCCTGGAGGCTCAGTCTGTCACTGCAGGCTCGGTCCGTCCCTGGAGGCTCGGTCTGTCACTGCAGGCTCAGCCCATCACTGCAGACTCGGTCTGTCACTGGAGGCTCAGTCTGTCACTGGAGGCTCGGTTTGTTACTGGAGACTCAGTCCGTCCCTGGAGGCTCGGTCTGTCACTGTAGGCTCAGTCTGTTACTGCAGGCTCGGTCTGTCACTGCAGGCTCAGCCCATCCCTGGAGGCTCGGTCTGTTACTGGAGGCTCGGTTTGTTACTGGAGGCTCAGTCCATCCCTGGAGGCTCGGTCTGTCACTGCAGGCTCAGTCCATCCCTGGAGGCTCGGTCTGTCACTGGAGGCTCAGCCCATCACTGCAGGCTCGGTCTGTCACTGGAGGCTCAGTCCGTCCCTGGAGGCTCTGTCTGTTGCTGGAGGCTCAGCCCATCACTGCAGGCTCGGTCTGTTACTGGAGGCTCAGTCCGTCCCTGGAGGCTCGGTCTGTCACTGTAGGCTCAGTCTGTTACTGCAGGCTCGGTCTGTCACTGCAGGCTCAGCCCATCCCTGGAGGCTCGGTCTGTTACTGGAGGCTCGGTTTGTTACTGGAGGCTCAGTCCATCCCTGGAGGCTCGGTCTGTCACTGCAGGCTCAGTCCATCCCTGGAGGCTCGGTCTGTCACTGGAGGCTCAGTCCGTCCCTGAAGGCTCGGTCTGTCACTGCAGGCTCGGTCTGTCACTGGAGGCTCAGCCCATCACTGCAGGCTCAGTCTGTTACTGCAGGCTCGGTCTGTCACTGCAGGCTCAGCCCGTCACTGCAGGCTCGGTCTGTTACTGGAGGCTTAGTCCGTCCCTGGAGGCTCAGTCCGTCCCTGGAGGCTCAGTCTGTCACTGCAGGCTCAGCCCGTCACTGTAGGCTCGGTCTGTTACTGGAGGCTCGGTTTGTTACTGGAGGCTCAGTCCATCCCTGGAGGCTCGGTCTGTCACTGCAGGCTCAGTCCATCCCTGGAGGCTCGGTCTGTTACTGGAGGCTCGGTTTGTTACTGGAGGCTCAGTCCATCCCTGGAGGCTCGGTCTGTCACTGCAGGCTCAGTCCATCCCTGGAGGCTCGGTCTGTTACTGGAGGCTCGGTTTGTTACTGGAGGCTCAGTCCATCCCTGGAGGCTCGGTCTGTCACTGCAGGCTCAGTCCATCCCTGGAGGCTCGGTCTGTCACTGGAGGCTCAGCCCATCACTGCAGGCTCGGTCTGTTACCGCAGGCTCAGTCTGTTACTGCAGGCTCGGTCTGTCCCTGGAGGCTCAGTCCGTCCCTGGAGGCTCGGTCTGTCACTGCAGGCTCAGTCCATCCCTGGAGGCTCGGTCTGTTACTGGAGGCTCGGTTTGTTACTGGAGGCTCAGTCCATCCCTGGAGGCTCGGTCTGTCACTGCAGGCTCAGCCCATCCCTGGAGGCTCGGTCTGTTACTGGAGGCTCGGTTTGTTACTGGAGGCTCAGTCCATCCCTGGAGGCTCGGTCTGTCACTGCAGGCTCAGTCCATCCCTGGAGGCTCGGTCTGTCACTGGAGGCTCAGCCCATCACTGCAGGCTCGGTCTGTTACCGCAGGCTCAGTCTGTTACTGCAGGCTCGGTCTGTCCCTGGAGGCTCAGTCCGTCCCTGGAGGCTCGGTCTGTCACTGCAGGCTCAGTCTGTCCCTGGAGGCTCGGTCTGTCACTGGAGGCTCAGTCCGTCCCTGGAGGCTCGGTCTGTCACTGGAGGCTCAGTCTGTCACTGCAGGCTCAGTCCATCCCTGGAGGCTCGGTCTGTCACTGGAGGCTCAGTCCGTCCCTGAAGGCTCGGTCTGTCACTGCAGGCTCGGTCTGTCACTGGAGGCTCAGCCCATCACTGCAGGCTCAGTCTGTTACTGCAGGCTCGGTCTGTCACTGCAGGCTCAGTCCGTCCCTGGAGGCTCGGTCTGTCACTGCAGGCTCAGCCCGTCACTGCAGGCTCGGTCTGTTACTGGAGGCTTAGTCCGTCCCTGGAGGCTCAGTCCGTCCCTGGAGGCTCAGTCTGTCACTGCAGGCTCAGCCCGTCACTGTAGGCTCGGTCTGTTACTGGAGGCTCAGTCTGTCCCTGGAGGCTCGGTCTGTTGCTGGAGGCTCGGTCTGTCACTGGAGGCTCAGTCCGTCCCTGGAGGCTCGGTCTGTTACTGCAGGCTTAGTCCGTCCCTGGAGGCTCGGTCTGTCACTGCAGGCTCAGTCCGTCCCTGGAGGCTCGGTCTGTCCCTGGAGGCTCAGTCCATCCCTGGAGGCTCGGTCTGTCACTGCAGGCTCAGTCCATCCCTGGAGGCTCGGTCTGTCACTGCAGGCTCAGTCCGTCCCTGGAGGCTCGGTCTGTCACTGCAGGCTCAGCCCATCACTGCAGGCTCGGTCTGTTACCGCAGGCTCAGTCTGTTACTGCAGGCTCGGTCTGTCCCTGGAGGCTCAGTCCGTCCCTGGAGGCTCGGTCTGTCACTGCAGGCTCAGTCTGTCCCTGGAGGCTCGGTCTGTCACTGGAGGCTCAGTCCGTCCCTGGAGGCTCGGTCTGTCACTGGAGGCTCAGTCTGTCACTGCAGGCTCAGTCCATCCCTGGAGGCTCGGTCTGTCACTGGAGGCTCAGTCCGTCCCTGAAGGCTCGGTCTGTCACTGCAGGCTCGGTCTGTCACTGGAGGCTCAGCCCATCACTGCAGGCTCAGTCTGTTACTGCAGGCTCGGTCTGTCACTGCAGGCTCAGTCCGTCCCTGGAGGCTCGGTCTGTCACTGCAGGCTCAGCCCGTCACTGCAGGCTCGGTCTGTTACTGGAGGCTTAGTCCGTCCCTGGAGGCTCAGTCTGTCCCTGGAGGCTCAGTCTGTCACTGCAGGCTCAGCCCGTCACTGTAGGCTCGGTCTGTTACTGGAGGCTCAGTCTGTCCCTGGAGGCTAGGTCTGTTGCTGGAGGCTCGGTCTGTCACTGGAGGCTCAGTCCGTCCCTGGAGGCTCGGTCTGTTACTGCAGGCTTAGTCCGTCCCTGGAGGCTCGGTCTGTCACTGCAGGCTCAGTCCGTCCCTGGAGGCTCGGTCTGTCCCTGGAGGCTCAGTCCATCCCTGGAGGCTCGGTCTGTCACTGCAGGCTCAGCCCGTCACTGCAGGCTCGGTCTGTTACTGGAGGCTTAGTCCGTCCCTGGAGGCTCAGTCCGTCCCTGGAGGCTCAGTCTGTCACTGCAGGCTCAGCCCGTCACTGTAGGCTCGGTCTGTTACTGGAGGCTCAGTCTGTCCCTGGAGGCTCGGTCTGTTGCTGGAGGCTCGGTCTGTCACTGGAGGCTCAGTCCGTCCCTGGAGGCTCGGTCTGTTACTGCAGGCTTAGTCCGTCCCTGGAGGCTCGGTCTGTCACTGCAGGCTCAGTCCGTCCCTGGAGGCTCGGTCTGTCCCTGGAGGCTCAGTCCATCCCTGGAGGCTCGGTCTGTCACTGCAGGCTCAGTCCGTCCCTGGAGGCTCGGTCTGTCACTGCAGGCTCAGTCCATCCCTGGAGGCTCGGTCTGTTACTGCAGGCTTAGTCTGTCCCTGGAGGCTCGGTCTGTCACTGGAGGCTCAGTCCGTCCCTGGAGGCTCGGTCTGTCACTGGAGGCTCAGTCCATCCCTGGAGGCTCGGTCTGTTACTGGAGGCTCGGTCTGTCCCTGGCTCGGTCTGTCACTGGAGGCTCAGTCCGTCCCTGGAGGCTCGGTCTGTCACTGGAGGCTCAGTCCGTCCCTGGAGGCTCGGTCTGTCACTGGAGGCTCAGTCCATCCCTGGAGGCTCGGTCTGTTACTGGAGGCTCAATCCGTCCCTGGAGGCTCGGTCTGTCACTGGAGGCTCAGTCCATCCCTGGAGGCTCGGTCTGTCCCTGGAGGCTCGGTCTGTCACTGGCTCCACTGGAGGTGCCGGCAGCCACCTCCAGCCCAGGATGCCACTTGTACGTCCAGGTTGGTTTCTCTACTTGTGACCCACAGTCTGTAAATCAGAGGGTCCCACAGATTCCTCCTCAGGTTTTAATAATTTGATAAAGTGGCTCACAGAACTCAGAGAAGCATTTTACCTACAGCACTGGATTACCAAAGAAGGGGAAAAGAAAGTGAAAACGAACACTCAGTCGTGTCCGACTCTTTGTGACCCCATGGACTGTAGCTTCTGAGGTTCCTCCATCCATGGAATTTTCCAGGCAGGAGTACTGGGGTGGGTTGCCGTTTCCTTCTCCATTTTACCTGCAGCGCTAGGTTACCAGCGCATAATAAAAAGCTATAACTCAGGAACGATGGGAGAGAAGCTGGAGCAAGGCCTGGGGAGGGGTGGGGGGTTTCCAGGTCCATCCTGCCCCACCCTCCCAGCACTTCCTGTGGTCACCAACCCGAATCTCTCTGGACCCCATCCTTCTGGGTTTTTGTGGAGGCTTCATTACACAGGAAAGATTAATTAAGTCACTGGCCATTGGCAGTTGAACTCCGTCTCCAACGCCTCTCCCCTCCGTAGAAGTTGAGTTGGGAGCATGGGGTTTGGACTGAGAGTTCTAACTCTCTCAGCATAGGACTGGTTTTCCAGGCAACCAGCCCACATCTTTAGGTGACCTGAGGGCTTTCCAAAAGCTGCCTTATTAACATAACAAAGGCACATGTATTGCTCTCACCACAGGAAATACCAAGGGTTTCAGGAGCTGTGAGCTGGGACCATAGACAAAGACCTAGTATATATGAGAAATATATTTTGGTCATCTGAATAGCAAATATTTCTTTTAAGTCACAATGTTGCAGTGCCTCTCTGCTATCAGAGAAAAAAATGTCAGGTTGGCAAGCAGTATGTTTGGGGAAGAATTCTGGGATGGAGATATACATTTGAAAATGGTAGTGTGAAATTTAAGTCCCAATACTGGATCAGAGCATCATAAGAGGAGTCTAGAAAGGAGAGAGAATAGTTGTGAAGAATGAGAAATTCCATTGTTGGGAAGTTGGAAAGTTGAGGCGGAAACAATGAAGGAAACTTTCTTAGCCTTTGTTCTTGGGAGTCACAAATGATGATCACTTAAGAGAATTCTCAAGTTTTGGGTTAATGTCCCTGAGTTTTCTACATATATTTTTAGTGTAAGATTCCAGTCAAGCTGGGATCCAAAATTTGGTGGCTGTTATTAGGTACTGACTCAAACATTTGGATAAAGAAAGTATTTTAAACTTATTTCCAAGTAGTGTTTGTTAAAAGACTTTTTAGTACATGGAAATAAGTCAACAGCTAAACATTGAAACCATTTTGCTTTGATACGGAAACTAAGGGAAAGCTGTAGATTAAAAAGGTGTGAGCTGCTAACTATACACAACCAGGACTTGAAAACAAAGAAGTCTCTTGAAACGATTAATACTTGCTTCTTTTGGAAACCAAATGAAAAATTAAATTGTAACCTGGGACTGAATCAGTGAGAAAAATATTCTTTTTTTTTTTTTTTTTTTTGTAATGTTCCTTGTAACGTGAAGTACTCAAGAGTAGAAGGTCTTTGTTTATTTGTTTGTTCATGATGTTCATAATAAAAGACACATTGATTATGACTTTTGGAGAGGTGTAAGTTACACGTCCTGAGAGAACTGGTTGCTTCAGTGGTTAAATAAGGCAGAGTCTGGTTTTTATTTCTTAACATTTTGTTACCAAATTAAGTCTGTTGAACCCTGCTCAGGCCCAGTCGGGGGAGGGTTCCTTTTCCATTCAGGCTTAGGTAGGCAAATGGGAAACCCAAGCTGCAGTTAACACAGCATGGAGAAGCAGGAGCTGAGCTCGCGGATCAGCTTCTCACCGTCCCGGGCAGAGAGATCTAGAAAGTGAAGACACAGAGAAGTGAGGCTGATGCTCGGAGGCGGGGAAGGGGCAGGGCTCAGTTGCTCAGTGGAGTCCCACTCTCTGCGACCCCGGGGACTGCAGCCCGCCGGGCTCCTCCGTCCAGGGACTCTCCAGGCAAGAGTGCTGGCCTGGGTTGCCGTGCCCTCCTCCAGCTACTGGGACCAAGGCAGTGGTCCTCAATGACTGGCCGTTAGTAGGAGTGTCACGTACGATGCTAGTGTAGTAAAATCTCCATTTCCCTGGAGAGGGCAATGGCAGCCCACTCCAGAACTCTTCCCTGGAGAATCCCATGGACGGAGGAGCCTGCTGGGCTGCAGTCCATGGGGTCGCAAAGAGTGGGACTGGACTGAGCAACTTCACTTTCTTTTTTAATAGTAAAATCAAAGTATAATGAGACTCAAGATCTGTTGGAGTCAGATTTATCACCATCTTGGTCCCAGTTGGTTCTTTTTCCTTTTTCTACGGCTTCCTTTGTTATCTCTGGACCCTTTCACTTAAAGATTTATGTTCTCTCCTGCTCAGGATGGGGAGCTGGCAGGTTTTGAGCAAGGACATTCCTGCGAAAGGTGGGGTTAGAGGTGATGAGTTTTGAGCAAAGATCAGGAGCATCTCTGGTAACACTTTGATTAGCTTCTTTCTTCCTTTCTGCCCATGACTTCCACCTTCAGACAGCCCTTTCCCCGAATGGCCATGGGGCTGCGTGCAGGCAGGGAGGTGGAGAGGAGGCACAGCATGGGTCCCGCCTCACCGGCGCCGCGAGGCCCCCTCAGTTAGCTCGGCCAGCTGAAAGCCCAGGGCCTTCCAAGGCCATTTTGTTACCCACTTATCACTTTGTTTATTTTTTTTTTTTTCATTTATTTTTATTGGTTGGAGGATAATTACTTCACAGCATTGCAGTGGGTTTTGTCATACATTGACATGAATCAGCCATGGAGTTACATGTATTCCCCATCCCGATCTCCCCTCCCACCTCCTTCTCCACCTGATTCCTCTGGGTCTTCCCAGTGCACCAGGCCTGAGCACTTGTCTCATGCATCCAACCTGGGCTGGTGATCTGTTTCACTATAGATATATACATGCTGTTCTTTCGAAACATCCCACCCTCGCCTTCTCCCACAGAGTCCAAAAGTCTGTTCTGTACATCTGTGTCTCTTTTTCTGTTTTGCATATAGGGTTATCATTACCATCTTTCTAAATTCCATATATATGTGTTAGTATACTGTAATGTTCTTTATCTTTCTGGCTTACTTCACTCTGTATAATGGGCTCCAGTTTCATCCATCTCATTAGAACTGATTCAAATGAATTCTTTTTAATGGCTGAGTAATATTCCATGGTGTATATGTACCACAGCTTCCTTATCCATTCGTCTGCTGATGGGCATCTAGGTTGCTTCCATGCCCTGGCTATTATAAACAGTGCTGCGATGAACATTGGGGTGCACGTGTCTCTTTCAGATCTGGTTTCCTCGGTGTGTATGCCCAGAAGTGGGATTGCTGGGTCATATGGCAGTTCTATTTCCAGCTTTTTAAGAAATCTCCACACTGTTTTCCATAGCGGCTGTACTAGTTTGCATTCCCACCAACAGTGTAAGAGGGTTCCCTTTTCTCCACACCCTCTCCAGCATTTATTGCTTGTAGACTTTTGGATAGCAGCCATCCTGACTGGCGTGTCATGGTACCTCATTGTGGTTTTGATTTGCATTTCTCTGATAATGAGTGATGTTGAGCATCTTTCCATGTGTTTGGTAGCCATCTGTATGTCTTCTTTGGAGAAATGTCTGTTTAGTTCTTTGGCCCATTTTTTGACTGGGTCATTTATTTTTCTGGAATTGAGCTGCAGGAGTTGCTTGTATATTTTTGAGATTAATCCTTTGTCTATTGCTTCATTTGCTATTATTTTCTCCCAATCTGAGGGCTGTCTTTTCACCTTGCTTATAGTTTCCTTTGTTGTGCAAAAGCTTTTAAGTTTCATTAGGTCCCATTTGTTTATTTTTGCTTTTATTTCCAATATTCTGGGAGGTGGGTCATAGAGGATCAAAACACAGCCTCAGAACAAAGGTTATACTATTTAGAACTGACTTTTAAAAAAATTACCCATTTTAATACTTTGTAGAATATTTTTAATCTTTTATTTTGTTTGATTAGATGGTGGGAAAACCCTAACATATTTCAACTATGACTACAGTGGGGATTTTCAGACTGTTACTTTTGAAGGACCTGAAATTAGGAAAATTTTCTATGGAAGCTTTCACAAGGTGAGTAATGCCTTGTATGAGTATATATATATTCTTTATTCTTTTACTGCGGGCCAAGCAACAGAAAAGTATAAAAATAAAAGAAAAACATAGCGCTTTGGATCTCCTATAGTAAGAATTACCTGTGGGGCTTGTGAACTGTCCAGAGATTCTGATATGGTAGTTCTGGGATGGAATCCTAAAATGTATGTTTTTATCCAGTACCCCAGGAGATTTGATAGTATCAGCAAGAAGACATTTTCCACTGATCTTCTAGGTTCTTCTGGCTTGTCTAGGAATCAAATTATGAAATACAAACGTTTAATAACATATAAACATGATGAAACCCAGGAAAACCGAGTAACTCACCAAAATAGCCAAAACCTTCCCTAAGTACCATCTTCAGCTAAAGACAAAAGAGGATTATGCAAGTAGTGGTTTGGGTTTGGACTTCAAAGGGAAGGAAGAAAATTCACATGGAGATGGAAAAGCAAATGTTTAGTAAATAAATGAGTCAATGGGACACAGATTCCCCTCCACACACACACCTAGCCATATTCTTTGCAGATATTGCTGGTAATAGCCCTGTTCTGGGAGTGGACCTTATGTCTAAATTCTTTTAGGCAGTTTAGGCATGAAGCTCAAAGTTTCTTTCTGAGTCTTTTGGACCTTGGTTATTTTCAACTTGAAATAATCTGCATTCTAAAGAAACATTTTGGGATGGCAAATTTTGGTCTCCTATCGTAGAAGTGGTTCAGGTTGATACTTTGAGGAACCATGTAGTGGAGGATAATGTATTACTAAGTAGATAGTTGTAAATTCCCTACATTATGTGTTATGTAGAAAGGATTGCTGGTCTACCTGGCCACCAATATAGTTAAAGTACCAGCAGCCAAATCATGTTAAAATATGTAGACAGATTGCACTGCGACAGCCCATCACTGCCATTGTATAAGTTGCCCTGAGGAAGAATTGTGTAAAACATGACGTTAGTTGTTCTTATTTTAACCTGGCACCTTCATATTTCACATCTATGAAACATTTCGTCTTGGTGATCACTGGAGTAGACAGGCTTCCTTCCAAAATTTACTGTTTCCTTTGTAGTGAATAATCCCACTGCTACCTGGGCTGTTAAAGAATGCAACACCAAGAGTGCCAGAAAGCAGAGCCTTTACTCAGCGGTGTTGCAAAAACCTTGCGTCTTAGCCACACCCTTCTTGTCCTGTCAAAGTCTTCATCTTGGCTTCTGTTTGCTGATGTAGAATGCGGTCAGATATGTCTAATCTACACAACTTTGCTGCGTTATGGGCTTTTGAATACCATCACTGTATAAGAACAATTGCATAACAAAATTCTCTCATTTTTGCATGAGAAAAGTTGCATAAAATATTTTTTTCTTGTTACTAGGACTGTACAACCACAAGTGTCTTAAAATAAGGTATCTTAGAAACACGTGAGATGCACATGATTTATTAGTTTATGGTTCAAAATAGTCCCATTAGCATTTCTTTGGAATTATTGTCATGTATTTATCAACTTCCTCTAGAGATGATTTTTCCTTGGTTAGATAGTCACAGAGTAGTCAAAAAATATTACAGAGGAAATGAAAAGCATGTGAGATTTCATTAGTATTTACAAAAAACCCATAGAGATGGTATCTGAATGTGGGATAGTCATGGAAGTGGTTTAAAGTAGAACCTTTCTTCTCAAGCAAAGTGCTTAAGTAGACAGAATTCCTTTTCTTCCCTTGCATATTTTTTGGTGATGAGTCATGCAGTTATGTGAATTTGTTTGATATTTTCTCCTGCTTCTTACCTTTTAAAACATTTTTACTTTCATCAGCTACATATTGTTGTCAGCAAGACTTTGGCCAAAGTGGTTATTGACTGCAAGCACGTGGGTGAGAAGGCAATAAACGCGTCATCTAATATCACATTGGACGGTGTTGAAGTCCTGGGGAGAATGGTTCGATCAAGAGGACCAAATGGAAACTCTGCACCAGTGAGTGGATAAATAAATGAATCTGTGTTGAGGAAAAAAATTCTCCTAAAATATAATAATGTATTTTCCAGGGAAAGAGCTTGGTAAGGGGATAGATGGAGGGAGTGATGGTGAATGATAGTTGATGAATGATAAGAAAATATATAACTAATGAATGGAGTTCAAGTGAATGAAATGAATTTATTTAAATGAATTAAAACACCAGCATTCAAAGCTCTTGCAATATGCTTCTGCTAGGGAATATGGGAGAATGCTCCAGAAATTAGACTAGTTTGTTTTCTAAATGAAAATTGTAATAGTAAAATATTTTAAAAATTCAAATAAAATACCGTGGCATAAATGGTTGGTTAATGAGAATCAAAACTGTGGATGAACCTCATTTATATGAGCAGATCCAAATCTGTATAAAACATGTTATTATTATACACGGGAAATTGACTTAAAGCTCTCATGTGGGTTAGATTTGGGCATTTTATAACTAGGTTCTTGCTATTGCTTATGTCAAGTTAACCCTTTTTATCATTAATAATAAGGGATAATAATATTTTATCATTAATATTTAAATAACAAATCATTTTAAGATATATTTTTATCATATTTTTTTAATCATGGAGTTTAAGACCAAGAGACTTCGAATTGGCAAAGAAATCACATTCTTTTCAGTTAATGCCTACAAAAAGGAGCAGTGTGCACAAACTTTTAAGACCACACATTCACAGCTAATTAGCAACATTCTCTAATTTGAGTCATTCTATAATTAGAACCAATTAACCTAGAGGGAATTTTATTCTTGTAAGCAATTCCAAATATTCACATCTACACTTCTCTTCTGTGTAACAGAATAATCAAGTTAATTAAGATTCACTCTTATTGTGCTTTCAGAGACCTATAGAACTAGCCAGCTGTATGGAATTTTAGAAAGACCTGATGATTTTCAAAGTCTTTTAAAACTGAAATCACTTAGTATTAATACAAATGAAATCTTCTAGTATATCAAATAAATGAAAATGATTTGCAATATGCTTCAGACCCCATGGACTGTAGCCTGCCAGGCTCCTCTGTCCATGGGATTCTCCAGGCAAGGTTACAGGAGTGGGTAACCATTCCCTTCTCCAGGGCATCTTCCTGACCCAGGGATCTAACCCAGGTGTCCTGTATTGAAGGCAGTTTCTTTACTGAATAGAAACCATGTCACGGTCTTCATTTGTAATCACTACCTTTGACCTTACATCACAGTATCTAATAAAGTTGTATGAAGAGTCCTTTCTCAAGAAACACTTGTTAGAAATTAAATAGAAAGCCGTCTATCTGAATTTTTCTTAAAATAGTTCGCATATATCATATTCCACCTGTGGTATTGACAACAGTCCACCGATAGATATCACGCTGTCTCCTAATTATAGCTCATACTTTGCAATTGCAGTGTTAAAATTACAGTTACAAATTAATTGTATTTCAAATTAACACTCTATGTAGTAATTTTACTCCAAAATATATGACCAATTAAATATTAAGGAATTTAGTTTGGAAAGCAAAAACAACTATAAGTTTAGGGTCTACCAGTAATAAATCTTTACTTTTGTTCATGAAAGAAGAGCAGTTAAACAGAGCACCCTCTGTGGTTAACATCCACCCAGTAGTAGACAAAAGGGAATTTATAGAAGTCAATCATTAAAGGGTTCTTTGTAGAGCTAGTAGGAAAAAGTTGTGGCTTTTGCTAGAATAGAAGTCTACAAAGGATTACTAGATTTTCAGTCTACCCACTTATTGAGGAATTTGATTATGTTGGAATGGATGATATCAGATTAGATCTCAAGAATGTGACTGAAAGCTCACTTGGTTTTTTGGGTTATTATCAATTCTTGTTTCAGTGTAAGACAAGAGAGAAGCTTCAGTCTTCAGTTCTCAATTTAGAAATCACAGATTGCTAACATAATCTTGAAATACATGTGGACTCTAATACCCTGCAAAAGGGAATGTGCAATGCACAAGTTTTGGGTCATTCCAGAAGGAGTAATTATCATCTCAGAGAAGTTAGTAGTTTATAGGTCAGTATTCCCTGGCAAATTCAGCAATGAATTCAAAAATGCCAGATGATGGAATGATTCTAAATTCCCAGTTTTTAAAGAATATAGTCTTTTTATTATTTTTCAGTTTTTATTTTTTATTCGCGTGTAGACAATTAACAATGCTGTGATAGTTTCAGGTGGACAGCAAAGGGCCCCAGTCATGCCTGTACACGTGACCCTCTCCCTCAAACCCCCTCCCATCCAGGCTGCCGCTAGCATTGAGCAGAGCTCCCTGAGCTCACAGTAGGCCCTTGTTGGTCGTGCATCTTAAATACAGCAGCGTGTACGTGTCCACCCCAAACTCCCCAACCATCCCTTCCTGCCATCTCCCCTCTCTGGCAACTGTAAATTTGTTCTGTAAGTCTGTGAGTCTGTTTCTCGGCTATAGTCTTTTTAAACCAAAGTTGAGTGGAGAAGAGATTAATGGATTTAGGGATATAGTAACTACTGTATTGATATTATTCATATTTGAAATAAAAACTTGTGTTTTTTACACGCAAGACTTCACCGGCAGCAAAAATTCTCTAGTGAGAGTAAGCTAATAAGCAGGCTGAATCTAACTGGCGAAGCACACAGGGGAGGAGACGTACCAACTGGGCCTCTCCTTTCCAGTCGTCTTTGTCCTGAGAGGTTTCTTCTACTTTTTCTGATACCTAATGAAATTATCATGCTGCAGTCAGAGGTGAGTCAAGAAAAATTTTGAGCTTCTGGCATTGATCATGTTTCTTAGTATCTTTTCCCCACCTTTCAAATCTAACACCTAGATAATTATATTATTTGTTTAGTTCTCTGATGTGTAAATAAAAAAAATACAAGTTATGTTATAGAATTTTTATTAATTTTATTTTCTGAGTTAAAGTTTTAGTGTAGGAATCAAGAGAAGACAAGTCAATGATCCTATAGAAACAAGTGTTTTCCAGTCTCAAGGAAATGGTTGTGTTTTCACTCGATTGTATCTTTTAATCCTTAAAATGATGATAGTGATTAATACGTATTGCCTAATGTGGACTAGGCCCCTGGAGAAGGGAATGGCAATCCACTCCAGTATTCTTGCCTGGAGGAGTCCATGGACAGAGGAAGCTGTCAGGACAGCTGCGGTCCATGGGGGTCACAAAGAGTCGGATACGACTGGCCGATAACACACATGCACGGACTAGGCGGTGTGAGGGTTTCTAGGATGTTCTTGTTTAATCCTCCAACAACCCTAGGAAAATATATCATCCGCATTTTATAGATGCAGAAACTGAGACTTGAATAAGAGGGAGAGACCCCCTTTCAAACATGAGGAGAGTGAGGTGTGAGATTGTGTTCGAGTTGCTTTCCATCTCTCTTCCATTGGACCGGACCGATTATGAGAAAACTGAAGGCGGAGGAAGGACTCTGGTCTGTGACAGTGACCATATGCCCTGTCTGTTCACTGGCAAGTTCAAAAACTTACCATTATTTGAATTACAGCTTTGGAATAAATGTGATCAAAATGCACCCCCCCCAGCATCTCTGCACCTTAACATTGTAATTACTACCAACAATTGCAACGGATGTTCTTTCATCTCCTCATTGAATAGTGCCGTTATGGTTTCCCTTAAATTCAGTAAGTTGATTGAGACTGAGTAAGAACACCCTGTTAAGTAGCTGACAAGTGGTAAGTGCTTAATAAATCTTGGTTTGAAGGTGGAGTCAGTAAAAGTTACACACCAAATTGAAAGCAGAAGATGGCTTGGGTCCCCAGGGTTCTTTCTCCTGTGTTCTCAGGGAATGTAAAGCTCTCTAAATATTTGTATAAGATCAGGTACAGCTTGACTTCAAATTATAAGCTTAAAAATGATATACTAGAAAAAAATCAGAAGATGAAATATGGTACTGAGTGGGAAGTCCCTTTTAATTTCCATTCACACAACACAGTGCCTCAACTGCCAAAAAATGTTTTAATCTTATTTTCATGCTAACATTTGACCCCAAATGACATGCCTTTTGTGCTATGCCCAGACAAAAATGTCCAATAATGAAAAATGAGCATTTGTAATTGTCTAAGTATTCCCTTGAAAGAGATTATAACAAGTGAAAGTGGGAGGGTCTTTTTCTTTTGCAGATTTTTTTTTTTCATAATGCTGTTAGTTACAAAGGAAAAAAGTTGCAAAAGTCAAAAAGGGCTGCCTCTTAGACGCTTAAAGTATGGTTTATTTTGATCCACGCTGTCTTGAATATTTAGGTACTCAAATCTAAGATCTTTGATATATTATCTCTGTAATGTTTCCTGCATAATTTGTGTTAAGTGTGTGTTTAATTACTTCTGGAATAAAAGCCAGATTTTAAAAAATCAGTCCCCAGAAATGTGATTTGGAAAAGAAGTCTCCAAATAAAGGCTGAGGAATCTAAACTATTACGAATGCAAAACAATTATGAATAAATTTGTTGTACTCACACAAAAAAGGCTTCTGACTTCATCTAACTTGAAAAAGAAAAGCCAGCCCACAAGCGTTCTTCAGATGATGGTATTGGCCTCATTCAGCGCTTAGTAGGTATTCAACCTCTTGAATAAGTAAAATGAACTCATAAGAATCCCAATAACTCAAGAGGGCAAAAGAAGTTTAGCCAAAGGTTTGTATGGAGACATTGTCCTGTTATAGGTAATCGGGTGGTGAATGTTTATTTGAAAAACTTCAAGAAAGCCTGGTATATCCCAGGACTAGTGAAAGGCCTTGGCTTTAAATAAATCTTTTCATTCACTAAAATGTTTTCACACTGAGGGCTCTATTCAGAAATGGAAAATTTCTTAATGGATGAATGACTTACAGAATTAACTGAATCTAATGCTGTCATAATGGGACTCATTTAACAAAAGTCATTATAAAGTCAAATGGCATTGTAAAGTCAGGCTGGGGTATCTGCATTTAAACATTTTAAACATTTGAACACTAATCATCTGTTCACAAAATAAACCACAAGAAAATGAGGTGTGCTGTTCAGCTCTCAACAGGAATTCAGCTTTCAACATAGGCTTAAATTACTCAGGCTTTTTCATTCCAAGTCCTAATTTACAGAATGGGGTAGACATTACTATTATCAGACCTCCTAGTGGTGACTGAAAGATTAAATGATACAGGTGAAGTCCTTGGGATAGTGCCTGGCCCACAGCCAGGTTCTCAACAAATGTTTGCTGGTACTGTTGTTATTTGCTAAGATTTTTCTCAACCAAAACCTTAAACAGATACGATGATTGTGGACACAAACTAGTGTTATATTTCTGCTCTGAACATCGCATCGCTTTCATCCTTTTGATTTAACCATTTTGGCCTCTGTGTTATATACTCCTGCAGCTTACAGGTCAACTATAAAAGTTGCTTTAAAATAGTGTTTATTTTGTATAACTGTATTTCAGGAGCTGTTCTAAATAGTTCCCTTTACGGGTTCATTTTGTTGTTACGGCTGCTATTATTGCTCTAATGAATAGCTGCTGTTACTCTGCTATTTTCACAGATAAGGGAAGCCGAGCCTCTGCCACGCTGGGCGGTTTGTTTAAAGTGGCTTGGTTTGGGAGTGGGCACACCCGGGAGGTCTCATTCCATTGCCTCCTAATCCCCGTGCTCCTTGAAACACCATTGCTGCTACTGTTGCTTAGGAAAATCAGCAGCCACGTTCTTTAAAAACGCTTTAATTTTAAAAACCTCATTTTTTTTGAACTTTTTGATTTGTATAGGAATGTAGCCAATTAACAATGTTGTGACGGTTTCATGTGGGCAGCAAGGGGCCTCAGCCAAACATAGACACGCGTCCCTTCTCCCCCAAAGCCCCCGCCCATCCCGGCCGCCGCACAGCACTGAGCAGGGTTCCCTGTGCTTACCGTGGGCCCCTGGTGGTTACATTTTAAACACAGCAGTGTGGACCGCCCATCCCGCACTCCCTCACTGTCCCTTCCCCCCATCCTTTCCCCAGGCAGCCATAGGTTTCTTCTCTGAGTCTGTGAGTCCACTTGTGTTTTGTAAGTTCGTTTGGATCATGTCTTTTTAGATTCCGAATCTAAAAGACGTCATACGGTGTTTCTGCTTCTCTGACTTACTTCACTTAGTATGACCATCCCTAGGTCCATCCATTACAAACTTAGTTTTTCAATGATCATAATTTAGTTGTGTGGTTACCCTGAACAGACTGAAATATCATGCCCTTTGAAAACAATTTTTTTTAATATGGAAAAAAAAGAGTGTACTTAGCCATGCACTTATTGCTTCCAATAATGCAGTGGTTTTATATTGAAAAAAGAAAGCGTGATGTCTTGATTTATGGATCTGCTTTCAACATTTGTGTTATTAATCTTGCAAAACCCACTTGGGAAAAGATGTTTGCAGCAAGGCGCAGTTCTTCCTGGGTGTGACGAGAGAAACACTGACTTCATTTTCTTTGCTGTCAGATGGGACAGACTCTTTCGTGATGCTGAAGGCACTGTGAGCAGCCTGTTTTCAGTCATACCAACTGCTTGAGTATTCTTATCTGCCCCCAGGGGACCCTTGACAGGGATGAGAGAAAATGAGGCACCAAGAAGTTTCCAGTGTTTGCTGAAAATACCAGTTGCTGAAGGCATGCTGCAGATTATGTAAACCTAGGGACTGTCATACTAAGTTAGAGAAGCAGAAACATTATATGACGTCTCTTATAAGTGGAATGGAAAGAGACATCTTACAAATGAACTTACACAACAGAAACAGGCTCACAGACCTACAGAAGGAATGAAGAGGATTTCGCCCTCGGCCAGCTCTGTAACTGAGGACATTGTTAGATGGTGTACAGTTGATTTACAATGTCACGTTAGTTTCAGGCGTACAGCAAAGTGATTCAGTTGTAGACAGATTGATGTGTGCTGTCTGCTAAGTCGCTTCAGTCCTGTCCGCCTCTGCGACCCCAGGGACTGTAGTCCACCAGGCTCCTCTGTCCATGGGACTCTCCAGGCAAGAAGACGCGTGGGATGCCATGCCCTCCTCCAGGGATCGTCCCCCGCCAGGGGTCGAGCCTGCGGTTCCTGTGTCTCCTATTCTTTTCCAGCTTGTTTCCGCTGTGGGATATTACCAGATCTGAACACAGCTCCCTGTGTTGCACAGTAGGTCCTTGTTGCCTACCCTTTTATACTGTGCATGTCTGTTAATCCCAGACTCCTGACTGATGCTGCATGTTCAGTCCCTCAGTCATGTCCGGCTCTTTGCGACCCTGTGGACTGTAGCCTGCCAAGTTCCTCTGTCCATAGGATTTCTCAGGCAAGAACACTGGAATGGGTTGCCATTTTCCTCCTCCAGGGGATCTCCAAACTCCTGATGACATGCAATATTTGAAAACAATGTAGGAAGAAATATAGTATTAGAAATGTTTAGGTCATGAAGCTAGTGTGAGCCTTTAATGACATTATAATGATGTTTCTAACTATTTCAAAATATACTTTAAGTTGTTGCCAACAAACATGAGTAGAACAAGGCTGTCTAAATATTTATGGCATGATCGATGGCTTGAATGAAAATGCACAGCACGGATCTCACAGTGCCATATGTGAGTCTGTCATGACACTCACCACGTTGTAAATAGTATTTATGTGTCAGTGTCTTACTCCCTGTAAATTCTTTGTGGGCAAAAAGCTGGTTTCGCTCATTTTTATATCCTAAAGCTCTATATGGTATCTGGCTTGCATTATGCACTAAAGAAGAAGTGGTCAAATGTATGCATGAATGATGGAAGTCAGAAATAATTCAACCAGCCTTCATGAATACCTACTACATGCCACTTTTTTTTTTTGCCATGCTGCAAGGCATATGGGATCTTAGTTCCCCAACCAGGGATCAGACCTGTGGCCCCTGCAGTGGAAGCTCCACGTCTTAACCCTGGGCCCCCAGGGAAGTCCCTGCTTGTCACTCAGTATTATGGGGGCACGAAGATGAGTAAGAGGTGCCCTGTCTTCGAGGAGCACCCACTTTGGGGGGAAATATAAATAAGTGGACTGGATGGTGGGAGATGTGCTGTAAAAGATGTCTGGAGCCTGGTGGGTCACGGCGGCACTTGGCCTAACTGTGGTGGCCCGTAAGAGAGGATTTCAACAGAGGCTCTAAGCGTTTTTACGTGGTGATGGGAGGAAGAACTGGGAAGAGTAAGGCAGTTTGGATGATGGATGGAGTAACCAGTGACAGAAGTCTTAAATCACTGTGTATTTGAGGAATGACTTTTAACACTTATTCATTGTGATATTATGTTATAAACGTGTTGGCGTTCTACTATGGTAAAGGATCTGCTTGCAGCGCAGGAGAGCCAGGATCAAACCCTGGGTCGGGAAGATGCCCTGGAGAAGGGAACGGCAACCCACTCCAGTATTCTTGCCTGGAGAATCCCAAGGACACAGAGGGGCCTGGTGGGCTACAGTCCATGGGGTCACAAAGACTCAGACTCGACTGAGCGTCTAACAACACTACGTAATATATGCTGTGAAGTCATTATAAATTATAAACACAATACATGTTTTATTAAACATTGTATATATCTTTTATTGACCAACAATTTTCTTTTTAAATTGCAGTTCCAGTTACAGATGTTTGATATTGTTTGTTCCACATCATGGGCCAATAAAGACAAATGCTGTGAGCTTCCTGCCCTGGTAAGAATTCTTCTTTCACTATTTCTGTTCTTTGCTGAAATTTTCTAAAGTTACATTTAATTGCAGTGCTGAAAATGAAATGCCATCTCACAAAACTCATGTCACAGGTAATTCGTTATGATGCTGATGATGAAAATTAAAAAGCACTTACGAAGGAGGTATATCTGGAATCAGCAGGATATACTGACATGCAGGGTTGGAACTGCCCGGCTACACGGGGCGCCACTTACATGGAGTCCAGATGTTCCCAAATTCCATGGTCCACGAATTCTTTGGTGTCGCAGTAATTTTTTTTTTATGGCACCGCAGAGGCAAAAGAAATATCTAATAATTCCATATATGAGGCCATTAGGTCCAAATGTCTTCATAAGTGTTTGTATCTTAAAAATTCTGCTGTATGAAACAACAGTATATTAATATATAAATCACAATTTTTAAATGATATACTTATTTTTGAATAACCACAACTACTTACTAATGGGATGTGTGTGCCTATTGAGCATGCACAGTTTCTCAGATCTCGGAATCTGATTGGACATTACCACCCTCACTTCTTCCTTTTTTAAAAAGAATATTTATTATGTGTCTGTGCCAGGTCTTAGCTGCCGCACGGGGGGCCCAGCTCCCTGGTGAGGGGTCCGACTGGGCCCTGCACTGGGGCTCGGAGTCTCAGCCTCTGGACCAGCAGAGAAGGCCCACCTTCCCTTCCATTCCACGCTGATTTTCCCCATGGTATTGCTTTCCTTCATAGCAAGTGCTGATAAAACAGATTTACAAATTTTTTTTTTTTTTTGGTCTTTGGGGTCTTAGTTTCCCGACTAGGGCCATGGCCCCCTGCTGTGGAAATGTGGAATCTTAACCCCTGGACTTTAGGGAAGTCTCTTCTAGTGTTGAAATTGTGACCTATTATACCTTGAGGTTGGAGAAGGCAATGGCAACCCACTCCAGTACTCTTGCCTGGAAAATCCCATGGACGGAGGAGCCTGGTAGGCTGCAGTCTGTGGAGTCGCACAGAGTTGGACACGACTGAAGCGACTTAGCAGTACCATACCTTGAGCTAGCTGTGTATACAGAGTCCAATGGGTACTGAATTTTGCCGTTTCTCTTGATTTTTTTTTTAAAGCTCAGAGTGCTCCTGTGAATTTCCTGTAATGCCCTAGGCCTTCTTTCCACACAATCTGGGACCATAGTCATAATCTATTTTACTTAAGCAAAGCTGCTAGAAAAATAAACCTTTTTTCATTATAAATACCAAATATAACTCACCAGGGTTGATGACTGTATATTTAAAAATGGATTGTTCATATCTAAGGATCTATAGAATCAGTGAGCTGAAATGTTGACCCTGTTATGTTTGGATGGGAGTCATGTCTTAAGAATTCAACCTGGAGCATGGTCAAGCATGGAGAAGACATCATCAAGTCTAAAAAATCTCCTTTTTTAAGACCTTACACCAGCTCACGTCATCTGCTGCAGGCCATCTATGCGTGGTGACTTTGTCTGAGGAGGAAGTGACTTTTTTTTTTATCAAAATAAGTTTCCATTAAACTATGGTGAGGAATGAAAGCAGAGACACTGTGATGCTGTGCATAAGGGCAGGTGGGATGGAGACTGTAAGGAAGCACCCAGAACCCTATCCTGCATCAAGCAGAGTGTGATCACCGTGTCTCCTAGGAAGATCCCTGCTGTCTCCGAGCTGTTCTTTCCCTTTCTGTCACTGAAGGTGTGCAAGTCCCATGGTAGAAAGACTCAGATGGAGACACAGTCAACAGCAGTGGCAAAACCATTACGCAGTCTCTGGTCACAGGAGGCCTGCTGTCAGCCTGCTTGGGGGGATCTTCCAGGATTCTTAAGTCTGTATTTCCTTCAAGCTGCCCAACATATCAAGCCAGGTAGATACGTTAGCAGGGTTTTCCTTTCCTGCAATGAGCTGAAACTTTTGACTGTTGTCCAACATTTGGAGAAAAGCATATAAAGGCTCTTTGCTCAGACTCTTTTGAATTTCTGTTGTGACTATTTCAGAGCCTGAAATTATTTTCAAGTTGACAGTTCAATTATCATCTGTCCTCTATTCAGCTCTAACCTTTCCCCAAGATCTTAGAAAACAAAGCTCACTTTCTCTATCCAAGGGGACTGATGAACCCTTTCTAGTTTTTCATCCTGGGGCGGCCTTTTCTTGGCTGTTCCCCCGAATGGGATATTCATGGATCATTCAGTAGCTCTTAGCAGGTGCTCTGTCTTCCTTTACACCCCGGTAACTCATTCAGGCGTATTCAGTCTGACTTAAATACTCTATCTTGTGGTGTCACCTGGCACCAGAATTCTCCAAGAGGAAGTGACCTCTTATCCCAAAACTTTAGATAGGTGCTGTGAAGGTATTCTTACTTTTAGTCACAGAATGTGACCAGGAGTTAAAATTGTTGCAGGTGTATGTGTATGATGTGTTTAACCACCATTTTATTTTCTTTTGGTTCTTGGTTTTAGTGTGGATGCAGTTTCCTACAAGTTTTCTTTTATCCTTTGAAAGTGAAAAAAGTGTTGTAACACTAAGGAAATTTTCAGGACCTTTAGTTCATAGAGTACCACTTAAATAGTAACCAGAATTTTGGGGTGGTTTTTTTTTTTTTTTGCCTCCACTTCTGCCTTTCTTGCTTCACCTGGATTCCCAAGCTGGTTTTGTCAACATCCTTTGATAACGATGATGATTAATGCCTTACTAGACACCCATTCATTGTTTCTTTAAAGAAAAGATTTTGTGGTCAGAAGGGAATATTCTCTGCCTTTCTAGACTAATGCTCACTGAAGAATTTTTTTTGAAGTGTCTCCAAATGTTTCCTTTGAGTCATAAAGTCGTTTTCATAGACCAGTTTGTTAATAGTCATGCTATTTCTTTTTCTCCGCAGAGGGATGAGGAGGCCTGCCCAGAGCTCCCGCACAGCTGCTCCTGTTCAGAAACCAACAAAGCGGCTCTGGGGCCAGCAGGCCCACCGGTCAGTCTTGCCTCATTTGACCTTAAATGTTATAGGATAGTTGTTACAAAGGTTACTAATTACCCCTGAATCATCCTACTGCTTCTTTTTTAATAGTGGATACTCCCCTGACAACATGGCCAAGTTCATGGCCATTCAGCTTGAGACTTGATTTCTTAGCAATTATGCAAGTAAAGATGACCTTGTGACTAAGTTCTGGCCAGGGAGAGAGAAGGTGTATGCACTCACCCTGGACGTTGCTCTTGAGTGAAAACCGAATGCCCTCCTTTGAGCACGTGGTAGTGGATTCACTGTGGCAAGCCATGCTGCTGGGCACAGCACAGCGATATGATACGATGGAGGCACTGAAGGTTTCACACTGCCTTTTGTGATAAAGCGACTCTACTACACTGGAACAGCTCAGATTTTAATCTAAGAATAATAAATCTCCTACCTTGCATAAATGTTAATAGTGACCTCCATAAAAACAGTCAGACAGCTTTCCAAACTAATAAACTGGGAGTGCAATTCTAGATTAACAGTTATTTCCTCTGAGCACTTTGTAGATGCTATTACAATGTCTTATCACTTCCATTGTTGCTATAGAGAAATCAGCTGTCGGTTGAATCAACTGTCATTTTTCTGTGAGAAAAATTTTCTCCCTTAGTTTCTTTTAAGATTCTTTTGTCATTAATGATCAGAAGTTTCACTACAGTATATTCTGATGCTACTATTTTGTAGTCTTGGAATATTGAGGGCTTTATGAATTTGAATACCAATGTTTCTCATACATTTTGGAGATTTCATAGTCATTTTCTTTTTAAATATTCCCTCTCTCTAATCATCTCTATTCTTCTGAAATGCCAACTAGATGTGTATTATACTTTCTAATTTTACTCTCTTTTTAACCTTTTTAACCTCTAATTTATTTTCTATTTGGGCTGCCAGGCTTTATTCTGTGTAATATCTTCAAAATTACTTTCTGATGTACTGTGTGTTTCAGTTCAGTTCAGTCGCTCAGTTGTGTCCGACTCTTTGCGACCCCATGAATAGCAGCATGCCAGGCCTCCCTGTCTATCATCAACTCCCAGAGTGTACCCAAACTCATGTCCATCGAGTTGGTGATGCCATCCAACCATCTCACCCTCTGTTGTCCCCTTCTCCTCCTGCCTCCAGTCCCTCCCAGCATCAGGGTCTTTTCTAATTAGTCAACTCTTCGCATGAGGTGGCCAAAATATTGGAGTTTCAGCTTCAACATCAGTCCTTCCAGTTAACACCTAGGACTTATTTCCTTTAGGATGGACTGGTTGGATCTCCCTGCAGTCCAAGGGACTCTCAAGAGTCTTCTCCAACACCACAGTTCAAAAGCATCAATTCTTCACTGCTCAGCTTTCTTTATAGTCCAACTCTCACATCCATACATGACCACTGGAAAAACCCTAGCCTTGACTAGATGGACCTTTGTTGACAAAGTAATGTCTCTGCTTTTTAATATGCTGTCTAGGTTGGTCATAACTTTCCTTCCAAGGAGTAGGCGTCTTTCAATTTCATGACTGCAATCACCATCTGCAGTGATTTTGGAGCCCCCAAAAATAAAGTCTGACACTGTTTCCACTGTTTCCCCATCTATTTCCCATGAAGTGATGGAACCAGACACCATGATCTTAGTTTTCTGAATGTTGAGCTTTAAGCCAACTTTTTCACTCTCCTCTTTCACCTTCATCAAGAGGCTTTTTAGTTCTTCTTCACTTTCTGCCATAAGGGTGGTGTCATCTGCATATCTGAGGTTATTGATATTTCTCCTGGCAACCTTGATTCCAGCTTGTGCTTCATCCAGCCCAGCGTTTCTCATGATGCAATCTGCATTTAAGTTAAATAAGCAGGGTGACAATATATAGCCTTGGCGTACTCCTTTTCCTATTTGGAACCAGTCTGTTGTTCCATGTCCAGTTCTAACTGTTGCTTCTTGACCTGTATATAGGTTTCTCAAGAGGCAGGTCAGGTGGTCTGGTATTCCCATCTCTTTCAGAATTTTCCACAGTTTATTGTGATCCACACAGTCAAAGGCTTTGGCATAGTCAATAAAGCAGAAATAGATGTTTCTCTGGAACTCTCTTGCTTTTTTCTTGATCCAGTGGATGTTGGCAATTTGATCTCTGGTTCCTCTGCCTTTTCTGAATCCAGCTTGAACATCTGGAAGGTCACAGTACATGTATTGTTGAAGCCTGGCTTGGAGAATTTTGAGCATTACTTTACTAGTGTGTGAGATGAGTGCAATTGTGTGGTACTTTGAGCATTATTTGGCATTGCCTTTCTTTGGAATTGGAATGAAAACTGACCTTTTCCAGTCCTGTGGCCACTGCTGAGTTTTCCAAATTTGCTGGCATATTGAGTGCATTTTCACAGCATCATCTTTCAGGATTTGAAATAGCTCAACTGGAATTCCATCACCTACACTAGCTTTGTTTGTAGTGGTGCTTTCTAAGGCCCACTTGACTTCACATTTCAGGATGTCTGGCTCTAGGTGAGTGATCACACCATCATGATTGTGTGTTTAGCTCTGTTTAATATGCTGCTTAACCTATGCACTGTGTTTCTGATTGTGATTATCATATTTAGTTTATCTAGAAGTTATATTTGGTTCCATTTCAAACCTTCTGGTCATTTGTATAGCCTCTTCTTCTTTTGTAATATTTTCAAAACTTTTCTTTAAATATTTTCAATATGATTTACATTCTTTATCTGATAATTTGAATATCTGTAGTATATGTGGTCTTGACTCTGCCATTTGTTTTGTTGATATTTTTATTCATGCTATATTGTTTCCACATGTCTTTTGTGATTTTGGGGGGGTGTATATTTGTGTTTGCATCACTTGAAACTTTCTGGGAATATTTTGAGCCCATGTTTGAGCTGCATTTTTTGAGAGTGTATGTTTCTGCTTCTGTTAATATCCTGGTTGTACAAACCAGCTGAAAGCCAGTAAATTCTGGTCCCTCAATTGTATGAGAATCAGTTTCTGGGTAGTACTTCTTAGTGGAGACATTTACTCCTCCCATAGCTAAAGTGGAAAAAAATCTTGCTTTTCCACCTGCTGGTGAGAATTTTTTTTGTTGTTCTAGCTCACTCAAATTGCCATCTTTGTAGTTCCTCAGCTTTAAACACACTTCATATTCTGCCCACCCCTGCTCATCATGGAGCCCGGTCCCCTCTGCACTGCCGTGTGTGGGCTGTCTGATGCCCGCTTTCCAGCCAGCCTCAGCCCCTCCCCTCTCCCCCCTCAGGGCAGCCTCAGTGATGCCTGCTGCTCTGGTGTTTTGTTTCTTTTTCCTTATGGTACTTAAGGATTCAGTTCCTAATTAGAATAGCCTTTATTGTATTTTAAACAGCATTAATAAGCTTTTTTAGCTGGAGGCTTTTCAAGTTTTTTTCATCTGCAATGCTGCTGCAACAAGTTTTAAAATATTTACGTATGACCTAAGAGTCAAACTCTGTAATGAGGAAAGAAGCAGCGGAGAAGCAGAAAAGCAGGGCTGAGCTCTGACTTGCGGAGATAGAAGAAGAGGTAACATGGAAACGCTATTGGCATTTTCAAGTATAATAAACTATTTAAGAAACAGTGTCCCAAACAGTATGGCTTCCAAGGTAGCTTAGTGATAAAGAATCTGCCTGAATGAAAGAGACATGGGTTTAATCCCTGGGTCAGGAAGATCCCCTGGAGAAGGAAAGGGCAACCCACTCCAGTATTCTTGCCTGGGAAATCCCATGGACAGAAGAACCTGGCAGGCTTCTTCCATGGGGTCGCAAAGAGCTGGACATGACTTAGCAACTAAGCAATAAAAGAAACAAATCCCCAGTGTATGCAATAAACCCTGCCTGGTGATTTAACACAGTTGCAACTGTTTTCTTATTCAGTAATTTACCCAATGATAGGTGCCAATAAAACACCAGAAAAGCCATAGGACGCCATGGGTGAAAGAACCATATTCCTTTTGCCTAGACTAACCCTTTCTTATTAAAAGGATGAAAGTTCACATCCACAAACATTTGTTGAATTCCTGTCACCCACTCCATGATGAAGGTTAGGTATAAGGTGGAAAATAAGTTAGAAGTATAAAAAGGTCCCTGGATTTTGTAGACCTGGAACCTCGGGTATGAATATCTGTGAGCCACATTGCCACATTTGGACAAAACCTTCAACTAAAAGACAATCAATCATTTAAGATGAACAAACACAATTAAAGAGGTGTGCCAGAATGAGTATGTTAATTGGAATGTACTAGTTTGTTGCAAGGAATAGAAAATTTGACTAATGCAATGATGTAGATCATTAGGATGCTTGAACATTCATAATTTGCTCAGCAAAAGACCTAGAGGTAGATGGTCCCAAGCAAATATGGCCGCTCAACAACTTTTATCAAGACCCAAGCTTGTTCCAGCTTCCAGATTTCCCTTCTTTAGACTTATGGCTTCTTGATCATATTGACTCAAACCAGTTAATATGCCCATTCCTTGGAGGCTGGGCAAACAAATCTCTGTCTTTATAGCAGGGAAAGTAAAATGGAGAAGGAAGTCAGAAAAGACGCTTTGATAATCAACCAACAGTGTCGGCCACAGTTGGGAAAAACATTTGCATCATCTGTAACAGTTAAGGATGTAGTATCCAAATATATGAAGAATTTCTGCATATTAAAGAGAAAAAGACATGTAACCCAATAGAAAACTGGGTGAAGAATATAATTGGTAGTTGTATTGAGACAAAATGCAAATGGACAAATGTTATGAAAAGATGCTCAATCATAGGAATCTTAAGGGAAATAAAAGTTAAAATAGGAGCAAGACATTATTTTTACCAGCTTCATAAAAATGTAAAGTTTGAAAATATCAAGTGCTGACCAAAGTTTAGAGAAACAGAGACCCTCTTCATCAACTTCTAACAGATGAATAAACTGGTGCAGTGTTTTTGGAGCACAGTTTGACAATATATCTGCCTATCTATTACATTTCATTTAAAATTCTCCTTGTTGATATCTTAAATATTAAAATTGAATATTAAAATTTGTACTTAGTGTATGTATAATGATGGTGATTGTAGTATTGTTTAGACAGTAACAAATTGTGGGGAAAATGCCCTACATTTCCAATAACAAAAGAATGGTTAAACAAATTATCTCATTGTTCAGACAGCTATTCAACTCATTTACAGTAAGTTAGATCTATATGCCATGTATGGAAAAACACATTAAGTTAACTCAGAAATATATGAAAAGTGTTGTATCATATATGTAATATATATGTCAAATAATACCACAGACACTATAGGTAATATTTTCTATAGAGACGTGTGCACTTACATAGAGTAGGATTTGATTCAGTTCAGTTCATTCGCTCAGTCATGTCTGACTCTTGGTGACCACATGAACTGCAGCACCCCAGCACCCCTGTCCATCACCAACTCCCGGAGTTTACTCAAACTCATCTCCATTGAGTTGGTGATGCATCCAACCATCTCATCCTCTGTCATCCCCTTCTTCTCCCGCCTTCAATCTTTCCCAGCATCAGGGTCTTTTCAAATGAGTCAGTTTTTCACATCAGGTGGCCAAAGTACTAGAGTTTCAGCTTTAGCATCAGTCCTTCCAATGAACACCCAGGACTGATCTCCTTTAGGAGATGGACTGGTTGGATCTCTTTGCAGTTCCAGGAACTCTCAAGAATCTTCTCCAACACCACAGATCAAAAGCATCAATTCTTCGGTGCTCAGCTTTCTTTATAGTCTTAACTGTCACATCCATACATGACTACTGGAAAAACCCTAGCCTTGACTAGATGGACCTTTGTTGGCAATTAATGTCTCTGCCTTTCAATATGCTGTCTAGGTTGGTCATAACTTTCTTTCCAAGGAGTAAGCGTCTTTTAATTTCAGGGCTGCAATCACCATCTGCAGTGATTTTGGAGCCCCCAAAAATAAAGTCTGACACTGTTTCCACTGTTTCCCCATCTATTTCCCACGAAGTGATGGAACCAGACACCATGATCTTAGTTTTCTGAATGTTGAGCTTTAAGCCAACTTTTTCCCTCTCCTCTTTCACTTTCATCAAGAGCCTATTTAGTTCTTCTTCACTTTCTGCCATAAGGGTGGTGTCATCTGCATATCTGAGGTTATTGATATTTCTCCTGGCAACCTTGATTCCAGCTTGTGCTTCATCCAACCCAGCGTTTCTCATGATGTACTCTGCAGAGAAGTTAAATAATGATTTGATTACTACCTGCTAAAAATCTAGACGCTAAGCAGCTGACTGATGCTGGGAGTGAATGTCAGTGCTTAAGACGAACTGGAGGAGGTCTTGACTGTTACCCGATCCAGTCTTTTCCCAAGGGAGGCAAGTGCTGATGCTAACAGAAGGATCATCAGTAGTCACGGACACAGCCAGA
The DNA here is from genome assembly GCF_023699985.2 of Odocoileus virginianus. Classification (NCBI taxonomy): domain Eukaryota; kingdom Metazoa; phylum Chordata; class Mammalia; order Artiodactyla; family Cervidae; genus Odocoileus; species Odocoileus virginianus. Next base: position 65,840,210 of record NC_069688.1, read on the forward strand.
GGTCAAATGGACGCATCCAGTGAGAAGCCACTCCATTTTCAATGTTCTTTTCATCCTTCTACTCAAGTGAAAGTAATATTCTTAGACCAGTGCCCATGTGACCCTTCTAACCCTTACTCACCCCATTTTAGTAAAGAGCAAGCCCTTTGCTCACAGTTGGCACTAGGAACAAAACCTAGCTAAGTTTAGTAACATTACTTGTAGTGTATTTTCAAGTTTGCCTCACATTCTTAGTAAGTTATATGTTTTTCCATCTGCTATAGTACATTATATTTGCTTTTGAAGTAGATTTAAGTGAAGTAAGAGTCAAGTAAAAAATATTCAGAGTATATTTTCATATATGTTATGCATACATATACAAAGAATATGTTTGCAAAGAACGTATATACACATACATACATATTTATTGTATTATGTATTATGTACATATATGTACAAACAAAATACTACTAAATGATAATACAGGCAGTGCATTAATGTGACAGAAATTTTAAGGGGACAATGCAAATACCTGAAGTTTCAGAAGCACTAAATAGCTTTTTATGATGTAAATAAAGAGAATTAAATTATTACTATTTTATGTGCTTTTTACAATTTAACATAATACAATCTAATTAAATAATTTAATCTCAAAGTTGTGGTTTAAGATATGCATATAATTTTAGATTAACAGTATATTTTTTATTATTTGCATTATTAATAGCAAAAATCTTACACACGCAATCAAAAGATCCTGTAGCCTTTTTTTTTAATTTAAAGGGACTTAGCATAGAAAGTTTGCTCAAACTCTGAAACCCTTAACAGGAAGAGGTGACTGTGGGGGACAGACCTCAGTTGAGGAACACAGTGAACATATCATCACACAATGTGTTGGCCTTTGTACAAAATAAGAATTACATAATCCATATTGTTAAGGGAAACAAATACGCTATATTGCTTTCAGATTTGTTTTTGTGCTAACACTTAACGTCTTTCTGCCAGGGGGGCCCAGGACTCCGAGGACCGAAGGGCCAGCGGGGTGACCCGGGCCTAAAGGTAAGGCTGTCTCTCTCCCTCTCACCCCCAGGCATGCCACAGTTTTGGAGGAAGTAGTAGTTACCCTTGGCAATCTAAAGCTCCTTATATAGTTTTTAAATTTTTAAAAATCGTATTTTGGAGTATGCTGCTGCTGCTACTGCGAAGTCGCTTCAGTCGTGTCGGACACTGTGCGACCCCATAGACGGCAGCCCACCAGGCTCCCCCGTCCCTGGGGTTCTCCAGGCAAGAACACTGGAGTGGGTCGCCGTTTCCTTCTCTAGTGCATGAAAGTGAAAAGTGAAGGTGAAGTCGCTCAACTTTCATGTCCAACTCTTCCCAACCCCATGGACTGCAGCCCACCAGGCTCCTCCCTCCATGGGATTTTCCAGGCAAGAGTGCTGGAGTGGGGTGCCATCGCCTCCTCCGATTTTGGAGTAAGCCGATAACAATTCTGTGATAGTTTCAGTGGACAGCAAAGGGACTCAGCCATACATATACAGGTGTCCACTCTCCCCCAGACTCCCTTCCCATCCAGGCTGCCATGTAACGTTGTAAAGCGTCTTGTATTTTTATGGAAGGTGTGTTGAAGCCTTTCCCCTTATTCTTAAAAGCTTGTGTGTTTTCGTCAGAAGAAACACCATAACTCAGTGACTAGGTTTCTGGGTCCGAGACGGAGTGTCGGTGCTCCGGGCAGTTTGGTTGCTCACGCGGTGCTTGCTCTTACATCCTCTTTCCTCTGTCTGCAACAAAGATGCATCTTAGGGGGCGCGCCGAATCACAGTGGGGCTGCCGTCCTCCAGGTCACTGTTCAGGTTTTCCACTCCTCTCCTTCCTCCCACCACGTGCTGTCAGACACACAGCTGTATTTTCCACTCTCACTGCCCAAGGCCACCAAGCGGGGTGTTCAGTCTGCTCACCATACAGAGGAGCACGCCGCGCAGACCCCGGTCCAGGCACACGTTTCCCTGCTTTGCTCAAAGGCACCCGCGGGATGGCAGGCGCCCAGCCTAATAAGCGCGTTCGGGCCCTAACGATCACCTCTATTTCTGCCTCCAGGGGCCTGATGGTTCTGACTGATTCTTCATATCTGCCCCAGATTCGTTTCTTTAGAGTTACACTGGATCACATCACAGCCTTAAACCCGCAGTCGTGTGCAGCTGCCTTGAGAGTCAGCCCCAGCTCCTTGGCTTCAGGCCTCTGATTGCTTGTCCCCTGTCCCACCTTCACTGTGCTGCTCTGCTCGTCCCCACCCATCTTGCTTGACTTTTGCTTCAACACAGTCACCTATTAAATCCGCACAGCATTTATTCATGGAGGAGAGAACACTGCAGCTTTTTTTAGAGAAAATTGGAAACAAGTGGAGCAAGGTAAGAGAATGGGGCGAGGCCGAGGGGGAGTCAGTGAAAGGAGGCTGGAGAGAACTGACCAGGCACCACCCAGCTCAACACTCAGACCACACGAGATCGCCTTTGTTGTTCTGTTTTGCTTTCTGCAATTGTGGCATGTTTTCTCAGGCAGAGGCGATGTATCATACTCGGCTCCATCTCGTATGTGCCACAATACCTTTGATAAACGCAGAGCAGTGTCCAGAGATGACAGTTCACAGTAACGAAGGGAGGGAATGTCGTTTGGCTGGATGGTGAGAACCTTCGCAGGCCAAGAGGGTGGTCTTGTACCGCTTACATCTTCCGGATTCGTGGTGCAGTGTGGGGGGTCTAATTACTCACGCCGCTGGCACAGCGTTCTTATTTATGGAAGCAAACATGAATAAAGTTGCAGCAACGACTGTGTGTTTACTCTCCTGGCTTGCCGATGACTCTAGGCCCGGGAGGCAAACCTGTGAGGCTTGGTGTCTCCTTGTCCTATGAGTGTTTTATGTCTCAGGAAAGTTAATGAAATAGAAGATAAATGCGCTCAGCAGGAACACCGGGGTAGCAGGTATTTCTGGGTTCCAGATGGTCTAACTTACCTTTGGCGTGGCTTTCTTGCCTTCCAGGGACCAGATGGCCCTCGGGGTGAAACGGGCCCTCCAGGACCTCAGGGCCCCCCGGGACCCCAGGGACCGAGCGGTCTTTCCATTCAAGGGATGCCTGTGAGTTGTGTGTCAGTGTTCGGACAGGTCTTGTTCTCACGTCCCCGTGAGTCATAGAGAATGAACTTTTGTCTTCAGTCCCTAGTAATCATCCACAGCCTCTTCCAGCCCCTGAAAGTAAGATCTGGGAAACGAGCATAGTGATCAAGAGGTCCTTCATAAGCCGGCTTTTCACTCGGTAGAGGGGCCTCTGTGTTTCCGTGCATGCCCAGGGAGCGCGTGTGGCCGCAGAGAGCTTGTCTGCAGGGAGAACGCGGGCTTGACACGCGTGACTCCTCCTCCTTGTTCACCCAGGTCCTCAGTGGGTGTGATGAAACCTGCAAAGTGACAAATGTTATACAACTTAAGTTTTTCACTTTGTATTTGTAGTAACTGTGGAACTACAACCACAAAAGCCATTTATTGAGATCTTCATCTCGACAGGCCATCAAAGTGGGCTGCGTTGAGTTTAACATTATAGACAATATACTCTCTCCAGCCACATGAGCTGTTTGTACCACTGAAAGCAAATTCAATCCCATTCACTGATTTTCATTTAACTTAGTAGAGGAATCTAGATTTAAGGAATATAACCAGTCTCTGTAATTAGTATTTGTGCCATTATATACATTTTAAAGTACATTTTTAATGTAAATGATTTAAATACATTTTTAGCAAATCTTTCTGTGCATATGATTGTGTCTCCCTAGCTCAGGTTCTTCATTTCCAGAGTCATTTACACATGAATGAATTATTTTTATTTAATATGCCAGTTTGTATAATTACAATTAGTACTAAGAATTCGTTGAGGTCTTGCTACAGGTCAGGTACTGTGTTTGCTTTTGCCTTTTTATAAGTTTCTAGCCAAAACAAAAGTATATATAGATGTAAGTTTTAAAATCTAAGCTATAAATAATACTGATATATTCAAGACTCTGCTCATATATTTACAGTATAAGCTTAACTAAATCAGATTGTATGCACTGTGTTTAAACTATTCTGAAATATAAACATTCCGCTCTGTAAGCATGCTTACATAAGTTGTGTGGCTTATGTGAAAAGTGAAATATGCTATATTTGGATGTTAGTGTAGAAACAATTTAATGTTGAAAATGTTAAGAGAGTCAGCAGAGGGGAAGAGACTGAGGATTCACCCATTTCCTTACGTGAACTTACCCCCGTGTCCTTTCCGCTGTCCAGGGAATGCCGGGTGAGAAAGGAGAGAAAGGAGAGACCGGGCTGCCGGGCCCACAGGTACTGTTTTGATTTCTTTAGTCCATTGCTCTTAGTCCAGAGCTTTACCAAGAAGAAGACCGTAGCTTCTGAAGTCAGCTGTGATCCTGGCTGTGAACGGTTTCCATACTGAGGACTAGCAGCCTGGCTGTGGACGGTTCCCATACTGAGGACTAGCAGCCTGGCTGTGGACGGTTTCCATACTGAGGACTAGCAGCCTGCATTCGTTGACCTTTGGCCCCCTCTGAGGGTCCTCCTGACGCTCCCCTGGGTGAACCCCGGAGGGGGACGTTTGCTTTCCTTCAGTGACTAAGCTCTGGGTTCTGTGTTCTCAGTCAGGAAAGCTTCACCCTTATGGTTTCAGGTTTGTTTGGAGGCCTTGATTTATTCTGGGGAAGCTGGGTGAGAGGTGGTTGGTTTCCACGATTCTGACACCTTCCTGTCCTTGCTCTGTCTAGGGTGTCCCAGGAAGTGTTGGCTCACCAGGACGCGATGGCTCCCCAGGCCAGAGGGTAAGGATTTGCCCAAGATTGCCCATTATTAGCACAGTGCATTTCTCACCAAGTCTCTCGTTGCTGCCGGCAGGCTCTGTGCAAGGAAGTCAACCATGTGTTTTGTTTTGTTTCCTTTATTTTTTCTCCCATCTATCTACATTCTACTAATCCTGCATCTGTTTCCCTTAACTGGTATTCTTTCCTCAAAACCTAGAAACTTTTAGCAGACCTTCTCAAATCAGCCACACCTCTTTCTGAATGTTCCCAGAAGCTGAATGCAATTTGCACTGAATTGTGGGCGTTGGTCTAACAGATTTTCCAGTTGTTTCAAATACTCAAGGAACAAACCTAAAGGAAAGCAAGAATCATAAGAATTGGAATTTAGTGATGATGATTATCTGTAATAGTCTCCATTTGTTCAGTACACATCAGCAATCAATTCTTGGAACCTGTTCAAGTGGACGGCATTAAAAGAAAGTATAGCGTGGTTGAGGGGTGAGTTAACATCTACAGTTTGTTTAGTCAACATGTCTTCACTGAACCAGGTTTGAGGTTTTTTGTCTTCAAAGAGTCTATAGCTTATTGGGGGAAACAGAACCAAATAAGAAACACATGCTATCATGGGAGAATTTACAGAGCCCTATAGGGACACAAGAATAGATAACCAAGCCAGACCTGGAGGGTTGGGGAAGGAAGGCTTCCCAGAGTGGGCACCATATAGACTGGTTTTCAGCTGAGAGAGAAAAATTAGCCAGATACACAAGGACGGGAAAGGTATTGCAAGTAGAGAGAACAGCATGCATGGCGGATGGAGGGGTGGAGTTGAAGAGAAGGTGGGGCATTTCCACTACTGCACGTGGTTCAGTATGGCTGGAGATTAGAGTGCATCGTCTGTATGTGTGTCTGTGTGTGCACAAGTGTACACGTGTGTGCACATGCCTTGGTGTGGAGAGATTGCCGAGAGATGGAACTGAAGGAGTAAAGACAAATTCACTGACATCATCTATTCTTTTTTTCGAACCAAGGATTTTGAGCTTTTACAGGAAGGCAATAGAAAGTTATTACATTTTCAGCAAGAGAGAGAGAGACTGGTCTTCCTCAAAAGGTCACTGGCAGTTGCAGTTTTTCTTAAGACTGGATCATATACAGGGGCTACCACTTAGATCCAGTCCAGTAAAGGACAGCACGTGCGGCGACATTCGCTGATATCGTAGGGGACAGCTAACCCACCGGATTAGCAAGTGATTAGCTGAAGGACGCAACTCTCTACCCAGGCTAGGTTGCCTTTAGCTATACTGCTCAAGAATAAGGAAATAAATGTTTTCTATAGGGGTGCAGGTGTGGGAATTTAAATTCCTTCCATGTTGGGTTTTTTGGTTTGTTTCACATTCAACTTTCATTTGCTTAAAATCTCAGTTTAGTCTCCATCCATCAAATGGGATTAGTCGGTAAAGCACGTCCAGGTGAATGTATCTAAAAAGAAGCATTCTCTAGAAGTGAGATTTGTGTAGGTTTCTTGTACATGTAGAAGGAGTGTCTAAAAGTATTTATATGTTTTGGCAAAGGGCTTAGACTGAGATACTGTGTGGTTACACACCTAGGTTCCTTCGTGATTCCTGAAACTCTGAAAACAGCAATTTCAAAGGTTCGGTTCAGTGAATTTCCTTGATTTATCTATGCAGAGTCTAGTCTTGGAAAAGTTCTCCCAAAACAAACATATTGGGTTAGTGTCTAGATCATTTCAGTCTGGAATTCTTTTAAAACCACTATGCCAATACAGATTTTTTATAAATATGTTCCAAACATGTTTCATTCTATAAGATAAAAAGCCTTAAGGCCTAATAAAGTGTCCATATATCTGCACATAGATTTTATTTCCCTCTCTCCCTCAATTTGAAGGTAAAACTTTCAATTCAGTTCAGTCGCTCTGTCGTGTCTGACTCTTTGTGACCCCATGGACTGCAGCATGCCAGGCCTCCCTGTCCATCACCAACTCCCGGAATTTAATCAAACTCGTGTCCATTGCGTCGGTGATGCCATCCAGCCATCTCAGCCTCTGTCGTCCGCTTCTCCTGCCCTCAGTCTGTCTCTAATGCCTATTTTGAAAAATTTGTGGATGGGGAGGGAATTGCTTTTTTAAACTGGTTTCCAGAGGACACTCATTCTTTAAACGAGTTAAAGGAAAATTTAACTCCTTAAAAATCTGATGTTAAAGAAATTGTGCAAACCCTATCCGTGTTGCTTCAGGAAAGATATCTGAAGGTGATACTGTTCCAGTGGGCAACTAAGGGCATCACCAACACAGAGTGATTCGTGGCAGTGTCTCCTGCACTGGCTACTGTGCTTGAGGGAGGGACTGTGTGTATATATTTTCATTATCTTAATATCTTCTTTAATAAGATACTAGTTGAACTCATACCTTAATTTAGTGCATGCTGTGTGTCTTATGGGCTTCCCCGGTGGCTCAGTGGTGAAGAATCTACCTGCAGTGCAGGGGATACAGAAGACATGGGTTCCGTCAGGAAGGTCCCCTGGAGAAATGGTGACCCTCCAGTGTTCTTGCCTGGAGAATCCCATGGATAGAGGAGCCTGGCGGGCTGCAGTCCACGGGGTCGCAAAGAGTCGGAGGCGACCGAGCGACTTCACTTTCATTCCTGCTCTGCCTTAGGCACAGTTGTCTTCAAGAAGGAACGCAATAATGATGATTATGGTGATGATGGCAGTAGCAACCGTGGCACAGAGCTGTCTGAGAGCAGACACCCGGGGTGAAGAGGCTTACTGCAAAGATGCCCAAGAAGCCACTTCTAGAAAACATTTTTCAGAAAATCAGGAAGGCAGTTGTTTTGTCTTTACGCCAAGCACTGAAATCACTCATTGGGCTTCTCTGGTGGCTCAGTGGTGGTAAACCGGTGTGCCAGTGCAGGCAACACGGGTTCGGTCTCTGGGTTGGGACGATCCCCTGAAGAAAGAAATGACAACCCACTCTTGTATTCTTGCCTGGGAATATTTTGCCTGGGAAATCCCATGGACAGAGGGACTTGGTGGGCTACGGTCTGTGGGGTCTCAAAGAGTCGGGCGTGACTTAGCAACTAAACATACCACCAAACACTGAAGTCAGTCATTTATTCATTGTTGTTCAGTCGCTCAGTCATGTCTGACTCTGCGACCCCGTGAACTGCAGCACGCCAGGCTTCCCTGTCCTTCAGCATCTCCCTGAGTTTGCTCGGTCTCATGTTCTTTGAGTCGGTGATGCCATCCAACCATCTCCTCCTCTGTCGTCCCCGTCCCCTCCTGCCTTCAGTCTTTGCCAGCATCAGGGCCTCTTCTGATGAGTCAGCTCTCCGCATCTCTGCCCCACTTCTTCTGACAGTGTGTGATGGGCTGTCCCTTACTGGTCATTCTTCTTTTAAAAAATCTTTGTCTTATTGAGAGTTGAGAATTCACAGCCCCAAACTGTGATCAATGCCCTGCTTATTAGCTTAGGGAAAGGTCAGCGTCCCTCACCTGGAGCCAGGGCCGATGTCGCCTTCCACTTAGTCTGCAAGGAGGGGAGTTTAGCAGAGAATAAAGAGAAGATTGAGCATCTCCTCTTTAAACAGGAAACATGTTTTCTTTCTAAAATTTCTAGCTTATTCTGGCTTTTCCCAAGGGGAATCATGGACTCGTAGAGGCAGCTCATGTTCAACCCTGGGCCTCAGGCCATAAGCAAGGCCAGCAGAAGTTGGCCTCCTTCACTGAACCAGCCTCAGCCTCTTGCTGGGAAGCCAGGAGGGCTCAGGGCAGGACCCGCCACGCAGAGCAGCAGCGCACCAGTGGATTGAACAGCGGGGGGCGCGGGCGTAGGCTTTCATCCTGCGTCATTCCAGCCACAGCACCCTCATCCTGTCCTTTTCCACTGTCCGTCTTGCCCCCTCCCTTCTGCCTCGTTCCTCCTCTCTGCTTGATGTCTGTGACCCCAGGGCCCACCCCGTGGTCTTTAGGCTCCTCTGATGTAGGCTGGACGTCTCTGCCCCCACCCTGGACATCCAGGCAGTCCTAAGAAAAATCAGGAAAAATAGGCAAGACATGGATGATAAGTATAAGAAGTGGAAGAAAGAAAGGAAAAACTACCTTTTTTCTAGTTCTGAGGCTCACTTATATCCAAGACCACTAGCTGTCTGTCAACCGCTACAAATAGAAACTTTAAAAATTATTTTTATTTTTCAATTCTTACTATGGTTTTGTAAAAATGCAAAGAGACAAGAAATAAAAGTGACCAGGAGGTACATATTTTATGGCACCTGGAAGATAGTAGTAATTCCTTCCTTGTAACAAGGGTGTTCGTTTTAGAATTCCAAGTAAAACTAAACTTGGAATGCTTCCCTTACTCCAAGTTACCACTCCCTACACCTCCCATTTTCATGCCATAACCACAGGCTTCCCGTTCCATCTGTAAAGAGGAAATACTGTTTTAAAGTTCTGCATATGAATTCTGCTGAATTTGTGGTTAGGAGACGCAGGATGGCCCAGTGGTAAACATCAGAGACTTGGAGAGTTAGCCAGACCTGAGTGTGAACTCTAACCATGGGACACTGAGCCAGTCACTTAAAGTGTTCAAGGCTCCTTCTCCTCATCTGAGTGGGAAAAATAATATTTGAGTCCATAGAGCTACTGTGGAAGTTGATTCAAATAAGGACATGCTAAGTCGCTTCAGTTGTGACCCCATGGACTGTAGCTCGCCAGGCTCCTCTGTCCATAGAATTCTCTAGACAAGAATACTGGAGTGGTTTGCCATGCCCTCCCCCAGGGGATCTTCCTGTCCCAGGAATTGAACCCATAACTCAGGTCTCCTGCATTGGCAGGCAGGTTCTTTACCACTAGTGCCACCTGGGAAGCCTTTCATGTAAGGAATTTCTATGTAAAAATTCAACTCTAGTTGGTATAAGCATTCACTATTTTCAGTGTAGAGCTAATGAGTCAGGACAGTACAGTATTTTATAATGCCTGTCCTTGACATTGTTAAGGTAACTTAGAAGATTTTAATGAACTCAAAAAAAAAAAAAAAAAAAAGAGAGAGAGAGAGAGAAAGTCTAAAGAAAAATCAAGTGGCTTATTATTGTTTAATTTTCTTGGAGTCCATGTTGAAAGGATCCTTGGACCATGTTTCCTTTTTATGTGGTTTTGATGTACACAAGGACTTCCCTGATGGTTCAGATGGTAAAGAATCTGCCTGCAACGCAGGAAACCTGGGTTCCATCCCTGGATTGGGAAGACTCCTTGGAGAAGGGAATGGCTACCCACTCCAGTGTTCTTGCCTGGAGAGTTCCATGGACAGACGAGCCTGGCAGACTATGGTCCCCATGGGCTTGCAAAGAGTCAGACCCGACTCAGCGACTCCACAAAGGCCATGTTTGTGATGAATGTCCCACTTCACCAAAGCGAGTTGTGCTTGCTTAAAATATCCTTGAAGAACTGAACTGGAGTCAGCGATCTGGATTTAATTCCTATCATAAATGTCAACCTCTGATGAGAGATTCATCTAAGGGATATTTTGTTAAATACTAAGATTCATGATAATTACCCCCTTGAGTATCTTCCTCCTCCAGAAGAGGAAATACAAAAAACCAGCACAAAGCTAGTGGAGAAAATGATTTGATTTTCTTTTCCGTGGATCTAGACGGGTTTTTATAAATCCCAGAAAAACATTCTCCCAGTCAACCACAGTGATGACAGTTTATGCAATTGGGACTTGGCAGGTTATTTTAATAAAACGAGCAGCAGCCACTATTATTGATTATCGACTAAGTGCAGTGCTCTACAAATGTTGTGTTTTCCAATCGTCAGAGTAACCACAAATGCTGGGCACTCTTACCCCATTATAGACACAAAGAATCTGAAGCTCGGAAACTTGAAGTAACACAGACAATGCCACACAGCTAGCAAGCATTGCAGCCAGGATTCTAATCCACTCTCAGGCTCCAACACTGCTTTCATTCTTTCCACAAAATTGTGTTAAAGGTTAAAGTAGATTTTGTTAATATGGGCAACTCTTCCAGTAAAGATATTAATAAGCATGACTCCATCACCGAAGACATCTCACCCAGTGTTTTGGGGGCAGAAGGAACCCAGTTTGGGTTACTTTCTTGATGGAGAAACTGGTAGTTCACACATGAAGACTATGTTTCTTTGATTACATTTCACTTTTACTTGGCTAGTGGCCCATTTGAGGAGAGAACCATTACTTAGTGAATTAGTTTCTTGTTATTACTGGCTTTAAAGATGCTTCTTCTAAGAGACAGCACACAAATGATATCTATCTTGCACTCTGATTCCAGTGCTGTCCTCTGGGACCAAGGCAGACATTTTCATATTGAAAACCAGCAGTCCCACAACATAAGTGATCAAGCTGCTGTTTTGTGTTTTCTTTGTTTTTTGAATGTGCATATTCCTGAGCTTTAGCCCTAGAGATTCAGATACCAACGGTCTTGGGAGTGACTTAGGAATGTATGGTTTAAAAATGATGAATGATTCTAATAAACAGCTAGGTTTTAGAATCACTGCATAATACATTATGTTAAACCATTTGCACGTCAAAGTAATTTCTTGGGTTGAATATTGCTTTTGTTTTCATTCACTGGAATCACCACTGCAGGTTACTAAAACTATACACACATGTCTATGTATGCATTTAAATTATACATGTAATACATATATAAATTCGTATGTTTAAAAAATAGTGTATTGTGCACATATAAACTATTTATGTATATGTTTGTGTCTGTGTGTGTGCGACTGATGACAATTCCCCAGTGTGACTCCACGCGGAAGCGCGCTCAGGGCTGACCCCGGGCTCTAAGCCGGCCAGTGTTTCGGGGGCTGTGGCTTTGAGCTCCGGGGCCCCTCGACCTGGTGGCTGGTCAGAAGCCGCTGCTGCCAGCAGCCTGTTTCCTGGGGCCGACTGCCTCCCGGCCCCGGGCCCGCGCTCTCAGGGCGGAAGCTGTGCGGTGAGAGGCTCAGCGTCTGTCAGCCCTCACGGCTAGAGTCTTCCCGGCTCAGCAGGCGCGTCGGACGCCGGCGGCTCACAGGCCCCGCGGCCCAGCAGGCGCGCCGGACGCCGGCGGCTCACAGGCCCCGCGGCCCAGCAGGCGCGCCGGACGCCGGCGGCTCACAGGCCCCGCGGCCCGGCAGGCGCGCCGGACGCCGGCGGCTCACAGACCCCGCGGCCCAGCAGGCGCGCCGGACGCCGGCGGCTCACAGGCCCCGCGGCCCGGCAGGCGCGCCGGACGCCGGCGGCTCACAGGCCCCGCGGCTCAGCAGGCGCGCCAGCCGGCGGCTCGCAGGCCCCGCGGTACCTGAGGGCTGTTTGTCAGAGGCCCTGCGTGGCCCTGTCTCAGCCCGTCGCAGCTCGTCAGCGGTCCGCCATCCCGGCTGTCGTGCCTGAGTCACTGTCCCGAGGGCGGATTCTGACAGCTGCTCTTGTCCAGCTGCTGTCGTGTCCGACTCCTCGGCGAAGCCGTGGCTTGTAGCCCACCAGGCTCCCCTGTCAGGGGGATCTCCCAGGCAAGAACACTGGAGGGCGTTGCCATTTCCTTCTCTGGAGAATCTTCCCAGACCGTAGATTGAACCCGAGTCTCCCGCTTGGCGGGCAAATGCTTTACTACTGAACCACGAGGGAAGCCCATCTCTGGTAACTACATAAGCATGAATATTCTAGCCTCTGACTTTAACTTTAGTTACAACATGCTCTGTGGGCACATCCATTTCATCCTTTAGATGCTGTAGACACCTTGAAAGTGCAAACTTTTTAAAAAGCCCACAAAAAAATTCTTACCACCTGAAAAAAGCATGTGTGTTTGCTCTAGAGTGTGGAAAAGAAAACTGAAAAAATTAAATTAATAAATTAGTTAAATGTGTATAAAACATTGCACTTTGCTAATTTCAGCCATAGTTAAATTTAGTATTTATTCAAATATCAGTGATTTTGAAAACATATTTTACAATAGATTTCCTTTTGCTGATAAATCATGGCCAACCATAACTTTTAAAGCTGCTCAGAGCCAAATGTTTTCAAAAACAAACTATAAAAAGCCTTTCAAGTTTTTATAGCAAAGATTATTTTTAATGTGCATTGTGGTTGCATATTAATATTGAGGTGGGACTCTCAGAAAGGAAACGTGATGGGAGCTGCTCATGTTTTTATAAAGCATGCCTGTTTGTAGGTGGCTGATTTATGTGCTTAAAAATGCATATGTCGGTTTAAGTGAATTCTCGCTTTATGCTTATCGTTTAATCTTCTATCCCCTAATATTCATTCCTCATTGCTTAATTAAAGGTTTCTGCTTTTTATGAGGGTGCTTAACCCACAAACACACAGGTACTGAGACTGGCTTCCTGATGTGAAATGGAACATTTATAGATCTGGAGATTTTGGAAAGTGCAGACATTTTACATGGTTTTCCTTTTCGCCAGCTTTATTGCTTCGATATGAAAAGCTGCTGCCGTCGCCCCTCACCCTGGATGAAGGGCGAGGAGAGGCTCCAGAGTTGGCCTGAGCTGAGTGGCCCCTGGGAGGGGAGGGTGGACTAGCCTCCTGGGGCCCTTGACCTGAACCCCTCTCCTGGGAACCCTTCCCCAAACCCCCACGCCATGACTGGACGCCCTTCTGGGTGTTCCTGTGGAACCCTCTAGTCCCCTCATCGAGGTTCATTGCTGTTTACTTTCAATTGTTGACTTTTCTCAAAACCATCACCTCCTTGAAAACAAACTGTCTTGTTCATCGTTGACTACCCAAAACCTAGCAAAATGCCCAGCATACACTAATTCTGCAACTGTAGTTTAATATGACAAACCTGAGGCTTACGAGTGAAAAAAAATCTTTCAGAGATAAATTTTAAAAGTGATTATTAAAAGAATAAAGCCATGTGATGAAAACATGAACATTTTTCCAGTTAGAAATTGGGGGGGAGGGAAATGGCTTCGATTATATTTTTAAAATAATATCGAACCTAACCTCTGGGTCTCTAGCATTGCAGGCAGATTCTTTACTATCTGAGGTAAAAGGGAGCCCAATACTGTAGTACCCCTAATCTGTAATACACTATTAGATTCCTATGATGGGGATTCCCTGTCCCCAGACTCTTAGGTCCTGAAAGACACGAATTCGTCTTTGTGTCTGGTCATTAATGACCAGAATTGATCCCCCTTCTCACTAGTTATGCTGAGTTTAATTTAAAAAAAAAAAAAACACTTTCTGAAAATAAGTTCCTGTGTAAGTTTATAAGTGGCATTTCTCACACCTAACATTCTTACATTGGGTGATTTCACAGAGCCAACAGACACAAACGTCTTTGCCAAGAACAATTCCCATGAAGGGTTTAAAAGCAGTGAATCCTTGGAAGTTTGGAGCAAGGACTTGCAGCCCCAAATATGAAATGGGATTAAATGCACCTTTTCTGAAACCATATAAAGCAGCTACAGAGTTGACACGCCGTGTTTTTCTTCCCCCAGGGCTTTCCTGGCAAGGACGGGTCCTCTGGCCCTCCGGGTCCACCAGGGCCAATTGTAAGTATTCCCAGGAACTGCGGGGTGCGGCACTGCTTGCAAGCCGCTCACTTCTTGTGAGAGCTTTTCTGCTGCCAAGCTCTTCCCTTTGCAGCATCTTTGCTATGGTGGATGGCTCACCCTCTGGTGCAGCACTCTTCCTAAGCATCCTCTAAAAGGAATGTGTCCAGGGGGCTTGATTATTCCACCTCTGAGCCACTTTGCCATAAGAGCACCTGCGTTGATTTTGTTTTTACTAGACACAGATAAGGCTTGAATTTGAAAGAACGACATCTAACCAACACAGTGGAGACTTTTCCAAAAAGAGTCTTCCTTAATTTTGTGGTAGTTGGAAACAGGAATAAGCAATGAGTCCTGAAGTTGGCTTCGGGGAGGGGGGTGTCTGCTGCTCCTTCTGGAGAGCTGTGTTGTTGCGAGCATCCGTCTTTACCTTTGCTCCATCTTCCTGTCTACTAGGGCATTCCCGGAGCCCCTGGAGTCCCCGGGGTCACAGGAAGCATGGGACCCCAAGGTGCCCTCGGACCGCCTGTGAGTATGTGGCTGCGGCCCATCAGGGTGGCTGCCCAGGCATCCTTCTGGTTTATTTATGTGTTTAAATTGACAGCGTCTCCCCGTGGTCGAAATGTGTTTACAGTATTGGACTCTTGGGGAATCCATGAGGAAAAGAGAGACTCTCCTAGGATAAAGATTAAGATCAGACTGTGCATATATCAGGGCTAAAGACAAATGGTCCCAACAGAAAATGATCTGCAGCTAAGCTTCCGCTTATATATGTTTACATTGTTTGTTATTCAGTATTTGGCTAAGTCAACTCAATGCTTCTATTCAGGGGTGGGGTACAGTGATGTCTATTAATTAGGCCTGTCTCCTGAGCAAAAAATACAAGTCTGGACAAAGTCAAGGATTAGTGAGGATGGGGAATAGGTTTTTCTTCCCTGAGTTGTATGAGAAAGACAGAATTTCGCCTTAAAACACATACTAACATGTAAGTGAACAGTGGTGTAAATGAAAGCTCAGTGAATGAAACAAATTATTTAATTATCAGTTATAATAATAACTATTATATAGTCATTAGCTATAAAAATAATAACTAATATAATTATATACTAAAATACCATTAAACAATGTTAATTAAATGATTAATATTAATTGGTATCAATTATATTTTTGTTTATTATATAATCACATAGAATGTATTTATAATATAATTATATTATATTATACATAAATTCTAATTAGTTAATTATATAGTATTCTTGCCTTGAGAACCCCCTGAACAGTATGAAAAGGCAAAAAGATAGGACACTGAAAGAGGAACTCCCCAGGTCGGTAGGTGCCCAATATGCTACTGGAGAGCAGTGGAGAAATAACTCCAGAAAGAATGACGGGATGGAGCCAAAGCAAAAACAACACCCAGCTGTGGATGTGACTGGTGATAGAAGTAAGATCTGATGCTGTAAAGAGCAATATTGCATAGGAACCTGGAATGTTAGGTCCATGAATCAAGGCAAATTGGAAATGGTCAAACAGGAGATGGCAAGAGTGAACGTTGACATTTTAGGAATCAGCAAACTAAAATGGACTGGAATGGGTGAATTTAACTCAGATGACCATTATATCTACTACTGTGGGAAAGAATCCCTTAGAAGAAATGGAGTAGCCATCACAGTCAACAGAAGAGTCCAAAATGCAGAACTTGGATGCAGTCTCAAAAATGACAGAATGATCTCTGTTCGTTTCGAAGGCAAACCATTCCACAGCATGGTAATCCAAGTCTGTGCCCCAACTAGTAATGCTGAAGCTGAAGTTGAATGGTTCTATGAAGATCTACAAGACCTTTTAGAACTAACACCCAAAACAGATGTCCTTTTCATTATAGGGCACTGGAATGCAGAAGTAGGAAGTCAAGAAACACCTGGAGTAACAGGCAAATTTGGCCTTGGAGTACAGAATGAAGCAGGGCAAAGGCTAACAGAGTTTTGCCAAGAGAACGCACTGGTCATAGCAAACACCCTCTTCCAACAACACAAGAGAAGACTCTACACATAGACATCACCAGATCGCCAACACCAAAATCAGATTGATTATATTCTTTGCAGCCAAATGGAGAAGCGCTATACAGTCAGCAAAAACAAGACCAGGAGCTGACTGTGGTTCAGATCATGAACTCCTTATTGCCAAATTCAGATTTACCTTGAAGAAAGTAGGGAAAACCACTAGACCATTCAGGTATGACCTAAATCAAATCCCTTATGACTATACAGTGGAAGTGACAAATAGATTTAAGGGACTACATCTGAGAGACAGAGTGCCTGATGAACTATGGACGGAGGTTCATGACATTGTACAGGAGACAGGGAGCAAGACCATCCCCAAGAAAAAGAAATGCAAAAAGGCAAAATGGGTGTCTGAGGAGGCCTTACAAATAGCTGTGAAAAGAAGAGAAGCGAAAAGCAAAGGAGAAAAGGAAAGATATTCCCATTTGAATGCAGAGTTCCAAAGAATAGCAAGAAGAGATAAGAAAGCCTTCCTCAGTGATCAGTGCAAAGAAATAGACGAAAACAATACAATAGGAAAGACTAGAGATCTCTTCAAGAAAATTCAAGATACCAGGGGAACATTTCATGCAAAGATGGGCTGAATAAAGGACAGAAATGGTATGGACCTAACAGACGCGGAAGATATTAAGAAGAGGTGGCAAGAATACACAGAAGAACTGTACAAAAAAGATCTTCACGACCCAGATAATCACGATGGTGTGATCACTCACCTAGAGCCAGACATCCTGGAATGTGAAGTCAAGTGGGCCTTAGGAAGTATTACTACAAACAATGCTCGTGGAGGTGATGGAATTCCAGTTCAGCTATTTCAAATCCTGAAAGATGATGTTGTGAAAGTGCTGCACTCAATATGCCAGCAAATTTGGAAACCTCGGCAGGGGCCACAGGACTGGAAAAGGTCAGTTTTCATTCCAATCCCAAAGAAAGGCAATGCCAAAGAATGCTCAAACTACCACACAATTGCACTCATCTCACACGCTAGTAAAGTAATGCTCAA
This sequence comes from Odocoileus virginianus, assembly GCF_023699985.2. Classification (NCBI taxonomy): domain Eukaryota; kingdom Metazoa; phylum Chordata; class Mammalia; order Artiodactyla; family Cervidae; genus Odocoileus; species Odocoileus virginianus. Next base: position 65,857,622 of record NC_069688.1, read on the forward strand.
AATTCTCCAAGCCAGGCTTCAGCAATATGTGAACCGTGAACTTCCAGATGTTCAAGCTGGATTCAGAAAAGGCAGAGGAACCAGGGATCAAATTGCCAACACCCGCTGGATCATTGAAGAAGCAAGAGAGTTCCAGAAAAACATCTATTTCTGCTTTATTGACTATGCCAATGCCTTTGACTGTGTGGATCACAATAAACTGTGGAATATTCTGAAAGAGATGGGCATACCAGACCACCTGACCTGCCTCTTGAGAAACCTGTATGCAGGTCAGGAAGCAACAGTTAGAACTGGACATGGAGCAACACACTGGTTCCAAATGGGAAAAGGAGCACGTCAAGGCTGTATATTGTCACCCTGCTTGTTTAACTTATATGCGGAGTACATCATGAGAAACGCTGGGCTGGAGGAAGCACAAGCTGGAATCAAGATTGCAGGGAGAAATATAAATAACCTCATATATGCAGATGACACCACCCTTGTGGCAGAAAGTGAAGAACTAAAGAGGCTCTGGATGAAAGTGAAAGAGGAGAGTGAAAAAGTTGGCTTAAAGCTCAACATTCAGAAAACTAAGATCATGGCATCCGGTCCCATCACTTCATGGCAAATAGATGAGGAAACAGTGGAAACAGTGTCAGACTTTATTTTGGGGGGCTCCAAAATCACTGTAGATGGTGATTGCAGCCATGAAATTACAAGACGCTCACTCCTTGGAAGGAAAGTTATGACCAACCTAGACAGCATATTAAAAAGCAGAGACATTACTTTGTCCAACAAAATTCTGTCTAGTCAAGGCTATGATTTTTCCAGTGGTCATGTGTGGATGTGAGAGTTGGACTATAAAGAAAGCTGAGCAGTGAAGAACTGATGCTTTTGAACTGTGGTGCTGGAGAAGACTCTTGAGAGTCCCTTGGACTGCAAGGAGATCCAACCAGTCCATCCTAAAGGAGATCAGTCCTGAGTGTTTACTGGAAGAACTGACGTTGAAACTGAAACTCCAATACTTTGGCCGCCTGATGTGAAGAGCTCACTCATTTCAAAAGACCTTGGTGCTGGGAAAGATTGAATGCAGGAGGAGAAGGGGACAAGAGAAGATGAGATGATTGGATGACATCATCAAGTCGATGGACATGAGTTTGGGTAAACTCCGGGAGTTGGTAATGGACAGGGAGGCCTGGCATGCTGCAGTCCATGGGGTCACAAAAGTCAGACACAATTGAGCAACTGAACTGAACTGAATACTTATTAATGGAACTCTTTTCCCATAACATCTTATGGAAAAACATGAATCAGCTCTTTGGGCAACCCGATACCTCCCATTTTTGTGCTTCTGATCTCTCAGGTTGGATGGAGGGAGAGGCAGGGGTAGGATGAGGGAGAACCAGATGAGCTTATGCGGGCCTGTCTCCTCGTCCATCATATAAGGTGGTTGCACTACAGCCTCGAAAGCCACACTTGGCATCTTCTGCCACCTGCAAGTTATTCCTCTGGGTGCAGGTATTATCCTTCCTATATGATCTGTGAGGTACCAAACCTGTATCCATAAACTGAAACAATGGAGACATGTCCATGTATGTACATTGCAGATGGGCTAAGAATTCATGGAACAGTGAAATCTGGAGGGTGAGGGTAGAAGTTGATGAATTAGATTTCTGCCTCCTGCTATACCAATTACCACAACCTCAAAACAACAGAAATCTGTCTTACAGTTCTGTAGGTCAGAAGCCTGACGTCGTCTCAGTGGGTTTTAAAATCAAGGTGCCAGCATTTCCTGTCTGGAGGTTCTAGGGGAGGATCTATTTCCTTGCCTTTCGTAGCTTCTAAAGACTTCCCACTGTCCTTGGTTTGTGGCCCACTTTGAAGTCAGCGATGTCATCTCTCTGTTAACCCATGACCATATCTCCCTATGAACACAGTCCGGGAGTCTTCTTCGCTTTGAGTGACCTGTGTGATTCTGTTTGGGCCTCCCAGGTAATGCTTAGTAATCTCCCCAGATTACTTCAAGGTTACTACATCACACTTCATAATTTTTTTGCCACATAAAGTAGTATGGGAAGATCCCCTGGAGACAGAATGGCAGCCCACTCCAGTGTTCTTGCCTGGGAAATCCCATGGACAGGGGACGCTGGCGGGCCATAGTCCTTGGGGGTCACAGAGAGTTGGACATGTCTGAGCAACTGACAACATGTTCACAGGTACTGGAGATTAGAAATAGACCCTTCGGGGGCCTTTTTCTGCCTTTCACAGCGAACAAGACCTAACAGAAGCACTGGTTCTCATTGGGAAGGAAACGCTCTCTCTCTAGCCACCCAGGTAGTCACTCTGTATTCTTAAAAAACTCATTCCCATAAAACTGTTTTGTCCTCGGGGTCCTGTTCTAGGCTATAAGTCGCATGACACATATGCAGGGACACAGACAAACACAAGACAGGGGCATAAAAGAAATGCCTCCAGGTTTTAGCAAACACATCCTCGTTTGTCCACCCCCAAAGAGCTCCCTTTAGTAGTCATTCTAAAAGGCTGTGTACTTGTTCCAGCTGGAATGCAGTTACGTTGTCATTGTTCAGAACCTTTTTAGACCTTTTCAAGTCAGGCTAGTGATGGGACACAGAAGAAGACTGGAGTGCTTTCTCCTTACACATCCTTTTTTGTTATCTCTGCTTTAGTCCACTTCCCGTAATGTGCTCGGGGAACAGATTTCCAGAAGACATCTGCAGGGCTCAGAGAGCAAAGGGTTCTGGGTAAGAAAGTGTCAGAGACAGCGTATTAAATCTGATTCTCAGAAAGTCATGAGAAATTTTAGGGTGTCAAATGCTTTGAGGCATCTTGAGGTGCGACAGAAACAAACAAAAAAAAAACCCAAAACTGGTTTAAATTTGGTTGGACAATAAACAAATGCATTTGTGCAGTGTCCCTTAATCCAAGTCGACTTGATCCTAATCCTAGGGGGATGGATAGGAAAGAAGAACAGGCCCTAGAGGGTGCTTGGCAGAGGGTGGTGGGTGTGTGTGAGGGGACAGAGTGACCCTGAAATGGAGAAAGTAAGGAGGGCCCAGCCTGCTAACCACCTGACCTTTTTGTAGCTCTAGAACAGACTTCAAATATAGGCTTTAAATAAATTCAAAAACAGCAGTAACTTTTTCCTGGAAATAGAACACTTGTTAATATTACCTTCAGTTGTTGTAAATCAGCAGAAAAGGGCCCTTGATGGTGGCATTTGTATCAGAGGCAGCGCTGGTGTCTTCTCAAAGCCAGGGGCTCCCTGAAGTGTCCAGTGCAGAGTTTCCTCGGGGCGCTGGGTGGGGCAGCCACGTGCCTGCCTCCTGCCAGACTGGCTGCTCTCATGGGGTGAGGCCTTGATTGATTTCCCATGGATGGATGTCTAGGAAGGCAGGAGGGAGAGAGACCAAGAGAGACACACTGCCCACTGAAAATAGTTTGTTTCCTATAGTCAGTGCCAGGAACAGGCTGGCTTTTACACACGCTGCCTTCAGCTACCGACTTCCCAGAGCAGAACGTGCATTGCTGCTGGGGCTGTTGTAATTCCTACCTGAGGCTGAAGCGCAAGGTGCCTCCCCTGCAAGAGAGCAGACAGAGAACAAGCATGTGCACGAAGGGACCCTGGACTTAGCTGGAAATAAACACCGGTGGATGGGCCAGTGTTACACCATTTGATGAGCTCTGCATCAGAAGTCAGGAGACCTGGGTTCTAGATGTTGCCCTCATGTGACCTTAACTAGCTGTGTGAGCCACATCACTTAAGCTTATTTATCTACCTTCTCAGAATGTCAGTTTCCCAATTAATTCATTCAAAAATATTTATTGAGTAGCTACACTGGATCATTGAAAAAGCAAGAGAGTTCCAGAAAAACATCTATTTCTGCTTTATTGACTATGCCAATGCCTTTGACTGTGTGAATCACAATAACCTATGGAATATTCTGAAAGAGATGGGAATCACCAGACCACCTGACCTGCCTCTTGAGAAACCTGTATGCAGGTCAGGAAGCAACAGTTAGAACTGGACATGGAGCAACACACTGGTTCCAAATGGGAAAAGGAGCACGTCAAGGCTGTATGTTATCACTCTGCTTATTTAACTTATATGCACAGTACATCATGATAAACACTGGGCTGGATGAAGCATAAGCTGGAATCAAGATTGCAGGGAGAAATATAAATAACCTCAGATATGCAGATGACACCACCCTTGTGGCAGAAAGTGAAGAACTAAAGAGGCTCTGGATGAAAGTGAAAGAGGAGAGTGAAAAAGTTGGCTTAAAGCTCAACATTCAGAATACTAGGATCACGGCATCCGGTCCCATCACTTCATGGCAAATAGATGGGGAAACAGTGGCTGACTTTATTTTTGGGGGCTCCAAAATCACTGTAGATGGTGATTGCAGCCATGAAATTAAAAGATGCTTACTCCTTGGAAGGAAAGTTATGACCAACCTAGACAGCATATTAAAAAGCAGAGACATTACTTTGTAAACATAGGTCCGTCTAGTCAAGGCTGTGGTTTTTCCAGTGGTCATGTACCAATGTGAGAGTTGGACTATAAAGAAAGTTGAATGCCGAAGGATTGATGCTTTTGAACTGTGGTGTTGAAGAAGACTCTTGAGTCCCTGGACTGCAAGGAGATCCAACCAGTCCATTCTAAAGGAGATCAGTCCTGGGAGTTCATTGGAAAGACTGATGCTGAAGCTGAAATACTTTGGCCACCTGATGTGAAGAGTTGACTCATTGGAAAAGACCCTGATGCTGGGGGGGATTGGGGGCAGGAGGAGAAGGGGACAACAGAGGATGAGATGGCTGGATGGGATCACTGACTTGATGGACATGAGTCTGAGTAAACTCCGGGAGTTTGTGATGGACAGGGAGGCCTGGCAAGCTGAGATTCATGGGTCACAAAGAGTCAGACACAACTGAGCGACTGAACTGAACAATATGGACAAGAGATGTGAAGGACAGGTTGGTGTCCATGATGGACACAAAAGATGACCAAGATACCTTTTTACATTCATGGACAGTCTAGAGAGTATGATGATTTTGTTTAATATATAACAGGATATATAAAAGGCAGACAGTGCAAAGTGCCTTACAGGAAAGGCAAGCAAGTCACTATGAAATTTCCACTGAGGGAGACAGAGAGGCAGAGATACAGTCTAGCCTGTCCCCTGAGTGGAGGAGTGGGGAGAACAGCTCCGGAGAAGGCAGCGTTTCAGTGGGTCTTGAAAGATGGATGTGCTCTCCCCCCACAAAGACAGGAGGGTGGCCTCCTTTCGAGGGGGATTGTAATGAGACTAAAACGAACACAGGCAAGCCCGCGTGCTGTCTGTTTTCCTATTGTTCAGCTCTCTCTCGCTTCATCACCGCTGCCTCCACTTCACCGTCACCATCACCTCTGAAAACTCTAATCTCAAGCCCTCTTCGTTTCTCTCCAAGGTTGTCCCACACGCCCTAACGGGCCCCCGCCTCTATCCGGCGCTAGCCTGGCCCTTCCTCCAGTTGTTGAAAGACCTTCCTCGCCCAGATCTTCCTGTTGCGTCACTTCCTGTCTTGCGTCTCCTCACTGGACCCCTGGCGCCGGTGGGCAGGTCCCCTGTGTTCCGCCGGGTGCCTGCGGCCCTTCATCTGAAGGCTCCCCCGCCCCAGCGCGGCTCCCAGGCGCCCCTGCTCGGAGCTGAGCCACCGCTTTACTGGAAGCTCTCCCTGTGTCTGTCACAGCGTTTGACGCCTGTGTGCCTTGGGGGAAGCTGCTTCTGCTCTCTCCCCCTGGGGAGCCTCTGTTTCTCTCTAAAACTGCGCACTTCCGGTGTGGCGTCCCCCTCGCAGCCTTACCTCCTCAGGTGGGAGACTCCATTTCAACTGTCAGCGTCCATCTCTCCACAAAAAGCAGGGTTTTTTGAGGGCAGGATTTTTTTTTTAATCATGCTCATGTTCTTTCTTATTCCTAGATCCCAGTTCAGCATCTCAGAGGGTAGAGTAAGTGCATTCCGTACAAACGAGTTCCATTCCGAGAGCGCATCTGTAAATCCAGTTTGCTCCTAAATCCAGCGGAGTCGGCCTAGGTACCCAGCTGGCACCGCAGGATTACTGCACGTGATGGCTTTATAGTACTTCTCACACAAACAGCACACAAAAAACACATGTTGAATCTTGCAGTGCAGTTCCCGGCAAAGTGCAGTCGTCCGGGACGACAGCTGGCACACGGGGCGGGCGTCACGTGAGCAGGAAGGGGCTGCTGACCGGGGTGGGGGTGGGGGGCGGCCCGCTGCAGGGGCTCCCCACGGGGCTGGGGGCTGGGTGCCCCGCCCGCACCTGGCTCTGATGGAGCCCGCGCTCACGTCTTCGCAGGTTCACAGCTTGAAGGTTCATGTGTAGGGGACTTGTGCTTAATAAGCGTTTGTTACAACAAAGAGCGCAAGTGTGGTTACATTCTAGTTAGGCTGGGACTTAGGTGAGTATGAGCTTATTTTTACAGATTAAGGGTCAGGCATGGAGGACTCTTAGAGCTGAGCTAGGTGTGTTTGATTTTAGTTACCAGACACCTAGTATTTGGGACTTGGACCATGAGATCATTATTCTTTCCTTCAGTACTAAAATTCTGTAAATCTGTGAATGTAGCTACTGTATTTTCTTTTCTTTGCGTTTCAAGTATTCCTGAAATCAAAGGAAAATATGCCACTTTTTCATGCCTACATCTACAGGGTCTGTGTGTTTTCCATCAAAGCATGTTCTGGTGGAGTTATGGACCTTCATTCACTCAGGAATTTGGAGTTTGTTTTTGTTTTATTTTGCAAAAAGAAAAATCAAAGGAAAGACGTCAGAGAAGTTAGAATAAAAAATAATTTCTTGTCATACAGATATATTCACTAAATGTGTCTTTCCTGGAGACCACCTTGCTGTGTCTTGCAGCTACTTAGTCACAAGCATTGGGAGGCTGAGTTTGAGGAATTTCAGGCCTAATTAAACACATCAGTCTCTGTGTACCAGAAGGTGCCAGCACCTCATGCTGTCCGTTTACCTTATCACTCAGGTTTGCACTGTAGTTTCTTTGTCCAAGTTTCAAATAGGAAAATTTAACACATGCTAACTAGCAATGGAAATATTAAGAATACATTGGTTCAGAAACAAAAAATATTCAAGATGAAATAGATTTTAAGAAATGACTCAAAGACTAATTCTGAATGACTGGAGTGAGATTTGGGAGATGTTTGTTTGCTTTTTAAATTATTGCATTAAGAAAAATATTACCTTCACTGAAATAGAAGATTCAGGCTGGCAAATGTGTTGAGTAGTGTTCCCTTTCATGGCAGCCAGAATGTACTGTGGAGAGCAAGTGTTCTGGAGCCCAGCTGAGTGGATTCTGGCCCCAGATTTTCCACTTTCTTATTGTGTGACCTTGGGCAATTTTTTTATCCTCTCAATACATCACTCTCCTTATGTGTAAAAAGCAGAGACATTACTTTGCCAACAAAGGTCCATATAGTCAAAGCTATGGTTTTTCCAGTAGTCATGTATGGATGTGAGAGGTGGATTATAAAGAAGGCTGAATGCCAAAGAATTGATGGTTTTGAACTGTGGTGTTGGAGAAGACTCTTGAGAGTCCCTTGGACTGCAAGGAGATCCAACCAGTCCATCATAAAGGAGATCAGCCCTGGGTGTTCATTGGAAGGACTGATGCTGAAGCTGAAACTCCCAACACTTTGGCCACCTGATGTGAAGAGTTGACTCATTAGAAAGACTCTGATGTTGGGAAAGATTGAAGGCAGGAGGAGAAGGGGATGACAGAGGATGAAATGGTTGGATGGCATCACCGACTCGATGGATGTGGGTTTGGGTGGACTCCGGGAGTTGCTGATGGACAGGGAGGCTTGCTGTGCTGCCGTCCATGAGGTCACAAAGAGACAGACAGGACTGAATGACTGAACAACAGCAAAATGGAAGTAACATCTCATAGGGTTGTTATAAAGAATAAATGAGCTCGTCTTATAGGAGTCTTACAAGGATTAAATGAGTTCACCTTATAGGGGTGTTAGATGGCTTAAATGAGTTAATGTGCCAAGGTGTGTACTTGGCATGTGGTGTGCTTGACACATGATAAAAGCAGCTTGAGTTTTAAACCACCTGTATTTACAGTTTGTTAGTATATTAAAGATGATGAACAGGTACTAATTTTTGTTTGCTGATTTTTGGTTTTGCATTGCATCGAATGCTTGAAAAGGAAGTAGGCAGCAGTCCTAGATTTATGATAAATATTTTCATTTAACATTGGACTCAGCTGAATATTCACGTGACTTTTTTATGGAAAAAAAAAAGGGGGCTAGGTGGTTTGAAATATAAAGTAATGTAAGTTATGGCCCCTGATACTAGAGATCTTACCATCTACATAGAGAGAAGAGAAATCTTTGTGTTAAGGCTTCCCGGTTAGTGCTAATGGTAAAGAACCCACCTGCCAAACAGGAGACTTCACTAGGTCTGGAAGAGTCCCTGGAGGAGAAAATGGCAACCCACTCCAGTATTCTTGCCTGGAGAATCCCATGGACAGAGAAGCCTGGTGGGCTGCGGTCCCTAGGGTCAAAGAGTCGGACACAACTGAACAACTGTGCACACACATGGATAAATATATACAATAATAAAGATCTAGTATGAAATAGGTGGTACTTGAATTGAGTATTGCATTAGAATATTAATATATAAGATATACGCTTAATACCTTTGTCACAAGTGTTCTGATACACTGACTAGATCAGGTCTGTGGGAACGAGAAGCGGTACTTTTGATGAGCAGATGTCAGTGGAAGTTGGGGCCACACATCAGTGGCAAGTCTTTGGCAGCGAGGACTCTGACTTGGTCACATGGGTGTCTGAGAGTCACCGGGTGATTCTGAACAGAGGAAGAGCCGCCGTCGGCCAGAAGTCGCTCAGCTTTCTGAACTGCATCCTGGCCGTGTCAGGAGGACGGGCCGCGAGGTTGTGCAGAGGGTGAACTGGAAGAGGAGGGTCTTTCGTTCGGGAGGCCGGCTGGAAGGGAGGTGCGAATGCCTGGCGTGAGATGGTTGCGGTAGCAGCTGGGTGGTGGGTATCGGAGGAGCTGTGATGCCAGACTGTGTGGGGGGCACTCCTTGCCGGTCCAGTGATGGAGACCTGCGCTCCCACTGCAGGGGCTCAGATTCAGCTCCTGGTCAGGGAGGTAAGCTCTCACATGCCACGGGGCACGGCCAGGAACAAAACAACAGAAAAAGTGCCAGTGTGCGTGAGACACACGTGTGAGAAGCAAGGGAAGGAAGGAGAGGGGACAGCAGGGGTGGGCGGGGCCTGGCCTGCACCTGCTCAGGGGGTAGATTTTACACTTCTCTTCCCTCTGGAAGTCCATCCTCAGTCACAGTGTGTTTGTCACTTGGAATCAGCCCTAGTGAAAGCGTTTACACTTCTGCCAGCCATAAACAGTACAGATCAGGGCACGTCATTTTCCCAGAAAGCCAGTTTACCTGTACACAATGGAGTGAACCCAGAATTTTGATTTTGGATGACTGAGTAGAAATTTTTGGAAAAGAGACTGAGTTTGATTTGGGACCTGTTGAGATTATAGTAACAACTGGAAATAGCCTGACAGTGTGACAGGTTCCATCTGTAAATGGTACTTACTATCCTCTGGTAGAGGTTATAAAAACGTGTTGTTCAGTAAATCTATTACTCTGCCTTGGAGTTGATACAAGAAGAAATTCTTCTGAAGACACGTGTTTTGCATTATACATGTAATTTCGTTGCAGAAACACTAAACACCATTGTTTTTCAGCAAAAATTTTTACAGATATGGTAAGGTTTCCTATGGGTCAAAGAGTAGCTAAGCCACAAAACAAAACAATAGTTGAGCTGAGAATTCATGTTAATACAGGCTCACATTACCAGGGAGAATCGGGGAGAAGGCCTCGTGTGCTGTTAATCCCACATGGAAAGCAGGGTAAAGAGCTGGGATTTCACAGATTCCACCTTTTCCTTGCGCTCTTAGGTTGGAAGATCTTTTTCCTTTCTGTGAGAGATATGCTTTCAGAAATGAAAACAATGTCTCTTTTTAGCAGAAATTTGTGAAATCAATTGCCCAGCAATTGTGATAATAATTTATTCAGTAACACTGTATTACAAAGCAGTATTGCTGCAGGATACCAATTTTTGTATTCAAATGTACTGTGACTTTGCATTCAGAGACTGGGCGAGGAAGATGTTTAAAGTGTTTGTAGGACCGCAGTGGAGACGTGGACGCAGATAAGAGACTTCAGACACGAGGGGGCGGGAAGGAAGGAGAGAGCGGGGCAAATGGAAAGAGTAACACGGACGCTTACAGTAGCGTGTGTTAAACAGATCGCAGCGGGAAGTTGCTGTGTGACCCAGGGAACTCAAACCCGGCTCCGCGAATCCTGGAGGGGTGGGATGGGGAGGGATGGGGAGGGATGGGGAGGGAGGCTCAGAGGGGAGGGGACGCAGGTCTACCTGTGGCTGCCTCACCTTGATCTATGGCAGAGACCAGCACGATATTGTAAAGCAGTTATCCTCCAGTTACAAATAAATGAACTTAAATCAATGGATAGCCAGTGAGGAAACCACCACAGCCCAGAGCCGTTGCTGCTTGGCCGGATGGCAGGCTGCTGTTTGTTTGTTCCTGTGGCCGTGTGTCTACTTTTGCTGCAGAATGATGAGAGCTGAGGAAAACCTCTTCACACAGTCAGAAAAGATACACTGTCATTGTGCTTGGCTGAGTGCAGCATCCTAACTCGACAATTTACAATCTTGCAGGGTGTCCCTGGAGCAAAGGGGGAGAGGGGAGAGAGGGTGAGTATCTCTGGGCCACTGATGGGCTGGCTGCCTGCCTTTGTCCGGGAGCCTGGTGAGGGAGGGCCGTTCTCTGTCCGGGTCACTCATTGCTTCGCTACCCACCCCCCACCCCCAGCTCGCCCAACTGTGAGCACCTTTTCAAGCAGATCCATCCTATGGGCTGGAGGTCAGGCCTGCTGGCTTCTCATTGCAGCTCTGCTAGTCCAGCTAGATGACTTGAAGCCATTTGTTTAGGGATGAAATGGAGAGGATCACTCATGTAACTCACAGAGTGGATTTAATGAAGAAATTATATAACGGATGTGAAAAGGTTTCAGAGAGGTAAACGCTCTATGCAGAACGCCAGGCAGTAGATGGAGGCTTGTGTGTTCCCGCTCTCGGCACCCAGGACAACAGTGACAGCGCGGGATTAGAGCACTGCCCGCGAGGCTTAAAGCCGGCTATTTCAGGGCCTTCTCTCTCCTTTGAGAAACTGTGCTGCTGCTCAGATAATCGTGCAGTCACTTCTGATAGACGCAGTGGTGACCTTGGGCTCACCCGATGACCTCGGCGAAAACTTGGGCAGTAAGTTTTAAACTCTATAAACGGATTTAACATCTGAGTTGCTATTAGTATTCAATAAGCCACTGCTTGAGAAAGTGCTGTATTTTATAAGCTCTAAAGAGTGATAAAGAAGGCATTAAATAATATATAGTTAATGTGTTTGTTTCAAACACTGTTGAGTTTTTTAGAATCTGGGACCGGAAGTGCATACTTGAGCGTCTCAGTCTAACGCGGGCTTTCAGGAGCCTTGCACGCGCATGTCGGTGCTCACACCGTCTCTGTGTGACGGTGGGCCATCCCTCCTGTTGCTCAGCAGCGAAGGGCCCAGTGGCAACAGTGGGTCAAGCCCCAGCTCTGTCCTGGGGGTCCTGCCGCGGGCTGGGCTGTGGCCGGTGTTCAGGAGTCTGCTTTTTGTTTCCTCCAGGGCGACCTTCAGTCTCAAGCCATGGTGAGAGCGGTGGCACGTCAGGTGTGCGAGCAGCTCATCCAGAGTAAGTGAGCCGTGCTCACCGATGTTCGCTGTTACTCAGCCAAACAGAAATTCACCTTTTGCACAAGTATAGACGCAGCGTTGTCTTGGTGCAGACACATGCACTTTACAACTGGCCATCACTGACCCACCTGAAGTCACTGCCTCTTTACATCTAATCCCATTACAGATTACCCTGGCGTTCTCCACCGATGGTGCAGAGGCCAGATTCCTCTCTGTTGTTTGTCTGGAAGCTCTCTGTTCGCCTGCATAGGTTTAACTTGACTGCCCAGATCAAATCTTCTATTTGTTTTTCATCTCTACAAATAAAGAAATCTTTTTTTCTCAAGTGCTAAGCACTTGAAAGCTGCCAAATTAAGGCATCAGAACTTACCTTCCAATCTCTGGATTTAAATCAATATCTCTTTCTTACTCATTTCTTTGATTAGCTCAAGGCCCTTCTCTTTAAGACTTACGCCATAAAATACAAACACATAAACACACGTGCACACATGGGTACAAGCTTCATGTGACATTTGACATGATCTTTGGGTCCATGCCAAAAATTGCACTGGAACACACTTTACATCACACCTGTCCCATTTCTTCATTTTAAACTTGAACTTTCCCTCTATTTTAAATGCTCCCTCTGATTTAACTTTATTCTGTTTTGTGTTATATAGTACACTAGCGTGTACGAGATAGAGAATTTACAAGTGAAGCTATTTAAGTTTAATACTAAAATAAGAATCTCTGAAAACACAATTAGAGAAGGGAAACTGAACATTAAGTAGAAAATGTTTGAAGCTAACCTGTATCTTGGATTATTTTGTAGGTTTCTCATTTCAAGTATACAATGTAAATGGGTAAAGAATTATTTTAAGGAAACCTAAGGGTTAAATCCTAATATGACTCAATGACCATAACATAAGGACTATATCACAATAGTTACTGTCTTATTCCACTTTGGAATAAAAGCGTTATACGGATATGTGGTTGTTTGAAACGTGACCTAAAAGTTGAGATTTCAGAATCCAGTTTTTCCCCTCAGGAATTGTCAGATTCCTGTGAATAGTTTCTCGGAAACCGAAACCAGTGGGGTTAAACCAGAGCTGAAACAGGCCTGTAAAACGGGGAGGGCCTGCCTGCCAGTGTCCTCGTCGGAGAAGAACACGGCAGAGGCTGGATGCGGCCCGTGCGCACAGCTCAGCCTCCGCAGAGCCGCGTCCCTGTCATCCGAGCTTCACCTGTCCTCCCTTCAGCTCCGCCTCGGAGCGTGATCACCACGTGGCTTAGGGTTCCTCACTTGCTCGGTTATCTGCTTTGTGGTCCAGAGCTCATCAGAAGGGTTATGCTAGGAAAGGCTGGACTGTGTGAGGCTCCAGTGATGGCCGCTGGAGAAGTGATGGAGGGCGGCCCCTTTATCAGAGCAGGAAGCTGAAGAAGCAGAGGCGGAAACGTCCGCTCCTCCCCGGACTTTCACGAACGTGCTTCCTGGTGTGCCAGGTGATCAGCCAGCCAGTCCTGATGACAGTCCTGCTCCTAGGCCTAAGAAGGCGTTGACCGTGTCTTAGAAATCGTCCCTCTAGAAATGGTTGCCATTCCTTATTTAGGCTGGATACTTAAAAAGGAATATATAATAGTTATTTGGAAAATTCACTTCTGTAGGGAAGTGCTGTCTACCAGTGATGCTGGGAAAATGAGGAATTATGATATCAAATATTTTCTCAGTTTTTACTTGTAATTATTAACTCCATTCTTACAGGCTCAACTGAGTTAAGGGATAATGAGAGCAAGTCAAATTTAAAAAAAAAAAGTGAGAGTTTCTGCAGCTGGGACTCAAGTAAAGGTTTCTGCAAAAAGGCTTGGCAATAAAGAGATGAGTTGAAACAGAGCGCTTGTCTGGGGATTTGTGAGCAAGTGGGTGGGGCAGGCTTTGTGGGTTGGAAGGAAAGACAAGTCATTTGGGTGGAAATTGCTGGAGAAAAGGGGCAGCTGGGTGAGGATTTAGGGGTCAGATAAGTGTTGGGGGTAAAGATAAAATTTATGACCTCTGCTCCGTGATACTTACTGAGATGCTGACGTGAGCTGTGGAGTTCCAAACGCATGAGATGGGATTTGAATACAGTCCAGCTGTTAATATCATCCAAAGGGAAATGCAGAATCTTTCCATTTGGAAATCAACTTATTTCAGAGGGATGTGCCTCTTGCCCTGGTGGGTGTCTAACAGACTTGTTTGGAGCCTTGACAGATAGTGCATCCAGTTCTCCCAGTCCACTTATGACCGCTCATCGGAGGCTGTCTTTGTCCTTCCCGCCTCAGGTCACATGGCCAGGTACACAGCCATCCTCAACCAGATTCCCAGCCACTCGTCGTCTGTGCGGACCATCCAGGGGCCTCCTGGAGAGCCTGGGAGGCCGGGCTCCCCAGGAACCCCTGGTGAGCAAGGCCCCCCCGGGGCCCCGGGCTTCCCCGGAAATGCCGGTGTGCCGGGCTCGCCGGGAGAGCGAGGTAAGCGGGCCGTGCCTCTCGCTGGGTGCGCGGACGTGGGGGCAACAGGGGCGCGCGTGCAGGGGCAGCGTTCCAAAGAACAGACCTAAATTAATTCTGCCCCACCTATTCTCCAGCTTCTTGTTTGTTTATCCCCAAAATTGAGAAAGTGAGTAAGCTACAACGTGTTTATTAATAAAGCTTGCATGCAGAAGGAGGATCAGAACTCCCAATTCACCTCTAAGAAGCTTTTGAGTTAATGAGAGAAAGATGGATGAATTAAAAAAATATGCCCCAGCCAGGTAGAATTAGAAAATGCTACATCTGGACAGATGTAGCGTCACACATGTGTGTCAACTGAAACAACAATAGAAGCACAACTGAAATGAGAGCTGTGTCTATCTGGCAGATCTGCTGAGGACTTAAGCCCCGGGCGCAGCACCTCAGGTTCCTCTAGGGACGGCTCCAAACAGGTGAGGGAGGAGCCAGTTATACATGCCAGGCTTGTTTTGGCAGTGTAAGCTGGGTAGTGGGAACATCAAAAGATGACTGTTAATTAAAGAAAAACAGACATCTCAAACGAATGAATTTAGCACTTTTCTCTGAATGTGAAGATGCAAGAGACTGGGCTCATTGAAACCATTCCTTTGATGTGAACCTTGACTCTCTAAGGCTAGTATTCTGCTCTTTCCCACCCTGCATCGCCCCCGCGTGCACTGTTGGGGCGGCTGTGGTGTCTGCTGGCCTGATGGGCACAGCGTTGTTTGTTGATGTGGCCGGCAGCATTCTCTGTCCTCATGTGTTGTGGCAAGTAGAGAGCTCGCTTTCCAGGTCTGGTGCTTTTTTTGTGCAGTGCCCATACTGGGCAACAGTCAACAGCAGCCCCGAGGTAAGTCATGAGTCATATCAACTCAATGATTCAGATGTGCCTACAGAGACCATGCTGATTCTAAACTTCAAATGAAATAGATGTTTAATCTGTTTGTGGTTCATCTTCCTATAACATGAGTCGGCATTTTATTTAATAGTTCTGTGGGTCAATGTTTAATCTTTTCTACTAAAGTTTCTTTCTAATGGAGATCCTCCTTAGCCTTCTACCCTTTCCAGGTCTCAGCAGTGTTGTGCAATGTAGTAATGGACTCTTGTGATCCAATTTCACCCAGTTCTGTAATTGACCAAGATCTGTCACTCCAGAAGCAGACGAAAGAGATGTGGGAGAATGGGGTTCCCGATTAACCACAAAGAGGTGATAGGAGGAGTTTCACACTTTCTAGAACTGTTGTATATGATGCAGATCGGAGAAAAGCTAGCTAATGAAACCTGCTCTATGAGTCATATTGCTTTAATGAGATGGGTTGGATATACTCCTTTGATCAAATATGGGATGCAAAATGCAGATTACAGAGATAATATTTCATGTTGATTCTTGATTCATGCCAACAGGCCAGGTGCATTTCTGCCTCTGCACTTATGGACACTTTGTTCTTCCCACTTTTGGAAATGTCCTTCCTTTTCCCTGTCTTACGTGTTCCTTACTCTTAGTTCGAGACTCAGCTTAACCCCTGTCACATGCATGAAGTTTCTGTTGATGGTTCTAGACCCACACATGTCGCCGCCCCCTGAGTGCCTGATGCTCGGCCTCTCACGCCCGTTTCAGCTGTCATCACATGTTAGTGAACAGCGTGATTGCAGAAAGCAGGGGTCAGGTCTGAACTGCTCTGCATAACAGGTCCTCGCTAGATCATCACTGCTGTGATGGCAACCCAGTACTGCTTTTCCTTTCTGAAAGGGTTTCCTGTGCCAGGGCACTAAATCAGCAGATGCAGAGAAGGACATAATTTCCTCATGGAATACCAGCGATCTGGCAGCCAGGAAGGTGGCCATCTCTGTCAGCAGGATGCCCTCCAAGGGTGCGGGTGATGGATCGGCTGTGACTCAGGGTGCACAGGGCCAGGACTGAGTCACTCGGCAAGGCACAGGTTGTCTTTGTTCTTTTTGGAAGTCCCGTCCTTGTTCTTGCCAGACTCAGTCTTTCCTACTCTGCAAGAACACCTGAGTGCTTGGAACAGAGGAATCTCGGCCAGGGGTCCTCGGATAGCGGGCCAGACAACCTTGAAATGTGAGTTTCTGCAATGTGATTTTCTGACACATACATTCCTAAAGAGTGTGGTAAACATGCAGAGTCCTGGGTTTCACAAGCACGGCATGCGGGGGAGCAGTCAGACGGTGGGAGATGCTCTTTGAGCACGAGGGAAGGCGGACTCGTCCTTTCACTTACTTGTCTGTCTGTTTCTGGCTGTGCTAGATCTTTGCCCCCACGTGGCCCTCTCTCTGGTTGGGGTGCATGGGCTTCTCCTCGCAGCTCTCTTGTTGTGGAGCGCGGGCTTGGGGCGCATGGAATTTGGTCGTTGGGGCTCATGGCTCTAGAGCGCAGACTCCGCAATGTGGGTCACATTCTCTGTGGCTCCGTGGAATGTGGGATCTTCCTGGATCAGGGACCAAACCCCTGTCTCCTGCACCGAGAGGCAGGTTCTTCACCACTGGACCTCCAGGGAAGCCCGGGAAGCTGATTTTGGTTGATTACCAGCTGGGGGTGTATGCTTTGGGGTGTAAGGTTGGGGTTTATAGGCCAACATCCAGAGAACTTTTCATGCCCAGCAAAGTATTTCAATCCCATTGCAACTGGGATTCGTGGTTGCAAGGAGAACAATAATTTAAAAAGGAAATTTATTGAAGTATCGTTGACTTGCCATATTTTGTTAGTTTGAGGTGTACAGCAAAGTGATTCATATTTTGATCTTAGCCTTGTGGTCCAAGTACCTGGGAAAGATTGACGCAGAAAAATGTCTGCCTTTCCACTAAATCAAAACAGTCAAATTTTAAAACCAAAGAAATTTCAGCCATCTTTTCTCCTGACCTTTGCATTTTTTATATAAAAAAGAAGCATACGAAGATATTGAGGTCACAAGAGGCTGGAAGTCAGCCAATGTTAAGACTGGAAATGAAAAACAGGGATCATGTTTGAGGTTTTTTTCTGTGTAAAATATGATGATCTCTATACTCTAGAGTACAATTTTAAAAGGACACCATATTATAAAGTGTAAAAATAAGTATCATTAGTAGGCAGTTTACTTAGGCAAGTAATAAGCTATAAAAGAAAGAGTAAAAGAAATGTGGATGTTGAAACTGGCATAGCATTGCGTGGAACCTCTTTCTGCTGAGCCTTTGTTAGAAAAAACATGACTCTTATGTACACTGCTGTCTTCAAAATGGATAACCAACAAGGACCTTTGTAGAGCACAAAGAACTGCACTGAATGTTGTGCTGCTGTCTGGATGGAACAGGGCTGGGGAGGATGGACACATGTGTACCCATGGCTCAGTCCCTCCTCTGTTCACCTAAAACCGCCGTAGTACTGTTAATTGGCTATAATTGGCTATACCCTAATACAAAATATAAAGTTTAAAGTTTGAAAAAAAAATCATCACTGCATTGACTTTGGCTAATTTTTCATCAGCAGTGATTCATTCGATTTCTCTATTCTAAGTTTATGAAAAGTTTTTTAAACTTTAAAGTTTAATGCACAAGAAGAAATGCATTTTACATCATGGCATGGTATGCATGTACATATGCGTGCATTCAAACTTACATGACTGAGGCAAATAGAAATAAAACTTACCCTTACTCTAGTTTCCTGAAGGGCATCATGGAGAACTCTTCAACACTCTAATAACCTATATGGGAAATGAATCTGAAAAAGAATGGAAAAATGTATAGTGAAGTTGCTCAGTCGTGTCCGACTCTTTGCGACCCTGTGGACTGTAGCCTACCAGGCTCCTCCGTCCGTGGGATTCTCCAGGCAAGAATACTGGAGTGGGTTGCCATTTCCTTCTCCAGGGGGTCTTCCCGACCCAGGGATCAAACCCAGGTCTCCCACACTGGAGGCAGATGCTTTAACCTCCGAGCCGCCAGGGAAGATAGATATATGTATACGTATAGCTAAATCACTTTGCTCTACTCCTGAAACTAACACAACACTGTAAGTCAGCTATGCACCAACATAAATTCTTTAAAAGATTAAAGGATACCTTTGGATTTTATGACCTCAGTTTGAAACATATTGTGCTGATTCAAGATCTTTGATTAACTCTCTTTTTACAGTTGATATATTATAGACAAAGAATATGCATTTTTAGAGAACAGAAATTACAAAATATTCCTTCTATATTAGCTAGATGAAGTGTTGACCATTCATGACTTTCCTTATTACCTAACAGAAGACTGTATTTTCACTCCATCTGATTGTCTTCCTCAACCTTGTTAACCCTTTATCTCCTCTACCTTAAACAAAGTATTGCTATTCAGTCACTCAGTCGTGTCCGACTCTTTGCGACCCCGTGAACCACAGCATGCCAGGCCTCCCTGTCCATCACAAACTCCCAGAGTTTACTCAAACTCATGCCCATCGAGTCGGTGATGCCATCCAACCATGTCATCCTCTGTCACCCCCTTCTCGTCCTGCCCCCAATCCCTTCCAGCATCAGGGTCTTTTCAAATGAGTCAGCTCTTCGCATCAGGTGGCCAAAGTATTGGAGTTTCAGCTTCAGCATCAGTCCTTCCAATGAACACCCAGGACTGATCTCCTTTAGGATGGACTGGTTGGATCTCCTTGCAGTCCGTGGGACTCTCAAGAGTCTTCTCCAACACCACAGCTCAAAAGCATCAGTTCTTTGGCTCTCAGCTTTCTTTATAGTCCAACTCTCACATCCATACGTGACTGCTGGAAAAACCATAGCTTTGACTAGACAGACTTTTGTCAGCAAAGTAATGTCTCTGCTTTTTTAATATGCTGTCTAGGTTGGTCATAGCTTTTCTTCCAAGGAGCAATCGTCTTTTAATTTCATGGCTGCAGTCACCTTCTGCAGTGATTTTGGAGCCCAAGAAAATAAGGTCTATCACTGTTTCCATTGTTTTCCCATCTATTTGCCATGAAGTGATGGGACCAGATGCCAAGTATTGGATTGGCCAAAAAGTTTGTTCGTGTTTTTTCCTGTAAGCTGGCTCTAGTACTGCTTTTATTGTTATTTCAGTCACTAAGTCATGTCCAACTCTTTGCAACCCCATGGACTGCAGCCTGCCAGGCTCCTCTGTCCATGGGATTTTTCAGGCAAGGACACTAAAGTGGGTTGCCGTTTCCTTCTCCAGGGGATCTTCCCAACCAGGGATTAATCTGTCTCCTGCATTGGCAGGTGGATTTTTTACCACTGAACCACCAGGGAAGCCCCTAGTAGTGCTTAATTGTCTTTAACTTCATTAGAAACAATTAGATTGTATTGTGACAGCTGTCATATCAGTTAGTCAGTCAGTTCAGTCGCTCAGTCATGTCCGACTCTTTGCAACCCCATGAATTGCAGCACCCCAGGCCTCCCTGTCCATCATAAACTCCCGGAGTCTACTCAAACTCATGCCCATCGAGTCGGTGATGCCGTCCAGCCATCTCATCCTCTGTCGTCCCCTTCTCCTCCTGCCCCCAATCCCTCCCAGCATCACAGTCTTTTCCAACGAGTCAACTCTTCACATCAGGTGGCCAAAGTATTGGAGTTTCAGCTTCAGCATCAGTCCTTCCAATGAACACCCAGGACTGATCTCCTTTAGGATGGACTGGTTGGATCTCCTTGCAGTCCAAGGGACTCTTAAGAGTCTTCTCCAACACCACAGTTCAAAAGCATCCATTCTTCAGTGCTCAGCTTTCTTCACAGTCCAACTCTCACATCCATACATGACCACTGGAAAAACTGTAGCTTTGACCAGATGGACCTTTGTTGGCAAAGTAATGTCTCTGCTTTTTAATATGCTGTCTAGGTTAGTCATAACTTTCCTTCCAAGGAGTAAGCATCTTTTAATTTCATGGCTGCAATCACCATCTGCAGTGATTTTGGAGCCCAAAAAAATAAAGTCTGACACTGTTTCCATTGTCTCCCCATCTGTTTCCCGTGAGGTGATGGGACCAGATGCCATGATCTTAGTTTTCTGAATGTTGAGCTTTAAGCCAGCTTTTCCCCTCTCCTCTTTCACTGTCATCAGGAGGCTCTTTAGTTCCTCTTCACTTTCTGCCATAAGCGTGGTGTCATCTCAGTGGGCTTTAAAAAGTTTATCAAAATTGGTGAATTTTTGTGTAGTCATTTTAATATTGAAGATGGAAGTAAAAGGCTACATTTTGGCATATTATGCTTTATTATTTCAAGAAAGGTAAAAATGCAACTGAAACGCAAAATAAGGTTTATGCAGTGTATGGAGAGGGTGCTGTGGCCAGCGGAGCTGCTGGAAGGGGCTGGTGGAGTTTCGGGCTGAAGATGTGTCTCTGGGTCGGCTTCGGGGGGGTCGGCCAGTTGAATTGACAATGATCAAATCAAGACTTGCACTGAGAACAGTCAGCTTTATCCTGGGGCTGCCCAGGCGATGCAGTGGTAAAAACCCGCCTGCCAACGCAGGGACACAACAGACGCAGTCAATCCCTGGGTTGGGAAGATCCCCTAGAGAAGGACACGGGAACCCACTCCAGTGTTCTTGCCTGGGAAATCCCATGGACAGAGGAGCCTGGTGGGCTACAGTCCACGAGGCTGAAAAGAGGCAGACACAACACAGCACAGATGAAATGTTATATCACTTGAGAGATAGCCGACATACTCAAAGTATCCAAATCAAGTGTTGAAAATAATTTGCATCAGCTTGGTTACGTTAATCACTGTGATGTTTGGGTTCCAAACATCGGTAGGAAACACAAGTAGGGACAAAGCCTTCTTGACCCTATTTCTGCATGTGATTATCCACTGAGACATAGTGAAAATGTTCCATTTTTAAAACGAATCATGACAGGTGGTAAAAGATGAATACTGTACAATAATATGAGACAGAAGAAATTGTGGGGCAAGTGAAACTAACCACTACCAACCACACCAAAGGCCGGTTTTCATCCAAAAAAGATGATGTTGTGTATATGGTGGGATTGGAAATGAATCTACCATGAGCTCCTTCTGAAAAAACCAGAGGATTAATTTCAACCAGTACTGCTCCCAGTTAGACCCACTGAAAGCAGCACTCAACGAGAAGCCCCCAGAGTGAGTCAAGAATGTGTGTGATTGTCCGTCAGGATATCGCAATACTGCATGTCTCTTTGAGGACCAGGCGAAAACTATTATAGCTTGGCTGGGAAGTTCTGATTCATCCACTGTGTTCACCAGACATTGCACTTTTGGATTTCCATTTATTTCAGTCTTTACCAAATTCTATTAATGGAAAAAATTTCAATTCCCTGGAAGACTGTAAAAGGCACCTGGAACAATTCTTTGCTCAAAAAGTTAAAAAAAAGTTTTGGGAAGATGGAATTATGAAGTTGCCTGGAACATGGCAGAAGGTAGTGGAACAGAATGGTGAATACATTCAATAAGGTTCCCGGTGAAAGAGAAAAATGTGTCTTTTATTTTTATTGATACTTGAACACCAAAGGAACTTTTTGGACAACCCAGTGTTGTTCATAAGATTGTGTGGAACAGTCTCTAGCTGTCTTCTCTCTTGGACTCTAACAGCGGATCCTCGGAGGTTAAGGATTCAAGTGAAGCCTGCAGCTCACATTGTCCACCCAAAGCTTACACTCCAGGTGCGGTGGCGGTTTAGTGGCTCAGTCGTGTCCAGCCCTTTATGACCCGTGGACTGTAGCCCGCCAGGCTCCTCTGTCCATGGGCTTTCCCAGGTAAGAATACTGGAGTGGGTTACCGTTTCCTTCTCCAGGGGATCTTCCTGACCCAGGGATTGAACCCACGTCTCTCGCACTGGCAGGCAGATTATTTGCCACTGAGCCACCAGGGGAGTCCAAACAACTCCAGTTGAGACTTGGCTAATTGCTGCATCCGGAATTGGAGGGGTTCCATCTGCATCACAGATGCAAAATACGAGGCAGCCCAGTTGCTTGCTTGCTGTCTGTCCTCGCTATACTATACTGTTACCTTATGTCAAAGAACAGCGATTCCTCCGTGAGCTAAGATTTTGCTGCCTTTCCCCGTTAAACCCTGCACCATCTCCAGGTAAATGGCATTGTATCCTGGCTTCGAAATTCAGCAAGTGGGTCAGATCAGCTCTGTGTTTCCTCTGTTGGTTCCTGAACTGTGGCAGTTGAGTCCAGACTGTTCTGACTACCTCACTCTCCAATCACAGCCTTGTATGATTCTAACTAGATCCTTCTGACAACAACTCAATGTCTAATTCCGATCTCTGCATGTCATTCCCAGATGACTGTTCTGTTTACTTTCTTATTCCATGTATTCAAATGTTCATTATCTGCACTGGAATCTTGAACCATCTAGAAACCCAGACAACAATTAAGTTCATTGGTCTATAGTCCACAAAACATAGTTTCTTTATTTCCCTGAAGAGGACTGGGAAAATTTCCTGATTTCTGTCTTCACGCAGTTCCTTCAGTTTCCATGATTCTCCAAAATGTATTAGAGTAGAGGAACCTTCCAACTAAAAATTTTCATTTTTAGACTGTGTAGCCATAACAGCTGGAATTCATAGCTGGTTTACTTTGTATGATAAGTCAACAAATATTTACGAAACGCAAGGTTTACGTAAGACTCTTGGCGGGGCAGGGTGTGAGATAATATGATTATTTATGGCTTTTGCTTGTTAGGCATCAAGTGCATCTGCCAATATTGTGCTGGGTCCCATATACACAGTCTCCCTTGGATAAAACAAACGATAAACTTTGATAAGAAGCAATGCTACCCTCATGGAACTCTGCTCATTCCTATGTGGCAGCCTGGATGGGTGGGGAGTTTGAAGGAGAATGGATACATGTGTATATAACAAGAAAAGAAAGAACAGTGCTATTATTTATTAAGCAATTACTTAATAAACTGTCAGTTGCTTAGTACATTATTAATGCTCATAAAAATTTTATGAGATCAGTACTAGCCCCGTTTTAGGTGAGGAAACTGAGGCCCAGTGAGACGGTCAGTTGTCACAAAACCACCCGCTGGACAGCCGGGGCCAGCATTCAGATCCAGACGTGTGTGTCTGCAGGACGTCTGTGCGCCCCGTGCCCTGCAGTTGCCTGTGAGCTCACTGGGCAGTGGGAGTTTCCCAGCGGAGGCCAGAGCTGTGCAGGGTTTGGTGAACCCAGTTTCACGATTGCTCCTGATATCCGTAATTCACAGCACGTCAGCTGCTAGATGACCGGAGTGTTTTAGTGGGTTGTGGCCGTACGATTTGCAAGCTTCTTATGCATTTTGTTCTGCTGTGTTTGGCTGGCCTTGGGGCCTCCATGACCTGGCAGATGACCAGCTTTGACGTGAAGTCAGCTGAACTGTTTTAGGTACATAGGAACTTGATAAAGACATTTTTTTATGGTTGCACATTTTGGCACTTGACATTTCTTCTAGATTGTAGCATAGGCTCAGTAGGGGAGTAACCCATAGGGAAATCAGTCACAGATTCGGCAGCTTGAGAGGCATGGGTGGAGGGTATACCTCTTTGCAGTATCTCACCTTGGGGACAAATAAGGAGGAACCAGGAATAAAGTAATTTGATCTTGTTTTGCTTCTAACATTTTAGAATAGAACTGTATTCACCTCACTATGTGTGATGCCTCTTTAGCTGGAAACAGAATAAGGTGATGGAAATAATGCATCAATAGTTAGAGGTATCAATCACATATAGGTTAGGATCTGAACTTTGCCACATACTAGCTGTGTAATCTTGGGTGCTTAATCTTACAGTTTAGTCTTTCTGATTATTCATTCATCTAATCTGCACTTACTGAGCACCTACTATATGTCAGCTTTTTCTTTTCAAGTGCCTTGCATGGAGACAGACATTAAACAAAAAAATACCTGAATAGCTCAATTTCACTTGTTATGTGTTATGAAAAAATATAGGCTGCTTTATGAGCATGGAAGAGGGGACTTTCTGACTTAGTCTATTGAATCAGTGATGTTTTAGCCAAGACCTGAAAATTTAGGGTTTGCTGTAACAATAAGAATAAAGTCAGAAGACAGTATTCCAGGCAGAGATAGCAATAGCATGTACAAAGTTCCCGAGGTGAGAAAGGATTTGAAACCGGTAAAGCACTGATTCTCAAGCCTAGCAAACATAATGTCTCCTAATTTATAACAAATAATTTGCAGCATTTCTGTTACTGTTCTAAACTAAAACTTATAGATAATAAATATAACTTACATTCACACATAATTAAAAAAATAAACCAGAGTGCCCTAATGGGTAATATAAAGAAGTAAAAGGGGAGTAAATCATTGTCAAGAGATTCATCTCTACATGCAAATTTCCAGCATAACTACACTGGGAACATAACGAAGAAGTCAAAATGTGCTTGTATTTAAGAATTATTAAAATGCAACAGCTCCAAATTCAAGATGATGTAGTTGAGCTTTTTCCATTACTACGTCTCTGTTGTGTTCACAGTGAAGATCTACCAGGATCGCAGATGCATCACTGGCATTGTGCAAATAACGTAAATCATCTTCTCCTACTTTTCCAGGCATGTCTTGGTTAACGCATCTCTTAATTTTTCGTCCTGTCTTTTTTCCCTACTACTTGGGGTCAGTGTCTTTCCCCATGCCAGCACCTGAAAAAAAAGCTCATGGGAAATGGCCAGGAGGGATCCATTGCAAAGACTTGCCCTGCCGAAGCTGATCGGTTTCTATAGATTCACTGGCACTTTACATCTGCTCTGTGGGATCAAATCTTTCAGATGTAAGTGCTCTAGTCATTCCAACATTATTATTGAGGACTAAAAATATCAATATTGGAATGTTACCCTTAATCAAGAGAAAAGAGCACGTTTGTCTGAAGACTAACACGAGGGTGGTCTCTACCATGAAAGCTTGATGCTAGGGTGGTTTCTTCCCCTGTGGCTCAGCAGTAAAGAACCTGCCTACCAGTGCAGGAGACACAGGAGACGTGGGTTCCATCCCTGGGTTGGGAAGATCCCCTGGAGGAGGGCATGGAAACCCACTCCAGTACTCTTGCCTGGAGAATCCATGGACAGAGGAGCCTGGTGAGCCACAGTCCACGGTGTTGCACAGTCGGACCCCAGTGAAGGGACTGAGCACTCGTGTGCAGAGTGGCTTCCACCCTCTGTTGGCTCCCTGGGTTAATTTGTCATTGTTCTTTGAGGATAAAATCCCTGGGTGACTTTTGAAGTCCAGAAATGACTCTCTTGGAGCTTTCTCTGCCACAGAAGATCAGATTTCTAATGATTGAATGTAAAGAAAGACAAGATTTAAAGATCAGTTTTCATCAGTCAGATTCTGAGGTTAACTTGGAAAAAAGATGGACTTTGTTTCAGAAAATGAGAAGAGGGAGCTGGGAGAAGGAGAAGGTGAAACACAGCTGAGCTCCGCCAGCAGACACGGGCAGAGACGGTACCAGCCGTCCATGGCTGCTGTGAGTCAGGGCCACTGCCTTTCAGAGACACAGACGTGGCTTTCAGGGCGAGAGATGACTTGACCACAGTAAAGCCGACGCTGAGTCCCGTGCGCTATGCCACAGTTTCCCGAGCATTCACAGTGCTGAAAGGTCTAGAGGAAAAAAGTCCCCAGTGGGTTCAAAGCTGGAAGAGAGAAGCAGGGTTCTTGCATTCAGTATTCCTGTTGTTGAAAAGAGCTGTTGGCACAGAAGATGCATTTGGCAGGAACCTTTGGTCACAGATTCAGAAATGAAGCACAGTAGTTGTGAGCCAGGAATGCCTCAATGGTAAGCATCTGTGAAACTTCTTAATGTCCCTTGTATCCTGGTTTATTCCTGGAAAAATTTTCTTTATGGGACGGACCAACTTGATGAAAGATAGAGGGCCAGTAGAACCCTCATAATAATTTACTTGTTGATCCTAAATATTTACGAGTCTTCCCTGTGATATTGTATCATGGTTGACACTCAGTTGCATGAGACATCATCTTTTCATTGCTGGTAAAAATCTGCTGAAATACGTGTTTGCCTTCTTCCTCTCTGGTGTCCCCATCTCCTGCTTCTCATTTCCTGAGAGATGAATTCCAGAGAAATAGAACTTTCTCTTTCTCACCCATTAATTATCTGGTAAAGTCCAGTTTGAATGTCCTTTGGAACAAGACCTTTCTGTGAAAGTTTGATGGATTGTATTTTCCTAATGTTTAGTGACCTTAAGGCGCTGGCAATGAATGCTTCTTTTTATCTTTGTGCCATCTTTTATTTTGTAGTGTTTTTTTTCCTGTTACAAAGTAACCCCTTGCATTCATCGTGGCTGCCGAGAGCTCTAGGTACTGATCTGTTACTGTGAACAAACAAGCTATGAACAATCACAACTTAACTTCAAACAAGGAAACCTAAATCATGGGATTTATGCTCTGGGGTTCAGAACTGGCTTAGCTGGGTGCTTCTGGCTCCGGGTCTCTGGTGCGTGCTTAGTTGCTTCAGTCGTGTCTGACTCTGCGACCCTCTGGACTATAGCCTGCTGGGCTCCTCTGTCCGTGGGATTCTCCAGGCAAGAACACTGGAGTGGGCTGCCATGCCCTTCTCCACGGGATCTTCCCCATCCAAGGATCAAACCCGCGTCTCCTACGTCTCCTGCATTGGCAGGCGGGTTCTGTACCTCTGGCACCACCTGGGAAGCCCGGGTCTCTCATGGGGCTGCAGGTAAGATGTCAGTCAGGGCACAGTCATCTGAAGGCTCCACTGGGGCAGGCTGATCTGCTGCCGACGTGGCTGGCTCACCCCACCCAGGACGATGGTGGTCTCAGGCGCTCCCTGCCCACACTGCTTACATCTGCGTGAGAAGGATGCATCTCCTCGGGGATGCTTGGGTGTTCGCTCAGCTGCTTTCCTCAGAACTGGTGCTCCCAGAGAGAGCAGGGAAGTCACAATGTTGCTTTCCGCATTTCCTCTTGTTAGCAGAGAGTAACTAAGGCATACCCCTGCTCAAATAGAAGGGGACTAAGCTGTGCCTTTTGAAGGGAGAAGTAGTTCAGAATTTGGGAATAAGCATTTGTTAAACCAAGGTTTTCTGCCCGTGCAGTGTAACCAGGATGATGCGGTCATCTGTTAGAGTAATTTCCCAGCAGTCGGACGTCTAGGACTCCTGTGAAGGGTTGGCTATGCTGTGTCTGCCTGTTTCCACCGTGTAAATGGGCGTCTTTCTCTCCCACCTCTTTTAAATTATTCAAATTCCAGATGTAGCTTTTTAAAGGGAAATACAAGATGTAGATTTAAATACCTTGAAAGAATAGCACCTATTGGAAAATTCTTTTCGTAGACTAACACTTTTTTGGGCATCTGTTTCTAGAATTAATTGTAGTTAGGATAAAATCAATTTCCAGTCAAACACAAAGAATTACCTTAAGAAGTCACCGACAAGTTACAATTATCGTTAAATTGTGTCCCTACCTTTGTACTATTGTAATATGACTATTACAATAACAAAAACCCTGTAACTGGTGTTTTGTCTTCTTTTTGCCATGAAAGCTGATGTAGTTGTTTCTGCAGCTTAAATTTTTTTTTTGAATCCTTAATTGGAAGGCCTGTGTAGTAAGTTGTAGCAGATTCTTGCCCTGGATTTCAGTCCTTGTCTTGGGTGATGGGTATCATGCTAGAATACTAGCCAGTGTTAACGCCCTCTCAGTAAGGGATTTCTGTGTAGCCCTGTGTCCTGTTTCCCCATCAGCTGCTCTTCACGTCGGTCCCCTTCGTTCTGGCAGAAGGAAGCTGCTCAGGACTCTCAGTGTTATCAGCTTGCGCTGCATGAGGACCCACAGAGATCTCGGTCACACAAGCAATAGACACTGTCCCCCCGCATGTCCGTGGGACACGGCAGCTCTGCTCTGCTAGGTTCCTGGCTGGAGGGGCAGTGACTCCAGAGGGTGTTCTTGTGGCAGTGACAGACATAAATAGCTGACCCACCCATCTATCTATCGTATCTCAAGTCTTTGTTCACATCACAGTCACTGATACACCACTGATCAAAGCACGCCACATGGCCGCGCCCAAATCTCAGGAGCGGGGCAATGCCTGAACCCTCTGCGAGAGATGGACGTGCAGCTCTCCTGTCCGGCAGGGGCATCCAGACTGCCGCCTCCGCTCGCCGCGGTCTCGTCCGCGCCTGCTGCTTTCTGTCCTGCCGACTCGTGTGCTGCTCTGTCCTCACACCTTTTGTGGGTTTTCACATGTTCTTCCAACTCCCCACAGCTCTCTTCCTTCCCCTGGTTTATTCAGACTCAGACTTCGAAACTCATCCCGACAGCCAGCGCTGCCAGACCGCTCCTCCTCCCCAGGGCTGGCGGTCGGCCCAGCGTGCTGGCCCCGCCTGCGTTATTCCCACTGAACTGGACCAGGGCCGGCCCGCTGTGCCTCTGGGGCACGCCCGCATCCCAGCTGTCTCACTTTGTGCTGAGATTGTCGACCTTCTTGTCTGTCTTCCCACCGGACTCTGGATTCCTTGAATGGGACGATGCCTTTCCTCTGTACACCTTCCCCAGGGAGCCTGAACGCATATTTGACAAATGAAGCAACGGCTGATCCCTACCTCATTACTATGTGAAATATGTCATGTAGCAACCAAGTTGAGTATATTTTCTTGAATTGTCTCTTATTGGTTTTACTTCTGCTATTTCACCAATGAGACTACATGCTCCCCACAAACCAAATTCAATGTCTGTTTTCCTTCTATTCCTCATAATACCTGACATCCAGTAGTTATTTCATGACTCATAAGTGATTTATGGTGTTAATTACCACTTGCTTAGCTTTTTGGCTGCCATTCCTCATTCAACCCAAGAGTCATGATAAAAGCAGAAGCCCATGTAGTTCTGGTTCATCCATCCAAAGACATCCTGTTAATAGCCAATCACTGCCAAGTTGACAATGTCAGCATTCTCTTCAAGTCATCATCATATAATTTTAGCCAGAAGAGCAAGGTAAAAATTTTAAGTAGAAATTTTGGTTATACTGGATGTATCTAATATGCATTTCCTATTGCATATAAAATAGAAAGTGCATTGGGTATTTCAGTGCCCAAATTTGAGTGTCTAATTTAGATGTCTGTGGCCAAAGGCAAAAGGCCTTCTGCCTGTACTGCCTACGTGTGTACACAGATAATCTAGAGAGAGCAGAGAGAGAGACTATTTTTCTTCTTTATTTTTAATTGAGGGATAATTGCAGTCTGCGTGGGTTTCTGCCCAGCATCAGCATGGACCAGCTGTAGGTACATACCCCCACTTCCTGAGCCCCCCCACCTCCCACCCATCCCACCGCTCCAGCTTGTCATGGAGCCCACCTCGAGTTCCTTGAGTCACACAGCCGATCCCACGGGCTGTCTGTTTTATCTTTCTTTTTTTTTTAAATTATTGTTTTCCTTTTTTTCTTCCACTTTTATTGAGATTTAACTAGCATATAGCACTATATAAGTTTAGCACAGTGATTTGGCTTACCTACATCAGGAAATAGTACCATGATAAGTTTAGTGAACATCCATTGTGTTGTATAGATACAAAATTAAAGAAATAGGAAAAAATGTTTTTCTGTGAAAATATGTTTAGGATTTACTCTCGATAATTTTCATATATAATGCACAGCAGTATTAATGTTTTTATCATGTTGTACATTCCTTCCCTAGTACTTACTTATCGTTTAGCTGTTAAGTTTGTACATCTTGACTGCCTTCATCTGATGTCCTTCCCCCAACCCCCTTTCTTTTAAATGTAGGAAAGTACTTTGACATTTTCTAAAGTTCTGGCTCTGAGCATAAGCAAGTGAAATGAAAGAATAACAAGTACTAGTTTATATAATAAATCTTAGGCTGTTTGTGTTCATTATGATAAAGCATTTTCAGAGAATTTTTTGACATGGCTTTTAAAGCAATAAATACATTATAATAAAGAAGTGTAAAAATGCATTTATGTAGCTGGGTGAAAACATACATAGAGAAGCTGTATCACTAACCCTCTCCATTTTCATTGAGAAGATGTATCACTAACCCTCTCCGTTTTCATTGGCTCTAAATTTAATTTTGACATTAAATTATTATGTGCACATGTGTTAGTGGCTCAGTTGTGTTTGGTTCTCTATGACCCCATGGACTGTATCCCACCAGGCTCCTCTGTCCATGGGATTCTCCAGGCAAGGGTACTGGAGTGGGTTGTCAGTCCCTCCTCCAGGGGATCTTCCCCACCCAGGGATCAAACCCGGGTCTCCTGCGTTGCAGGCAAATTCTTTACCACCTGAGTCGCCCTTTTATATATATGCGTGTGTCTGTGTGTGTATAGCAGAGTAATTTGACTTTTTTGAACTTTTTTGCTAGCTTGGAAAAACATGATGCGGATCACAGATATATGATGTGTTTATCTTAATAGTGACTCGTTCTGTTTATTGTTGAGGGCTGTTGGCTGTAACACGTTTTGTTTTAAACTCTGAGACCCGGGCCTACCCTGACACAACTCCGTTCCTTTCCAAGAATGGAGAGCATCACGTCACTTTTTGGTTCTGTGAGGATGAAGACCAGACCAAGCTCTAACTTAAATATTTATTTAAATATCACCAGCTGGCTGAATATTCACGCTGAACCTATTATATCCATTTTTTAAACTGCAGCAATTGGCTCATTTTTCTGCTAAGTTTGAATCATTTATACTTTTTCCAGCCGTCAGTGCTGGACATGATATGATGACATTTGAAGAAGAGCAGTGCAGACTTTGGAGCTGAGAGTGACAGGCTGGCATTTGGTCTGACACTCCTGTTGAGTGCCCATAGGTCGTAACGCCAGTGGCACAGCCGAGTGGGCAGAGCACAGGCTTCCTGCTGTGTGATCCCTGCTCCTTCCTGCCCTGCGGCTGCAAGCGGCGAGATGCAGTTAGGGTCGCTGATGAGCTGGGGGCTCATCCTCCTCTGTCCCCTCACCCCTTCTCCCTCCTGCAGCCGCGCGTCTTTGTTTCCAGGCTCCCTTGAGCTCTGCTCCTGGCTGGGTTCAACCAGTGGGAGCTATGGACGAGGGCTGAGGGTCTGACGAGGAGAGAAGTCAGGCTGTCCTCCCCTCACCCCACCCAGCCCCCTCGGCCCTCCGGCTGTGCCCGAGCCCCCGTGTGGCTCCTGCGCCCACTGGACCACTGTCTCTCCCTCTTTCCAGACCCTTCCAGGAGGCCCGGGTGCGGGGCTCCGGCACACCAGCACACCCTGCCTTCTCCTTGTCTCTGCACGCTTGGCGGGCATAGTTGCTTCCTGCTGCTGCGGGGGTGTGGGTTGCCTCATCATCTCTATTTGGCTTCTCGGCCTTTCTCTCACCCATGTAACCACATCTCTGCGCCAAATTCCCTCTTCCTGAAAGATCTACAATGGTCCCTGGTGGACCCTGCATTATGGGGGCATACTAGATGGCCAGTTGTTTAAGGGAAAAGGCTGTAGAGAGATGGACTCTTAGCAACTGTTTGCAAAGATTGTTTACATTTAAAACCAACTTTTATAAAAGCACTGTTTATAATAGCCAGGACATGGAAGCAACCTAGATGCCCATCCGCAGACGAATGGATGAGGAAGCTGTGGTACATATACACCATGGAATATTACTCAGCCATTAAAAAGAATTCATTTGAATCAGTTCTAATGAGATGGATGAAACTGGAGCCCATTATACAGAGCGAAGTAAGCCAGAAAGATAAAGACCATTACAGTATACTAACACATATATATGGAATTTAGAAAGATGGTAATGATAACCCTATATGCAAAACAGAAAAAGAGACTCAGATGTATAGAACAGACTTGTGGACTCTGGGAGAAGGCGAGGGTGGGATGTTTCAAGAGAACAGCATCGAAACATGTATATTATCTAGGGTGTAACAGATCACCAGCCCAGGTTGGGTGCATGAGACAAGTGCTCAGGCCTGGTGCACTGGGAAGACCCAGAGGGATGGGGTGGAGAGGGAGGTGGGAGGGGGGACCGGGATGGGGAATACATGTAAATCCATGGCTAATTCATTTCAATGTATGACAAAAACCACTGCAATGATGTAAAGTAATTAGCCTCCAACTAATAAAAATAAATGGAAAAAAAAATAAAAAAATAAAACCAACTTGAGGACTTGCCTGGAGGTCCAGCGGTTAAGATTCTGTGCTTCTGCTGCATGGGGCACAGGTTCAATCCCTGGTCAGGGAACGAAGATCCCACAAACTTTGCCTTGCAGCTCAAAAACAAGAAAAACAAAATTATTTATTTTCTAGTCTTGGCCAGTGAAGCACAAAACTTGGAGCTCTGTGTGCTGATACGAATCCTACAGTCCAAACATGTAGAAATAGCAGAGCCTGGAAAAGGACAGAAAACACTTGTTGGAGTGAGTCCAATTAATCTGCCATCTTGTAATGAGGTATTTGTTCCAGTACCTTGTACCTAGCAGGCATTCAAGCATACATTGAATGAAAAATGAAGTCTACTTGGAATGCATTGCCAGTCATTTCCCAGGCAACAGACAATATCATAACACAGCTGAAGCCTTGTCTCACATTTTCTGTGGCTTCTTGGTAAAATTACAATGAAAGCATTACCCAGGCCTTGCATATCTGCCTGGGCATAAATTCTGAGAGTTGCTCCGCATAGCTGGGATAAAGAGGGAATGAACGACTGCTCCATAGAGTGGCTGGAGACTCTGGCCTGAGTGCCTGCTGTGCTCAGGGCTGCATAGAAATGAGTAAACTCTTCCCACCCGGAGGTCAACAGGCCGAAGAAAATAGGAAAGTGGTAACCAAAGGCCAGACCCTGGGCAAGTCATCAATGTGAATAAGATAAATCTTCTGAAAATCAACCCCAAGGCTTGCTCAGAGCAGAAGGCAAGTGTGCAAACCAGGGGAAATAAGCTGAGGAGATGTGATAACCACAGGACTGATTTCTGAGTGTGGAGCTGGAGAAAACGTGCAGCTTGATTGGACAGGCAGCTCAGGGAGCCGTGACGGCAACAAGCAAGACAGATGCAGCCTCGAAATCCCGCTTAGGGTTGAGAGGCGGGGAATGCTGTAGTTAGTTCTGTGTATAGGCTTTGGTATCAACCTGCCTGTGTTCAAATTGCGGCTTTCACTAGCTGGAGGCAAGTGACTTGAGCTATCTGAATCACAGCCCGCTTTTCAGGTTCAGAGTAGCACCCGCCATTGTGGTTCTTGTGAAGACAAAGTGAGTTTATACGTGTAAAGCATTTAGATTCAAAACCTGGGGAGGCTGTGTGTTGGCACAGGTGGTGTACCACATTTCAGGGTTGTCAGAGTCCACAGTCAGACTTTGTGCTTCATTCATCAGTCCCTTTGTTTGGCAGATATTTCCTGAGTGCCTGATCTGTGTCTGGTACCAGGAATACAAGGATGGACTAAAACGAGCAGGTCTCTGCCTTCGTACATCCATAAAAGGAAATACTGGAGGGGCCTCCCTGGTGATCAGTGGCTGAGACTCTGCGCCCCCACAGCGGGGGGCCCAGGTTCCATCCCTGGTCCGGGAATGGATCCCACATGCCGCAGCTGAGACCTGGTGTAGCCAAATGAATATGTATTCTCTAGCAAAGAAAATATCGGAGGTTTGGTCTTAGGTTAGTGGTGAGGGAGGCTCAGGTAGCCCTGATGTGGTTTCTAATGAGATTTTTAAAAAATAGTATTTAATCAGTTTACTTGGTTGTATTGCATCTGAGATGCAGCTTGTGGAATCTAGGTCCCTGATATCGAACCAGATGTCGAACTTGGGCCTCCTGCATCGGGAGCATGGAGGCTTAGGCATTGGACCGGCAGGGAGATCCCCTAGTGAGACTTTTAAAGAAAGAATATGACAGATGTGCCCGCCAGTGAGGGGTGTTGATGGTGATGGGAGCCAAGCAAGGGCAGGGAGGGTGTGTGGGAAGCCTCTCTGCTTTCTCGTCAGCGTTGCTGTGGCCTGACTGCTCTAAAAAAGTAAAGTCTATTTGTTAAGTTTTAAAGATTTTCTTTTAAAAAGAAATAAATATGAGAATAAGATCTTAAAATTTTTAATGAGAGCAAGATCTAAGAGAGATGGTAAAAATTCTCATTAAAAAAAGGAAAAAAGGAAGAACCAACAAATAATAGAAAAGACTCTATTCTAAATATTTTTTGGTAACTCCACAGAAACTAAGGATATTTTAATCTTAGCTTAAATCATATTTTTGGAAAGTTAGGTCTTCATTTCCATCAGCTACACTCATTTTTTAAAAAAAATGACAGAAACTCCAATTTGATTGGACTCCATGATATTCATCTCTAAATGACGCAAGTAGTTGATATGGCCCCATAAGGAACTTGTTAGGAAAAAACAGTTTCCACAAAAGCCACGCATGTGAAAGTAAAAGCAGGCTTCCAGCCTAAGAAATTCTGTTTGTTGATCCTTCAAAGGTCATGTCTGCTTTTAACCATCCTCTGCGTGATGGTGTAGACATGCAGTCATCCCGTTATTCTTCCAGTGTTTACTGGACCACCTACTATGTGAGAGCTTGGATCTGATGCTGGAGCAATAAATAAGGCATGATCCCTGCAGTCAGCAGGCTCCTGGTTCCAGGCCGGATGAACGTAAAAACAAGCAATGCGATGGGATCAGTGCCAAGGGAGGCGCAGATAATATGGAAGCAAATCATTCATTCATTTGTTCATTCAGTAAATACTGTTAGTTATGTGCTCTTTGGAAGGCACCATAAATTCGTGAAGCATTCCATATTTACAGGCTTCCCTGGTGACTCAGTTGGTAAAGAATCCTCCTGCAATGCAGGAGACCCGGGTTCGATCCCTGGGTCGAGAAGATCCCCTGGAGAAGGGAATGGCAACCCACTCCAGTGTTCTTGCCCGGGAAATCCCATGGACAGTCCGTGGGGTTGCAAGAAGACATGACTTAGCAATAAACCACCATCACCTGGAAATATTGGGGATATAGCATGAATGAAATAGGTGATCCTTGCCCTTTGGATCTGTTGTGCTTCTGCCTGTTATGGGTGTAGAGAAGATTTGAGTTGAGTCTTGGAGAATGAGAAGTATCTGTGGAGACGGCCAGAGTAGGACGGGTATCGCAGGAGGGACTAAGCCGTGGCCTCAGGAGTCCCCGTGTCTTCGTGGACAGGGCGCAGGCACTCAGCTCTGCAGACCCCCTCTTGGCACCAAGCGGCCCCACCCTGGACCCTCACCAGAGAGACGCGTGAGGGACCTTATCATGGGCGGTGGCTGCAGGCAGTCACTCGGTCTACAGACTCCAGTGCCGTCTCAGGAACAGCTGCTGGTTGACATTTTGGAACACTTGACTTCCTTTCTTCTGATCACAGCCTGCGAGGCTTATCAGAGACACCCAGGGGCTCCCTGTGGCCAGTGGTTGAGACTGTACATCCTAAGGCAGTGGGTGCACGTTCGATCCGTGCTCGGGGAGCTGAGATCCCGCGTGCCGAAAAGACAGAAACCAGAAACGATACTGTGGCAAATTTGACAAAGACTTTAAAAATGATCCACATCAAAAAAGCTCCTTTAAAAAAAAAGTATTTCCCGTTCTCTTTTTAGAGATCTGAGGTCTCTGAACCTGGCCTTCCGTCTCAGTCCTCACTTAGCTACTTAAATAAGGATGTTTAACATGGTTTTTTCATTCCAAAAAAAGAGACTTATAACCAAGTTCAGCTTCATGAGTATTCCTTCAGTCTGAGAAACACAAGTGAAGACATAGGCAAGTATTAACATATAACATATTAGGCTATATGTAGTTGGAACATTTCATAAGGTCAAGGATAATGAAACCTAAAATTCTCTGTATATATATAACTATATCCTTACAGTTTTCTTTCTTTCTTTTTTTTTCTCTTAAGGCATCTGGTGGTTTAGTTACTGAATCATATCCGACTCTTGTGAGTCCATGGACTGTAGCCCGCCAGGCTCTTGTGTCCTTGGGACTTCCCAGGCAAGGGTACTGGAGCGGGTTGCCAGTTCCTTCTCCAGGGGATCTTCCCGATGCAGGGATTGAACCCGGGTCTCCTGGGCTGCAGGCAGGTTCTTTGCCAGCTGAAGGTGGCCCTAAGCATCTTGAGGGGCTGGAACGTTCTTGTGAGGACCTTCTTCTCCTGCTTTGGGTTGTATTGCAGATAATATCAAATGCCACTTGTTTTTCTCTACGTAGGTAGAAAATTTAAACAACCAGACTCCCTGCTCCACAGTGGTCCCCGCCTTCTGCTTTCTCTGTGGAGAAGGACAGGGTCGGTCAGGAAACTCGTCGGGTTTCTGCGCAGGGACTCTTTCCTGAGTGTCCCCTTCAGCCAAATCTCCTCCGTCTCCCTCTCATGGGGGGTCCCGGGGGAGCCGTCTCCTTAGCATAGATCAGTGGGTACCGTAAGGTCACGGGAGGCCTGAGTCACCGTGCCGTTAGTCATGCAGCCTGCCGTTAACAGCGGCGTCCTTTCTCGAGTTCTAATTCTTTAACAGTGAGTGCGTCCCTATGGGGAAAGCGGCTCCAACTCTCACAGAAGAGGCGGTTTCTGCTGAATTCCCGCTGGGTGTTAGGGCACAACTTCAAGCGAGGCAGCATCTCCCTCTGATTAGAAATAGTGCCCACGCCAACTCTTACCCAGTCAGCCAAGCTAGCAGCTACAAATAGCAACCAGTAGACTCAGGATGGTTTTCTGAACAACTGGATTTAACAGTGGAGTGTTAAGTGTTGATGCGGCTGTAGGTTTTACTTTTGAGGAGCCACTCTCTCCTGTCAGCTCCTAGAAGAGTGGGCCTCGGAGCAGGAGGTCGGGGCTCCGCAGTCAGCGCCCCGCCTTCTCCTTGCAGCTCTGGCCTTTGGTGAGCTCAGAAAGTGCTACCAAGGCCACGTGCAGCACGCACGCGTGTTAGGGCAGCCTCGCTGCAGGGGAGCAGCCCCGAGGACCGATAACAAGGAGCTTTTCTAAAAGGTGACCGGTGCACCTTGACCCCAAAAAGTAGTCACTAGGAACGCAGCAGACATCAAAGGACAATCTTTATCTGTGTAGTGTAGAAAAACCTGCTATTCCCAGAGCAAATACTGCAGCAATACCTTTCTTTCTGGAAGTTACAAACCAAGATGTCAAAAGTGGTTGTTTTCTAGGATTGGAGTCATTGCTTCTTGGGTCTTCTAATTTGTCTACGGTGAATACACATTGCACTTAGAAGGGAAAAAAAAGTTATTTGTGATTTTAAACACTTTAGACCAGTCACATGCCGGCTGCCTGTCAATTTGATTGTTTTCTTCTAGGTATGTTCCCTCCTCGGCTTTCCCAACTCACACATAATTTCTTTGCAATTGCAAAGAGGTGTAGTTCTGCATCCTATTAATTCAAAGTATTGTTGTGCGTATGAAAACAGACACTGAAGACTTCCTGCGCTGCGAGCCACGGCAGCCCGGACCCCGCGCCGCCGCGGCCGTCTGTGCCGGGCCGGGCCTCCGTGCGGCCTTGCCACCTGTCCAGGAGTCTTGTGTTAGGGCCTGTTGGGACGATGAGGTGTCAGAGTGTATGTTTCTTTGTTTTCCTGCCTGTGAAAATGTATAGTTTGTTAATAGCACCATAAATTGTTTGGAAGAAGAGGTTTGTTCAGTGGAAAAGAAACATGAATAGGTTTAGATTTTTATGGAGCTGAATCAGCCAAATCAAACACAGGCTTTCCCTGAAGCTTCCAAGTTTTTAATGGAAACTCAGGCTCTGTAGAGCTTTGCTGCCTAATTATAATTCATGCCTTTTGCAGATACATTACAGGGTGGACCCAAAGGAAAATGTTAGACATGTCCACCGGTTATTTCTATTGTGCTCCTTGCGGAGTGCCAGCCGCATCAGTCCGATGGCCCGTGTGTGCAAAACGCCGGCCAGATCCCAGTGGGCTGGGCCACCTCAGTGGGGGGAGGACTGTAAACTTGCGTTGTGACAAACACAGACAACACGCTCAGACACAGCCAGCCTTCTGTGTGTGGGTGTGCAAAGGCCCCAGTGTCAGGATTCAATTTAAAAAGCCCCGTGGTAACGTAACCCCAAATCAACCCTCATTGTCCTCATCAGAGAGATCCTTGTGAAACCCAGGAAAAACAGAACTACCCAGATTTCATTTAAGGAGAACTTTCTTTTCTTTTCCTTTTTCTTTTTAAACAACAACAACAACTAGGTTTAACTGGCGTGAAGGGAGAGAAAGGAAATCCAGGCATTGGAACTCAAGGTCCCAGAGGCCCCCCTGGGCCAGCAGGTAAGTCTTCCTGCCCAACAGCAAACTGCAGGATGGAGACCCCAAGTCTTCAGAGTCCCCTTGACACTGCAGGCGAGGCAGATGGCCATGTTTCCCTGTTACACCCATGTGGCCGGCTGGAGCGGCGCTGCGTGCCGTTCCTTTCACTGGAAGGCCAGCGTGTTAGTGAGGAGTCTCCTGTTCATCAGGCCCAGAACACGTGTGAGCACCTTACTGATTGCGGGTCAGGCTGGGGCCAGGCTACGCTGCAGTAATGAATCAGCCCCAGATGCTTCGTTGACTGACACGTACCCAAAGTTTGATGTGGGTAGGCTGACTTTCCCCTCATTTTAGAGCAAAGGGCCGTGAGGAGAAAGGTCAGCTTCCTGAATGGAGGATGACAGATGTCCTTTCCGGTTATAGTCCACGGGCTGGGACTAGTCACAAGCCCCAGCTGAAGGGCCTGGAGGCTCAAAACCTAGGGGACACATGGCCGTGTGATGAGCACTCACAGTTTCTGCCACCGCGGTCATCTCACTGCATGGGGCTTGCGCAAGTTTTGGGTTTTGTGAATTTTACTATGTGCTTTTAGGTTGGTCTCCAGATGGCATTACTTGTTTATTAGAATTATAAGTTTTCAATCCTACTGGTATTTACAATCCCAGTCTTAAGCATATTGAATCTAATGACTTACTGGTTTTTCTTGCCAACCTATTGATGATTTTGGAAAATACTTTTTGTAGGAGAGATTCCTAATGCAATAGGTCTGCTTTGAATATACATACTCCTGTTATTAGAGATTGTATGAGGAACTGATCTAGATCATGCCTTATACAGAATGAATGCTTGGTGAATGTTAATTGAATGGAACTGGATTCACCAGAGATTAGCAACACTTTTAAAATACAGGGTGATATGTGTTTCTGATTTTCATTTTGGTTCTAGTAGAAGAGATTCATTTCTAATTGAAAAAGGCCTTTGAAACACTGTTGAAATCCAGATCTGGAACAAAACAAACACATGAGCCAGAAAAATTCCAGTCTGACATACTTCTTAAATTCACAAAAATTTTAATCGCCCTCTCATTTTTATTCAGTATTACATTCTCAATTGATACAAGCTAGCCTAAAGAAAGGTTGGATTCATATATTGGGTCCAATTTCAGAATTTTCATTTTTCTCCTGCAGTATAATTTCTCTCAAACTTAGAATAATTTGTTTCAATCGTCTGGGGCCACCTCCCAGTAGGGGCTGCCAGGTTGAGGTCAGGTGTGTTCGTGTGTGTGAAGACGTGTGTGTCTGCGCGCGTCCTCACTCTGGATCCCTGGGAGCCTGCACTGGGGTCAGGTGTGTTCGTGTGTGTGGAGACGTGTGTGTCTGCGCGTGTCCTCACTCTGGATCCCTGGGAGCCTGCCCTGGGGTCAGGTGTGTTCGTGTGTGTGGAGGCGTGTGTGTCTGCACGCGTCCTCACTCTGGATCCCTGGGAGCCTGCACTGGGGTCAGGTGTGTTCGTGTGTGTGGAGACGTGTGTGTCTGCACGCGTCCTCACTCTGGATCCCTGGGAGCCTGCCCTGGGGATGGAAGCTCCGCAGAGGACACCAGGTTGGTGGTGGCCTGCCCCTTTCCCTTGATACTCAAGAGGTGATGAAAAAGAATGCATTTTGCTTTCCAGTTTCCTGAGCTGATTGAAAGCATTGACCTCCAGGCGAACGTGTGATTGCAGTGTGATCCTCTGTCTAGCAGATCTAGTTCAGGAATAGAACTCACTGATTAGAAAGAGCAGACCACCCTAGTTGTCAGAACGTGTGAGATGGCTTCTTGTAAGCGTTAGCTTACTTGGTGGTCTGAAACCTCACCCGTGATGAGAAGATACCAACTGTTTCCATTGGTGGACTCTCCTTAGGGCCTTCTGGGGAGAGTCGGCCAGGAAGCCCGGGGCCCCCTGGTTCTCCTGGACCAAGGGGTCCACCAGGTCACCTGGGGGTCCCTGGACCACAGGGTCCGTCCGGCCAGCCTGGATACTGCGACCCTTCCTCGTGTTCTGCCTACGGCGTGGGAGGTAAGTGTCAGCCCTTCGTGGACTTTGAGCACATCTTACTGTCTTAGTACCATAATGGTGGGGGGAGCCTCTGAAAAGCAGGCCTGTTTTGAGCAGGAAACAGAGCTCGAATTGCTCCCTACCTTTTAAATTGTCCAGAAGCCTCTCCTGTGAAGTGCAAATTATTTGGAGGTCACCTCTTAAGGGGAAATTTAAAAGAGTGCCCATCTCAGTCTGCCTTGCTCGCAGATGGCCTCTGACCTCATATGTGATCATTGAGAGACACATCTGATAATTCTTTGGGGCCTCTTCTGCTGTGTTACTTCTGTGATGTGGCCATGATGTCCTATTAAATTTTACTCTTGCTTTGGGGACACCTCAAACTTAGAACTTTCCCCATAGTTAGGAGAGACCTGGAGATTCCATCGGGTGACATCCTTCCCACCACATGCATTTTAAATGACCAGGGTTTATTTTAAGAAGCAAAAGTGGCCACACTGGCCTTGCCTCTTATTAACTACTGAACTGAGATCCTGAAAAAATTATGCTTCCTAAGAACATCTGTGGTCTCCAGGCTAGAAGGTTGTATAACGGGACATTTTCTAACATAGTCACTCTTGGAAGCATCAGGAGAGAGGTTCAGAGATTGCTTTGGGGCAATAAAACTATTAGCCAATGAATTGAAGTTTTCTGCTTTATAAGAAGTTTAGCCTTATTTCCCAGAGGGACTGGTCAGAGTCGTGCTGATGTGTTTTTCTCTGTTCGTCTCTTCCCTCCCCATTCTCTCAAACTCCTCTGTCTCTCACTAAGATCTGGTCCCTTACAATGATTACCAACACTGACATGGAGCTCTTCCCTCTGATTCTCTTGGCGGCAGACACAGAACTGTCCTGCTGACCATGACCACCCAGCCCTGCCCCTGACCACGGGCACGCCTCTCCCCTGCCCACCTACTTCCCCACCTGCCCAGCCTCTCATCTCCTGCCCTCCCTGCTCCAAACACTTAACCGCGGTAAGACTGGAGCTCGACCAAGTCGCGTGTCAGTTGTCGCAAAAACCGACTGGTCCGTATCGGCCTGGGTGAAGGTGTAAGGCTGGCTGCCGAGAGTTGTCCCAGACTTCCCCAGGAGGAGCGCAGGAGCAGTCACTCCACGGTGCCCTCTCCTCTCCCGTCGCGCACACACGTTGCTGGGCGTCCTTCTTCCTGGTCCCCTGCTGCCTCTTTCTCCTCTGATCACCCCCCTCTGCCTCCTGTCCCCTGGTGTTGGACTTCTAACATGAGGTTGGTTTTTAAATTTTATTTTTCTTTCGTCACTCTGCTGATATTCGGGTTTTCTTTTGTAAATAAAACGTCATATTTAAGCAGTTTGGCTAACCATTTCTGCGGTGCGCCTGACCCTTCTTTTACTAACCATCTGGAACCTCCTGGAAAAGGTGCGCACAGCCTGCTGGAGCGGGGCGCTCTCACTTTCTACCCAAGCAGGATACCTCTGTACTTTAGAGACCAAACCTGTGCCTCTGCGGATCCAAAGGAGGGGAGGGCACCAACCTGTGGCTCCTGGGTCCTGTCGAGCCCCCACCCCACTCTCCCCCTCCAGCTCCCCATCCTGACCAGCCAGAGTTCACCCCTGTCCAGGATGAGCTGGAGGCCATAGAGCTGTGGGGCTCTGGGATCTGACAGTCTCGGCGGAGCTTGGAGGACCGACCACGAAGGCGCGTAAGGCGACGGACCCGGGAGGGAGGTCACCGTGTGGTTGGTATGCTTCCTTTGGGGGCTTGTTGCATCAGCCTGCGTCTCCTATTTGGACACTGTTAATATTGTTATATTAACAGAAAAGTGTATTAAAAAGAAACTCCTTAATCCATACACCACAGTACTGATTTCTGCTTGTTGTTTTAATGATGTCCTCAGAGAAAGATTGGCCCTAAAGTTGAATTCTGGAATCCTTTCTGCGTCAGGTGACCGCGAGTCCTAAAATGCAACAAGACAGAAATGACTGTATTTG
Organism: Odocoileus virginianus; assembly: GCF_023699985.2. Classification (NCBI taxonomy): domain Eukaryota; kingdom Metazoa; phylum Chordata; class Mammalia; order Artiodactyla; family Cervidae; genus Odocoileus; species Odocoileus virginianus. The sequence continues at coordinate 65,900,215 of NC_069688.1, forward strand.
AGGGAAATGGGGCCCCAGAACAGGAATTCAAAGGGATTCAAAGATGATGTCATTTATCCTTATCCCCTCTAGGAATGACCTTGGTGAAAAGAAAAAAAGGGACATGATTGGAGAAACTACCTCTTGCTTAATTAATTGATCTAACTCTGAGATCACTTGGTCACTAGCTTCACTGGTATCCAAGAATATGTGTTAGAATACGGCCTTTCTGAATTTGGCGACTGTGAGACTAGATTCAGTTCTTTCCAGTGGCTTTTGACGTATAACCTAATGCATTCCCACTGACTCTGATCCAGAGAGTCCCAATTTCGATGGCCAGCCGGCCCAGCAGTGTGTTCCAGAGCGTGCCCTCCACAACCACATGGATTACTTTGTACATGCAGATGTGTTTTTGCAAACCTATTTCCAACCTTTCTTTAATAAGCAAATAAAATTTTAAAACAATGTACATATGTTGATTCTTTTTATTTTACTCCATTTCTGTGTCACCTTAAACTTGTGTTGTCTTGGCTGAGGTGTAACCAGAAAACGATGGCTGCCTTTGGACGCACAGTCAGGCTTTCATTCGTTCAGAGTGTGGTAGGGCACTTCACAGGAAAAAAAGCAACTGTCTTGAGCCTAAGCGACCGGCGGAATTCTGTTATTCATTTATAACCCACCAGACAGCAGTAACTGAAAGTGTAAGACTGATGCTAAATAAATATTTGCCTGAAGAACTTATCCTTTGGGCTTAAGAAAAACCTTTAAAACTCTAGGAAACAAAGAGGAAATGAGGTTGAATCTAATAGACTCTAATTCTAAAACTATAATTTGCCTTTTGCTCATAAAGGAAAACACTTGTTGTTTGGTCGCTAACTCTTTGTGACCCTGTGGACTGTAGCCCACCAGACTCCTCTGTCCGTGGGATTTCCAGGCAAGAATCCTGGAGTGGGTTGCCATTTCCTTTTCCAGGGAATCTTCCCAGACCAGGGATCGAACCCAGGTCTCCTGCATTAGCATGTGGATTCTTTACCATTGAGACACCAGGGAAACCCATGCTTGAAAAACATTTTGGGTTCTATTAATTGTTTGTTGAAAATAGAAATTTGAAAGAGAAACTTAAACTGAATGTATCTCCCTTTTTTCCTGTAGCATCTATTGACAGGTAATTGCCAGGAGTTGGGACAGGGCCCTTTATCACCAGAAGCTGTATTCTTCCTGAATCAGCAGTGACTCTTGAACTTCTTTGGGTCCCCTTACCACACAGCTTGGTTTAAGAACTTTTCATCCAAAATATTCAAACAAAAATGTCTACGTGTTGCCTTTGGGGATCCAGGTAACATTTTTTGGGGGGGATCCAGGTAATATTTCCTGCACAGATGCCTGTGCAGGAAATGAAAGCAGATGGTGAGCAGGTGACCAGCAGGGGTTCCCTGTTAGTTACGCACATGCTTCCACACACAGAAAGCAGGGCTAATGAGAAGGGAAGCTTGCACAAGACCGGACGGCCTGACCCGGAGCCACCTGAGTGCTCACAGCTGGCGGGCTGCGTCGTCCGTCACCGAGTTTCCTTGCATCTCAGATTTCTTGGTCTTAAACACGGGAGTAGAGAGGATATTCTATATGCCTTGATGTTCGGTCCTTGGAAATGCATGGACTACTGTGTCACTCAGAATACACTCAAAGTTTGTTATAGATGGTGAAAGATCAACCACTAGAGGTTCTAGACATTCATATCATTCTTGAATTGTGCAAATAAACTTGGCTTTGATTTTACTTGGTGATCTAAATTTGTTTATTTAAGTTACAGGAACATTTCATTAGTTTGGAATTTGTCATCAGTTGGACCCTGTTCATGAGATTTTTATTGAGTGAAATGTTCATAATAAAAGGTGTAATTCAAGTTCAAGATTTTTATGTTTACAATACTTTGCCTTGTAATAAAAGCTGATTCTGAAGTGCATTTTTATTGACTTACCTATTTTGGCAGGAATATACTGATACATTAACTTATACTTTATATCATTTCTGAAAGTAATCATTTCATAAAAGGACATTGCTCTTCAGAATTTTAATTTGGTTAGAAACTCCTGATTTCTGGAATTACAGACTTGGGACAGAGTGATTGAAGAGTTCAGTTTAGGAGGTAATGAGTGCGAGTCGAAGCTCGGAGGAGCAATCTGTGTGTGCGCGCGCGCTGAGTCGTGTCCGACGCTTTGTGACCCTATAAACTGTGGCCCGCCAGGCTCCTCTGTCCATGGACTTTTCCAGGCAAGAATCCTGGAGTGAAATTGCCATGTCCTCCTCCAGGGGAACTCCCCAAACCAGGGATTGACTGAACCACCGTCTCCTGCATTGCAGGTGGATTCTTTTCTGCTGGACCACCCGGGAAGCCCCCAGTTATTCCAGACTAACATTTAATTTCCACCTTCTCTCAACTGTCTCAAAGAAGTGCTGTAGTCATACTCTTTGAAATCAGACCCGGCTCGTCTTCCTGTGTGAGGCCTTCCCTGAACCCCCTCCACCACCTGGTAACCCCCATGACCACGGTCCTGCCACCCCTGCTGACCTGGTTTGTTCTCTGACCTCCGTGCTCCCGCTCTGCCTGTGAGCACTCTCTAGGCGGCGTCAGGCCGCCCACAGTGTGCTGGGCCCTTGACCGCTGTGCAGAGGCTCTGCAGAGTCACCCCATGCTAGCGCGGTGTGGCTTGTCATCGGAGTCAGACCCTGCACCCCGTCTGCAGTGGAAAGAGTGACTTTGCTCTCACTATAAGCCGGAACATTCGGGAGACAGCAGTGATGCCCAGGAATGTGTGATCAGCTCCTTGCTGCTGCTGCTGCTGCGTTGCTTCAGTCGTGTCCGACTCTGTGTGACCCCATAGACGGCAGCCCACCAGGCTCCCCCGTCCCTGGGATTCTCCAGGCAAGAACACTGGAGTGCGGTGCCATTGCCTTCTTCGGATCAGCTCCTTAGAAGCTTGCAAATCAGATCTGTTAAGTATCTCGGAATGTGGGGGAGAGGTTTTTAAACAGAAATAGAGTCACAGGGGTAGAAAACAAAGGCGCGGTCCCCAGGGGGGACACTAGGGAGAGGGGTAAGTTGGGAGATTGGGGCTGACATATATACATGGCTGCACACAAAAGAGGCAGCTGACAGGGACCTCCTGAGCGGCACAGGGAGCGCTGCTTCACATTCTGTGATGACCTGTGTGGGGTCGAGTCTAAAAACGAGCGTGGGTGCATGTGTGTGTAACTGATTCACTTTGCTGTGCGCCTAAAACTACAGCATTGTAAGTCAAATATATTCCAATGAAAACGAGAGCAGCCAGAGAGTTACACACTCTGTGCATTTTAAGGGACTTTAAGGAAGCCTTCCATCTTCAAATTTTAGAAATATGCATCACTAATAAGTACTTATAATAAGTAAATAAACCTTGTCTTTCTGTAAATGTATTCCTGTGTTCATGTACTTGTCCATCTCTGGGCATCCATCCATCCATCCATCAGACTTTTAATTAGTGTCTACCGTGGGTTCAGAATTCCATGGACAGAAGAGCCTGGTGGGCTACAGTGCATGGGGTCGGAGAGTCGGACGTGACTGAGTCACCTTCACTTCACGGGGGTTCAGCCGTGCGTTATAGTGGAGGGGGTGCAAAGGCAGGCTTGCTGATGTAGGTTGCTTTAAGCTGAAGCAAGTAAGGTCATTTGGACAAGGCTGGAAGATCTATCGCATGATAAAATGTTCAGATTCCTGCCTGAAAGCAGCAGGAAGTCAGTGGGGGTCTTTAAGTAGGTAAGTGACCTGATTGGCCTTCTGACTTGAAGGCACAGTTTTTATGTGGTGTATAAGACAGGCTGGTGTGGGGAAAGAGCAAGAAGGAGAAAGACATTTAAGGACGACCTCCCATATACTAGCTTCTGTTCTGGATGTATTAAGTTGACTTGCACAAGATAGCTTAAGTGTTCCCTTTTTACAAATGATCAAACGCACTAAGTAGAAAGTTTAGGGTGATACACATCTCTGGAAGGGACAAAGGAAGGATTCTCACAGGTTTGTTCCCCTGACTCATGGCCCCTCCTTTAGCGGGGTTGTCATAACCTGAACGGACTTTCTGGCCAGCCCGATACATCCATCCCGCGATGCCTGGTGCAGGGGTTCAGTTGACTGGCTGGACCGTGGTGATATGGGAGTGGGGGAGCGGCTTTAACTGCTGAGGGAGAAGGCTGCGGGCAGGTCCTCATGACCGAGGACAGGAGGCTGGGCGATGATAGGCAGAGGGAAAAAATGGCTTCACGACGGCAAGTCTGGGAGGTTGAGTGAATGGGAATTTCACTGAGACAGAGACTTGAGGAGGAAAGGAGAGTGATTTTAGAACAGCAAGCTGGTTTGAGGTGGTTCTGCTTTTCTCGGAGTGCAGTGTTTACAGGGGATAGTAGCTCAAGGGAATTGAGGTGGGTGGGGAATGACGTTGGATGACTAATTCAGACCGTGACAGCTGTCAGGACTGAGTCCCTGTGGGCCTGGCCACCATAAGAAGGGCTGTGCAAATGCAGAATGGACGTTTCCAAGGACGGAACCAAAATATTTGGTTTAAAAAGTAACTTTTTGTTCTGATTTGATGTAGCATTGGAAACACTGATGCAAATGGTCCACTTGTGCTAAACAAGCTCAGAGTTTAGATAATTCCTTTGTCACAAAGTTCTGGTTATTCTATACTCTCTAGAATAACTATCCTTAACAAAATTTAACTGCATGAATATATTTGCAACAGTTTTACATTATTTATCAGACTGAATAATTGTATTAGAAGTTTGGCTGACACAAGATGCTTGAAGTCTTGATAAAATTAAAAAAGTAAGGTGCAGAACAATATTACAATATTATTAAATATTATAATTTATAATTAAATATTACAAATTATTATACAATACTATTCTGTTCTATCCATATTGAAAACTGGGATGAATAAACTCCAGACACTTAACCATGCTTACCTCCTGGTTACGGGCTTGTGCAAAGTGTTACTTTCACTTAACTGTTCCTGTTTAACATTTCTCTATTGTTTTGAAAAGTATTTTGCAATAAACCTGTGTACTCAGAAGCTTAACACTTTACAGGAAAATCACAGAAGATTTCAGAGCAAAATCCTACCTTACAAAAATAAACTATCAGCTTTTTAATACCCTTACCATAATAAATGATATGAGTGAATGAAGAACGAGTCACCAGTATTTAGAAAAACAGAGGCAGTGATTGTTTTAAAAGCAGAATCGAAGGGTCAGTGGGAGGGGTGGGCCAATTTGCTTGTTCCTAGGTGCAGAAATGTTAGTGATGGTTTATTTTCTCTGTATCTTCCTAATAAAAAACATGTGCTGGCATGAATAGCATATTTCATTGTTTCTAGAATGTTTAATTACATTTGAACTTATTGATTAAAAAGATTACCATGACCAGTATAGTGAAATTGAACTTCCTAACTTAAAAGAAGTTTTATAACAGAATCCAGAGAAGTGAAAATATCTTTTCTTCAGGTTGAGATGAACTTCACACTGTAACAAAACTAAGCTGAGTCAGATAGAGAATGTGTACTCACTGAAGACATTCATCTCCATTGTTCACCGTCCTGTCATCTGACCCAGAGTCGTGACTCCTGATAAAACTGTATCCCCATCATATCCTAAATTAAAGCTCATGTCACAAAATCGTTAACCAGCTCAGCTTTCACTCTGAGAAAGCACTGTTATTTGAGTGTGCTCAGATATTGAATAGATGTGTTGAAGAGAATTTGGTTATTAGAAAATTCATGTGTTTTCACCTTACCTATCCTTTCTCACATATATGGTTATATTTCTGAGCGGGCAGGTGTGCAGACTGAAAGGACTGAACTTCACAGAGCTCTTTGGCAAACATTCCGGTTATCAGATTTGGACACCACAAGCAGAAGCCCTGCTAACTAACCTTCGTCTCTGGCTGCCTGCTCTCATTCTTGGAGTGTTGCCGACGAGTTCTGGCTCTGATTTCACCCGAGTGTGAGCATGTTCCATCAGACCAGCAGAGAGCCACAATTCTGAGGGCGGTAGACAACAGAAAAGCTAAAAAGTGGATGCAATTCAGAAGCTGACTGCGCAGGTAGCAGTTCTGTGTGGGTTGTCCACAGCACTGGGGCGATTTACCGTTCTCCCGAAATAGCCACGGTCCACGCCTGCAGTGCTTTCTGAAGGAATCGGGTCTGTACCTGCAAGGCTGAAGATGGCTTTCGAGAATTGGAGAGTGATCCAAGGGACGGTGAACCGGGTCTCCCAGCTCCCCAGCAGCTTGGCCGTGTGCAGACAGACTGAGGGTTTCTGCTGGCACAGCTGAGCAAAGATTACGGCTTGGACACCATTTCTGAACCTTAATATCTCCTTGTTTTCATCTGGAATTTGTATGCCTGTCAGTCACTGACTGCAGCAAGGTCAGCCGAGTTTGGAACCCGCCACCTGCCTCGTTACTCACGAGTGTTGTACCGCCAGGCGTGCTCAGCTGTGGCTGACTCTTTACGACCCTCTGGACTGGAGCCCACCAGGCCCCTCTGTCCATGGGATTCTCCAGCAAGGACACTGGAGGGGTTGCCATGCCCTCCTCCAGAGGCTCTTCCCGACCCAGGGATCAAACTTGCATCTCCTGCATTGGTAGGCGGATTCTTTTACCACCGCGGCACCTGGGAAGCCCAGTTACTCATGAGGGACCTTGTTAGCTTGGAGTTGTTGCCATACATTCTTCCTTCAGCTGATTAAAGACTGGGTTTCTCATCTCCCTAAACCTGGTGTCACCGGAGACGCTGTGCGGTCAGGCCAGCCCAGGTGGCTGTTCTCTCGCTCCCTCCTTAACGCTGCAGGCCCAGTGCCTGCATCGTGCACACCTGACTCGCGCGGCGCCCTCCCCTCCCCGCCCCCAGCCCCTGCTGGTACTTGTTCTCAAAGGGAGGCTGGAGGCCTGCCCATCTGCAAGCCTCCTGGTAACTGATGAGCAGCCTGCGGTCAGTTCCTGTAACGGGCAGCTTTCCCTTCTCTCCTGGGGTGGAGACTGCACCATGCCTGACTGCAGTCTGCTGCCCATGGTGGGCACCACTGCGGGATGCTGCTCCAGATGTGTGAGATCTGTTAACCCACTGACATCGCTGTCACTGACTCCGCCTCGTTCTTCGGTCTTGGAGCGGGTGGGCGGAGGTCTTACAGGCCTGCAGGCTGCAGCCCAGCAGCTCCTCTGTGGTGCAGGGACCTGCCTGTTGGCTGCTGAGTTAGAGGCAGTCTAGCCTCAGCCAGAACTCTCTTTTCTTCTTGTAATGCCATTGGCAGCAACACAGATGGATCTAGAGAATGTCATCCTGAGTGAAGTAAATCAGAGAAGGAGAAATATCACATGACGTCCTTTATGTGTGGAATCTAAAAAGAAATGATACAGATGAGCTTGCTTACAAAACAGAAAGAGGCTCACAGACTTCAGAAGATGCAGTTACGGTCTCTGGGGGACGGGGTGTTTAGGGAGTTCAGGATGGCCATGTACACAGAGCTATGTTTAAAACGGATAACCGACAGGACCTCCTGTGCACACAGGGACGCCTGCTCGGCGTTGGGTGGCAGCCGGGGTGGCAGGGAGCTTGGGGGAGAGGGGATTCAAGGATGTGTGGCTGAGCGCCTTTGCTGCTCACCTGAGACTGTCACGCTCTTAGCTGGCTAAACCCAGACTACAAAATAAAAAGTCAAAAACCCACAAAACTGTATTCTCTTCTTGTTGCGCACAGCTTAGACTCTCATTTCCAGACTGCCTCTATAGCCATGTGACGTGTCCTAGGCCTGTGAAGTATGTCTGAGGGTTTCCAGCCCCGGAGTTAGGAAGTGTGTTCGTCTTGTCTGCCGCCCTGGATGTGGGGACTCCCCGGTCTTCTAGGGGCCTGGAGGCGTCAGACGGAGGGCGCTGGGTTCCAGAGGACTGGGGGGTGCTGACTGACGCTCGCCTCTCCTGGGGTGAGTCAGGGAGCCTCCCGTCGCCTCTCGGTCCCCGCCTCTTCCCCAGACGCAGCCTCGCGCACCACTCCAGCCCCAGGGACGCTGTCAGCTGTGCCCGTACCTGCGCGCCCACCCTGCCCGCCCGCGTACCTCCGCGCCCACCCTCCCGCCCGCCTACCTCCGCGCCCACCCTGCCCGCCCGCGTACCTCCGCGCCCACCCTGCCCGCCCGCCTACCTCCGCGCCCACCCTGCCCGCCCGCCTACCTGCGCGCCCACCCTGCCCGCCCGCCTACCTCCGCGCCCACCCTGCCCGCCCGCCTACCTCCGCGCCCACCCTGCCCGCCCGCGTACCTGCGCGCCCACCCTGCCCGCCCGCGTACCTGCGCGCCCACCCTGCCCGCCCGCGTACCTCCGCGCCCACCCTGCCCGCCCGCGTACCTCCGCGCCCACCCTGCCCGCCCGCGTACCTGCGCGCCCACCCTGCCCGCCCGCGTACCTCCGCGCCCACCCTGCCCGCCCGCGTACCTCCGCGCCCACCCTGCCCGCCCGCGTACCTCCGCGCCCACCCTGCCCGCCCGCGTACCCGCGCGCCCACCCTGCCCGCCCGCCTACCTCGGCGCCCACCCTGCCCGCCCGCCTACCTCCGCGCCCACCCTACCAGCCCGGCCTGGCGTCAGACGCCACGGGTTAAGGGCTCAGTTCCCCAAGGTGGCCCCTGTCTCGGAGGCCAGTCACAAAGCCAGGTGATCACTTGCGTGTCTGCCTGTAAATCGGGTCTCCATGCCCACCGCCTCCGTGCCCGCACTGGGGTTCTGTGGCTTTGCTAGAGCAGCTCAGAGCTCAGTAACCTTCAGGTTCCTCACTTGGTTATTGGTTTATTGCGGAGGAAATTCAAGGAGATGAATCAACAGCCAGAAGAAGAGATACCCAGGGCGAGGCCCCGAGCCAAGGAGCCTCTGTCCTGTGGAGTTCTGCGCTCAGCACGTCGACACGAGGATGTGTCTTTGCTGCCCAGCCTGGAAGCTCTCGGAATCCTGACCTTTGGTTTCCTATGGAGGCTTCCTTACATGGGCACTGAATGGAACATCACTGACTAAACATTGGTTGTTCATGGGTATTCCCACCTCCAGCCTTCACCCCCTCCCTACCATCCATAGCAAAAGACATCGCTGTGGCTTTCATCACTTAGGAAATGCGGACGTTTTTAAAGAGCTCTGTGCCAGAAACAGGGAGGAAGATCCAATACATGTGTCTATTTGTTGGGGGTTTCCCAGATGGTGCTCGTGGTAAAGAATCTGCCTGTCAATACAGGAGCTGCAAGAGACGAAGTTTCGATCCCTGGGTCAGGAAGATCCCCTGGAGAAAGAAATGGCAACCCATTCTAATATTTTTTCCTGGAAAATTCCGTGGACAGAGGAGCCTGGTGGGCTACAGTGTCAGACAACGGTTGCAGTCAGACTTGACTGATCACACACACAGACACACACACACACATAAATATAGATACATATTTCCCAGCCCAGCCCAGCACTCTCTGCTGCCCTAGAGAAGTGGGAGGCGAGGGAGGTGGTATGTGTATAATTGTGGCTGATTGGCACTGTTGTACAGCAGAAGCCGACACAACACTGTGAAGCAATTTTCCTCCAATTAAAAAATAAATTAAAAAATAGATATATCTATCTAGTAGATATAAATCAAGTATATATTAAGCATATGTTATATCAATATATATCAAATATATAGGTATATATAATATATATTTCTTATGGTAAATCACAATAGCATACCATGATAGCAGGAAACTTGATTCACAAATGTATCCCAAGAACCCAGAACAATTTCCGGAATATAGTTATCAGTTGAATAACAGAACGCAACAGAGCAGCTGATCCCTTGTTAATACAGACTCATGTTAGTCACTCGGTCGTGTCTGACTCTCACAGGCTGTAGCCCGCCCGGCTCCTCTGTCCATGGGATTCTCAAGGCAAGAATACTGGAGTGGGCTGCCATCTCCTTCTCGAGGGGATCTTCCTGCCTCAGGGATCGAACCCGGGTCTCCCGCATTGCAGGTGGATTCTTTACCATCTGAGCCAGCAGGGAAGCCCAAGAACACAGCAGATAGACTTGGCTAACTAATGGCTGCTGCCAAGGTTCAGACTTGGAGATCAGAATTTCTGAAGGACACACGTATTTACATTTCTCCATGATTTATCTGCTGTGCTGTTAACAATGCATAATAATAAAGTAATTCGTAATACTTCTCTAACAACTTAAAAATTATTTTATTTGGACCTTGCGAATTTGCCCCAAAGTGAGAGACAGATAGACTTTATGCTCAGAACTTCCTCTAAATATTAAAAACCCTTTTCAGTTTCATGCTTTAAAATGGCATCACTGTTAAAGTGCTGCTTCTCCATGATTTAATACAGGCTGACAAGTTGGAGCTCCACAAGCCGAACCTATCGAGCACAGGTGTGCCGTGAGCAAGATACTCTCTGGCAGTCACTGTGCAAGCTTTTACTAGGTATTAATTTTGGAATTGAAAAGTGAAGGCAGTGGAAGCAAAATTAAGGCTGGAAATAAAGATTTGTTGGAAAGCAGAGAGCTTTTCGTGAACCAAGTGGCCCTGGCGCCTGAGTGTGTCTCCCGCCTGGTCCTGTGTGTGCCATCCTCGTTGGAAAAGGGATCCGACACCTTCCTGGCCGCCAGCCTGACGAAAGTCGGCCTCAGCTGGAGGGACCGGCTGCTTTACTGAGGGCCGGTCTCAGGTTCACGTTCTTCTTGAAGGCGGAGTGCTGAGTAGTAGTGATGCTGCAAAACTACTCAGTTCTCTTTATTTTAGACTTTGGGGCAGAGAGAGAGAAGGAGGGGTGGGGGAAATACCGTTTCTCTGCAAGAACCTGTCCTTAAGTTGAAATGGAATCTTAATGTCTGTCTTGGAAAGATCAAGCCTTTGTAAATAGTGTTGTATCCAGTTGAAACTTGGCATTGTAGAGATTGGCAGCTATATCCTTCCTGGGGCTTTCAGGTTGAGGACTCAGGATTTGCTACCTGGTATATGGGAGAATTTTCAGCCTGGAGAGACCTGGACACGTAATGTTATTCTTGACAGACTGTGGTACTAACTTCCTTGTCCAGGAGAAGGTAGGAAAGCAAATCATGCAGACTCGGGAAAAAAAATAAATGGGGCACAGGTATTGTGACCCTGTGTGGATCCGTCGAGGAGGAAATTAGCAAGAAAGGAGGGGAAGGAAGGAATAGTAGAGGATCTGATAACTGCATGTAGTTCTTCAAAACCTCCTTCATTTGGGGGTAAACCTGAGAAGTAAAACCAAATCCTGCTCTTCAATTGTTTTTAAAGACTGCAGAATTGCTTCATCACTCCAAGCCTAGCCCCTGGGCCAGCTTATGGCCCAGTCTGTAAACAGAGAGACCTTATTCATCAGTCTCACTGACCACAGCTCTTGTATTCACTTTGTAAATTTAGAGGAGGAAGTAGGCAGAGAAAGGAGAGCCTTGCATTCTGGGTAGAGGACGGCTTTGGTCCTTAGCCGTCTAGGCCCCCTGGCTAGGTCCCGGTGGAACCCTGGGATCCCCCAGGCCTGGAGACAACGGCTGGCTGTGTCACAGGCATCACCGCACCCATTCAAGAGACCTTACAGTGAGGCACACCCTACGCAGACCCAGGCGTGACATGGGAGTGACGCCAGACTTTGAGTACAGGATCTCCCATTTGGCCCTGTTTTCTGGGGTCGGGCGAGTGTGACCTCTTAGGACCCACCCTGGAAGAAGAGTCTGCCTGATGGAAGGATGTGCTAAACCAGGATTTATACGTTGAGTACAGTTGTCTGTAGTATGAAGTGGCATATACAGTCCTAAAAAATAATCCCTGCATGATGTATTATGGGCTTATGGGAAAACAGATTCAAGGCAGAAATGGCAGAAATCTCAAACCTTATACCATCTTGTGATACAAGAAAATTCTCAGAATTTTAAATAAGTTCCTAATTTAAAAAAATTGCAGTAAATACAGAATGCTATTTTGATAAGACATGAAGCTTGCTTGGTGGAGGTGTTGATAGCAAACAGTTGTGGCTTTTGAGGAGAGCTGGGAGGAGCACTGTAGTTTTCCGAATTAAATGGGAAAGCAGAGATTGGTATCTGTGGCTTATTGCTCTATTTCTTGTTTCCCTGAACTGACCTAAAACAGAAACCCAGCTTTCCTGGCTTTGGGGCTCGCCCCTTCTTGCAGAGAAGCGTCTGCAGGACCCCAGCTGAGCTTAGAGGACACGTGTGCTCTCCGGCTGCAGGGAGTGAAGTTATCCTGTGTGCTCAGTCGTGTCTGACTCATCCCAACCCCACCGACTGCAGCCCGCCAGGCTCCTCCGTCCATAGGGATTCTCCAGGCAAGAACACTGGAGTGGGTTTCCGTGCCCTCCCCCAGGGGATCTTCCTGACCCAGGGACTGAACCCGTGTCTCGTGTCTCTTGCACTGGCAGGCAGGTTCTTTACACCTGAGCCACCTAGGAAACCGCAGTTATCCTTAATCCATTGCAAATGAGTGCTTTTTGGTTTTCAGTTCCCCAGAAAGCAGGTTATTGGAAACTTGATTAAGCTTTTTTTAAGTGTCTGTGTTCTTTAATGCGATTACTTTATGCCCTCTGGCTAATGCAAAATTACATTTTCTCTCCTTTCATAACTCTGCAATGCTTAAGGTTTTTCCTTTTCCTTTGCTACTTATAATCAGGACACTAACTCATGCTTTACTGAAAACAGCAGGCAATTACATGGGTAAAATGGAGAGACAGCTGTTGTGGACTGTTCTTCCGCCGGTCATTATGTTCAACTGGATGTTGTTTTTCACACTTAGCTGGTGTTACTCAATAGCATAACACTTAGCACCTGGTGAAAAACTGCACACGAACAAACAGAATTTTGGTTTTAGTGACTTGACTCCCTATCTAATTTGCACCTTACAGACACATGTTGCAAGTGTATGTCTATCAGCTTTCTTTCCCTCCCCATGTGATCCTTGGAATAGAATTTCCTTTTTTATGTAAGAGTTTGTGTTTTTTTCTTCAGTTCTCTTGTTTCTTCCATCCAACCCACTTTAATTGGAGTGACGAATCTAACAGTTTCGCTTGTTTGCCCCTCAAGTTCCCAGTCCCCTACAACGAGCTGTGAATTTTATTTGGCTCCCTGTGTTTATGTTCTCCGAAGACAGACAGAGCTCTGGCTGTTAAACCCTCAAGGAAAGGCGAAGGGGCAGGACTGGGAAGTCTGATAGCATCTGCTTCTGAAAGCCATTTGGTACAAAAGCCTCTTTACTCTGAAAGCAAAATGGAGTGAGCCCCCGAGAGCAGGAGGGATTCAGTCCAATATAACCCTTTTAGGTCTACATGGGTCTGTAGGATTGGACAGCCCCCACCTCCGTGGTCAAATGGGTGCTCACTCAGCAAGTGAGAGTCTTAATACTCTTAACTGAATATTTAAAACACTGGTCCCTCAGTATCTGTGGGCGAATGGTTCCCAGGACTCCCATGGACGCCAAGATCTGAAAACCCGAGTCCCTCACACTGTGGTGTGGCGTCAGAAGCCCTCTGCACCCGCTGGTTCTGCACCCGTGGAAGTGCAGGGCTGACAGGGACAGGCCAGTGTGTGGCTTAGTCGTGTCCGACTCTTTGGGACCCCACAGACTCCTCTGTCCACGGGGATTTATAAACAAGAATACCGGAGCAGGTTGCCATTTTCACTTCCGGGCATCTTCCCAACCCAGGGGTCGGACCTGCGTCTCCTGGATACGTACCGGGCCGGGCTCTAGGTGCTTGAGGCCCAGCGCTTTTGGGAATACAGAAACCCTCCCTACGAAAGCTGCTCTACCGGGAGCTGGGGGCTTTTTTCACACCAGCTCACACCCAACATCACTTGTCAAAAGGAGCTGGAGCTTCTTTCTGGTCCAAAAGTCTAAAACGTAACTGCCAGCTCCTCGTGAGCAATAGCTGTTGACTTATAGCAGGTCATGCTAATTTTTGAATTTGTGATACATACATACTCACTCTTTCTCATCTAGTGGTGGCTAAGTCCATGGCCTTCTGAGACAGACCGCCTGGATTCAAGTCCTGATTGCACCACTCAGCAGGTCTGTGATGTGGTCAAGTTATTTACTGCCACCTTCTTGTGCCCATTTTTAAATGTACAATATTGGTTGATGTAGGAATTAATTTTAATTTATATAAAGCAGATGTGTTTGGCCCATTAAAAGTGCTTAGCAGCGATGCTTTATGTTTAACGTTACTCTTTTCCCCTCAGTGGACTTAACTCATAGCTCCTAGTTACCTCAGCACCTGCAACTCCCAGGTGGACCTATGTACGTGCGGGTCGATCCCCAGCTCCTTTCCACCCGCGACAGAGGGCAGGCTCTTTGGTGGGTGTGAAGGTGTGGGGGGAAGACATGTGACTTCTGTTTCCCAAAGCCTGTACCAGGCTTAGTGTACGTCTGCTGCGTGAGCAGGAGAAGTGGTCTGAAACTCACTTCTTGACTGGCTGGGCACACTACCATAAAAATCCCAAATGCAGCGTCTTAGCTGCTTAATTTCCAGAGGAGACTTTGCTGGACACACTGATTTGAGCGGGCCAGTCCCAGCGCCCAGGACAGAGGCGCAGAGGAGCCAGCAGGACAGACACGGACACACAGCGTCGCAGGTGGGGCAGCGAGGTTTCTAGGGAGCAGAGAAGCACTGCTTGCCAGCCTAGCGTCCTGGAAACCAGGAAGCTCTACGGGACACAGAAGAAGGTGACGCAGCGTGAAGAGAGCTCAGGCAAGCCCTGCCGTGCTGAGCTGGTGGGCTGGATACAACAGTCCCTGGGAGGAGACGAGGAGGGCCTCGCGCCCCAGGCGTCCAGAGCCGGGAGCTGGGCTGAGCAGACGCGCTGACGGGCCCCTGGCGGCCACAGCTGCTGCGCTACTGGGCCTGCGCGTCCTGTCAAATGAGACGCCGAGCTAGGTAAGGGGCAGTTTTACTTACCATTTCCAATATTCAAATTGCATTACACAATTTTAAAACAGTTCTATAAAGTAACATTTTACTGCAATTTCCTAATGGAGGAATATCCCTTCCCAACCTTTCCCCACAAACTTTCAGCTCCCAGAGCAGGTTTCCTGTCAGAAGGCAGCTGTTGCTTCATCCTGCCCTGAGGAAGGAGTTTCAAGCACCACACCATTATTTTCTGAAATTTTCTTCCTCCTACAGCCGATAATCCTCAGGTCTGAAAGACAAAAATAAGTGTTTATTTTTTTTAACAACTCATTATTTCACTTTCTCCTGCCTGATGCAGGAAGATGATATTTCCAATTTAAAATGAAAGTAACTGTTCACCAAGAAATATCTCCAAATATTATGTCTAAATTTTTGGTGAAAAACATTAAGGGCAAATTACTGCAAAGTAGAATAGTTATGTGGCAATTTCCAAGTTCTTTTGAGAGTATAAATATAGGCCCCCATGTGCCAATACATGAATGTATGTACTAATAAGCCTGAATTCAATTTCCCCAAAGCCCTTTTAATAGAAAGGATTATATACAAAGATATGGATTTAACTAATAGCAAATTCTGAATGAGCAAATAATTTCCCTATTTATATTATCATACACTAAATTTAATTTTCAATATAATAGCATACAAAACAACTGTATAAACACCAGTCCTTTGGTACATTAATTATACATAGATGTATTACATATACATATGGTCTTTTATTATATACATACATACATAAGGTCTTTTCTTCATTTATATATTTATAGGATTAATCTTACCTGACAGTTCCTTCTAGTAGTAAATTAAAACAAAGAATATTTTCAGAGAAATGTTAAATTTCAAAAGTGGAGAAAACGAGGGAAAGGAACTTATAAAGTGTAAGAAGCGTTGGCGGCTCATTATCTTTTACAGAGTAGCGTATTTGTAGGTACTGGACTCCTATGGAATTTTCACAAGGAATTTAGTAATAAGTAATCTAAACAAAATAGATATTTCTGAAACAGCTGTAAAATATACAATAGTTAGAATTCCTTTAAAAGGTGCACTCTGTTTGCCCTGAAAAAACGTATCTCACCCTTTCTACAGTTATAGCGTATTAAAAAAAAAAAGAGAGACCAGATGGCCCAGACAGGAAGGGCAGCTTCCGTATCTAAGTGTATGTGCGCCATTACACTCAAAATTATCCAAGTGTGCTTCACCATCCTCAGTCTGTAACAAGAAGAGAAACTGCAGCATTCTGTTGCTGTTTTTGAAATCTCTTCAAATGTAAACACTGAATCCAAAGTCTGGGAGTGACAGCTGGATGAACAACAGCTGGAGGGCTCCAAAGCGTGCCCTTCTAGTCTTGGGTGCGTGACTCAGTACGGTCCAAGCTTCCAGTCAAGAGACACCAGTGCCTTTTAAGAAACAATTTCTTCTCCCATCCAGCTGGTTCACATAATTAAAAAAGGGAGGTGGTGATGCCATTGGAAGGAAATCTACAATTCTAACAAGGAGTCCTGACAAGTTTCTGCAATTCCACTCAAAATTAAATGTGCTTCATCAGAGTCTGGTTGTTTCCACACCAAAAGTCAGTTTATTCACAATGAAATGACGAGAGGACCTTTTAGTGGAACTCAGGAGTAAACCAGGAAGCGTGTGTGCAGGCTGTGGTCTGTCTGGTGAAAATGCTGATTGTAACCTGAAGGCAAAGGGGCTAACAGAGTTCGATTCTGTTCACGACCCCGTGGAGACAGTGCGGAGGACGGAGGTGAGGCCCGTCGGGACTGTGGCAGGGTGAGGGAGAGGAAGGGGGGTGAGGACTTAAAAGAGAAGGCCAACTCGTCCAAGGAAGGGAGAGAGCGGAGGGACACCGCAGAGGAAGGAGCTGCTGCAAGAGGACACTTCAACGGTCACTATTAATCTTCAGTTTGAAGAACTCGGGAAATGGCAATGCTATCTGTTTTTTCAGGAGGAGGAATACAGGCAGAAGAACAAAGTTTGAAGGGAAGGAGCTTGGTTTTGTACATGCTATCTGGACATGGCAGGCAGCCAGGAAGCAGGATGTGGAGTTTAGGGGAAACGGGGCAAAGGGAAAGACATCTGAGAGTCTTTAACAGTCTACGGCCATAGCGCCTGAAGGCCCGATCTCTCGAGTCGCTACATGGACAGCTATCCCATCTCCCCAGTGGAAGCATTTTCACCAGTTCCCCACTCTGTCAGGTTCAAATGTCTCAGAAATCCACATATACATAACCAGCCCTCCGTAACGGCCCCAGGGAGCTGCTCTGAGTCACTTTTCCCCGCCCTGTCCAATCAGGCCCAACACTCCCTGCTGCTGCCCAGATGAGAACTTTCATACCACTGGACTTGGCCACTTGATATTTTCTGCATCTGAAATATCTCTCACGTTTCCCTGCCTGGTAGACTTGACTAGTCCTGCAAAACCCACCCACAAAATCCCGTGTTCTGGGAAACCCTCCACCACCTTCCCCTTCTGAGGCTGGGTTCTCTTCCCTGAGACTGCCAGGGAGCTCCAGTGCCTGCTTCTGCTCCACTGCGCTTGCCCTACGGAAATGAGTCAACACTGCTCTGAATGTACACAAGAGTTGGTGTCTATGTAGATGACAGTGCCGGGTGCTTACTAGACGCCGTGAAGGACATTAATCACCCCACAAGCACGGCCTCATGCTCCCTCCTAGCCACACTGTGAGAAACACACTGCTGTCAGCCCCACACGGCTGGCAAGGCGGACCCTCAGAGGAGCCGAGCGACTGGAGGACATGGGGCCGGTAGGGACGGGCAGGGCCCTACTGCAGACCTCGGACCCCCTGCTCGCAAGCCCCGTTCTATGCCTGTGTGCCCATCACGGCAGGCACAGCCCTGACATAATTCATCTTATGCGTCCAGCAATGAGGACAGCGGCCTGCACGGTGTGGGGGCTTAAGATGCTCATCACTGTAGTGAACGCCTGAAAACATCACTGCGTTCATAAACCAACCCTTTCCTCTTTTGGAATCTTTGGCAGATGGTTAATTTGCTTCAGAGGTGGCGGTGGTGTGCAGAACAGTATCATGGCCAAGGGACTAGATATTTTAGATGTTAGCAGAGCTAGAAAGATCAACTTATGTGGGAGGCAATTAAAAATATTACATGGCTTCAGGAGGTACCCCTGTGGGAAAAAGGAGGTATTTACATTAAGTATGGGTCTATTTTTCTCTCCACCCACACAAATGAAAGCTGGTACACATACAACATGCTTGGCCTGCTCACTCCCTTGCACTAAAAGAAGGCAATCCAAGATAATGTAAGAAAGGGAGGGGAGGGTTATGTACCTGAGTGCATTTCCAACTTCAGTGGGCATGTGAATCACTTGGGTTCTTGTAAAAATGCAGATTTTGATTCAGTTAAGTCTGTAAAAGGTCATGATTCTGCATTTCTAACAAACTCCCCTGTGATACAATTCTGGTTCATGAACCTCAGACCTCCCACAAAGCTATTCCTAAGACAGAGGAGGTGACTAAAGATGACAAAGAAGCACTTTCAGTAGAAATTTCTAAAGCTATGCTGTGCCTAATAGAAAATAACACAATTCCCTATTAGCAAGAATGATTCCAATTGATATATAGCATCCTTCTGGATCTTTACCCACCAGAGGACTCTCTTAATAGGCAGTTTTATACTTTTCTGACACAATAGCTAACTATGAAATATGATAACATCTACAGAGGCTGGATACTAAAATTCTTTTGACATCTATTATCAAAGAAAACTATTAGTTTAAAAGCTAATATATGTACAGCAACATTACCTTAATCAGAATTGAATTCTCAGATGTTGCTTACATACTTATTCTATTTTATGTTTTGATCTACATACTCTCCTTACTAGATTAATTTTTAAAAGCAAGAAATCTGGCAACTAGTATTTTCCTTTTCAGTCTATAGATACTTAAATGCTGTTTAAACTTTAATGTTTCTCATTCCAGGATTCTTGCCTGAAGAACCCCATGGACAGAGAAGCCTGGTGGATTTCAGTCCATGTAATTTCAGAGTCAGACAGGACTAAATGACTGAACAACAACAATTTGTAAATAATAACAGCTTTCATTTTACAATAGTTTAGAACCTCAGGAAAACTTTGGGAGACATTTCCAATACTGTTATAAAAAGCTTAAAAGTGAAAGTGAGGTCGCTCAGTCGTGTCCGACTCTTTGCGACCCCGTGGACTGTAGCCCACCAGGTTCTTCCCTCCATGGGATTTTTCAGGCAAGAGTACTGGAGTGGGTTGCCATTTCCTCCTCCAGGGGATCTTCCCGATCCAGGGATCGAACCTGGGCGCCCCGCATTGCGGGCAGACGTTTTATTACTGTCTGAGCCACCAGGGGAGCCTATAAAAAGCTAATACCTATTAATTTTTAATAGAAAATTATTGATAGAAATATAACTTATTTTAATGAAATTAGCATGATCTTTTCTTTATATATGTAATACAAAGTATCCAAAATTGGGTATACTAGAGTTGCAGCAAAGCAGACTGTTGAGAGAAAATTCTAGTTTAGCTAGAGGCACTAAGCAATATTTAAATAAGCAACAAAGACCAAGATATGAATTCACCACACAATGAATTAAAAGTCAGTTCCTCTTTAAGGGAGGTAAGAGTCCACTCCTTCAGTCTCCTTCAACCAAGATTCCTGAGCATCAGGTCCATGGTGGGCGCAGGACAGAGCAGAGAGTGAGACCCAGCCCTGCCCTTAGAGAGCGCATTTTTAACAGAGGAAGACACACACACTGACCTCTGGAAAGAAAGCTAAAAGCCTGAAGTTCTCATATGCGCACTTAGGGTTTACTTGGGAGATTAATGAATCCTCAAAGAATTTGCCTACATAAGACTTTCTTTAGTTCATTTTCTAAAGTGTGCTAAACTTTCATAGGTAGTCAATGCTTTACATCAACAACTCACTTCGAACTTAATACTTGCCCCCAGCAGAGTGACTTTAAAAGCAATGCAGCTTTGCAAAACAATATTACCACTGTTTTCGAATGAAGACACAAGGGCCTGTGGGAGCTGTACAAAGTATCCAATGGTGCTTGTGATTGCTTGGGCAGCTAAAATCGTACCACCCGCTCACATGGTTCCCAATTTTCTATAGCAAACCCTTTACCTTACATATCCTTATGCAAAACAGTACCTTCCATGCATCAAATTAAACAAGCACAACACTGTCAATCATTAAAATGAAGCAAATACATCTCAAAAATGACGACACTCAAGTTCAGAACACGAAAACGGTAAGAAACCAACACGTCTGTACTATCTTGAGACTGGGGACATTTCTATGAAAGAATCTTCTGAGTTCAGGAAAATCTGTTTGGAAATTTTAGCTTTCATTGTAAAATGGCAGAGAAAAATGCATTTGGTTTTTGAATAAAATGAAACACAAAGCTACAAAACACATGGTTTATATTGTAGTTCAAATAGAGACACAATAGTATTCATCCCATTATGATGAATTTATTTTCCAAGGTAAAAACAGCATTCAAATTTATGCTGTAAATTCATGAAACTGAGTATAACTTAAGTGTAATAAATTTCAAAAATATTTTACTCTCCTTTAGGCTTTATGTCTCTTCACTTGTAAATAATATTTCTCAGTAAAATGCTTACTCCAACAAAACAGTTAAAAGACTAGGATAAAATTTGGATAGTGGAATAATCTTAAGAGATATAAATGGTCAGGTTGACAAGAGTTTTAAGTCACTTTCCCTGGAAGAATGGAATTATTTAGAATAAACCATCTCAGGAAACCTGGTCACATCGCGTCGTCCTTGAACTGAAGATGTCAGCTGTACAGGTAACAGGCAGAGCAACGGTGCTGCCAGACTCATCCGCCCAGACCCTGCACCACCAGCCTGGCCAGAAAACTTCAGCAGGAATTCTTTTAAAAACTAAACTCACTTTTAGGTACAATGGAATACTGCTCAGCCGTAAAAATGAAACGCTGCCATCTGCAGCACATGGATGGACCTAGAGATGACTATACTAAGAAAGACAGACATCACATGATATCGCTTCTGTGTGGGGCCGAAACAATGATACAGACGAACTTGTTTGCAAAATGGAAAGAGACTCACAGACACAGAAAGCAAACTTAAGGTTACCAAAGGCGGGGGGGTAAACTAGGAGGTCAGGGCTAACACACACACTGCGCTGCGCGTGCTCATTCAGCCGTGTGCGGCTCTCTGCGCCTGCCAGGCGCCTCGTCCACGGGATTCTCCAGCAAGGCCACTGGAGTGGGTAGCCGTGCCTTCCTCCAGGGGATCTTCCCGACCCAGGGGCTGAACCCAGGACATTGCAGGCGGATTCTTTACCAGCTGAGCCCCAGGGAAGTGTATATATACACTGTTATGTATAAAACAGATCATCAACAAGGACCTACTGTACGGCACAGGGAACTCATCTCAATACCCTGTAATAACCTTCGTGGGTAAAGAATCTGAGAGAGAACAGACATGTACGCGCGTAACCGAATCACTGCGGCGCACCTGAGACTAACACAGCTCTGTAAACGAACGACGCTCCAATACAAAGAAAAATAAAAACTCACAGGACTGTTCGCCTTCTTTAAAAATCAAAATTTTTTTTCAATTAAAATGAACAGGAATTATTGTTGCACACAACTGTCACTTTTAAGTCATAGCTCTATTGGCTAGGGAATATAAATGATTTGGTTTTGGTTTCTTACACAGAGATTGCTTTTTATTTTAGCAACCAGTCCTAATGTGTTCCTATCCAAAAGAACAGTATAGTTTAGAAGGCTTGATCTGAGCAAAATTCAGGACTGGAAATGTTAAAGTCTATGGTTTAAGCCAATGCTGAGCTGGTTGAAATGATGGAAAAGTTGGAACGTAAACTTGCTCCCCAGTCCAGCCAATACTTCTGTCTGTGAAGAGTAGCAAAATTAAGTTAAATCTTGCAGGAAAATGCCACATGACTAGACTAGCATACAATTATGGAAAATCTTGAAGATGCCCAGATCCCAGTTCTTTACGGGTTTTGAAAAGGTAAAACTCCTCTCCACTGTCTTTAATTAAGTCTCTGATCTGAAGCACATTTCTATAAAGCCACAGGTGAAATTATCACTATTTTTAATGGGCAGATGTGGGGATGAACAGCTCTCACATGGAAGCGGGAGCAGAAAGCTCACGCCCCCGCCTCTTCCAGGGCTGCACACTGCCTGGACGGGGTGCTCACCGTGTCCCTCTGCCACGCTCTCATTCCTGGCTCTGCTTTCCTTTCTACAGCGCTGCATGGATGAACCGTTAAACTGCCCGAGTCTAACCCTGCTTTCAGCAGAGAAGACTGCAGGGCCCACCATGCCTCCCCAGATGCCACCCGCCACCCACCCGTGCCGCCCCGGTCACCCTCGCAGCCGCCTCCTGCCCAGGCTCACTTCTAACTGCACTCTGTGGGCAGCGTCAGACCAGGGGCCTAGGGTCTCATCCCACAGTCTGTCTGCAAGCATTTACGGATGCTGAGACTTTCCACACTTAGTTTCTCTGCAAAGGTGAGGGTTATGATTAAAATAAAGCATTACGATTTAACGGGTGAGGGGTTAAAAAGAACACATTCCTTTTTTGGTTTTGTTTCATCATTCTGTGGATACTGTGAAGCAATTCAAGTTGCAATTTTCCTTACACCTAGTTTTTTCCAAAGAAAAGCTCTCCTACAGAATTTTGAAAAACTGAAAATTAAAAAAGTTTCAAATGAAACAAGTTTTATTTTTACCCTACATAATGAGAAATTTCCATTACAGTGACAGCATTATAATTTCCATGATTGTTGTGGTTTTGTAACGTGTTGGCAAAACCTCAATGATCCTGGAAATAATTATTGACAATTAAAATAAGCTGACCATATGAAAGCTACAATCTCAGGCAACTGAATTCTGAGAAGAGACAGTGCTATTTTTTTCTCTGAGAAACAAATTCTAAGTGCACATCCTACAATCACCATGTTCATATGGCAAAGGCGTATTTCCTTTGTACCATCAGGAAATGCAAACTAAAACTTTATGACATAGTCTGACGTAACACTCTCTGACACGGTTTATCTCCATGAGATGTGAGAATACAGTGCACCGAGGGTGCACACTAATTTAAGAAGTGAGGTGTTCAGACAACACTCCTCATGTGAGAAAACGGCGTTTAGTCATACAACATGTTTATAGTTTCCTCAGAAATATCCATTTCTTTCCATCTTGGATACCACTGTTTTAAAAATAAACAAACAACCAGCCTAAGAAAATCTAGAGTATGCTGAAGTTAGCCCTGAGGGAATGTAACTTTTGAAGTGATTTAAAATGGTTAGCTATTCAATTAAGATAAATACAATTTTGTTAGTCACCTACTCGTGACTTGGTTTCAAGGTCATTCAAAGCTTACTCTGACAACTGTTAGTGCTGCTCAAAAGATTTTCATCTCTAACAGAAAAGCTCACAGAAGAGCTTACACTGAACCAAAAGCTAATAATAGTTGCAATTACAAAATGTACACTTTTATACTATAAATGTGTCAGGCTTTATTGCTAGGGAAACAGAAGCCAGAGCAAGCTATTTTCATGTCTATTTATTAATGGTGCAATCTAGGGACATTCGTTTCAGTCAAGTCTCTGCAGGTTACCCGTCATATCTATCTTGAATAATTTCCAATTACTACATTCCAAAGGAAGATTATATTCTTGCCTTAGCTATTTGGGGTGGAACAAAAGCATATTTTAACTAGGTTCCTTCTCTAAAAGGAGAAAAAATTTTTTTCTTATAAAAGCCAATCTAGGGAGAATCACAGTTTTCAGGATTGCATGGTGTGTCAAATATTTTAATTGTGATCCTAATGTATATCCTATTTTATACTTGAACTTTATTAAGCAGTAAACAACCCAAACAGCAGAGTCCATTAAAGTAGTCACGAGCCACACGAGGGGCTTCCCTGGTGGCTCGGTGGTAAAGAACCCACCTGCAGCGCAGGAGACATGGGTTCAGTCCCTGGGTGGGGAAGGTCCCCTGGAGAAGGAGGTGGCAATCCCCTCCAGTGTTCTCACCTGGGAAATCCCATGGACAGAGGAGCCTGGTGGGCTACAGTCCACGGGGTTGCAAAGAGACACGACTTAGCGACTGAACAACAAGCTGCATGAGGCTACATAAGTCAAATTATATTCATAAATTTGAAAATTCAATTCTCAGATACACTAGCCACAGTGTAAGTGTTCAAGACTCACAGGAAGCCAGCAGCTCCTGTATTAGCTCAGCTACGCATCAACGTGAAAAGTCTACCACACAGCCCTGACCTAAAAGAGCATCTGTTTCTTAGGCAGTAAGTTTTTGGTTGATACAAAAATGTATATATATATTTTTCCTGGTCATATGCATTCCGTGACTTAAAAAAAAAAAATTAGGCTTGATGTCAGCTATGATACTCAGAAGAATAAAATGTGGAACAATTTAATAACTAGTATACCTGTAATTTCAGTAGTGTATACTCATATAAGTTAACAGATCCTGTGTGGCTAGTGGTGAGGAAAGATCCCTTTATTAAGGCATCCAGGAAGCCTGGTGTCTCATGTGTGTTCCTGCTGCAGAGAAACCGGAAATGGAAAGAAGGGGCAGGGAAATCCATCACAGAATAATAACTTAGAAGCGGATCAGGCGGCTCCAAGTTTCACTAAGTCTCCTTAGAAATAATTCCAGAAAAGCCCCTTCTACGTCCCTTAATGCAATAAAGGCACTCAGTCACCTTCTAGCTGGTTTTAAATGAGCCAGAAACATTTAGCAATAAAACAAGCAGTTTGATCAGTACTCTTTGACTAAAATGACATAAATATAATTTGTTGTGAATGGTTATTACACTATTATACTGGTTTAACTGACATAGAACATATTTTAGAATATTCACGATATGCATAGCCACATGCATAATATGTGTTTGGTCACATAACTAAAGAGCACCTTTGGTATTTCCAGTCTTTAAAAAAGACTTGTTTCCCATCTTGGTTAAGAACTATGACAAGGTTTCTATAAGAAAATCAGGTACAAGATATTCAGATTTACAGGATAAAACTGGTATCATATCTTTCAGCCACTGAAGATCATGCTTGTGGGGAATAAAAAAATCTTGTAATCAGGAAAACGTGCAGTGACAGCGTATTTCACACAAAATCATGATTCTCCGAGTGCGTAACACGCACACACACACAGTGCAGAAACTAACAGAGAGAGACAGGAAGTGAGCACAGCGGCGTGTTAAGCATGGTGATATTATTTACTTATGTTTGTATCTTATTTTTATTTTCTGCAATGAACACTTAGTAAAACCCCCAGATTAAAACAATTTTTTCAACTGAGTGCCTGAGTCTGCTTTTTCCAGAGTTATTACGTCTGAAGTAAATGTTGTCTATGTTACATGCAGTCTATTGTATTGTGAATTTTTAGTAAAGAAAAGGTTTCAGAGTGGTAAATTTAAGCTAATAATGATTTCTAAAAGTTGAGGACTAATTTAAATCGTGGCAAATTCCACATCTTCTTTAAAAAACTTTTAAAAATGTTAACATCTTCCTAGAAAAATGTTCTGTTTATGTGGGCTGAGTTTTAAGGATAAATGTAACTTCTATGTCGTTTAACCAGGAAAAGGTAGATTGGATATGTCTTCAGTAAATGACCATGCAAATCTCTAAGAATAATTTTAAATGATTTTTTCTAAAATGTAAACTTTATGAAAGTATCAATAGCTTTGTATCTTCTAAAGATTATATCTAACCTCATTTATAAAAGTTGATTAAAAAAGACACTATTTCTTCATTTATTGATTCAGTGAGCATTTGCTGAGTGCCCACCTGGTGAGTCAGTCACTGCTCAGTGGTAACCAGACCACACACAGGTGCCTCACCGAGTCTGGTCAGGGATGACAGTAAACAGATCAGCATGCCCGTGTTTAACTGCATGAGATTAAATGCAGTAACACAGTTTATTCTTTTATAACAAGACCCTATGGAGGTAGCCTAACCCAGCTCAAGGGCTACAGGAAAGAAGTTACATCTGAAACATTTCATCTTCTGCATCCCTTTGGCATCTACCAAACTTACAGCACACGGTATAAACTCAACAAAAGTTTGTAAAACTGAGTGAAATAATTGCTTTAATGGTAATTTCTCCAATGTGTGTCCTACTGCTTACTACAGTTTCTTGCACAGAAGAGAGCGCCAATAATATTTGTTGAAAACGACAATGAAATAGCTTGGTTTTGTGAAAAGAACACAGGATTGGGAATTAGTTTCAAATTCAGGCTGTACTACAAATCAGCCAAACCTCTGACTCAGTCTTAGAAACAGGAATAACACATTTCTCTTATTGCCAAGAGAATTACATACAACGTATGTAAACCATCTAGCAGAGTGCTGGGCTATTTCAAAGTATTAATATAACTGATCATTAATAATACTATTTTGCTCATTATTTGCAGACTTAATAAAGGTGAACCTTGAAATAAGTCAGCAAAGTTAAAAACATTTAAAACAGAATACCCTAAAGACTTGTGTATGCAAAGAGTGAAGTTATATACACACACAAAGATTAGAGTGGATCAAGGATTAGACTCCTGGACACACTATTAATTCTGGGAAAACATGTTTTCACAAAGGGCCAATCTAGAGACACAGATGTTCAGAGTACACTGGGTAAGTTACTGGGGGAAAAGGAGCTGCCTTTTGTAGATCAGCAAAGAGGATATGCGGTTCTCTCTGCTGCTGCTGCTGAGTCACTTCAGTCGTGCCCAACTCTGTGCGACCCCATAGACGGCAGCCCACCAGGCTTCCCTGTCCCTGGGATTCTCCAGGCAAGAACACTGGAGTGGGTTGCCATTTCCTACTCCAATGCGTGAAAGTGAAGGTGAAGTCGCTCAATCGTGTCCGACTCTTAGCGACCCCATGGGCTGCAGGCCACCAGGCTGCTCCGTCCATGAGATTGTCCAGGCAAGAGCACTGGAGTGGGGTGCCATGCCTTCTCCAGTGGTTCTCTGTAGACCTACGCAAACTGTGCCAACCTTTCTCAGCCCCTATCACGTGAGGTGCGGTTCGAGGTGCTGCAGACGCAGTGATGAGCAAGCTGTGGCCGTTGCTCCTGAGGAGGCGAACGGGATGACAGAGCTGCCTGGCAGGTGCCACGGCTGAAGGCGGCTGGGCACGCAGCCTGCTCCTGAAGGTTAGGTGGGGCTTCTTCAAGGAGACAGACCTCTGAGCTGACGCCTAAAGAGTGGGAGAGAGTCGCCCGAGGAGGAGGTGAGGGGCACGCTGTTTTAGGCAGAGGTGAAGCAGAAAGTCATGGAGGAGCTAAACTGCATGCAAGGGGAGCCAGTTTTGCACAGTCTGCTACTGCGAGCCCAGCACAGTGAAGGGGGAAGGACTTAAGCTGAGGAGGGGACAAAGAGCCCGGTGGGCCAGGCAAAACCACCTAAAATCAGCGAGGCGGGAGTCGTGTCAGACCTAAGCAGGCTTCTGCTCACAGGTGGAAGACGCTGTACAGAGAACAAAAAGTGTCTATTTTATTCTTCTGCTTGGATAGACTATAAACGTATCCAGAATGGATGACTTTCATTAGATCATATTCTTGGCATAGTGTAGCAATCCCGAAAATGGAGAATTACTTGGTTTTAGGTAAAGACAATTCATATATCATTCCAAGAGACTATAATCAATCCAAGTTATGTCATCCCAAACAAAATATCTGATAATTTATAGGCCCCTATGAACATCCTTGCACTTACCTAGCAAAGTCTTAAGACTTTGAGTCTTTTGGTTCTACCATCCACAGCTAGAGTTTATTTGTAGGGAAGAGCATCCAAGGGAGTGAAAAAAGTTCACACTTCCCACCTTCAAGGACCTTATCATTTGGATAAGCAAACAGGAAACACTAAACTCAGGTTAAAAAGACAATAAAAACAAAGATGGGAAGGAAAAGAAAGACTTACGGAGACCAAACTCTTGGAAAAGCCTCTATTTCTTCTTGTGTGTACTCATCTAGACGTCTGGGCACTTTTCGTGGTTGAGGAAGCTCTTCTGTTAAATTCTTAAGAATATCTTCTGGTATATCCTAGATGAAACAAAAATTTAGGCTTGATTTTCTTAAAATCTATTCTTAGTAATTAATTAGTAATTCTTGTGTATAAGTGTGTTAGTCACTTAGTTACGTCTGACTCTGCGATCCCACGGATTGGACCCGGCCAGGCTCCTCTGTCCACAGACTTCTCCAGCCAAGAATACTGGAGTGGGTAGCCATTCTCGTCTCAAGGGGATCTTCCTGACCCCTGAGTGCCCTGCACTGCAGGCAGATGCTTTACCCTCTGAGCCACCAGGGAAGCCCTTAGTAATTCTTAGTAAGTATTAAGAAATAATAAGCAGAAGAATGTCTACAATAACACATTTTATATTTTAATCTTGACAAACATTTCTAATGATGAACTAGACATCTTCAATTTTGACAAGTATCTGGTCACTAAATTCTACTTTTTCTGAATATTGTGTAATTTTTTCCTCCTCCTTTCAAAAAAAGGCACTGCCTTGGATCATTCTCATAATGTTTCATCTGATGACTGTTTGTACAAGGTCTATTGCTTCCAGTGCCACAACCTTTTTCAATTTATGCTCCATGTTTTTGCCAAAAAAAACTTTCAAAAATGAAAATCTGCTGTATCCTCAAGTCATCTAGCCAGCAAGCGTTTACTGAACTCCTTCTATGAAAATTGTGTTAGGGGCTGATATAGAAAGAAAAATCAAAAGATCATGGCTTCTAAAGGCTTCCAATTTTTACAAAGTTACTCCTTGGCTAAGATCTCTCTGGACGCAGCTCTAGCTCCCGAGCCACACTAGTGGACTCACTCCCAGCCCCCCTCCAACTTCCCTTCTCCACAAGGGCCAGCGGGTCCTGAGCAAGCACCCTCCCACCACTCGCGCACTGGTCTGCACTGAGATCCTGGTGCCTTCACTAATGGAACCGTCCAGAACTGCTTCCCGCTGGGTAAACGGCCAAATGTTCAGAAAAATAAAAGGAAAGGTAAAATGTGAAAAGGTCTGAACCTAAGTAATGAAAAGCAGGCTAAAGAGTAAAGCATATATTTGAGAGGCATCTTGAGAGAATTGGACTAAATAAAGGTAATGATAAAATGAAGAGCATGGAATAAATAAATTGGACTAAACGAGGGGAATGATAAAATGAAGAGCATGGATAACCGAAAGAATTGACATTTACATTGTGCTCCTGGAAGAGAAGTAAGGGAAAGGAATTATATTGTGGATCTGAATGATGGGTTAATTCTGGAGTCTACTGAAGGAACAGTAATATATCAATATAGAAGTGTCCTATGGGCGTTTCCACAGGGACTGCAGACATAATACCCTCTTTTCATTTATAGTGTGTTCTTAACCGTTCTCAAAAAAATAGGATGACTATGTGTTTGTCTGCAGAGAGGAATAGTATACTTGGGAATCACATGTCTAGGCAAGCACATGGCATCGAACAGTCACCGTTTGTCTTCGGAACCAAAATACAATTAAAAACAGTGTCAAGGACTCACAGAGCTCTTACGCTGTGAGCTGATCCTAAAACTAAATGTGGCAAAAGTATAGTTTTCTTTTTTAAACTTGAAAATGACTTTAAAATTATAGTTTGGATAGGCTGGGTCACTATCAACACACATAAAGCCACAATAAACACTACTCACAGTTTTCTTCACTGAAAAGCATCCGAATAACATTTAACTTTCCTTCCCCAGCATACTCAAATACACAAGTGTAAGCACACAGAATCAGAATGAGCAGAGGATGCCTGGACACATTAAATATTGTTAATTATTCCTTAATCTTTACTTACTAAAGAAGTCTATCTGCCAGTTTGGTATTCATGAAAATGTATGAATATTTCACACTTCTTTGGAAAACTATTAAAAAAAAAAAACCCTTAGATCATATTTGCAAAGACAATTTTAACACTGCCAGCTGCTCATTAAGCATAGAGAATTTAGAACCTAGTGGGTTTCTGGTAAGTGTTTGCTGAATTGAAAAGAATTTTGACTGAAATGAGCTTTCCAAATTTCACCACTATAAAGGGATCCACTCAAAGAATGGACAAAACTCAGTGCACAGTTAGGGATGGAAGATGCTGAGCGACATGAAACCAGAAAGGCAGGAAGGGGCTCCTTCAGCGGGCACACGGGGGAGCCGTCGCATGCTAACTGAGGGTGGTGAGAAGAGTTTCTCTTTCTGTGATTATGCCTTCCGCAGAGGGGTGGTTAGCTGAAGAGGGAAATAAGGAAAAGAATAAAAGCAGAAAAGAGACGCACAGGGGAGGTGACGATTTACTTTTTTACAGGTTTTCCTCTTTATGCTTTTGTGTCTGTTTCCTGGCCACACCTCGCAGCCAGCAGGATCTCAGTTCCCTAACCAGGGATTGAATCCGGGCTCTGTGCTCTGGAGCTGAGCCCTCGAAGCAGAGGCCTAACCTCCAGGCCGCCAAGGGAGCCCCAGTTTATGCAATTTTTAAGAGAATTTCTAATCTACAGCAAAGTTGTGAAAATGAGTGAACTCATCTAACCCTTACCTAAATTCACTAATTGTTAAAATACAACATGATTGCTTTCTGTCTATTCATAAACACACATACCCCAAACACTCTTTTTAACTGTACCACTTGAGAGTGGTCTGCCAATATTTCATCCCTAAATATTTCAGCATATATATCTTCTAAACATAAGAATTGTTTCTGACATAACCACATTACAAATTCATATTCAGGAAAAATATCATTGATGAAACATCTTTTAACCTAATATAGTGTGTGTACACACACACACACACACACACACACACACACAGAGTATATATTCAAATTTCCCAAAGTGGTCTAATAAAAGTCTTATGTAGCTTTCTTTTTCTAATCCAAGGTCAAGTATCACATGCTACAACTAATATGTTATTATGTTAATATACATAATTCATTCTTTAGTATAGTTTCCTTTGATTGGAAGAGTTTCCTTGGTTTATCTGTCTCTTAGGAAATTAATTTTTGAAGAGGCCAGGCCAACTGGGTTGCAGAATATCCTTTTTCCCTTGGATTTGCAGAACTGTTTCCTCATTATTAGATTCAGGTTGAACGTTTCTGGCAGGACACTATTGGGTCTTCAGTGCTTCATTCGAAGCAGGAGGCGTACAGCATCAGTTTATCCCATACTGATGATAGATGTAACGTCTTGGTTATGGGCGGTGGGCCAGACGGCTTTAACGTAGAAGACTTTCTTCCCTTCCTAAGTTAGGTGCTCTGTGGCAGGTTTTGAAACTCTGTGAATATCCTGTTCTACAATGTTTAACTCAATGGATATACGATACACTAATGATGGTGGCTCTTCTAATTCAGTATTATTTCCTACATGTTTTAGATGATATTCTTCTCTAAAGAAGAGCTCTTCCTTCTCAAAAAAGGAGAAGGGAAATTATAATAAGTTAAAAATAATTTTTGGACTATCACTGTGGGCTCCTAGATTTCTGTTTTCTGCTCTAAGTAGCCCATCATACGCCCGCTCATCTCACGGCTCACGCAGTCCCGTGTGTGCCTGCGGGCGCCGCTTCAGGTTGCCCCCTGTGTGCAGACACCTCTCCATCGGCCTCTGAGCTCTGTCTCACTTTCTTTGACTTCTTAGTTTGCTATCAGAAACAACGCAGAAATAATAATCTTGTGCATGTGTGTGCTCCAAAATAAACTTCTATTTTTGTTCCAGACCTAGAATCAACCACTTCTCTAAGAATCGCATTCCTTTTAATATGGAATAGCACTTAGAAAACAGTCTGGAAACCAGTTCTGCTGACTTCTATTAGTACTGTCATTTTATTTTTTTAATATATAAAATCTTAACATGATAAAAAAAATCTAAAAAGTTATAATAATCTAAAAGGCTTTTCTCCAAAAAGCTCATTCTCTTTCCTACCAATCCCTTCCATGTGTTTGTGCTCTTGATCTAGTGAGTAACCAACTTCATTTTCTTGTTTATTCTTCCTGTTTCTTTATGCAAAAAGATAATTCATATATGTGTCTGTAAACATACATATGTATAAATACATATAAAAGGTAGTATCCTACCGATATTCTTTTCCATCTTGCTTTTTTTCACTTAATATATCTTGGAAAGCATTACTTATCCAGTCACAGTGATATTCGTCATTCCTTTTTTTATAATTGCACAGTACTCAACTGAATAGATATAGCATAATTTAGCCAATTTCCTATATATAAGCATTTATTTCCATTACTATTATGGATAGTATGGAAACAATAATCTTGTGTGTGTGCATCTTCAGGGTAACTTGCTGTCCATGCGACTGCTAGACCAAGCAAGAACCTCCTTATGCGTGTCTTTGTTAGCTGTCACCTGGTTCCCTGCATTCCTTGTGGGTTGCACCACTTTGCACTGCTACCCGCAGTGTCTGAGTGCCTGTTTCCTTGTGGCTGTGACAATAAAATGTGTTGTCAAGTTTTTGAAAATTTAGCAATCCATTTTTCGGGAAATGGGCTCATTTATTTTATAGGGGAAATGGGCTCATTTATTTTATAGACTGAAATAATTTAAGTAATTTATACCGAAACCTATAACTTGATAACTGGGAAAAATGACATTAGTATTTTCTTTGTCCGTTTTAGAAATCATGGTTTCTAAAAACATGTGGAAGTACAATCAGAAACAGTTTAAAAATTCTTTTAATTTCATGCCCAAGGTCATTCATCCTTATATGATGATACTACTGCCATGCTTGTTACCTCAGAGGTAAAGTGAACAGGGGGAAACTATCCTACTCATTCATACAAAGCAAAGCTAATAAATTAGCCACTTCAGTAAAAGTCTGAATAATTTACTTATGCATTATTTAAGCTAACAATAGAACATGCAAGTACCTTGAACAGTTGATAGAACTTGATATTTTGGAATAAATTCTATATTATTCTTTTACTAGGAACTATAAGGACAATTATAACCCGTACTATTGATACCAACTAGGACTTACTGTTCCAGGGCCTGGTCTAAATACCTAAAAAATGTTATTTCACCTAATTCTTACAGCAATCTTATGATGAAGGTACAATTACTACACCCATTTACCGGATGAGAAAACAGAGGTAATAATGGCCACGAAGTCAGTAAATGGTAGGACATGTATTCAAACCCAGGCAGTCTGATTCCAGAACCTGGACTCAACTATTTTATATAGAACTTCTAGTGTTTATATTATACTAGAGAGAAGAGCTAAGTACTCATACCAGTATAATAGTTATGAATAAAACTGTCTTTTTATTTTCAAGTACTTTTAAGCTGAACAAGTTCTGAGTAGGAATAAGTATTTTGAAGTTATAGCATGGGAAATAATTGGCAATCAAAGTCAAGCTATTAATCTATGATTCACAGAAGCTATACAGGTCACAAAAAAGTAAAGTGAATTCATACTTTTTTGTAGTTCATGAAATTACCTATGAGTATCCTCAATTAAACAGGGACTCTAATTATAGTTCATTGTTCCAAAGAAAGTAGCTATTAAAATGAAAATATGGAACTTACAGACTTTTGATTTTTAGTTCAATGATGGTTCACTTTATAATCTAAAATAGAAGCAATTGTTTTTGTAGTGTATTCACTATAAAATGCAAAAAAATATTTTAAAAGTCGACATAAAATTACTGAAAACAAATACAACAATTATTTTAAAATGAGAAAATACTGAGTTAAAAATTTAAAAAGGGTCTTTGGTTACTTACTTCATCTGGGAAAAGATGCAATCTCTGCATCAGAGTTCTTCTGTGAAGGTTTTTTGGCAGCATGCCATAAATAGCTAGTTTTACAATCTGAAAAACAGATACACGGAGCACTCAGTAAGAAACATGTGATGGGAATATAAACACAGTAAAAGACAGTGATGAAAAGCAGTGGGCTAAGACTCAATATGAATATGAAAGGAACAAAACTGAGACCTAAGCAGATATGTGGCAGCAATAAAAAAGACCTTTTATTATTTTGTACATTACCATCTTCTTTTAAATCTGTTTATCTGTATTTAGACAAAGAAAAAAAAAGGAAGACATTAGGAAAACCTGTGTATGTGTTGATTTTAGATGGAATAAGAAGAAATTCTCTAAGCTTATACAAGAACTTGTGGCTCAAATAATCTATTACATACAGGTTATAGCACATCCTAGGGAGGTTTAATCCCATTTCCCCAGGTGGGTGATCAGGAGACTGCCAATGAATGAACTAAGCCCTGACCATACCGTCATGAGGCTGACTCTGTAAGTCACAAACCTAGAACAACGGTAACAGTGAGCATTCACTGAAAACTTAGCACGTGTGCAGGAGTCACTGCATTAGACTTGTTATCTTGTTCATGTTACTAAGTTCCATTTCACAGACGAGGAAACAAATTCAGTGAGGTTACAGAGCCCACCTTAATTTCCTGTATCTAGTAAATGGTACTGGAATTCAAACCAGGTAGGCCCACTCCCAGGACAGACACATAACACATGCAAACACACTTAACAACTCGTTCCTCTCTGCCACTTATCAAGAAGACCAAGCCCCGTCACCCCGTCACACCCGTTCCCAAGGGGGCAGACCAAGCTTTCTGTGATTTGCTCTTCTCCCTGAGAAGGTCGCGCTCACGGTTTATCTGCTGTCTAAACTCTCTCTGGCTGTGCGGGGTCTCTCATTGCACTCCAGCTCGCTCCAGCTGAGACAAGGAGGGGCTTCTCTCTGCCTGCGGTGCGTGGCTTCTCCCGGTGCAGAGCATGGGCTCGAGGGCCTGCAGGCTCAGCGGTGTGGCACACGAGCTTAGCTGCCCCCCGGCACGTGGGGTCTTCCCAGCCCTGCGATCAAACCCGAGTCCCCTGCGTTGGCAGGCGGATTCGTAAACTCTAGACCACCAGGGAAGTCCAAGGTTATCCTCACTGTTGTCCTGAGTGTGGTTCTGTGTATATTTTGTCAACAGAAAGTCACACAGTCTCACCTTGTGCTCTGATTTCCCGTGGGCCTCCTGGCAAGTAGTGAGTATAGATAGCCCATATGAGCTTCATGAAACTACTGACAGACATCTGGAGAGTCAATGATTTTTTCATCTGCACTCATCTTTCAAGGATATAATTTGGTATGTATTAAACTCAACCCACAGTACATGTTACAATAGGACTGCACTGTAGAGGATTTCCTTATCCTTTTATTTTCTCATCAAATCAGACTACAAAACCTCAACATATACAAATGCTAACGCCAGCCCACATATATTTCCAATCTATTTTCTATGTTAGTGCTGTTAAGGCTTTACATTCCAGAGATTTTATATTGTTAAAATTAAAAGCAATTAGAAATTCAGTGCCTGAATTATATAAGCCGCATTTCAAGTGGTCAACTTGCCACAGGTGACTAGTGGTTACTATATTTGATAGCGCAGACAAAGAATGTTTTCATCAGAGCAGAAATTTCTGTTGGGTAGCACTGATACCAGTCTTTAAAATTTTTAATGTGTTAGAAGTCTTTAGTAGAAAGTGACAATGCTAAGACTACTTAGCATCCTGTCTGGATTAGCAAGTCATTGTATCTTCTGAACATTCTAACAGCCAGTTTATTACCTTAGCAGGGTTTCTTGGTATTTGGCTTCCATGTTAAAAAAAATTAGTTTTATTTACTTGAATTAACAAGTTGGTATTTTTAAAATACACCTTATTTAAAAAATGCAAACATAACAATCAAATTAGAGAAAGCTGGAAAGTATGAAAAGGTTACAAACTGCCAGGTGAGAGAAAAAGATGACAGACATACAAACACACCCAAAAAAATGTGACATCACCTGAACATGCAATCGAGTAATTCCAGCTATACAGACTGAAGCGTGAACTCTGAGGAACCCAGAAAATGAGAAAGACAGAATGGGCTAGGGCTAACAAACATTAAAGACCTTCCTAATCGAATCTGAACCCAGGGTATATGATACTTGTTTCACAAAAAATATCTTTATAAACTATAGGAGAGGGAATGAATATGAGAAAGGAACCATATTAGAAGAAAAATACAAGAACACAGAAACTCTTAAGGAAACTAAAATGTATGACAGACGAAGAAAGGGTACTAAGAAAGGGCTGAATCAATACACTTATTTGAGTTTAGAATTAAAGATCTGCTATGTAATTACAAAAAGATATTGGAAAGTATTTTAAAACCTACTATCAAATGTATAACCAATGTACTTTATTGTTCCCAAAAAACACTGAGTGTTTGAATTGGTGGTAAAATAACTGACCTCTTAAGAAACCATTTTTTTAAAAAAAAAACACAGTCAAAATTAAGACTTAAAGCCATCATCAAATATTTCATAATGCACTTCAATCTCTGTTCATAAAAAATAGTTTGAAATAATTTCTACAAATGCTATCCGAAGCCAAATTCTTAACATCAAAAGTTGGATTGTACTGCCTCCTAGTGTATATTTAGCATACCTGAACAAACTAGAAAATAGTTTTAAAGACATTTAAAAATATAAAGTATTAAAACTATAATTTGTCGTAAAAGTTATGGCATATATTAGCAGCGGCCCTAACAACTTTTTACTAGTATCATATGCAATCCATATTAAGTCAAGATAGGATACTATATTTGATCCGTGATAATCTAAGAATTAAAACACAATTCTTGAGCATATTTTTATAAAACAGATTTGAATGATAAAGAAGTAAAAATACATAGTAAAGTATGGAACTTCTAAATGTTATGTCAGTAATAAACATAGCTCTTCCCCTACCTTTAACCAAGAAAATTTCAGACAATACTTGTACCGCAATGAGATCAAACCAGTCAATCCTAAAGGAAATCAGTCCTGAATATTCATTGGAAGGACTGACTGATGCTGAAACTGAAACTCCAATGCTTTGGCCACCTCATGCGAAGAAGTGACTCATTGGAAAAGACCCTGATGCTGGGAAAGATTGAAGGCAGGAGGAGAAGGGGACGACAGAGGATGAGGTGGTTGGATGGCATTACCAACTCAATGGACATCAGTTTGGGTAAACTCCAGGAGTAGGTGATGGACAGGGAAGCCTGGCATGCTGCAGTCTATGGGGTTGCAGAGTCGGACACGACTGAGCGACTGAACTGAACACCAAACAAATGGTTGCATTCTGACAACAGACGTTTATTTTTATTCATCATTTTAGGAAAATAAAAAGGAGTATCTTCAAAACTTAATGGTTTGCTCATTTAAATAAAAAGCTAAAACACCTTTGAATGGGGAAAACACTACCAAATCCAAGAGAACAATTCAAAGACTGGGTTATCAAGAGTTAAGGAAGAAAAAAATAAAACTGTGAAAGGGCAACAGGAGACTTTGCTTTTAAAATTAATACTGAGAATGAGCATTTGGATTTGGAACATCTTTCAGTACAGAACTCTAGTGACACATAATAAAGACTAATGAAGTCAGTAATAAGGTTTTTTAAAATATTTCTAAAGGACGGAACTGACTAGAGGACAAAAATAGGAAGAACAAGAAAAAGCGCGTCCTGGGCTGGCATCTGCTCTGGGGTGTCGGCTCGGCAAGGGGCTTGGGAAGAGGGCTGCGAACATGAGGTCTGCAGGCAGGATCAAGATGCCCCCACACCCCTGGATCCCCTGGGGCCCAGCAGAAAGGCAGTATTCAGGGTGCTGAGTGTGGAAAGGGAAACATAAGTCTTTCTTGATAGGTAACTGCTAACTATGAACTTGATCTTGTAAGGTTTTCAGGCCCCAAATTCACCCATTTTATGGGGATCAAATTCCAGAAGCTGAAAGTATAGCTTAAAGGGATCTTATGTTGGGATGTGTGTGTATGCACGTACATCCCCAGGCACCAGCCAAAAGCTAAGTACATCTTTTCCGAAGAAATTAATTTTTAACATAGGTCTCAAGAACTCTCAGAGATGAAGTTCCAAGGTACATGTACTTTCCTAGCACCCTGAGCAGAAACAATAAATTGCAGACCCACAAGGACCCATAAATATCAGTCAGATATAAATGCTAAGAATTATGTTTAATATGCTTAAAGAAATGTAAGACAGAACCAAGGTATGACAAAGAAACAGAAGACTATCAAAACTGACTTGCAAACTGAGAAAGAAACAAACAGTAAAAGCTTCCAGAAAAGGAAAAAAATACAACTGAAATAAGAATCTCAATAAAAGAGCTAATCAGATTAGACCTTGGTGAAAAGATAATCAGAGAAGAAGAACACAGATTAAGGAGATTCCTGACAATCCAGCAGAGAGACAGGGAGACATAAACTACGAGGAAGACACACCACATGAAAGAGAGGCACAGAGCTGTGCGCGATGAAACGAGGCAGCCTGCTGCGTGCAGTCAGCTTCCAAAGGGAGAGGGCGGATGGGGAACAGAGGGGACCAGTAGGAAAAGATGTAAGAGCTGACAAAGTTTCAGAAGAGAAGAAACCAATCCTCAAGCAAAATAAATAAGAAAACTAAAAAAAAAGTTATCCTAGAATTGTGTAGATACACAAAAGTATTTTTTCAGGTAAAAATAAAGTTACAAACAGAAAAGGGGAGTTCGCCATTCAGAGACGGTTATGACGGGCATGTCAGTGAGCAGTACTTCCAGGGGGCACCGCTCTGAGTTAGAAGACTGCACGCAAAGAAGATCGTGAAAAAACCAGTAACAGTATTAAAAACTGGGAACAAGAATGTCCAACTGGAAGGGTTTTGAACAATCTGGAACAGAGAAAACATACAGACTGAGAGGGAGAACGGGTATTAAAATCTTCTAGAGGCCTTGGCTTCACTTTGAGGAAAGGGAAACTACTGATTAATCCTATTTAGACTTCTAACAAATGAACTCAATCAATCCAAAAGAAAGCAAGAAGGGGAGGAGAAAGAAAATAATACCTAGGTCAGGGTGTGGACACAGCGGGGGAAGCAGAGAGGGGCGGACGGAGGAAGGAGCGCCAACATACACCCCGCTGCTCCGGGGCTGAGTCAGGTTCGACTCTGTGACCCCACGAACGGCAGCCCACCAGGCTCCCCTGTCCATGGGATTTCTCAGGCAAGAGTACTGGAGCGGGTGGCCATTTCCTTCTCCAGGGGCTCTTCCCCCCCCAGGGGCCAAACCTGCGTCTCCTGCACTGGCAGGTGTGTGTGAGACAGGCAGCTGGCGGGAAGCTGCTGTCACGCGGGGAGCCTGGCTCAGGGCTCCGCGATGCCCGAGGGGGCAGGGTGCGGGCGGGAGGGGGGCTCAAGGAGAAACACATACAGTTATGACTGACTCACGATGACGTGTGGCAGAGGCCAACACAGTATTGTAAAGCAATTCTCCTCCACTTAAAAAAATAAAATCTAGCTCAGTTTAAAGATAAGCTGCAAAATGGTATATGAGGCGTCAAAATTTAAAAAAAGGTTGATTTGGCGATATCAATATATAAAAAGAATACACAAGTTAAAAAGCACTATTGGAGATAAATTCAGTACACACCCGGTCAATTCTTCAGGAAGATTACAATTCCAAACTTAAATTTATTTAACCCTAAATCTTCAAAACATACAAGGGAAAAAACTGACAGAACTACAAGGAAAAATTAATAAATCCATAATTGAGATTTTAACATAACTCTTTAAGATAATCAATAAAGTGAATAACAAAAATAGTGAGAGTATAAGACTGGAACAACAAACTTAGCATGTTTGATATAATTACAATATAAACATATATACATACATACATCTGTCTCCCCAAAACATTTTCAGCAATCATATATTCTAGGTGATCATGCAGATGTCAAGAAATTAAAAAGAAAAGCATCAAACTTCTATAACTAAATGCAAAGTATATTAAATAGTAATTAGAAAAGATACAGAATGATGATGAAATATCATTGATACCTATCAAAACTTGTATGATGTAATTATAGTGAAGAACTCACAACCCTGAATGCTAGCTATGTTAGAAGAGAAGGAAGACTGAAACCCAGTCTCTCCACAAGTGATAAATAGTGATAAAAAATACAACACACTCACCGCGACTGGATCCTTCCGGTGAAGCTGAGCAGCTGTTACTTGTTTAAACCCACCTGGGTAGCTA
The DNA here is from genome assembly GCF_023699985.2 of Odocoileus virginianus. NCBI lineage: Eukaryota > Metazoa > Chordata > Mammalia > Artiodactyla > Cervidae > Odocoileus > Odocoileus virginianus. The sequence continues at coordinate 65,940,381 of NC_069688.1, forward strand.
TTTTTAAAAGAAACAGAGACATTAAAACTGGGAGTAGGCGATGGGACAGTATCTTTGAAATGAACATTCTCTTATAATAGGAAAACTTTTTTTATTATGAAATTACATTTGTTTCTCCCGGAGGAGGAAATGGAAACCCACTCCAGTATTCTTGCCTGGAGGATCCCATGGACAGAGGAGCCTGGTGAGCTACAGTCCACGGGGTCACAGAGTCAGACACAACTGAGCAACTAACACACATACTTGCTTCTGGAAACTATGCTACTCATCATGTCTTAAAAATTAAGCAGTAACTATGCTATATGAAATGCTATTAAGTGGTCACATTTAGCAATCATTATTTTATAAATCCAGTCAATCCTAAAGGAAATCAGTCCTGAATATTCATTGGAAGGATTGATGCTGAAGCTGAAACTCCAATACTTTGGCCAACTGATGCGAAGAAATGACTCACTGGAAAAGACCCTGATGCTGGGAAAGATTAAATGTGGGAGGAGAAGGAGACCACAGAGGATGAGGTGGTTGGATGGCATCACTGACTCAATGGACATGAGTTTGAGCAACTCTGGGAGTTGGTGATGGACAGGGAAGCCTGGCATGCTGCAGCCATTGGACTGCACAGAGTCAGACACAACTGAGCGACTGAACTGAATTTCATAAGAAGTTCCACATATAAGAAACTTCTTGGCTAACCATTTTTCAAATTAACTAATTATTTATTGGCTGTGCTAGGTCTTCACTGGGCTTCCCTGGTGGGAAGCGTAATGCAGGAGACCCAGCTTCGACCCCTGGGTTGGGAAGATGCCCTGGAGAAGGGAAGGCTGCCCACTGTCCTCACTGCTCTATGTGGGCGTTGTCCAGCTGCGGCAAACGGCGACTACGCGCCGCTCTGGCACGTGGGCTCCTCAGGGCACTGGCTTCTCTTGCTGCGGAGCGCTGGCTCCAGGTGTGTGGGCTTCAGTGCCGCAGCAGGCTCCACAGTGCGGGCTCAGCAGCTGATCCCAGGCGTGTGGAATTTCCCCAGATCAAGGATGAAGCCTGTGTCCCTTGCACTGGCAGGCGGATTCTTATACACTGCATCACCACGGAAGTCCCTGGCTAACTACACTTCTATTGGAATTTAAGTTCATTGATCATTCATTCAAACATTCACAGTTGCTTATTTCTGCTTGAATGAAAGAAAAACAAAACAAACTGCCAAAATGTGTTTCACATTCCCTGAAAAAATTAGGCAGTGAGTAAGCTAGGGGTCAGGTCTGGGGAAAACAGTGGTAGACTACTCGGTTCTGAAGGCACGTTAATACTCTAAACAGGTCGTGCTCCTATTTCCTATTACCAGAAAGTCATATGCTGCTTCTAAGTAACAAAATATTTCACTGTGTTCAGATCAAAATCATAAATAAAATGGAGATTAAAAAAAATATTTGGGATAGTTATTGATCTTAGTAACCCGAATACCCCACACCCAGGTCTGGAATCAAGATTTTGCCAGCAGCAACCAGTATAATATGAGGAAACTCATTTCATCTCTTTATTTATGGGTTTGCTCACATAAGAAAAATGCTAGTATCTGCCCCATCTACCTCTCAAGATTTTATGAGAGTCGAGTAAGAAAGTGTTTGTGACAGTGCTTAAGAAATTTAAAACAAAAGCAACATACAGATGTAAGACTTTATTATTACACTGAATGGATGAATAAAAGCCTAGATGATTTTCAAGGAAGGGAAAAAGAAAATGTAAAGACAGTGGACTCTGCAAAGGAAATTTAAAATTATCTAAATATGATTCCTTTTATAGGTTTCTTTCAACACTTAAAAACATTTTGAAGAGGATTTAGAGAACCATGTTTTAGGAATAAAATTTAAGAAAGCAAATTTAGAAGTACGCTGAGAAAAATGGATAATTTTCCAAATGATACTCTTTCATTTGTTTCATGGAGCTTCACCCTCAGAACAAGAAATAATTGTCCTCTATTCTTCCTCTCTGGGAAGAAAATACTTTTTGCTTTTATCACAAGGTTATCTTGCATTTTCATATTTCTTTCCCAATTGCCTCTAAATTTTATAAAACTTGTTTTACATATATTTTACTTTGCCAAAAGTAAAAATGACTAAAAATGAATGTGAATTAATTTTTGTTCAATAAAGATTTCATGAAAGCGTGTAAGTATAGGAAAGGACAAAGGCCACTAACAAGCAGTGATTCTCCAGGATCTCGGAACGTCACAGCCTCGGACGCGCAGACGGCACCGCCCTCACGCAGAGTGAGGGGGAGCTAAGAGCCTCCTGATCAAAGTGGAGGAGGAGAGCGAGACAGCTGGCTTAAAGCTCAACATTCAGAAAACTGAGATCACGGCATCCGCTCCCATCACTTCAGGGCAAATAGATGGGGAAACAGTGGAAACAGTGGCTGACTTTGGGCTCCAAAATCACTGCAGATGGTGACTGTAGCCATGAAATTAAAAGACGCTTACTCCTTGGAAGGAAAGTTATGACCAACCTAGACAGCATATTAAAAAGCAGAGACATTACTTTGTCAACAAAGGTCCGTCTGGTCAAGGCTATGGTTTTTCCAGTGGTCACCTATTGATGTGAGAGACGGACTCTAAAGAAAGCTGAGTACAGAAGAATTGATGCTTCTGAACTGTGGTGTTGGAGAAGACTCTCGAGAGTCCCTTGGACTGCAAGGAGATCCAACCAGTCCATCCTAAAGGAGATCAGTCCTGGGTGTTCATTGGAAGGACTGATGCTGAAGCTGAAACTCCAGTACCTTGGCCACCTCATGCAGAGAGCTAACTCATTGGAAAAGACCCTGATGCTGGGAGGGAATGGGGGCAGAAGAAGGGGACGACAGATGATGAGATGGCTGGATGGCACCACCGACTCAATGGACATGAGTTTGAGTAAGTTCCGGGAGTGGACAGGGAGGCCTGGCATGCTGCGATTCATGGGGTCAGAGTCGGACACGACTGAGCGACTGAACTGAACTGAAGACCTACTTGGTCAAAAGACGAAAAGAAACAGATGGGAACCTCAAAGCTGACTTGTCTAAGATGAAGGTGCACTTGGAAATAAAAATAATTTTGATCAAGAATGATAGGTCAATATTTCTAACTGTATCTTGCATGATATTGAAGAAATTATGCTTAATAAAATTTGTACATGACCTGAAACTGAGGGCTTAACTAACACATTACCTGAAATAATCCAGATCTCAAAAGATCTTCAAAGGCTGGAGATAAAATTTAATATGGAGTAAACTTAGGGTACTACAGCTAGATTAAAATGCAACTGAAACACACAGGCAGGAGGATACAAGGCTGAAAAAGACCTCAAGTGTTTTAGCTGAGAGTAACCTCAGTGTAGCACACAGTGATACAGCCCTGAAGAAGCACTCGACTGCGACAGAAGACGGAATAACTGGAAGATGGAGGAGTCACATTACACCAGAAAACCATCAGGACACAGCCAGGGGAGTGTTACTTAGTTAAGATGTTGACAAGTAATGACAGCACCCAGAGAACAGTGAGCAGGATATAACGGACATATTTGAAGGAAGTCACATAAAGAACTTCACACGAACTACAGGTGTTTGGTCTAGAGGAAAGACAGATCAGTGAGGACGTGCTGATCACGGTCTCACAATTACTTGAAGGAGGTCATGTGGAAGATACAATTTTACACCGTCCAAAAGAGGAGGACAGAGAACGAGATAGCTGGATGGCATCACCAACTCAGTGGGCTTGAGTTTGAGCAAGCTCCGGGAGACAGTGAAGGATGGGGAGGCCTGGCGTGCTGCAGTCCATGGGGTTGCAAAGAGCTGGACACGACTGAGCGACTGACAGCAGCAACAAAGGCTGTTAGGAAAGCTGAAGAAAGACAGATGATGACTTAACAGCACTGAGATCTTTCCAAAACTTAGACCACGTCAAAGGCAGAATGAATGGGCTGCCTCAGGAGCTAGGAGACTGCTACTGTTCAAAGACAGGCAGACCTGTAATCTGACAGGGATGCTGTGGGAAGGTATAAAGGTGTCTTTCCAACTGGGGATTCTCCTCACCGTTCTTTCAACCTCTCATGCACTTTTAGACGTTCAAGACACTTCCAGAAACAGCAGTAAGAGGAATCAGAGGAAGCAGAAAGAAATGAGAAGACTGACTAAAGAATGAGAGAAATCTAGATCAGCGAGGTTACCATGACAAATACTCTCAGGAAAAACCAATAGCCTCGGGCAATTACAAGGATCCGGTACAGTTTTGTGGTTTTCTAATTGAGTAAATCACACATGCATCACGAACAAAATCAGTGCTTCCTTAAGTTTCTTCTTCTTTCAATATTATTTATTTTTATTTTTTGGTTGTGCCACGCGAGATCTTAGTTCCCCAACTGCATATTGAACCTGTGCCCCTGCAGTGGAAGCGCAGTCTTAACCACTGGACCACCAGGGAAGCTCCTTAAATTTCTTTGAAATATAATCAATAATATTAAAGTAACACATTTCCACTGCCTACCTTCCCTGACAAAAGCATTATCTTACCCAGTATGTGAGGAGTATACTTTTTGCTCCCATTTGTTTCCAGAAAATGCAATGTGCCTTGTGTTCATGATGACAACATGATCCCCACAGTCACCTGGGTTTAAAAGAAAGAAAGGAAAAAAGGATTTTGGTTGAAAAATCCTGACTTTAAGAAAAAGTGTGCTTGGTTATTTACAAAGCTTTCCAGAGTCCAAAGAACACATCAGTGAATATAAAGCATGTCAGTGCAACATCAAAATCCTTGAACAGACTGATGTTTTTCTTTTATATAACATCTAAGTATAGAGGAGTTGGCTAGACATTCGGAAACTCTCAACACTGGAAAGTAAAAGAGAATTCGGGAAAGAAGCCAATAACAATAGGCCTTTGAAAGGCAAACTACTGTTACTCTTATTGTCTTTGACCTTTAATGATTACACTTCGTTAAAATGTAATAATTACACTTTAATAACAATTACACTTCACCACTTTTAACTATCTAATAAAATTTCCCCTTAAAAATAAAAGAGAAAATGAAAACAATATGCATAAAGATGAAAAAAGGTAGGTTTTACCAATAGGTAAATTGGAAACAAATGTAAAACATCACAATTGTTACTCACTTCAAATCCAGAGAACAGAGTATCATGCTCTCATGCTTAACTACTAACCCAAGGTTTTTCCAGTCACATTTAACTAGTTAAATATCTTTCAAACTGGAAAAAAAAAAATAAAGTTTGGTAAACAGCTTTCAGAAATAGGAATTGAGTTTATTTACAAAAATTTATCACCTTAGATTTCTAACCTTATTTGATTTCTTTTTATAATAATGGGCTAAGTTAAGTGGCCAAATAAAATTCGAACTAATTCAATCAAGGGGAAAACTCAGAGATTTCTGTCAGGAAATCTAAGGTCTCATCATGGACCCAGTCTTGTCCCTCCTTCATGACGTAGAGCAGGGCTTTTATGTGCTCATTTTCTTACAGGATCTGATTTGAGAAATGTCTGAAAACCAGTCGTTCCAATTTAGCGATAAATAACAGAAGTTTGGCTTTGGCATTTATGCTTGTTTCCAGCCTTGATGCACAAATATCCAAATGCCTACTTCAACTTTTTTTTCTTCTTTTAGTATCCCAGAAATTCTGCATGGCTAATGTGACAGATGATCATGGAAGTTACCACAAAATCCACTGAGTATAAAGACATTGTGATAGGAACAAGGGGTGTTGTCCCAGTTTATTGCTTGTACGTAAATATTCACTTCTAAAAAAGGTAAGTATTCTAGATATAACCGTGAGCAAATACCTTCAGTGCTCTGTATGACGATGTTCTAGGAGTGAGCTGAAGAACAAATGTGTGATTAACACTGTGAAATTTAAATGACATTGTTAACACTTGAAATAGACTGACTCAACTGAATAGTAAGAAAAATACTTTAGCTGGGTAACTTTAAGAAGAGCATTTTAAACTTTTTTCCCCTAACAAATTCTTAGAAGATTTAAATAAATAATGCAAAACAGAATACTAGAGACAGATTAGTTGAACTGTTTGAATTGTGTTTGAATTGCTAACATTCACAATATAACTTTTAAGAACTGTGTGAAACTTTTATTTGATTTCATTCCACATGCACCAGAAATATTTTAAGATGATCTGATAACTTCAGATAATGCTGAACAAAGGTTTCCCTCTGCTTCTTTTAAATGCTCATATAGTCTTCCTCAACTGATTAACTTGTGGACAATGAAAAGAAAGGCGTTCTCATGAAGAGTAAGTCATAATCCAGAAATCACCAAGGGCCCTTCCTTTTCATTCATCATTGAGAAATAAACATGTTGGGAAAGCTCCCGCGTCCCCAGCTTAGGAGGGGAGCTCTAATTAGAAGGCAGTGCGTGTAAAGTGGTTCAAAGATTGTATACTCACATATCTGAACATACAGAGGCCCACTGGGCTTGGTGAGATGCTGTGGCAAGCCAACTTTCCATTTATATGGTTATTTTTTTTCTTGTGCAACTGTGGTTTGGGCCAAGATGGAAATGCCATGGAATTAGAAGAACGTGCTCCTTCCACAAAACTTGGGAGAAGATGGAATCAGCAGTAGCCATATAATTCTTTTTCAAATACAGCACTATCCATCCACTGATTTAAAGCTCTGCTTCCTTACATGTAAGCCATCACCGCAAAGGCACTCCTCACGTACTGCAGAATAAACATTCTGCCAGAATAGACGAGACTTTCTGGCAGGCCGTCCTTTCCTAGGAATGGAGGATAGCTTTTCCAGGAAATTAGAAATTTACTTTTTAAAGACTAAATTGTATTTTTGTTTCACTGTATTTAATATTTGACTTTTATCGACAGAAGTTTGGACTTTTCATGTCCCTAAGATGTCACTAAAATCAGAACTTACACTGCAAAGAAAAAACAAAAAACTTAAATTGCAAGCAGTTTTCAACTTACAAATATGTTGTTTTAAGTGTTTTTCTAACATTTATTGGTTTAACTAGCATTTATTATGTATGTTTTATGTGCTTATAAACATTATAAACATGTTTGCTTAAAAACTGACATACAGTTTCCCAGAAAAACAATATTACAAATGATGGCCATATGTACAGGAAGGGCTATAAAAGTTAGTATTTATGTGTGATGACGACATTTAGGTTACATTGGAGGATATCTTTATTCTTAGGAGACATACACTGAAGTATTTAGGGGGAGATATACTGATTATCAGTCATTTACTTTCAAATGATTGAGTAAAAACAACATGGTAAAATACTGTGTAACCTAGGTGGATATAGAGAAACTCACTGTACTATTTTGACCTTTTCTGAAATTGTGAAACTTTTTATACAACAAGTTAGAAAAAAAGTAAAAGACTAACAAACCAGTGGAAAAAAGGGAAGAAATGCAGACATTTCACAGAATGGGAAATGACAAAAAGGCCAATATATAAATGAAAAGATACTGAACTCCATGTGCAATTAGGAAAATGCAAATTAAAACCACAGAGCACTTCCCAGCTACCAAAGTAGAATGTTACTCAGATGAGGAATAATGAAAACATCTGCATATAAAGACTGACTAGGTTCCTGTGTATCTCTGAACCCAGTAATTCCTGTTCTAGAGACAGACCTCAGAGAAACTCTTCCACATGTGTCCTGGAAAAATGGTACAGGAATACTGCTAGCAATGTTGTGTGTAAGAAACAAAAAAGGAGGTAAACCACCCAAGTGCTGAGTGAATGGATATTTATTTCATCATTACTATTATTAATTTTCTTAAAAATATTATATTTATGTACGGATAGATGAATACATCCCTATCCATCTATACATATCTTTGTATATTTCATATTTCAAAACAAAGTTAAAACTCTGACCAGTTGCAAAAAGCATTGTTGACAGGCCAAGCAAGATGAAGGGTAAGAACTGACACTCGGGCCTTGCAGGGTAGACAGGGAGTGCCTAGGAAGGTGAAGTCAATCAAAACTTCCTGGGCTAAGTGGAAGGCTTTCAGTACAAAAGCAACTGAAAAAGGATATGGAAAAGGATATGTTTTGAAAAAAGGATATGGAAAAGCAAATCTATTAACTAAAAATAGTGAAAAATAACTTTCCATACCTAGCTAGCTCTATGTATCTCTCTGAAGGAAAGAGTCTTTCCAAGAGAGGGCAAGCTTATCTGTGTATTTTCAGAAGCTCTCTATTGAAACGCACGTTGCCACGTGAAGAGACATGCCGAGGACTGAGCGTTCCAAGTCCAAGTCAGGACGTTTCTGAGAGTGAAAGGAAGAGCTACTGATAATTTTGCTGGGACAATGGCATAAAATGGGGATGTTTCAGATGAAGTGGTCTATGTAGTTTTGCTATGAAGAAGCAAAATTCATTTTAGTGCCCCAACAGGAGTTCGGCAAAGATGGAATAAGGGATCTTCAAGGGAAAAAAACAAACAGATCCTTGCAGCAGTTCAGTCAACATCTTCAAAATTCTATCCTCACATGAAAACTGCATTTACCGACAGGTCTAAAATGATACTCACTCAGTTGATGGTACACAGGCTTATGCAATCCTTGAAGTCTAACCGATGCCAGGGCAGCAAGCTTGCCAGGGGGCTGCATTTTCCCATCTAAGAGATACCAAACTCGGGCAAAAGTGGCCCATTGCTTAAGAGACAGAAGAGGAAACAAGGAAAATTCTCATTAAACGGGAACACCTGAGTTTGTTACTATATACCATTGCACACAATCCACAGTTAACGTCAATAATTACTATGAAAAAGATCCCATCGTTAGATAACTTTTTTCATTTTCTATTTCTGGAAAAGGGGATCTTTCCTCATTATTCTGTAGAGATTAATGCAGTTATTCCTCCTGCCTGCTTTTCTATTAGCAGTATGGATTATGCTTTATTAAAAACATTCCAAAGATATTATTTCCTTTTACATTTTGTATTTTTCGTACCATGTACAATAGGCTGGAGGGATATTGAGAAGCTCTTAATGAAAGCAGAAGTTGTTTCTGAAAGTCTTCAAAAATACCTGGAGATCAGAAGATGCGTTACACTGACAGAGAGTGGCCAGTTAGAAACTGATGACTATTCAGGAGTTTAACCCGAGTGAAGGAAAGTTTGAGAAAGTGTTCATCGCTGTTGTGTCTGACATTTTTTCCAACATTGTTTGGCAGCTTGTGTATATCCATAGACAAAGGATCTGATCAAGATCTTTCTGGCCTGAAATTTTCTTAAAGTTTGAAGGCAGTGTTAGACACTGCAGAAACACTGCGGCAGCCTTAGATGTCTGTCTAAGGCAGTTTTTTGAAAATTAAGTTTATTCAGTATCATCTATCTCTACTTTTGGCAGCTTAATTTCTGCTAGTTCCCTGGTGGCTCAAATAGTAAAGAATGGGCCTGCAATTCAGGAGACCTGGCTTCAGTCCCTGGGTCAGATTCTCTGGAGTAGGGAATGGCTACCCACTCCAGTATTCTTGCCTGGAGAATCCCATGGACAGAGGAGCCTGGTAGGCTATAGCCCATGGGGTCGCAAAGAGTCAGACACTTGATACAACTAGGCTGGCTGGTTTTATCTTAAATTTAACCATCACAAACCTCAAATCAGTAAAACTGCTTACCCATCTGTGTTTTTCCTGTTCTCATTTTTCTAGTCTCCATCCCATTCCCCTTGTATATATTGTCAGGTTTATCTCTATTTCATATTTTGATGCCCCTGTAAAGGGTATTGCATTTTTAATTTAAATTTCTGATTGTTGCTAGTATATAGAAATACACTTCCTTTTTATATTTTGGTCTTATATACTGCAACCTTGCATTTATAAGTTTCAGTAACTTTTTGTAAATTCCCTTTTTTACACAGATGACCCTTTTCTTTGCAAATAAGGAGAGCTTCTAGCCCACATACTTTCCATCTCTCTTAGCATATGAACTAAAAAAAAAAAAATTCAATTGTCTGCAGGACAACCTTGTTTCTTCAATAAATTGCAAAGAAAAAAGATAGGATAGGAACCTATTATTAAGAGACTTAAAAAAAAACCAACTCGGCAACTTACCATACTTTGGATCCTATTCCAAAGAAAAAAACCATAAAAATATTCTGTATTAATATTTATATGAGAAAATTGGAAATGTGAACATATACTGAATAATTGATATTAAGGAATCACTATGAAATTTTCATTTAGCTTTGATAAATGGTAATGGGATTTTTAAAAAAATCTTTATCTTATAAAGCACGTATTGAAAACATTTACTGATGAAATAAGAAGTGAATGAGGTACAGATTAAATGATACTGACTGTGAGCCCTCCGAAACTGGGTGATAATCTACTTTAATAGCTGATTGTGATTATCCATAACAAAGTTAAGAAAACAAAAAAAGCTGCTCCTGACCTCCATTCTTTACCAGTGACTGCCTCATTTCTTTCCTCTTTTCTGCAGTAAACTCTTGCAAAGAGTTGTCTTTACTCCAAATTTATCTCTCTTCATTCTTTCTTCAGGGCTTCCCTGGTGGCTCAGCAGTAAAGAATCCACCTTCCAATGCAGGAGATAACTGACCCAGGGTTCAATCCCTGGGTCAGGAAGATCCCCTGGTGAAGGAAATGGCAATCCACTCCAGTACTCTTGCCTGGAAAATCCCATGGACAGAGGAGCCTGGCGGGCTGCAGTCTATGGAGCCGCAAAGGAGTCGACACAACTTAGGGAGTAACAACAACTGAAACAATGGTTTCTTCAACCTACTCCACCTGGGCTTTTGTCTTCCCATATCCACCAGCAGCACACTATTGCCAAAGTTACCATGACCTCCACATTACGAAACCCCTTGGTCAATTCTTTGATACAGTTGATCATTCCCCTCTCCTGGGTGTTGAATGCCACTGTCTATCCCCATCCATCCATCATGCAGATTCTTTCTCTTGCTTCTGAAAGGCTGGGATGTTCCACAACAGTTCTTGGTCCTCCTCCCTTTTCTTTTCTTACTTCCTCAAAGACTTCATCCAGGCCATTTGTATGCTTATGATTACCTAATTTACATCTCCAGCTTGGACCTCTTTTCCTAACTCTGGAACTCTTTGAGATCCTATGGACTGCATCTTGCCAGGCTTCTCTGGCCATGGGATTCTCCAGGCAAGTATACTGGAGTGGGTTGCCATTTCCAGGGGATCTTCCCCACCCAGGGATCAAACCCATGATCCCTGCATCTCCTGCATCAGCATGCTGATTCTTTTACCACTGAGCCACCTGGGAAGCCCTCTGAACTATACACTTGTATTCAACTGCCCACCTGGAATATACACTACAGTGTTTTTAAAAATTATATGTAGCAGAAGACCAGTTTTTCCCCAATCCATTGCAGACCAATACTCAGATAGGAAAAAAAAAAAAAACCTTGATAAGGCAATTAAAATGCTGCCACAATGTCCAACGGCTACAATTCTTTTTAATGGTTAATTTTAATTCCTGTATCTCCTTCATCAGGGGCAGGTAACAAAGAGTTCAAGGACGGAATCTCACCTGGGGCAGGGCTAGACTAAGAGGCATCTTACAGCAACATATCCAAGACCGAACGCTGCTCTTCCTCTGAAACCTGCTTCAGTCCCAGCCTTCCCTATCTCAGTCGATTGTTGAAACAAAAAAACCTTGGATTGGTCCTTGGTTTTTTTTCTGTTGCTGTTGGTCACACTTAGTCCTTCTGGAAATCTTACTGGTTCCACTTTCACACGGAACATGACCACTTTCCAACACTACACAGCAACTAGGCCTGGTCCGCACCACAGGCTTGTCTAGCCTGGGTTATTGCGGTAGCCTCTACATAGATCCTTTGCTTTTGTCCACCAATTCCCATTTCTAAACAATTCGTTCTTAACTCAGCAGTCGGGTACTCCTTTTAACACTTAGGCCAGATGAGGTTACTACTTGGTTCAAAACCCCTCCGAAGTGAAAGTCGCTCAGTCGTGTCTGACTCTCTGTGACCCCATGGGATTCTCCAGGCCGCAACACTTCCCAGGGGATCTTCCCAACCCAGGGATCAAACCCAGGTCTCCCGCATTGCAAGCGGATTCTTTACCATCCGAGCCTCCAGGGAAGCCTATATACCTGTGCTCAATACCTCAGTCGTGTCTGTCTCTCTGCAGCCCCATGGACTATAGCTCTCTAAGCTCCTCTGTCCACGGGAACTCTCCAGGCAAGAAGACTGGAGTGGGTTGCCATTTCCTCCTCCAGGGGATCTTCCCAACCCAGGGATCGAACCCGCGTCTCCCGCATTGGCAGGCGGGTTCTTTTACCAGCTGAGCCACCAGGGAAGCCCAAACCTCAAACCACCAACCACCCCCGTCCCCGCAAGGCGGCCCTGATTTTGCTCAAACTGTCTACAGTGCCCTGTGAGATCCATCTTATTGGCTCCCTGACTGTCCCCCTAGCACCGCTCCCGGGTGACGGGAGACCAGAGAAGGGCTGAATAAAAACACCGAAGTAGGGGCACCGAGAGCACTACACGAAGTGGTGGTCAGCTGCGACCCTCGTCTGTGCTTTATCGAGGCATCTCCGGGCCTAGGGGCCTGGCTCCCCATCCGCCTCGGCGGCGCCAACTCCGGCCGCCTCCCGCCAGAGTGAGGAAGCCCGCCACACCGGGAGCTCCGCCTCACCTGCGGCGCTCTAGACAGACCCGCCATGCTCCCGAGGGGCGTCTCCGCGCTTCCGCCAGGACCCGGGGCCGCCTCGCATCACGGCCCGGGGGGAAACGCGCGGAGCTGCGGGTGGCGGTTCCTAGGCCAGCAAGACTTCGTCTGCTTCTCCGCGTTGCCCACGCCTCTTCCAGTCTTCCCACCACAACCATTCCATCAGGAAGAGAGAACACGATGCGGTTATTGAGAGAATAATCCCCCAAAGTCACTCGCCTGCTGGAAAGGGTGCGGAAACCGATGGGGGATGGGCTGTTTCCCGCCGAGCTGAAGAGGGCGCCGGAAGTGCTTCAGGCGCGCGGGCGGTTTGGACGGAGGCGGCCGCGCGCGCTGGGAGATGGATCGGTACCTGCTCCTCGCGGTCTGGGGCGAGGGAAAGGCCGCGGCGGCGGGCCCGGGACTTGGGCCCGAGGCTTTGCGAGTCGAGGGCCCCGGAAAGCCGTCGGGTAGGTGCGGAGCGGAGAAAGCGCGGGAGCGGCTCGAGGGGCGGAGCGGACTCCTGGGAGCAGGTTCTTCTGGGGAGGGCTGGGCGGAGGGACCGCGGGGAGCCGCGACTCCCTCGGGTCGCCGGTCAGGGCTGAGGAGATCCGCCCGCACGCGGAACATCGGCTGGTCAGGGCTGAGGAAGATGCTACCCGCACGGAGAACGGGGCTAAGGTTCTGGGTGCGACGTGCCCGCGCTCAGAACTTGCAAACACACTTAAAAAGTTCTCGGGGCCTTGGGAATGGAATTTCTGCCCTTGAGACGTATATGCTTTCATTAGGTAGCTCCTTTGTTCCAAGTGCGAGTCAGACGGAAAGCAACTCGGTGGAAAGGGCTGTTACTCTCCTGGAGTTCACATCCTAACAGGAGGAGGCTTTCCGCACGTGCAATACGTTAAAAAAACAAGCGACAGATGTAAGACGATTCTGACCGTTTGAGATTGCACTCTTTTTGATGCTCCTGGCTGGAATCTGTTGCATTTTATTTAGTTTTGATGGAGAGGTGTTTTGAGGAGGAAGTATATGTGGCTGTGTACAGAGTATTGTAACAGGATTTCCCGTCTCGGTTTAAAAATTATTTGGGGGAGGGAGATTTTGGATTTGTGTTAACTGGCAAGCATGTGCAAACCGGGAACTTCACCTATTTTCTTTGCTTGCTTTAGATTTATTATGTTAAAATTTGAGCAGAGTGTAGATCTTCTATGTATATAGTATGTTGTTCTGGAGAGGCTCTAATGGTGAAACTGGAATTGGTCTACGTTGTGTAGTTCTTGAGCCCAGCTGAGTGAGTTTGATTTTTCTTTCTCAGATTTAAGAGCAGCAAATGTATATCGTCTCCTGAAAAGAAGCATTAGTGCTTCAATTAGTCCAGAAGATAGTACTTTCCCTGGTAAGTACAACATAAACCCTTCTTTTCACTGGCGTAGCATTTGTATTGGAAATAAATTTAATTAATTTGGTCACATAAGAGTCCAAAAAACATTTGGTTGTTTTTCTTTGTTTGCTTTTGGGGGGGGATATTAATAATGTCATTTAATATTTTAGCTAAACATATTTGCAGGAAAATATTAGTGCAAAGCTATAATGCATTACAAATTAACACAGAATATATAAATATTTCTGTAACAGAAATTTTGTATAACACAATTTCTGTTACATAAAAATTTAATGTAACACAGAAATATAAATATTAGACTCAATAATTTAAAACTCCAGTCTCTTGTGGCACACTCCTTTACTTATTGTTGCAAGAGTAAAAAAAATATATCTATACACATTGTTTGCCCATTACTATATCATATTCTTTATCTTTAAACTTAACAAGAGGCACTTGTTGACTGGGTGCCAGTCCCTGGGATCGGGAGCTAGCAAAAGAAACAAGAAAAACAAAAGGGGAAAATTGCTTTCCTTCATTTACTGATGCTCGATGTCATAAAGTTGTTATGAAAATTGTTTTATATTCTCATCTTGAGCTTTGTTCCCTTTATGAGATTTGCTTGCCATCTTTAGCTTCGTGTAAAATAGAGTAACATGGCTTTATAAGGAGGATGTATGATTGTGTTCTGAGTACAAATACATTTTTAATGTTCTTACAGCCATTTCCTTAACTGTTTTTTTTTTTCATTCTTACCTCTTACCAATTCTCTTAAAAGCAATTCATTTGTGGGAGAAGGCGAGGGTGGGATGTTTCGAGAGAACAGCATCGAAACATGTATATTATCTAGGGTGAAACAGATCACCAGCCCAGGCTGGATGCATGAGACAAGTGCTCGGGGCCTGGTGCACCGGGAAGACCCAGAGGAATCGGGTGGAGAGGGAGGTGGGAGGGGGGATCGGGATGGGGAATACATGTAAATCCATGGCTGATTCATGTCAATGTATGACAAAGACCACTACAATATTGTAAAGTAATTAGCCTCCAACTAATAAAAACATATGGGAAAAAAAAAAGCACTTCATAATTGTCATCTTTTCTCCATTTTTATCTGCTTGAAGTTCTTCAAAGTCTTTGACTTTTTTGATCACCCTTTACTTTGGAAACATTTTTTCTTCTTTGGTTCCTATTGGCATTATACAGATCCATTTATTACTTCTTTGATAGTCACCCTCTTTTTTTCCTTCCCTGTCTTGGCCTCTGTCTGAGAGTGGAGATGCCAGGACAGGTCTGAAAGCTGAAGGAAGTTCCTGGAGACACCAAGGAGAGTGTGCTTGTTCTGATGACTGAACACTCTGTTCCTTTCTGTTTTCTTTCATCAGATAACCTGTCTCTTGAGTTTCAACTGTCATCTTTGGGAAATTATTTCTAATATCTATGTGCTTCCCTATCCTCTTTGCCAAATCCTGGTAGTACTCATTAATTTTGCAAGTTGGTATAGTTTAAGTCAGTACTACTATTATTACAACAGGATTTTGATGGAAAGTGACATGGTCAGTGAAGGACGTGTGATGAGTTGCCTGAAACATTGCCAAGTAAAAATATTTTGTTAAAGGTGGATACACGGGACTTCCTTGGTGGTCCAGTGGTTTAGACCTTGCCTTCCAGTGCAAGGGGTGTGGGTTCAGTCCCTGGTCAGGAACTAAGATCAAAAAACCAAGACATAAAACAGATGCAGTATTGTAATTTTAAGTTCAATAAAGACTTAAAAAAAAAAAAGTTGGATACATGTGTCTGGAACTCCAAAGGAGAATGCAGCTGGTGAAAGGTTATGGAATCATCAACATATAGATGTCAGTTCGAGCCATGAGGAGCGATGGGGTTGCTTTGGAGAGTGAGAAGAGCAGAAAATCCTGAATTCGTTTTTGAAAGGATCTGAGCACCAGTTTTTAAGGAAAGATAGGTTTTCCACAGAAAGCAAGTGTTTTCAGGAGAAAGTAGTCAAATGGGTCATTTTTTATTCCTTTCTTGGTCTTAATGTTGAGAAGTCAAGTACCAACAGGACTAAAAACTTATATTTAGAAACATGTCACTCATTGGGTGACTTTGGTGGTTGTAGTTTCAGTGGCATGTCGGAGACAAAAGAACAGATTACATTGGATTTGAAGGGGAATAGAAAAGGTACATAGGAAATAGAGATGGTCAAGTGTAGACAGTGCTTTCAGAAAGTTTATCTTCCTGAAAAGAAAAAGATGCAGTGGTTAACTAAAAAGGGAGATGAATTTAAAGGTGATTTAAAAAAATAATTTGAGAAATACTTGTACACATTTAGATGTTAACAGGAAGGAAATGGTAGAGAAGGAGAGGTCAAAGATGCAGGGAAGTCAGCGGCCTGGTGTCCCAGTGGAAGTGGGGTGGGGCGTGGCCTTGGTCGGGAGGATGATGCCTCTCACGTGTCAACAGGAAGGAATGAAGGGAGGCCAGTGGAGATGCAGGAAGGGTGGCCTGTTTGTCCACAGGGTGTTACTGAGTTATTACCTAATGGCTTCTATTTACTTAAGGAATTAAGGGATAAAGTCTTCTGGAAATTGGCAGAAATTGGTAATAGGCACTTAGCATCTTTCCTAACTTCTCTGAGGTAAGCTGCAATTACTCCTCCTTTGAATCCGATTTCTGTTCATTGCTCTAAATTTTTCACTGATCTTCTGACTTATTCCCTGGGGTGACCCTTAATTTCATATGTTCATATAATATTCCATTCTCCCAAGAAGATCATCTCTGTTTTAAGGCTATAGTTATTCTTTATCTCCTCTCTTTTTGGTAAGGCTGAACCAAACCTTCACGGTCTTTGAGGAGGGAGCCATTTTCCCTAAGATGCTTTGCATTTCTTGGTATTATTCAGCAGTAATTGAGTGGGTGTATTTCTCAGCATGTTTTTAGGACTTCCCTGGTGGCTCAGATGGTAAAGCGTCTGCCTACAATGCGGGAGACCCGGGTTCGATCCCTGGGTTGGGAAGATCCCCTGGAGAAGGAAGTGGCAACCCACTCCAGTACTCTTGCCTGGAAATCCCATGGATGGAGAAGTGTGATAGGCTACTGTCCACGGGGTTGCAAAGAGTCGGACATGACTAAGCCATTTCACTTTCACTTTCCTTTCCTTTAGATTTTAGAGTTTGAAATGAAGATTAATAATAATGATGTACATTTTGAACTGCGATGAACTAAAGCAGTCTTCATAGAGAGTGAATAATTTTACTCTTTAGACAGATTTTCCTGTTTGAATTTCTGTATTTTTTATACTTATATATATATATACACACACACACACATACATATATAACTTGGAGAACTGTATAATATGTATCAAAATTGCATAGCTCTCAAGTATATATGCTGTAACATCTGCTTATTTGTGGCATTCTTTTCTTCTAATCAGTATGATTTTGCTTTCAAGCCTGTTCAGTGGGCGGTATACCTGGTTCCAGGAAGTGGTTCTTTGCAGTTCAGGCAATATGTGGATTTTATCAGGTAATATAAATAAGAAAATGGTCACTGGTGAATATCTTTGTTAATACAAATAATTCCACGAACTCATTACTTAATGCAGTCTTTTGATATGTTAGTTTTGTAGTTCACACTGGGAAGAGATACATTTTGGTGCAGAGAAGGATGACATTGAAGATGTTCTTCAAACAAATATGGAAGAATGTTTTAGTGCTGTTGAGTGTTTTGAGGAAGAAGACAGCAATAGCAGGGAATCGTTATCCTTGGCTGAGTATGCTTACATGCTTCCTATAATGTCTTTACAATATTTGACATTAGATTGTATTTTAGCCATGAGAGTGAGGATTTGATATGTTAGCAGTTATAGTGAGGGAATTTTACATAATTTAAAATGTCAACTCTTAGTTTGGAAGATGGGCAGTTTGGGCCTTTAATTCGAATAAAATTCTTTAAAATGCAAAAATGTGTATCTGAAAATGTTTAGCTTCTTAAGCTTACTTATTTGTAAGAGTCATAAAAAGTGATAATTATTGTGTCACTTGCTTGAAGAAAAAGTCTGCTTGATGTTATATTTCAGGAGCTTGAATAGAAACTTTATTTAAGGTTAATAACTGGCATTCAAACCACAGTATCACTTTCATTTTGCTATTTGAAACTGAAATACATTTCTTCAATTTATGTGTGTCTTCAGTGTTTCAGGCATCCTTAAAATCCAGAGCTGCTGAGGGTTATATGGGTGATTGGATTCACTTTTAGATTTTTTGAATTGTAGTTCGACATACATGGCGATTTAGGTAATATGAGTTGTGGTCATTATTTTTTTTTTCATGAAATACACTGTCTCTGGTGGTGGTTTAGTTGCTAAGTAGTGTCCGACTCTTGTGATCCCATGGACTGTAGTCGGCCAGGCTCCTCTGTCCATGAGATTTTCCAGCAAGAATACTGGAGTGAGTTGCCATTTCTTTCTCCAGGGGATGTTCCCAACCCAGAAGTCCAACCCAGGTCTCCTGCATTGCAGGCAGGTTCTTTCCCAACTGAGCTACAAGGGAAGCCCACTAGTCATTTTCGTCTTGTGTAATACTTCATTACAAAAAACTACCTTTGCTTATTTTAATATTCAAGTATTATATTTCTATAAATTAGTGCAGACTTCGAGTTTTCCTGTTTTCAAATCTTATTTGTTTATACTGGTTAATGAAGGGAGACGTTGTAGAAGTTTAGAAAAGGCATTGAAACGGAGGCTGGTAGAAGTGGTCTCTAGTTATATGAGCTTGGGCCAGTCACTGAACTTCTCTGGTGCTTACTATCATCTGTAAAGTGCTGAGATCCTTTTAGGGCTCTCAGCATTCCATGTTTTCTCACCACTGTCGAAGATGGTGAGTGTAAAAATGATTGTTTCTTAGTAAATGACTTAATAACTATTTCCACAAGAGGGAGCTTGAAAACTGCACTTTACCATAAGATGCCTTAAGTTTTTTAAACAATGGTGAGTTTATAATAAAAGACTCAAGTACCTTTATGCCATATAATAAGCTATTTTGAGAAAAATTTATTATATGGATAAAACTAATAGATTTTAAAGAATTGAAGGAGAGTGTCATGCTTTCCTGTCATCTATGTCATTCAGAGAAAAGAAGTAGCCTTCTTTATTAAACACTTAGGAATACCTTACTTTGTAGGGTTCAGAAAAATGTTTGGTCTACTAGTTATGATTTATTTTTTATGTACTATATATAATTTAGGGATGGTTTTCCCCCCCTTTTTTGTTACTGTTGTTTGGGGAGTGTGGCTTAGAACTTGGATTCAGGGTTTGAATCCTAGCTTTCATACCTACTACTGATGTGGACTTTAACTAAATTATTTAAAGTGAGGATAAAAATAGTATTAAGAGTATTGCCTCATGGGATTGTCATGAAGATCAAATGAGATAATGCTAACATACTTAATAGTGCCTGGCACAGAGATCCATTTGATTAATATGACCTAATTATGGTTATATATAACTTTTTTTTTTCTACTTTCTCTTTTGTTTTAGCCTTTATGAAGAATCTGCAGAAAGTTTGCATCAGTTATCAGACAAGCTTCCTGCTCCTGGTAATATCTTATGGCTACTTTCAGTAATTTACATCTTATCTTAAACTGTGTGTGAATGAATGATAAATTCAGTCTTTATGCTCGTGTTCTCACTTCTGATTTTTAAATTCAAAATGAAAAATGATTTTTATTTGAAGTTGTGAAAAAAGACATGCCCCACCACTTTAATAAAATGCATTGTTGAGATGTTAGTTTTCTTAATTGTTTTCATTTACTTAGACAAAAATTAGAACTTACAAAATTAAATACTCATCTGTTTCCTGCTTCAGTTATTACTGAAGAAGTCTTTCTACTGTCTACCATTGTTTTCTACAATGTTCTTTAGAAAACTTGTCCCATGACAACTCCTGGAAAAAGAAATTCTTTAACGTATATCATTTGGGTAACATTCTTTCATGGTGTGAAGTCAGCTATATATGTTGTCATATAGAAAATCATACAGTAAAAGAAGCCCTTGACTCAATTTTTTTTATGCAGTTCATTTTTTTCCCTGTAATGGAAAGTGTATTTTATGAAATAGTGTATTGTTTATTCTTAAAGCTGTATTTTATTTTAATCTTTCTTAAGGTGAATCAATTAGTTGATTCATCAAAAATTTGATATACTTTGGCATCCACAAATACTTTTAAAGAGATTTCTGAATATTTTCATTATTGGAGGTCAGTTATTAAGCAGAGATTTGTTGTGTCTATTATGTGTCAGGCATGTACTGGGAACTGAGTATACAGTTATGAGTAAAGTATATGTGATTATCATAAAGGACTTTAGCTCACAATCTAATCCTTTATTCAGGATTGTATTTTAGCATAAAAGATCTTATATGAAAAATAGCTGAATACATTGACAAATAAGCATCAATTTTTTCTATAAAGTTCAAAATATGAAATGTACAGTTGCTATTTTGGCAAATTGAAATACTTTCATTGTTATACTTTTGTTTGGTTTTTGTTTGATTTTGATTTTTCTTATCCTTCAGTAAAATTCATCATTTTATAAAATTTAAAGTATCATGAAGTTAACCTTCTCTCTCAGGAACCAGTCATATTGTCAGTATAATTGAGTTTTCTGAGTGTTTTATTGTTCCTTAAAAAGAGAAATAATTTATTTGAGCATTATAATTTTACACTAATTCATTCCCTTTTGTGTAACAAAATTAAGTATAGAAGAACATAATGAATTGCACAAGTTTTTTTCCCCTCTGTTCAGAACAACAATAGCATTGATGATCTCACGAGCAATGTATTATTAACAATACACTGGCACATAATTGGCAAGTGATTATGATATAGTTCATTGTTTTTCTGGCATATGCTAGCTGTTTCAAGATAACATGGCTTTAAATCAAGGGATGAACATTTAAAAATTTCGAACTCCTAAAGATGTGTATTGTTTTGAAGAATTTCATAAATTAAAGTTAAGATCCTCCATCTTCTAAAAAAAACATAAAATTCAATTGTCCAGGATACTGTTTTGAGGCATTTTGGGTCTAACATCTTTAAAAAGTTACACTTAATCAACTGTGCTCCAAAATAAAAATGTAAAAAAATTATAAAAATGCCTTTATTTCTTTCTAGGTAGAGCAATGATAGATATAATACTGTTGCCTTCTGACAAAGATCCTCCAAAACTGAGAGACTGTCTGCCTACTGTAGGAGCATTAAAACATTTGAAGGAATGGTATTCAGCAAAAATTACTGTAGCAGGAGATCATTGTGAAATGTAAGCTCTCTGTGCTATTTGTTTTTATAGTTAACTTGCTACCCTGCTTTTAATAGACCCAGCATTTGAAGATTTTTTAAAATGTGACAGTTTTATGGCGGTGGCCAAGAAAGCAACACCTTATGGGAAAACAAACTTTTTGACCAACCCAATGTGTCCTACTGTTCTTGGGGTTCTCAAGGCAAGAATACTGAAGTGGCTTGCCATTCCCTTCTCTGTGGACCACATTCTGTCAGACCTCTCCACCATGACCCGGCCGTCTTGGGTGGCCCCACACGGCATGGATTTGTTTCATTGAGTTAGACAAGGCTGTGGTCCTGTGATCAGATTGGCTAGTTTCCTGTGATTATGGCTTCAGTGTGCCTGCCCTCTGATACCATCACGCAACACTTGCCATCTTACTTGGGTTTCTCTTACCTTGGACGTGGGGTATCTCTTCATGATTGCTCCTTACCTTGGACGAGGGGTATCTCCTCACGGCCGCCCCTCCTGACCTTGGACGTGGAGCAGCTCCTCTCGGCCCTCCTGCGCCTGCGCAGCTGCTGCTCCTTGGACGTGGGGTTGCTTCTCGAGAACCCCATGAACAGTATGAAAAGGCAAAATGATAGGACACTGAAAGAGGAACTCCCCAGGTCGGTAGGTGCCCAATATGCTACTGGAGATCAGTGGAGAAATAACTCCAGAAAGAATGAAGGAATGGAGACAAAGCAAAAACAGCACCTAGTTGTGGATGTGACTGGTGATAGAAGCAAGGTCCGATGCTGTAAAGAGCAATATTGCATAGGAAGCTGGAATGTTAGGTCAGTGAATCAAGGCAAATTGTAAGTGGTCAAACAGGAGATGGCAAGAGTGAATGTTGACATTCTAGGAATCAATGAACTAAAATGGATAGGAATAGGTGAATTTAACTCAGATGACCATTATGTCTACTACTGTGGGAAAGAATCCCTTAGAAGAACTGGAGTAGCCATCATGGTCAACAAAAGAGTCTGAAATGCAGTACTTGGATGCAGTCTCAAAAATGACAGAATGATCTCTGTTTGTTTCCAAGGAAAACCATTCAGTATCACAGTAATCCAAGCCTATGCCCCAACCAGTAATGCTGAAGAAGCTGAAGTCGAACAGTTCTATGACGATCTACAAGACCTTTTAGAACTAACACCCAAAAAAATGTCCTTTTCATTATAGGGGACTGGAATGCAAAAGTAGGAAGTCAAGAAACACCTGGAGTAACAGGCAAATTTGGCCTTGGAGTACAGAATGAAGCAGGGCAAAGGCTAATAGAGTTTTGCCAAGAGAATGCACTGGTCATAGCAAGCACCCTCTTCCAACAACACAAGAGAAACTCTACACATGGACATCACCAGATGGTCAACACCGAGATCAGATTAATTATATTCTTTTCAGCCAAAGATGGAGAAGCTCTATACAGTCAGCAAAAACAAGACTGGGAGCTGACTGTGGCTCAGATCATGTAACTCCTTATTGCCAAATTCAGACTTACCTTGAAGAAAGTAGGGAAAACCAATAGACCATCCAGGTATGGGCTAAATCAAATCCCTTGTGACTATACAGTGGAAATGAGAAATAGATTTAAGGGACTAGATCTGAGAGACAGAGTGCCTGATGAACTATGGAAGTAGGTTCGTGACATTGTATAGGAGACAGGGATCAAGACCATCCCCCTGGAAAAGAAATGCAAAAAGGCAAAATGGTTGTCTGTGGAGGCCTTACAAATAGCTGTGAAAAGAAGTGAAGTGAAAAGCAAAGGAGAAAGGGAAAGATATTCCCATTTGAATGCAGAGTTCCAAAGAATAGAGAGAGATAAGAAAGCCTTCCTCAGCAATCAATGCAAAGGAATAGAGGAAAACAACAGAATGGGAAAGACCGGAGATCTCTTCAAGAAAATTAGAGATAAAATGGGAACATTTCATGCAAAGATGGGCTCCATAAAGGACAGAAATGCTATGGACCTAACAGAAGCAGAAAATATTAAGAAGAGGTGGCAAGAATACAGAGAAGAACTGTACAAAAAAGATCTTCACAATCCAGATAATCACGATGGTATGATCACTCATCTAGAGCCAGACATCCTGGAATGTGAAGTCAAGTGGGCCTTAGAAAGCAACACTACGAACAAAGCTAGTGGATGTGATGGAATTCCAGTTGAGCTATTTCAAATCCTGAGAGATGATGTTGTGAAAGTGCTGCACTCAATATGCCAGCAAATTTGGAAACCTCAGCAGTGGCCATAGGACTGGAAAAGGTCAGTTTTCATTCCAATCCCAAAGAAAGGCAATGCCAAAGAATGTTCAAACTACCGCATGGTTATACTCATCTCACACGCTAGTAAAGTAATGCTCAAAATTCTCCAAGCCAGGCTTCAGCAGTACGTGAACCATGAACTTCCAGATGTTCAAAGTGGTTTTAGAAGAGGCAGAGGAACCAGAGATCAAACTGACAACATCCACTGGATCGTCAAAAAAGCAAGAGAGTTCCAGAAAAACATCTATTTCTGCTTTATTGACTATGCTAAAGCCTTTGACTGTGTGGATCACCACAAAATGGAAAATTCTGACAGCGATGGGATACCAGACCACCTGACCTGCCTCTTGAGAAACCTGTATGCAGATCAGGAAGCAACAGTTAGAACTGGACATGGAGCAACAGACTAGTTCCAGATAGGAAAAGGAGTACGTCAAGGCTGTATATTGTCACCCTGCTTATTTAACTTCTATGCAGAGTACATCATGAGAAACACTGGGCTGGAGGAAGCACAAACTGGAATCAAGATTGTTGGGAGAATTATCAATAACCTCAGATATGCAGATGACACCACCCTTATGGCAGAAAGTGAAGAGGAACTAAAAAGCCTCTTGATGAAAGTGAAAGAGGAGAGTGAAAAAGTTGGCTTAAAGCTCAACATTCAGAAAACTAAGATCATGGCATCTGGTCCCATCACTTCATGGCAGATAGGTGGGGAAACAGTGGAAACAGTGTCAGACTCTATTTTGGGGGGCTCCAAAATCACTGCAGATGGTGGTTGCAGCCATGAAATTAAAAGACGCTTACTCCTTGGGAGGAAAGTTATGACCAACCTAGACAGCATATTAAAAAGCAGAGATGTTACTTTGCCAACAAAGGTCCATTTAGTCAAGGCTATGGTTTTTCCAGTGGTCATGTATGGATGTGAAAGTTGGACTGTGAAGAAAGCTGAGCACCGAAAAATTGATGCTTTTGAACTGTGGTGTTGGAGAAGACTCTTGAGAGTCCCTTGGACTGTGAGGAGATCCAAGCAGTCCATCCTAAAGGAGATCAGTGCTGGGTGTTCATTGGAAGGACTAATGCTGAAACTGAAACTCCAGTACTTTGGCCACCTCATGCGAAGAGCTGACTCATTGGAAAAGACTCTGATGCTGGGAAGGATTAGGGGCAAGAGGAGAAGGGGACAACAGAGAATAAGATGGCTGGATGGCATCACCGACTCAATGGACAGGAGTTTGAATAAATTCCGGGAGTTGGTGATGGACAGGGAGGCCTGGTTTGCTGCGATTCATGGGGTCGCAAGGAGTCGGATACAACTGAATGACTGAACTGAACTGAATATGTCCTACTGCAATTAGAGATTTTTTTCATTAAGAAAAACCTAGATTTTCCTTATTTCATACTTTATATTTCTCAGATGTTTTAAGTTTTTTGTAAATATTATGGATACTGTTTTTGAACCGTTATTGAGTGTTATTCTCTCAACTCATTGTGTATTTTTAAGTAGGTTTGTATTGTCCAGTGAGCACCATGATAAATGCCATGGGTATATGGATACACTGGATTTATAATGTCATATTTGTTTTTTGTTTTATGTGCAATGTAGAGATAAATATATATTGTTGCGTTTTACTTGAGTAAGTGTCAACTGTGTATTACAGTTTTGATCCTTAAAAAGGTGTTGGATTTGTTCACTTCATGATTTTCTTTCAACAACCGTGTCTTGACCACGGTCATTGTGCCAAACACAGCAGCATAGGGAATTTCAGGAGTGAGCTTTGGTCTTTCCATTGAAATACGGGGAGGGACTGGAATGCATACGGTCAGGGTAAGCTGTCAGTGGTGTTAAGGAGTTTCATATACAGCTGTTGTGGGAACAGTTTAGGAAAGCAGTTCTTTTGAAGATAAGAATTTAATTCTTTGTATCTGTATATGTGTGTACATATGTGTGTATCTGACATGTTAAAGCCAGTAAATGACAATAGGAAAATCTATTCATTGGTAGCATTAAGGGTAATTATTCATAATACATGGCGATATTGAGATTAATGAACATATGCTGGAAACTTCTGCAGAGACTGATTTAATGAATGTTCTATAATATTAGTAGATAAAAGCAGAAATAGAAGCTTGACATTTTGCTTGTTTAGCTTATAGTTAACTATAACCATTAAATCTAAGTCAAATTTAAAAGCCTGTATTGAATTATCATGAACTTTTTATTTATAGAAGTTATCAGAAAATTGCAGAATACCTTTCTGCTAATGTTGTATCTTTTGAAGACCTCAGAAATGCTATTGATTCAAAGGAGCTGTGGAGGGGAAAGATTCAGATATGGGAGAGGAAGGTAAGGGGATTTCTGTTATCACAGTTTACAAAGTTGGCCTTTCAATGTTATTTACAACACAGATAATATAAATGAATCCTAATGAACATGTACCATTTGAAGATGTTCTTGAAAAACACTTAGAACTTCTTTGTTAATAGAAATGTTCTGAATTTATACTTATGCAGTAGCCCACTGGCTTCATGTTGCTACTGGAACTTTCTATGTGACCACTTCAAACACAAACTGAATTTTTTACTTTATTTAAATTAAGTAGTCACTGTGATTGTTTTGGGCACTGCAATTCTAGAATGTAACATTATTTTAAAACATAGCATTTAACATTAGTTGAGTTCATGTTTGTCCAAGCTGCTTTATTTCATGTAAGATGTATTTTTTTTTTGCATGTAAGTTGTATCCATGTTCAAATAAGTATTTCTGGTATTTGATGTATTTCAGTCTATTATGCTTAGTCGCTCAGTCGTGTCCAATTCTCTGGGACCCCATGGACTGTAGCCTGCCAGGCACCTCTGTCCATGGGATTTTCCAGGAAAGAATACTGGAGTGGGCTGCCATGCCCTTCTCCAGGGGCTCTTCCTGACCCAGGGGTGGAACCCCCATCTGCTGCAGGGCAGGCAGAGTCTTAACCGTTGAGCCACCGGGGACGGCCCTGTGGTTCCAGGGAGCGGGCCTAATGAGCTTCTGCAGTCCAGTGAGAGGCCGTGGAGCCTGTCGGGAAACACTCACGTGTACGTTGAGGCACGAATGATGTGTGCCTAGATGGAAGAGTTGCATTTTGAGCTGGGGAATCAAAAATGAATTTACATATGGTTTTCCTCTCAACTTTTATGTTGAAATAAGATATATTAATCTTTATAACTTAATTCATGATGCCTGTAACTGCCCTCTCCATTTCTTTTCAGTTTGGAAGTGAAATTAGTTTCCCTGAATTTTGTTTAAAGGGAGTCACACCAAAGGATTTTAAAACATCTAATTTAGAAACTTGCTTTCTTGACAAAAAGATAATACCGTCTAAGGATAAAGATATTTTGCCAAAGGTAATCTGTGTTTGTTTTTGCAATCATCCATTCATAAATATTTTTATAAGATACATTTGAATCTTCAGTTAACTAATATATGTGCCTAAGTGTGCTCACTCACACAAGTTTTATTATAATTGTTCTTAAATTATACTGTGTTATCAGCATTGAATGTTGGCAAAACTATCACTGTTTTAGATTCTTTTCAAAATGGTGTGATCCTAATGTTAAGTCAGTATAGGCCTGAAACCACTTTAGGTTTGAACTTTACTATGTGAGCTTTCTAGGATTCAGTTTGAAGGGAACATGACACAGTGGAAAAAGAACAGGCTTTGATCTCTCTGTCTCTGTGTTCACACACACAAACGCATGCGTCAGTTCAGTTCAGTCGCTCAGTCATGTATGACTCTGCGACCCCATGGACTGCAGCACACCAGGCTTCCCTGTCCATCACCAAACCCAAAACTTGCTCGAACTCATGTCCGTTGAGTCGGTGATGCCATCCAATCATCTCGTCCTCTGTCGTCCCCTTCTCCTGCCTTCAGTCTTTCCCAGCATCAGGGCCTTTTCTAATGCGTCAGCTCTTTGCATCAGGTGGCCAAAGTATTGAAGCTTCAGCATCAGTCCTTCTGATGAATATTTTGGATTGATTTCCTTTAGGATTGACTGGTTTGATCTCTTTGCAGTCCAAGGGACTCTCAAGAGTCTTCTCCAACACCACAGTTCAAATGCATCCATTCTTAGATGCTCAGCTTTCTTTATGGCTCAACTCTCACATCCACATATGACTACTGAAAACACCATACCCTTGAGTATACGGATATTTATATAAATACACACTATGTGTGTTGTGTATTTTTGTGTATACACACACATACATAGAATCATATATGGTAAAATTACTCAGATTTATGCAAGTTTAAAATTTTATATTGTTTAAAGATGTTTTTGCTTTTCTTTGCCCTTCCTATTAAGTACTCTAACCCCAACCTTGGAAATACCTTCTTCACTAGCTCACTCTTAGTTTAGTTTTAGACTCTATCCAAAGAAATCCTTAATCTTATTTCTTCAAGTGGAGCTTGCTTTGTTAATTAGCTTTCTTGGTTTCACTAGTTCTTTCTTTAATTACCCTGGTATTTTCTCCAAGGAATTTTTTTTTTTTTAAATCTCAGCATACCAGTTAGAGTTCATTCTGGTGTGTCTTTTCTTTTTCTTTCTCAGTTTTTCAGATCCCCTTCAGTAACCTAGCCTTCTGGCATATCTGTCTGTCTAGCTAGAGATAAACAGGAAAACTTGAGAACTCTTGTCCTCTGTTGCTTACCTCTTTTTGGACTTACTTTCTTCCTGTAAAACTCTTTCTAGAAACTTTCCTTTCTAGGAAATCTCCATGTCTATCTCTCCACTCTGAGAGCTAGAATTGAAATGGAAGAAATTTTTGTCTGTTACAGAGAATGAAGTGTTTGGCTTGCATAGTGTATAAAACTGTCTTTTTAAGACCCATTTTAAAGATTTAAACCCTGCACTTTCATTTTATTTCTCGTATTTAAAACCTTACATAATTTTATTTTCCGTTTTAGGTTTTTCATTATTATGGCCCTGCTTTAGAATTTGTGCAGATGATAAAATTATCAGATCTACCCTCCTGCTATATGTCGGACATTGAATTTGAGTTGTATCCTTTTCATTTACATGTTCATCGTAGATCACATTTTCTGTGTCAAGTAGAGCTTTTTCGTGGTACCACCACATTTAAATATTTGGCCATACTTTTGTTGTTTTTCTTTTTTTTTTATAATATCAGTATACCTTTCATTGCCGTTGTTTTAATAGAAGTTCTACAACTTGGAAAAAAGAATCTTCCTTCAGGTAATATATTTATGCCTTTAGGATAGGCAGAAGACTTCCTGAGATTATCACTCACTTGTGGGGTAGGGAAGAGGGAAAAATGTTAGGAATCTGTAAAGAAAAACAAAATAATTTATATACTATTGGAAGGTTCAGATGTTTCTCTTGACATTGGCAGGATAAAAGTGCCATTTTACTGTATTTTAGGTACTTAAGTAAATATGGATGCCATCACATTTGTCTGGAAATATTTAGCGTATTTTAGAATCTTTTTAAAGAAAATATATCTAAGACGTTTTAAGAATATACCTAATAACAGAATATTTTGTATAAAAAGAATTTGTTGTTGGTTGGAAATGAAACACTAGTATATACAATGTTCTTGAATTTTTATTCAGAAGCTCCAGTTTTTAAAATCTCTGGTTCTAATAGTTTGCAGTGTCGTTACTTCTTCTTGTATCTTCAGAATCAGAAAAGTGATTATCCCTAAGGAGAGGAGTAGTTTAAAATTTTTGATAAACGAATTTAACCATCTTGTGAGTTGGAGAATCAAACTTACTGTAGGAGGTAAAATTATTTGACAGTTAACCATTCCATCGTTTCTTTAACTCCTTAGTACAGGGGATTGACCAAAAACAGCACCAGGCAGAGCTCCGTGCTGCTGTTGGAGCAGGTTTCGTCCCTCTGTGGCGAGGTATAGAGAGTGGGGCTTGTGTGGTTTGTTTTTAGCTCAATATTTACAGATGTGTGAGAAAAGGGAATATATGTTTTTTTTAATCTGTCTTTGTGTGATGATTTGGTTTCTTTCACATAACACATTGTTTTGGTCCTAATTCATATTAAATACTTTGGACTTGCTATAACTCCAGAGTCTACTGCAGACAGGAAGTGATTTTTGTTTTTTTAGAAGAGATTTTCAAAAATAAGCTTCATGATTGGTAATTGCTTTAAAGTTTTAGGGTACGTTAGGTTATTGTTAACCTACTCCTTTCACATTTGATTTCAGTTCTGTGGCAAGATATTTATACAGCCCAAACGATAGACACACTTAAGTGAAACATTTTCCCGAAATGCATAAAGCTCTAGATACCCTCTTTTGAAGTTACAATGAAATCTTTAGTCCTTAATTTTATAGATAATGTTTCAAGTCAAAATCAGACATAGACCTGTAATTTAGCACAGGTATAAAATAATTATTAATCCATCTATTGAAGATAGGGAAGACCAATCCTAGAAGACAGCTAAATTGTTGGTATCTATTCATGGCATTTTCAGTTGTTTTATTTTAAATTTGTTTTATTAGATTGTCATTTTTATTGTTTCTTGGGCAATGACTATAGAATATTGAACTGTACTTATCAGTCAGGGACAAATATTGGATCTGTAAATATATGTTCCCACTTTAATGCAGCAAAAGGCATAATTTTTGGAAACATAGATTATGTAATTTGGCTGATAGATCTGCGAAACAGATGTGAAACAGTTCATTGTACTTTTACAGTGGGTTAAAATTAGTCTTTTACATTTTTTAAAAGAAAATTTTAAATTGCATGCTTATTGCTTGAAATAATCCTGGTGCTTTATACCATGATTTTCATTTATTTGTTCTTTTTTTTTTTTTTTTGGACTGCCTGCCCTTTGTTTGTTGCAGGTACTGGAGAGAATAAAGTGGACAAGGTCCCTCCTTGGGAAGCTGTCATAGTCGTTAAATTCTAGTGATTTATGTGATCCTAAGTTGTTGAGCTTAAAAAGGATGTTTGATTATCCCCAGAATAAAAATAAAAGCCTTTTAGAGGAATGCTTATTAGATTAGAAAAAGGCAAGATAAAATTGTTAGAGAATCATAATATCTAGTAATCATATGGACAGGGAACACTTTTGTTAAAGAAGAGAATTTATAAGGCTAAAATCATGATTGTCATTAGTGCCTCGTTGTTTGGTGTTTGCCCCTTGAAGGGGGTTTGAAGTGGTGTCTTAAATTTTGAAATAGAAGGTGAGAGTAAAAGCGTCACTCTCAAGTCTCTCGGAGTCCATCTAAGGGTTAGAGTAGGAGTGAGCGCAGCTTATCAAAAGTAAAAGCGTCCTTCTCAAGCCTCTCAGAGCCCATCTAAGGATCAGTGTAGGAGTGAGCGCAGCTTATGAAAAGTAAAAGCGTCATTCTCAAGCCTCTTAGAGCCCATCTAAGGATCAGTGTAGGAGTGAGCGCAGCTTATCAAAAGTAAAAGCGTCGTTCTCAAGTCTCTGAGTCCATCTAAGGGCTAGTGTAGGAGTGAGCGCAGCCTATCAAAAGTAAAAGCTTCGTTCTCAAGTCTCTCAGAGCCCATCTAAGGATTAGTGTAGGAGTGAGCGCAGCTTATCAAAATCTAAGTTTTGTTGTCAGTATTGTGTAAACTATTGACATAAATTTATTTTGTAGGAAATTATAGCATTTGTGATTTAGAAATGTTTATTTTCATTTTTTTAGTAAATGTTTAATCAAAAATAGGCTGTCTCAGAAATGTGATTATTTATCTGGCTGGTGGATCAGGATATTTATACCAGGGTATAAGTTATGCTTTGAACTGTGTTTAGCATCTCTACACTGTTAAGCTGTAACTATAATTTTAACGGTCATATAATTGTTAAACTATAACTGGACTCTGATCTGGCATACTCACATTGCAGCTTTGTCTGCCCTTTGGGCCAGGTGGTCTTGTCATGCATTTTGAGCTAAGAAGTCTTCTTTATTCAAGGAGGAAGAACTAGGACTTAATGTTTAGAAAACTAAACATATATATTTTAGAATTAATGATTATTTTCCTAAATATTTTTATTTTAATGTCTAACCTTGAGTATGTGGGATATATTTAACTTAAAAAGATTATGGCTATAATAATAAAGGAAAGTAAGCATATTTAATTTTACCTTCCTTATTTTGCCCCTGGTAGACTTATTTTTATAACTGTTAGTTAAGAATACTTAAGCAAAAATAATAAATAGCAGCAAAAAGTGTTAATTAACTTTGTGTCACATATCTCATATAACTCATCTGTCTATAGAAGACAATTAAAAGTGACTTTGGTTTAGATTTGAGATGCCTCGTGCCTAAATTTCACCCAAATTTAAAGAAAAAAAGTATATATCAAGATGTACTGATTTTGTAGCTTACATTTCTAAAATAACAGGCAAAATACAGCTTTCAAGGTTGCAATTTATATTGTTCAGTGCTTAATCAAACTGAGAATTCACCTAAATATGTTATGTTGGGTTTGGGGGAACAAATATTTAATGAACATCTGTGTGCCCAGCCATGGGAATTTGAAGATGACTAAGTTGAGCTTGCTCATAAATCAGCTGGATGCTGCTGTATGTTTTCTGGCATATGATTCATGGTTTCTCTGAATTTTATACCTATTAGCATTAAGTCTCTGATATCTAGGAACAGAAGTTTATGAAATTGCCTTTTGATTCTAATTTGAAGCCAGAACAATAATCCATTTAGATCCAAAGTTATAAAATTATGGCTTCGTATGACCAGAATCTTTTGAGAACAGGTAGAATTTGTGGCCTCTCATTGATTTGCAGATAGACAAAGAAATTACACCCACAACCTGAACTTAAATATTGTAAATATGGTTTTCAGAGAGATATTACTCAGTGGAAGGAAAGGGAATACCTATAGCTGAATACCTTTTTGTGTTTTTTGGCTTTTTCTTTTTTGGTAAAGGTGAGGCTGTGTTTTGGGTTTTTGTTTTTTTACTTTTTATAGTGAAATTTTTGGGAGAGAGAATTATTAAAGGTGTGTTATGTAGGTGAGATGTGAGTAGAGAATTGTCAAGTGATAGTATGTTAAAGGTGCTTTCTGTGTGCAGTCACTAAGAGTATATTCTGTTTTATCCAGGCTGGTGCTCTTTTTGTATTGCCATGTACCATTAGTAGCATACTTATTCCTCCTCCTAGCCAACTCAATTCAAGAAGATGGAAGGAATATATGGCTAGAAAGCCTAGGACGATCAGTGGTAAGCAGTCCAGTTTTTATGGTGCAACATAAATAATGTACATATCAAATCTGAAATGGAGATTTAACACTTTTTTATGAGAAAATGTTATTTATTACTACTAATAAGAAGGATCTGTATCATATTAAGATTTTCTTTTTATCTGACAACCTACTGCAACATATATACAGCAACCTTAATTTATTTGTAAAATATCAGTGTTCAAAAGACAGAAATCTTGGTTAACTAGATAGCTAACTATATTGAACATGGATTTCTTAGAGCCACTTCAGGAATAAAATTGATGGAAATAAAGTGATTAATTTATTATATGATATATTAAAAAAATTAACTTGTTACAATTTTTTGAAGAAATTAATAGAATTTATTTAACAACTTTTTATATGATGTGCAGTGTTCTAAGTACTTTAGACATCTTGATTCATTTAAATTTTATAATAAACTTATGAAATTATATTTATACCCATTTAACAGATGTGGAAAATTGGGGCTTGGAGAAATTACAGAGCCATGAATTGCCAGAATCTTGTTTCAAATCCTGTCTCTTCCAGTTAATAACTCTGTTAACTTCTCCAAGGATTTGAACCCAGGCCTCTAACAATCAAGATGTCATTAATTTCTGTTATAAATTCAGACTATTTAAATCCAGACTAATGTCTCATGAAGTAATGGTGGGCCAGATGTTAAAGTCGCTTGTCCGAAGTCACGTCGCCGAGGCGTGTTCCTTTGTCCTCTTTGCCAGCGTGTGCTCCAGTGGGACAGTGGCTGTGGCCTGCGCCTCGTGGCTCAGCTGGTAAAGAATCTGCCTGCAGTGCGGGAGACCTGGGCTCCATCCCTGGGTTGGGAAGATCCCCAGGAGAAGGGAAGGCTTCCCACTCTAGTATTCTGGCCTGGAAATTCCCATGGACTGTATAGTCCATGGGGTTGCAAAGAGTCGGACACGACTGAGCAACTTTCACTTCTTTCTTTTGTCTAATTTAATTCTGAGCTTGTGGTTAGTTTTTGTGACCCGTGTTGTGATGGGACTAAAGACACACGTCTGCCCAATTGCGATTTCGAGAAACACTCTCAAGTCAAGCGCTCGTGCTCAGCCGTGTCCAGCTCTCTGTGCCCCTGTGGACAGTAGCCCGCCAGGCTCCTCTGTCCTTGGAGTTCTCCAGGCAAGAATACTGGGTGGGTTGCCATTTCCTTCTCCAGGGGATCTTCCCGACCTAGGAATCGAGCCTGCGTCTTCTGCCTCTCCTGTATTGCAGGCAGATTACTGACCAAGAAAGCTGCAGAGATACTCTAGAGCCCTAGAATGCTAAGGAATACAGTTTTACAATCAGCAGCTTCCCCAGTACTTTATAGGAAATAGGTGAGATATTGAAATCCATGTTAGCAAATGTTGAATTTGAAATGCAGATAGTATCTATGTAGAAAATTAAAGCTAGAGTTTAAAGTTTTAGATGTATATCTCTGTGAGTCATCAGGGCAGGAGATTTAGAGGTTTAGTTTACCAGCTGTTTTGGTTACCTATTTTACATGTCACCATAGTTCATTTGAGTTCAGTCGCTCAGTCGTGTTCGACTCTTTGTGATCCCATGGACTGCAGCACGCCAGGCTTCCCTGTCCATCACAACACCCGGAGCTTACTCACCCTCATGTCCCTTGAGTCAGTGATGCCATCCAACCATGTCATCCTCTGTCGTCCCCTTCTCCTCCTGCTTTCAATCTTTCCCACCCTCGTGGTCTTTTCCAGTGAGTCAGTTCTTCCCATCAGGTGGCCAAAGTATTGGAGTTTCAGCTTCAGCGTCAGTCAGTCCTTCCAATGAATATTCAGGACTGACTTCCTTTAGGATTGACTGGTTGGATCTCCTTGCAGTCCAAGGGACTCTCAAGAGTCTTCTCCAACACCACAATTCAGAAGGATCAATTCTTTGGTGCTCAGCTTTATTTATAATCCAACTCTCACATCCATACATGACTACTGGAAAAACCATAGCTTAGACTAGATGGAACTTTGTTGACCAAGTAATGTCTTTGCTTTTTAATATGCTGTCTAGGTTGGTCATAGCTTTTCTTCCAAGGAGCAAGCGACTTTTAATTTCATGGCTGCAATCACCATCTGCAGTGATTTTGGAGCCCAAGAAAATGAAGTCTGCCACTCTTTCCCTATCTGTTTGCCATGAAGTGATGGGGACCGGATGCCATGATCTTAGTTTTCTGAATGTGGAGTTTTAAACCAAGGTTTTCACTCTTCTCTTTCATCGAGAGGCTCTTTAGTTCTTCTTCACTTTCTACCAAAAAGGTGGTGTCATCTGCATGTCTGAGGTTATTGATACTTCTCCTGGCAATCTTGATTCCACTTTGTGCTTCCTCCAGCCCAGCATTTCTCTTGATATACTCTGCATAGAAGTTAAATAAGCAGGGTGACTATATACAGTCTTGATGTACTCCTTTTCCTATTTGGTACCAGTCTGTTGTTCCATGTCCAGTTCTAACTGTTGCTTCTTGACCTGCATACAGGTTTCTCAAGAGGCAGGTCAGGTGGTCTGGTATTCCCATCTCTTCAAGAATTTTCCACAATTTGTTGTGATCCACAGTTAAATGTTTTGGCGGTCAATAAAGCAGAAGTAGATGTTTTTCTGGAACTCTCTTGCTTTTTCCAATAATCCAGTGGATGTTGGCAATTTGATCTCTGGTTCCTCTGCCTTTTCTGAATCCAATTTGAACATCTGGAAGTTCATGGTTCACATACTGCTGAACCCTTGCTTGGAGAATTTTAGCATTACTTTGCTAACGTGTGAGATGAGTGTAATTGTGCGGTAGTTTGAGCATTCTTTGGCATTGTCTTTCTTTGGGATTGGAATGAAAACTGACCTTTTCCAGTCCTGTGGCCACTGCTGAGGTTTCCAAATTCACTGGCGTATTGAGTGCAGCACTTCGCAACATTATCCTTTAGGATTAGAAATAGCTCAATTGGAATTCCATCTCCTCCACTAGCTTTGTTCATAGTGACGCTTCCTAAGGCCCACTTGACTTCACATTCCAGGATGTCTGGCTCCAGGTGAGTGATCACACCATCGTGATTATCTGGATTGTGAAGATCTTTTTTGTACAGTTCTTCTCTGTATTCTTGCCACCTCTTCTTAATATTTTCTGCTTCTGTTAGGTCCATAGCATTTCTGTCCTTTATGGAGCCCATCTTTGCATGAAATATTCCCTTGGTATCTTGAATTTTCTTGAAGAGATCTCTAGTCTTTCCCATTCTATTGTTTTTCTCTGTTTCTTTGCCATGATCACTTGAGGAAGGCTTTCTTATCTCTCTTTGCTATTTTTTGGATTTCTGCATTCATATGGGTATATCTTTCCTTTTCTCCTTTGGTTTTCGCTTCTCTTCTTTTCTCAGCGATTTGTAAGGCCTCCTCAGACAACCATTTTGCCTTTTTGCATTTCTTGTTCTTGGGGATGGTCTTGATTCGTGCCTCCTGTATAATGTCATGAACCTCTGTCCATAGCTCTTCAGGAACTGTCTATCAGATCTAATCCCTTGAATCTATTTCTCACTTCCACTGTATAATCATAAGGGATTTGATTTAGGTGATACCTGAATGGTCTAGTGGTTTACCCTATTTTCTTCAATTTAAGTATGAATTTGGCAATAAGGAGTTCATGATCTGAGCCACAGTCAGCTCCTGGTCTTGTTTTTGCTGATTGTACAGAGCTTCTCCATCTTTGGCTGCAAAGAATATAATCAGTCTGATTTCTGTGTTGACCATCTGGTGATGTCCATGTGTAGAGCCTTCTCTTGTGTTGTTGGAAGAGGGTGTTTGCTGTGACCAGTGCGTTCTCTTGGCAAAAGTCTGTTAGCCTTTGCCCTGCTTCATTCTGTACTCCAAGGCCAAACTTGCCTTGGAGATTCTCCAAATTTGTCTGTTACTCCAGGTATCTCTTGACTTCCTTCTTTTGCGTTCCAGTACCCTATAATGAAAAGGACATCGTTTTGGGGTGTTAGTGCTAGAAGTTCTTGTAGGTCTTCATAGAACCATTCAGTTTCAGCTTTTTCAGCATTACTGGTTGGGCATAGACTTGAATTACTGTGATATTGAACGATTTGCCTTGGAAATGAACAGAGACCATTCTGTCGTTTTTGAGACTGCATCCAAGTACTGCATTTTGCACTTTTTTTTTTTTTTTACTATGATGCTACTCCATTTCTTCTAAGGGATTCTTGCCCACAGTGGTAGATATAATGGTCATCTGGATTAAATTCACCCATTCCAGTCCGTGTTAGTTCACTGATTCCTAAAATGTCGACGTTCACCCTTGCCATCTCCTGTTTGACCACTTCCAATTTGCCTTGATTCATGGACCTAATATCCCAGGTTCCTATGCAATATTGCTCTTTACAGGGTCGGACCTTGCTTTCATCACCAGTCACATCCACACTGAGTGTTGTTTTGCTTTGGCTCCATCCCTTCATTCTTTCTGGAGTTATTTCTCCACTGATCTCCAGATGCATATTGGGCACCTACCGACCTGGGGAGTTCATCTTTCAGTGTCCTATCTTTTTGCCTTTTCATACTGTTCATGGGGTTCTCAAGGCAGGAATACTGAAGTGGTTTGCCATTCCCTTCTCTATGTGGCTCAACTGGTAAAGAATCCGCCTGTAATGTGGGAGGCCTGGGTTTGATCCCTGGGTTTGAAATTATTCCCTGAAGAAAGGCTACCCACTCCAGTATTCTGGCCTGGAGAATTCCCAAACTCAAACAGAGCATCAGCCTAAGTGACTTGCTTAGAAGAGCAGACAGTTATTGGAGTTGGGTTCACCTGGGCAGCTGTCCTGCCCGTCTGACCAGCGCTCACTGATTGAGGTGTGGTGTCACTGAGCTTGTGGCTTGTTTTCGGGTTGGCCTCAAATGGGACACAGGAAGAGGGGTGTTCTCCATGTGGTGTCAGTGCCTTTTCCTTGCCACGTGCTTTTATCTTGTGATCTCCATAGCAGATTAGCTAAAATTTTTACATGATGACTCAAGATTCCAAGATGTGCAATAATTGGGCCTGCCAGGACTTTTTAAGGCTTATTCCCAGAACTGGCCAGTGTTACTTCTGCTGTGTTCTCTTATTTAAAGCTACTCTCAAGCATGGGCCAGATTCAAGAGGGAGGTGACTCAATCAGGGTCTGAATCCTGGGAAGCTGCCGATGTCACAGCCCTCCACGGATGAGTGAAGGTAACATGGAAACCTTAGGTGTGGTTGGAAAGAAACACATAGACAGCATGGCTAGAACTAGACTTCACAGGTAGTAGAACCTTTAGAAATACCTGAATTTAAGGTATAGTGGAGGAAATGGTTGTTGGAAAACTGGAAAAAATTATAATCATTAACATCAATATTGAAGTACAATTTATGACATGATATAGAATATGGTGCAAGATGTGGAAAATAATGGGGAGTCCAGCTAGGTTCTTATACCTGAGGAAATAGAGGCATGGTATTTTTCTTTGTGAAATTTATAGCCAAATGAGGCAGGCACTTTGAAAAATCATTTTAAATCCCTTTGGCTGGCAGGGTGAAAGTGAAGTGGAGGATACTTCCAGGGTGTACACCCTCACAGAACATTATGGAGGCTTCTTGGAGGAACAGACATTGTTAATGTAGCTTATTGCACTGAACTAGCTCATGAATAAATTCGACTTTAACCCTTCTCAGCTCACAGGGAATATGTGTATACCTTGTGGTTTTGGCGGATGCTAAAACAAAGTCAGAAATAGACTTACTGGATGGCAGAAGAGTCAGTTTCACCTTACTACATGAAATGTTGGGATAGTATAGTATTTATCGATTTCTCACTATTACCTGTATTTAAGGCTATTAACATGGATTGAACACCAACATCTCTTAACTAAACTTGAGTGTATTCTGGACAGCCCTTTATTTGTTTTTTCTCTTGTAATTTTTTCCAAGATAATTTTTTTATTTAGAATTTACTGTTAGTTATTTTTCCCCCCTCATGGTTTTTATTGT
This sequence comes from Odocoileus virginianus, assembly GCF_023699985.2. NCBI lineage: Eukaryota > Metazoa > Chordata > Mammalia > Artiodactyla > Cervidae > Odocoileus > Odocoileus virginianus. Next base: position 65,979,243 of record NC_069688.1, read on the forward strand.
AGCCCTTAAGAAAATACCTTCTCAGTTGGTTTGATTTGATTTTTATTTTATCCCCTCTTAAAATTTGGGGATTCATATTGGTAACTTCTGAAAAATAATTAGACATCTTTCACATGACCGTCTTTGAAGGCAGATTGTTGATTACTGATTAGGCTGTATCATTAAGGGCTGATTAAGCTGACACTATGCAGTATTTTTTTTTTAATCTTAGAAGTAAAAACAATCAAATTGGACAGTTGATTATTAAGTTTTATTTTACTCATAACCCTTCCTGTAGGGGAAATTATCCCACTGACAAAACTTCTATTGTAGAGACCCAAGTTTTAGCTAGTGTAAGTTTGATGCCTCTTACGTGGGAACACATCATAGCCCTTTTGTGGCGCTCCTACCAGTAGCCTCTCTCACTGCCAGATGAGATATGAACTGTCAGATCAACCTTCTAAATCAAAACTGTTTCCCCACAACCTATTGAATCATGCCCAGCTGTTCTCTGATGTTGCCTTCCATGTTCCCTTTCCTCCAAACTACACTTTATACTCTTTGCTAAAACTCTTCCCTGATTTTGTACTTATATGACCTTGTTACTTACTCATTCCATCATGCCTTTCTGTTCATGCTTTGAAGGTGCTGTGAATTAGGGACAGTACTACAGTCTGGGGATTGGTGGTGAGCAAGGCAGACATGCTTCTCCTCTTTTGGAGTTTACACTGTGACTTATAAAATAGAAACGGAGAATGAGCTATAAGTCTTACTTACTAAAGCATTGCATTTAGTAGCAACCAACTAGAAATAATTCCCAGGAGCGATTACATAAATAAGACACATGCAAAGGTTATTATTGCTACCATTTGTAGTAAAAACATCTGTTCAGGTGTGTGAATGTAAGCATTTATAAGTATTTGTATATGCATGAAATACTAAAGTTTTTCAACAGAGTTTTACTGAGCAGCTGAAATATACTAGGTGCGGTTTACATGCTGTACCGCCAGTAACTTGAACAAAGAACGTGCTCTTGGGGAGCTTATACGGTGATGGAGGTCACAGGTTCAGTTTTTACCCAGACTGGCTAGGTCTCTCAGTTTGGGGAAACCTTTATTCCAAAGTCACTTTCTCATTCAGGACCTGCTCGTTGCTCTCCTGTCTAAGACTGCAGAGACTACTCCTGACAGCCCCTCCTCTTCCCAGGTCTGTGGGACCTGGGAAGCGCTCCCCACCATCTGATAGACCGAATTTGTGTTCATTCCCCTCACTGGGAAGGAGAAGAGACAAGGTGGACTTTCTACTTTTATTCGTTGCTTTATTCTTCGTGCCTGGAGCAGTGCCTGACACTTGATGGACCCCATGGACTGTGGCCACCAGGCTCCTCTGTCCATGGGACTCAACAAGCAAGGATACTGGAGGGGGTAGCTGTTCTCTTCTCCAGGGGAGCTTCCCGACCCAGGGATCAAAGCCCAGGTTTCTTGCACTACAGACAGATTTTTTTACCCTCTGAGCTACCAGGGAAGTCATGACACTTAATAGGTACTCAAAAATAATTGCTAATAATAAGTGAAATATATATTGTATTTCTAATTAGCAGTAACTGCTGTCTGGAAAAGTGAAGAAAGACTTTGAATGGACTGCAGTGTGAACCAAAATTTGTGCTCCAGTTTTTATCAGTTCTTCAGGTTTAATGTAGGAAATCAAGGGATATGTATAATGCATATATTACATATGTATTAGTTTGAACTGTGGTATGTCAAAAATTGTTAAATATAAAAATTCATATAATTTGACCTAAAATGCCAAAGCGTTTGACTATGTGGATCACAATAAACTGTGGAAAATTCTGACAGCGATGGGATACCAGACCACCTGATCTGCCTCTTAAGAAACCTGTATGCAGGTCAGGAAGCAACAGTTAGAACTAGACATGGAACAACAGACTGGTTCCAAATAGGAAAAGGAGTACGTCAAGGCTGTATATTGTCACCCTGCTTATTTAACTTCTATGCAGAATACATCATGAGAAATGCTGGGCTGGAAGAAGCACAAGATTGCTGGGAGAAATATCAATAACCTCAGATATGCAGATGACACCACCCTTATGGCAGAAAGTGAAGAGGAACTAAAAAGCCTCTTGATGAAAGTGAAAGAGGAGAGTGAAAAAGTTGGCTTAAAGCTCAACATTCAGAAAACTGAGATCATGGCATCCAGTCCCAGCACTTCATGGGAAATAGATGGGGAAACAGTGGGAACAGTGGCTGACTTTATTTTTCTGGGCTCCAAAATCACTGCAGATGGTGATTGCAGTGATGAAATTAAAAGATGCTTGCTCCTGGGAAGGAAAGTTATGACCAACCTAGACAGCATATTAAAAAGCAGAGACATTACTTTGTCAACAAAGGTCCATTTAGTCAAGGCTATGGTTTTTCCAGTGGTCATGTATGGATGTGAGAATTGGACTGTGAAGAAGGCTGAGCACTGAAGAATTGATGCTTTTGAACTGTGGTGTTGGAGAAGACTCTTGAGAGTCCCTTGGACTGTGAGGAGATCCAACCAGTCCATCCTAAAGGAGATCAGTCCTGGGTGTTCATTGGAAGGTCTGATGCTGAAGCTGACTCTCCAATACTTTGGCCACCTGATGCAAAGAGCTGACTCATTTGAAAAGATCCTGATGTTGGGAAAGACTGAAGGCAGGAGGAGAAGGGGATGACAGAGGATAAAATGGTTGGATGGCATCACCAACTCGATGGACATGGGTTTGGGTGGACTCCGGGAGTTGCTGATGGACAGGGAGGCCTGGCGTGCTTTGGTTCATGGGGTCGCAAAGAGTCAGACACGACTGAACGACTGAACTGACTGAACTGAACTGAAAATAGAACAGTGCCCAATTTGAAATATGCTTAAATTGAATGGCAAAAGAATGATTTTTAAAAGTGATTTTTTGTGGAATTCTCAAGAGTATTGTGGTACTGGGGAAAATGTAAAAGAATTATGGAAAGAAATGAAAGTAACTAAACCCTACTACATTTCTGAAGAAAGGCCTCTATATTTAAACTTGTATTAAAAAGCCAGTTGTATAATGAAAAGAACCTGGTACACCATATGTTCACAGAGATGTTTTATGAAATTGTCAAAAAATTAGGTGTTGATCATTGCCTAATTTTATATAAGAATGAAAAAGCTAAGGTACAGAGAAATCAGGAGACTTGCCTAAGGTCACAGGGTGAAGTCAGAATTTCCACCCAAGTCTTTCTACTGGTAATGTGTGATCATTTTACCATCCTGAGTTCTATTGCCACATTTTTTCAAAATTGGAATTCTTTTGAAAGGAAACATTTTGAAGATATTCAGCAAAAAAAAAAATTATTAATTAGGACTAATAAAGTACTTTGCATTGAGGAAGCTTGTGCCTTCTTCATACTCCAATCAGTGGGATAAAAGTGTTTCAAAATAGAGCTGAAACTGCCAAGGTTAAGGTGACTCAGTGTAATTGATTTTATAAATAATTTTGCCCTTGAGAAGAGGTAAAGGACTTGGATAAAGATTTTGGAAGAGATTTCAGTGGCAAAGACAAAGTATTCTTTCAGTCAGCGAAAATGTACATTTATTGTATGCTCCTTGTGTTCAGGGCATTATTCTAGATGCTAGAAGTTCAGTAGTGAAAACAGTCAACCAACTTTACTATATTAACTTTTATTAATCATAGCATGAAACAGCATACTTGTTCTCTTCAAGCACAGATGGTACTTTCTTCAGGATAGACTATATATTTGTTAGGCCATTAAACGAGGCTCAGTAAATTTAACAGGATAAAAATAATATGCAACGTTTTCTCCAGTTGCAGTGGAATTAAATTAGAAAGCAACAGCAGAAAGAAATCTGAGAAATACTTTAAATATTTGGAAACTAAAACTTAAGCACACTTCTAAATAGCCCATAGGTCAAATTAAAAAAATAATTTTAACTGAATGGAAATAGAAACAAACATATGAAAAGCCCCTCATTGCAGCTCTGAGAGGGCTCTGAATGCTTACGTTAGAATGGAAGGAAGATCTAAAATTGACATTAACCTCAGGAAGCTGGAATACTAAATTCAAGATAAGTAGAAGGAAGGAAATTAGACCAGAAATCAGTGAATAAAACACAGGGGACTATATCTAACAGAAAGTCCAAGACCTGTACACTGAAAACTACAAAACATTACTGAGAGCTTTTAAAGAAGATAACAGTAAATGGAGAGATACGGCGTGTTCATAGTTTAGAAAACTCAGCATTATTAAAATGGTCCTTCTCTGCATACTGATGGATGGCAGTGGTGTAGTAGTGTTAGTCCCTCAGCTGTGTCCGCCTCGGTTCGACCCCACAGACTGTAGCCCACCAGGCTCCTCTGTCCATATGATTCTCCAGGCAAGAACACTAGAGTGGGTAGCCGTTCCCTTCTCCAGGGCATCTTCCCGACCCAGGGATCAAACCCAGGACTCCTGCCTTGCACGCAGATTCTTTACCATCTGAGTTACAGGGAATAGATTCGATCTAATCTCTAATGAAATTAAAGGAGGCCTTTTCATAGAAATTGTCAAACTGATACTAGATTTACATGAAATTACAAAGATCTAGAGCGGCTAAAACAATTTTGAAAAGGAAGAGCAACTTACAAGAATTTATACTAACTGATTTTCAACTCACTCTAAAGCTAAGAATCAAGATAGAATATCCATGTGTCAGTGGAGCAGAATAGACAGGGATGCCAGTGAGAAAACGATGGTCTTTTAACACATACTGGGATAATTGAATGTTCATATAAAGAAACTCAAAAATTACACACATATATGTAAAATTACATATGCCTGAATGCAAGCACTAAAAGTATTAAAACTTCTGTAAGAAAACATACAAAATGGATGATATATTAAAAAAAAGAAACCTATAAATGCACCAAAATTTAAATTTTTTGAATAAATGCACCTGTCCGCTTTTTGAAAAACTCTGCTAAGGAAAAATTTTTTAATCTACTGACTAAGAGATCGTTTCACTCATATTATCTTACAATGGACAGGTTTTTTTTTTTTTAATTCTTACAACTCAGTAGTGTGGAGACAACCCGATTAATAAGTGGCTTAGAGACTTAAGGTGGTACTAATGGTAAAGAGCCCACCTTCCAATGCAGGAGACATAAGAGATACAGGTTTGATCCCTGGGTCTGGAAGATCCTGTGGAGGAGGGCAGGCAGCCCACACCAGTGTTCTTGCCTGGAGAACCCCACGGACAGAGGGGCATGGTGGGCTACAGTCCACGGGGTCGCACAGTCGGATCCGACTGGGTGATGAAGCACAGAGCCCACTAATACTGACCATGTTTCCAAAAGAGAGCTCGATTCTGCTCTCTGGCTTCCAAAATTCTGGAAATTATGTGGGTGAAGAAGTGTAAAGGGCCTCAGTATTCAGTATACCAGCATTCACTTAATACATGCAGAATCAATTTTAGCCCTAAGCTCTGTCTTATATCTCCCAGACCGGAGACATTTTGTTTTATTTTCTCTAGAAAATAACTGCTAGTCTCCTGGGTTGGGGAAAGGACAGTCATTTGCCTGCACAGAATGTGGAGGAATCTGGATGCCAAATAGCTCTAAGACAGACTTTCAGCCTGTTTCACTGTTTCACCATCATTTTGTTTCCCATGCTATCCCAGAGTCCCGTGTCAGGGGTTGTAGTATAAATTTTGTTGCTTCCAAACTTTCTCTGTGGTTTTTCTTAGCTTAGCAGCTGGGAGCCTGAAGTCTGTTTCCAACTGTTTCTCTTTTCTCCTGCTTTCAGAGTTCAGTTGCTGCTGTCTCTTCTCTCAGATATTGGCTCTTGTAGTTCTCTGTTATTTTTAAGTTTATTCTCATTTCATGGAATTTCAGGAGATAGTGAAAATAAATGCTTATGTCCAATTCATCTTCTGCAGAAAGGCTTCTATTTCTATTTTTAATATCGTAGGCTTCACAGTTTTTCTTTGACCTTCACTATAGCCATCACTTGATTTGTTTTTAGCTGTCTTAACTGACCTTCGAGTTACTGGCGTGCCAGATTAATGAGTGCTGTCCACTCCCTCTGTAAAATACATTATGGATGCACAGTGCAGGAGCAGGAAACTAGCTCTGAGCATGTGTGCACTCCTTTCCCACCAGTGGAGCTGTGTGTGCGTTCAGGGCTCAGCTTATTCCTCTTTAAAGAAACGAAAGCTGGAAATAGTAGTTGATACATTATGGGTGTGAATATATAGAAAAGATGTAATAGAACTCTAAAGAGCCACATCAAAAGTTAATCAATGAGTATACATAGTTTTAATTTAAAATGTGTATGCTTTGTGAGTATCATTTTTGTTATGAGTCTCTGCTTTAACAGCTTCCTCAGTTAAATGAATAAGTTAATAAATTTTAAAAATGATAAATACATAGGGCTTCCCTTGTGGCTCAGCTGGTCAAAAATCCGCCTACAGTGTGGGAGACCTGGGTTTGATCCCTGCGTTGGGAAGATCACCTGGAGAAGAGAAAGGCTACCCACTCCAGTATTCTGGCCTGGAGAATTCCATGGACTGTATAGTCCATGGGGTTGCAAAGAGCCAGACACGACTGAGTGACTTTCAGTTTCAGTTAAAAGAACAACTGCTGTCCCAAATATACTGGGTGATACCTTGTTTTAAAATAACATAGAAATGTAATTATATCCAATGGATCAAATGTATGATTCTGCTATGTTGTCTGCTGAATTTTCACATGCTTAACAAGATAATTGTTTTTGTTTAGTTCCAGATGTTGAAGTGAAAGGAGAGAGTTCTAGCTATTACCTCTTAATACAAGGTAATGGCAATGGAAAGTGTAAAGCCACATTGATTTACTCAGCCAACCAGATCAATGGCTCGTTTGCACTCAGTTTAATTCATGGAAAGATGAAAGCAATGACAGAAGAAACCAAATTGAGTGAGTGTTAACTTTAGAGGGAAAACAAAACATTTTTATATCCGTTTGTGTAAATAGTTAACTTATGTGGTTTTTAATGAACTTACTGTCTTCAAACTCCATTTCACTTTCCCTAAATTTGCTTTTATTTTAAATATTTTATAACATATTTGAACAATATAGAATGCAGAGCATTTATCCTTTACATATCATACTTCTTAAAATGTAGCAGGTCACCCCTTCAGTTCCAAACAGGAAAATTTTTAGTATTTTCCACTTTACACAAATTATTTTTCTAGAATTTACGTCTCATTGTTATTTATTTTCTCTCCAGCGTCTTTATTGCTCATCTTTTTCTACTCTCCAAGCTCCATGCTTGGCTTCTCCATCACAGTGTGACCAACTGCCCCAAATGTGGCCCAACGATGACGGTCTGTTACCAGGTCTCGTGGTCCTGGGGGCTGACTGGGCTCAGCTGGATGTTTTTGTTTTGAAGGCCCGCGTCTGACTGCCATCACACATGACTGGGGCTTCTTTTCATTTGAAGACTTCACAGGGCTGGGTGTGTAGGCTGGCTCTTCCCCTGCGTATTTGGTGCCTGGGTGGGGGTGGCTGGATCAGATTGAGCTGATCTCCTCTTCACACACCCATCCTCCAGCCAGCTGGGCTTCCTCGCAACAGCTTGTCTCCCGGAAGTCTGATTTCTTTATGGTTGTCAGCTTCTCTTAGAGCGAGTGTTCTAGGAAACTGTAAGACTTTCTATGACTTATGTCTTTCATTGTCACTTTTACTGTGCCTTGTTGGTCTCCTGGGGTCACCTAGATTCATTGTGGAAGGTCTACACGGCAGGTAGAAGCAGAACCTGATTCTCGGGGGCGGGGAGGCCACCTTTGAAGACCAACTCCTATAGTCCATCACTGTTTTGTGTGGCGGTTTCAATAGCTGAAGCAGAAGAAGATGTAGTGGAGGGAATTCTGCTCTGCTACCTAAATTCTCTGAATTTAAGAAGCAGGTCAAAGTTTAAAATGCAAAATAACTTAGTATGTTTATTTTCTGCTGTTCATTTATTATTGTTTACTTTGAAATATGCAAGATGAAGAAAGATAAATAATTGACTTTTAATTACATTTTAACACATTTCTTGAGAACTGTATATTAATTGTTGTTATAAACCATCTTTAATACTGATTTTATTTTTTTTTTCTATTTCTTAGGTTTTCCTCTTGACCTTTTGTCACTTCCGAGTTTCTCCAGGGAGCAGCTTATACAGAGAGAAAAACAGTTAGCCTGTGTTCAGGCTTTGGCTTTGAAGGAATGTCTGAGTAAGTAATCATGTGTGCATTTCATTCTGTTGTAAGAATGTTGGCTTGTTCAGACCTAACACTTTATTTTAACACTTTTCTTACATACTTTTTTTTAGATATGATACTCACTGGTAGAACTATTTTTTTTTGCAGAAGGTGAGGCAGAAAAGAATAGCTTCATTGCTTTGCCAGGCAAAGGAGCCACAGTGGACTCCTGCCCTCGAAAACTGTGTCCCAACCCAGGGGAGTTTGATGAGAGGTTTTATGGCAATGGTGCAAGGGTGGCGTTGCTGACAAAATTACTGTGTGCGCAAGGTCTTAGGTGGTCAGTCTCCTAATCTTTTTTTTTTAATTAAAATTTTTTTATTACAGTAAAAGTCACATAATATAAAACATACTGTATTTTAATCATATTTAACTGTGCAGTTCAGTGGCACTAAGTACGTTCTTAATAGAGGTGATGGAGGGTAGAAACGATCTGTAATTTTTTTCCCACCAGATTCAGAATATTCCTGTTTGCTTGTATATTGCTATTACCATTTATAATAATATTTGCCCAGGAAAATTTAGTTTCTCATTATTTTTAATTGTATGCCAGAAAGGATACTTTCTGGTTAATGTAGTCATCTTTACAAAATTTCTCTTTATATCTTTTAGCTAGAGGAGAGGAAGATAGAGATTGCAAACAGAAGAAAATACAAATCTAGAGAAATTAATTAACTTGAGCATTGCTTCTTAGACTTTAATCATAACTAAGCACATTGCATATATTGAGTCAGGTTGGATCATGGGTTTTTCTTTTTTCAAGAAATTGACACTTTTTTAGGGTTGTATTTAAGATTTTTTCCTCTGTTTCTAAATGTTAACTTGGTTGTCAATCTTAACATTGTTGTCATAAATAATCATTCATTAATACCTAATATGGACTTAAGCTAATTAATATAGAATTTCTAAAAACTTGATTCAAATTGTGAGGCTTCATTAGTTGCATATAGAAAAAATGATTAAGTACATACACTATAAAATGAAAAATATCACTCTTTAAAAGCATTTAAAAATATTTTGGCATCAGTAGTTCATTTTATTCAGTGGAAAATCATTTTAGTATACCTGGTCTTAATAATTTGTGTAAGAATTACTACTTTTTCATTTGTACAAAGCCAGAGTAATTGTGTAGTCTTGAACTCCTCAAACAACTTTTTTTTGACTATGAAAATGATAGAATGGAGAAAGGTGAATTAGTTTCAATAAAAGGTAGTATGTATTAACCCATAGAAAAAAAAAAGAAAAAACCTAAAAATAGAGTTACACGTGATCCAGCACCTCTGACTCTTGAGCATGTATCTGGAAAAGGTGGAAACTATCATAAAAAGGTACACATACCCCAGGTGCTCATAGCAGCACTGTTTACAGTAGCCAGGGCATGGAAGCAACCTAGCTGTCCATCGGCGGACGAGTGGACAGAGGATGTGCAACATTACTCAACAATAAAAAAGAGTGAGAAAGTACCATTTGCAGCAACATGGATGAACCTTGAGATTCTCATACTAAATGAAGTCAGACAGAAGGTAAATGTCATATATCACTTACATGTGAAATCTAAAAGAATGATACAAATAAACTCATTTATAAAACAGAAGTAGACTCAGAGACACAGGAAACAAACTCATGGTCCCCAAAGGAGGACGCAGAGCAGGGACGAGGGTGGGTGGGTGAGGAGTTTGGAATTAGCAATACAGACTGTCATTTATGCATATGTATATATATACATATATAGGTAGATAGATAAACAACAAGATCCTAACGCATGTAGCATAGGGAGCTATATTCGATACCTTGTAATAGCCTATAATAGAAAAGAATCAGAAAAGGAATATATATATATGTCTCTGAATCATTTTGCTACATACCAGAAAGTAACACACTGTGTAAATCAACTATAATTCAATTTAAAAGGAAAAAAAGCTGAAATTTTTGTGGATAAAACCCCTATGTTTCAGACATCTACATGCTTAGTATTGTTTACTTCTGACTCTGTTGTAGCCCTACTAAACCCCTCTTTCGGCTTTGAACCTTTGCCATGAGCCCCTGGCAGCTCCTAAAAGCCAGGTTCCTTCAGCATCTTCCCCCCCCTCATCTCCCCCTCTCTTCCCGACCCTTCCAGCCAGAAAACTGAGAGCGGAGAGCGGGCAGCCCCCTAAAGCCGGTCCGTCTCTCTGGGTGAGGCCATCCCTCCTGCTTGGCTGGGGAGGGAATCAAGTTGTTGCCTATAGGTGTGACTGGGAGCTCTGCTTCAGGGAGGGGGGAAAGGGAGGTGCTAAATAAATGCTGAAAATGTGGAAGCACCAGCAGCTGAGTTATAACCCAGGCAGGAGCTGCAAGGATGGCCTCAGCACTGGGCAAGGACATGCAGGGGGCTGGAGGTTGGAAGGAAGCCTCAGAGCTAGGAGCTGCGCGAGACGTCAGCTCTGGGGATACCCGTGCACTGGCCAAGTGCAGTCTGAAGCTTAAATCTTGGCTGAGATGAGTGACCCATTTTGACGGAATTATTTGCGGAGCCAGTCTCTCCTTTACCCAGAGAGTTAGCACTGAATGAAAATCTGGGCACAAAGGTGCATCTGTTCAGATTTCATGTATCTCTGAAGATAGAGGAGAATGACAACAAATGAAGCTTCCCCTGTAAGAGAATCTTAGTGTTTCTTTCAGTGGTTTTCAAAGAAGTGAATATAAATATAAAAGAATTTAAATTGATGTAGTTAATTTATACCTGATGAAAATGAATAGGAAAGTTTTCTTCAAGTAAAAATTAATGTTTCAATATCAACGCAGGTTGTAGTCTCTGCTGGAAAACAATAGGTTGTTCAAAATTTTTTTCAAAATTATTATTCAGACTTGGGGTAGACTTACTATCTCCCCCAATATTTCTCTTACTACTGAGTTAGAATGAGCAGCTGGGAAAGTTTGCATGAAAATTTTATTCTTAAAAATTATGTTAATTTTTAACTACACATAGATAATTAGATATAGACATTTGGAATGATACTTAAATTTTATAATTTATATTTAACTGATCTTTTGTAATTTGTAAACTTTTATAATTAGAAATATTAAATATTAAATATCCTGTTTCACCTGCTTCCCTGGTGGTCCCATGGCTGAGACGGGCTCCCAGTGTAGGGGCCCAGGTTTGACTCCTGCTCAGGGAGCTAGATCCCATGTGCCACGACTTAGACCCGGTTTAACCAAATAAAATATTAAGAAAATAAAAAAGAAAAATGAAAAGGTTAAAGAACGCTGAATAATTTTTAAATAAAAACTGCTGTGTGATGCAGAACAGATTCCAAAATAGCAATATTGTCGTATCGCTCCAGGACTGCGGTCACAACTCTGAGTTCCCCACATTGTTTTTAAATTTATAGAACCTGGTGCAAACCTGATTGGTGTTCATTCTGCTGATATTTTTAGACATTTTACACTCTGTTTTTCTTTACTAAGTCCTGAGTTATTACTCACTTGTTTTAGGAATAGCATTCTTTTGTGAATTTATTTTAACACTTTAGTCCAATATTTTTCTCCCAGATCTTTATCCGTCACTTGTGTTACTGACTCATCTGTGTAGGGATTATTTTTCACCTAGGTAAATTACTCTGCTCGTAAACCCTGTTAAACCTCATCTATTTTCTCTCTCTATTGCTTGGTCATTAAGGTCAATAGGAAGTCATATCCTGCTTTCCACATTGCCCAGTATTGTAACATAATTGACGATTTTAATAGGCATAGGTCAGTGATGGTGGTGGTTTGGTTGCTAAGTCGTGTCTGACTCTTAAGACCCCGTGGACTGTAGCCCACCAGGCTCCTCTCTGTCGGTGCGATTCTCCAGGCAAGAACACTGGAGTGGGTTGCCCTGCCTTCCTCCAGGGGATCTCCCCAATCCAGGGATCAGACCCAGGTCTTCTGCTTCGCAGGCGGATTCTTAACCATCTAAGCCACCAGGGAAGCCCACGTACCTACCTACCTATCTGTAAATTTACTACTGAGTCATGTAGTATATGATGGTCAATTTTCCTTTCTTGTATAATCTTTGTTTTCCTTGTGGTTGATAATCACCTTATTTTTAATTTGCCCATTCTTCTGTAGAGGCAAAAATACTTTTATGTTTCTCCAGACCCTCCAACATTTCTGCCACACACCTGTCATTAAATTTATTGTATATTCAAACACAACAGTTCCTTTTTATTTCTCATAGTTTTTTTTCTGGAGTGTTTCATATTTTACTGTATTTTGAACAAAATGTGTCTTAGACCTACTGACATCTTAGAGACTTCTCTTTCCTCTTCTCTTCTTTTGGAATCTCCTATTTTCTAGACCCCTTGACCTCCTTTTTTTTTGTGGGGGGGATTACTCCCTTGTTTGGTTGGCTCATATCTTGCATTAGCTTCCTCAGTAAAAGTGTGTTCTTGGGGCATACTGTTTTCAAGCTCTTGCATGTCTGAAAATATCTTTACTAGATTGATAATTCTCTGGACTTCCAGGTTAAAAATTGTTTGCCCTCAGAATTTTGAAGACATTGTCCCCTCATCTATTTTTTTTGCCACTTGATAGGGGGAATCCCCAACCAGGGGTTGAACCCACACTCCCTGGCGTGGAGGCACAGAGTCTTAACTGCTGGGCCACCAGGGAAGTCCCTGTCCCATTGTTTTTTGTGTTGCTCTGTCCCTGTTGACAAATCTCATACTAGTCTGTTTGAAGTGGTCTGTTTTTAGTTTGCTTTTGCCCCCTTTCAGAACTTTTACCCCCAGAAGCTTTGTTTCTGGAAGCTTTACTCTGAATCGTAATGTGTGTGCCCCCTGCTTTCCGCTCTCCAGTGTACTAAGCTGTGTGCTTGATGAGCCACATCAATACAAGATTCACATTTCCTAAGTCTGAAAATTTTTATTATTTCTTTAATAGAATTTTCTTTCTCCCGGTTACTTTTTTCTTTCTAGAACTCTTATTGGTTATATAATAACCTTTTTTTGGATAGAATGTCTGCTCTTTTTTCCTATTTCCATATTATTATCTTTTTGTCCTAGTTTCTAGGGGGTGTCTTGCAGTATTTTTAAATTTTGATCTCTCCTGTGCTTAATTTTCAAAAATATTTTCTTGTTCATTGACTGTTCCTTTATCAGATCATCCTGTACTTGTTTCATGAGTATAGTATCTTTTATTATTTCTGTGAGAATATTAACTGGTGGTTTGGTGATATAGTCACTGAGTCATGTCTGATTCTTGTGACCCCATGGACTGTAGCCTGCCAGGCTCCTGTGTCCATAGAAGTTTTCAGGCAAGAAAACTGGAGTGGGTTGCCATTTCCTTCTCCAGAGGATCTTCCCGACCCAGGGATCAAATTCGAGTCTCCCACGGTGCAGGCGTCAGCCCCAGAGACGTCCTCATGAGAGTGTCAGTCCCGGCAGACTTTCTTTGTTGCCTGGAATGCTTCTGCTGCTGCTGGGCTCCTTTTTTGTTTTTCGTGCGTTAGTCTTTCTTTTTCATCCCAGACTTGGTTTTTAGTTTGGAGGGGCCTAGTAAATAATACTTGTTTCCCAAATTTAGAGCCAACTGAGAAATAAACTTAAGAAACACACTGATGGAGATAAATTCCTGGATTGAAGGACATGACTTTTTAGAGCTGTGACGGGTTTGCTGCTGCATATACCCAGATCTGGATTTACTCCCTGAATGACAGCCAGAGCTGGGCAACCACCGATCAGGCCTGCTGGGACAGGGCTCTCACCACAATTACCGAGGGCGAGCATCCCGAGGATTTGCTCACTCAGGTGGAAGTTGGAAAGGGGAGTCCTGATCAGAACGTGTCTCTTTTCTTTCCCAGACCAGCTTGGTGGGTGGTGGGAGGGAGCAGGAAGTGGAAGCATTGCTGAATCGAACTCCTTACGTGTCTGAACAGGAGACCATGAAATGCAGAGTTCCCTATCCCCTCTACCCCTTTCGCTAAATATCTGGTGACTTTTTTTCCCCTGTCCTGTTTTAACTGGGAAATTTTATGTGTCACTCTAATATAATTGGCAAGCTTCAAGAGTGGTGGAGTAACTATTTCAACATTTTGTTTGTGAGGTCCTATCCTTAATTCCACGGTAGTGTCAGTATCTAGCTCTTTTCTCCTGGGGCATTCAGTTTTTCAAAGGGAGAATCCTTTCATCTTTTCAGTGGGACATCTGTAGCTGCTGTCTTTCTGGCCACCAGGTTGGAAGTCTGACCTTTCGGTATGTAGACTCTTACTTAATCTTGTAGTCTAACCTTCCAGCATCAGTACCACCTTTTTTGTTGTTCGGTCACTAAGTCGTGTCCGACTCTGCAACTCCATGAACTGCAGCGCGCCAGGCCTCCTTGTCCTTCACCATCTCCCGCTCCTGATATGCTGTGATCTGAGACGACTCCTCTTCTGTTTCTTCCCCGGAGTGAGAGCAGAGTCACCTGGCTCCGGGGCTGCCGCCTGGGGACCTCCGCTGTCGGTCTTGTTTCCACTCGGGCCCTTCCTGTTGCGGCTGAGCCCTTCTCTGCTCTGCTGACTCCGTCACCACTCCACCATCATCTTATCCTCCAAAATTCGTTGGAAACCGCATCGTTTAGTGTTTATTCTTTTGTTGTCCTTTTTTTATTCCTCAGTTGTGATTCTGAGTTTTGAGTAGGAGAGGAAATAGATGGACATGACCAAACCACCACGTTTACCTGAACGTGTTACAGGTTTTATTTTCACGTAAGCACCAACATAAGGCCATTCCTCATGCTCTGCGGTGTATTTCTGAAAACTTCTGTAAACTTGTTTTGACTGTTGCTCACCTTTTAGTGTTAACAAATTACTTTGTTTATTTCACATAACTGAAAATTCTTCTATTACCTTCAAATGGGACTGAAAGGAAAACAGGCCTACACAGGAATGTTCATTTGCTGGAGAAGTTCATTTGTTTTACTTTTGAAAGTATTTCCCCTAAAAGATAGTAGATGAGCTCAAAGGGTTGAAAATAACAGTTATATTGTTAATCATATTGATTTGTTGTCTTATAGAAAGGGGAAAGTTGGCAAAGCAGCGTGAGGTAATTTCTGTGGATGAACTCAAAAGTCTGCTAACACGCACAAGGGAACATTTTTTAGATCATTTTGATGCTGTTATTCCAAAAACAAGTCTAATAAAGACAGACAAAACCTCCAATATGTTAAATGGTAAGTTTTTTGTTACTTTAAATAGTAGTCCTTTTGTGTGTAGCATTTATGAGAGTTATTATTAAAACTTATAAAATGTATTGATCAAATCAAAATCTATCAGATTGTAGTAGTGATATATTTGTGTATATAAGTATCTGTGTAAATATCAATATGTTATATTTTTCATCATTTAGACATTGGAAATTTTCTGATGACACTTTTTATTAAGCACGTTCTGTATAATTGTTTTTGAGCAGGAGAAGCACCTTAAGGTAATTCCTCTTAAAATTTTTACTAAGCTGCTAGAATGGATGGATTTCTATTAAGCTATATTTTCATAAGGTGAGAAAAGCGGAACTTAGTAAACTTAATGTAGATAAAACTACATATAATAAGATGCTCCACACTTGCCATTTGTTTTAGCAGGAAGTCACCAAACTTACTGAAGGAGCAGGAAGTCATTTCTATTTTAACTTGGCAATTTCTTTCTATTTTCCTACTTTCTGTTCTGGTGATGAATTTGCATAGAGTGAAGCTCTTCAGGATTTAAAAAGGAAGCATTTAACGCTTGCCTGGCATTTTAAATGTATAGGATAATTTTTTGCTGTTATTCTGTGAAAATCATTTTTATCCCATATATTAATAAGAAAATGGCCATAGAATCAAGTTGATAATAATGTTTGTTGTCTGCCATTTCTCTGTTTGATTCCATGAAGGCACACAAAAAATAAAAAATTTGGGGGAGTGGCTGTCCTTGGCTTTCATCAGGCTTATGATCTAGTTGGAAAACAAAATATAAGCACAGTGTCTCGTGCCATGTTTAAAGGCTCAGGCCTTTGGAGCTGGACAGCCAGGGTTCAGACCTCAGCTGAATGTCTTTGGGCAGGTTCTTCAATCTCTCCGGGCCTGTTTCCTCATGTTTCAAATGGGGATAGTGATATTACCCAGTTACTAGGGTAATTATGAGGATTAACTGAGTTGAGTCCTATAAAACACTTAGAATGTAATCATCTCCAAAAAATTGTGACCTGTCATTTATATTGTCATTATCACCATTGTTAATATCTGCGTGCATGCTTAGTCACCAAGTCACTCCCCTGTTATATATATGAATGTTTGTCTGTACCTTAACATTTAGCCTATGGCATTTACATTTATATAGATTGTATACTCAAATTTAATAATTTATATTGTAATATTTAGGGGAATAATTAATGTTTACTTTTATTTAACATGGCTTGTATTCTTCTGTGAACATACCCTGTAATTATTCAGAACTACTAATGATTTTTTTCTTTATCCATTTTTTTGAAAAGCCATGCCAGCATTATAAAGCAGATTATTTCATCATGAAGCTTATTCTTCCATGAAATAGTCAGTATTTCACCACCCTTATTAAGAAGCAGGAACTACTCTACTTGGACGGTGTTTGGCTGGGGCGATACAGTAGAGGCATTAAAAATATTTTTAACTATTCAAGACTAAATACTTTAAAAGTAAACGAAAAATGATATGCAGTTGGCTTCTGTTTTATCTGTGATTAATTTTTTCTTTTTAGTTCAAAAATTTCTTACCAAATCATTATCACTTTGTAAGACCCTAAAGTATAAAATGGGTATTTTTGTCAGGGTTGACGGTTAGTCAAGCAGCTAATGTCCAGTAATTTTCAGTCAGTTTATTAGAGTAATGTGTGATAGTTCAAAACAACGTAAAACACCAGATGGTTTTGGAATCCAGTATTAGTTAGTGATTTTGTCAGTCTTAAAACAGTTGAGATGTCCTCATAATTAATAATGAGAATGGAAGACGGCCCTCTGTCTTTAATGAGAATTGTGGATTATCAACAATCTCAGTGTTAGTTCATTGCACCATACTGACCAAAAAGATAAGACACTCATACGTATAATACTTGATTAGTAGTAAAATAGCATTTAATGTTAGTGATTTACTTGAAAATGAATATGTTAAAGCATCTTACATTAGTATATGTGAGAATTAGTTCTAAAGTAATCTTTACCCTCAAACGTCTTAAGTTATTTATGGTATTGTAGTACTTTTGAGAATGAAGTAATCTTTTAAAAATATAAATTTTTCAGGATATTGGTGCTAATTCCTCTTTCTGATATGGAGATCACATATTATATCCCATATATTCTCCACAGAGTTGTCTCTTTTTCTTTTAGAACTAATTTCACAAAAATACCAAATTTATACTTTCATTCCCTGTGAGTCCTTGCAGTGCTAATTCCTCTTCTGAATTCTAGCCCATAACGTTTATTATGAGGAGAATGTAAAATAAAGCTCAATACTAATTTTTTTTTATCATTTCCAAAAAACTTTTCTATGCCATTTTGCATAGTTCAGGTCATCAGAAATATCCTTAATAATTGTCTGGTGTAAGCATTGTACAGTTAACCCGAGTGGTTTTTATGTGTATCTACATGTACACATTTTTATGTAGCAGAATTCAGTATGGTGATACTTCAGGACTCACATGTGTCCCTTCTCTTCAGAAAGCCGTTCACTGGAGCCTCCTTCCTGCCCAGTGGAGACCAGTCCTCTGGAGTGGCCTGAGAGGCATGTCCTTCAAAATTTGGAAACTTTTGAAAAAGCTAAACAAAAAATGAGGTAACATTTAAACAGCTTATTTTGTATGATCTTTATTTTTTCTTAATCCTTAAACTGTTTATGAGATAGCAACTTCTGGTTTTATTGTAAAAGGTATATATGCTTACTGCAGATAGATAGACCGAGACAGACCACTGCAGAGTACGGTGTCCAGGAGATGCTCCCTTCCTTCATATTCTGCTTGTGCTTTCCGGGTGTGCGTAATCACAGGCGACACTGCAGTGTGACCTTTCAGACCATCTTCCGTAGAAGTACAAAAATGTATGAACAGGAAAGAAAAAGTTTAAAAATACAGGAATGTGCGCGCGCGTGTGTGTCGTCGCTCAGTCGTGTCCGGCACTTTGTGGCCCCATGGACTGGGGCCCTCCACGCTTCTCTGTCCGGGCAGGAATACTGAAGTGGGTCGCCATTTCCTTCTCCACAGGAATGTGTAAAACAAAGTAAAAGCACTCTTTTCCTTCGAGCCATTTTGAAATGTTCCTGTTTTACGTTTTATGTTTGCGTGTACTAACTGTCTCTAAGAGGCAGATTTATGTTTGCTTTGGTTTTGGTTTAGTGCATAGCAGGCACGCGGTACGTCATTGTTGAGCGGTGGAAGAACGGAATAAAGGAAAGGAATTTGACTTTGTTGCATTGCCCTCCCAAGTAGTGCAAATCACATTCTTATTTTTAGCTCCTCTGCTGACCTGGAATGTGAAGTCAAGTTGGCCTTAGAAAGCATCACTGCAAATAGAGCTAGTGGATGTGATGGAATTCCAGTTGAGCTACTTCAAATCCTGAAAGATGATGCTGTTAAAGTGCTGCATTCCATATGCCAGCAAATTTGGAAAACTCAGCAGTGGCCACAGGACTGGAAAAGGTCAGTTTTCATTCCAACTCCAAAGAAAGGCAATGCCAAAGAATGTTCAAACTACTGCACAGTTGCACTCATCTCACACGCTAGTAAAGTAATGCTCAAAATTCTCCAAGCCAGGCTTCAGCAATACGTGAACCGAGAACTTCCAGATGTTCAAGCTGGTTTTAGAAAAGTCAGAGGAACCAGAGCTCAAATTGCCAACATCTGCTGGATCATCAAAAAAGCAAGAGAGTTCCAGAAAAACATCGATGTCTGCTTTATTGACTACACCAAAGCCTTCGACTGTGTGAATCACAATAAACTGTGGAAAATTCTGAAAGAGATGGGAATACCAGACCACCTGACCTGCCTCTTGAGAAACCTGTATGCAGGTTAGGAAGCAACAGTTAGAACTGGACATGGAACAACAGACTGGTTCGAAATAGAAAAAGGAGTATGTCAAGGCTGTATATTGTCACCCTGCTGATTTAACTTCTATGCAGAGTACATCATGAGAAATGCTGGGCAGGAGGAAGCACAAGCTGGAATCAAGATTGCCAGGAGAAATATCAATAACCTCAGATATGCAAATGACACCACCCTTATGGCAGCAAGTGAAGAGGAACTAAAAAGCCTCTTGATGAAAGTGAAAGAGGAGAGTGAAAAAGTTGGCTTAAAGCTCAACATTCAGAAAACTAAGATCATGGCATCTGGTCCCATCACCTCATGGGAAATAGATGGGGAGACAGTAGAAACAGTGTCAGACTTTATTTTTCTGGGCTCCAAAATCACTGCAGATGGTGATTGCAGCCATTGAAATTAAAAGACGTTTACTCCTTGGAAGGAAAGTTATGACCAACCTAGATAGCATATTTAGAAGCAGAGACATTACTTTGCCAACAAAGGTCTGTCTGGTCAAGGCTATGGTTTTTCCAGTGGTCATGTATGGATGTGAGAGCTGGACTGTGAAGAAAGGTGGGCACTGAAGAATGGATACGTTTGAACTGTGGTGTTCGAGAAGACTCTTGAGAGTCCCTTGGACTGCAGGGAGATCCAATCAGTCCTTCCTAAAGGAGATCAGTCCTGGGTGTTCATTGGAAGGACTGATGCTGAAGCTGAAGCTCCAGTACTTTGGCCACCTCATGCGAAGAGCTGACTCATTGGAAAAGTCCCTGATGCTGGGAAAGATTGAGGGCAGGAGGAGAAGGGGGTGACGAAGGATGAGGTGGTTGGATGGCATCACTGACTCAATGGACGTGGGTTTGGGTGGACTCTGGGAGCTGGTGATGGACAGGGAGGCCTGGCGTACGGCAGTTCATGGGGTCGCAGAGAGTCAGACACGACTGAGCAACTGAACTGATAGCATTTGTTCATAGAGATCAGCAGATGTTTACTGGGCAGCAGCTGTGTGTTAGGCTCACCTCTTGGAGCTTGCCTTTTAAGGGGGAGGGACAGTCAACAGAAAACTGTAAGCAGACAAGTCAATCCAGGACTTGGAAACCCATCTGTGTGTAACGAATGAAGCAGCGGGCCTGAGGCAGAGTGGTTTTATTTGTTGGGGTGGGAGGAGATGGTCGGGGAGGGCACCCTGAGAAGTTACGCTGGAGCGGAGACCCCGTGGGTGAATGAGTGAAGTGCGTGCAGTCACGTTGGCCCTTACAGGCGTACAGACAGTCTTTGAATTGTAAGTGCATTGGTAAGCTTTTCATGGATTTTCTGTCGGAGTGATGTGATCTGATGTTGCAAAATAACTTACTTTTTTCTGGTGAATAGATTGTGGGAGGAAAGTATTAGGAACAGACAGATCACTTAGGTTGTGGCTTTTTCTGTGCACTGAGAGGTAAAGGTGACTTCTAACTAGAGTAGTAGTGGAGAACAAGTTTGGAGAATATTTTGGTGCTAAGCTAGGAAAAAAAGAAACTTCCTGTTTTTTTCCTGCCCCCCTTCTCAGAGAAGAGAGAGAGAGAGAGGCATCCAAGACAGTTCAGGTTTCTGGCTTGAACAGCAGGTGGGTAGAGTTCTCATGGTTTGGGGAAGATGGGTAAGTTGAAACAAGGGTGGATTGGGGGAGAAAGATCAAGAATTCTGCTTTAGGGATGCTATATTTGACCTATGGATTGTGCATGTGGGTATATTAGAAGGAGAAGTCTGGGAATCTGTTTGGAGTTAACCATTAAAAGGGTTTCTTTAATAGATGCTAGTAGATGAGATCACATGGTGAGGCTGTATAGAAAAAGACAGGAAGGCTTAAGACTATTCCCTGGGGGTCTGTAACATTTACAGGTCAGGAGGAAAATGGCACTCTGGAAAGAAAATGGAGAAAAGGATGGGTTACCCGTAAGAGAGCTTGGATTTCTTGCCCATCAATTTTAGATTGTATATTTTCACTTCCCATTGTGAAGACAGGGAAAAGGACACCCCTGCTTCTCCTCACCTTTTATCCTCCTCCTTCCTTTGCACCTTATGTTATTTTGCAATAGATAATTTTTTTTCCTTGAAGTAATTTTTCTCCCACTTTTCTGACTTGCCGCTCTCATTTGGACTGACCCTCTCTACCTGCACAGCTGTTTTCCTGGTATTTCTTTTGATTGCATTTCTAGATTAGATTAGACCTGTATTTTCTTGGATCTCAAACCTTAATGAGATGTCTGATGTGACATGGATTTTTGTTCCTTAATAGGTGTTTTAGTCTGTCTCTGAAACTTCTAGAATTTTCTGTTTTCCTTAATGTTCTGAAATTACACGAGGCCATCATGGTGTGCAGTGTTTTGGTCTTGAGGCTTTTCCCTTTTTATCAGCTCTTGGAAATATTCTTCTATTATTTCTTTGATAGTATTTGTCCTTCTGTTTTCTTTCTTCCTTATTTGTGATTATCTGTTCTACCTAATTTTAGATGCCTCAGATTGATTTTTCAATTTAAATTTGATTGTTCTTTCCATAGTCCATCTCTTCGGGCTTTCTGGGGGGCTCGGTGGTAAAGAGTCGGCCAGCCAGTGCGGGAGACGCTGGCTCAGCGCCTGGTCTGGGGCGATCCCGCGCGCTGCAGGGCCCTGCGCGCCGCAGCAGCTGAGCCTGTGCTTTAGGGCCTGTGAACGGCAGCCGTCGCGCCCGCCTGCGACCACTGCTGCGGCCTGGGAGCCCTGGAGTCCGTGCTCCACACAGAGGAGACCCCGCTGCGAGAAGCTGGCGCCTTGCAGCTCGGAAATAGCCCCGTTCTCTGCAACTATAGAGAAAGTCCATGCAGCAGCAAGGACCCAGCACAGTGAGAAAAACAAAAGTTTTTGAGGAATGATTCCATAAAAAAATAATAGTAGTCCATCTTTTCATCTTTTCTGCTCTGCCTTCTGGTATTATTTCCTTGACCTTTACTTTCATCTTTTCCAGTAAATTTTTGGCAGCCATTTAAAAAATTTCTAATAATTCTTTTTTGTTATCTACCTTTTTTTCATAGCAACCTATTCTTATTAATAATAAGAATTGAGAAGATACTCTAAGGATATTAACTTATTAATTGGAATTTTCTCTTAGCTTGTCTTACCTGTTCTTTAAATGATCCCATTATCCTTTAGATCTGTTTCATTTGGTCCTCTGTTTTTCTCTTCTGTATAGTTCTTCAGTATCTGGTGGCCCTTGATTGTTCACAGCTGAGAATTTATTCCTAGACTGTTTCATGTTGGTAATTGCATACATTCATCTCTGTACGTGTGGTTCTGTACCCTGCCTGCTGTCACCTGAGTTTTTCCTGGGAGAAGGGAGGTGAAGGGCACCTGGGGGAGGCAGCTTGGGTGCTTTACCCATCGCTTAAATAAAGGGCTCTATGCTGGGGGCTTCGCCGCTGACGGCAGGGCAGGCACCCAGGTCTGTATCTTCAGAGAGCAGCTTTTCTCTCGGAGGAAAAAGCATGAGTCTGAGATGTGGTGTGGGAGGGTGTTCTAGTAGAGTTCTGAAAATACGTCACCTGTTGGCTGCCCGTTGCCACTCTCAGCTCCAGTTCAGAGTCTGTCTGTGGTTTCATGGAAGAAGAAGACATAGTCTGCCTTCTCTGTAGGTTTCTTCCCAATTCTTGTGGAGGAGTATCCTGGTTTATTACTGAAGTTCATTGAACCCTTTGGTCACTCCTGTTCCTCTACCTTTTTGAGCCCTGTTATACCCTCGTGCCCAGCGCTTCAGCATCGTGGCTTTTGGTTTCTGAGTGGAGCGGTTGATGTGTATTTTTGTCACATCATCTTGAACCAGAAGAGATTTGTTTGTAGTTTAAGTGTAGCTCAAATGTCACCTTTCTCTTAAGACTTCTGTAAATGCTGCAGTTAAAAGACTGTTATTACTTCTTTCATGAAACTTACTTTATTGTGCCTTTTCTGCCTCATTCTACTCTCATTCCCTCCTTTCTCCTGCTTTGAGTTGTACGTGTACACAGTCATGAACAGTGATTAGGGGTCTATAAATTATGAACAATGAACTTCTTTTTAGTACCTCACAGTGATAATTGCAGAGTAAATGCTCAATACATATTTGTGGACACTTCAAAATTCTTGGCTGGGAGCCAGAGTGACATAGTTTCTTAATTTGTTTCATGTTAGATCCAACTGAGGAATAAAGGGCATTACAGAGCGACATGCAGCAAGTGTAAGAGTTCAGCTTTATTTGTTCACTTGACTGCGAGTGAAAGCTGCTCAGTTGGGTCTGACTCTCTGTGGCCCCGTGGACTGTACAGCCCCCGGATTTTCAGGCGAGAATCCTGGAGTGGGTGGCCTTCCCCTTCCCCAGGGGACCCCAGCCTGGGGCCCACACCCGGGCCTCCCGCGCTGAGCCGAGGGCGGCCCTCGCTGACGGTGTTGGGTCTCAGTGGCCGGGCGCCGGCTCTCCGTTCGGTGCACGGGCTTCTCAGGGTTTGTCACACAGGCGAGGCTTGCTGCTCCGTGGCCTGTGGGATCTCAGTTCCCTGACCAGGTATGGAACTTGTCTGCCCTGAGCCGGAAGGCAGATTCTCAGTGGCTGGACCACCAGGGAAGTACCGAGAATCTGGTTCCAGACAAACTCAGCCACCTGTTGTGTGACTTGGTTGACTCATCTGTAAGATGGAGGTAACGAGCCCAGGTCTACTTCAGGGTTGTGAAAATTTAATGAGATAATGTATGAAAAATTACTTTGTAAGCTTGGAAACACAAAAAAGTGTTGTCAGTGTTTCTTGTTTCGTTTTTCACCCAGGATATAGCTGGTTGGTAAACTTTATCACAAACTGGGCTTTTAAATTTTTCTGATATTTTTGTGTTCTGGGTTCTATGTAAATGCAAAGTATGCATTTCCCCATTGCAACTGGCCTATCAAATGATTGAGAGTAATATTGATTAAGATTTTGTGAGTCACTGTTAGAGAGTAGCTATATAGAAATTAAATTCAGCTCATCATGTAGTTCTTGTCCTCCTAGAGTATAGCGTTTTGAGTGTTTTCTTGTTTGACTGTTTTTATTAGAGATATATTTTCAATTTAAAAATAAAGGGAATGAGAAGAAGAAAGAGACCCTGTTGTCATGTATAGAAATATGTCTTAAGGCCATAATGGAGACCCTGTTGTCATGTATAGAAATATGTCTTAAGGCCATAATGTCAACATTTTAATTGTACAGTTATCAGTAAAATTGCTGGAGTGACTAATCAGGATATAGTTGAATTAATATAAAGTCAGGAAATTAATGTTCTGTGCGGGTATTGAAAGATTTTATTTTTGCTTTGGTGACAGGGTAATAGTATGATTTGTAACTCAGTGCTTGAAAAAACCTGTAGCATTCTCTGAAACTATTTTCTTCTTTCCAGTTTTTAAAAACTGTGGGCTTTTTGGGTTCATAGAGTGATAGAGTAGAATTAGTACCTAATTCAGAGTCAGGCTCGTTCTGATTCTGTCATTTTAAAAGTCTTGGCACCGTGGGTCTGTAAGGCACTATTGGGTGGTAAGAATAGTGATTGTTTTTTAGGCTTGGTATGATATGAACTTTACAAAGTTCTTATTTTCAGGTGTTAATTTCATTTTGAGATAAAACCTGTCCTGTCTTTTTCAAGGGGATTTGTGAGGGTTAAGGATATATTGTATGTGCTTTTAAAAGTATGAAATCCTGTGTATATTTCAGGGATAATAATAATTTAGTATTTATTCATAATGTCATAATCATGGCTAGCAGAGACCTTGGAGAAATATCTGATTACTATCTTATTTCATGGTTGTGCTGTATGTAATCTTTCAAGTTTATAGAACATTGGAACATTTGGTCTCTGCCTTCAGAATTTACAATATTGTGGGGCTTTGGAACATACTAGAGACTTTAGATTTAAATTTTATAGAATTGATGACTTCACACTAATAATGATAATGTGATAGCATGATAATGATTACATTCATCAATCATGTCAAATATAAAGAATATAATTATGTTTATTTTAGTTAAGTAGTAACATTGTTTTGACATGATAACTGCAAGTTTTCCTGTGACCTACATACAGATTTTTGAAAATATGCTTTGATTCTAAATGATTTGCAAAGCTTTTACTTTTTTTCTTTCTTAAATGTGTAGATCTTCAGTTTTGTGTGTGTGTGTATATTTTTCTGGCTTCTGCTCATAGCAGCTTTTCCTGACCATGGAGAATTCGAATCTGCTTTTAATAAATCTACATAATTTTTTTTTTCTCAGAACTGGTTCATTACCTCGTTCATCTGAACAATTGCTGGGCCACAAAGAGGGTCCACGGGATTCAGTCACATTATTGGATGCTAAAGAATTGCTTAAATTCTTTACCTCAGACGGGTTACCAATTGGAGATCTTCAGCCTTTACAGATTCAAAAAGGGTAAGTTATAAACTGATAACCTCCAATTACTTTTTTAAGGAATCGTTTTAAAAGCACATTGCCTCTTCTCCAGTTATGTGTTTAGATCTAACATCCAATTAGATGGATGTGCCACTTTGACAAAATCTACAAGTTTGAGCCCAGTGTTTATCAGTTGTCTTAATTCTCACATTTTACCTTAGCCTAATATTCTACTGTTTTATAGTATTGAGTATAAAGGAAACAGGGATAATAAAAACCACCTTAACATATTTCTTATAGAAGTGAGCTTCTACTTTGTAGACAGATGGCAATACTTTTTCAGAAAAATTATAATTTGACTTGCAAAAATTCTTTTAAATTCTCTTTTCTATCACTTTCTAGTTTTGATTTTACTACTACTTAATCATGACATTGTCAGTTATGCCTTAATAATAGCAAAAGGACAGCCTTTCACCTGAGAAGAATGGGAAAGTGTAATAAAAATGCTTTTGAAACTATACCAAGTAAATCTCACTGTCAGCTTGAATAATTTACAACTAATTTGATTTCCAAGACAGCTTCCAGTAAGTTGCTAGTTAATAAATTCTGGGTGTTACTGAAGTTAACTTAATTACAGGCAAAATCGTGATATCAAATACTTGTGAGATTTGAATACTTTGTTCACTGCCCCAATTTCTTTTTGTTAATCCATTTTTCTGAGAATCTTCCAAAGGACCTTGAAAATTATAGAACATTTTGATTACTTTTTCAAAGCTTGTTTTGGCAAGTACTGAATTTAAGGGTTGATTCTGGAAAGAATTTATCATGTGCGTGGTCACTAAAGAGAGAGAGATGGGGAGCAACTTAGGAGATATGATGGTCTTAATAGTTCTGAATTTTAATGACTTAATAATTTTAATGACATAAAAACAGTGTAATTTTAGAGTAATTTTCCTTTTCTTACAGCTTTGAGAGATTGATAATTCTTTCTGTGGGAATCAAGAAAGGGAAGAATTATATATATGTTTTCATCTATTTAGTTATTGGATTCCTGTCCTTCCAGATTATTAAGTGTGAACTGGCAGACTCAGATGGTTTTGCCAAAACTGAATCATGTAGGTTGTATTCTTTTTGACCAGAATGTAGCTGCAGTGTCAGGGGGGGATACTACTAATTCTTCCTGTAGCTTACCAGTGATTTACCTAGGGAAGTTTGACATAATTCCTTGATGTTAGTAAAGAACTGTGTCATTATCTAAGATGTCTTCTGTTAAAGTTGAAGGATGAGCTTTCACGGTAATGACTCAAGGGCCTGTGGGCTTTCATTAACTGTCTCCCAGGGCACCACCTGAAGCGCGCTATTAAGCCAAGCAGGAATGACTCCTGCGCATATGAAGGAAGAGTCAAACCTTGACAGAATACATCCTTACTGAAATACTTCCTTTAGAAAGAACAAGGTGTGAGTGAAATGAAACAAAGTAGACACAGTTGCTGGGAGGGATTAAAGTGAATGGAAGACAGCATGGCAGAGGAAAGAACTGCATCGTTTCATATCGCAAGGTTATTCACTCGGATAGTTGGTCGTGAAATACTGGGATCATTGCCCTTTATTAGCGTTACTTTATGTGAAACTCTTTAAATGAATGCATTGGAATATAAATCCTGGTTTTCAGGATTCATTAACTTGCATATGTCTTACATTTTAATATAATAATTTCAAATGCTTATCTTAGTACTCTATAGATAATATTCAGTGTCATATGGGCAGTTTTTATTTCTAAAGCCGAGGAGGGGAAAGTGTGATACTGAATTTATTCTTGATACTCCACTACCTACTTGTTTTTCTGTTTACCTTTTGTAAGTCTTCTGAAGTCAAGCCCCAGGTGTCTCCTTCTGCCTAATACCGGTGTAAAAAACTTGTATAATTCTCCCGTCCCCACCTCTAACGTGTTCTGAGCTCCAGGAATCATGATGCAGTTCATCAGAACAGTGCCTCCCAACCCAGGCAGAGAAGGGGGGCACTTATTAGAATAACTCAGAAAGCTTAAGCTGATTGCAGCAGCCTCCTCCCAGAGGTCTTGAGGTTCCCCTGCAGGTCCTGACTGGAGGAGGTGAGCATCAGGGCTTTATGTAAGTTCACCACAGGACTAGTTCCGACACACCTGCTGACTGGAACCTGCTTTAGAAGAAGAGCTGAAATCAGCAGTTAGTCGTTATATCCTCTGATAGTAAAAGGTCACTGATGATTAAAATAGGTGTCAAAATGACTATGTTCCCAGGTATAGAAAATCTGGATTCCCCACGTGGTATAGCAGGAGCTAAATACCTCTTTTGTTACTGAGGATTCGAGTTTGACTTCAGTTATTCCACTGCAAGAAAAGAATTTAGCTGTTAATAAATGCATGAGCATTTTACTACACCAGGAAAAACATGCTTCAGGAATAATGCTGCTGCTTGAATTTGCCCTACAGATCATGTTCTATTCTTGATTTAACCGTTTCTCAGAATAGTTTTGTAAAATAAGTAATGTTATCATATTTAGAAGCTTGGGACAGAGAAAATGTAAGTGACTAACCCCTAGGCTTAACCTTACTTCATTTTCTTCTTTGGCTTCCTGATGTAATTCAGTTTTTAATCCCATATAATATCTAGTTATAGAGAAGGAAGTCAGACTTCCTTCTTTAGACAGTTTCTTGAACTTTCTCACCAAATAAATGAAAATGCAAAGCTTTTTATTTCAGGGAGAAGACTTTTGTCCTGACACCAGAACTTAGTCCTCGGAAACTTCGCGGTTTACCTTTTGAAAAAGCTTCAGTATGTCATTATCATGGAATTGAGTGAGTTTTTAATTTTCATTTTATTCTTCTGTGTGTTCTTAATGTGGCTTATCTTCTGTGACACTGAAGAATGGCTGTAACAAACTGACAGAAGTTGAGATAGAGAACCGAAGAGTAAATATGTCAAAAAACCCTCAAAAACAAGTATTATATACACAAATAATTTGTCTTCTGTTGGTAAAAAAAGATACTTGTTGATTAATCAGTTTTACATTTAAATGTCCTATTATTAGTTATTGGATATTTTAGTCAGAATTATTTTGGTTCCTACCTTGTATATTGTATATAGGTGTATATTTACACTACCAGGCACATTGATATTCTCTGGGCATTGTAATTGCTCAGAAACTGTTAGATGAAATGTATTCTCACTTGCAGTGTGTTAATTGTGTGTACATTTTTACAGAATTTTAATTGACCTGTTAGAATAAAATTTCAAAGGGTTCGCTTACTTAGAATTAGAAGCATTAGCAGGTTCTGAGGTCGTGTGTGCATCTACCACTTTCACTGGGACAAGAAAGGAAATGATGGAAATAATATATTTTAGGTTAAATTTGCAAGACCCTAGTGATTCATTTTGCAAACTATTTCACATTCCTAAAGCAAAGTGTTATTTTGTGTTGATTTTCCATAAATGAAAATAGAAAAGGACTTGATTTTACCTTGATCTCTTAGAAGCACATTTATCAGTGAGCAAAAGAGATATACTACTTTGGTTGTCTTGTAAACTTAATCTTTATGTCACACAACTTTAAACCTACTTTACTGATAGTTATTCAGTCAGGGGCTAAAGATACAAAAGACTATAAGACAACTATTTCTGCCCTTAAGAAACATGTACTCTGGTAGGGGAGAAAGAAAGACATGACTTTAGTAGGATGTATTTTTAGTGTTAAAAATACCAATATATAACACTGCCCTGTGTATGGAACAAGTAAACACCACAAACTGAGAATTTCAGTGAGTACATCTGAACTAAGTTTGAAGGAATGAAGAGGAAGTTATCTGACCAAAAAGGCAATATCTATGGGAGGAATGAAAACCACAGTCACAGAAAGCTAACCAATCTGATCACATGGACCACAGCTTGTCTAAGTCAGTGAAACTATGAGCCATTCCACGTTGGGCCAGCCGAGACGGACAGGTCATGGTGGTGAGGTCTGACAGAATGTAGTCCACTGGAGAAGGGAATGGCAAACCACTTCAGTATTCTTGCCTTGAGAAGCCCATGAACAGTATGAAAAAGCAAGAAGATAATGACACTGAAAGATGAACTCCCCAAGTCGCTAGGTGGCCTGTTGGAGGTGCTACTGGAGATGAGTGGAGAAATAGCTCCAGAGCATGAAGAGGCTAAGCCAAAGCAGAAACAACATCCAGTTTTGGACGTGCCTGGTGATGGACGTAAAGTCTGATGCTGTAAAGAGCAATATTGTATAGGAACCTGGAATGTTAGGTCCATGAATCAAAACAAATTGGAAGTGGTCAAACAGGAGATGGCAAGACTAAACATTGACATTTTAGGAATCAGTGACCTAAAATGGACTGGAATAGGTGAATTTAATTCAGATGACCATTATATCCACCTCTGTGGGCAAGAATCCCTTAGAAGAAATGAAGTGGCCCTCATAGTCAACAGAAAAGTCTGAAATGCAATACTTGGGTGCAGTCTCAAAAATGAAAGAATGATCTCTGTTCATTTCCAAGGCAAACCATTCAGTATCACAGTAATCTAAGTCTATGCCCTGACCAGTAATGCTGAAGAAGCTGAAGTTGAACGGTTCTATGAAGACCTACAAGACTGTCTGGATCTAACACCCAAAAAAGACGTCCTTTTCATTATAGGGGACTGGAATGCAAAAGTAGGAAGTCAAGAAACACTTGGAGTAACAGGCAAATTTGGTCTTGGAGTACAGAATGAAGCAGGGCAAAGGCTAATAGAGATTTGCTGAGAGAACGCACTGGTCAAAGCAAACACCCTCTTCCAACAACACAAGAGACAGCTCTACACATGGACATCACTAGATGTTCGACACCGAAATCAGATTGATTATATTCTTTGCAGCCAAGATGGAGAAGCTCTATACAATCAGCAAAAACAAGACCAGGAGCTGACTGTGACTCAGATCATGAACTCCTTATTGCCACATTCAGACTTAAACTGAAGAAAGTAGGGAAAACCACTAGACCATTCAGGTATGACCTAAATCAAATCCCTTAAGATTATACAGTGGAAGTGACAAATAGATTCAAGGGTTTGATCTGATAGACAGAGTCCCTGAACAACTATGGACAGAGATTTGTGACAGTGTAGAGGAGGCCTTACAAATAGCTGAGAAAAGAACAGAAGCCAAAGGCAAAGGAGAAAAGAAAGGATATACCCATTTGAATGCAGAGTTCCAAAAAATGGCAAGGAGAGATAAGAAAGTCTTCCTCAAAGAAATAGAGGAAAAAACAGAATGGGAAAGACTAGAGATCTTTTCAAGAAAATTAAAGATACCAAGGGAACATTTCATTGCAAAGATGGGTGCAATAAAGGATGGAAATGCTATGGACCTAACAGAAGCAGAAGATATTAAGAAGAGGTGGCAAGAATACAGAGAAGAACTGTACAAAAAAGATCTTCACAACCCAGATTATCACAATGGGATGATCACTCACCTAGAGCCATACATCCTGGAATGTGAAGTCAAGTGGGCCTTAGGAACCCTCACTATGAACAAAGCTAATGGAGGTGATGGAATTCCAATTGAGCTATTTCAAATCCTGAAAGATGATGTTGTGAAAGTGCTGCACTCAATATGCCAGCAAATTTGGAAAACTCAGCAGTGGCCACAGGACTGGAAAAGGTCAGTTTTCATTCCAATCCCAAAGAAAGTCAATGCCAAGGAATGCTCAAAAACTACCGCACAATTGCACTCATCTCACAGGCTAGCAAAGTAATGCTCAAAATTCTCTAAGCCACACTTCAACAATACATGAACCATGAACTTCCAGATGTTCAAGCTGGATTTAGAAAAGGCAGAGGAACCAGAGATCAAATTGCCAACATCCGGTGGATCATCAAAAAAGCAAGAGAGTTCCAGTAAAACATCTACTTCTGCTTTATTGAACGCCAGAGCCTTTGTGTGGATCACAACAAACTGGAAAATTCTTGGAGAGATGGGAGTTTCAGACCACCTGACCTGCCTCCTGAGAAATCTGTATGCGGGTCAGGAAGCAACAGTTAGAACTGGACATGGAACAACAGACTGGTTCCAAATAGGAAAAGGAGTATGTCAAGGCTGTATATAGTCACCCTGCTTTTTTAACTTCCATGCAGAGTACATCATGAGAAATGCCGTGCTGAATGAAGCACAAGCTGGAATCAAGATTGCAGGAGAAATAATAAGCTGAGATATGCAGATGACACCATCCTTATGGCACAAAGTGAAGAGGAACTAAAGAGCTTCTTGATAAAAGTGAAAGAGCAGAGTGAAAATGTTGGCTTAAAACTCCACATTCAGAAAACTAAGATCATGGCATCTGGTCCCATCACTTCATGGGAAATAGATGGGGAAACAGTGGAAACAGTGGCTGTCTTTATTTTTCTGGGCTCCAAAATCACTGTAGATGGTGATTGCAGCCATGACATTAAAAGACCCTTGCTCTTTGGAAGAAAAACTGTAACCAACGTAGACAGCATATTAAAAAAGCAGAGACATTGCATTGCCAAAAAAGGTCCGTCTGTTCAAAGCTGTGGTTTTTCCAGTAATCATGTATGGATGTGAGAGTTGGACTATAAGGAAAGGTGAGCGCTGAAGAATTGATGCTTTTGAATTGTAGTGTTGGAGAAGACTCTTGAGAGTCCCTTGGACTGCAAGGAGATCCAACCAATCCAGCCTAAAGGAAGTCAGTCCTGAATATTCATTCGAAGGACTGATGCTGAAGCAAAAACTCCATTGCTTTGGCCACCTGATGCGAAGAACTGATTCATTTGCAAAGACCCTGATGCTGGGAAGTAATGAAGGCCGGAGGAGAAGGGGATGACAGAGGATGAGATGGTTGGATGGCATCACTGACTCGATGGACAAGAGTTTGAGTATACTCCATGAGTTCGTGATGGACAGGGAAGCCTGGTGTGCTGCAGTCCATGGGGTCGCAAAGAGTCGACACGACTGAATGACTGAACTGATGCGAGGAATGAAGTGCAGTGGTACAGATTCTAGGAAGAGGAAATAACATTTTTGTTTCTGAATAAGACTAAGACGTATAGTGTACTGTGTTGATACCAAATCATGAAGATCATTGTTGACGTGGGAGGGAGTTTGTTCCTTATCACTGAGGTAGTAGAGCAAACCTTTATTTTTAAAGCATGAATTCATATGCTTGGTTTGTGCCATTGAAAGAAATCTCATTGTTCTTTGATAAACTGAGGTGAAGTATTTCAAGGAAGAGATGTGAAAGGACTGAAATACTGTCAGCACCATGTGAACAAGGAGAGTGCACAAGCTGGCAGCATCTAAGACCATTCGTGCATGCGACAGGAGATGCATATGACCACACACAGTGAAAGGTGTTTTCTTACCAGTCAGCCTTTTAAATTTACATTAAGAATGTAAATTGAAACAACAGTGAGAATCCTTTCTGCCCATAAAATCATATTGGTGGTAAAGCAATATGAGCCAGCCACCTTGGAGTCTAAATTGCTGCTACCTGTCTGGGAGACTGATCATTTCAGTTCAGTTGCTCAGTCGTGTCCTACTCTTTGCAACCCCATGAATCGCAGCACACCAGGCCTCCCTGTCCATCACCAACTCCCAGAGTCCACCCAAACCCATGTCCATTGAGTTGCTGATGCCATCAAAC
Source organism: Odocoileus virginianus (assembly GCF_023699985.2). Classification (NCBI taxonomy): domain Eukaryota; kingdom Metazoa; phylum Chordata; class Mammalia; order Artiodactyla; family Cervidae; genus Odocoileus; species Odocoileus virginianus. The sequence goes on from NC_069688.1 coordinate 66,012,615, forward strand.
CATCTCATCCTCGGTCATCCCCTTCTCCTCCTGCCCTCAATCTTTCCCAGCATCAGAGTCTTTCCCAGTGAGTCAGCTCTCCGCATGAGGTGGCCAAAGTATTGGAATTTCAGCTTCAACATCAGTCCTTCCAGTGAACACCCAGGACTGATCTCCTTTAGGATGGACTGGTGGGATCTCCTTGCAGTCCAAGGGACTCTCGAGAGTCTTCTCCAACACCACAGTTCAAAAGCATCAATTCTTTAGTGCTCAGCTTTCTTTATAGTCCAACTATCACATCCATACATGACCACTGGAAAAACCATAGCCTTGACTAGATGGACCTTTGTTGGCAAAGTAATGTCTCTGCTTTTTAATATGCTGTCTAGGTTGATCACAACTTTCCTTCCAAGGTGTAAGCATCTTTTAATTTCATCGCTGCAGTCACCATCTGCAGTGATTTTGGAGCCCAGAAAAATAAAGTCTGCCACTGTTTCCACTGTTTCCCCATCTATTTCCCATGAAGTGATGGGACCGGAAGCCATGATCTTAGTTTTCTGAATGTTGAGCTTTAAGCCAACTTTTTCTCTCTCCTCTTTCACTTTCATCAAGAAGCTCTTTAGTTCTTCTTTGCTTTTTGCCATAAGGGTGCTGTCATCTGTATATCTGAGGTTATTGATATTTCTCCCGGCAATCTTGATTCCAGCTTGTGCTTCTCCCGGCCCAGCGTTTCTCATGATGTACTCTGCATATAAGTTAAATTAGCATTATTAGAGAGAATGATCAGTAATTTACCAAAAGCCATGCAATTTTTTATAATATGAGATTGATTACCTTGGCTCAGTGATAAAATTAGTGTATACACCAAAAGTAATTTTGCATGCGTACTTTTCAGAGTGTTATTTCAAATAAACACTGGAAATAATGTCTAACTGTAGGAGCTTGGTTCAATAAATTATAATGCATCCATCAATCAAAGTCCATGTAGCTACCAGAATAACTAAAATTAAAGACTGATAAGCTTTGACAAGTATATAGAACAATCAGAACTCTTCAACATTATTGGTGGAAGTATAAAATGGTATATTTAGTTCAGAAAAGGATCTTGCAGATTCTTATGAAAGTGAACATAGACCCCATGGCTCAGCATTTCCAATAGTCATTTTCCTAAGAGAAATGAAAATGTAACACTACAGAAACACTTGTAAAAGAACCCACAGAGCAGTTGTATTCATAATAACCCAAACTGGAAATAGCCTTATTTCCATCAATAGGAGAACAGATCAGTAAATAAACTGATGTGTGTATATAATGCAGTACTACTAAACTAACAGGGAGCAACACGTGTACATGGAACAACATTGAACTTTTGTTTGTGGGGAAAAAAAACTTGAAATACGAATTTGAGGAGTTTAAAAATGAAACCCCCTTAAGCAAGTGAACGTAGCTTGTTGTGGCTCCATTTCTTTAAGCCTGGGCCATTGAAATCAAACTCATGAATGTGCAGTGAGCACAGTGAATCCACAAACACTTTTTTCAGGATCTGGGTGTAAACTGTGTGGACCTGTTCAGTTAAACATAGATTATGTTTCTACTCTAAAGAAAGCTAAGTGAAATTTAAAGTAAATGCAGAGAGTGCTCTCTCTTCTTACGTTGCTCTGACCCTTGAGAGTCCTTGAGCTCTTCCTGTATTCAGGCTTAAAGAATATTTGGAAGAAATACATGAACTGTTCAAGTGCAAATCAGTGTTTTCCAAAGGCAAAATGAAATCTGTCTACTGTTGGCTCGTTTTTCGCGTATTTCTCTCATCCTGGAATGTGAGAGCCCATTGACTGTAAGGTGCAGCGTGTCCTGAACAGCACAGTGAACTAAATTCTGCCGTCCAGCGTACTGCTCGGCGGCCACACTGGCCTCTTGTTGCATTCAGCTTTCTTTTGCCTGTTCCAGGATGTTGGGAATTTTTCCAGTGTTCAGCGGCATTGCTTGGTGTGTGCTCAGCAGTGTCTTGTCTATTTTGTATTGATACGTTAGTACAGCGGTAGCTTCATCGTCTGAGGTATTTCTCTGGATACGGAAAGCATCTGGCTGTTGTTTTGCAAGAAAATATGGACGTGCACTCACTCATCCAAGAGTGAATACTTCCTTGCTGTTACCCAGTGTGCGCCCTGCTCCTGCTGCTCTGTTCTGTTCCTTTTATTGACAAAGTCACTTCTTGCTTCAGTGCCAAATCATAGTAAAATCACTTTGAAGACATTTTAAATGGCAATTAAAGTCAACATGGCGGTGCACATAATGCAGTTAGAGGCATGACACTATGAACAACTGTGATCAAGAGATGTTAAAACTGGAAGGAAAAACTGGAAGGAAAAAATCTGCATCTTAGAATCAAGATCTTAGAGTAGGAAAAATTGTTTTTGGAGTCAAACTGTACATTTTTTTCCTCTCAGAAATTTCCTGTAGGCTAATCAGGGATTACATTTCCTCCTGCCTACAACTTGTCCTTAGCATTCGTGGTTCTTAGTTGTATTCTAGATTCTATCAGTTGCCCAGGATAGAAATAGGACTCGTCAGTAATTCCTAGGGTTGCTGCTAATTTTTAATGAAATGTGTTTTATTTAACAACGGACTAGAGGAAGAATAGTCACTTTTCTGCCACAAGTTAACAATGCCAGTTTTCTCCCCTGTTAAATTGTTGGGTTATGTCAGAGCTATTTCAGTCCTAGCTACACTTTAGAATCACCTAGGTAGCTTTAAAAAGACAGTCCTGAAGTCTAACCCCAGACCAGCTGAGTCAGAAACCCTGGGCACTAGCAGCTCATGAACGCTGTTCAGGTGATTCCAGTGTGCATGTGTGAGTTGACCCCTGAGTAATGTGATCCTTGTCCTTTACATGAAAGCTAACATACTGAATGGGTTCAGGTCAGACTCTGAGGTCGCCCCGCGGGGCCTGCTCGCGTTGCTAGCGTGCCGTGAGGCTTGCTGTGGTAGAGGAGAAAACCGCTGTGGTGCTGATGGCAGCAGCGGCGTGTGTTTGCCGGCTGCTCCGCTGCCGGGTTCCAGGCACTGATGCTGACTGCGTGTGTCTGTCCATTCATGGAGTCTTCACAGTAGCCTTGAGGTAGCTGCTGTGAGTCTCATTTTGCAGAGGAGGCAGCAGTGGTGTAGATAAAAGTAAGTAGTTTGGCCATGTTCACACAATGGTAGAGGCAGATTTAAATCTGGGAGTCTCGCTCTCTAGTATATACTCTTAGAAATCAAAACACATGTCACAAGGGAAAGAGAAAGTCCTTAAAACCCAGGCAGTCAGACACTGGGGTCATGATACACTCCTTAAACATGGAACTAAAAGCTTATAGACCCAAAGTTCTGATTTAAGGAACTTCTTAGAATCTACAAGATTTCAGGTAACAGAAAAAGTCTTTGATGTTTGTAGTCCTGTCGTTGTGTATGGGACACTGTTTGCGTTTCCTTGATACATTGCACGAAGGGAGAAAGTGAAGGGTTTTCTAACGTCATGTGTCTCATAGGTGACTTTCCTGATAAACTTATTTGTTGTCCTTAACAACATGGGAACTCTTAAGTCCAGAAGCATTCACTGAACAAACATTTCACTGATGTCTTAGATCAGAGTTTGCTAGAAACCAGATCCATAGACAGCCAAACTTTGAAGAAAAATTTGTCAGTCAGTCAGTAAGGTGGAAGTGAGTTTCAGAGGGAAATTTCAAAGTGTTCCGAGCTGTGTTTGGTGAGCCAGTTTAGAATGCCTTTACACCCTCCTGATCTTTGTGTTGGGAACAAACTTGCCCTTTCCAACAGAAGTCAGCATTTCACACCATTACGTATCAGCCGTGCTGAGGAATCAGAGGTTGGTAGAGATTTAGAAAGTATCAAAACAGCAACTATATTATTTTGAAAATAAGCCAGAAGATTAACTTAATCTGTTGCCCAGAAACAGTCAAAGAGGAATCAGACTGTACCTCACTTTTTTTTTTAAATCTTTTGCCATGTCATGTAGCAGTCTGGAAAAAACTGAACATGTGAGGGAAATTGGTTAATCTCTCACACTCCCATCAATTATTAGGAAGTTTTGTAGGAACTTTTTAAGTAAATGTTGTGCTCTTTGCTGGTGGCAGGAAATAGCCCATTGTGCAGCAGAGTCTTTGTTGTTAAAGATCTTTCTCTCGCTCAGGTATTGCTTGGATGGCCGGAAGGCATTAGAGAGAGACGGGGGATTTTCAGAGCTGCAGTCCCGTCTTATTCGTTATGAAACCCAGACCACCTGCACCAGGGGGAGTTCTCCAGGACCCACCGTGCTCAGCCCTCTTCCATCTCCTGCCGTTTTGTCAGAGCCCACGAGTGTCCCTGACGGAGAAGCTCTGCAGAGGGAGCTCCGGACTGACGTCTCCCGAGGGAAAAGGAGATCACAAGACCTGACTTGCCTTTATCCCCCCAAAAGGTGATATATGAAGGGCATAAGAATGGTATCTTGATGGAAAGTGTTTTAGTCTTAGGGTAATTTTTTTTTCATATTAATCATTCATATTTTTTAAGTTGCTTTCTGTGTAGATTTTAGAGTAACACTTTCATACCAGGAGTTTGTTTCTGCTGTGAGCAGTTGATGATTATGCTTATAAGTTATAAAAAGAAATGACTTGGGGAAAAACACATTCTTTCTGGCTTTATAATGCTAATATACAGTCCACTGGCACAAGGGATTGTCAAGTTTTTAAACCATGGAACACTGGCGATCTTCTCCATAGATTGAGCAGTTGAGACGCTCTGTTGAAGAGGATATTGAGGGGTACGGTTTTTCTGCCTCCTCCCACTGTCTGCTACCTGCACTGGGCCCTTGAACAAGGGGCTTCCGGACTGTGGTTTATGATTGAATCCGGGCCTTGGCAGTGAAAGCACGGAGTCCTAACCACTGGTACCATTTTAAAACAACTTGTTTCGTATAAAGTACAGCTTTAAAGCCTACATAATAATACTATAAAAATGAGATTATTCTAGCTACTTTATTTGCTAGCTAAATATCCAAATACTTGAACAAAAATTAGAAGCTCATGAAATAAGCAGTCTAATTTCTATTGCATTTATATATCTTTGGAACTTTTGTCAAATTTAGGTCTTTGGCACCTAAAACAAACCTCATATGTAAGCCTTTCAAAAAGTATCAGATATCTTAAAGTGAAGCTGTCAGGTCTTCTTTTAAACAGTTAAGTGTTAAGGATTCCCTGGTGGTCCAGTGGTTAAGACTCCACACTTCTGTGCAGGGAGCGCAACTTTAGTCCTGCACTAGTCTTAGCTAGAGTGTCCTGCAGTGTAGGAAAAAATCTGTATATTAGAATACTGTTTCCCTGATACGAAATAACTATTGTTATAAGGACTTTACAAATTCATGATCCTTTTTTCACCTGATGTAACTAAAAAGCAAATCCATTAGCATTTAGGATACTGTTTTTTAGTAATTTTTTTATTTCTGACTGTGATTGATCTCTGTGTGTTCTAGAAAAGAGAGTAACACTGTGTCCTATAGGTTAGCAGAATTGAAGAGTCTGAGACCGTTTCTTAGAAAAAGAAATTTAAACATCTTAACAAAAATCGAAACAAAAGTCACTTTTATAGTGTTATTTCTTTTTGTCTTAACAACTTATCTTGTACAGGTAGTTGCATGGCTATGACAAGCACGATTATTAGGGTTTCTTTATCAAAATTAACTTAATAGAAAAGTGTAATTATTTAACAGATGAGTACTAGGTCTGTGAGCAGTACTGCCTGGAGTGCCGTCTCTGGTTTATGGGAGGAATTGCAAGCTGGCAGGGAGGGAGATAGTAGTATCGCTTCTTGCTTTTCCTCTGAGCTGAAATGCCGGAATATCATTCACTGCCTTCTCTGTTCTCATTTCTCACTTGAAGAACAAGTGTGTGATGCCATGTTGCTTGCTTATTTAAGGCAGTAGTAGCAAGACACTGTTTGCTCTCCTGGGGTTTACATGTCGATGGTTATAGCTGTAGTGTTGAGGACAGAACATGAAAGTGATTGGTGATTCCCTTAATCTCTGTTTTGGTCTTTCCCCTGCAACAGACTTGTGAGATCTGGAAGTTCAGATTCTCTTCTTTCTCAGACAAGTGGCAGTGCTCGCCATCACCATGAGGTCCCATCCAGCAAACCGCGGGCAGAGCGACCGTTACCTGTCACGTGTCCCTCTGCTCTGAGCAGTGAAACTCCCGGAGTCACTGCCAAGGCCCGTTCAGGTCAAAAAGCTGTGCGTGGATCAGAAACAGCAAGGCCCGCGAAAGAATCCCGATCACAGAAGCACACGCGGGTAGAGATCTGCTTCCTGCCTGTCTCAGTTCTGCACGGGGAGACACGTCCTTATTTGATTCGTTTCAAATGTCTGTCAAAAAAGTTTATGAATGAAGTGAAGTGGTCTGTAATTTACTTTAAAATCATACCAAGGAGTTCCCTGGTGGCCTTTTGGGGAGGATTCCAGGCTTTCATTTCATTTCATCCAGATTCAGTCCTTGGTTGGGAACTGAGTTCCTGCCCCGTGGTGCAGCCAGAATAGTAATAATAATAGTTCAGTGAAAGAAGGGTAATGGGAACATGCGAGTGGGGGTGTGAAGGAGCAGAAGGAGCCCCAGAGGGATCCTCCTTGTATATATTTATAGATATAACCAGCTCTTATACATAGTTCTCATATATATAACCAGCTCTTACACATAGTCCTCATATATATAACCAGCTCTTACGCATAGTTCTCATATATATATATTTATATATATGTAGCCAACTCTTATATAAATACTCATCATATATATAGAACCAGCTCTTACATATAGTCTTCATATATTTGTGTTTATATATATATAGCCAGCTCTTATATATAGTTCTCATATATATGTATTTATATATATATAGCCAACTCTTATATAAATAGTCCTCATATATATATAACCACCTCTTATACATAGTCCATATATATATATATATATATATATATATATATAGCAAGGTCTTATATAAAATTAGTCCTCATATATATATATTTATATATGTATATAGCCAGCTCATATATATAGTTCATATATATAATATATATATACACATAATTTATATAATATATAATTTCAATCATAATTATATTTGTTTATGTAAATATATTTATAAATATGACATATATATATATATAACACCAGCTCTTATATGTAGTCCTGATATATACATATATATATATAGAGAGAGAAGGATTTGTTACAAAATATTCTCTTTATAGTGTTTGAAATTTTCCATAATAAAAAATAAGGACACACCTGTATATACATATCCCTGCCGTGTGTACCGTTCCCATTCTGATGCCTGATTCAGAACTCAGCACATGAGCTCCTCTCTCCGGATGCTTGAGTCCTCTCTGCCTGACAGACACTCTGTGACGCCTGAGTGTGTCACTGTTTCAAATCTCTTCTCAGTGGTTTGGTCTTAATGAGCTTATCTATCTTTAGCATAGCTACATGGCTGTGTGATTTACAGAACTCGGCTCTAAAGCTGAAATAATATGTTTGTACCTCTTCCAAGAAATATTAGTCATGTTATGTTCTATTCAAGATACTGAAAGAAGTAGTTGCTGAAGCCCTGAAGAAGCACAGGATTACGGAGGCTCACGAATGTTTTGCTGCTTGCAGCCAGCGTCTCTTTGAGATCTCCAAGTTCTACCTAAAGGTATAGTGTCTTCTGTACTGTTGGCAAAATCCAGGCCAAGTTCTAATGTTCCTATTTGACTCAAGATAATATTAACTGAGTATTTTTTACACTGACAACTTATTGCCATGTTTTTTAATGGAGGTAGAAAAATTGGAGTCAAAATATTTTATGGTTGATGTTAGGTCTCATATATAGAAAACTATACCTTAACTGATACTCTCAGTGTTTCCCTAACAGGTCATTGACTTAAGTTGATAATAGGCTTCAGCTTATTTTATTTAATGTACTCAGGTAATTTTAGTATATAGTGAAGCTACCCGATGAAGTATCAAAACATCCAATTTCTAATTCTGGATCCACTAATAGCTTATTGTAGGACGGACAAACCGTCCTTTCAGAGAGCTGTTTTGTAAAACTTAGGTGGTGTTAGATTTGCTCCAGTTTTCCGTTTCTGACTTGAGCCACAGTTTTACATGGGTTTTTGATTAAAACTGCAGATGGACCATAGATGAAACACATTCAGTTCCCTTGTAAAATCTCTCAAGAAAGACAGTATTGAAAGTACAAAAGCCGAGAAAAGAAGAAAGGAAAAGCGTAGCGGTGTTTTCATATGCTGTGGGAGCAGGAAGCATGTGGACGCATGGGTGGCTGAGCGGCAGTGGCAGCCTCAGTGCCCGCCTGGGGCTGAGAGTCCAGACCCAGCCCGGCCTCGGACCTGCTCGGAGCCTGCGGGCGCCAGGTGTCCTGGAAGGCAGGGGCAGAGTGCCACGAAAAGCGGGAGTTAGAGAGAGGTCCGCAGAGAGAGCGGGGAGCCTTCAACCTGCTCTGCACGCCTTTCCCCACCGTTCGCTGCGGATGGCTGTATTGCCCACGGCTTTGCTCTCCTGAGACGGTGCGGGAAAAAGTCTGTGGAGGAGAAACGCATGGGAGGCCGCAGCGCAAAGGCCAACGACCTCTTATTCCCCTGCTTTATAAAGGTGCCAGTGGATAAGCTCTGCACACACAGAGCTTCCAGTGAGATTTTTGTTGTCTCATTTTAAAATATGACTGGACAGGGACGTCCCTGGAAGCCCGGTGGCTAAGACTCTGTGCTTCTGCTCCAGGGAGCATGGGTTCGATCCCTGGATGGGGAACTAAGATCCCACGTGCTGTGTGCTGCAGCGGAAACAATTTTAAAATGTCTGTGTGACCAGACAGCCAAGACTCAGCAGAATTCTGAGGAAAGCTTCTAACACAGCAGACGTCAGAACATAAAAGAGCAAAGGGGACTCGGAAGGAGCAGAAACCTGAAGAGAACGTCATAAAAACTGGGTATCTCAGGAAGAAGACAATTGCATGTACAAAACTGGAATGTGATGCTGTTTCCCAAAACTATAGAGCATGAAATCGCCTTAAAAGTACAGTAAAATCACTGTAATTGTCAACCATGAGAGTAAGAAATTTGCCAGAAATTAGTATTGCTAACAAAACTGAGGACAAAAACATTAAACATGAGGTAAGAAAATGGGGGAATTATCTGAAAGATCCATTATGCTCATAATAGAGATGAGAGGAGAGAAAACCTTCAAAAATAGACAAGACATTCCAGACTGGAGGATGCAAACCTCCTGCTGGAAAGGGCACACAGCTCATCCCGCCTGGTGGCTGGCAGTTCTACAAGCCCCGTCACTGTGGAAGATCCCATCTCCTGGGGGAGAGAGAGCATTCCGTGAAAGGTTCCCGGGACAGAAGTGGTTGAGATAAAGATTCAAGGATAAGGTTGGCATTGGACTTTTCTAGTAGCCTTGTATGCCAGACGGTAGAACATCATCTTCACATTCTGAAGGAACGTGAGTTACCTGGTATTTTTATATCTGGCCCAGAAGTCAGTCACAGGGCTTCTCCGGTGGCTCAGACAGTGCAGGAGACCCAGTTTCAGTCCCTGGGTTGGGAAGATCCCCTGGAGAAGGGAATGGCAACCCACCCTGGTGTTCTTGCCTGGAGAGTTCCATGGACAGAGGGGCCTGGTGAGCTGCAGTCCATGGGGTCGCAAAGAGTCAGACACAACTGAGTGACTAACACACATAGAAGTCAGTCACGTATGAAGATTCAATAGAGATACTTTCAGACACAGAAGGTCTGAAAATCTTGTCACTCGTGTACCCTTTTGATGAATTTGTGAGAAGATGAAATTCAGTAGAACAAGGGGCTGAATCAAGAAATAAAAAAAAAGCTACCCAGACGGGGAAGGTGTGTCCCACTGGGAACCAGGTCCAGGAAGCAGCTGAACCAAACTGTAGCAGGCTATGGGAGAAGGGGCTCCAGTTTTTAAAGAAGGCAGTTAAGAAAACCAACACAGAAATGAAAAAGCTGAAAGGGGAGATTATCCAGTATCCGAGAGAGTTTGAAGAACTTTGCTGTCCATTTAATCAGTCTTTAATCAGAGTTATGGGGGTGAGGGGAAAGCTAAGCAAATATAGTTCAACCACAGGATAAACAAAACATTAGGTTAGAGAGAAATTACAACCACAATGTGTTACTTAGCTTGGGAGTAAACTTTATTTGCTTAAGTATAAAATGCAAACATTGACTGTTTACTAATTTAAAAAAAAATTGTGGTGCAGCTGTTCCTGAGAGGAAGCAAAGGGAAGTGGGAGGATTCAGAGACCTGAGTCCAGCGTAACAGCAGTCACTGTCTGAAACTGTTAACACACAGCAGCAGTAATAAGCATGCTGTTTAGAGACGGGAAGGTATAAATAAGAGAAGCAGGAGAAAGAAGGAAGTGACTCCTTCGATGGAGCATAACTTGGAAGCACAGCAGAGGACAGCTTTTTTTTTAATACAAGTGAATTTTTAAAATTTTATGATTTAATTTGTCATAGGTCATTAACTTTTTAAAAGTCAGAGACTTCAGTTTTATGTCCGGTGTCATCCCCTCTGTGTGTGGAGTGAAATAGCCAGTAAGAAGAGAGAGGTGAAAGCTGTTTTATCTGAAAAATAAACATAAATTGTATGTCCATCTCCTGAGCAGTGAAGCATTAGTGGGTACACACCGCCAGCGATGGAGAAGGAAATGGCAGCCCACTGCAGTGAACTCGCCGGGAGAACCCCGTGGACAGTGGAGTCTGGGCTGCAGTCCATGGGGTGGCAGAGTCAGACACGCCTGAGCCGTGTGCACGGCTGAGGATGGGCACGGGTCTGGCCGCTGCTGTTGGGTTTATGAGCTCAGAGCAGCATGGACTTATGTACAGATGGGTGTATTTTGGCTAGAGAACTTTGACCTTCCAGGATGGAATTAAATGATAATCTCTTACTGTGATTTCTCCCTCTTCACATTGATCGTTATAGAATGATTTAGGATCATGTCAGGTTTATTTAATAATGACTTGTTCTTTGTAATTTAATGAACAGATTTGAAATGCTCTGTTTTTGTTATGTTTAGGATCTTAAAACTTCAAGGGGTCTATTTGAAGAAATGAAAAAAACAACAAACAACAATGTTGTACAGGTAAATGTTCCTGTGAAAGTGCATTCAGTTAAGTTGCTGTTTTGTTTCAGGGTAGCTAGGAGGCTATAATATAAGCAGTGAGAATTAGTGAGTGGTCTTTTCCACTGTGTCCCTGTGACCACTCGTTAAAAGAGTTAATAATGGACTTACGTAAGTAGGGTCTTTAGTAGTATTTAAGAGATTTCTCTTTTAACAAAAGAGCTTCTAAATTAATGTTCAGAAAGAAAAAGAATAATCCAAAGAGCTGGAAAAATTAATCCATTTTGATTAGCTGTTTTCAAAGCTTGGTTTAATTCTATTTTTAGTGATCCTTTAAAAACATATTTTCAAATGAAGGTGAGGAAATAGAGCAGTGTCTTCATTTTGTCCAGTGAGAAACACTACGGTTGTATTCTGCAACGTAAGTTCACCAAAAAATGTTCTTTAGCAAGAAAATAAAATGTGTGATTTTTTTTCGGTTTAAAAATTCTTGATATAATATGTAAATACATATGCAAAGAAACACAATTTAAAAGAGAAAATCCTTGGGATCACTATTCAGGCTGAGAAATAAAACATTTCAGGAACCCTGGAAGCCCCAAAGAGTCTCTTCCCCACCATATCTTACTCCATCACCTCTAGAGGTAAATGCTATATTGATTTTTTTGTGTTTGATAATCCTTTTTTAAAATTAAAATATAGTTGATGTATAATATTATATAGGTTACAGGTGTACAATACAGCGATTCACAGTTTTTAAAGGTTATACTCCACTCAGTTCCTGTAAAATTTTGGCTATATGCCCTGCACAGTACAGGGCATCCTTGTAGCTTATTTTATACTCGACAGTTTGTGCTTCTTAGTCTCCTCCTGCTGCATTGCCTCTCCCCCTCCCCTTCCCCACTAGTAAAGTGTGTTTTTTAGATGAAATTATTTTGAAGAGTCTGATGTGTTATTTTTTGTCTTAAATTTTCTACCATACTCTTTTAAACAATGTATTTGTCTGTTGCTTTTGTTTTCAAAAGAATGTACCATAATCATATTTTTTCTCCCCGTAGGTGATTGAATGGGTCTTAGAAAAAGCAAGCAAGAAATAACACAGAACCATTCCCTTTCGATGATTATAAATTGGATGAAGCTCTTCTTTAGTTTGAAAATTACAAATTTCAAACTTTATTCAAAGAATTAATGTTCCATTTCTAAGGAATTTCATAAATACCCTGTATTTTTATAGTTTTAACGTTGCTCAGTTAATGTAACTTTAATTTGTATACTTATAGTTTTACTATATTTTAATTTTTAAAGTTAATATTTTTATATATATGTTTAAAAATTTTACTCTTGGTTATTTAATTATTTCAATAAATAGAAAAAGATATTTCTTTACTTCTTGGTAAATGTCTTTGTTGTTAGGTATATTTAAACTGCTGAGTCTTAAGAAAGACATTGCCAGTGGCTTTTCTCATGTGTTACAACAGCTTGATTTATTGGATGACCCTTGGTTTAGAAAATATTGGCAAAAAAATTCATATACTTAGTCATGTTCCCTTACCCCTTCCCCGGGGGCCACTGCTGTTGGAGCTGTTTATGTTTATTTGGGATGAAAAACAGAGGAAAAATTGTGAAAATAAGACGTAGTGAAAATGACTTAAGTACCTACTCCCAGAAAAAAAAACATCTTTTCCCATGACAGTAAATTTGGAAAATGTGCAAAATACTAAGGAGAATGGAAAAAATTCCAAAACTGTTCTGTCTACAGGTATTTAATATTTTTCAACATTATATTTATTTTCAAAATTGCAGTCATATGTGTGTGTTTATGTATGTGTATTAGTATGTGTGATATGTATGTATATTAATTTATAGCCTGCTTTTCACTTAACAATGTGGTATAACAATAATATATCATGTCATTTTATATCATATCATTAATAACTGCATGATTCAAATGAATCAGTTTAGTTAACCACTCCTGCATTGTTGGACGTATGAGTTTAATGTTTCCTTATTGTAAATGAAACTTAAATGAATATTTCTGGTGCATCACTGGTTACTCCTTAGTATAGCTCTTTCAGAGTGGAATCTGTGGGTGTCTGAGTATACTGTGTCACCTTCACTTCAATGCTGTGCTCATACTTACTAACTTTTGTGAATGTTCTGTAAAAATACTGGAAATGGCAACCCACTCCAGTGTTCTTGCCTGGAGAATCCCATGGACAGAGGAGCCTGGCAGGCCGCAGTCCACGGGGTCACGAGAGTCGGACACGAGTTAGCCACTGAACCATCACCACAAAAATGCTTCAAAGTAAACAGTGACTTAAGGTATTTGAGATAAATGTGAAAGCAGGTACGCAGGAGCGATCCCTGAAAGGCCCAGAGACTTCGGGTCCGTTTCTGGCACGGACTGAACTCATGGGAGAAGCTGCAGGCGGGGCCGAAGCCAGCTGCGCGTGCCGTGCGCCTGTGTCTAGGAGAGGCCCCGCCACCGGGCCTGTCTGTCTCTAGGACACCCGTGTGCGGGACCTCGGAGGGCAGACAGGAGGGAGGACGGAGCAGAGCGCAGGCGTTGCTGTTCTGACGGTGATGCCTGTGCTGGGAGTAACGCCTAGAACGTCCTCTCCTTGTGAGGGCCTTAGAGAAAAAGGGAGCCACAGGGCCAGGCCAGCTCAGCCTGTCCCACAGTGATGGCGTGTTTGGGAAAATTGTTGGGTACATCACCCGGGAAAGAGAAGCTGGCTTCCTTGTGGCTCAGACGGTAAAGAATCTGCTTGCAGTGCAGGAGACCCGGGTTCGATTCCTGGGTGGGCGAGATTCCCTAGAGAAGGGAATGGCAACCCACTCCAGCGTTCCTGCCTGTCGCAGAGAGTCAGACACGACTGAGGGACCAAACACACACATACAGCCTGGAGGAGAGAAGTACCAGATGAACTCACGGATCTATTTAAGGTTGGTTCCAAACAATGTTGAAAGTGTCCATGAGTCATCTGTTTGCTTATTTGGCTGAAAACCATAAAGGCACAGGATGAGATAGATCAACTAGAGGAGAGACTGTCCGGTTTTCTAGCAGCATTTTGGGAGATACTGAAGACTTGGAACATCCTGGATTGGAAAATGAAATGTTTTCCCACTTCATCTCCAGTGGCAAAAGGTTCTCCAAGTAAGTAATAGCCTCAAGATCAAACCAAAGGTGCAGTGATAAATCGCTTCATTCAAGCCTTAGGAATACTTTCAGTAGACCCTTTCAGCAAGACAAAACGACCTTTATGACTCTTAGGGGTGTTGCCCACAGCACTCCGACAGCCAAGGAGGCCCTCTCTGGTGGATGCGGTTTTCATGGGTTAGACTAGACTAACTTTGGATACACAGAAAGCCCACAAGTTTTATCTTTACTGGCGATGTGATTCACACATTATGGAATTCACCCCTTATGGTATATGATCCAGTAGGTTTTAGTGTATCCACAAGGTGTGTGATCACCACCACCGTCTAATTCCCGCACATTTCCATTACCCCAGCAGAAATTCCGTATCTATGAGCAGTCATTTCTGTTCACCCCTGGCAGGCAGGCGTTTCCTCTGTTCTCTGGGCTTGCCTGTTCTGGATGTTGGATAGATAGGGACTGGTACAGTGTGTGGTCTTCTGTATCTGGCCTCTCTTACTTGTTTAGTCTCAGACTCTGGACTGCAGCCCTCCAGGCTCCTCTGTCTGTGGCATTTTCCAGGCAAGGATACTCGAGTGGGTTGCCATTCCCTCCTCCAGGGGATCTTCCTGACCCAGGGATGGAACCCATGTCTTGTCTTTGGCAGGCAGGTTCTCTGCATGAGGTGGTGTTCAGGGCTGACCCGTGTTGTAGCATGAATCCGCATGTCATTGTATGAACCTGTCACAGTTGTTTATCCATTCATCAGTCGATGGACACTGGGCTGATTCCCCCTTTGGGCTATCATGAATACTGCTACTGTGGACGTTTGTGTACAAGTTTTGGCACATATATTTTCCATTACCTTGGATGTATGCCTAGGAGTGGAACTGCTGGACTATGTAGTAACTGTTTAATTTTTGAGAAAATGGCAGACTGTTTTCCACATCAGCTATACCATTTGACTTTTCCATCAGCAGCTCCAATTCTCCACCTCCTTGCTAATTCTTGTCAGTATTTATCTTCTGACAGCTGACAGGAAGTGTGAGGCGATGTCTCATCATGGCTCTGACTTGCGTTTCTCTGGAGAGTAACGATGTTGGGCATCGTTTCATGCACTTATTGGCCAGTTGGATATTTTCCTTCGGGGAAATGTCCACCAGATCCTTTCTTAAGGACTTCTCAGTGGGATTATTTCTCTTTTTATTGTTGAGTTGTAAGAGTTCTTTATAGTTTCTGTATCCTAGTCCCTTATCTATGATTTATACATATTTTTTCCGGTTTTCAAATAGTAGAAGACTTCTTAACCCCAGCCTGTTGTATTTATTACAGGTAACTTGAACACAAACCAAGTTATGGTAGTAAAGAGAATTTGAGTATTTGGCGCTTGGTGTATAGATAAAATTCCATGAAAATGTAGTTAAAATGAGACTTGAAAGCCCTAAGGTGAAGATGCAACATGAAACTGTACACACAAAAACAGCTAGTGGCACCCCCACCCGCACTGTTAGCACCTTTCTAGGCCAATCTTGGAGGAAGAGATCAGCAAGATGTGTCTTTATGCTCCCATATCCCTGTGTGGCTATTAAGGAAATGCACTGGCCAGCCCAGCGTATGCAGAGGTGAATATTTATTTAATTCATATATAAATTTTACAGGATAGCCACAGTGCTATAAACATAGGCACATTTTTATAAACTCATGGTACATTCATAAATCACTTCCTCACCCCAGTCCACTCCAGTCCCCTCAAGAGAGAATGTTTAATATCTGTAAAACAAGGGCCAGAAAGGCCCCCACTCATTAATTGTAGAGGACTCCTGCCCATTAAGAGCGTTCCTTCTAACTTCAACCAAGCAGGGTCAACAAGCTTTTGGACAAAGCAACATGCATTTTCTTTTTTAGCACTTGAGTGCATCAATTGATACAATTAATTAAATGTCTCTGCCTGAATGGTTTTTAAAATAGATTTATAGTTTTGTTTCTCCTACTTAGTCAAGTCAGAAAAAGAAACTTGATATCTGCATTCCTGTTGGGTTTCTTTAAATTCCCATGGGATGATTTAGAGATCTGTCACCACACCACAGGGCTCACCTAATTAACAGTTGGGCAGCTTCCCTCAAGGTCTAGTTTAAGACATCATTCATTAGGTTAGTTTGCACCTAAAAGAACAGACATTGTGAATTTAATAACTCATCAGTTCAAACATGAGACAGATTGATCACAGAGCAACTGGACAAAAACAAATCCCCCAAAATGACAGTTGACTTGTTCTCCGCACCCAGGTATGATCCAGACATACGAGTCTGTGTTACTCACATCACTCATAACACACCTCAAGACAAGATTAGAATCTACAGTGTGAAGCAGTAACTGGTTGAATTTGAATTGAAGGAGGAAAGATGAATATTTGAATTGATTCATCATAGCTACTCTGATATACAGTTTAATTTTGAGGAAGAAAAATGATTTATATACACAATTCTTATTTCTATTCTTGCTATTTCTTACTAATATTTTAATTCAGAAAATGCATTGATTTTATTCAAATATATTTTTCTAAAATATAAATATTTAAATTAAACTTTTATAAATGCAGAGAATGTAGTTTCTTTTGACCCCCACCCAGATATTAATCAGTCTAAAACTCAAGTGATGAAGAAACAGTATTTGTAATTATGATCATTTTAATGTCTATAAATATATAATAAGATCTTTGCAACTTAATTATGAGTAATTAACTCACACTTCATGTGGTACTGAGCACCTTAGATTACATAGTTGAATTAAACTATTGGCATTAATATCTGTATTTTCATGTTATTTACAATACACTAGTTCTCTTGTATAACAACATTCCAGTGATTTTGAAAATATATCATGAAAGAGTGTGTTACAATTTACAGATGCATCATAGCTTTCCTACAACACTGAGGCTGGGACTTCACTCTTCAGCATTTTAAAATAGGAAACAAAACAAAATCAGTGTTAAAGCTATGTTTTCCAAAGTGATTGTTGTGTGTGTGTGTGTTTAAACACTAGTTTCATAAGATGTCTTAGAAAGTAGTTCTGTAGATGTGTTAGGAATGACATAGGATCATCCCTGTGTGTTAGGATCATTTCCCCTGCAGAATTGCAATGTACAATAAAGTCTTTGAAGAGGGCTGCAACCATGAACTCTTAACATTTTTTAATGCCGTATGTAACAGTTTTTGATTACTAACCCTTTTATTTCCCTCTACACAAAATACCATTCAGTCAATACCCTTTGGAACTTGAATTAATGTTACTTATCTTACTCTGGGGAAACACCTATCTAAAATAAAATGCTGGTCTAAAGTAAAACCCCATAAACACATGTATCTGAGTGAACAAAATCACTTTTTAAAGCTCTCTGAAAAGACACAAATCTAACCTGGAACATTTGTCTCCTCTACAGAGGAGAGAAGTGTTGCAAATATGGAAATTCTAGAGCTACTTTTCAAGATTTGAGGAAAATGACTTTAAAAGCAAATAACAGGTTGTTTTCAGTGAACGTGTTTTGAAAGATAAAAGTGTTAAATCAATAAGACTGTGCTATCGGGGACTTCCCTGGCGCCTCAGACGGTGAAGCGTCTGCCTGCGATGCAGGAGACCCGGGTTCGATCCCTGGGTCGGGAAGATCCTCTAGAGACGGAGTTGGCAGCCCACTCCAGTATTCTTGCCTGGAAAATCCCATGGACAGAGGAGCCTAGTGGGCTACAGTCCGTGGGGTCACAAAGAGTCGGACACCACGGAGCGACTTCACTATGCTGTCTGAAAATATTCTTGTAGAAAAATATCAGGTCATTATATTATTTCCCTGGAATTCCAAAAGAGCTGAGAGTGCTATTCATGGGTTTGGTTATAACACTGGCTCTCTATGTAAAACCCAGCATTAAACAGAATCATATAAGGCTCTATTACTTGCTTGAAAATGCATGCATACAGCACAGGCAGAAATAAGGGCCAATACATTGCTCAGCACTTCCACTGAAAACCACAAAATGGGTATAGTTAGTTAACCTGCCGTGAATTATTATATATATCTCTCTCAAATGACAATCTTTTTTTAAAAAAATCCATAATTTGCTTTCTATAAATAAATCTCTAAGTCATGGCTCTAAAATAGCAGGCCTTGGTATGAGTGTAGTCCCAGAACTAATTCTTTCACGCAAACCACTCTTCAGCAAAGCTTTGCAATTTAAGCAGTCTACTCTGGCTCAGAATCTACTGGCTTACAGCTAAGTATCTGATGCGTTAATTCCCACTCATCATATGCTCACAAGAACACTGCGGAATCATCCTACATCACTGAAAGGTAATTCATTAAGAAAAAGTAACAGATGTTTCATACTTAAATAAAAGGTGGCTTTCCATTTGAGTACTTTCCTTACCAGTGAAGTCAACTCAGAAGTAGGAAATAGAGCACAGTAAAACCAGGGGTCCTTACTCCTGGGGTGGGGAAGGGGGAGGTGGGAAACATCCTTTTCTCATCTGTTCAGCCCTGGCTTAGCGGGTGAACCAGTTGCCTAGAAGCTGTATGGTTAAGAGCCGCACATGCTGTTTCAGTAGCATATCCTTGATTGTCATTATCTAAGAGCTATGCTGTGTGTTTCCAATCAGCCTCACCTCTCTACCCTTTTACTGCGCTAAAAAACAGTTCCACTCAGAGTCCTCGCTGTGTTTTCTGAGGGTACCCTTTGTAGCTGCGGAAACTGACGGGGAAGCTGGACGCTGCTACTCAGGGCTCGGGGTCTGAAGCTGATGTGCTGCACCTGGCGGTCACTGCGGATGCTATCCGACACGACGCTGTCCTGGGGGTGCCGAAGCCGCCTCTGCTCAGAGGTCATTCGCCCCTCTGCTCAGGCCACCAGCCCCAGTCTTGTGATCTTAGCTGACAGGAAGGAATGAAGGATGAAGACAATCGGCTTGGGGCAGGAGTGCAGGTCCAGTTGCTGAAATTTAAAAAGAAGAGAACAGGAAAAATTTTAAATGAATGCTTGACACAAAATACTGATTTACACATCAAACAGAGCCAAGCACTTCCTGCTTTTAAGTGTTAACTGGAGCAACTGTGTTTTTAAATCCTTGCCCCCCAATGAGATTAAAAAAAACCAACTCTTTGAACTTACTCCTTACATCTCATATATCTTATTTCCCAAAACAAGTTCTGTGAAATTTATACAAACCAATAGCGTACATATCAGTGCTGCTCTTGACTGTCTCAACCTTTTATTTTTGGTATCACGATTATTTATGTTGGATGAGGTACAGCATGAGGCAGTGCTAAGTTTCCCATCGTAGATCTGAGTCCTGGTTCTAACACTTTTCAGGTATGTACATAATCTTGGACAATTCATTTAAAAGTATTCTCAGTCCAACCTAACTTGCAGGGCAGAGTATTAAAATGAGACACCGCAGGTGGAAACCCCTCGCAAACCAGAAAATACAGAAGCCGCGTCCTCACAGCTCGTGGAATCGTAAGCGCCTCCAGCACTGTCTGCTGAGGCTCCTGAAGGCGGCTTTTCCCTGTGCGTCCCTATAGAGCCGGCACAAGGTCAGGCCTAACAGGCTGAGTTTTTAATCTGACCTAGTTCAAGAGCACTGTGTTGCTCCTAATTCTTTTTTTAATCTCATTTTTAATTTTTCTTTTTATTGAAGTATAGTTGACTACAGTGTTGTTAATTCCTGTTGTGCAGCAAAATGACTCGGCTATACACATATGTACATATATGTACAAGATCTCCTGGCGGAGGGAGTGGCAACCTGCTCCAGTGTTCCTGCCTGGAGAAGCCCGTGGACAGAGGAGCCTGGCGGGCTACAGTCCGCGGGGTCGCAGAGTCGGACACGACTGAAGCGACTCAGTACCCATAGAAGCCCTTTCTTTAATTTTTAGTTATTTACTTCGGCTGCAGCGGGTCTCAGTTGCGGAGCGTGGGCTTAGCATGCTCTTTGAAGTGTGGCCTTTCCTTCCGAGAGACGGGAGCGGGGGCGGGAGGGGCGCTCAGTCGTGCCCCACTCTGTGTGACCCCGTGGACTGCAGCCTGCCAGGCTCCCCTGTCCGTGGGATCCTCCAGGCAGGAACGCTGGAGCGGGTTGCCGTGCCCTCCTCCAGGGACCTCCTGACCCAGGGATGGAACCCCGCCTCCTAAGGCTCTTGCACTTCAGGCAGATTCTTCACCAGTGAGCCGCCAGGGAAGCCCGAGGGAGGGCGGGAGAGTCCCGCAAGCCCAAGAGCTGAGTTGCAATGACTGGGTCTTATTGTTAGAGATCTGTCTCTGCAGTTTATGTATCCACGCCCATCTAGGTTATCAAGTATGAGTCAATAAATATTTGCTGACTAAGCCAGTGACTAGGAAGGACCTAGACTGAGACCGGCTTTTCCAAATCAAAGTCCTTTTTTGCAGCTCTATGTTCCACGGCTTAAGAGATGCCGTGTCTTCCTGAGAACTACCCTTGCTAGAAAGTGGAGGCAAGTGTGACTTCCACTCTTCAGAGGAAGTAGAGTGATGTATTTTTTCATTATGGTAGTCGGTAACATCGGAGGAAATCATGATTTTAAACACATGGGCAATCTGCAGTGATAGAAGAAGTATGTCACCCTGACTGACAAAGTCACTGGTTTTGCTGGATGCCTCCTGACGAGCTCCCAGTTCCCGGTCCTTGTCTGGTCCTCTCTCTGCGTGGGGGGGCTGACCAGCACTGCTGGGTTTCCTGGCTGCCCCTTCCCCTCTGGGCTGTTCACCTTCTGCACTCCTGAGACCTCGGAGACCATGGGCAGGACCGGCATTTTACATCCGTGTGTCCCTGACACCTCGCACAACGCCCAGTTTAGATCAGATGCTTTTGAACAATGAATGGTACATTTTGACGGTGGTGGGGAGCTCTCTGAGAAGAATTGAATGCTGACTATATAAAGGATCCTTTCCTTTGACTCAAATATTTCTGTAATATTCAAATGAGACCAAAGTAAAGGGCTGAAAAAATTGGATGCCATCACTATTTTGCAAGCATCCATTAAGACATGAACCTGTAAATACTTTGTTAATAATCAAATGTTAAATAAATAAAAGGCAGTATTGTGTTTGCGAGCCGGTATGGGTGAGTTGCACATACATGAAACACACGAAATCACAGTCTAAAGAAAAGTGTACTCACAAGCTCTCCATCTTTGCCTCCAAAATCTAAATACAGCATCCTGATTCCATCATCTGAAGACATTTTCAGCTTTTCATAAGGAGCCTGTATGATTGTCTTGGGGAAGGCCCCCTCCTGTGGTTCAGTGGTAATCGAAAATCCATTCTCATAATGTATGGTCAGCCGGCACTCCTGGTTTTTGTAGGTGCAAGCTGAGAGAAAGACAGAGAAGGAAGGGTGAGTAATGAGCAGTGGAAGGGCGTCCCTTCTCCCTGGCACTTAACCTCACCTCCCCACCCCCAGGCCCAGCCACAGAGCTGCCTTCTAAAGTTAAAAATTAATAATGTGCATGAAAGTATTCTCCTTAGATTATGATATTGTCATTTAACTTGTCCCGTGAAATGAAGGGAAATAAACAGAAAGAAATTCCTTTTGTTGAGATTAACTGCATTTTATCTGGGCTTTAGCCCTAATGTAATCATCTGATTTGTATCTAGGGAGACAGGTGTTCCAATGGTCCTGTCTCCAGCTGGAGAAAGAACTGACCCTAAAAAAACCATGTATTTGGCTGCACTGGGTCTTCGTTGCCGCATGAGGGGTCTTCTCTGTAGCCGGGGGGCTTCTCTCTGTTCTGGCATGGGGGCTCAGTGGCCCCCACGGATGTGGGGTCTTAGTTCCCAAACCAGGGATGGAACCTGAGTCCCTGCATTGCAAGGCAGATCCTTAGCCACTGAACCACCAGAGAAGTCCCTGACATTTTTTATTTAGAGTAAGCTACCTCTGATCGTTGTCTTCATCATCATACACACACACACACGCACACGCAATCTATAAATGAATCAATCATCAATCAATTAATGCAGCACCTGTCACCCAATCAAAGAAGCAATCACTCCCCCAGTGACATTACCCAAGTTAACAAAAACACATGTAGGAAGCCAGCAGCGAGCTGTTAAAAGCCAACCTGAGTTTTCATTTAAAAAAGTCAAAGCTCCTTTTATAAACAGAAAGGCGAGCTTTTGGAATTTCCCTGATGATCCGATCATCGTGGGTCCTGGAGAAGCCGCTGCTGCAGATCGCGGTGCAAAGGAGCAGCTTCTAGAAGGAGCCGCGTCCCCCACCGCCCAGGGTGCAGTCAGCCTCGCCTGCTGTGCGCAGGCGCCCCCCCATCCCAGAGAACAACAGAACCTTCCCGGTCAGGTCAGGTGCCAGCACTCATCCGTGGCCCACGCTACCTTTAGGAAAAGACATCAGCCCTTTCCGATTAAGAGCAGGGGCCTGCCTCCCGATCCCAAGTTTCTGTTAGGGAGACCTGTGAGTGTTAAAACCCTTCACCAAAGCGTTCTGGAGGGAATTCCCTGGCAGTCTGATGGTTAGGTCTCCTGTCAGGCCAAGGGTTCGATTCTTGGTTGGGGAAATAAGATCCCTCAAAACGCACAGCCCCAAAAATAAAGCAGAGAGTTCTGGGAAAGGTGATTAAGGAGCAGATTGGATTTTTTTGTTTGTTTGTCTTACAAAAGACCACATTTAACAGACCCTGGTAACTCAACTGGCTCTGGCCTTCATATGCATCTGAAAGCTCTTCAGGGAAACCGAGACACCGCCTTTCTGAGGGAGGCGCAAAGATGCAGGCAGTATTGATTACACCATCGCTAACTCAGCTTTATAAACCGGATGAGTCTCACCCTACCGCCCCTGGGAAGCTTAGGACGAGGAGTGAAAAAAGCGAAGCTCAGAGAGGCGAGCACGCCCCAGCCCGGCGGTTCCGATGCCGGATCCAGCCCTTCCCTCCGCTCGGCGTCCCGCTCCGGCGCAGGGTGCGGAGGGGCCGGACAGGGATCCCGCGAGAGACGCTCCGGGTCTTAAGGCGGTGGGACCAACAGGCTGTCTCTCTGCTCTCAGAACGAAGAGGCTTTTAACTGGTTAAAACATATACTCCTTCCTTTCAAGCCCATCTTTCAACTTGTAACTAAGGGCTGACATTTTCCGAAGACGGCTTCTCTAATGGAGCTGCGAGTCCTGGGCAGAGGCCCGTGGCAGCGCCCACACATCCTCTCGGGGGCCCGGGTCTCCACCGCCCGTCCGCTTCAGGGCTGGCCAGCCCGCGGCGCGGAGGCAGCCCAGCCACCGCGATGCGTCCCATCTTTTTACGTTGGTTTTAATGGAGTATAACTGCTTTACATTCGTTATTGCTTGCTGTACAATGCAGTGAATCAGTTATACACACACATACCCCCTCCCTCTGAGACCTTCCTCCGACCCCCAAACCGCATCCCACCCGCCTGGCTGACTGCAGGGCACGCAGCTGAGCTCCCCGAGCAGAGCGCAGGCTCTCAGCGGCCCCGGCGTGCACACAGTCGCGTGTGTGTGTGTGTGCGCGTGCGTGCGTGCGTGTGTGCGTGCGTGCGCGCGCGTGCGCGCGTCAGCGGCCCCGGCGTGCACACAGTCGTGTGTGTGTGCGTGTGTGCGTGCGTGCGTGTGTGTGCGTGTGTGTGTGTCTGTGCGCGCGCGCGCATGTCTCAGAGCCGCTCTCCCAGCTAGTCCCCGCCGCCGTGTCCACACGGATGTTCTCCACGTGTGTCTGTCCCTGCCCTACGCACAGGTTCATCTATCCACGGCTTCCTGCTTTGAATCTTCATTTTTGACACCGTTTAACGTTGCAAAATGTGGGCAACTGGGCTCTAAACGTTTTTCCCCTTTCCTCTATGTTTGAACTTTAAAGCTATGCCACTGGATGGTCTAATTAACTGATCGTGATTCCTTTTAATTCTAATTGACCCAAAGTGGTATTTGTGGCCTTGAGATAATGGAATCGGTTATCTGAAGGCTCTCTTAATCTACACAGGATAAATTGAACGCATTATCAACCTAACTGAGGCTCTGAGGAAAATGCCAGCCCCTCCTTCCAGCTCCCTGCAGGCATCTTTGCATCTGAAACTGGGCTTCGGGTCATTTCCATAACTCTTCTCTCCCACCGCTCTGCTCGCTCACGCTGCACAATTCTTTGTTGTTTTCCTTGGGTTGGTCAATCAACAGCCTCATTGTTTTTCTGTCAAAGTAGATTTCAGCTTATAGAGAGAATTTTATGAAATGTGTGGACTGTAAACTAAACCAACCCCCTCTGGCCACTTTGTTCTTTCCTAGAACACTCCTGATTGCTGCTAGGAGTCTGGACTTCTCTGTGAACACACATACAACTTCAGGAAATTTCGTTTTCAGGTGACTTGAGCCTTTAACATTTCTCAGGTTCAAAACTCTAGTTTTGCTTGCCAGACAGAATACGTACCAAAAATGAAAACTTCAGTGACACATCAAGAAACATTTTCAAAAATGCTGGAAAATATTGGGAGTACTAACCATCTTCAGGATAACTTTTAAAAATAACTTTATTGATTGATCGATTGATTGATTTCCGGCTGTGTGGGGGCTTCGCGGCTGTGCAGCTTTTCTTCAGTTGCGGTGAGCGGGGCTCCTCCGCCTTGCAGCCTGCGCGCCTCTTGTCGAGGGGGCTCCTTCTGGCAGCGTGCGCGCTTCTCATTGCAGGACGCCTCTTGTTGCCGAGCACAGGCTCGTGGGCACGTGGCTTCAGTAGGTGCAGCACGGGGCTCAGGACTGTGTCCTCCAGACTCCAGAGCGCACGCTCAGAATTGTGGTGCATGGGCCCAGTTGCTCCTTGGCATATGGACTCTTCCTGGACCAGGGATCGAACCCATGTCTCCTGTATTGGCAGGTAGATTCTTCACCACTGAGCCACCAGGGAGGCCCCAGGATAGTTTTTAAAAGATGTTGATCATCTCAGAGATGCTGCAGTAGAAATTCTACAAAATATCTGGTTTTTCATGTTTCCACAAATGAAGGAAATGAGGAGAAACCCTGCTGCATGTTGATGCGCAACCCATCTTTTATTTATTTACTTTTAAGTTCATCTCACACACTAGTAAAGTAATGCTCAAAATTTTCCAAGTCAGGCTTCAACAATACGTGAATCGAGAACTTCCAGATGTTCAAGCTGGTTTTAGACAAGGCAGAGGAGCCAGAGATCAAATTTCCATCATCCGATGTGTCATTGAAAAAGCAAGAGAGTTCCAGAAAAAAAAAACATTTACTTCTGCTTTATTGACTACGCCAAAGCCTTTGACTGTGTGGATCACCACAAACTGTGGAAAATTATGAAAGAGATGGGAATACCAGACCACCTGACCTGCCTCTTGAGAAACCTGTATGCAGGTCAGGAAGCAACAGTTAGAACGGGACAAGTAGAGCATTACTAAATGTACTAATAACATCCAGTAAAAATCACTCATGAAGATCCCTTTAATCTCCCATGAAGTGTAGTTCTCTCCCATGTCTCAAGAAGCCTGGCATCACTGTTCTTTTTTAAGCTTTTAAAAAAGTGTTTAATTAATTAATTAATTTTTGGCTGAACTGGGTCTTCATCGCTACTCTTGGCCTTTCTCTAGATGTGGCGAGAGGGACTGCTTTCTAGGTCCCATTTTAGTAGGGCATTACTAGTGTCTTCATTTAGAAGAATCTGAAATGTATCTCTGAAATTTAAGTTTACCTCTGGAATTTTAAGTACCCCAAGAGGAGCCAGTAATGGAATCTACGATGAGGCCATGATGCAGTGGGAGGGTGCCCCCTCCCATAAGGCTGTGACGTCAGGAGCCCAAAGCCGGGTGCGCACCTGTGCTGACCTCCGCAGTGAGCTCCGCCGAGTTGTGACTCCCCTGTACTATGCTCCGTGTCCAGTGTGAGAGGTCCCTGCTGACCTCGGCCCTGAAGAGATGTGTTTCAATCCCCTGCTGAGTACCAGTTCGCGTTGCAAAAGACAGATCCACACCAGCCTGGGGTGATCCTTTTCCTGGACCAGAATGGACCAGCCTGTTGAGAAGAAGAGGGAGAAATGATCAAAATGGAAGCTATGGTATCCACCTGACACGTCACTTGAGAAAAAGCTCCAGCTGGTGATTTGCTTGAATTGCTCTCACTTTTCTGATCTGGAACCCGAGGATCCAGGATACCCTAACATTCACAATGGTTTTCTGCCCCCTCCTCACTCAGGTCCTCATGCGTGGTGGAGGGAGATGATTACAGCGGCCAAGAGCTGGGCATCGGTTGACTGTTCAGACACTTAGACCAAAAAGGAAGATACGGAAAGGACTGAGAGAACAATTTTAAATGGTGTGTAACCCCCACCCCCACCGCTAATACATATGACCCAGCACAAGCGTGAGACAAGAAAGGAAATCTGTTGTTTTCTGAGTTGGATTTAGCTCCCTCCCCCTGCCCCCACACACACCATTTTTCTTGTACTCTGGAGTATCTGGCTGCAGAAAAATGTACTTCTGGGTGTGCATTTCTCATGCACTCAGTCTCCAAATGCAAGCAGACAACCATGGGACTCGGCTAAAGAAGTAGCAATCTGTGTGTCTGTGTAAAGATTGAAAAAGAGGGCGTCCCTGGGGGTCTGGTGGTCGAGAATCCACCTTGCCTTGCAGAAGACACCAGTTCGACCCCTGGTCCAGGAAGATCCCATGTGCCTCGGGGCAACTAAGCCTGCGAGCCACACGACGGAGGCCTGCAGCCCGGCCTCCACGAGAGAAGCCCCAGAGCAGAAGCCCGAGCGGCAATGGGAGAGCAGTTCCCGCTCCCGCCACTAGAGGGCGCCCCAGAGCAGCCACGGAGACCCCGCACAGCCAAAATAAAAATGAACCATTAAATAAACATTTTTGAAAAGCTTGAAGAAGCACAGTGATGCTGGACTTCTTCAGACATGGAAGAGAACTGCATTTAATGGGAGATTAAAGTGATTTTCAAAAGTGATTTTTACTGGACGCGATTTCACACTGACTTTAGAACATACATTCAGCATAAAACGTGACTCCCACGGTCCATCCTTCCTAACAGGCCAGGGGAAACAGGGCAACCGGTCTCGGGTGCTGCCTTCTGAGAAGGGCTGGCTCCTCCCTGTCACTCGCCCCGTTTAAACACTCGGATCTCTTATGCTTTCTCCTTCTCCTCCATATCCAGCCTCCTTTTGGGAGAGACTCTCCTATCATTAATTTGCAGGAGAGCATGAGTACAATGTAGGAAATGTTACTTGTCTCCAGGATATTTGCATTTTCAGCCTTTTCTTTCAATAGAGAAAGAAACAGTTCATCAGTTGCTAGTGGAATTCCAGGTGTTATTCACTTGGTGGATGGGAGAGTTCTTTTCGTAGGCAAAGGGCTTGTTACCTCTGTATTAAAAATTGTACGGAAGAAGTCCAAAAGCTTATTTTCTCTTGCAAGCTTAAATACTGTAGACCAAAATTATCAGTAAAATAAAACCTACTTTAGCCCACTGAATTTCGACTGACAAGCTCCTATATCTCTGAGGAGCTTTCTTTTATTTACAAAGTTGAAATTCGGTGGGAGGGGTGGTTTGCAATGCTGACTTGAAGAAAAAGGTTAATTGAAAAAGGCTTTTGATTGTACAGTTCTTTGAAGATAGAGAAGGTAGAAACGATAAAAAAGGTTGGCAAGAAAGTGGGGAAAGGGGAACCCTTGCACACTGTTGGTGGTTATGTAAATTCGTGCAGCCACTACGGAAAAGAGCAGGAGGGCCCTCAAAATATTAAAATTAGCACTACCAAAGGACCCAGCAATACCACTTCTGAGAATATATCTGACGGAAGCAAAATCAATATCGGAGAGAAGTATCTGCACCCCCAAGTTCACTGCAGCACTATTTATAATAGCCAAGCTATGGGAGCAACCTGAGTGCCCATCTGTGGATGAATCGATAAAGAAGATGTGATGCATATATTCATAATGTAATATTATTCTGCCTTAGACAAGAAAGGAAATTCTGCCATTTGCAACCTTATGGATGAATCTGGAAGCATTATGCCAACTGAAATAAGCCAGACAGAGAAAGAGATACTGTATGACGTCACTTAGACTTGAAATTTGCTAAAAATAAAATTTGCAAAAAAAAAGGTAACGATGTGAAGTAATGGATATATTAACTTGATTGCAGTAATCATTGCATAATGGATATGGACAGGAAATCATCATGGTATACACTTATTTGCCAGTTTTGCCTCAACAAGAGGTGACTATAAGAGACAGAATCTCCCTGCAGCTTGCTGAGAGGAGCCCGGGACGCTGTGCCGGGAAGTCTGCTGACACCGCTCCTGCCCGCCCGTCCCAGGGATTTCACATGTGGAGACCAGCTCATCGGGAGGAAGCAGAGCGCTGTGTGATGAGAGTGACCTCGAGAAGCTGCCTGAGGCTTCATCGTCTGGGGGAGAGTAAATAAAACGAGAGCAATTCTCAAAAGTCTAACAGAGAATTTAAAGGGACTGAGGGTCAGGTAAAAATTCATTAAGAAGCAGCATGTAGAGAAAACACAAAGTCACACTGTTTTCTTAGTTGCTCCGAAGGGTTTCTCTACTCAAAGGTGTTTGTATTTCAGTCATTTCAAGAAATCTATCTGGGACTTGCCTGGCCATCCAGTGGTAAAGAGAGTCTGAGCTTCTAAAGCAAGGGTGCGGGCTCCACACCTGGTCAGAGAACTAAGATCACACCTGCTGTGCAGTGAGGTCAAAAAATGAATAAATAAAAGCTGGGAAAAAAAACACCACCTAAAGATGAAAGTAAAATGAATGAGATAAAAAAAGAAATATATCTAGTACTTCCTTTTTAAAATCTTAAAATCTGTGTCAGTTGGACGTGGCTGGCAGGCTGCCTGGTAAGCTGAAAAGGGATGCGTGTTTGGGAGGAATGGCCACCTGCAT
Source organism: Odocoileus virginianus (assembly GCF_023699985.2). Classification (NCBI taxonomy): domain Eukaryota; kingdom Metazoa; phylum Chordata; class Mammalia; order Artiodactyla; family Cervidae; genus Odocoileus; species Odocoileus virginianus. The sequence goes on from NC_069688.1 coordinate 66,041,839, forward strand.
CAGGGTCCTCTCCTCCCATCTAAGTCACATGTTCTAAGGCCATCACTCCATCAAGGAGGGCTGTAAGGTCGAATGAAGGGTCTGGGTGTGGTGCCTAGTGCAGAACCTAGATACGGTTTGTACTCAATAGATATTTCCATCCCTTGCCCCCGCCCTCAGTTTCCTTCCTTAAGAAATGTGTTCCTGCCTCATACGACTAGGGTTAGGATTGCCGTGATGTGCTTCGTCTCTTAGACGTGTTCAACTCTTTGCAACCCCGCGGACTGTAGCCGGCCAGGCTCCTCTGTCCATGGGATTCTCCAGGCAAGAATACTGGAGTGGTTGCCTTGCCCTCCTCCAGGGATCGTCCCAACCCAGGGATGGAACCCAGGTCTCCCGCACGGCAGGCAGACTCTTCACCATCTGAGTCACCAGGAAAGTCCAAGAATACTGGAGTGGGTAGCCTGTCCCTTCTCCAGGGGATCTTCCCAATTCAGGAATCAAACCGGGGACTTCGGCATTGCAGGCGGATTCTTTACCAGCTGAGCTACCAGATTAAATATTAATATAAGAAAATAAAGGGACTCCTCTGGTGGTCCACGGCTAAGAATCTGCCTGCCAGTGCAGAGGATACGGCTTGATTCCTGGCCCAGAAAGACTCCACAGGCTACGTGCAACTCAGCCTGAACCTCAAGCCTCTCAACGAGAGGCCATCAGCACGAGAAGCCTGCGCCTCGCAGCTGGCAAGTAGCCCCTTCCTGCGACTGGAGAAAGCCACCCAGCAGCGAAGACCCGGCAGAGCCAGAAGAGACACTTCTAAGAAAGTACGTAAAGGACTTAATTCAGTGCTCAGTGCACCCTAGTCAGCTGTCAGTAAAGGTTAGTTTCCTGACGACTGTCCTGCTCACGCTCTCACTTTCTACCCGCTCAGCTTCTACCCAAGGGACATCGACTTTGTCACAGTCCACGGCCAGCAGAAGCGCCACCTAGAGGCAGAAAACGGGGAGCGTCCTGTGCTCAGGCACTTCTCACCCAGACTTCTTTTCCTCCAGATACACTAAAATTAAAGCCAATAATAACTGGAAAATGCAATTTGTTAGAAATTTTGTATTCGGTAAGTCTGGATGTAAGGAATGAAATCACTAACCCAGTACAGCAAGGACTGAGCAAGCATTGTATGAAGCTGACCCACACCGGGCACAGGGCGTTTTAATGGGGAAACTCACTGTTATAGGAAATAATGATGGGAAAAAAGTGCCTTTGGAGGAAGGACTACTGGAGTACTTTGTTCTTTGTCTTATTACCAAATTCTCATTGATGAAGAAAAGGGAAGAGGAAAAACAGATTTTTCAACTAGCGAAGTGTGATAGCTCAGCTGGTAAAGAATCTACCTGCAGTGCAGGAGACCCTGGTTCGATTCCTGGGTCGGGAAAATCTGCTGGAGAAGGGACAGGCTACCCACTCCGGTATTCTTCGGCTTCCCTGCTGGCTCAGATGGTAAAGAATCTGCCTGCCATGCGGGAGACCTGGGTTCCATCCCTGGGTTGGGAAAATCCCCTGGAGAAGGGAACGGCTACCCATCCCAGTATTCTGGCCTGGAGAATTCTATGGACTGTTTAGTCCATGGGGTCATAGAGAGTTGGACACAACTGAGCGACTTGCACTTTCAAGTGTGAGTTATCAAATATCTGTGTTAAAGAGCAAGTTGATTTGCCATGTGAAGAACAGCAGACATACTGAATTATGTGCTCTTTTGAGTATGTAAACTGAGGCAGAGTAAATTTTTTTTTTCCTGCTACCTCGTGTGCATACTGGTAACAAAAAGATACTCCTTCCAGGTGAAAATCAAACGAACTACATCAGATATCTACACAAGGCGCACGGGAACACGTCCTCAGGATGGGGAATGGCATAGACCTAACAAACTATTTGTAAATATCTGTGAATGTGGGGAAATGCACCTATATTCACGGAGAGACTCTTGATAAGCAGGGCTTCCCAGGTGGCTCAGTGGTAAAGAACCCCCCTGCCAATGCAGGAGATACAGGAGATGCAGATTTGATCCCTGGGTCAGGAAGATCCCCTGGAGGAGGAAATGGCAACCCACTCCAGTCTTCTTGCCTGGAAAATCCCATGGACAGAGGAGCCTGGTGGTGTCGCCAGAGTCAGACACTACTGAGCTACTGAGCACAGATATGCAGTTCAATGGGCTCCCCTGTGGCTCGGCTGGTGAAGAACCCGCCTGCCGTGCCAGAGATGCAGGTTCCATCCCTGGGTCAGGAAGATCCGCTGGAGAAGGGATAGGCTACCCACTCCAGTATTCTGACCTGGAGAATTCCATGGACTATGAAGTCCATGGGGTCACAAAGAGCGACTTTAACTTACTTACTACACAATTCAATGATATAAAACAGAAACTTGCAGACAAATCCATTAAAATGTCAAGCAATTTTGTGGATGGTTTTATTTCTACTTATTTTTTAAAAATTCTTAAAAATTTCTCTAAGCAATAAATAGCACACAATGTAAAGATTAGCTTTACAAGGCTATGGGACTAAAATGAACCCAAATCTTTCACTTTAATGTTTAGAATCAGGACTTCCATGGCACTGAAAAATATATACATTCTGACTTAGTGTGGAATACATGTTTTTTTTTTTTTGGAATACATGTTTTGTTTGTTCAATGTTGGTGGCAATTCCGCGTCGGAATACTAGATGAAGTCATCTGCGCTGTCTTGCACTGGTTCCTGTCTTTTTTGTCTAAGTTGTCCATGTCTGGCTCCTGTTACCTGACATCCACAGGCTGAGAAATGGCCTTTCTCAGGATGAAGCTAACTGATTCAGGTGGGGTGAAACCTACACTTGTGACCTCATTAACCCCTAAGTGCACCTACTGGCCGCCAGCAAATGAGACAGGAGAGAGCTGAGACCTGCTGGCAGAGCTTTCAGGGTCCTTTTGGATTCCGGGGTGCCCTGAGGGGCCTTCAGGGAGCCCTTTCCCTCTCCTTCCAACTGAGCATCAGAAACCACTGAGAACAGAGTCTGGAGAAGAGAGACAGGAATGGGAAGGCGGGAGGAGGCAGGCACACGCATCTGCAGCGTCTGTGCACCAGTCAGCTCTGCGGCCAGGCCAGCGGCTCGGGGCGGGGGATGGAAGCGTTCTCATGGGGCTGGAAGCGCTCTCACGGGGCTGGAAGCGCTCTCACGGGGCTGGAAGCGCTCTCACGGGGCTGGACGTGCTCTCACGGGGATGGACGTGCTCTCGCCTTGAGATCTGAGCCCTCTGCGGGCCGTCAGGTGAGAGCCATGCTTGGAGCAGACGACTTGCTTCCTGGGATCTAGGGTGGGCTGAGCCTGCCGGGGCTGGAGCCGTGGGAGCTTCTGGGCTCCTCTCTGTGTGTGCGGTTCATTGCTCAGGTGTTCACACGGACAGGTTCCGGGTGAAGGAAGATGTGGGGGATGCAGCTTACTGCTGACAGCTCAGCAAACTGCTGGTGCTCCAGAGCAAGCAGAGCACGGATCTCCTGAAGGTGGGTGCCCGTCCTCTGGACTCCACACATATCACCAATCCACTGCTTCAGAGCAGGGACTTTTTTCTTTTTTTTTTGGCTGCATGGCAGGTGGGATCTTAGTCCCCAGACCAGGGATCGAACCTGAGCCCCTGCATTGAAACTGCAGGGCCTTAACCGCTGGGCCGCCAGGAAAGTCCCCACCCCATGGCTTCAAGGTCACCACCTCATCTCCACTGATGTCCTTCAAGGTAGGAGGCTTGTCCCATCTCTCATGGATTCCCTAGTGTCTAGGATCCTACCTGACTTATGGTCACAGTTCAACACATACTGGCTAAATAACTGCATGAACGCAAAGTTTTCAAGATGTTTTTGAAACGTGAATTCAAGTAGAAGGTGAAAACTATGCATGCGCGCACACACACTTGACCTATTTTGAAATCCTTTGAAATGTGGGGCCACTGAAAAGTTTTTAATGGGCTCTTCACTTGCTGAGTGCATTTGGGAACACATTACAGTAACCAGATTCGGGATATTATGTACCGAGTAAATGTCAGCTGGACAAAAGTCATCACTTGGACGTTGGAAAAGGTAAGGCTAAGGATAGACTCTGTTGGCCTGACTTTCCCCCATCCTGCCAGGAACGGTCTTTTTATATTCCTCCCAAGATTCTTTCCAAACATCTTTCCTGATCTGTAGTCCCAGGAGAAGACTCTGAAATAGCTATTATTTATCTTTCAATTATTTTACATTTTAAGTTATTTGTGTATCCTTAAAAATATGACCATCTGTTTCTTATCTTCAACTGGGACTAAACTATAGCAACCCAGAAAATGCTGTCTCCCTAGAGAAGATAACTTTCTTACCCAACAAGAAAAAAATACTGGTACCCTGGGACAAGTTTTCAAGCTGTAGTTCACACTCAGTTTCTAAGTTTTCTCTGAAACGGCTTGAGAAGCCCAAGGAGGTGTTTTGTTCCTGGTTACAAAATTCAGATACACATTCCCATGTTTGGAAGCAAAGCCACCAACTCCAGCAAGAGTTTGCACTCCCCGTGAGCGAGCGTAGAGTGCAGGTAGGTGAACAGATGAATAGGACCGTGTAACAGAAGGCAGCAGGGCAAGAGAAGAAAGCCACTGGTGTCAGAGCACAGAGCAGAGGAGCAGACACGCAGTCTTGGCTCTCAGCCAACTGTATGACCTTGACAAGTTTCCTTAAAAGAAAAAATTATTTGGCTGCCTCTGGTCTTAGCTGTGGCATGAAGATCTTTTCCTGCAGCTCATGGGCTCAGCTGCCCCACAGCTGAGGGATGTTAGTTCCTGGACCAGGGATCGAACCCATCCAGGTCCCCTGCAGGCAAGGTGGATTCTTAGCCACTGGACCACTAGGGAGGGCCCTTGACAAGTTTCTGGAACTCTCCACGCCTCGGGGTCTTCAGACGCAACCTGGGATGGATCAGCAGTATGTCAGGATGAACTGAGTTTTAGGAATACTGTTTGAAACAGTACCTGGCACAGAATATACTGTAAGAGTCATTATTATAATTAATTTGATCTGGGCAGGGCTTTTTATTTGGTTATCCCCTATTGTACACGGAGCACCTAGAACAATTCCAGGCACATGGCAGACACTCAGTAAGTATTTGTGAAATGAATGACTGAATGAACAACTGGAACACAAAGAGGACTCCTTTCCAAGAGGTTTGATTAATTACTGCTATGAGATATTACGACTTGTCTCCCATTCTCTGACCCTCAACCATACCAAAGAGCATTTATGGCTCAATCCAAAGAACTTGGATTTGCATCCATTAAATGCTAATTTCCAGATTAAGTCATCCTGAAAAAATATGATCTGGAAAGGTAACTGGGATTGAATGTTGTATGAGATTAGCCTAGCATCCATTTCCTGTTTCTGCTTCCAAATCCATCTTTAGCAACTAGTGCTTTCACTGGTGGCTCAGGGATAAAGAATCTGCCTGCTGACACAGGAGATGCAGGTTGGATCCCTGGGCTGGGAAGATCCCCTGGAGGAGGAAATGGCAACCCACTCCAGTGTTCTTGCTTGGAAAATTCCACAGACAGAGGAGCCTGGTGGGCTACAATCCATGGGGTTGCAAAGAGTCGGACACACATGAGCACATATGCACTACTATCAATAAATAAATGGGTGCCTAACACATCTATCTTTTTATCAGACAAAAAGAAAGGGTGAAATGTTTTAAAATTATGTCCTATGCCCAAAGCAGTGGATACCAGGAGGCTCAAAGAGGTTGTGTGATAAGCCTCCTTTCAAGTCAAATTCTCTGTCCAAGATTTTGGGAACTTGGCAGTAGAAGCAGCCATCCTTGGGGGGACCAGCCCACAGGCTTCTCCACCAACAGCAGAGGTGGGAGGTGAGGCTGCATATCATTTCTTGATCCTCAGACAGGCCCCTTTTGTCTGACTAGTTTCAAGAAAAACACAGAAACAGAAAACCCTACCTCACAAGGGATGCTTATGTACTAATTTAATTCTGGATAAGTTGTTAGAGAATGTCACACAAAATGTTCCATTAAAAACATCATTATTAATATCCTTAATTAAAACCAAAACAGTTGCAGCACACAGATTCAGCCAAATTAGTAAAATTACAGATCAGGTGACTGGGTTGCGAAGCAATATTACACCTCATTTTCCTTAATTGCTGTAATTAGTGTCTCCATGCATATGCCACAGTGCAAGCCACAGAAAAATAAAAGAAAGAAAGGAGAAGGAAGGAAAAGCAACTGGTCAGACCCCTTTGATAGTTCTGGTGCTCCTCTTGAAGTCTTTGTTTCATCAGCTGGCCACCATAACTTGGGGCCCAACAGTCAACAGTCTCCAGGAAGAAGTGAAGGGGAAGAATCCCTAATACTCCCGGAACCATCAGACAGGAGGGGCTGCCCAAGAACAAGCCTGTTGTTCCTCAACCAAGAATCACTGAACACCTGCCTCACTGCGCCTTCTAAACTTCTTCCATCTAAACATGGTGGCAAAGGAACCAGGCCAGGGACCGTCTCTCAGAAAGGGACATCATTAGGGATACTGAGTGCAAGCCAAGACCTGTTAAACAAAGGAGAAGCAGACAGGAGCCCAGTTCCGACCAGGCTTATCCAGGTACATTTTCAGAGCTATGTGACCGCCTGCCATGCATTCCCCGCGGCAGCACTCAGGACCAGCTTCGTGCTGTGAAGTAAGGGGTTCCGGGTCCCTACGTCCATCTCACACATCCTCGTCCCTACAAACAAACCCACAACTCTTTTTTAGCCCCGTCCTCATGGCTCAATGACTTTGGCGTAAGACACTATGAGTCCTTGGTAAGTGCAGGATCACGAGTAGGGTCAAAGAGATCCAATTCCTTTTCAGCCATTCATGCATTAACGCCAATTACTTTCTCCAATAATAACGACTGCTGGCGTTTATCCATCACTTATTACACCTGTTACGTGCTGAATGCTTACACTCACTGTAAGAGCGATTGAGAAATCCATCTTATCGATAACTGGAGGCAGCAGAAGTTACTGTTACTGCTTCCTGTAGATGAGGAGACTCGGATCCAGAGGAACTGATATCAATACTTTGCCCCATCGCAAGCAGAAGTCTCAGAATCTGACTCCTGGCTTGTCTGATTCCAAAGTCCACGAATCTCCTTGCTCAGCTAATCCGCCCCCCGTCCGAAGGGCTCCTGCACCCGCTCGAGTGACGGCAGGGGCGGCAGCAGACACGCAAGACACACGCGACGGCCGGTGTGCGGGCCAACCCCGCACCGCCGTCTGACCCAACGCGGGCACGCGGGGAAGCCCGCGGAACATGCCCGCGTCCTCTGAGAGGGAGGGGCCTCCCAGGCTCAGAGTGAAAACCACAGGCCGATTATAATTTAGTTTGACAGATGCAATTGGGCAGCCTTCCCCAGTGGGAAGCATTCCTAAAACGTCTGAGCCTGCTTTTAGCACTTAGAAACAGGTTAGCTGCTAAGGCACCGAAGATTCCCCAGGACGTTTAGTACAAAGGCTGTGCGTCTGGGCTCCCAAGTGACGTCAGGGGGAGCAGTGCATGTTCCCGGGTTGCTTTTCTTCAGCTCCTCCAAACGGACAGGTCGGAAACCTGGGCTCAGAGCAGCGTCATTCTTTTCACAAGCTCTGTGCTTCTGAAACTTTCCCCAGCCCCTGGGACTGGGTGGGCAGAATTTTGGGGCTACACTTCTAGAATTCCAAAAATATTGTGACCTTAATCCTCGTTCTCTGTAGACCTCTCACTTGCTAATGATGACGACAGTGACAAAAGATAACACACTTACTCTGTTTGGGCAAGAACACCTTTCTTTCTTTCTTTCTTTCTTTCTTTCTTTTTAACGTTCAGCAACATCAAATAAGCTTTGGCTAAGCAAAAAAATGCTTTCCCAAGGCCTCATAAATAGCTGAGGGATGAGAGTAGCTAAAATTACAATATGTTTGTAAGCTTCCTGAGCACACTGCTGTGAGCAGCACCATCTGGGCACAGAGGCAGCATGGAATGCTGTCAGTGGAAGGTGACGGCCTGGAAGCTTCCTGTGGCAGCTGACACCAAGACCATTGTGAGCGCTTCTAGTACCTCTGCCTTGAAACACAATCACATTTTCATCTTCCAGAAAAATATACATTTGATATGCCTGGATGCCCTCCCCCCACCACCCCAAAAAAAAAGAAGCACAAAGAAATCAGCAAATCAACAATGAAATGTCTGAGCTGAGGAATGACTTGATTTTAGAAGAAACCTGTTTCCTACTGGCTACAGTCACAGACAGTTCTTCTGCAAGAGAAAAGGCCCTCTGACATTTTGACCGATGCTTTCCAGGACTGCTAAGATGAAGGCACGAGGACTGACAACTGCCAGTCTTGCTGCATGCATCATGTTAAATAAGGCCGTACCTGTGTCAGTGCAATGGGTTGAATTCTGCCCCAGCCATCAGTTCATATAGAGAGGCTCCAATCTACAATGTCATTGTATTTAGGGATAGAACCAAGGTCATTAAGGTTAAATGTGGTCACAAGGATGGGGCCCTGCTCTGATGGGATTAGTGTCCTCGTAAGAAGAGACCCCAGAGAGCTCAAGTTTTCTCTCCTCAGGGACACAAGGAAGTCCTGTGACCATGCACAGCAAGGCGACAGCATCTGCAAACCAAGCAGACAGCTCTCAGGACTTGCGTGGTGGCCTCGTGGTTAGGACACTGTGTTCCCAATGCAGGGGGTATGGGTCTGATCACTGGCCAGGGAACGGAGATCCTGATGCAACACACACATACACACACACACACATACACACGAGTTCTCACCAGAAACAAACCTTGCTGGTACCCTGATCTTAGACCTCCAGCTGCCAGAATTGTGAGAAAATAACTACCGACCTACGGTGTTTTGTTGTGGCCATGTGTCAGGCCTTCTGCTAAACAAGTCTGTGCTTGGGTCACTGCTATGCAGTAGCGGCCTGCGTCCTGGAGGGCCCACTATGGGGCGCCGTGCAGTCACTCGGAGGAAGCTGAGGCAGACAGCAAAGGACCAGTGGAAAATGCCTATAAAACGGAAGAGCAAGGCAGCCACAGACACATTCTGGGAACTGATGCTGATGACCCTGTGGGCACCTGGATCCAGGACAGCCTTTGAACTAACTCATCAGTGGTCACCACTGCTTGAAGCAAAGTGCTGCTTCTGAAGAACACAGAGGACAAAGGCCCTGGTCCTGGCTACAGCGTTTCCTTCCCGCCAGGAACCCTGGGAGCCGGCAGAGTCTCCTGAACCGGGGGCTCTCATCTGCCCACATCAGAAGCACCTGGCGGGCTTGGGCCCTCACATGTGGGCTGGGCCCCAGTCCTGGAGTTTCTGATTTAATTCTCCTGAAGTGGGACAGAGGACTTGCAATGTGCCCCAAGTTCCCAGGCAGTGCTCACGTTCCCGGCTGGGGACCACACTTTGAGAGCCCCTGGTCTAAGTCCTGGCCATAAATTCCAGGTCTCAGAGAGTCCCCAGCTCTGTCCTCACTCTGCTGGAGGTTCTGAACGCCTCTCTGTTTATGACTAAGTTGTCAGGAGCACTAAGGAAAGATTTATATGATCCACTCAGCGATTGCAAAGAGCCACTGATCTTCAAGGAATAGGAAATACGCTCCTGGAGGCTGCAGAGAATGGTGCAGTTGCTGTCGCTGAGTCACTCAGCCGCGTCCGACTCTTTGCGACCCTGTGGACTGCAGCACGCCAGGCCTCCCTGTCCTTCACTATCTCCTGGAGTTCATCCAAGCCCATGTCCATCGAGTCGACGATGCGATCCAACCACCTCATCTTCTGTTATCCCCTTCTCCTCCTGCCTCAATCTTTCCCAGCATCAGGGTCTTTTCAATGAGTCAGCTCTTCGCATGAGGTGGCCAAAGTACTGGAGTTTCAGCTTCAGCATCAGTCCTTCCAATGAACACCCAGGACTGATCTCCTTTAGGATGGACTGGTTGGATCTCTAGTCTCCTGCATTGCAGGCAGATTCTTTCCCATCGGAGCCACCATTCTGACTTCACTGAATGGTGGTTAAGAAGGTAGATTCAGGGCTTCCCTGCTGGTCTAGTGGTGAAGAATCTGCCTGCCAATGCAGGGGACAGGGATTCGGTACCTGGTCTGGGAAGATCCCACATGTCACAGGGCAACTAAGCCCATGTGCCCAGCTATCAAAGCCTGAGCACCAGAGCCTGTGCGGCACAAGAGGCTCCTTCACATCGCAGCGGGGGAGTCGCTCCCGGTCAGTGCACGAAGCAACGAGGACCCAGAGCAGCTGAAACTAACTAAATCTTTTAAAACAACAGCAGACTCAGAACCAGAATTCCAGGTCTGTTTCTCACCAGTTGTACAACGGTGGGTCAGTTACGTAACCTCTTAGTTCCTCAGTTTACTTCTCTGTGAAACAGGAATGAAACCCAAACCTCGTAGGGCTGTGAGGGTTAAACATGGTAACTCTGAGCACTACATCTGATGCTTGTTAAACAGACTCCTGACTCCTAACCCGGGCCTGCTGAGCCTGGATCTCCAGGGCAGGGTGCTTGGGACCAGTATCTTTAATGAATAGCCAGGTGATTCTTAAATTGAGCAAGTTTTGCAAACTCAGGTAGAATCCGTGTAAAGCCCTTGGCCTTGTCTACGCTCCTTCCACAAAGGTCAGCCACAGGTTTATTAGCAGCTGGGTCTAGCTATTTGCAGATGGTACATAATGGCCTTCCTGATAAAGTTACCCAGGATGATTAATTAGCAGACACCCTAACCTATAATAAAACTTTAGACGATATGGCTCTGTATCTACAAATAAAAATTAAGTGAACTACACATATAAGATTCGTGTACAGCACTGTTTATAAATAATACCTTAAGAGAAGGTCTTCAAAAGAAATTTAAAAAAGACACGACTCCCCTTCTTTGGAAAAATAATGCTACTAGACAGGCTATGTGCCTGGGTGCTCATATACCAAGTGCACGGAGCCACAGGTGCATGCATGGGACACACAAGAAGTAAATGAAAGGCTCGCTCGATGGACCACAGCTTGAGGTCGGGGAGCAGCTCTCCTTCCCAGAGGAAGCACTGGGTGACTTCTGTAGTGAGAGGACCGGGGCTTCCCTGGGCGTCTGCCACGCCTGGCCTCCCACCTCAGAGCGGAACGGAGCGGCCCTGTGGTCCGTGCCCCCACCCACGTCCGCTGCCTGCCTCTTGTGTGCGGAAAACTCTAGTCGAAGGATGGGTTTAATCAGAAAAGTGACAAATGAGAAAATAACGGAAAACAGCCCCAGAGACTGAATACGAACAATCTAGGCATGGTCAAGGGCCTTCAGTTCTTTCTCGAGGGCGGCAGATAATATTCTGAGATATATCCTGTGAACGGTCTTATCGATACTAGGACACCAGGTGGGAGAAGTTAGCTACACGATGACCAGACATGACCCAGGACACGAGCTGCCACTGTTCTGAGAACTGGCCCCAGAGAAATGAGAATGAACGGCCCCGGAACTGAGGATGAGCTGTCCCCGAAACAGCCAAGACGATGCCCGTCAGCCCGCTGAGGGCCTATCTGAAGAGCGGTCAGAGCTGCCGGCGCGGTTTCTGCAGGCCCCGCCCAGTCTGTCTGTGAGAGCGCTCACAGCTTGTCAGGGGAGGACTGGGCCTTTGCACAGACATCCACCCCCACCCCCAGCGCCGGCCCCTGAAATAAAGCAAACTTTCCACCAACCTGGCCTGTTTATTGGGTTTTGAGTGACAAGCGGCCGGACCCGCCACACACCCTCCAGTAACAGGAGGACTGGCCTGCCGCGCAGGGCCCGCGTCCGCCTTCAGGGCAGGAGCGTGCTCCCAGCCCGCGGCTGCGAAGGAGCTGCGTCTCCGCTGTGATTACATGGGGACGGAGGGCTTGTCTCCCTCGCTGTTTGTTGCCCAGAAGTCTTTTTCTAGACACACGTACAGGGTCCAGGAAGCTAGCCAGGACCAATGCAGGCAAACGTGGGAGCTGATGAGCAAGCGAAAGTTCAGTTAAAAGCCCGTTTCCCTAAAGTGCATCCCCTGCTGGGCTGGGCAGATGGCAGCTTTTGACCCAGGGCATGAACAGAGCGGGCTGGGAAGGAGGGAGGTGCAGTGACCGCTGGGGTAAGCCCTGCTGTGGGAGAGAAAGCGAGGATTGGAGTCCAGCTCCTCCGTTTCCAGGCAGGGCTGCAGCAAGGAGAGACTGCCACTGCGGCCTCCGCACCTCAGCGGCCTCCCGGGCTTCCAGCTGGAGGTCAGGGGCACAATTACGGGCCTGATTTTATCATTGCTCTCAGGGTTAATACACACACATCAGGATGAGCTCGCGGGGCTAATACACACACATCAGGATGAGCTGTTCTGCAGTTCAGAGGGCAGTAATCTGGGACGGGGTGGCGAGATGGGAAGACAGGCATCCCCAGCACGTCTCCTTTATATTTAGATGGCAGACCCTGATTTTTTTCCTTCTTTTTAGGGCCTTTATTGAACTTGTTACAATACTGCTCCCATATTATGTTTTGGTTTCTTGGCCTTGAGGCAGGTGGGGTCTTAGCTCCCCAACCAGGGATCCAATCCGCACCCCCTGCAGTGGAAGGCGAAGTCTTAACTGCTGAACCCCCAGGGAAGCTCCTGGACGCTGGTCTTTTTAAATGTTACATCTTCGGTTCCAAATGAGCAGTTTGCATGGAATGGGAATTCCATCTTGTCTCCATATTGGACACAGGCTTACAGTTCTAGGTTCTCTGTGTGTTTTGCTCATAATGCAGACCTGACATCCGTATGGCTGGTGAGTCTCTGATGGGTGCCTTTGGTGCCCACCAACAGCTACCCAGCTACCAATTACTGTGTCTGTGTGCCCTGTCCCTCCTTCAGGGGACTTTGTTTTTGTAAGAGTTCATTTGCTGAAGCTCCAATACTTTGGCCACCTGATGTGAAGAGCTGACTCATTGGAAAAGACCCTGATGCTGGGAAAGATCGAGGGCAGGAGGAGAAGGAGACGACAGAGGATGAGATGGCTGGATGGCGTCACCGACTCGATGGATGTGAATTTGAGCAAGCCCTGGGAGGTAGTGATGGGCGGGGAGACTGCTGCAGCCCACGGCGTCACAGAGAGCCACAGGTGCCCAGCTTGTGCTGACACCCTGCAGGGTCTGGGGGATGCAACCCCCCCGGGTAGCCTAAGCTTTTGACGGACGGCTTGGGACAAATTCCGAGGGAGTCATGTATGCTCCAGGGCGCTGCTGTCCAACAGAATGTTCTGTGATGGTGGAACTGTTCTAGATCCGTGCCACGCAAAACGGCGGCCATCGGCCCCAACTACTGAATCCTTGACATGTGGCCAGTGTAGTCAAGGAACTGAATGTTTAAAATCCTGAATCAATAAGTACACACACACAGGAATGAAACAGCAGCCTCCACTAGTAAGAATGCTCAGAAACTGAGAGACAAACGCTATGTGTTAAGGTAAGTTTTATTTTCAAGTTGCCTGAAAAGTACCTAGAAACTTTACCTTCTTTAAACTTTTGTTCCTGAAAACTGTTCCAAGAGGCATGAGTCCAATACATCTTCTTCGTAACTGGGAGACAGTGACTGTGGTCTAATTTTTCTGTGGTTTCAATTATAGGAATGTCTTAGAACCTGAACACCAGTGGATGAAGAGTGTGGATATTAACTGTGGAAAGTGACAGGGATTGGGCTGAATTTGAACGAAGCCCAAGGAACAGCCCTAATCTTTGCAGGAACATCTTAGGATACTTGTATTCTGATTATTGAGGTTTCATTGAAACATGAATAGTATTTTAATAGTTATCCTGCCAAGATTTTTGAGGCTGAAGGACAAAAAAATTAAATTACTGTTTCATTTCATTGTATTGACTTGATGAATGTCTAAGTGGTCTAGGCCTGGTCCCCAGCCCCTGGAGGCTTCCTCTGTTCACCTCTGAGGCCAACAATGGGTTCTCTCAGGACGCCCTTGCTGTTCCCCATCGCCGACCATGATGTAAGTAGGAGAGAGTTCAGGGAGCTTCAGCTCTGGTCACTGTTGTCGTTTTTATTTTTGTGGTACTTCTGCTCTGCTACTGGGTCTTGTTCTCTTCTTGCACCTGAGCCTTGAATATAACCTGTTTGGCATCTCAATCCACTCAGATAGGAGAAGCCATCTCGACTGTATCTCTGACCCAGAACAGATGCCCCCAAACCTCAGTCCACTACGCTCTGTCCGTCGGACCAAACTCCTTTCAGAGCCTGCCCCACATTGTTCAATAATTCATTCTATGGACGTTTAAGGGCCCCAAGTTGCCAGCAACTATGTCAGCAGGGGCCACAAACATTACGGACACAGAGCTTCTAGGTAGAGAAAGAGACGTAGCAGGAACAGTGAAAAGCAAACCCATCATCAAAAGCATACACAGAAAGCCAGCCGCAGGAGCCAGGTCTGAAAGCAAGTCTGTTCTGATGTGCTTTGGAGCTCAGGATACGGGACTTCAGAGAAGGGACTGAAGCACACGGTGAGCTAGGATAAAGTCACATGAACAACAAAAGTGCACCGAAGCTGCTGACCACAGACCCCAGCAGCCCCACTTCCAGGGGAAGCATCCCAGCTGCAGAAGGACTTGCTACGGGGTCTCCTGCTGACCGAGCTTCAAAAGCACAGTGGGACTTTCCCACATGACGTTCTTTGTGCCACCAAGTGAAGATCCTTACTTGATTCTACCTGAACTTCAAGAGTAGACACACGTGTGGAGTTCATCTCAAAGTGGATGGGATGGAGACCCAGGAAGGTGACTAGGCTGGGACCATGTCACTGGTGTCACTGTTTCCCATTAGGAAGAAATGGCTTTGTATTGCCCTGTATATTGCCAGAAATGATATTAATCTAAGTGGCTAAAAATGTGAGCCTACATTCTGGAGGAACTCTCAGCTCCTGCTGCAAGAGGAAGCAGTAATATCACATGTTGAAATAATTATCATTGATTAAAAGATTCAAACAGCAAAGTCCTCACACCCAGACACAAGACCATGGCTACCTGGTGGCAAGAAGTGGATACGTGTGAACCGGGCTGAGCCAGGCCTCCTTTCTCCGTGGCATGCTGTCGTAAATAAGCAGGTCCTTCTCAGTCAGCACAACCAGGGCTGGCTTCCACTGCTTCTCACCGTCCCCGGGCACCTGGAACAGAAAGTGGAGAGCCATCAGGTGCCAGCCTGAGACGAGAGAAGCTGGGAAGGAGAAGCTGGCAGCTCCCGTCAGAAGGCCCCACGCACAAGTGTCTTTTGGTTCAGGCCAGTCCCCAGGAGGCTCAGTGAATCTGCTGCCAATGCAGGAAGCACAGGAGATGCCCGTCCATCCCTGGGTCAAAAGACCCCCTGGAGGAGGAAATGGCAACCTGCTCCAGTATTCTCGCCTGGAGAATCCCAGGGACAGAGGAGCCTGGTGGCCCCAGTTCACAGAATCGCAAACAGCGGGACATGATGCGCACACGTAAAATCAAAGTGAGAGTAAAGCGTTTATTGTTGCAGGATTCTGGATCCTTGAAAGTACGTTTCTCAAGGGCCCTGGTCTACAGTCAGTGCGCCGAGAAGCAGCCGGCAGCGGTGGCGTTTCCCACCCTGCCAGTCAGCACAGACAGCTCTCCTCACGGCCTCCTCACGGCGGGGCGCACGCGCAGGGGAAGAACACGCCCAAGTGGCCCTCTGACAGAGTGCTCCGCTTTTACTATGAAATGGTAGGTCTTAAAACTTCTGAATCAATATCCAGAGACCCTAAAAATGTAGCGCAGAGGCAAACGTCTGTCTGCGCCTGCGTGAGACATCACAGCTCTTCCAAAAGCCGTTTGCTCTTTGATTGTTTCTGTGATTCAGGCACCATCTTGAAATTCTCTTGTTTTATTAAATGTTTATTTCCATTCACGGCAAATATTTCTTTAACTCAAGGGCTAGGATGACCCGGCAGGGATCCAAGAGGATTCAAACATCGGCGGGATGTTTGGACCAGGTGACCTTTAAGGGTCCTTTCAATCCTAAGATTTAACCTGTGTAGCTCAGATCTTATTTCATGGGTCATTCCTCCTCTGTCCAGTGTTGATTTGACCAAACTCCCTAAGTGTTCTTCCATCTATGAAAATGTCTTCCTTCCCATTTTAACTCTGGGCCCTGGAGTAAATCTTTCTGATCGGTTTGGAAAAGCTCAATACTCCAGTCTTGCTACTTAAAGCACGGATCATGTTCCAGCAGCATCGGCATCACCTGGACGCGTGCAAGGAATGCAGAATCTCAGCTCATCCCAGACCTATTGAATCAGCATCTGCATCTTCACCAGGTCTTCAGGGGTTCATATGCTCATTAAAGATAAGAAACACTGCTCTAGATGAGGTTAAGGTTGTCTCTGACTCCGGCAACTAATCCAGTGAGGGTTCAACTCTCTCTTAATGAACCACTATTCCGCATCGACTCAAAATGAAAGGAAACAGTGAACCAAGTAAACAAACTAATCAGGAAGCTAAATAAATGATAAAGCTAATTTCCTCCTTTCCTGTTCTTACCATTATCTTTTCTTAAGTGTCTCAGTGAGATCCGTGCTGAGTGGAAGCAAGTGTGTGCGGCTTTAGAAACGACTGATCAGAAAAGGCGATCTGCAGGATACGAGGGCTGCAGCTTGCAGGCAGCCTGAACCTGAGACCCTGCTCCATTACTCATGCCTGTGTGACTCGGGGCAAGTTGTTATTCTCTGTGCTTCTATTTCCCCCTGATAATGATAACATCAATATGCAACAGTATATTCTGGAGCTAGAAGCCCTGGATATAAATCACAGCTCCACAGTGCGCTGCAAGATCCCACAAGATCAGGTGATACTGGGCAGGTCAGCGAATCTCTTTGTATCCCCGTTTCTCTATCTGTGAAATGGGGAAATAATAGGACCTATAGAGGGTGGGTGTGAAGATTGAGTTAAAATATCTAAAATGCAGAATAAACACCATTTAGAGCCTGTTTATGAACATGAGATCAAACCAGTCAATCCTAAAGGAGATCAGTCCTGGGTGTTCACTGGAGGGACTGATGTTGAAGCTGAAACTCCAATACTTTGGCCACCTGATGAGAAGAGCTGACTCATTGGAAAAGACCCTGATGCTGGGAAAGATTGAGGGCAGAAGGAGAAGGGGACGACAGAGGATGAGATGGCTGGATGGCATCACCAATTCAATGGACATGAGTTTGAGTAAACTCCGGGAGTCGGTGACGGACAGGGAGGCCTGGTGTTCTGTGGTCCATGGGGTCGCAATGAGTCGCACATGACTGAGTGACTGAATGACAGCTAAGGCCTGTTTAGCAGCACGGCTCTCATAAGGCTGGCGTGCAGATCAAATGAGACAGTGCATGTTATGTGCTGCACATGGTACCTGGCAGATGCTAAAACAAGGAGAGAAAATTGTGGAAGACCCACGGATGTTTAAACTTTTCAAAAAAAGGTATTCTTTGGAAATGGCAAAAATATGACAAAGTACTGACTTTCCTTGGGAAAAATGATAAGGCAAGCCAAGAATATCTTCGGTGCTGACGATTTCAATTCATCCTCCTCCCAGGAAGAATTCATTGCACAATGATCAATTTTCTCTTTCAATGCCCTTCTTCCAACAATTTCAAATAAGAATTTCCCTTTTAGAATGAAGAAATGCCCTGTAAAGTTATTAATACTAGAATATGAATGACTGCCTGGCTTATTTTCTCCTTTACGCATTTTATGCATACAAAAAAATTGAGCTCTAGCTTATTGCTTTTTCCAGCAGAACAACAGCATCTTTAAGAGATTAAAATGAATTGACAGAGAAAGCAAAGTACCAGACCATACAAGGTGAATAAGCTATGGTCTCAAGGCATAAAGTGTTTGGGGGTTGGAATAAGTTTCTTCCAGCCTCTACATTAACCATGAAATTAAAACATACTTGCTCCTTGGAAGAAAAGCTATGACAAGCCAGACAGCATATTATAAAGAAGAGACATCACTTTGCTGATAGAGGTTCGTATAATCAAAGCCATTGTTTTTCCATTAATCATGTACAGTGAGACGTGAGAGTTGGACCATAAAGAAGGCTGAGCACTGAAGAATTGATGCTTCTGAACTGTGGTGTTGGAGAAGACTCTTGAGAGTCCCTTGGACTGCAGGGAGATCCAACCAGTCCATCCTAAAGGAAATCAGTCCTGAATGTTCATTGGAAGGACTGAGGCTGAAGCTGAAGCTCCAATACTTTGGCCACCTGATGCGAAGAGTTGACTCATTGGAAAAGACCCTGATGCTGGGAAAGACTGAAGGCAGGAGGAGAAGGGGGTGACAGAGGATGAAATATTTGGATGGCACCAATGGACATGAGTTTGAGCAGACTCTGAGAGACAGTGAAGGACAGGGAAGCCTGGCGTGCTGCAGTCCATGGGGGCACAGAGTCAGACACAACTGAGCGACTGAACAACAACATTAAACTTAGTAAATTGCTTTTCCAGCTCATTACACAGGACTGGAGAAGCTGTAAACAATCCTCCCAAAGTGCCTATGTTACCTAGTCAGATCTGATCCATTGACTTTGTCTGGAACCAGTCTTCTCAACGTGAACACAACTAAGAATCCTTCTTCAAAAACAATATGAAGTTTGCAAAATAAACCTCAACAGTAAATGCCCTCAGTAACATGCAGATCTTTCTAATTGTGGAATCATAAACTAGCCCACGTGTCAAGTGGTATACACAGGTATGAACAATTCCAAAGCCCTAAAACAGTTTGTGACTTATTAAAAACCTCTGTTGATAGGTTAACTCTGCTACTAGAAGACTCATAGAGGGCGACCCCACCAACTCTGTGTGCAGAAGGTTCAGTCTGATACTACGTGCATGCTCAAAGGTAACAGAAGTCTGCCCATGAGGACCATTGACTTTATAAGGAGAGAAAATTCATGTTGAAGAGCAAATTTTTAAAACCATACTTTGGGTCACATGAGCTCATATTGTAAAGTCTTCCAAGGACACTTTTATTCAGGCTTGAATATTTAGGCTGTTGTTTGGTGCTACCTTCTATTACAAATCCAAATTTCCTGGCATCCAAAGATTCTTCGATGTTAATGCAACAGTTCTGGGGTTGTTTCTGCATTTTACTGAAACGTGACTCCTGAAACAGATATGACAACTTCCACTCCAATCCCTGCTTCCTGCCATCAGATCTGCATCGACCAGAGTCTCAAGAACTGCTCAAGTTTCTAATGAAGAAGGTGAAAGGAAAAAAACAGGGAAACAGACCTTCAATTCTGAAATTAGTCTGACACACAACTGAGCTAAACCCCATGAAGAGTCATCCCACAGTCATCTCTGCAGAGCAGGAGAGACAAGGTTTACAAAACGGCAAGAAGAATCTAAGAGTAGAAACAAGTCATCGCTAAGCATTGAGGGAACAGGGACTTTCCTGGTGGTCCAGTGGTTAAGGATTTGCTTTGCAATGCAGGGGACGTGGGTTCGATTCCTGATGGGGATACTAAGATCCCAGGAGCCGTGGAGCAACTACGCCCCTGCACCCGACCGGAGAGCTGCCGTGCTAACCGCCGGGTGTGGGCACTTGAGGGCCTGCGAGCCACACAGACTGCACCCGCGCAGCACAACCAGAGTCCACGCATTGCAGGGGCTCCTGGGCACAGCGACTAAGACCCGACGCAGCCAAATAAACATTACAAAAAACTAAAAAAGGTGAGGGAACACGCAGATATAAATGTATGACATCAACAAGCTGCACACTTGGAACTCTACACAATATTCTGTGTCAATTATATCTCAATTTTAAAAGAGATATTGAAGGCAGTAGTCATTGAATCCTCAGCCTGAGACAGGACTCATAAGTCATCTAGTCATAAAACAAACGTGCAACAATCAAAAGAGAGTGTATATAGGGCTGCAGCCTGGCTGGGGTCCCAGATTTTATGCCTTTATCTTCTGACAGCTCACACCTCTGAGCAGGGTTCCTAACAAACACCGAAATACAGTTTGAAAACTGCTGACTTCATTTCCTCTAAAATATTTGAAATCTGCAGATTATTTTCAAAGAGATGGTTTTTCCAAAATCTTTCTGTGCCCTTTCTGTAGGTATTTCAAAGAGAAGAATGATACTGTTGCCTCTTAGAGTTATACAGATAAAATGAATTCATACACAACCGAGAGCTTAGAAAAGTGTCCTGCATACAGTAAGCAGGCAAGCCTTAAACATATTAGCTTTTCTTTTGAACATTTTGCAATGTCTAGAAATACTGAATCACTAATTTGTGCACTTGGAACCAATAGCGTGCAGTAGGTCAATTATACTTAAAAGAAACACACAAACTTGTAGAAAGATCAGATTTGTGATTCAGAGGTGGGAGGAAAGGAAGAGGTATTGGAGGAAGATGGTCAA
Organism: Odocoileus virginianus; assembly: GCF_023699985.2. Classification (NCBI taxonomy): domain Eukaryota; kingdom Metazoa; phylum Chordata; class Mammalia; order Artiodactyla; family Cervidae; genus Odocoileus; species Odocoileus virginianus. Next base: position 66,062,279 of record NC_069688.1, read on the forward strand.
AAGGTACAAACTTCCAGTTATAAGGTAAATAAGTATTAGTGATGAATATGATTAATATA